>NC_064230.1:3996777-5329036 GCF_023101765.2 Spodoptera frugiperda
AAACCACCCCCCCCCCTCCCCCCGAAAAGTTAAGATAATATTTAAGTAGTAAGTTACTGGTTATATTAACTACTGATTGTTTATTTTTCTAGTTAACATAGTACTCATGAATGAAGGAAGTTCATGAAGGAAGTTTTGTTCGTTTTACTTTCTTGAACCCCTCCCGATACCACCCGATACTAAAACCTGGCTACGCTTGTGGTCTACGTGCTCCATCGTAGACCACATTATCACTTACCACCAGGCGAGATAGCGGCCAAACGTCGTAGGCTAAGGGTAATGCGACGTCCTGCGTAAGCGATTTAGAAGCGATAGCGTTCGCGCCGCGTCGTACCGCTTCGGACGTGCAGTTGGTCACGAAGTACACGTCCATAGATTTTGACAGCTTGCTTTTTTCGCAACGCGCCGCACCGCATCGCCTTCGTGTCACGCAAGATGTCGCATAATTTAGGGCAGATACGGGTTTATACATTCGATATAACATTTTATAGAACTATAACATAACTGCCGAGAACTGTATTGTGTAATAACTAGAGACCGGATAATATGCATTTGCATATTTGCATATGCATTTGCATATTTAGGCGATTTTCAAGGTTAATAGCATATTTTTACTAATATCTAGTGATGATGCATATTATTGCTATAATTTACAGTAGGTAGGTATTTTTCGAGCGTAGGGCACTCGGCAGCCGCGCGTATTTTGTTTTGGTAGGTACTCAAAAAATGAAAGAGACAAATGATCGATGATGAATTGATGAATGATGAATGAAAATATAAGCGCTAACATAGCACCCAAGCTCAAATTCTGCCCAGTTACCTCAGTAGATGTGGAGCGATCATTTTCGACCCATAAAAACTTACCACTGAACATTTGGAACAATACTTGATTGTTAATGTTTACAAAAATATTAAATAATGTTACATGTTACTGTATCAATTAACATCTATCAATGGATAGTTTTCTATAAATGTATGCTGATTTTTTAATAAAAAATATAAAACTTAATATTTTTTTATTTTATATAAAACATAAGACAAGTATTTACTAACAAAATACTTAAATCTAAAGGAATAATATTTACAAAACAAAAAAAAAACTCATTTAATGTTGCATATTCTGTTAGTTTTCGTGCATATTTTAGGCATTTTTCATGCATATTTGCATGCATATTTCAAGCTTTTTATGTTGCATATTATCCGGTCTCTAGTAATAACACTACATTGTATAACACGTTGGCATGTAAAAATCATATTTATAGAAATAATAATTTGGTTTCATATATTTTTACAACAATTATCGTGAGAGATACTAAATTAACTAAAAATCACGGTTTGGTCTCGTAAGAATTACTGGAGAACAGCAATACTAGTTTCGAGTCACAGGGCGACTTTTCATCATGAGCAGCGTGCACAGACGCGGCGACGTCACGCAGGCTACTAACTAACTAAAATAGTAGAGCTTTTATCCATTAATTTAAGTGAGTAAACCGTGATTTTTAGTTACGAGAAACATTGGTTTATTTTCATTACAAAATGATGTTCACGTTTATCATTCGAACAAAAAAACCTCTTTTCACCACCTCACAACCAACCTCTTACCGATCAACCAACAAGAACATAAACAAAAACGAAGACAAAACCAGTTGGCATACAAACTGACAAGACACCTGAAACGTAATGCAAAAACTAAACAATCGTAAATTCTCAGTGTAAGTGTAATAAAAGCAAAAATTCTAACCGAAGTCATGGAAAAAAAACGCCGCAACGACATGTTTGAGAAAAAAATCGACAAGATCAAGGACCGTGGTGATTTGCGCAAATCACCAGAAAAGACCAAAATGAGAGATGAAAATACAAAATCGGATCTTAAGATTATACACCCTGAGCGAGGTGATTCGGACTTGTGGGCCAAATTCCATCAGATACCAGAAAAGGTGAGACTGAATATCGTCATGAGGAAATTAAAAAGTATTACGGATGCTACTGAAAAAGAGCTGAGCCTTAAAAAAAGTAATGATGGTTACGGTTCTGCTAATGCTCTCGAACTAAGGAAGCGTATACGAGACAAATATACGCTGAAACTCAAGACCTCTGCGCAAAAGACGGACAGACCACAGTCGGTTACTAATAAGAAAGAAGAACTTAAACCAACTGTCAGTAATAATATTAAAAGCGCTAAGTCAGGTATTACTATTTGTTTTATTAAGTAGCTTCTGCCAGCGGCTAGAAAATAGCCTGTGTGTTATCCCAAACTATTCTCCCATACCTACACCATAGACCCAATTAATAATAAATGGCAACGCACTTGTAACACCTCTGGTGTTTCGGGTGTCCATGGGCGGCGATTGCCGATAACCATCAGGTGATCCGTCTGTTCGTTTACCGGCTTATAGCATAAAAAAACATAGTCTTCCTCGGTCCTGTTCCATGGATCTCTTTAGCTCCTTTGACGACAAATTTAATTTTCTTTAATTCAATGAGTTAGAGAATAGACACAACTTGACTGTACGTTTGGTGCGGTAACTGAGCAACTGGGTTCGATTCCCACACTGAGCAACTCTTTGTGTGATTCACAAATTGTTGTTTCGGGTCTGGGTGTGATGTGTATGTTTGTATGTTTGTAAACGCACTCACGACACAGGAGAAAATCCTAGTGTGGGGTAACGTTTAAAAACAATGCCAAACTTCGAGCGATAACGAAGAATTCCTAATTATTTTCCAGATCGATACACCAACACAATATCAGAAGAAATAACACAGAAGCAAGACAAAATCATCCAATCGACCGAAGATAACGTTTCAACCAAAAACGACCCGGTGCCGGAGAAAAAGCCAGAAAAGGGTATTATAAAACCCGAAAAGACAAGTTCGAGGAACGCTCAAAGCCCAAACAAACACAATCGGAAACCAATGATCAAGACTATTATGTCGAAAAATGGCCAAGTAAGAATATTTAAAGCAGTAACTTTCGTTGATCAGGTCAAAAACCCAACACCTCTAGAAATTAGCATCCCGACCGATGCTATGAAGAAACTCAAAATCACAAAGTGTACGGATACAAGTTCTTTGAAATATAAATTGAAGAGGAGTCCAAGCCAGACTAGTCTTAAAGACAGATCGTCTCCTGTAAGGAAGAAAGTTGAGAGAAAAAAAGAGAAGAAACCACAGAGGTATGCTTTATCACCAAAAAGTTCGAAGATGATTGTGTCACCGCCTACTGAGGTTGCGAGATGGGCTCCTGCGTCTATAGATGAACAAACGAAACCATACTACGAAGCTTGGGTCAATACTACATTAGCAGCTATATCGAAAAACACGAAGCAAGATAGATTGTTCTATGAAAAATATAAAGCAAGCCTTTTGGCTAGTCTGAAGAAAGCTGAGCAAGAAAGGCCTCAGACACCAGAATTGTTTTACGAAAATTTCTCAGATGAAAGGTATACTGGTAGAATTAAAATTACGCAAAGATAGCACTGTCGTTTTAGTGAATATTTTTGACGATGTGATGAACTTGAACGTGTTTGATAATTCTAAATGGATTTTTCTTTTTATTTTTATTAAGAGTTGTTAAATGATGATTATTTTTACTGAATTAGCACTGATTTGGCCCAAGAATGTAATTTTTTTAAAAGGAATACTGGACTGTTTCTTACTCTTTGGCACTGCATTTGTGATGCCTTTCGTGTTGTATGTGTTCTTAGATTACTATCTGCTTACCATCAGGTTATTCATGAGCTTTCTTGGGCTAAATCTGTTGCCAATTTGTTTGGTATTTTTATTTTATTAGGATTTGTATTGCTGAGCTAATTTTGTCGTGTCGAAATTATGTAAAAAGTATGAGTTGTGTCTTAATTTTGAGTAAATATTTTGAGTAGTGGTGTCAAATGTGTGTTTAATGTTGTATTATCATAATCAAGGTCAAATTCAAAGCGTTTATGGCAACTAAGTGTACATATTGATGTGTCACTAATACCATATCAGTAACAGGACGTTCATTGCGGAAAGTAGACCTATTCAACAGTTCGTCGTCGACCGGAAGAAGACTTTGTGTAAAGAGCGTCGCGTTCCGCACGCGCCTCAAAGGGCCATCGGTCCACCATAGCTGCTGGGGCCTAGTAGGGCTGATGCTTCAAATTCAGTCTCAGTACCAGTTATATTTCGATTTCAAAATTTTCAGTAAATACCTCAGATAGAATTCAATTTTATTTATTCGTCTAGATTCCAGAGTCTGTTGGTAATATTGAAATAGTAGCTTTTTGCTTCATGCATGCATGAATAAGTATTTTTTCACAATTTTTGTCTGTCTGTTTGTTCCGGCTTATTTTTGAAATGGCTCGTCCGATTTTGACGGCAGTTTTATTGGCAGGTAGCTGATGTACTAATGAGTTACTTAGTCTACTTTATTCAACACGTACGTAGTCGCGGCTAACAGTTAGTATTTAGTAACTATCCTATTTTTTTCTTTCCCCTTACAATGGCTTTATAACATAACTGGTGATGTTTTTAGTAACAGTTTGATGTGCATTTCTTTCTACATCTTCGGCCAAACGGGTTACCGGGGTTCCGAAATATGGTGGTTTTTATTCAGTAAGAGTCAGACACTCTCTCTCACCTCGCCATAGGCGGAAGAAGTCGTTGAATGATATTTCCCCTCAAAACAAAACCTTTGGGGATTAAGGGTTCTGGTTTTTTTTTTATAATCGCTTACCCATTTATTCACACTTTTACTCCTTCTCTCCACCCTCCTCCTCTTCATCAGTCGAAGGTGCCAGCTGAACACTGAGTCTCGAACTCTCAGTGAGTCGGTAGTCTCGGGATAGGCAAAAAATATCCGCCTTTCTCCGGTGTAGTATCAGCTCGCCCCCTGGATTTTGCCCCTTCCGATTAAAATGTTCCACTCGCCCCGTTTTTATTAATTTGGAGTTGTGGTTCGCCCCTTACGAAAACCCTTACGGGGCGAGTGAAACATTTAACAATTAAATAATTATTTTGATGCAGCGACTCGCCCCTTGCGGCATTCCCTTTGAAATTTAACTAAAAAAGGTATATTCAGAAAAATGTACAGTAAACAAAACTGGTAAGTAATTTTACCACTTGTGATAGTTTTATTACCTGGTTTACCTACTGTAACAAAAGGGACCTTTTATAGGGCCTATAAACATTGAAAAGATTAGTATGCGTGATTTACATTATATGTATATATTACACTTTTTTAACTCCACATGCAGTTTTATTTCAATTTTCACTATTAAATCCCAAGGCATTATTGAAGTTTTAAGAAAAAATATTCATTTAAATATTTTATAAACTTAGAGTGCTGACAGTACTTTTAACTAACCAACAATCGGGGGCGAGTTGGAGTATCTAATAATTTAAGGGGCGAGTTGATGCACTTAGGCAATCAGGGGCGAGATCCAAGGGGCGAGCTGAGCCTACACCCTTTCTCCGCCTTTCCCCGGGTGGAGGAAGTCCATGAGGATTTCCCCCGACAAAAAAAAAAGAAAAGGTTTGGGTTAGGTTTGGGTTAGGTTTGGGTTAGGTTTGGGTTAGGTTTGGGTTAGGTTTGGGTTAGGTTTGGGTTAGGTTTGGGTTAGGTTTGGGTTGGGTTTGGGTTAGGTTTGGGTTGGGTTTGGGTTAGGTTTGGGTTGGGTTTGGGTTAGGTTTGGGTTGGGTTTGGGTTAGGTTTGGGTTGGGTTTGGGTTAGGTTTGGGTTAGGTTTGGGTTAGGTTTGGGTTAGGTTTGGGTTAGGTTTGGGTTAGGTTTGGGTTAGGTTTGGGTTAGGTTTGGGTTAGGTTTGGGTTAGGTTTGGGTTAGGTTTGGGTTAGGTTTGGGTTAGGTTTGGGTTAGGTTTGGGTTAGGTTTGGGTTAGGTTTGGGTTAGGTTTGGGTTAGGTTTGGGTTAGGTTTGGGTTAGGTTTGGGTTAGGTTTGGGTTAGGTTTGGGTTAGGTTTGGGTTAGGTTTGGGTTAGGTTTGGGTTAGGTTTGGGTTAGGTTTGGGTTAGGTTTGGGTTAGGTTTGGGTTAGGTTTGGGTTAGGTTTGGGTTAGGTTTGGGTTAGGTTTGGGTTAGGTTTGGGTTAGGTTTAGGTTAGGTTTGGGTTAGGTTTGGGTTAGGTTTGGGTTAGGTTTGGGTTAGGTTTGGGTTAGGTTTGGGTTAGGTTTGGGTTAGGTTTGGGTTAGGTTTGGGTTAGGTTTGGGTTAGGTTAGGTTAGGTTAGGTTAGGTTTGGGTTAGGTTTGGGTTAGGTTTGGGTTAGGTTTGGGTTAGGTTTGGCTTAGGTTAGGTTAGGTTTGGGTTAGGTTTGGGTTAGGTTTGGGTTAGGTTTGAGTTAGGTTTGGGTTAGGTTTCACAGTGTTAGGACATTTCTCAAGCCTACTCGTTGGTCGAGTGGTCGCTAATGCGTCTGCCGGACAAGGGGTCTTGGGTTCGATTCTCGGGTCGGACAAAGTATTGCTGGGCTTTTTTCGGTTTTTCGAAAATTTCTCAGCAGTAGCACGGAGGAGGCAAAGTAATACTGGGCTCTTTTCGGTTTTTCGAAAATTTCTCAGTTGTAGCACGGAATCTGAAATTGTGTCCGGTATATGGCAGTAGTCTCACCCCCTATTACATGGGACTTATAACACTATTGGTAAAAAATTGAGTGTACATTGTGTAACGGCATTACGTGCCGTAATGTGCACCTCTGCCTACCCCTTTGGGGATAAAACGCGTGACGTTGCTTCAAGAAAATATTGTCGTTTTTGTTCCTATCAAATAGGGTAGATGACTAATTTTGATTTGAATGTCTGTCTTGTAGATTGTTGTAAAACATTAGACACGTTTTTTTTTTATTTTCTTACGGGAACAAATACTTTCGAAGATAGGTACATTGATTTAAAATATCGCGTGACGTCACTTCTAGGTACGTTTTATACATAGCAATGACGTATTTGCTCCCTCTCCTAAACTTTGATTCGTTTTATCTAAGTACTAGCTTCTGCCCGCGACTTCGTCCGCGGAAAAATTCTTGTTTTAACATACGATTACACTCGTCGCTATTGTAGCTTCCTAGTAAAACAATTTTTGGAATCGGATCAGTAATTTCGAAGATTACCGAAATTCTCTTGTCTGCTCAAGGTCAGTCCCTTAGTCGCCTTTTACGGCACCTTCAGGTTGAAATGGTATGATGATGTCATTAAATAATTTATGTCACATATCAATCAATTACAATATTCACCGATTACTCATAGATCTAAACACCCCTCTCCCGCACGCGCACCCCTGGCCTTGGCGACGTCCACTTCGCAACGGGCCGTGCAGCTCGTAATATTTTAATTTCACCACAACTTCAAAACCAATCGTCCAATTTTAATCATTCAAAGACCAAATATTATCAACATAAACTGTTCTTATTGATGAAATAATTTATTTTGATAAGGATTAATAGCAGGAGTAAAAGAAACGCGTTTAAATGTAGTTAAAAAAAATTCTAGATTTTTAAATAAAAATGTGGTTGTTGTGCCTCACTCGACATAGATAGGTATAGTGTGCCGCGGACTTTTTTGTAGATATTTATAAGATCTACAGTTAATTATAACATTTTATGGTTCTATCTTTTGTAGTTTAGGCAGCGTACGCAAAATAAGAAACTTCTTTGGTTGATTTTTTTCAGTTTGTGTCGGAAAAATCAAAATATCTTACGGAACCCTATTTTTTTCCAAAATAAAATATAGCCTATGTTACTCGTGGATAATGTAGCTTTCGAATGGTGAAAGAATTTTTAAAATCGGTCCAGTAGTTTTTGAGCCTATTCATTACAACCAAACAAACAAACAAACAAAGTTTTCCTCTTTATAATATTAGTGTAGATTTTTATCTTATAAGACAACATAAAAAAATACATTGTTTATATTTTTTCATTACCTAACTGACGGACTAAATAGATTTTTAATTTTCATACCCCGTCATCATCCCTATTCTATTTAAGTCGTAGGTAATAAATAAAAAAACTCATTACTGAATCAATTTTTATTAATTAAAACATACAAAATATTAATTTCACATTCTTTAGGTACTTAAAATATAAAACGTTATATTGCAAACTATACAATGTATAAACAAATTATGGCATATTTTTATTTATAATAACTATCGTGAGACATAGTAAATCAACTATAAATCACGGTTTACTCACGTACATTAATGGAGAAAAGCTCTACTAGTTTCGAGTCACAGATGGACTCTTCATCATGAGTAGCGTACGCAGACGCGGCGACGTCGCGCAGCCTACTGTGTACGCGAGTAAACCGCGATTAATTAAAACTTTACACTGTAACTACTGCTCTACTGGCATCTTACGATGGGAAATACTTGAATTATATCGAGTTAATATATTCACACAAAATGCATTAAGAACACTTTTAATTGTGTTAAAATGAAACGGGACGACCACGCTACGACTTCGATGCTTAATTATAAATTAATCATACGACATATATCGACGCACACAATTAGAACAAACACAACTGTCACTAGCACATTGCTTGACGGTCTTCGATACAACTTTACCAAACATTTTGTACAATGCAAATTACTAGATATTTAATATTGAGAATTGAGAACCACTTTAGTGACGTCATAAGTGGGGAAATAGTTATGTTAGCGCCTGTATGGAGGAGTGTTTGTAAAACATTAATGTTGACATTCAAACATTTAAATTCATTACGAGAATACATTTTAATAAGTTAAGGTATTTTCTTCCTCAACTAAGAATAAGCTCAAAGTCAATCCCAGAAAGTGATATTTGTAGAAAGAAGGATATGTATGTAAAGTTTCTTGACGGTTGTCTTCGAAATAACTTAGATACATACTTTATGCATTAAGTTCAATTGCACCAGAATGCGACATTGGAAGTTGTACATAATACATTTAATAATGCCGCGGAATTCTCAATATTCAAATATTACATTTACCTCTTTGTTATGGGAATAAAACACACTTTTATACAACATTGATTAAGGAAGACTCCTTACGCTTTAATGAGACTTTACAGATGTCGAATCCACTAATGTTGCTATCAAATCGTTGCACTAAACATCGACACACACAGCTAGAACAAGCACACACCCCGTGCACTGAACTTGCTGGTAGAACATTGTACTAGACGTTGTACTAACGTTAGCACTTGTCGTAGTAAACAGAGCACACGAGTGACTCCACTCGTACAATAAGTCTCATCACACCTGCATGTGGCATTGGAAGTGAGACGTGGAACGTTTAATGACGTCATAACCAGGGAAAATGGTGTTTATTTTCACATTGACATGTTCCTTGTCTTAGAAGAAATATATAAAGACAATATAATTCACGAGACATATATCGACGCACACATTAGAACAAGCGCGGTTGTCACTAGCACATTGCTTGACTGTCTTCGACACAACTTTGTGTATTTACGTAACCACTTGCACATACTGCCTAGGTAAGTCTCAATGCGCCCGAATGCGGGCACGACTTCTAAGACAAGAAACATTTCACACATCCATACATTGTGTTTGTATTTATACTCCTTTATGGAGAAATACTACCGACTGCAGTATTTTGGAACTTTAGCTGCTAACAGCTGATCATGCGAAAGCACGCACAAAATATTTTTCTAGACATAGACATTTACAAGCTTCTATTTTATTTAACCCATTGATGAGATGCTAACCAATAAAGTTTCTTGACGGTTGTCTTCAATACAACATCCACGAATCGTTTAATGTAAACACGAAGGAAACATGGTGTAAGCAGCAGTCGGGAAATACTCCATAGTGTGGTCTAATGCCATGCAACATGTACATTGTATATAGCGGACCAATAGCTGCGTTATACTGTCGCGTAGAACGATACATAGTACATCAAGTAGAGACATTGTTGTCTGGTTGAGAAACCGCTTATACAAGAATCTCGATCTCGAACGATTAGATACAGAGTACAATATAGTTTCTTGACGGTCGTCTTCGATACAAGACTGATAAATACTTCGTATTATGTAAACACAGAATGCATGTGTGCCTTACCTTAAGGCATTTGGAGACATTTACAATTTCAATATTGATTTAGAACAATCGATGTGAATATTATCGAGCGCCTGAATGTACAGATACAGATCCCTCCATAGACAAGGAATGTTTCAATATTTAATCCTAAATTCTTTATCCAATAGATAATCAGATTGTAGTTCCACATAGGACGACACTTTAATAACATTTAAAGTGCGGTGACAGTACACATCGCCTCCTGTGTGGAGCCAAATGTTAATACATTCATATTGGAATACAAACGATTCAATGTGAGGACAAAATGTATGTCCATGTCCAGCCGTGGACAGTGAAAGTGAAACATACACCTTTAATATAACATTAAGGAAAATTGTGTTTCTTGATGGTTGTATTCGATACAACTTTAGACAATATTCGTATAATATGAACACGAAAGTAACATATTATTTTGTAAGAAGTGGTTAACTGAACCACAAACTACCTGGAGTAATCGTCAAACATTGCAGTAGAAGTTTCCAGACACGAGTTTCTTGACGGTTGTTCCTCGACAGAACTCATATACAATACTGGTAAGACAAATATCACAACAAGCACGGCGGACGGTACATTGTTAAATAACTTTGAATAAGTGGGAAGTTACAAATATTCTTGTAGTCTGAATATTCGTATTTGTATACATTCCGAGATTTATGCAATTTAGAGATATGATTACATAAAAATATCACTTAAAAGCGATGTCAAGAAAGCGTTGGTCGTAATATCCCTGCAAAATATGATCAAATTGAATGAAATATTTAATGCTTCATATATCGACGCACACAATTAGAACATTGGTGGCTATGAGACACAGACAGAGGACAACATGTAGGTATTTGAAGTCTGGACGACACGAACTGTTCATTCCTTGGCCAGTCTGTTGTATAGACTATACAAAGAGTGTTTGATCGTTGTTTGGTAGAACAGTGTTGAGTATCACTTTGTGACTTAGAAAAACCATTATAGTCATTTGACTTTCCAATAATTGGTACAAGTTTCTATATGTTATTGAATAATTGGATATTGAAATACCACATAGAATTACAAATACATAATTCTGAATGGTCTTCCACAAGATGACCAGTTGATAGTAATAATTGACTCGGTTGCTATGGTAACGAGTTTCTTGACGGTTGTCCTCAATATAACGCTTTTACAATATTTCAATCATGAATTAAGTAGAAACATATTATGTAGTTGCAATGAGGTTACAAACAACACACTTGGAAATACTGATTGAGTACACCTCATCGGGCACATTATGCCACATTCCTACTTCGTCCATGTTTTATTAAATTCATTAACAACATTAAATATTGTAATTTGAAACATGGACACACCATGTAGACCGCCACGGTGATGACGTCATAAATAGAGAAACAGTTGCTTGTTCTGAACAAGCTCCTGTATGGAGAAATACTGACGAATACATTAGTGTTGGGATACAAAGATATTAATTTAGTGCTAAAGTGTATATATACATAGACACAGAAAAGTTAACATTTACAAAGACAATATAATTCACGCGACAAATATCGACGCACACAATTAGAACGAGCGCGGTTGTCACTAGCACATTGCTTGACTGTCTTAGACACAACTTGGAAGTATTCGTCCTACGCAAATATGAAGAAATCATTACATCACACAACGCAACAATATTGACGTAAATGTCATTTTATGAAATACAAAATTGCGTGTCTTCGTGACGCGAAGTTTAATTTCCAAACAGTTTCTTGACGGTTGTCTTTTATACAACTTTAGAAAATATCCACATTATGCAAATACGAAGGAAACATGTAAGTAGCTGTCTATAGCAACACAAGCTCTATACATGGAAATACTGATTGCGTACATCTCATCTGACACCTTTTTAAGGTAACGTTTAATAAACCATTACATTTGATAACTTTTGATAACTTCAGTAACAGGACATATCTCTCATCTATTCCTATTCTTACATCACATAGTTTCTTGCTGGTTGTCTTCGACACAACTTTGATAAACAACGTATTGTTTAATATTTTGTTATCAAAGTATTGTACAAGAGTCCCATACTATGCATGGTATTACCACCACTTCAGAATATTTCTTTTTAAAGACTTTTGAGTTTCTTGACAGTTGTTCTTCGACAGAACTTGATGTGTTCGACAGTACTGTATAACAAGTCTCTTTATCCCAAGACACAATATAATTCACGCGATATACTGTTGTCTGGTTAAGCAATAAAAAGGGAAATTGAGGTAATCCTTGGATGTATATAGAGTAGAATATAGAGTTTCTTGACGTTTGTCTTTGATACAAGCGTGGCACATGTTAGATACGGACACTCCACGAGCGAGCACTTTAATGTCGTCCTTAGTGGGGAAATATTAGAGTTTGTTTTCGAGTGTATAGTGAACCGGAGCACAAACCACTATACACTATACTACAAACTACAGGGTATTTCAACAAGAACTTTGTTTTTTAAAACAAAATAAAATAAAGAATTTGGTGGAAAATGAATAAAATTTTTATTGTATTAAAAAGAGAAAAGTTTGGCAATTATGAATGAAAAATGATATCTGACAAATGTCCACCAGGACCACGCTGACAGATGTTGATTCTTTCATCAAAATTTTTTATCACTTTCCTAACAATCACACTTCCAGACCACATAGCACACCACACAGTGACACGTTGAGCATGCAAAGACTTCTCAATAATTGCTTTAGGATTTTCAGAAGCCCAAATGCGGCAATTTTGCTTATTGATATACCCTGACAAATTAAAATGTGCTTTGTCTGAAAAAACGATTTGTTGAGAAAATCCAGCAGGTTGTTCTGAGCAAATCTACGGCGATTTGAATGGTCGGTCGGCTTCAATTCCTGCACCAGTTGAATCTTGTATGGCTTCAAAGCCAAATCCTTTCGCAAAATTCGCCATGTCGTGGTTTTGGATAACCCCAATTGTTGAGAACGTTGTGAAATTGATAACTTTTGATCTTCTTCACACTGTGGCTCCTGGCAGCGATGTTTTCTGTTGAACGACCCGGTCGAACACGTGTTGGTGTTGGCACAATTTGTACCGAGCCTGTCGACTCAAATTTCGCGACCAAATTCTTGATAGCGGTCTCAGAAGGACGATTATGTTGCCCGAAAATATCACGAATTTTACGAAATGTAACTTTTAGAACGACCATTTTCATAGTGAATTTGAATTATTTTAATGCAATTTTTGGGCGAAATTGAATTCATTGTAGCAATTGTCAAAGCACCTACTACGAATACCGCCAAAAATTAAATGTCAAAAACTGCCACGTTCTTGGTGTTGCTCTAATTAAAAACAAAGTTCTTGTTGAAAAACCCTTTACTAGAAACATTAATGAGGAGGTCTCATATCTGTTGAGACTCTGAAAGAGTATGTAAACCATACATCGATGATACTATCAATATTTAAATGTATATTTGTATATGTATTACATAACACATTAGTAATTATTACACGCGTATTTTTGTTCGTAATAGAAAACATATTTGAAAACGATTGTAACATTGATATCGACTATATTCGTTACATGGACATACGCAGATACATAAGTTTCTTGACGGTTGTGTTCAATACGATACAACGCTCTTACAATATTTCAAATGAGAGGAAAATATTTGTAAGTAGTAGTCTACAAGGTGACAGACTACACACTTAAAAGTATGTACTGATTGAGTACATAATCGGAAAAATTCATTGAATTTCCAAAATTTACTGTCCACTTACAACACAGACAATGCGGAGAATGCTTCATAACTATACTCCTATTAGGAATAATGTTGCTGTACGTATATAATGGCAATACAAAACGTTTGTTGACGGTTGTCTTCGATACAACTTGTAAAGTTTCATATTATTAAAATACTTCAAACTACTCAATTAGTTTGATCATTATGTCGCAGGTATTTAAGAAAACCTTTAAAACATTTGAACCACGACCAGATGACTGTTACAACAGAACCAAAACTTTCTACATGTATAGAACATGGAACAAAACAATATAATCCACAACACAAATATCGACGCACACAATTACAACATGCGCGGACGATTGTTAGGAAATAGTTTGAACTCTCATCGCACACTACAACAGGCGCGGCCTGGTGGCACATGGAATATTCAACATTCCGTCTCGATAACAAGGAGGGAGTTCCTGAGATGTACGCATCCAGGCGTATTGTTATATACAACATTATACTTCTATTCGTTTTATATCTATATCTTTTTTTGTGTTTACTCCTTTAGGCGCAAACTTTAATCGTCAAGTACCAGATTATAATTGATTGGTAATACAATGGAGTTATAGAATTACATCTAGTCTCTAGCGATGATTTACCTAAAAATACAATGAAGTTTCTTGATAGTTGTCTTCAATACAACTCTTTTACAATATTTCAATCATGAAATGAGGAAAAATACAAGTAACCCTACAATGTAGATTGTTCAAAGAGTTTCTTAATGGTTGTCTTCAACCCAATTCTTATGTTTTAAACATAAGTAGAGTAGTTGTTTGTGAGACTACAATTATCATCAGCATTAGCTATTGGTACCTATATCAATTGGTTTCTTGCCGGTTGTCCTCGATACAAGTAGGTATGACAAATGTCGCATACAATAGAACTAATATGTTCACTGGAAATTTTCAGTACCATAAAATATATACCAATGGAATATTTGTCGGGATCAATCCCGATTAAAGTCAAATATATTGTTTCACTAATGAAGAAGTAAACTTGTCTGCTAGCTTCACGAACTAATGAGTTTCTTGACGGTTGTCTTCGATACAAGGTTGATCGAACATAATGGTACTTAGAGGTGACAGTTATTTCAAACACCTTCTTAACTTCAATAATTTGAGAATTGGGACTCTAAAGACTTTCCAACGTAATAGTTAAATAAATCGAGGACAAGGGAGTTTCTTGACGGTTGTGTTCAATATAAATCTGGCTGGCGGTGGCGCAGCACTCCCGCGTTGTGTGCCACACCCCGTAACTACTTCACCACGTATGCAGCCAGAGAGAACTCCCTGCGTACTCTTACCTCGTTGTACTAAACGGGGTAAACGTACAGATTGTTGTACAAGTGCCTGGTGAACTTGTTCTGGACTCGCTCTAACATGACACTGTACTTCGTTACATGTGGGCCACAATGACCGCACTATGCTCAAGGTGACTCCTCACTATAGCATCAAACAGCACCCTGAATGTACACATTCTTCTGGACCTCTGAGTCTGCACAATGTTTCAAATACAATCGAGTTTCTTGGCGGTTGTCTTCGATACAACTTTACCAAACATTTCGTACAATGCAAATTACTAGACAATACATTTAATATTGAGAATTGAGAACCACTTTAGTGACGTCATAAGTGGGGAAATAGTTATGTTAGCTCCTGTATGGAGGAGTGTTTGTAAAACATTAATGTTGAAATTCAAACATTTAAATTCAATACGAGAATACATTTTACTAGGTTAAGGTATTTTCTTCCTCAACTAAGAATAAACTCAAACAGAACTCCGGAAAGCGATATTTGTAGAAAGAAGGATATGTATGTAAAGTTTCTTGACGGTTGTCTTCGAAATAACTTAGATACATACTTTATGCATTAAGTTCAATTGCGCCAGAATGCGACATTGAAAGTTGTACCTACATAGTACATTTAATAATGCCGCGGAACTCTCAATATTCAATTATTACATTTACCTCTTTGTTATAAGAATAAAATACACTTTTATACAACATTGATTAAGGAAGGCTCCTTACACTTGGATGAGACACTCTATAGATGCAGGATCCATTAATGTTGCATCAAATCATTGCACTAAACATCGACTTAAACTTAAAAGTTAATACTTATATAAAGACAATATAATTCATGCGACATATATCGACGCACACACTTAGAACAAGCGCGGCGGACGGTACATTGTTAAATAACTTTGAATAAGTGGGAAGTTACAAATATTCTTGTAGTCTGAATATTCGTATTTTTTTATCCAAATTTCACGAACTTTTCCCATACGTTTATATAAAGATGTCACGAATGTAAGTAGTTTCTTGACGGTTGTCTTCGATACGACATCAATTATTTTTTTAACCGATAATTAAGTGAATATAAAGACATTACTTGTAAGCAGCTAATTATGCCCCTATATACTATTTGCATGTACGACATACTATATGTTAAATGTTGGCTGCATTAAGTATTGAGACGTTGAAACATGTATCTACATTCCACGGAGCGACCACTTCAATGAAAGTACCACTAAGTGGGGAAATAGTTGATTCATATCGTACTGCGATGGTCGCAGACAGAGAGAGAGAGAGAGAGAGAGGGAGAGAGAGAGAGAGAGAGAGTGAGTCTTAACTCAGTTTTGAATAAAACTGACATAATAATCCTACTAAATATTACATTCCCAGGATAAAAGAGTTCATCAATGTATTACAGTACATTTTAATTCATACTACAAACATCGACACACACAGCTAGAACAAGCACACACCCCGTGCTCTGAACTTGCTGGTAGAACATTGGTATATTGTATTGGTAAGATAAACGCGAATCCGATTTACATATTCTATGAAGAAACACCACTATAAGTGGGGACATTGTGTTGAGTTCGTGAGAAATATTTAATTTCCACGTAGAGCGTGAAGGGGAGGGGGGGGAGAATGTGAGGAAATTGTTGTTTGTATTGTGTCATTACGGCTAATGTCTATCCCAGCTGGCACTTAAAAGTATGTTTTATACCATTCATAGACTGCTCAACGAGTTTCTTGACGGTTGTACTCAACACAAGCCACACAACAGTCATGAACAATCCAATACATAGAAGTTATTTAATGAACTTGTATCGGATCGTGAGACTCGGAATATTAACAAATATATTGAACTTACAATATACAATACTGAAGTAGCAATACATTGTTAGTTTGTATGTTCATTCATATCGTTTCTATTCAACCTCTTTGTAACGTGTGTTTACGTAAACATTACAATGCACACACAAGACAGAAGAAATATTATACAACAGCAAATTATTCAATAGATGACATTATTGCAACAAGTTTCTTGACGGTTGTCTTCGACACAACTGTAATATATCTCATTTTTGACAATTGTAGCTGAATGAGCTTTGTAACACGCGACATGAACATTGAAATGACGTAGATGTAGTCAGTATCAGTATAGTTCATGCGTCAGCCATCGTCGCACGTAGACAAGTACAATTGAGGCTGTTTTAAATAGTGTCAAAGAAAACAAAAAATGATTATATTTAGGTACTCCAGTAGACGAGAACTAGTTTCTTGACGGTTGTCTTCGATACAAGGTTGATCGAACATAATGGTACTAAGAGGTGACTTGACTTGACTTTCAGATTATAATCTCAATATTTTGGAAATTGTAAAAGAATATGCCAAAGCCTTGGAACATCAGACCATGACAATACACAAGGTACTACATATTCTTGTTGGAATTTCTATCTAAAAATTCCGTATCATTGAATTGTTGAGAAAAAAACCAATGCGTATAAAACGGTAGACTAAATTTTACTTCATATTTGATATTTAATGAGTTTCTTGACGGTTGTTCTTCGATGTAATATATATTTTATCTTAATACATATTTCATATCACATGAAACACTGAAAAGCATATCTTGTGTAGAAAGACCGTAGAGCAGCATCCTCCTCCTCAGTCGTACATTCTTGACAGAATGCTCGTGGTTGACAATGATGCATTTTCCCTGGATATCGTAGCTCTCGCGATGCGTCTCCACTTGTTGAAGTCTTCACCCGTAACCCTGGGCACGGGTTCCGCGTTATACCCCGCAGGACTGGGTCCCTGCTGAACTTCGCCATCTACACACTCCGGCCTACTGAAGTGTAAGATGCCCACCCCCGCGACATGGACGCGCCAGACAGGAATTGCCCAAGTGAAGAGTAGAGAAGGTGACTCTACTCCCCCAGGGCCGAGTTAATGGGTGTGTATGATCCCACACCCAAAGGCTTAACACTACCACTACTACAAATATAAATAAAACAACATTCAGTTGTTGTATCTTGTAAATACTAATTCTAGAATACATTTATGTACTCGCCATTACAGGGCATTTTATCTGTATGAAATATATTTTATTTAAAAGATACATCAACATTACACAGTTCTCTCCTCACTCGGACATATTTTACATAGTACAAAGTAAGTTTGTCTTAAAACTAGAGTACATTAGTACTTTACATTTTGCGAAAAAGATCGACACAAACACTATATTAAAAAATCATGACAAATATTTTTATGAAGAAAACTTAGTTTTCCATACATTTTGACGCATGTCACACAGAGACAAGACTAATTTCCATTGAGTGAGACAAAAAACAAATGACATGTCAGTGACGTCATGCACAAAATAACAAGGACAGAAACATCGTATTCTCTTTCTAAATCCATTTACTGAACTTTCTTTGGTCCAATACAAATAAAAAATAATTGACATGTCAATGACATCAGACCCGAAATGACAAGGATAGACACATTTATATTATTGTTGTCTCTTTCTAAATTTGTCTTCTGTTTGTCGATACAATTATTTTTCAATGTAGATTATTAAAAGAGTTTCTTAATGGTTGTCTTCAACACAATTCTTATGTTTTAAACATAAATAGAGTAGGTAGTTGTGTTTGAGACTACAAACTACTTGAAAATAACTACTCAGTAATTAAATATGAAATACTTTAATATTGCGGAGCCAATACCACAACAAAAACGAATAACACGATCAAACTTTACTCTTGTTCTAGAACAAAGAGTTTCTTGACGGTTGTCTTCGATGCTATCCTCACGCTATAATTATTCGTAGGAAGTATCGGTAAATTGTCTCTCAATGACATTAAGTATGAAGAAGTTAAATCATGTACATTCCGCAGTACACACGGAGCGACCACTTCAATGACTTTCTAAGTGGGGAAATATTTCCACAAGCAATAACGAAATCCACTATATAAGATTGCCGAGTTCTATAACAACGAGTTTCTTGACGGTTGTCTTTGATGTATCTCTTACAAGAGTGTGAGGACTTCATTGTGGGAACTGCAATGTTCCACTTTACTTGTGAACAAATATTTTGCATGAAACAGTTGATTATAGGAATACAAAGATTAATGAGCTGTCGGACACAAGACATGGACATGAGTGAGACGACATAGATAAAGACAGTAATTCGTGCTGCAAAGACCCGCGACTAATATTTAGGAAATAGTTTTAACTCTTTTTAATTTTTTTGGCGCAAACTTTAAACGTTGACTATCAAAATCATATGATAAAGTTTTTTTTTACAATTCATAGACTGCGCAACAAGTTTCTTGACGGTTGTACTCAACACAAGCCACACAACAGTCATGAACAATCCAATACATGGAAGTTATTTAATGAACTTGTATCGGATCGTGAGACTCGGAATATTAACAAATATATTGAACTTACAATATACAATACTGAAGTAGCAATACATTGTTAGTTTGTATGTTCATTCATATCATTTCTATTCAACCTCTTTATAACGTGTGTTTACGTAAACATTACAATGCACACACAAGACAGAAGAAATATCATATTCCACGTAGAAACACCACTTCAATGGCGACATTAGTGGGGGAAGTAAACTGCACAAGTTAATGCAATAAGTGGTATGTACCACAAATACACGTATCCGTAGGCAACATAATTTCCGTTTAATAAATAGATGGCATTATTGCAAAAAGTTTCTTGACGGTTGTCTTCGACACAACTGTAATATATCTCATTTTTGACAATTGTAGCTTGTAGTTAGTCAGTAACAGTATAGTGCATGCGTCAGCCATCGTCGTACGTAGACAAGTACAATTGAGGCTGTTTAATTGACAAGAAAACACAAACAATATTTAATTAATATTGGCATTTATTAATTGAATATGAATATCAATTGGACGAACTGGACAAAACGTAAAGATAAAAATAATTACATAGATCTATACATATAATAAAATCGTAGAAAAGTGCTGTCTGTACATTGAAAATAAAAATAAAAAAAATAGCAGAGGTTATTGTTATGTCGATGTCGAACCCAAAAATGTAATTAACTTTTTTTTTGTCTGTTTGTCTGTTTGTCTGTGTGTCTATGCGCGCTAATCTCAGAAACGGCTGATCCGAGTTGGATGCGGTTTTCACGAATATATTGTGGTATGCTTCAATTTACATTTAGTGTTTGTTTCATGTCAATCGGTTCATAAATAAAAAAGTTATGTCAAATTAAAGAATCACGTCGAACACTATTCTATGCTTATACCATTAATATCCGCAACTATTTGACGGATTTGGTTGAAATTTGGTACAGATATAGTTTAGAATTAGACTTAAAATAGTACTAAGAGTATAAATAAATAATCCAAGTTGTCTTTATCCTCGATAGATGGCGTTGGGATCGAAATAGATCGCGCTATGGTTTCGTTACATTCATTTGGTTGGGTATCGGCCGAGCGCTTCGATACTATCGTAGAAGAAGTGTATTATCAGTCGTATGATTATTTGTCTGTAGTGGTCCTGCTGTTTCGTATATTCTAAACTAGCTGTGCCCGCGACTTCGTCCGCGTGGAATAGTTATTTTAGGCATTATATTTATTTTTGCAAACAACTTTCTCAGCTTCATAAAGTGTTACGCACGGTTAATTTGTGCATTGAAAATTCGTTGTACTGGATTATAATTATAAGGAACAATCCACACTAATCCTATACCTTTAACACGAATTATTGCTGTGTTACCCAGCCTTTAGGTTGGGTAACCGCCACCCCGGTTTGTGTTTCAGAAATAAAATTCCTAGGGTACTTTTTAGATGGGCTATATACGCGTTATAGCAGTGGTAAGTCCCCTCTTTGAAGAGTGGCTTGAGAGGCGTCACGGCGTCCTCACCTACCGCCTGACGCAGGTACTTACCGGACACGGAAGTTTCGGTTGGTACCTGTTTCATTTCGTCTGGGTGTCGTCATTGCAAGGACCGCCCGGAAGATATGGTGGAGCATACAGTGGCCATGTCCTTAGGGATGGGAATGGCGACGGTAACCTCTTACGTCCGGCTCTAGTTCAGGCCAAGGTGCGGAGCGAGGGGGAAAAGGACGCCGTCTCCCCCTTCTGCGAAGCAGTCATGCCAACTAAGGAGGAGGCGGAGCGCGTGAGGGAACGATCCTCATCACGCCCCAGCCGCCGCAGAAGACACTCCGGGCGTCGAGGATCGCGTGACGATCCCCGGCCACCGTAAACGCGAGTCTGCGGACGGCGAGTAAGAGTAGCTCGTCGCCCGATCAAAACCAGACCCGTGCGTACCGTGCGTCGCGTTCTGTGCGTGTCTCAAAGAGCCAGGCCACCACAGATGGGACCCAATAGGGCTGATGTCCGATCCGGTGCTGCAGACAACGTAAAAGATTACCTGGGCCCCAGCTCAAATAAGAACGGGGTGAATTTTACACTCCTTCTCGCCTCACCAAGGTAGGAGTGTCCATCGGATGATTTTCCCCTCTCAAAAAAAAGAAAGAGTACTTTCTAGAACAAATGTTTTCTTTCATACATGGTGACGCAAGGTTATGAAATCCTTAAGGACCATATTTTTATACCCTATCATATTTTTATGACAATAAATTCAAGAATTGGATTTTTTTATTTGTCAAATATTCCAGCCGATATTATTGCACTATACGACTATACATAGAATCTGGTTGTACTTTGATAGACAGCCACAATAAAATGTGGGCGTGTGGTAAACCGCTTTTTTGATCAAAAAATGTTTTACTTTGTTAGTAAGACTATAATTTTTTTGAGTATAGTTACACCCCCTCTCCGCGTCTTTCGCAAACAATGCCTCTCCTCCAGGCAGCGTCATGTTTCGCACATCATGCGGCGCGGGTGAATTTTATATCGGAGTTATTTTAAAATTGTAATATCTTCTAAGATATTTATTGAAGTTTAGTGATGTCAAAGACAATTTTGTCACAATTAAACACTCTTAATGAACAACACATTTATTTCGATAAAGATTAATATTTTTTCGTTAATACAACTCTTAACAAATAATGCATTAATTTCGACCCAGTTTGATAACCATAAAAACGACTCTAGTAAGTTAATCCTAAAAGATAGACATATACTGTCGCGGACTTTTTTTTAGATCATTTTAAGAGGAATAATTCTTTAATACATATAATTTTCGTATCTTGAACCATTTTCGCAGCGCACGCAACGGAAGCCCTCAAGAATTAATAATTTCCCCCGTTTTGTCCACATTTTCCTTTATTTCTTCGCTCCTAATAGTTATAGCGTGATGTTTTATAGCCTATAACCTTCCTCGATAAATGGACTATCCAACACAAAAAGAATTATTCAAATCGGACCAGTAGTTCCGGAGATTAGCGCGTTCAAACAAACAAACAAACAAACAAACAATCAAACAAACTCTTCAGCTTTATAATATTAGTATAGATAAATTGGTTTCGTTGTATTTGTCAATTAATAAGTTTATTTGTTGGGTTTTCCTGGTTTTCTGGTTAAATTATTTAACGTAGGTTTAGTTTGATATCGATTATTAGTAGTTACTGTAGTTAGTTTTTTTAATAAAATTGTAAGTCTAATTCCTTAATTAATTAAATAGATTAGATTTAAGTCGTTTCTTTTAAATTATTTAGTTTAAGCTTGGTTATTATA
This sequence comes from Spodoptera frugiperda, assembly GCF_023101765.2. NCBI lineage: Eukaryota > Metazoa > Arthropoda > Insecta > Lepidoptera > Noctuidae > Spodoptera > Spodoptera frugiperda. Next base: position 4,019,592 of record NC_064230.1, read on the forward strand.
GCATAGAGGATAGGTTGTAATATAATTTCTTTTTTAATTCGTAGCTTTCTTTAGTTTTAAGTTAGTTTTCTAAGTTAAATCTTAAGTTCGGAAAGATTATAATATTTCTTTAGTTTAAGTCCGTTTTTAAACTATTTTTTTCAATGCCCTAAGTGAGTATACATCTATTAAATTCAAACGCAGAGCTCATTATGTTGATTTTTGAAGAGTTTCCTGGAATATCTTCCACATCTCATTTTTGAAGAGATCCCGCGAGATCGGGAACTATGTGGTTAAAAGCAAAAATTTGCCGGAAGTCACTTTTCCACGCGAACGAAGTCGCGGGCAAAAGCTAGTAAGACAATATAATTCACGCGACAAACATCGACGCACACAACTAGAACAAACTAGTCTGTCGCTACACTACTCAACGTTTCTTACTGGTTGTCTTCGCTACAACTTTAATAAATACAATATATTTATGTCGCACGTAATAACGACAAAGACAATGCGGAGAATGCTTCATAAATATACCTTTATTGGGGAATAATGTTGCTGTACAAAAATGGCAATACAAAACGTTTCTTGACGGTTGTCTTTGACAGAGACCTTTTTCATATTACACACATGAAATATTGAGAGTTGAAACATATATATTCTGTGTATAACGACCACTTATTATATTATTAATAGTTAAATAATAGAGGACAAGGGAGTTTCTTAACGGTTAACCTCATCAGACACATTGTGAGACATGGAACATTTAGTGAATTCAATATTAATACATGTTTCTGTATTGATGCAAATATTATGTTACATTGTCACATGGACTATCCACGTTGGATGACCGCTGCAATGACTGACACTATGAATTATAGTGATTATAATATCGTAACCAGAAATGGATATGTCGCAGTAAGATACATCGTCTATAAGACGCATACAATACTGTAGACTTTAAACTATATGTTTCACAAACTATGCATTTAGTTTCTTGACGGTTGTCTTCGATACAACTTGTAAAGTTTCGTATTATTTAAATACATTTGAGACTGCAAACTATTACTGGCGTATATTATATAATAGTTGCCATATTGAATATGAATATCAATATGTCGAACTGGACATACTACGGAAATAAAGTTGCATACATCATTAAGACAATATAATTCACGCGACATATATCGACGCACACATCAGAACAGTTGCAGCGCGATTGCAGCGCGTGGAGGACACCCAAGAAGAAGTAATTATTATGATTCCCGTGACGTAAATACTACAAAAAACTTACTAAACATTGTAACTCCATACACACGCTGCTCAATGAGTTTCTTGACGGTTGTCCTTCGATAGAACTTTATACAATACTGTTCCTTGGATTTGTAGAAACAGTACAGAAATATTTGTAGCTATGTAGATGTACATGAAGCTACAGCTGCAAGACGCGCAGTCATACTGACTAACTGGAGGCATCCTACATCTCGCGCCGGTTGTACTCGATACTACTTTTATATATTATCGTGTTATATAAACACTTGGAAATATTCTCAAGTAGTCACTTGTGAGACTATACTCTACTTGGAAACACTGACAAGACTATTAAGTCTCAGATAATATAAGTAAATGAATATAATATATTGCACATACGTAGGACCTCTATATCCATACTGTTGATACATCAAGTTCCACGTACAAAACCACGTCAATGGCGGTCTAAGTGGAGGAATTGTTTCATAAATCTTGTGAAGACGTTCAGAGACATGTCGGTAAATACCATTTACATTGTCATTGTTAAACATATTCTTTTTAATTCTCTGTTGAAATTACTTGATTGTAGCACATCATATTTTCACAACCGCAGTCATTCTTGCGGACAAGGAAGTGAATCATATAGAACGTATATTTGTGTAATTTCCAAGTCAATGGAGTTTCTTGACGGTTGTTCTTCGATGTAACATATATTTTATTTTAATACATATTTCATATCACATGAAATACTGAAAAGGATATGTTGTGTAGAATGACCGTAGAGCAGCATCCTCCTCCTCAGTCGTACATTCTTGACAGAATGCTCGTGGTTGACAATGATGCATTTTCCCTGGATATCGTAGCTCTCGCGATGTGCCTCCACTTGTTGCGGTCTTCACCCGTAACCCTGGGCACGGGTTCCGCGTTATACCCCGCAGGACTGGGTCCCTGCTGAACTTCGCCATCTACACACTCCGGCCTACTGAAGTGTAAGATGCCCACCCCCGCGACATGGACGCGCCAGACAGGAATTGCCCAAGTGAAGAGTAGAGAAGGTGACTCTACTCCCCCCAGGGCCGAGTTAATGGGCGTGTATGATCCCACACCCAAAGGCTTAACACTACCACTACTACAAAATATATAAATAAAACCACATTCAGTTGTTGTATCTTGTAAATACTAATTCTAGAATACATTTATGTACTCGCCATTACAGGGCATTTTGTGAGTATAAAATACATTTTATTTAAAAGATACATCAACATTACACAGTTCTCTCCTCACTCGGACATATTTTACATAGTACAAAATAAGTTTGTCTTAAAACTACTAGAGTACATTAGTACTTTACATTTTGCGAAAAGATCGACACAAACACTTTATTAAAAAAACATGACAAATATTTTTATGAAGAAAACTTACTTTCCCATACATTTTGACGCATGTCACACAGAGACAAGACTAATTTCCATTATGTACGATTAACAAAAAACAAATTACATGTCAGTGACGTCATACAAAAAATGACAAGGACAGAAACATCGTATTCTCTCTAAATCCATTTACTGAACTTTCTTCATTCCAATACAAATAAAAACAATTGACATGTCAATGACGACAGACCCGAAATGATAAGGACAGTAACATTTATTTTATTGTTGTCCCTTTCTAATGGAGATATTTGCTGGGTGCACGACGACAGCGCCAACTAGCGGTTGCAACTACGGTGGCCTCCGAAATGTCAAATGCCCGGCTGTCATTACGACGAGTTATTTACAAACGAACAATTTAAATTAAGTATTGTAATTTATATTTATTCCAATAAATATTCTAAATCCGTATAAGGTAAGTCTTTTTTATTTTTCGTCTAAAATGGCACAATCAATAGATTTCGCTTAGTATCATTACGGATTTTTCATGGCTGTCGTCATGAGAAGTAAGTAAAGAAATAAGCAAATTTCATCGAATAATGCATTTCATATAAATAGCAGACGATTATTTATGAGTGCTTGTGCTCTCAATAATCCATCCTTTCATGTATTTTCAGTTAAACATGGCCAAATTAATAATAAAAACTGGATTCCGACCAATCACACACGACATCATTTTCCCACCACAAACAACATTGAAAGGAAAACAATTAGTTTAAGCTCAACACGTGCAAAATGTGAAAGAAATTAAATATGAAGATGCTATGATCCACGCCATTGAAATTATTTTATTTACTAAAAACGTAAATCTCGCTAGTATAAAGTGATAGCGTCCGCCACCGATAGTTCCTGTTTTGGCCACGACGTGCGCTGCGATCGTTTCGTGGTTCCCCCCCCTTATACTTCGCACCCAGCGAATACCACAGGGAGTGCTCTGATTCATGACTGTAATTTTAATAATATAGTTATATTACTTAGTTGAATGGTAGAAAATCTAGCTAAAATAAACGGTTTACAAAACAAAAATACAGCGAATAGAAACAGCAAAAAGCTAACGTCACGCGGTATTCCCAGGCGGTCACCCATCCAAGTACTAACCGCGCCCGATGTTGCTTAACTTCGGTGATCGGACGAGAACCGGTGCTTTCAACATGGTATGGACGTCGGCGAACGAAGTTTTAAAATTGCTCTTCAGTACAATATTTCACTGTAGTGACGTCATATTTTTTACTAGCTTTTGCCCGCGACTTCGTTCGCGTGGAATAGTGACTTCCGGCAAATTTTTGGTTTTAACCACATAGTTCCCGATCTCGCGGGATCTCTTCAAAAATGATATGTGGAAGATATTCCAGGGAACTCTTCAAAAATCAACATAATGAGCTCTGCGTTTGAATTTAATAGATGTATACTCACTTAGGGCGTTGAAAAAATAGTTTAAAAACGGACTTAAACTAAAGAAATATAATCTTTCCGAACTTAAGATGAAAACTAACTTAAAAGTAAAGAAAGCTACGAATTACGAATTTATAACAATTAAAAAATAAAATATATTACAACCTATCCTCTATGCTATAATAACCAAGCTTAAACTAAACAATTTAAAAGAAACAACTTAAATCTAATCTAATTAATTTATAAATTAGACTTACAATTTTATTAAAAAAACTAACTACAGTAACTACTAATAATCGATATCAAACTAAACCTACGTTAAATATTTTAACCAGAAAACCAGGAAAACCAAACAAATAAACTTATTAATTGACAAATACAACGAAACCAATTTAGAATATACGAAACAGCAGGACCACTACAGACAAATAATCATACGACTGATAATACACTTTTTCTACGATAGTACCGAAGCGCTCGGCCGATACCCAACCAAATGAATGTAACGAAACCATAGCGCGATCTATTTCGATCCCAACGCCATCTACCGAGGATAAAGACAACTTGGATTATTTATTTATACTCCGTTCGGGCATTTTCTTTGTACTAAAAGTTGAATTATATTGATATTATTTTTTTCATACCTTTTTACTATTTATTTACTTTTTTTCGATGAATTAAAACAATAACATGAACCGAAGTCGTATAACGATCGACATAGAATTATCTATACTCCGTTAGAGCATTTTCTTTGTACTAAATGTTTTATTATATTGATATTATTTTTTCCATACCTTTTTACTATTTATTTACTTTTTTTCGATGAATTAAAACAATAACATGAACCGAAGTCGTGTAACGATCGACATAGAATTATTTATAAATAATTTATTTCTTATTTTTATTTTTTGATTTTTGAAATAAAAATATATCTATGTCCTTTCTAAGGTTCTTAACTATATCTGTACCAAATTTCAACCAAATCCGTCAAATAGTTGCGGAGATTAATGGTATAAGCATAGAATGTTCGACGTGATTCTTTAATTTGACATAACTTTTTTATTTATGAACCGATTGACATGAAACAAACACTAAATGTAAATTTAAGCATCCCACAATATATTCATGAAAACCGCATCCAACTCGGATCAGCCGTTTCTGAGATTAGCGCGCACAGACGAACAGACAAACAGACAAACAGACAAACAGACAAACAGACAAACAGACAAACAGACAAACAGACAAACAGACAAAAAAAAAGTTAATTACATTTTTGGGTTCGACATCGACATAACAATAACCCCTGCTATTTTTTTTATTTTTATTTTCAATGTACAGACAGCACTTTTCTACGATTTTATTATATGTATAGATGTACAGACAGCACTTTTCTACGATTTTATTATATGTATAGATAACCAACCAATGACAGAACTATTTAATTTTAGAATTCTTAGCCATCGATACGCGTGTGCCTGCGCATGTAATTGTATACTTTACTAGGTATCATCAATCGATTTGTTCAATGTTTACGATTTAAATTAGAAAAAGATATTATTTTGCTCCTCGAAAGGGAGATAGATTCTAATTTTAAAGTAAACTTCATATTATTGACTAATGGATTGAGGAGCAAAAACATAATAAAGATTAACCGTAAAGACATATATGTAATATGATTTAAATAACTAGTGTTTTTTTAAAAATACCTATAGTTTTCTTGAGTAAAAATTAGCAAAAGGCTAACGTCACGCGGTATTCCCAGGCGGTCACCCATCCAAGTACTAACCGCGCCCGATGTTGCTTAACTTCGGTGATCGGACGAGAACCGGTGCTTTCAACATGGTATGGACGTTGGCGAATGCTGAGCTAAAGTTGCTTTTCAGTTAATTTTTTTGCTGAATCAAGGTCATAGTTTTTATAACCAATTGTTCAACAAGTCACAAAATGTATTAAGGTTCCATATTTAAAATTGTATTTTTACCTGTGCGCGTACGCAAGTTTCATTTATTGTTTACACTACAGTATTCTTATATTTGTTCTATTTTGTGAATTTTGTGTTTTTTTTTACGGAAGGGTAAGTAGGGGACATAGATTTTAAATTTTTGTTCTTATTATAATCTAGGTCGTATTTAAAATTGTATCTTCTAGGTTTCATAGGTTGTTGACAAACATGATATTATTGTAACTGTGAATAACGAATTATAAATTAACATTTATACCATTTTGAAATAATGATGATTTCCATTTTTACCGACTTCACAAAAAGGAGGAGGTACTATGTTCGTTTTTTTTTTGTATGTTTGTTCATCGAATACTCCGTCAATTGCGGACGGATTTTCAAAATTCTTTTTTTGTTCGAAAGTAGATAGTTCTGAGGTGGTCCCATTGTCACCAAGTTAGGATCTGATGATGGGATCTTGGAGAAATCGAGGGTACTCCTCAAATATTATAGGGAACTATATAGTGATTTTGGTATATTCATCTAGAATTGAAGCATTTACAGTCAAAAAGTGACCTTTGAAGAGGTGGAACTGATGAAGAAGACCAGAAATGGCCAATGGAACTTCATACTCACATAGAAATCACAATAAAGTTAATTAAGTGACTGTGACAATACAAATAAATAAAGTAGTTATTGAGATAGAGAATTTTAACCGACTTTTTTAATTGCGATACTGAGTATCGCAACTAAAAAGTGTGAAATAAAATACTTTTTACAAAAAAATAAACCGACTTCACTAAAAAAGTTAAAAATAACTTTAATTTCGGAAGTCGGTGTAACAAACAAATAATACCGAGAAACATCTCTTCTTCTCTATTCTGTGGATAAGCATGTTCTAAAAATAAATTGTTGAGTCACCACACCGCCGGTTGGTTACAAAAAATACTACGGTATTATAGTAAAATATTATACTGAAGAATAATTTCAGATTGCCTTTCGCCAACGTCCATACCATGTTGAAAGCACCGGTTCTCGTCCGATCACCGAAGTTAAGCAACATCGGGCGCGGTTAGTACTTGGATGGGTGACCGCCTGGGAATACCGCGTGACGTTAGCTTTTTGCCGTTTTACTTAAAACAAACATACTTTAGTATTTTTTTTAAAGAACATTAGTTTTTTTTAAGTTATGTTTTGATGTCGTATTTATTCAATCAACCTTCCACTAACCAAGTCTCAGAATTATTTATAGACATTCGTCACCCCTTAGAACAGAGTCAATAATAGGAAACTTTCAAAAAAAAAAAAATACTAATACAATAAGTCTCATCACACCTGCGTGTGGCATTGGAAGTGAGACGTGGAACGTTTAATGACGTCATAACCAGAGAAACTCATGTTTACAGAGAAACTGATGTTTAATTTCAAACAGACCTGTACCACGATTAAGACAATATAATTCATACGACAATTAATATCGACGCACACAGTTAGAACAAGCACGGCAGACGGTACATAATTAAATAACTTTGAATAAGTGGGAAGTTACAAATATTCTTGTAGTTTGAATATTCATATTTGTATACATTGCCAGCATACATGTACAGCTACGTAGCATGTTTATCTAAAGATGTCACGAATGTATTTGTAATTTCTTGACGGTTGTCTTGACTGATGTATAAAGTTCTAAATAAGCTTCATGCTTATTTCATGCTTGCATGCGTAAGCCATTGCAAGTAAAGAGCCCTCGCCAAGAAAACAAAGGAAAATTTAACTGCTAGACTGATCAAAGAGTTTCTTGACGGTTGTCTTCGATACAATTGTATGCTTGAATGTATTTACGACATGGCAAACAATCATAATTTTTTTTGTATCAATATTGAAATTGTAATAATTGTAGACTTAAGTACCACGTAGACAGGCATCGAACTGCAACTGGTTCTAAGTGGGGAAATGGTTGTTTTACATCATGTGGAGACGGTCACAGGGAACACCATGCAATAACATGGAACATGGAGGAGCACCATTTGCACACACCAGTACAATCATTGCTGCGGTAGTATAGCTGAACTATACTCGATGTTTCTTGATACATGTCCTGGAAACAATTCTGTGGAATAATGTTGTTGTACGTATATAATGGCAATACAAAACGTTTCTTGACGGTTGTCTTTGATACAAATTTGGCAATTTTTGTATTATGTAAATACATAGGAAGCATTAGTAGAAACACGCTTATGAGACTAAACACCACTTAGATATACTGACTAGGTGAGTCTCACTTGACATAATTAAACATTATCCACATAGAACGATAACATGGACTATCTACGTAGAATACGAGAAACTGAATGTTTAACTGTTTTACTTTAGTACTACCCGGAGGAAATAAGTGACGATAGATGAAGACAATATAATTCACGCGACAAATATCGACGCACACAATTAGAACAAGTACGGTTGATGGTTTATCTATATTTAGCACTTTAACTTTCGCCACTGGCGTCCTAAGTGGGGAACGTTTGTTTGTCTATAGCCCCCAATAACATGTAGAGACGTCGAGAGAAAATCATAACTTCCAGAAAACACTTTCTCCACAGTCTATACAAAGAGTTTCTTGACGGTTGTCTTCGATACAACACTCATGTTGTAATCATGCAACATGTAGGAAAGAGTAGTAAGTAGCTGGAGCCACCGACTACTTGGAAATACTGACTAGGTGGGTCTCATCCAAACTCCTTTATTATTACATCGTTACGAGTAGATGACATTGTTTGAACACGCCTCCTGTGTCCATAACTACGTACTCATGCACCAAGTACCGACACGTACTGCTAGTAGACACATTGAACACCACGGTCAAGCAAAGAAAATGATTATTTAACATCCATACACTATTTGACGAGTTTCTTGACGGTTGTCTTTGATACAAGTTTGACAGATAATTTTGTAGAATAAGTCTCATTGCGCCTGAATGTGGCATTGAAAGTGAGACTTGAAAGATTTAATGATTACATGGAACTCTCAATATCAATATTCTATACGTATTTTGAATATTATCATGTTAAAATATATCGACGCACACACAAGTCCGTATATAGTGAACGTTTGCCACAGTAGCAGTCAGTAATATTGTCTCAGAGACAATATTACTAGGTTCTAATGGAGAGTAAATGAAATCAAATGTGGTAGTATATTTTAAACATTTCAAAGATTATATTAAGTTTCTTGACGGTTGTCTTCGATACAACGTTGACAGAACAATAGTACCTAGCTGTGTATGTGTCCACACACCACTGTGGAATACTGACTAGGTAAGTTTCATGTCTACACAAGTAAGAATATTATTGCCTTTTGAAAGGCAGAAAATAAAAGAAGTTGAATAATTACATAGATAAGACAATATAATTCACGCGACAAACATCGACACACACAACTAGAACAAACTAGTCTGTCGCTACACTACTCAACGTTTCTTACTGGTTGTCTTCGCTACAACTTTAATAAATACAATATATTTATGTCGCACGCAATAACGACAAAGACAAGACGGGGAATGCTTCATAACTATAATCCTTTTCGGAATAATGTTGCTGTACGTATATAATGGAAATACAAAACGTTTCTTGACGGTTGTCTTTGACAGAGATCTTTTTCATATTACACACATGAAATATTGAGAGTTGGAACATAGATATTCTGTGTATAACGACCACTTTAGTATCGTTCTAAGTGGGGAAATTGTCGTTGTACCTATATCGCATCAAGACGTTCCTAGAAATGGTGGCCGATGTCTCGAATGTCAAACGTTTTATCAGGACGGGCTTTGGAACACAAGACATAAACATGGACAGTCTGAGACACTGCAATCTACAATTTTTACACTTTCAAGTGGTCCTGACCCCATGCGCTTACTAAAGAGTTAAATAAATAGAATAATATTGCAAAGTCAAAAGTCAAAGTCAAAATCATTTATATCAAATAGACTAGGAAGGCACTTTTGAACGTCAAAGCAAATATAATAATATTAATAACGTCTGTCTGTCGGTCAGTCCTCTAGTGAAGTTATTTGCTCGTTCCAAAGTGTAGATTTCTATGGAGAAGAACGAGCAAGAAACTCCATAGGTTACTCTTTTTCAATCAGATTTACAATACAATTCTTGGTTACATTGTTTCGATTACTTCACACATCCGTACATAGTACACTATATATCCTCACTGTTCATAAACCCAACAACGACGCACACAATTAGAACAAGCGGTTGTCGGCACATCGTCACCAGCCTCTTGACAGTTGTCCTGTGTTTGACACAACTATGAAGATATTCGTATTGTGCGAATGCGAATGAATCCTTACATCTCATCAAGTAGCGACTGGAAGCAGACTCTGTCTGTCTCCGCGTGGAACAATTACATCACAATATTATTCATAGCACAATACAGTTTGTTGACAGTTGTCCTTCTATGGAACTCTATATGTTCGATTGTGTGCTTGCAAGCAACAAATATATTTTACAGTTACTCTTATAGTTGTTATAAAACATACAACTTTGATTTCTTGTAATGTAACGTCAATGTATAATGACATTTAAAGACATTTTGTGACTGACTATTATACAATCACATTGTATCAAATTTAAGTTTATTCATAATTCAATGAGTTTCTTGACGGTTGTTCTTCGATGTAACATATATTTTATCTTAATACATATTTCATATCACATGAAATACTGAAAAGAATATCTTGTGTAGAACGACCGTAGAGCAGCATCCTCCTCCTCAGTCGTACATTCTTGACAGAATGCTCGTGGTTGACAATGATGCATTTTCCCTGGATATCGTAGCTCTCGCGATGTGCCTCCACTTGTTGAAGTCTTCACCCGTAACCCTGGGCACGGGTTCCGCGTTATACCCCGCAGGACTGGGTCCCTGCTGAACTCCGCCATCTACACACTCCGGCTTACTGAAGTGTAAGATGCCCACCCCCGCGACATGGACGCGCCAGACAGGAATTGCCCAAGTGAAGAGTAGAGAAGGTGACTCTACTCCCCGCAGGGCCGAGTTAATGGGCGTGTATGATCCCACACCCAAAGGCTTAACACTACCACTACTACAAATATAAATAAAATAACATTCAGTTGTTGTATCTTGTAAATACTAATTCTAGAATACATTTATGTACTCACCGTTACAGGGCATTTTGTCGGTATGGAATATAATTTATTAAAAAGATACATCAACATTACACAGTTCTCTCCTCACTCGGACACATTTTACATAGTACAAAGTAAGTTTGTGTTAAAACTACTATAGTGCGGTACATTAGTACTTTACATTTTGTAATCTTACTGCATTCCAATACAAATATAAAACAATGGACTGGTCAATAACGTCAAACCTGAAATGACAAGGACAGAAAAATTTATGTTATTGTTGTCTCTTGTTAATGGAGATTTAGAATTACCTTTAGTCTCTAGCGATGATTTACATAACAATACAATTAAGTTTCTTGATAGTTGTCTTCGATACAACTCTTTTACAATATTTCAATCATGAAATGAGGGAAAATACAAGTAACCCTACAATGTAGATTATTTAAAGAGTTTCTTAATGGTTGTCTTCAACACAATTCTTATGTTTTAAACATAAGTGGGAAATATGTATTAAAGAGTAGTTGTTTGTGAGACTACAAACTACTTGGAAATACTGAGTTATATAATATGGAATTACCACATAGAACGACAAATTGTTTTTAAATATCATGTCGTTTACAAAGACGAAATATACAGTCAAGTACCTAATAATTTGTCAACACACGACACAGTGGACATCGACTCGGACGCATCCCAAGATTTTGAGTTATTATAAATATAATTTCAAGCGTCAAATAACAACTAGAGAACTAGCAATATAATGCAATGAGCGTTACAACGTGGCATCACAATGAAGGCGATTCTAATTTGACGCCCGTCTTTAATACAACTTTATAATATTTGCTATACTCTGTAGACATGTTACATAATTTAAATAGGAACAATAGCAATAAATTTGCCTGCTAATTCACACAGCAAACATTATTTAAATTCATTCTGCAAAGTGTTTCTTGACGGTTGTCTTCGATACAACTTTAATTCACGTATTAGTTAAATACGTGAAACATTATTTAGCAAATTCATATATTTTAAGTCAATAATGTGAATGTGTTAACACACTCATTAAAACATTGAGCACAGATTAGAAAGACAGTGCAGTGAATGCACCATAATGTTCTAAGAGTCATTTTGAGTATATTTTGATTAGTGGAGTTTCTTGCTGGCTGTATTCGATACAACATTAGAAAATGTTCGTATTACATGAATACGAAGGAAACATTTGCTAGTAGTCCTTTATTAGACTACCAACTATTCGGATATAGGAACATAATTATCAACATGCCACATTCCACGAATTCTCAAACTTCAGTAAGAAACTTACAACGTAGATTATTTAAAGAGTTTCTTGATGGTTGTCTTTGACACAATTCTTATGTTTTAAACATAAGTGGGAAATATTGAAGAGTAGTTGTTTGTGAGACTACAAACTACTTAGAAATACTGAGTTATACAATATGGAATTGCCACATAGAACGGCTAATAGCCCATAAGAATAGGTTACTCATCAGACGATACCCTGAACTGTGTAGACCGTAAGCTGGAGCGAAGACGACTATTGAGGCACACTTTAGTAGAATGAACGAGTTTCTTGACGGTTGTCTTCGATACAAACTTACAGACTCACTGAGCATAACAGTTTCATTACATGAATTGCACAAATTTTGGAAATGATCATAAATATTAGTGCTCCATCTCTTATGTATGAATAAAGAGCACATAGAGAAGAATCATTTAATAAATCAGAATATAATTCCTGCGACCAGCACCCAAGAAAGTTTGTGTCAATATTTGGGTACTCCATTTGACGAGAACTAGTTTCTTGACGGTTGTCTTCGACACAACTTGTAAAGTTCGTATTATTTAAATACGTAGGAAACATTTGAGACTGCAAACTAATTGCAGGTACTGACTAGGTCATGTCAGTCTGAAACATCCGTGGGACTTGTATATTTCATTATCAGTTTAAATATTGATAGGAATGACCACGTGAAACGACATTTTTTTTGGAGTTCCAACGTTTGGGGAAACAGTTGATTGTTTACAATATATTCATATTGGCATTTATTAATTGAATATAAATATCAATTAGACGAACTGGATTCAATGTTAAAATTAATTTTCTAATTCACGCGACAAACATCGACGCACACAACTAGAACAAACTAGTCAGTCGCTACACTACTCAACGTTTCTTACTGGTTGTCTTCGCTACAACTTTAGTTAATACAATATATTTATGTCGCACGTAATAACGACAAAGACAAAGCGGAGAATACTTCATAACTATAATCCTGTTTGGGATAATGTTGCTGTACGTATATAATGGCAATACAAAACGTTTCTTGACGGTTGTCTTTGACAGAGACCTAATTTTCATATTACACACATGAAATATTGAGAGTTGGAACATAGATATTCTGTGTATAACGACCACTTTAGTATCGTTCTAAGTGGGGAAATTGTCGTTGCACCTATATCGCATCAAGACGTTCCTAGAAATGATGACCGATGTATCTCGTATGTCAAAAGTTTTATCAGGATGTGCTTTGGAACCCAAGATATGAACATGGAAGAAAAAATACCGACAATATAATTCGTACGACATATATCGACGCACACACAAGTCCGTATATAGTGAACATTTGCCATAGTAGCAGTCAGTAATATTGTCTCTGAGACATGGAACAATGCACAGGTTCTAATGGAAAGGAACCACGGAGTAATCCATTTTGTACATTTCAAAGATTATAAGTTTCTTTACAAGTACAAATAAAGTAGACATTTTAATTTTACTTCATATCTGATATGCAACGAGTTTCTTGGCGGTTGTTCTTCGATATAACATATATTTTATCTTAATATATATTCACATGAAATACTGAAAAGGACATCTTGTGTAGAACGACCGTAGAGCAGCATCCTCCTCCTCAGTCGTACATTCTTGACAGAATGCTCGTGGTTGACAATGATGCATTTTCCCTGGATATCGTAGCTCTCGCGATGTGCCTCCACTTGTTGCGGTCTTCACCCGTAACCCTGGGCACGGGTTCCGCGTTATACCCCGCAGGACTGGGTCCCTGCTGAACTTCGTCATCTACACACTCCGGCCTACTGAAGTGTAAGATGCCCACCCCCGCGACATGGACGCGCCAGACAGGAATTGCCCAAGTGAAGAGTAGAGAAGGTGACTCTACTCCCCCCAGGGCCGAGTTAATGGGCGTGTATGATCCCACACCCAAAGGCTTAACATTTTATTACTATTACTACTACAAATATAAATAAAACAACATTCAGTTGTTGTATCTTGTAAATACTAATTCTAGAATACATTTATGTACTTGCCATTACAGGGCATTTTATCCGTATGAGATATATTTTATTTAAAAGATACATCAACATTACACAGTTCTCTCCTCACTCGAACATATTTTACATAGTACAAAATAAGTTTATGTTAAAACTATTAGAGTACATTAGTACTTTGCATTTTGCAAAAAGATCGACACAAACACTTTATTAAAAAATCATGACAAATATTTTTATGAAGAAAACTTACTTTACCATACATTTTGACGCATCTCACACAGAGACAATACTAATTTCCATTATGTACGTTTAACAAAAAAACAAATGACACGTCAGTGGCGTCATGCACAAAATGACAAGGACAGAAACATCGTATTCTCTTTTTAAATCCATTTACTGAACTTTATTAATTTCGATACAAATAAAAAACAAATGACATCTCAATGACGTCAGGCCGAAAGGATAAGGACAGAAACATTTATATTATTGTTTTCTCATTCTAAATTTCGCTTTCGTCCGTCGATACAATTTGAACAATCCAAACAAAATGGGTTTTAACAACATCTTACAACTTCATAGTCTACACAACAAGTTACTTGACGGTTGTCTTCGATACAACTTGTAAAGTTTCGTATTATTTAAATACGTAGGAAACATTTGAGACTGCAAACTAATTGCAGGTACTGACTAGGTCATGTCAGTCTGAAACATCCGTAGAACTTGTATATTTCATTATCAGTTTAAATATTGATAGGAATGACCACGTACGAGTAGAACGACAAATAGTTCTAAGTGTAGAACTTGTTGATTGATATCACGTCCAAGTTGACACAGAAAACCCGAACTATTGTATTTACCATAATACTTTATTAATTTGTATATTCAATATACTTGACAATACCGACTAGGTCAGTCGTCTTGTGGGACTTACAATATCTCACCTACACGAGACACAACTGAGAGTTTGTAGTTAGGTATTGAGAAATTTTCTTGAAAAACATATTATATGCGCACACAATATTTTATGAAATACAAATTGCGTGTCTTTGTGTAGCGAACAGTTTCTTGACGGTTGTCTTTTATACAACTTTAGAAAATATTCACATTATGTAAATACGAAGGAAACATGTAAGTAGCTGTCTATAGCAATACAAGCTCTATACATGGAAATACTGATTACGTACATCTCATCTGACACCTTTAAGGTAACGTTTAATAAACCATTACATTTGATAACTTTTGATAACTTCAGTAACAGGACATATCTCTCATCTATTCCTATTCTTACATCACATAGTTTCTTGCTGGTTGTCTTCGACACAACTTTGGTAAACGTCGAGAAACAACGTATTGTTTAATATTTTGTTATCAAAGTATTGTACAAGAGTTCCATACTACGTGTGGTACTACCATCATTTTGGAATATTTATTTTATAAGACATTTGAGTTTCTTAACAGTTGTTCTTAGACTGAAATCGATGTGTTCGATAGTACTGTATGTACAAGTCCCTTTATCCCAAGATACAATATAATTCACGCGACAAATATCGACGCACACAATTAGAACAAACACAGATGATCGGACATGGAATATTCAACATTCCGTCTCGATAACAAGGAGGGAGTTCCTGAGATGTACGCATCCAGGCGTATTGTTATATACAACATTATACTTCTGTTAGTTTTATACTTTTATATTTTTAGGATCCTCTTGATGAAGGCGAGATAGCGGCCAAACGTCGGGACATTTAACATAAACAAACCAAAACTATTTTTATATAATTCATAGACTGCTCAACGAGTTTCTTGACGGTTGTACTCAACACAAGCCACACAACAGTCATGAACAATCCAATACATGGAAGTTATTTAATGAACTTGTATCGGATCGTGAGACTCGGAATATTAACAAATATATTGAACTTACAATATACAATACTGAAGTAGCAATACATTGTTAGTTTGTATGTTCATTCATATCATTTCTATTCAACCTCTTTATAACGTGTGTTTACGTAAACATTACAATGCACACACAAGACAGAAGCAATATCATATTCCACGTAGAAACACCACTTCAATGGCGACATTAGTGGGGGAAGTAAACTGCACAAGTTAATGCAATAAGTGGTATGTACCACAAATACACGTATCGATCGCCGCACACACTTACAACAAGCATAACGCTCATTGGACGGATGTTGGTCATCGGACAAAATATTTGTATGACATTACAGTACATAATATACTAGAACAAAACATACCTATGTATGTATAAGACGCGTGAACATACAACATAAGTGTTGAACTTTATATTTCACAAACTATGTATTTAGTTTCTTGACGGTTGTCTTCGATACAATCCTTACATTTTGTTCCAATACTAGTAAGTGAAGACATTTACCTCAATATACCCTTGTCCAATACAACATACTAATACTATAATGTTTTAGTTTTATTTCACTGCGGTTGTCTTCTCCTAGAAGGAATCATTCAAATACAATTGAATTTCTTGTGGTTGTCTTCGACACAACTTTAACAAACATTTCGTACAATGCAAATTACTAGACAATACATTGAATATTGAGAATTGAGAACCACTTTAGTGTCGTCATAAGTTGGGAAATAGTTATGTTAGCTCCTGTATGGAGGAGTGTTTGTAAAACATTAATGTTGAAATTCAAACATTTAAATTCAATACGTGAATACATTTTACTAAGTTAAGGTATTTTCTTCCTCAACTAAGAATAAGCGCATAGTCAATCCCAGAGAGTTATATTTGTAGAAAGAAGGATATGTATGTAAAGTTTCTTGACGGTTGTCTTCGAAATAGCTTAGATACATACTTTATGCATTAAGTTCAATTGCACCAGAATGCGACATTGAAAGTTGTACATACAACTCTCAATATTCAAATATTACATTTACCTCTTTGTTATGGGAATAAAACACACTTTTATACAACATTGATTAAGGAAGGCTCCTTAGACTTGGATGAGAGATTGTACCGCTGTAGAATCCATTAATGTCGCTATCAAATCGTTGCACTAAACATCGACACACACAGCTAGAACTAGCACACACCCCGTGCACTGAACTTGTTGGTAGAACATTGTACTAGACGTTGTACTAACGTTAGCACTTGTCGTAGTAAACAGAGCACACGAGTGACTCCACTCGTACAATAAGTCTCATCACACCTGCATGTGGCATTGGAAGTGAGACGTGGAACGTATAATGACGTCATAACCAGAGAAACTCATGTTACTAAGACATATTCTAAGTCTAGGTATAAAGACAATATAATTCACGCGACATATATCGACGCACACATTAGAACAAGTGCGGTTGGCACTAGCACATTGCTTTCTACATAAGTTTCTTGACGGTTATGTTCAATACGATACAACTATTTTAGAATATTTCAAATGAGAGGAAAACACACTTGGAAGTCGGTAGTGATTGAGTATCGTATCGGGAAAGTTCATTAAATTTCCAAAATTTACTGTCCACATACAATTTCAATTACTCTCCTAGAGACGTCATATCGGACCACCTTCATCACAACATTACGGACAATTGTGTTTCTTGATGGTTGTATTCGATACAACTTTAGACAATATTCGTATTATATGAACACGAAAGTAACATATTATTTTGTAAGTGGCAGTTAACTACCAACTGTTTAGAAATACTGACACATTATGTAATTGTTATAGATTTCATTTTATATCATTTATTCTTAACTAACACCTCTGGTGCTAGAATGTAGTGCTTCTTTCTAAGACATGAAACATTATTTAGAAAATTTATTGCAATTACAGTTAATACTGCTATTAATTCTAAATATAATATTAATATTTGTCAGGATAAATCCCGATTATTGCTTTACTAATGAAGAAGTAAACTTGTCTGCTAGCTTCACGAACTAATGAGTTTCTTGACGGTTGTCTTCGATACAAGGTTGATCGAACATAATGGTACTAAGAGGTGACAGTTATTTCAAACACCTTCTTAACTTCAGTATTTTGAGAATTGTGTATACGTACAATTATGTACCAAAAATATATTCCAAAGCTCATGGCCTTGGAACATCAGACCATGAAAATGCCCAAGAAAATAAGTGACTCAGTCAGACTGAAGTCACAACATTCACGTAACAAATATCGACGCACACAATCAGAACAAACACAAAGCCCTGTAAGTAGCTGTTTATGAGATTACAAGCTACTTGGACATACTGATTTATAAACACCACATTTTGTGTGAGACTTTGTTGACGGCAGTTCTTCAATAGAAACATCATATTTTGACATATAGTATGGACATTTATAAAGACACAAACTACATACTTGGAAATACCGACTAGGTAAGGTGTCTTGTGATACATGGAACGTTTAACAAATCCATGGAGTATTGAGAAATTAAACATGAATATATCACACGCAAACAAGCATCAGTTAGATAATATTTGAAATTAATTATTATGTTATCGGCTTACTCACGTAACGTTTTGACGAGGAACTCGACTAGTTTCAAGCCATGCTAGAGGCTCATATTCATGAGCAGCATTACGCGACACACGACGCGGCGATTGTCGCACTGCTACTGGCGATTCGAGCTACGCGCCCATCGCGCCCTCTGCCTGGAATCGCGCGTACTATCCGGCGCGCGCGACGATGTTGGCTCGTTAGACTCGCTCGCCGGCGGCTGCGCAGGTGTTGGGTTCGATTCTCGGGTCGACGCAAAAACGGTGTCACATACCGCGCTCACTGTGTCACACTCCAGACCCGCAACATTGTAGGCTGACGCAGATTGCAGACTTGGCTTCCAGGCAGGAGGTAATGCCCAGCCACCGTCTCTGTTGAAGTTGGGACGACGACTTATTTCGATAGCCTCACGTACTTTCCGCGGTACGAAGTATTTCTCCCTCGCTAGTACGGAGACCTTGTCGAAACGGAGGAAGTGAGTCGTGCCCGCGCTACAAGCATGCTCCGCTACTGCCGATGTATGAGTGTCCATATTCTTCACACTGCGTATGTGTTCCTTGAGTCTGGTTGCGATGTTGCGGCGAGTTTCCCCGATGTAACTCGAGCCACAGTCGCACGGTATCATGTATACCCCGGGAACTGCCAGTGGATCCTTATCCTTAGGCGAGCGTAATAAGTTCCGTAATTGACCGGGTGGGCGGAAGATCGTCCTGATGCTGTCTACTAGTCGAGTTCCTCGTCAAAACGTTACGTGAGTAAGCCGATAACATAATAATTAATTTAGTATGTCTCACGAAAGTTACAATAAAATCAATATTTGAAATGTTTTAAACTCCACAATATGTATTTACTAATATTGTGTCACAGTCATATTATGTCGCAGCATTAAATATTGATACATAATCAATACACAACTTTTAATAAGTGCGAGCATTACAGGAGTTGATCACGAACTAATGAGTTTCTTGACGGTTGTCTTCGATACAAGGTTGATCGAACATAATGGAGAGGTGACAGTTATTTCAAACACCTTCTCATGTTATAAACTCAATATTTTGGAAATTGCAAAAGTAAGATTATACATTATTCAGTTAAGTTTCTTGACGGTTGGTCTTCGATGTAACATATATTTTATTTTAATATATGTTTCATATCACATGAAATACTGAAAAGGATATCTTGTGTAGAACGACCGTAGAGCAGCATTCTTTTCCTCAATCGTACATTCTTGACAGAATGCTCGTGGTTGACAATGATGCATTTCCCTGGATATCGTAGCTCTCGCGATATACCTCCACTTGTTGAAGTCTTCATACCCGTAACCCTGGGCACGGGTTCCGCGTTATACCCCGCAGGACTGGGTCCCTGCTGAACTTCGCCATCTACACACTCCGGCCTACTGAAGTGTAAGATGCCCACCCCCGCGACATGGACGCGCCAGACAGGAATTGCCCAAGTAAAGAGTAGAGAAGGTGACTCTACTCCCCCCAAGGCCGAGTTAATGGGCGTGTATGATCCCACACCCAAAGGCTTAACACTACCACTACTACAAATATAAATAAAGCAACATTCAGTTGTTGTATCTTGTAAATACTAATTCTAGAATACATTTATGTACTCGCAATTACAGGGCATTTTGTCGGTATGAGTACATTAGTACTTTACATTTACATTTATATACATAAGAAAACTTACTTTCCCATACATTTTGACGCATGTCACACAGAGGCAAGACTAATTTCCATTATGTACGTTCAACAAAAAACAAAATAAATGACATGTCAGTGACGTCATGCACGAAATGACAAGGACAGAAACATTTATATTATTGTTGTCTCTTTTTAATAGAGGTGTAGGTATTACTTTCTTCCACAGTGATGATTTACATAACAATACAATGAAGTTTCTTGACGGTTGTCCTTCGATACAACTTGAACAATATTTTGTATAACAAGTCTCACTGGGAATGAATATGGGATTGTCTTCTAAGACAATTTGAGAAATTAGAATCTATAAAATAATATATACTTTCGATTATTCCATGATAACCAAAGGAATAATACAGCTTAAAATTTAAGTTTATACATAACTAAATGAAGTTTCTCGATAGTTGTCTTCGATACAACTCTTTTACAATATTTCAATCATGAAATGAGGGAAAATACAAGTAACCCTATATTGCAGATTATTTAAAGAGTTTCTTAATGGTTGTCTTCGACACAACTCTTATGTCATTACTTCTGATAACATAGATGAAGACAATATAGCTCATTAGACAAATATCGACGCACACAGTTAGAACAAGCACGGCGGTACATTGTTAAATAACTTTGAATAAGTGGGAAGTTACTATTTGTAATTTTCTTGTAGTCTGAATATTCGTATTTGTATACATTGCCAGGTTTCATGCACTTCAGGAATGTGATGTACAACATAGAATTGCAAATACATAATTTTGAATGGGAAAAATGGTCTTCCGCAAAATGACCAGTTGATAGTAATAATTGACTCGGTTGCTATGGTAACGAGTTTCTTGACGGTTGTCTTCGACACAAGTTTAGTTCTGAATAATAAATTAATGTTATACGATCACGATCTCTTTAATGGCGTTCCAAGTAGGGAAACGCTTAGTTTCGGTAGGTTCCTGTTCCTTATTGGGCGGGAGGAAACGCCCGGGTGTCATCACTGTGAGGACCGCCCGGAGGACACGGTAGAACATACGGTGGCGGTGTGCCCTGCGTGGGCTGAGCACCGCCAAGTCCTCAGGGATGTGGTCGGCGACGGCGACCTCTCGCGCCCGGCACTGGTTCAGGCCATGGTGCGGAGCGAGAGGGACTGGGATGCCGTCTCCTCCTTCTGCGAAGCAGTCATGCTAGCTAAGGAGGAGGCGGGGCGCGTGAGAGAACAAACCTCCTCACGCCCCAGCCGTCGCGAGAGACAGTCCGGGCGTCGGGGATCGCGAGACGATCTCCGGCCACCGTAAGTGCGGGCCTGCGGACGGCGAGCAAGGGTAGCTCACCGCCCGAACAGAACCAGACCCGTGCGTGCGGCGCGTCGCGTTCCGCGCGCGCCTCAAAGAGCCATCAGACCACCACAGATGGGGCCCAGCAGGGCTGATGCCTGACCCGGAGCTGCGGACTACCTAGCGGGTTTACCGGGGCTCCGGCTCGAAAAGCAGGAGAAGGAACGGGGTGGTTTTTAGTCAGTAAGAGTCTGACACTCCCTCTCGCCTCACCCAAGGTGAGAAAAGTCATTGGATGATTTTCCCCCCTCAAAAAAAAAAAAAAAAAAAAGTAGGGAAACGCTTGTTTATGAACACACTGATTCATAATATATGACCATACCACCGTTTTACTTGAACAGGTATGAAAACTAAAACGACGACGCGTATTATTTATTTATAACTTTTTCGTTTCATAGTCTATCCAATAAGTTTCTTGACGGTTGTCTTCGATACAACGTTTACAGAACATATAGTACCTAGCTGTGTATGTGGCTACACACCACTGTGGAATACTGACTAGGTAAGTCTCATGTCTACACAAGTAAGAGTATTATTGCCTTTTGAAAGGCAGAATATAAACAACGACTACGAAAATTACCATTTATTTGCGTATAACACTTAGAAAAAATGATTTCTCAATCAGTTTCTTGACGGTTGTTTTTAGATAAACAAGTAATATAAACATTTTAATCATGAAATATGTAGCGATCATTCCATAAGTAGCTGTACATGACACTACAAACTACTTGGAAATACTGAGTAAGTCTCAGCGGACGAGAGAATGAAGATAATCAAGAAAGATAGATGAAGACAATATAATTCACGTGACAAATATCGACGCACACAATTAGAACAAGTACGGTTGATGGTTTATCTATATCTAGCACTTTAACTTTCGCCACTGGCGTCCTAAGTGGGGAACGTTTGTTTGTCTATAGCCCCCAATAACATGTAGAGAGGTCCACATTAAAGTTTCGATAAAACTTTATACAATACTTCAGGAATAGTACTAAATAAATAAATATTGCGATTTACACAACGCATTTGAAGAGCGTCTAGATTTAACTAAACTTGTAAACTGGTTTCATCAATGAGTTTCTTGACG
Source organism: Spodoptera frugiperda (assembly GCF_023101765.2). NCBI lineage: Eukaryota > Metazoa > Arthropoda > Insecta > Lepidoptera > Noctuidae > Spodoptera > Spodoptera frugiperda. The sequence goes on from NC_064230.1 coordinate 4,042,638, forward strand.
GTTATCTTCGATACAAGACTGATAAATACTTCGTATTATGTATACACAGAATGCATGTGTACCTTACCTTAAGGCATTTGGAGACATTTACAATTTCAATATTGATTTAGAACAATCGATGTGAATATTATCGAGCGCCTGAATGTACAGATACAGATCCCTCCATAGACAAGGAATGTTTCAATATTTAATCCTAGATTCTTTATCCAATAGATAATCAGATTGTAGTTCCACATAGGACGACACTTTAATAACATTTAAAGTACGGTGACAGTACACATCACCTCCTGTGTGGAGTCAAATGTTAATACATTCATATTGGAATACAAACAATTCAATGTGTGGACAAAATGTATGTCCATGTCCAGCAGTGGACCAGAGCAGGCTGACGCGGAAACACTATATACCCACTACCTACAATAACATTACATTCGACACAACTTTAGACAATAATATTCGTATTATATGAACACGAAAGTAACATATTATTTTGTAAGTGGCAGTTAACCACCAACTATAGTACCCTAACCAAATAAGGCCTATGCCCCAATAAAGCCTATTTTGAAAATTTCCCTCTTCCCGATGTCAAATGGTCGCCAAAGTTTGTAGAAGTGTGCATGCACATTACTTAACTAATTTGAGCACAGCAAGTAACCCGTGCCGCGATTATGTTGGAACCTACGGACGAAAACAATCACGACGTGGAGCGCACTTTAGTTTTTATAAAATTCGAGTAGCGTAAACTGTTAGTATTTTTATATTTATCAGTATACGACGTGCCGTGTTTTGTCTGTATGACAATTATACATTTAGCCATCTCCTCACATTAGTGAAATAGCTATAATATCGGTGTATTTCATATAATCGTTGTTTTGTTTACCTATGTGCCATGCCCTAATAAAGCCTGCAAAAAAAACGTGTAGGCCTTATTACGGCATAGTTGTTTTTCAGTAATTTCAAAGAAAACGGATCACCAGCTTCTGTCAAAAAGAAAGCCAATGGATTTTGCAAAAGATGGAAAACGCTGTTAAAATGGTAGAAAGGGGTAAACGGGGTGAATAGATACAGAAAAGGGGTGAATGGATATCGGGAAATTCTTCATAGTATCTATTCACCCTTCGAATTTTATACACCCTGTTTTACCCGGTAGGCTGCTGCAGCCAGATATAACATCCAAAGAAGTACGCATCATCTAAAGAGTGGTTTCCACTACACGAAAGCTAGGTCGGTCGCTAAATTGGCTACAGAACAAGAAGTTATTCTCATTCGTTTGACTGATGCTGGGGTGCCGATGACTTCAAAGATGTTACTTGGGTATTACATGATGAGAAACTCGTTTAGCCTGATGTATAATGACAAAAATTAATTAATAAGATCTCATTACATTTATTATAAGTATTGACAAAGTTTTGTTATAATTAAGAAGTTGAATACTTACTAGTTTTTATTGAGGCCTTATTAAGACATAGGGTTCCCAATAAGGCCAAAGTGACACTTTAGTTATTTGTGTTTATAAAATTGTAAATTTTGTTTCTAAAGCCATTTTGATTCCATTATTACAAAGTTTAATAAATAAATATAAGATTTTGAAATTATCAGCCCATTGTCATTTTAAACCTACGAGCTAGGCGGTAATAAAAATAAGGTAGGCCTTATTTGGTTAGGTTACCTTACCTAGAGTCTTCGTCAAACATTGCAATAGAAGTTTCCAGACACGAGTTTCTTGACGGTTGTTCCTCGACAGAACTCATATACAATACTGGTAAGACAAATATCGACGCACACAGTAAGAACAAGCACGGCGGACGGTACATTGTTAAATAAGTGGGAAGTTACAAGTATTCTTGTAGTATGAATATTCGTATTTGTATACATTCCGAGATTTATGCACTTCCGAGAGATAATTATATAAAGATGTCACGAATGTATTTGTAGTTTCTTGACGGTTGTCTTCGATAAAACGCTTTATAATATGTATATCAATTACGAAACAAGGGGAGAATATTATTTGAAAATACTGATTGAATCAACCTCATCGGGCACCATATGTGATATGGGCCTCGTTGAACAAATTCATTGAATTCCCAACGTTTGGGGAAACAGTTGATTGTTCACAATATATTAATATTAGCATTTATTAATTGGTTATGAATAACAATAAGACACACTGAAAATTGAGGATAATTACATAGATAAGACAATATAATTCACGCGACAAACATCGACGCACACAACTAGAACAAACTAGTCTGTCGCTACACTACTCAACATTTCTTACTGGTTGTCTTCGCTACAACTTTAATAAATACAATATATCTATGTCGCACGTAATAACGACAAAGACAAAGCGAGAAATGCTTCATAACTATAATCCTGTTCGGAATAATGTTGCTGTACGTATATAATGGCAATACAAAACGTTTCTTGACGGTTGTCTTTGACAGAGACCTTTTTCAAATTACACGCATGAAATATTGAGAGTTGGAACATAGATATTCTGTGTATAACGACCACTTCAGTATCGTTCTAAGTGGGGAAATTGTCGTTGTACCTATATCGCATCAAGACAATCCTAGAAATGATGACCGATGTATCTCGTATGTCAAACGTTTTATCAGGACGGGCTTTGGAACCCAAGATATGAATATGGAAGAAACAATACAGACAATATAATTCATACGACATATATCGACGCACACACAAGTCCGTATATAGTGAACATTTGCCATAGTAGCAGTCAGTAATATTGTCTCTGAGACATGGAACAATGCACAGGTTCTAATGGAGAGAAACCATGGCGTAGTACATTTTGTACATTTCAAAGGTTATAATAAGTTTCTTGGCGGTTGTCTTCGATACAACGTTGACGAAACATAGAAATATATTCGATAGTGTGCTTGAGAGCAACAAGCCTATCATTTTCAGATATATATATTCTAATACGTGATAATATACTGAAAAGGATATCTTGTGAAGAACAGCCTTACATTCTTGACAGAATGCTCGTGGTTGACAATAATGCATTTCCCTGGATATCGTAGCTCTCGCGATGTGCCTCCACTTGTTGAAGTCTTCACCCGTAACCCTGGGCACGGGTTCCGCGTTATACCCCGCAGGACTGAGTCCCTGCTGAACTTCGCCATCTACACACTCCGGCCTACTGAAGTGTAAGATGCCCACCCCCGCGACATGGACGCGCCAGACAGGAATTGCCCAAGTGAAGAGTAGAGAAGGTGACTCTACTCCCTCCAGGGCCGAGTTAATGGGCGTGTATGATCCCACACCCAAAGGCTTAACACTACTACTACTACAAATATAAATAAAACAGCATTCAGTTGTTGTATCTTGTAAATACTAATTCTAGAATACATTTATGTACTCGCCATTACAGGGCATTTTGAATGTATGAAATATATTTTATTTAAAAGATACATCAACATTACACAGTTCTCTACTCACTCGGACATATTTTACACAGTACAAAGTAAGTTTGTGTTAAAACTACTAGAGTACATTAGTACTTTACATTTTGCGAAAAGATCGACACAAACACTTTATTAAAAAATGATGACAATTTTGTTTCTGAAGAAAACTTACTATCCCATACATTTTGACGCATGTCACACAGAGACAAGACTTATTTCCATTATGTACGTTTAACAAAAAACAAATGACATGTCAGTGACGTCATGCACAAAATGACAAGGACAGAAACATCGTATTCTCTTTCTAAATCCATTTCTTCATTCTAATACAAATAAAAAACAATTGACATGTCAATGACATCAGACCCGAAATGACAAGGATAGAAACATTTATAATATTGTTGTCTCTTTTTAATGGAGATGTAAAATTACCTTTAGTCTCTAGCGACGATTTACTGAACAATACAATGAAGTTTCTTGATAGTTGTCTTCGATACAACTCTTTTACAATATTTCAATCATGATGAAAAATACAAGTAACCTTACAATGTAGATTATTTAAGTAAAGAGTTTCTTAATGGTTGTCTTCGACACAATTCTTATGTTTTAAACATAAGTGGGAAATATTAAAGAATAGTTATTTGTGAGACTACAAACTATTTGAAAATACGGAGTAATTAAATATTGTTACGTTTTCAATATTAATTCACATGTTTATAATATAAAATAGAAAAGTCACTTAGAGCGACCATAAACAAAACAAACTACACGAAAATTGCAATAGAAGTTTCCAGACACGAGTTTCATGACGGTTGTTCTTCGATAGAAGGTAATAATATTATAGGAAATATTATTTACGTAGCTGTACATGACACTACCAGCTATTTGGAAATACTGAGTAAGTCTCAGCGGACGCCCGAATGTGCCTCGAGAGATAAATAAAGTTATACAAATTCCACGTAGACAAACCACTTCCATGGCCGCCTAAGTGGGAAAATGGTTTCATAAACCTTGTGAAAGTGTTCACAGACAAGTCGGTAAAGATCATTTACCATTATAATTGTAAGACATCATTTTAGTTCCGTAGTTGATTGCATCATGTCGCTTGAATCATTACTGTATTGTTTACGTACACACAAATATACCAAAGACAAGTGAGTTTCTTGACGGTTGTTCCTCGACAGAACTCATATACAATACTGGTAAGACAAATATCGACGCACACAGTTAGAACAAGCACAGCGGACGTTACATTGTTAAATAACTTCGAATTAGTGGGAGGTGTTAACTTTTGTGTATTTTATTTTCAATTGTGTTTCTTGACGGTTGTCCTTCGATACAACTCTAATACAATACTTTGATCATATAGGCAATGTTTGTAAGCAGCTGGCAAATTGTAATATCATAATACACAGCCGACATTACAATAGTGTTGTAAGTACAACACTCACTCACACAGCGACACAATAAGTGGGGAAATGTTGGCTTTACACCACGTGGAGACGTCCAACAACACTGTAACTACAACTATCCCGCCATACATCTGTTGTGGTGGGTATAGTACACCCACTCATTATTCAACCCTATAAAGGTATCATTATTTTTGTGTCAATTTAACAATTCAACAATTCTCGAACTTATCCTTTATTTATTAGATTTTTATATTAGTTATAGTAGTTTCTTGACGGTTGTCTTCGATACAACACTCATGTTGTAATCATGCAACATGTAGGAAAGAGTAGTAAGTAGCTGGAGCCACCGACTACTTGGAAATACTGACTAGGTGGGTCTCATCCAAACTCCTTTATTATTACATCGTTACGAGTAGATGACATTGTTTGAACACGCCTCCTGTGTCCATAACTACGTACTCATGCACCAAGTACCGACACGTACTGCTAGTAGACACATTGAACACCACGGCCAATCAAAGAAAATGATTATTTAACATCCATACACTATCTGACGAGTTACTTGACGGTTGTCTTCGATACAAGTTTGACAGATAATTTTGTAGAATAAGTCTCATTGCGCCTGAATGTGGCATTGAAAGTGAGACGTGGAACATTTAATGATTACATTTACAATACTGCAGGGAAATTCATTGAATTTCCAAAATTTACTGTCTATTTATAACACAGACATATTATATATAAGTAATTTATAATTGTACTCCTATTTGAAATAATGTTGCTGCACGTATATAATGGCAATACAATACAAACGTTTATAGCACATTAATGTACAAAATATTGTCACAAATATGCTTCATGCATATTTCATGAAAATACATATTTATCACAACAAGCCACTGCAATTAAATAGACGCCGAGAAATTGAGGTGAATATCTGATTGAACTTATAGACTGGCCAAAGAGTTTCTTGACGGTTGTCGTCGATACAAGTTGACATACAACAATTGAAGAACATGTTGTAATCATGAAATATATAGGGAATAGTAGTAAGTAGCTGTATTCTATACACTCTGATTGAACTCTTATGTACTAGTACTCGAACGTTAAATATCGATACACAATTAGAACAAACAAGTCCATTGTACAATATGTATTACTATTCAATTCGTTTCTTGACTGCAGTTTTTGATAGAACTACAATACATATTACCGTAGTACATTAAACATATTGAAAAGGATATCTTGTGTAGAACGACCGTAGAGCAGCATCCTCCTCCTCAGTCGTACATTCTTGACAGAATGCTCGTGGTTGACAATGATGCATTTTCCCTGGATATCGTAACTCTCATGATGTGCCTCCACTTATTGAGGTCTTCACCCGTAACCCTGGGCACGGGTTCCGCGTTATACCCCGCAGGACTGGGTCCCTGCTGAACTTCGCCATCTACACACTCCGGCCTACCGATGTGTAAGATGCCCACCCCCGCGACATGGACGCGCCAGACAGGAATTGCCCAAGTGAAGAGTAGAGAAGGTGACTCTACTCCCCCCAGGGCCGAGTTAATGGGCGTGTATGATCCCACACCCAAAGGCTTAACACTACCACTACTACAAATATAAATAAAACAACATTCAGTAGTTGTGTCTTGTTAATAGTAATTCTAGAATACATTTATGTACTCGCCGTTACAGGGCATTTTGTTTGTATGAAATATATTTTATTTAAAAGATACATCAACATTATACAGTTCTCTCCTCACTCGGACATATTTTACATAGTACAAAATAAGTTAATCTTAAAACTACTAGAGTACATTAGTACTTTACATTTTGCGAAAAGGTCGACACAAACACTTTATTAAAAATCATGACAAATATTTTTATGAAGAAAACTTACTTTCCCATACATTTTGACGCATGTCACACAGAGACAAGACTAATTTCCATTATGTACGTTTAACAAAAAACAAATGACATGTCAGTGACGTCATGCACAAAATGACAAGGACAGAAACATCGTATTCTCTTTCTAAATCCATTTACTGAACTTTCTTTGGTCCAATACAAATAACAAACAATTGACATATCAATGACGTCAGACCCGAAATGACAAGGGCAGAAACATGTATGTTATTGTTGTCTCTTTTTAATGGAGATGTAGGTATTACTTTTCTTTCACAGTGATGATTTACATAACAATACAATGAAGTTTCTTGACGGTTGTCCTTCGATTCAACTTGAACAACATTTTGTACAACAAGTTTCACTGGGAATGAATATGGGATTGTCTTTTAAGACAATTTGAGAAATTAGAATCTTTAAGATAATATATTCTTTCGTCCAATATACACGCGCTACAAATGACGATTATTCCGAACAGACAGTAAATACTGCAGGTATTTTGATACATTTATTCATGTATTACAATTTTACAACTTCATAGACTTTTACAATATTACAATCTTGTAAGAAGTAGAAAATATTAGTGAGTAGCAGTGTATGAGGTGACAAACTACATACTTGGAAATACTGATTGTACATCAGTTGTTTAATAATTTATTAGCAAGTAACAATTTATGGAGTTACTAATATCACAATTACCAATTGACGGGACCGCTAACCAAATATACGTCTCGATTAACATTAAACTCAGCCTCATCGAAGTGTTTCTTGACGGTTGTTCTTTGATACAACTCTCAGACAAAACGTTGAACATGAAATGTGTGAGAAATATATGTAAGTAGCTGTATATGGAGCTACAAGCTACTTGGAAATACTGAATGAGTAAATAGCAACAGGAGGTGCTCGACCACCTCAAGTATCTTGACTAGGTTTTACATTTCATAGAAGTACGAAGAAGTTTCTTGACGGTTGTCCTTCACAGAACTCTTTTACGACATTTCAGTCGCGACATGTGTAGGAAATATTTATTGACAAATGTATGTCGAGACAAATGGACAAATCCTTGGAACTTTCAATGTTTAATACAATACATTGTCTCTCAATGACATTAAGTATGAAGAAGTTAAATCATGTACATTCCACAGTACACACGGAGCGACCACTTCAATGACTTTCTAAGTGGGGAAATATTTGAACACAAAAATAAAAAAATAGAAGAATATTGCCGGCTTCTAGAACAACGAGTTTCTTGACGGTTGTCTTTGATGTAACTCTTACAAGAGTGTGAGGACTTCATTGTGGGAACTGCAATGTTCCACTTTACTTGTGAACAAATATTTTGCATGAAACAGTTGATTATAGGAATACAAAGATTAATGAGCTGTCGGACACAAAACATGTACATGAGTGAAACAACATAGATAAAGACAGACTACATGAGACATACTTTTTCTTTTTTTTTTCTTTTTTTAAAAACGTTGCCCCACACTAGGATTTTCTCCTGTGTCGTGGGTGCGTTTACCACCATACAAGTTCACATACACATGACACCCATGCATATACATGCAAGTATCAAGTATTCTATGAAATAATCGTTTACAGCAAGTTTCTTGACGGTTGTCCTTCGATACAACTCTAATACAATACTTTGACCATGAAATATGTAGCGATCATTACATAAGTAGCTGTACATGACACTACAAACTACTTGGAAATACTAAGTAAGTCTCAGCGGACGACAAAATGAAGAAAGGCGCCCCACCTTGTGAAACATGGAATATTTAGGTTGGATAAACTAGCAACATCCAATTATAATAAATATACACTTGAAATATTGAAATACCACGTAGAACCACAATTGTTCTAAGTGGGGAAATTGATGTTTTATATTGAGTCGTGAGAATATTAAAGAATAACTAGTAATAGAACAGTGTCTCAAAACAATTAGAGACACAGGGTACAATATAGAGTTTCTTGACGGTTGTCTTCGACACAAGCTAACATGCAACACTCATAGAACATTAGATATAGTTGCAGTCAGTAATATTGTTGTACCAAATATCGACGCGCACAGCGTCACATCGAGCGCCTGAATGTAGTGCCGCCTTCTGAGACATGAAATGTTATTTAGTATATTCATAGATTTATATTTAATTACGTACACTAATAAATACCGAATAAGGAATTTTGTATACATATTGATATAATGGAGTTTCTTGCTGGTTGTAGTCGAAACAACTTCAGAAACCTCTCGCATTATGTAAATACGAAGAAACATTGATTAGTACCATGGAGTATCCACGTAGAACGATCGCTATAACGTTCTTGGAAGCGAAACAACAGTATGCAGGAGCTTGTGGACAGCTCCTGTATGGAGAAATACTATCAAGTATATTCATATTGGAAGTCAAAAAGTATCTCTCGTCCTCAAATATATTTGGCACTAAGTTACATGGACGATCACACGACAAATATCGACGCACACAATTAGAACACGCGCGGTACTACAAACCACTCAGATATACTGACTCGGTACAAACATACGAATGTACGTTGCACATGCTATGACGGATACTGCATAACATTAATTACAAAGTACAATTTTATTTAGTTTCTTGATGGTTGTCTTTCTTACGCACTTCATAAACATTTTGAAATCGTAGTTGTATGAGGCGACAAGCTACATACCAGGTATAGTGGCTAGGTAAGGCGCCTCGTGAGACGTGGAACACTCGAAGCATAACTGGACATAAAGTACTGTGTCTTTAGGACAACATTTACTTTCACAGACAAATTTGAAACACAAAGCGTATACTGAGATCTTGAAACTCGTCACTTTAACATGAATTGTTCAGAACATACACTAATTAAAGAGTTTCTTGACGGTTGTCTTCGATACAAACTTACAGACTCACTGAGCGTAACAGTTTCATTACATGAACTGCACAAGTTGCTCGACATAATGTTAATTAATGCTACGGACATGTTAGTCAGTAGCCGTTTACAAGACCGTTTACACATAGGAACGTATATTTATACATTCCATTAAATATTCAACATTTCAATATGAATGCTCCAGGTACAATGACCACTTTGACTGTCATCCTATATCCCCACATACAATTATTCTAAATACTATACTGGTATATCACCAAAAAAATATATGAGAAAATTATTGATTAAACCACGATATAATTCACGCGACAAATATCGACGCACACAATTAGAACAAACACAGATGACGGATCATCGGCAGTCACCATCGGTTATATTCGATACAACTTTGGAATACATAGTAAGTACGATACGAAGGAAACATTGAAATAATATATAATTGTGTGAGTACAGACCACATACAGACAACGACTGGGTGAGTGTCATCAGGTGCTGGGTGTGTAGGAGACAAGGAATATAAACAATCCATCGAATTTACACATTTCTAGACAACGTCTAATATTGACAATTGTAAGGTCAATGACCTCTTGGAAATATGGAGTGTAAGTCGCTCACACAGCGACATAAAGTAACATCACCACACCCGGAGTTACATTTAGCAAGCTGGAGTGGCAGTGGGCCGGTCACATTTGTCGAGGAACCGATGACTGTTGGGGTAAACGTGTTCTAGAGTGGAGACCGCGTGTAGGCAAGCGTAGTGTAGGGCGCCCTCCAGCTAGGTGGAGTGACGATATCCGCACCGATGGCTGGTAGAGGTTGGATGCGTAGAGCTGAAGATCGAGCTCAGTGGCGTACCATTGGAGAGGCCCACGTCCAGCAGTGGACGAGAACAGGCAAGTTTTCAGGATGAAGATGTACCCACTACCTACAATACGACATAAGGGACAATTGTGTTTCTTGATGGTTGTACTCGATACAACTTTAGATTATATTCGTATTATATGAACACGAAAGTAACATATTATTTTGTAAGTGGCAGTTAACTACCAACTGTTTAGAAATACTGACACATTATAATATAATTGTTATAGATTTCATTTCATTTTATATCATTTATTCTTAACTAACACCTCTGGTGCCTGAATGTAGTGCTTCCTTCTAAGACATGAAACATTATTTAATCTTAGAAAATACTCAAAGCGCACACAATACTCATTGTACGAGTAATTGTTAAACAACTCCGAGCAATGATACTGAGAGGGAAATACAAATATCTTGAAGCCTCTGAGGCAAAGTACTTATTTATATCTCGATATGTGCCTAACCTCTTCTTATACTGAGACGACCCACTAAAAGGTATAGAAATTAAAATTACACCCAGTCAATACTTTCAAACATCGACACACACAGCTAGAACTAGCAGACTCCCCGTGTACTAAACTGACTTGTTGCACAGTGGTACAACAGCAACAAGTAATGAAACTGTACCCTATACACTCGAGGCAGAAGCAATCGCCATCAGCTATATCGGAGCTGTCAGTAAACGGGAACACTACATTGTAAGAACTGCTGAACATTAAGTAAATACCGACGAGTCAGTAAGGACATCCTTAATAAGACGAGTGTAAAATTATTGAAGCCATTTTAACCAGCGTAAAATATGGGAAAGAGATTAAGGTACTCCAGTCGACGAGAACTAGTTTCTTGACGGTTGTCTTCGATACAACTTGTAAAGTTTCGTATTATTTAAATACGTAGGAAACATTTGAGACTGCAAACTAATTGCAGGTACTGACTAGGTCATGTCAGTCTGAAACATCCGTGGAACTTGTATATTTCATTATCAGTTTAAATATTGATAAGAATAATCACGTGGAACGACAAATGGTACTAAGTGTTCCCACTTAGTTATTTTTGATTCGTTAATTGTTGATTCTTGAAATTATGAATGCACAAAACATTCGTCTGTATATATTTATCTGACTTAGAGACGAGCTCAACACTTGACTTGAAAGAAAATGCTTTCTCAAGTAGTTTCTTGGCGGTTGTTCTCCGATAAACATGTAATATAAACATTTTAATCATAAAATACTTAGCTGACCATTACATATGTAAGTAGCTGTACATCATATAACAAGCTACTTGGAAATACTGAGCGGATGGCAAATTGAATTGAATTGAATATTCTTTATTGCAGATCACAGATCCATATAAAATGTTAGTAAAAGCTTAAACTAATGTTAGTAGACATACGCAGCACACAGAATAATAAAATAAAAAACACATTAATTTGGTACATGAACTCCTTCTCGAACATGTACACCCACCCAGTGCCTAATAAATGGACCATCAATTTTGTCCGCCAGGGTGGCGAGAATACTGTTAGTGCTGACCCTAAATCTTCGCAGCATCGAGGCACATCGCTTGCGCATGATGGCGTAAAAGTCATCCAGCCGCGCATCAGCAAACATGCCTGACGCGCTGCAAAACCGGGGCAGCCCCAACAACATCCTCAACACGTTATTGTACTGTACGCGCAGAGCGTTGTAAGCCCTCTGGGTATACCTGACCCACAGGCTGCACGAGTAAAATGACTGGCAATATGCCCTAAACAGAGTCATCTTTACTTCTGTAGTACATCGCGCAAACCTGCGAGCAAGCATGTTACCTCGGGCAAATGCCTTGTAAACATCTGAGAAATATTCAATGTGAATGATCACTTTAGGTCATTAAAATGTGTTTAAACCTGGATCTGGACAGTAGAGATGATTGGGATAAGCGTTTTTGTTTTTCATTAGTTGTCAAGTTTCTTGTCAGTTGTTCTTTGATAGAACTTTATACAATACTTTATTCTTTAAATGTGTTAGAAATGTCTGCGAATGACATTGAAATATAAAATTACCACTTAGCACGGCGAATAGTTGTAGGTGGGGAAATTGTATTATATCATGTAAGTAGTGGACATACTGATTAGAGAAACTTCATCAGGAGCTTGAATGTCTCTGGGGACAATATTTAAAGAACATTAAAACGGTGTTCGATGTCCCATAGCCGAGATCAACGGGAAAAGTACATTTGCAATACGTACGTTAATTAATTAATTTATCGAAGCTCTTTCGTACTTGGGTTAAATAACTTTGAATAAGTGGGAATATTTGTAGTTTCTTGACGGTTGTCTTCGATACAACTCCAACTAGAGTTTAGTACAACGCTAATCACTAGACAATAGTGACTGGAGACGTGGAGAATGTGACGAGTCCACAGAGACGACAATATTAAACACAACAATACCAGTTTATTATAAAACTAAATAGTGGAGACACAGTGATTGCACACAGCTAGAACTAGCACACACCGCGTGCACTGAACTTGCTGGTAGAACATTGGTATATTGTAGTGGTAAGTTAAACGCGAAATCTATTTTATTATTCTTATTATGTTTAATTGATGATAAATATAAAATTAGAACTACAATTATACGTTCTGCACTCGTTTGACACAGACAGAGGACAAGGATGAAGTTCGACAAAGTCCTCGCGAGGGAACATTGTACATAGTAGTGTCAGTAATATTGTACCGTAGACTCAATCAAAGATTAACGTATATATTCTGGAACACTTTCAATTGTGTTATACGGACCTCGATACGATTTCGACGCTTATTCATAGATCGAGACATTATAATTCATACGACATATATCGACGCACACAATTAGAACAAACACAACTGTCACTAGCACATTGCTTGACGGTTGTCTTCGATACAACTTTGGAACGTTCTTAACAGGGAAACAGCTGTTTGTCAACAAGCTCATATTTAATGGAATATTTGTTGGGATTAATCCCGATTAAAGCCAAATATATTGCTTTACTAACGAAGAAGTAAACTTGTCTACTAGCATCACGAACTAATGAGTTTCTTGACGGTTGTCTTCGATACAAATGTATGCTTGAATGTATTTACGACATGGAATATATTTGCACACAGCCAGCGCACAAGATATATCAAAGAGGGGAATGATTTAACTCCATAGACTATTCAACAGGTTTCTTGGCGGTTGGCTTTATGGTATATGACATTAAATATTAAACAACATAATATTAATAATATTATTCGCACGGAGTTTCTTACCGGTTGTCTGTGATACAGTTTTGTAATACTTTTCGTACTACGTAAACACGTAGAAAACGTTAGAGAGAATTTTCAATAAACAGTATTGTACATTGTAACCTCCACGTTCTAAGTGGAACAATAGTTGTTTTAATTCTAAAATATGTTGTTGATATCACAATCGAGTGATAAAGTTTTGTTTTATTATCTTATAACAATCATAGGCTTAGAAAAAATGTTTTCTCAACTAGTTTCTTGACGGTTGTCCTTCGATACAACTCTAATACAATACTTTGACCATGAAATATGTAGCGATCATTACATAAGTAGCTGTACATGACACTACAAACTACTTGGAAATACTGAGTAAGTCTCAGCGGACGAGAGAATGAAGATAATCTACAAAGATAGATGAAGACAATATAATTCACGCGACAAATATCGACGCACACAATTAGAACAAGTACGGTTGATGGTTTATCTATATTTAGCACTTTAACTTTCGCCACTGGCGTCCTAAGTGGGGAACGTTTGTTTGTCTATAGCCCCCAATAACATGTAGAGAGGTCCACATTAAAGTTTCGATAAAACTTTATACAATACTTCAGGAATAGTACTAAATAAATAAATATTGCGATTTACACAACGCATTTGAAGAGCGTCTAGATTTAACTAAACTTGTAAACTGGTTTCATCAATGAGTTTCTTGACGGTTATCTTCGATACAAGACTGATAAATACTTCGTATTATGTATACACAGAATGCATGTGTGCCTTACCTTAAGGCATTTGGAGACATTTACAATATCAATATTGATTTAGAACAATCGATGTGAATATTATCGAGCGCCTGAATGTACAGATACAGATACCTCCATAGACAAGGAATGTTTCAATATTTAATCCTAAATTCTTTATCCAATAGATAATCAGATTGTAGTTCCACATAGGACGACACTTTAATAACATTTAAAGTGCGGTGACAGTACACATCGCCTCCTGTGTGGAGTCAAATGTTAATACATTCATATTGGAAAACAAACGGTTCAATGTGAAAAAATACATTAAGGACAATTGAGTTTCTTGATGGTTGTATTCGATACAACTTTAGACAATATTCGTATTATATGAACACGACAGTAACATATTATTTTGTAAGTAGCAGTTAACTACCAACTGTTTAGAAATACTGACACATTATGTAATTGTTATAGATTTCATTTCATTTTATATCATTCATTCTTAACTAACACCTCTGGTGCCTGAATGTAGTGCTTCCTTCTAAGACATGAAACATTAATTAATTTTAGTAAATTCATTGTTTTTGCAACTAATACTGCAATCATTATATTCAAATTCAACTGAATATTTGTCGGGATTAATCCCGATTAAAGTCAAATATATTGCTTTACTAATGAAGAAGTAAACTTGTCTGCTAGCTTCACGAACTAATGAGTTTCTTGACGATTGTCTTCGATACAAGATTGATCGAACATAATGGTACTAAGAGGTGACAGTTATTTCAAACACCTTCTTAACTTCAGTATTTTGAGAATTGTGTATACGTACAATTATGTGCCAAAATATATTCCCACACAATATACTGAGTCATACTTTACTTACATACGTTAGTACCGACCATCCATTTCTGATACAGAGTTAGACTGAAGTCACAAAATTCACGTAACAAATATCGACGCACACAATCAGAACAAACACAAAGCCCTGTAAGTAGCTGTTTATGAGATTACAAGCTACTTGGACATACTGATTTATAAACACCACATTTTGTGTGAGACTTTGTTGACGGCAGTTCTTCAATAGAAACATCATATTTTGACAATACGATAGGAAAATATCCATATCCAGGGACTTCTTCATTAAATATTGAATAATATTGTTTGCACGGAGTTTCTTGACGGTTGTCTTCAATACAATTGTTATGTTTTAAACATGACGTGAGAAATATTTAAACGCAGCTGTTCATAAATCTACAAACAACTTGGAATTAATAACTTGGTAAGTATCACTTTGTGATAGTGAAACAATATTTATTATCAACCCATAGATAGGTTTTGTTTCAGTAGGAATTGTGAACAGCATTCTTGCTTTCCCAATTTATGATAGGGCAAAATGTTATACAAATTGATGTGTAGACCATAAGTTCGTAGACTATACTGTTTAGACCATTAGTCGCTATTTAGTTCAGTTTGTTATACGTTATTATGATTATAACGGCACCGGGCGATGCTGTCTCTGACAGACAACATCCTTTAATACATTTATGAAATGCTGAACTACTCAAAGCTATGGAAATGTAAACCAGAAGACGAGACGAGAACTAGTTTCTTGACGGTTGTCTTCAATACAACGCTTGTATAATGTATGAATATTGCCATTTATTAATTGAATATGAATATCAATATGACAAACTGGATATAGCACAGAAATAAAGTTAATTACATCGATAAGACAATATAATTCACGCGACAAATTTCGACACACACATTTAGAACAAGCGCGGTTGTCACTAGTAGATTGCTTGACTGCAACAACTTTGTATAATTATTGACTTTTTATTAATTTGCATGTTTATAATATAAAATAGAAAAGTCACATAGAACAACTTCTGCACGTAGAACAGTTAGTTCTAAATAGGGAAAATATTGTTTTATACATGCCACTAGAAATGTTGTTTGTAAGGTTAATATTGCAATAGAAGTTTCTAGACACGAGTTTCTTGACGGTTGTTCCTCGACAGAACTCATAATATACAATACTGGTAAGACAAATATCGACGCACACAGTTAGAACAAGCACGGCGGACGGTACATTGTTAAATAACTTTGAATAAGTGGGAAGTTACAAATATTCTTGTAGTCTGAATATTCGTATTTGTATACATTCCGAGATTTATGCAATTTAGAGATATGATTACATAAAAATATCACTTAAAAAGCGATGTCAAGAAAGCGTTGGTCGTAATATCCCTGCAAAATATGATCAAATTGAATGAAATATTTAATGCTTCATATATCGACGCACACAATTAGAACATTGGTGGTTATGAGACACAGACAGAGGACAACATGTAGGTATTTGAAGTCTGGATGACACGAACTGTTCATTCCTTGGCCAGTCTGTTGTATAGACTATACAAAGCGTGTTTGATCGTTGTTTGGTAGAACAGTGTTGAGTATCACTTTGTGACTTAGAAAAACCATAATAGTCATTTGACTTTCCAATAATTGGTACAAGTTTCTATATGTTATTGAATAATTGGATATTGAAATACCACATAGAATTACAAATACATAATTCTGAATGGTCTTCCACAAGATGACCAGTTGATAGTAATAATTGACTCGGTTGCTATGGTAACGAGTTTCTTGACGGTTGTCCTCAATATAACGCTTTTACAATATTTCAATCATGAATTAAGTAGAAACATATTATGTAGTTGCAGTGAGGTTACAAACAACACACTTGGAAATACTGATTGAGTACACCTCATCGGGCACATTATGCCACATTCCTACTTCGTCCATGTTTTATTAAATTCATTAACAACATTAAATATTGTTATTTGAAACATGGACACACCATGTAGACCGCCACGGTGATGACGTCATAAATAGAGAAACAGTTGCTTGTTCTGAACAAGCTCCTGTATGGAGAAATACTATCGAATACATTAGTATCGGGATACAAAGATTTTAATTTAGTGCTAAAGTGTATATATAGACACAGAAAAGTTAACATTTACAAAGACAATATAATTCACGCGACAAATATCGACGCACACAATTAGAACAAGCGCGGTTGTCACTAGCACATTGCTTGACTGTCTTCGACACAACTTTGGAAGTATTCGTCCTACGCAAATATGAAGAAATCATTACATCACACAACGGAACAATATTGACGTAAATGTCATTTTATGAAATACAAAATTGCGTGTCTTTGTGTAGCGAACAGTTTCTTGACGGTTGTCTGTAATACAACTTTAGAAAATATCCACATTATGTAAATACGAAGGAAACATGTAAGTAGCTGTCTATAGCAACACAAGCTCTATACATGGAAATACTGATTACGTACATCTCATCTGACACCTTTAAGGTAACGTTTAATAAACCATTACATTTGATAACTTTTGATAACTTCAGTAACAGGACATATCTCTCATCTATTCCTATTCTTACATCACATAGTTTCTTGCTGGTTGTCTTCGACACAACTTTGATAAACATCGAGAAACAACCGCATCCTATCTGAATCAAACGACGAAGTTTTTTTTTATAATTCATAGACTGCTCAACGAGTTTCTTGACGGTTGTACTCAACACAAGCCACACAACAGTCATGAACAATCCAATACATGGAAGTTATTTAATGAACTTGTATCGGATCGTGAGACTTGGAATATTAATAAATATATTGAACTCACAATATACAATACTGAAGTAGCAATACATTGTTAGTTTGTATGTTCATTCATATCATTTCTATTCAACCTCTTTATAACGTGTGTTTACGTAAACATTACAATGCACACACAAGACAGAAGAAATATCATATTCCACGTAGAAACACCACTTCAATGGCGACATTAGTGGGGGAAGTAAACTGCACAAGTTAATACAATAAGTGGTATGTACCACAAATACACGTATACGAACGCAATATAAATATATATATATATATATATCGCATATACCGATGTATCTCGTATATGGAGAGTAACATCTGGACGGGCTTTGGAACAGAAACTACAGACGATATAATTCATACGACAAACATCGACGGACTTATAACTCTCACTCCCATTATAAATATTGGATACAGTGGCAGTCAATAATATTGTATACTTCAAGTTTCTTGACGGTTGTCTTCGATACAACGTTGACAGAACATATAGTACCTAGCTGTGTATGTGGCTACACACCACTGTGGAATACTGACTGGGTAGATGTCATAGCGTTTGTTGCCATTAAACTACAGAACGAAATGATCAAATTGAATGATATATTTAGTGCGCCAAATATCGACGCACACAATTAGAACATTGGTGGTTATTCATTTTTAGTAATATATGTACAAAATATAGTGTTATGAAAGTATTATAGGATAATGTTGACATTTCAAAAGCAACTAATTAAAAATTAGTTGTTGAATATTAAACTACAAACGAGTCAGTAATTACAACCATAATAAATAGACAAGTATAGTTAGGGCTGTCGTAGAAGAAAACGGAAACATAGGAGACAATATGTAGGTACTCCAGTTGACGAGAACTAGTTTCTTGACGGTTGTCTTCGATACAACGCTTGTATAATATATCAATTACGAAACAAGGGGAGAATATTACTTGAAAATACTGATTGAGTCAACCTCATCGGACCATATGTGATATGGGCCTCGTTGAACAAATTCATTGGAGTTCCAACGTTTGGGGAAAAAGTTGATAGTTCACAATATATTAATATTGGCATTTATTAATTGAATATGAATAGCAATATGACCAACTGGATGTAAAATGCAAGTTATTTACATAGATAAGACAATATAATTCACGCGACAAACATCGACGCACACAACTAGAACAAACTAGTCTGTCGCTACACTACTCAACGTTTCTTACTGGTTGTCTTCGCTACAACTTTAATAAATACAATATATTTATGTCGCACGTAATTACACAGAAAGTATACTAATTGTATTCAGCAGTTTATGTAACTGCAAAGTATTTGTACATACTAAATAGAAACGTCATCTGGTATATCAGCATTCGTCATCTGGTAATACTGAGTAAAAAACTCTTTTAAGAATCAAACGGTGTTCGATGTCCCATAGCTGAGTTCAGCGGAGAAAATTACATTTACAATGAGTACGTTACGAGTTTCTTGATGTTTGTCTTTGATACAAGCGTGGCACATGTTAGATATGGACACTCCACGAGCGAGCACTTTAATGTCGTCCGTAGTAGGGAAATATTAGAGTTTGTTTTCGAGTGTATAGTGAACCGGAGCACAAACCACTATACAAACTACTAGAAACATTAATGAGGAGGTCTCATATCTGTTGAGACTCTGAAAGAGTATGTAAACCATACATCGATGATACTATCAATATTTAAATGTATATTTGTATATGTATTACATAACACATTAGTAATTATTACAATACAATACTAACAATGACAACAATGGCAACAATAATTACATCAATACAATTCATACGACATATATCGACGCACACACAAGTCCGTATATAGTGAACATTTGCCATAGTAGCAGTCAGTAATATTGTCTCTGAGACATGGAACAATGCACAGGTTCTAATGGTAAGGAACCACAGGAAAATCTATTTTTACATTTCAAAGATTATATTAAGTTTCTTGATGGTTGTCTTCGATTCAACTTGTAAAGTTTCGTATTATTTAAATACATTTGAGACTGCAAACTATTATTAGGGTCAGTCTGACGTGGAACTTTCAATATTGAATGTATGTTTCATTATCAGTTTAAATATTCACTGAACTATATGTAGATTTAGACATAGAGATCAAATATCGACGCACACAATTAGAACAAGCACGAATCATCGGTTGTAGTTTCTTCAAGATTGTTCTTCAATACAACTTTTAGACAATATTTTGATCATTAAATATGGTACATATGTGATCTTATCATTAACCCTTGGAGAACATTACAACACCACATTTCTAAGACAATAGAGTTTCTTGACAGTTGTTCCTCGATAGAACTCAATGTAGACTCGCTTCTAAACGCTTCAAATACATTAAACTTTCAATATTTAGTACATATCTCCATGTATATTTAAAAACTGAAAAGGATATCTTGTGTAGAACGACCGTAGAGCAGCATCCTCTTCCTCAGTCGTACATTCTTGACAGAATGCTCGTGGTTGACAATGATGCATTTTCCCTGGATATCGTAGCTCTCGCGATGTGCCTCCACTTGTTGCGGTCTTCGCCCGTAACCCTGGGCACGGGTTCCGCGTTATACCCCGCAGGACTGGGTCCCTGCTGAACTTCGCCATCTACACACTCCGGCCTACTGAAGTGTAAGATGCCCACCCCCGCGACATGGACGCGCCAGACAGGAATTGCCCAAGTGAAGAGTAGAGAAGGTGACTCTACTCCCCCCAGGGCCGAGTTAATGGGCGTGTATGATCCCACACCCAAAGGCTTAACACTACCACTACTACAAATATAAATAAAACAATATTCAGTTGTTGTATCTTGTAAATACTAATTCTAGAATACATTTATGTACTCGCCATTACAGGGCATTTTGTTTGTATGAAATATATTTTATTTAAAAGATACATCAACATTACACAGTTCTCTCCTCACTTTGACATATTTTACATAGAACAAAGTAAGTTTGTCTTAAAACTACTAGAGTACATTAGTACTTTACATTTTGGGAAAAGATCGACACAAGCACTTTATTAAAAAATCATGACAATTTTTTTTATGAAGAAAACTTACTTTCCCATACATTTTAACGCATGTCACACAGAGACAAGACTAATTTCCATTATGTACGTTTAACGAAAAACAAATGACATGTCAGTGACGTCATGCACAAAATGACAAGGACAGAAACATCGTATTCTCTTTCTAAATCCATTTACTGAACTTTATTCACTTACAATACAAATAAAAAACAATTGACATGTCAATGTCGTCAGACACGAAATGACAAGCATAGAAACATATTCTTTTCCCTCAAATGTCACAAATTCCCCCTAACAGTGGTCATGTAATAATTGGAACACAATCTAATCATACATACTCGGTATGTAACTGAACAAGTTGCTTGCCAGTTGTCTTCGATACAAAATTTATGCTGTTATACTTTATAATATACTTTTATACTAAAATATGCAACAATCTTTAACTAGCAAGAACAAGCTACTTGGAAATAGACCAAGTCATGTACCTTAATATCTTTATAGATATAAAACTACTGTATACATTTAGGTAGTTTATTGACATTCACAAATAAAACCATCGAGTTTTTGAACGGTATGAAATACTCTTCATGAATCAATTCCTCAAGTATAAGACAAAAACCTTGATTATGTTCAAATTTGTAAACCCATCAATTGCATTAGTTTCTTGATAGTTGTCTTTCGATACAACTCTTTTACAATATTTCAATCATGAAATGAGGGAAAATACAAGTAACCCTACAATGTAGATTATTTAAAGAGTTTCTTAATGGTTGTCTTCGACACAATTCTTATGTTTTAAACATAAGTGTGAAATATTAAAGAGTAGTTGTTTGTGAGACTACAAACTACTTGGAAAGATTAATTTAAGTGTGGGAGAGCCATGCTTCGACTCGAATGGGTTGGCTCGACCGGAATGATATCTTCTATACAACGCTTTTACAATATTATAATCTTGTAAGAAGTAGAAAATATTAGTAAGTAGCAGTCTATGAGATGACAAACTACATATTTGGAAATACTGATTGTGAATCAGTTGTTTAATAATTAGCAAGTAACAATTAATGGAGTTACTAACATCACAATTACCAATTGACGCCAACAAAATTTATGTTAAGGTAAATTATTAAACTCAGTCTCATCGAAGTGTTTCTTGACGGTTGTCTTTGATGTAACTCTTACAAGAGTATGAGGACTTCATTGTGGGAACTGCAATGTTCCACTTTACTTGTGAACAAATATTTCGCATGAAACAGTTGATTATAGGAATACAAAGATTAATGAGCTGTCGGACACAAGACATGGACATGAGTGAGACGACATAGATAAAGACTGTACGACATGCAAGTATCGAGTATTCTATGAAGCACAGTTCATCGCTTGACGTTTCTTGACGGTTGTCTTCGATACAACTCTAAAACAATACTTTGACCATGAAATATGTAGCGATCATTACATAAGTAGCTGTACATGACACTAAAATACTTGGAAATACTGAGTAAGTCGCAGTGGACGACAAAATGAAGAAAGGCACCCCGCCTTGTAAACATCTGAGAAATATTCAATGTGAATGATCACTTTAAATCATTAAAATGTGTTTAAACCTGGATCTGGACAGTAGAGATGATTGGGATAAGCGTTTTTGCTTTTCATTAGTTGTCAAGTTTCTTGTCGGTTGTTCTTCAATACAACGCGACAAATGTTTCATCATAAATATTTGTTATGACAAGTTTCAATTGCAATATTATTTGTGTATATCGTATTCAATAATATAGAAATACCACATAGAACGACAAACAGTTCCATAGTGGGGAAATTCTTGTTCATATTACGTCAAGGCGTTCTTAGAAAGACTTTAATGGGTATGTATCCCTAAATTATGATTAGTATTATTCTAATTAAGTTTTTCAGAACCATTGTTCTTTATATTGAAACGTTTACCCTATAAATGATCTAAGATTACGACAGGAGTTTCCAGACACAAGTTTCTTGACGGTTGTTCCTCGATAGAACTCATATACAATACTGGTAAGACAAATATCGACGCACACAGCTAGAACTAGCACATACCCCGTGCACTGAACTTGCTGGTAGAACATTGGTATATTGTATTGGTAAGTTAAACGCGAATCCGATTTACATATTCCATGAAGAAACACCACTATAAGTGGGACATTATAATTAGTTCGTGAGAAATATTTAATTTCCACGTAGAGTGTGAAGGGGAGGGGGGAGAATGTGAGGAAATTGTTGTTTGTATTGTGTCATTACGGGTAATGTTTATCCCAACTGGCAATTAAAAGTATGTTTTTTTATAATTCATAGACTGCGCAACGAGTTTCTTGACGGTTGTACTCAATACAAGCCACACAACAGTCATGAACAATCCAATACATGGAAGTTATTTAATGAACTTGTATCGGATCGTGAGACTCGGAATATTAACAAATATATTGAACTTACAATATACAATACTGAAGTAGCAATACATTATTAGTTTGTATGTTCATTCATATCATTTCTATTCAACCTCTTTATAACGTGTGTTTACGTAAACATTACAATGCACACACAAGACAGAAGAAATATCATATTCCACGTAGAAACACCACTTCAATGGCGACATTAGTGGGGGAAGTAAACTGCACAAGTTAATGCAATAAGTGGTATGTACCACAAATACACGTATCCGTAGGCAATATAATTTCAGTGTAATCAATAGATGACATTATTGCAACAAGTTTCTTGACGGTTGTTTTCGACACAAGCTAACATGCAACACTCATAGAACATTAGATATAGTTGCAGTCAGTAATATTGTTGTACCAAATATCGACGCGCACAGCGTCACATCGAGCGCCTGAATGTAGTGCCGCCTTCTGAGACATGAAATGTTGTTTAATTTTAGAAAATTTTTATTAAATATTTAAATCACTCAGTGATATGGAAGGTGTAGTAACGTTAACATTATACACTACTCTCTATGTTTCTTAACGGTTGTCTTCGATACAACGCTTTTACAATATCATTATATCAAACATGAAAGAAGTAGAAAATATTAGTAAGTGGCAGTAAATTATGTAATTGTTATAGATTTCATTTATATGTGTAGAAATAGTAGTAAATTCATTTTATATCATTTATTCTTAACTAACACCTCTGGTGCCTGAATGTAGTGCTTCCTTCTAAGACATGAAACATTTAATTTTATAGAATTCTTTGTTTTTGCAGTTAATACTGCAATCATTATATTCACATTCACCTGAATATTTTTCGGGATTAATCCCGATTAAAGTCAAATATATTGCTTTACTAATGAAGAAGTAAACTTGTCTGCTAGCTTCACGAACTAATGAGTTTCTTGACGGTTGTCTTCGATACAAGGTTGATCGAACATAATTATTTGATCATCTCCCTTATATCTTCCAAACGTATTAAATTTACGTCTAGATACGAGTTTCTTACCTTCTTTTGAAGGAATTTCATTAAAAAAGATTTACATTACAACATTATATAGGAAACATTTTATAAGTAGCCATTTATCAGATTACAAGCTACTTTAAAAAACTCATTCTGCAAAACAGGAGAGGGGCAAACCCTTAAGACATGACATAGACACACGACAAATATCGACAATAAGTTTCAGTTTTTTAATATTGACTAAGGTTGTCTCCTCGGTCATCTAATAACAAGTGATCATTATGGAAGCTTACATTATCACTGTAAAGAGGAATAACGAAATCATTCCATTCCAAGACAAGTTAGTTTCTTGACGGTTGTCCTTCGATACAACACTTACAATATTAAAAACTTGAAATAAGTAGAAAGTATTAGTAAGTAGCAGTCTATGAGGTGACAAACTACATACTTGGAAATACTGATTGAGTCAACCTCATCGGGCACCATATGTGATATGGGCCTCGTTGAACAAATTCATTGGGGAAACAGTTGTTTGTTCACAATATATTAATATTGGCATTTATTAATTGAATATAAATATCAATATGACCAACTTGATGTGAAATGTCAACTATTACATAGATAAGACAATATAATTCACGCGACAAATATCGACGCACACAACTAGAACAAACTAGTCTGTCGCTACACTACTCAACGTTTCTTACTGGTTTTCTTCGCTACAACTTTAATAAATACAATATATTTATGTCGCACGTAATAACGACAAAGACAAAGCGAGGATGCTTCATAAATATACCTTTATTGGGGAATAATGTTGCTGCACGTATATAATGGCAATACAAAACGTTTCTTGACGGTTGTCTTCGATACAACTTGTGAAGTTTCGTATTATTAAAATACTTCAAACCACTCAATTAGTTTGATCATTATGTCGCAGGTATTTAAGAAAACCTTTAAAACATTTGAACCACGACGAGATGTCTGTTACAACAGAACCAAAACTTTCTACATGTATAGAACATGGAACAAAACAATATAATCCACAACACAAATATCGACGCACACAATTAGAACAAACATGGATAATATTTAGGAAATAGTTTTAACTCTCATCGCACACTACAACAGGCGCGGCCTGGTGGCACATGGAATATTCAACATTCCGTCTCGATAACAAGGAGGGAGTTCCTGAGATGTACGCATCCAGGCGTATTGTTATATACAACATTATACTTCTGTTAGTTTTATATCTATATCTGTTTTGTGTTTACTCCATTTGACGCAAGTTTTGTCCGCAAAACCAAGAAAAGATCAAAAAAATGAATTTTTAGCTTTATAGATTACTCAATAAGTTTCTTGACGGTGGTCTTTGATACAGTTTTGTACAACTTTTCGTACTACGTAAACACGTAGAAAACGTTTGAAGAGAATTTTCAATAAACAGTATTGTACATTGTAACCTCCACGTTCTAAGTGGAACAATAGTTGTTTTAATTCTAAAATATGATGTTGATATCACAATCGAGTGATAAATCCTTACAAGCTGACTATACTTGTATCTTAGTCGAAGACATCGACAAAATTAAAATCGACGTTTGCTAGAACTAGCGGTAGACAGTTAATTGTCAAATTACTTTAAATGAATGACGAATTCCAAAATTTGGTCAAATCTGAGTTCAATCAGACTTTTATGAAGAGTGACCGAAAAGTCAAAACTGGCCTATAGAATTGTATTCAGAGTAATTAATGAATGTTTCAAATATCGACGCACACAATTAGAACATTGGTGGTTGTGAGACACAGACAGCTACACGCTGTGTTCTGACGTATAACATGTTATGTTAACGTGTGTCACAGACAGAGGACAAGGATTCAGTCCAACCTCGCGAAGGAACATTGTACATAGCTACGTAGAAAAATGTGTAAAAAGTGTAATTTGTAGTTTCTTGACGATTATATAAATTCATTTTTAAATATCATTAATTTTTAAATATCATTCATTTTTTTAATATCATTCATTTTTAAAATCAATTTAAATTTATTACGAGTGTGTTTTACCAAGATAAGGTATTACACACGTCAAAGAAAAAAGGACTACTTGTATAAAAAGAGGATATATGTATAGTTTCTTGACGGTTGTCTTCGATACAACGCTTTTACAATATTATTATATCAAACATGAAAGAAGTAGAAAATATTTGTAAGTGGCAGTTAACTACCAACTGTTTAGAAATACAGTTTTAATCATTTCAGTAACACGTATTTCATGGAGGAGTTTCTTGACGGTTGTCTTCTATCTAAGTTCTAAGTGTAGAACTTGTTGATTGATATCACGTCCAAGTTGACACAGAAAACCCGAACTATTGTATTTACCATACTACTTTATTAATTTGTATATTCAATATACTTGAAGATACCGACTAGGTCAGTCGTCTTGTGGGACTTACAATATCTCACCTACATGAGACACTACAGAGAGCTTTTAGTTCAGTATTGAGAAATGTTCTTGAGAAACATATTATTTATACAATGCAACAATATTGAATACATTCATTTATGAAATAAAAAATAGCGTGTCTCTCTGACGCGAAGTTTAATTTCCAAACAGTTTCTTGACGGTTGTCTTTTATACAACTTTAGAAAATATTCACATTATGTAAATACGAAGGAAACATGTAAGTAGCTGTCTATAGCAACACAAGCTCTATACATGGAAATACTGATTACGTACATCTCATCTGACACCTTTAAGGTAACGTTTAATAAACCATTACATTTGATAACTTTTGATAACTTCAGTAACAGGACATATCTCTCATCTATTCCTATTCTTACATCACATAGTTTCTTGCTGGTTGTCTTCGACACAACTTTGGTAAACGTCGAGAAACATCGTATTGTTTAATATTTTGTTATCAAAGTGTTGTACAAGAGTTGCATACTACGTGTAGTACTACCATCATTTCAGAACATTTATATATCTCCAAATTATTCTTCAATCTATCCCTATTTGATAACAAAGAATTTTTGCTTTACAACATTTCCACATTTAGTTTCTTGATAATTGTATGCGACAACTTCCATAATGTAATTATTTGTATATTCCACGTAGAATTAATCACTTTAATGTAAGACAAGTATCGATGCAATTCTGGATTGTTTGACGAATATACGAATTAAATAAGAGTTCGTAATTCGTATTAAAAGTAGCAGTACATGACCAAATTAGATGGAAATACTAAGTAATTCAAAGTTTAAGCATTTGCGTCAATTGTACAACTTATATTATAACATCTGTTTTTATACAAATATTGGCTAAAATAGTCTCTCTTTAAAGAACATTAAAACGGTGTTCGACGACCAATTGCAAAATTGAAAGGGAAAATTACATTTACAATGAGTACGTTACGAGTTTCTTGATGTTTGTCTTTGATACAAGCTTGGCACCGAGCCACGCCGCGTGCAAGTAAACAATTACATCGACATGAAATGGTTTCAATGTTTCTTGTCAGTTGTCTTCTATACAACGCTTCTACAATATTACAATCTTGTAAGAAGTAGAAAATATTAGTAAGTAGCAGTCTACGAGGTGACAAACTACATACTTGGAAATACTGATTGTAAATCAGTTGTTTAATAATTAGCAATCAACAATTAATGGAGTTAGTAACTCCATTACATCACACATCACAATTACCAATTGACGGGACCGCCAACAAAATATATGTTAAAGTAAACTAAACTCAGTCTCATCAAAGTGTTTCTTGACGGTTGTCTTTGATGTAACACTTACAAGAGTGTGAGGACTTCATTGTGGGAACTGCAATGTTCCACTTTACTTGTGAACAAATATTTCGCATGAAACATTTGATTATAGGAATACAAAGATTAATGAGCTGTCGGACACAAGACATGGACATGAGTGAGACGACATAGATAGAGACTACATACAAGTATCAAGTATTCTATGAATCACAATTCATCGCTTGACGTTTCTTGACGGTTGTCCTTCGATACAACTCTAATACGATACTTTGACCATGAAATATGTAGCGATCATTACATAAGTAGCTGTACATGACACTACAAACTATTCGGAAATACTGAGTAAGTCTCAGCGGACGACAAAATGAAGAAAGGCGCCCCGCCTTGTGAGACACGGAATATTTAGGTTGGATAAATTAGCAACATCCAATTATAATAAATATACACTTGAAATATTGAAATACCACGTAGAACCAATTGTTCTAAGTTGGAAAATTGATGTTTTATATTGATTCGTGAGAATATTAAAGAATAGCTAGTCGTTGAACAATGCCTTAAGACAATTAGAGACACAGGATACAATATATAGTGTCTTGACGGTTGTCTGCGACACACGCTAACATGCAACACTCATAGAACATTAGATATAGTTGCAGTCAGTAATATTGTTGTACCAAATATCGACGCGCACAGCGTCTCACCGGACGGTGAGTGTAGACGAAAACTTTATAGGCATACCAAAGATTCGTATCAAACTTTTGGATGACAAACTATCTAATGAGTTTCTTGACGGTTGTCCTTCGATAGAACTTTATACAATACTGTTCCTTGGATTTGTAGAAACAGTAGAGAAATATTTGTAACTATGTAGATGTACATGAAGCTACAGCTACAAGACGCGCAGTCATACTGACTAACTGGAGGCATCCTACATCTCGCGCCGGTTGTACTCGATACTACTTTTATATATTATCGTGTTATATAAACACTTGGAAATATTCTCAAGTAGTCACTTGTGAGACTATACTCTACTTGGAAACACTGACAAGACTATTAAGTCTCAGATAATATAAGTAAATGAATATAATGATATTGCACATACGTAGGACCTCTATATCCATACTGTTGATACATCAAGTTCCACGTAAAAAACCACGTCAATGGCGGTCTAAGTGGAGGAATTGTTTCATAAATCTTGTGAAGACGTTCAGAGACATGTCGGTAAATAACATTTACATTGTCATTGTTAAACATATTCTTTTTAATTCTCTGTTGAAATTACTTGATTGTAGCACATCATATTTTCACAACCGCAGTCATTCTTGCGGACATAGAATAGCATCAGATAGAGATATATTTATGCCATTTCCAAGTCAATGGAGTTTCTTGACGGTTGTCTTCAATGCAACATATATTTAATTTTGATACATATTTCATATCACATGAAATACTGAAAAGGATATCTTATGTAGAACGACCGTAGAGCAGCATCCTCCTCCTCAGTCGTACATTCTTGACAGAACGCTCGTGGTTGACAATGATGCATTTTCCCTGGATATCGTAGCTCTCGCGATGTGCCTCCACTTGTTGAAGTCTTCACCCGTAACCCTGGGCACGGGTTCTGCGTTATACCCCGCAGGACTGGGTCCCTGCTGAACTTCGCCATCTACACACTCCGGCCTACTGAAGTGTAAGATGCCCACCCCCGCGACATGGACGCGCCAGACAGGAATTGCCCAAGTGAAGAGTAGAGAAGGTGACTCAACTCCCCCCAGGGCCGAGTTAATGGGCGTGTATGATCCCACACCCAAAGGCTTAACACTACCACTACTACAAATATAAATAAAACAACATTCAGTTGTTGTATCTTGTAAACACTAATTCTAGAATACATTTATGTACTCGTCATTACAGGGCATTTTGTCGGTATGAAATATATTTTATTTAAAAGATACATCAACATTACACAGTTCTCTCCTCACTCGGACATATTTTACATAGTACAAAGTAAGTTTGTCTTAAACTACTAGAGTACATTAGTACTTTACATTTTGCGAAAAGATCGATACAAACACTTTATTAAAAAATCGTGACAAATATTTTTATGAAGAAAAGAAAAACCAAATAACATATCAGTGACAGAAATATTTATGTTATTGTTGTCATTTTTTAATGGAGATGTAGAATTACCTTTAGTCTCTAGCGATGATTTACATAACAATACAATGAAGTTTCTTGATAGCTGTCTTCGATACAACTCTTTTACAATATTCCAATCATGAAATGAGGGAAAATAGAAGTAACCCTACAATGTAGATTATTTAAAGAGTTTCTTAATGGTTGTCTTCAACACAATTCTTATGTTTTAAACATAAGTGAGAAATATTAAAGAGTAGTTGTTTGTGAGACTACAAACTACTTGGAAATACTGACTTATATAATATGGAATTACCACATAGAACGACAAATAGTTCCATAGTGGGGAAATAGATTTTTAAATATCACGTCGTTTACAAAGAGGAACTAAGTCAATACTTAATAATTCGTCAAGACGTATGAGTATGAGATATCTATACATATAATAAAATCGTAGAAAAGTGCTGTCTGTACATTGAAAATAAAAATAAAAAAAATAGCAGGGGTTATTGTTATGTCGATGTCGAACCCAAAAATGTAATTAACTTTTTTTTTGTCTGTTTGTCTGTTTGTCTGTTTGTCTGTTTGTCTGTTTGTCTGTTTGTCTGTTCGTCTGTGCGCGCTAATCTCAGAAACGGCTGATCCGAGTTGGATGCGGTTTTCACGAATATATTGTGGGATGCTTAAATTTACATTTAGTGTATGTTTCATGTCAATCGGTTCATAAATAAAAAAGTTATGTCAAATTAAAGAATCACGTCGAACATTCTATGCTTATACCATTAATCTCCGCAACTATTTGACGGATTTGGTTGAAATTTGGTACAGATATAGTTTAGAACCTTAGAAAGGACATAGATATATTTTTATTTCAAAAAAAAAATCAAAAAATAAAATAAAAATAAAATAAAAAAATAAAATAAAAATAAAAATAAAATAAAAATAAAATAAAAATAAAAATAAAATAAGAATAAAATAAAAATAAAATAAAATAAAATAAAATAAAATAAAATAAAAATAAAAATAAAAATAAAAATAAAAATAAAAATAAAAATAAAAATAAAAATAAAAATAAAAATAAAATAAAAATAAAATAAAAATAAAAATAAAAATAAAAATAAAAATAAAAATAAAAATAAAAATAAAAATAAAAATAAAAATAAAATAAAAATAAAATAAATATAAAAATAAAAATAAAAATAAAAATAAAATAAAAATAAAATAAAAATAAAAATAAAAATAAAAATAAAATAAAAATAAAATAAAAATAAAAATAAAATAAATATAAAATAAAAATAAAATAAAAATAAAATAAAAATAAAATAAAAATAAAATAAAAATAAAATAAAAATAAAATAAAAATAAAATAAAAATAAAATAAAATAAAAATAAAATA
This sequence comes from Spodoptera frugiperda, assembly GCF_023101765.2. NCBI lineage: Eukaryota > Metazoa > Arthropoda > Insecta > Lepidoptera > Noctuidae > Spodoptera > Spodoptera frugiperda. The sequence goes on from NC_064230.1 coordinate 4,074,590, forward strand.
AAAAATAAAATAAAAATAAAATAAAAATAAAATAAAAATAAAATAAAAATAAAATAAAAATAAAATAAAATAAAAATAAAATAAAAATAAAATAAAAAAAAATAAAATAAAAAATAAATTTATTCCGGACATACAGCGCCATCTATTGTTCAATTTCGTACTTATAGTACGGAATTGAACAATGTCGGGCTGTTCCTATACTCCGTAGATAGATGGCGTTGATCGCGCAATGGTGTAATTACAATTGTTCAGTTCATGTTATTGTTTTAATTCATTGGAAATTTGTTTTTACAAAATAGTAAAAAGCAATGAAAAATATAACATAATACAACTTTTAGTACAAAGAAAACGCTCTAACGGAGTATAGATAATTCTATGTCGATCGTTACACGACTTCGGTTCATGTTATTGTTTTAATTCATCGAAAAAAAGTTAACAAATAGTAAAAAGGTATGACAAAAATTATATCAATATAATTAAACTTTTAGTACAAAGAAAATGCCCGAACGGAGTATAAATAAATAATCCAAGTTGTCTTTATCCTCGATAGATGGCGTTGGGAGCGAAATAGATTGCGCTATGGTTTTGTTATAATTATTTGGTTGGGTATCGGCCGAGCGCTTCGGTACTATTGTAGAAAATGTGTATTATATTATCAGTCGTATGATTATTTGTCTGTAGTGGTCCTGCTGTTTCGTATATTCTAAATTGGTTTCGTTGTATTTGTCAATTAATAAGTTTATTTGTTGGGTTTTCCTGGTTTTCTGGTTAAACTTTTTAACGTAGGTTTAGTTTGATATCGATTATTAGTAGTTACTGTAGTTAGTTTTTTTAATAAAATTGTAAGTCTAATTTATAAATTAATTAGATTAGATTTAAGTCGTTTCTTTTAAATTATTTAGTTTAAGCTTGGTTATTATAGCATAAAGGATAGGTTCTAATATAATTTCTTTTTTAATTGTTATAAATTCGTAATTCGTAGCTTTCTTTAGTTTTAAGTAAGTTTTCATCTTAAGTTCGGAAAGATTATAATATTTCTTTAGTTAAAGTCCGTTTTTAAACTATTTTTTCAATGCCCTAAGTGAGTATACATCTATTAAAATCAAACGCAGAGCTCATTATGTTGATTTTTGAAGAGTTCCCTGGAATATCTTCCACATCTCATTTTTGAAGAGATCCCACGAGATCGGGAACTATGTGGTTAAAACCAAAAATTTGCCGGAAGTCACTATTCCACGCGAACGAAGTCGCGGGCAAAAGCTAGTTTTAAATATAATTTCAAGCGACAAATATCGACACACACAATTAGAACAAACAAGTCCGTTGCATACTAGACTAAGCAACGAATTTCCTGACATTTGAAACATGGGATATTTAAAAATCCACTATTCTTTCAATGTTCAACACATGATATATTTCAATATCGTATGAAATAATGGTAAAATATGACATTACCACATAGCACTACAAATAGTTGTAAGTGCGGAAACAAGTCTCCGTAGTCGCACTATAGGCGGTTAGTTCCGGAGATGGAGGATTTACCACAGCATGTTTTTGTAGAAGACTTAGAAAATATTCTTCTCAGCTAGTTTCTTAGCGGTTGTTTTTCGACAAACATGTAATATAAATATCATAATAATGAAATTTGTAGCGATCATTACATAAGTAGCTGTACATGACACTACAAGCTACTTGGAAATACTGAGCGGACGACAAACGCCCTGTAGTGTGTGAGAAATATTCAATGTGAATGATCACTTTAAAGGATTGAAGTTAACCGAGACATCAGAATATCGTGGTCAGATCGTATAACACTATACGATAGGAAAATATCCATATCCAAGGAGTTTGTAATTATATATTGAATAATATTGTTTGCACGGAGTTTCTTGACGGTTGTCTTTAATGCTATCCTCGCGCTATAATTATACGCAGGAAGTATCGGTAAGTTGTCTCTCAATGACATTAAGTATGAAGAAGTTAAATCATGTACATTCCGCAGTACACACGGAGCGACCACTTCAATGACTTTCTAAGTGGGGAAATATTTTTGATGCGCAAAATTGGTATCTGGTTAAGATTGCTGGTTTCTAGATCAACGAGTTTCTTGACGGTTGTCTTTGATGTAACTCTTACAAGAGTGTGAGGACTTCATTGTGGGAACTGCAATGTTCCACTTTACTTGTGAACAAATATTTCGCATGAAACAGTTGATTATAGGAATATAAAGATTAATGAACTGTCGGACACAAGACATGGACATGAGTAAGACGACATACATAAAGACAGTACTTCATGCAGCAAAAACCCACGACTAATATTTAGGAAATAGTTTTAACTTTTTTAAGTTTTTTGGTGCAAACTTTAAACGTTGACTATCAAAATCATATGATAAAGTTTTTTTTTACAATTCATAGACTGCTCAACGAGTTTCTTGACGGTTGTACTCAACACAAGCCACACAACAGTCATGAACAATCCAATACATGGAAGTTATTTAATGAACTTGTATCGGATCGTGAGACTCGGAATATTAACAAATATATTGAACTCACAATATACAATACTGAAGTAGCAATACATTGTTAGTTTGTATGTTCATTCATATCATTTCTATTCAACCTCTTTATAACGTGTGTTTACGTAAACATTACGATGGTCACACAATGGAGCTATTGAATTACCTTTAACCTATAACAATACAATGAAGTTTCTTGATAGTTGTCTTCGATACAACTCTTTTACAATATTTCAATCATGAAATGAGGGAAAATACAAGTAACCCTACAATGTAGATTATTTAAAGAGTTTCTTAATGGTTGTCTTCAACACAATTTTTATGTTTTAAACATAAGTGGGAAATATTAAAGAGTAGTTGTTTGTGAGACTACAAACTACTTGGAAATACTGAGTTATATAATATGGAATACTTTAATATTGTGCGACTAATTACAGTCACCTGAACAAACAATTGACTCTTGTTCTAGAATAATAAGTTTCTTGACGGTTGTCTTTGATGTAACTCTTACAAGAGTGTCGGAACTACAATGTTCCACTTTACTTGTGAACATACATTATTGCTTACTTCGTTCGTTTTTGACTTAAAATATTTCGAGGGACATTCCACAATTGTCGAAATATTGTTACAGCATTAAGTATTGGTACCTATATCAATTGGTTTCTTGCCGGTTGTCCTCGATACAAGTATGACAAATGTTTCATACAATAGAACTAATATGTTCACAGGAAACATTCAGTACAATTTAATATATATTTCAATGGAATATTAAGTGTCGGGATTAATCCCGATTAAAGTCAAATATATTGCTTCACTAATGAAGAAGTAATCTTGTCTGCTAGATTCACGAACTAATGAGTTTCTTGACGGTTGTCTTCGATACAACGTTGATCGAACATAATGGTACTTAGAGTGGGTTTTAAGTGTGAGAGAGTCATGCTTTGGCAAGAATGGGCCGGCTCGACAGGAGTGATACCACGGCTTTACAGAATACGACGTGAAATAATGCTTGCGTTGTGGAGGTTACCGGAGGTCCAATTACACCCCCCCCCCTTCCCAAACTTCCCAACTCCCAAGGTAATTACAACCATGATAAATAGACAAGTATAGTTTTAATGTTGTTCATTCAACCAGAATAAGTGGGGCACATCCGTTGCTGCAAATAATGTTGCTGTACATATTATGGCAATACTATAAGTTTCTTGACGGTTGTCTTTGATACACACATTCTCATGTTCATTATAAGCAATGAAATGACATTTATTATTATACATTTATGGAGACATTTACAATTTCAATATAGATTTAGAACAATCGATGTGAATATTATCGAGCGCCTGAATGTACAGATACAGATCCCTCCATAGACAAGGAATGTTTCAATATTTAATCCTAAATTCTTTATCCAATAGATAATCAGATTGTAGTTCCACATAGGACGACACTATAATAACATTTAAAGTGCGGTGACAGTACACGTCGCCTCCTGTGTGGAGTCAAATGTTAAATATACATTAAATGTTAATACATTCATATTGGAAAACAAACGGTTCAATGTGAAAAAATACATTAAGGACAATTGTGTTTCTTGATGGTTGTATTCGATACAACTTTAGACAATATTCGTATTATATGAACACGAAAGTAACATATTATTTTGTAAGTGGTAGTTAACTACCAACTGTTTAGAAATACTGACACATTATGTAATTGTTATAGATTTTATTTCATAATGTAGTGCTTCCTTCTAAGACATGAAACATTACTTGGAAAATTCATTGGTTTTACAGTTTATACTAATAATGTATTGTATTCATTTCAATACAAAAAGAAGTATTGTTGAGCACACGAAGCTTTCAGATTACTTAACTTCCTGTACATATGAATTTGTAGAATTTCTTGATGGTTGTATTCGATAGTCGGTAAACATTTGGAAAATGTTCATATTGTATAAATACGAAGGAAATATTTATTTTGCTAGCAGCCGTTTATTGGACTACCAACTATTTGGAAATATAAACATCGATACGTCACATTAATGTGAGAGGATCAGTTGAACCTGTGAATGTGAATGCTGCACATAGCACGAGCACTGCCGCACTAAGCGGGGACATTGTGTTACATCGACGCGAGACGTCCACAGACGTCCTGGATGATGGAAGGCGCCCTGCCTTGTGAGACATGTACATACATTGTACAAACAGACAACTGTGTGTGTAGAGAACTGTAGCTGCATGAGCTTTGGAACACAAAACCTAGGCTCGAGATCGTGGTACATACATAAATATGTAGATATTGATGCAAATATCTACATCATGAATATTTGTCGACAATAATCCCGATTAAAGTCAAATATATTGCTTTACTAATGAAGAAGTAAACTTGTCTGCTAGCTTCACGAACTAATGAGTTTCTTGACGGTTGTCTTCGATACAAGGTTGATCGAACATAATGGTACTAAGAAGTGACAGTTATTTCAAACACCTATGTACAAAATATATTCCAAAGCTCATGGCCTTGGATCATCAAACCATGAAAATGCTCAAGAAAATAAGTGACTCATAGTCAAATACTCAAAGGTCACTCAATTTTACGACACTCTCAAATATAGTTTTGTCCTTAGAAATTCTTTGTAAATGAAAGAGATTTAAGTACAACTTAAATTTGAGTACCGTTTCAGTATTCGGGCGTAAGTCAGACTGAAGTCACAACATTCACGTAACAAATATCGACGCACACAATCAGAACAAACACAAAGCCCTGTAAGTAGCTGTTTATGAGATTACAAGCTACTTGGACATACTGATTGAGTGAACCTCATCAGACACATTGTGAGACATGGAACATTTAGTGAATTCAATATGAATACATGTTTCTGTATTGATGCAAATATTATGTTAAATTGTCACATGGACTATCCACGTTGGATGATGACAATGTGAGAGGATAGTTAGGTTTTAAAACTGCATAACACGAACTGTTCTTTACCCAAAGGTTGCCTGGAAGAGATCGCTGTAAGCGATAAGGCCGCCTTTGTACCCTACCATTCCTCAATTTTATATGTATCTATCTATGTTTTCAAATGTAAAGGTGTACAATAAAGACTATTTATTATTATTTCTCTCAAAACTTTTGTTTCTCCCATCTGAGTGGGCCTACAAGAAATTTGGAAGCGAATCTTAAAAGCTAACTTATAAGACAAGTTAGTTTCTTGACGTTTGTTCTTCGATAGAACTCTAATACAATACTTTAACGTATAATAAATTACGTTTTACGTATTATACAATACTTTAATCACAATCTTGTGAAGACGTTCAGAGACATGTCGGTAAATACCATTTACATTGTCATTGTTAAACATATTCTTTTTAATTCTCTGTTGAAATTACTTGATTATGGTACATCATATTTTCACAACCGCAGTCATTCTTGCGGACAATTAACTAAACCAGCATATGCTTACACATTATGCTTAAGGGCAGCGTTTAAAACTTATATTTGTGCCATTTCCAAATCAATGGAGTTTCTTGACGGTTGTCTTCGATGCAACTCTGACAAATACATAATTGGTATTGAAAAATATATTCGAAGTGAGACGTAGAACATTTCAAACACCTTCTCATGTTATAAACTCAATATTTTGGAAATTGTATCAGTACAATTATGTTCTAAACATATATTCCAAAGCTCATGGCCTTGGAACATCAGACCATGACCATACGCAAGAAAATACAAGGTACTACATATTCCTTAAGGATTTCATTCTGCAGACGTATCATTGAATTGTTGAGTTAAATATGGACACTTCATCAACCATTGTCTTATAATTTTACTTCGTATGTGATATATAATGAGTTTCTTGACGGTTGTTCTTTGATGTAACATATATTTTATCTTAATACATATTTCATATCACATGAAATACTGAAAAGGATATCTTGTGTAGAACGACCGTAGAGCAGCATCCTCCTCCTCAGTCGTACATTCTTGACAGAATGCTCGTGGTTGACAATGATGCATTTCCCTGGATATCGTAGCTCTCGCGATGTGCCTCCACTTGTTGAAGTCTTCACCCGTAACCCTGGGCACGGGTTCCGCGTTATACCCCGCAGGACTGGGTCCCTGCTGAACTTCGCCATCTACACACTCCGGCCTACTGAAGTGTAAGATGCCCACCCCCGCGACATGGACGCGCCAGACAGGAATTGCCCAAGTGAAGAGTAGAGAAGGTGACTCTACTCCCCCAGGGCCGAGTTAATGGGCGTGTATGATCCCACACCCAAAGGCTTAACACTACCACTACTACAATTATAAATAAAACAACATTCAGTTGTTGTATCTTGTAAATACTAATTCTAGAATACATTTATGTACTCGTTATTACAGGGCATTTTGTCGGTATGAAATATATTTTATTTAAAAGATACATCAACATTACACAGTTCTCTCCTCACTCGGACATATTTTACATAGTACAAAGTAAATTTGTCTAAAAACTACTAGAGTAGGTACATTAGTACTTTACATTTTGCGAAAAGACACAAACACTTTAATTAAAAATCATGAATATACTTAACAAAAACAATTGACATGTTAAAGACGTCAGACCCGAAATGACAAGGACGGAAACATTTATGTTATTGTTGTCTCTTTTTAATGGAGGTGTAGAATTACCTTTAGTCTCTAGCGATGATTTACATAACAATACAATGAAGTTTCTTGACGGTTGTCTTCGATACAACTCTTTTACAATATTTCAATCATGAAATGACGGAAAATACAAGTAACCCTACAATGTAGATTATTTTAAAGAGTTTCTTAATGGTTGTCTTCGACACAATTCTTATGTTTTAAACATAAGTGGGAAATATTAAAGAGTAGTTGTTTGTGAGACTACAAACTACTTGGAAATACTGAGTAATTAAATATTGTTACGTTTTCAACATTAATTCACATGTTTATAATATAAAATAGAAGTCACTGAGAAACACTTCTACATGTAGAACAGTTAGTTCTAAGCAACAAAACTTGCGGAATAAAAATTGCAATAGAAGTTTCCAGACACGAGTTTCTTGACGGTTGTTCTTTGATTGAACGTAATAATACGCAACATCACGGCTTTAATCAGAGTAAGCAGAGGTGCACATTACGTCATGTAATGCCCTTATACAAAATACACCCACTCTTCACCATTTGTGTTATAAGTCCCATGTAATAGGGGGTGAGCCTATTGCCATATAGTGGGCACAATGCCAGACTTCGTTGCCATTACCATTTGTTTTACAGTTAATACCGGTAGCATGATGATGACTGAAGAGTTTAACATATCTGCTAGTGCTAGCTTCACGAACTAATGAGTTTCTTGTCGGTTGTCTTCGATACAAGGTTGATCGAACATAATTATTTGATCGTCTACCTATATCTTCCAAACGTATTAAATTTACGTCTAGATACGAGTTTCTAACCTTCTTTTAAAGGAATTCTTATGAAAAAGTTATAGTATAGGAAACATTTTATAAGTGGCCATTTATCAGATTACAAGCTAATTGAAAATGCTCATTCTGCAAAACAGGAGAGGGGCAAACCCGTAAGACATGACATAGACACACGACAAATATCGACAATAAGTTTCAGTTTTTTAATATTGAATAAGGATGTCTCCCCAGTCAACTAATTACAAGTGATCATTATGGAAGCCACCTAAAAAAACTGCAAGTCAAAATAACTTACGTTGTACGTATTATACAATACTTTAATCATAGAATACATTACGTGAGATACATCAGTCAGTAGCTGCACAATGTACATACATACGTAGGAAAATATTTACATATTCCACGTAAAAACACCACTTCAATGGCGGCATAAGTGGGGAAATTATTTCTTAAACCTTGGGTAGGTCTATAGAAAAGACGATTAAAGACATTTACCTCAAAATACCCTTGTACAATAGAACAAACTAGTACTATAATGTTTTAGTTTTAATTTATTGTGCTTGTCTTCTCAGACAAGCGCTGCAAATCCGTTTCCTCGTGCGAAGAATGTTGAATTGTTGTATTATAATAAACATTCAACATTATAATGTGAACTACCCACTTACAGCGACCACACGTAATAAGTGGGGAAAGATCACTTCAATGAAAGTACCACTAAGTGGGGAAATAGTTGATTCATATCGTGCTGCGATTGTCGCAGAAAGAAATATTAGTTTTCCACAAGACCAGTACTAAAAAAAAAATAGTTATAATTATTACATTTCGAAAAGACAAGAAAGTTTAAAACCTTTTAAAATATTTAAAACCTTAACACATGACATATACACGCGACAAATATCGAAAATAAGTTTCAGTTTGTAAATATTGACTAAGGTTGTCTCCTCGGTCATCTAATAACAAGGAATCATTATGGAAACCTTTACACTGTTAAGACGAATAACGAAATCATTCCATTCCAAGACAAGTTAGTTTCTTGACGGTTGTCCTTCGATACAACACTTACAATATTAAAAACTTGAAATAAGTAGAAAGTATAAGTAAGTAGCAGTGTATGAGGTGACAAACTACATACTTGGAAATACTGATTGAGTAAACCTCATCGGGCACCATATGTGGCCTCGTTGAACAAATTCATTGGAGTTCCAACGTTTGGGGAAACAGTTGATTGTTCACAATATATTAATATTGGCATGTATTAATTGAATATGAATATTAATATAACGAAGTGGGTAAAATAGACTGTGGAACGAGCGCCTAGCTTCACTGACGGACGTACTGACGGACAATTCTATTTGACGTTTCAAAAGCGCCTAATTTAGGATTAATTGAAATAAATGCTTTGTCTTTGACTTTGACTTTGATGAAGAAAGTTGGATAATTAAATGGATAAGACAATATAATTCACGCGACAAACATCGACGCACACAACTAGAACAAACTAGTCTGTCGCTACACTACTCAACGTTTCTTACTGGTTGTCTTCGCTACAACTTTAATAAATACAATATATTTATGTCGCACGTAATAACGACAAAGACAAAGCGGGGAATGCTTCATAACTATAATCCTGTTTGGGACAATGTTGCTGTACGTATATAATGGCAATACAAAACGTTTCTTGACGGTTGTCTTTGACAGAGACCTTTTTCATATAACACACATGAAATATTGAGAGTTGGAACATAGATATTCTGTGTATAACGACCACTTTAGTATCGTTCTAAGTGGGGAAATTGTCGTTGTACCTATATCGCATCAAGACGTTCCTAGAAATGATGACCGATGTATCTCGTATGTCAAACGTTTTATCAGGACGGGCTTTGGAACCCAAGATATGAACATGGACGAAACAATACAGACAATATAATTCATACGACATATATCGACGCACACACAAGTCCGTATATAGTGAACATTTGCCATAGTAGCAGTCAGTAATATTGTCCTGAGACATGGAACAATGCACAGGCTCTAATGGAAAAAAAAGCCCACAGATGTATTCATTTTTTTACATTTCAAAGATTATATTAAGTTTCTTGGCGGTTGTCTTCGACACAACGTTGACAGAACATATAGTACCTAGCTGTGTATGTGGCTACACACCACACATATTCCTGTTGGAATTTCATTCTGCAGACGTATCATTGAATTGTTGAGTCAAATACCGATGCGTATAAAACGGTCGACTTAATTTTACTTCATATGTGATATTTAATGAGTTTCTTGACGGTTGTCTTCGATACAATATTTGGAAATATTCATATTATGTAAAGACGTAGCAAGCATTAGTAGAAACACGCTTATGAGACTTAACACCACTTAGATATACTGACTAGGTGAGTCTCACTTGTATACTTATACAGAACACCGACATCCATAAACACCAGTTATCTTCCTAAGTAGCACACAACCAGCGCACAAGATATATCAAAGAGGGGAATGATTTAACTCCATAGACTATTCAACAGGTTTCTTGGCTGTTGGCTTTATGGTATATGACGTTAAATATTAAACACTTACATGTTGATTTAGTAGAAGCACGTAGTACGAGCACTGTATGTCGCACTAAGTGGGGAAATATCAGTTTACATCATTTCGACATGTTACAAGGGTAAGTGATGGCTACACTTATAGTTGTTATAAAACATACAACTTTGATTTCTTGTAATGTAGGTAACGTCAATGTATAATGACATTTAAAGACATTTTGTGACTAACTATTATACAACCACATTGTATGAATTATATAACCACAGTTTATTAATTATTTAATGAGTTTCTTGACGGTTGTTCTTCGATGTAACATAATATATTTTATCTTAATACATATTTCATATCACATGAAATACTGAAAAGGATATCTTGTGTAGAACGACCGTAGAGCAGCATCCTCCTCCTCCGTCGTACATTCTTGACAGAATGCTCGTGGTTGACAATGATGCATTGTCCCTGGATATCGTAGCCATCGCGATGTGCCTCCACTTGTCTAAATCTTCGCCCGTAACCCTGGGCACGGGTTCCGCGTTATACCCCGCAGGACTGGGTCCCTGCTGAACTTCGCCATCTACACACTCCGGCCTACTGAAGTGTAAGATGCCCACCCCCGCGACATGGACGCGCCAGACAGGAATTGCCCAAGTGAAGAGTAGAGAAGGTGACTCTACTCCCCCCAGGGCCGAGTTAATGGACGTGTATGATCCCACACCCAAAGGCTTAACATTACCACTACTACAAATATAAATAAAACAACATTCAGTTGTTGTATCTTGTAAATACTAATTCTAGAATACATTTATGTACTCGCCATTACAGGGCATTTTGTCGGTATGAAATATATTTAAAAGATACATCAACATTACACAGTTCTCTCCTCACTCGAACATATTTTACATAGTATAAAGTAAAGTACATAGTACGTTTAACAAAAAACAAATGACATGTCAGTGACGTTATGCACAAAATGACAAGGACAGAAACATCGTATTCTCTTTCTAAATCCATTTACTGAACTTTCTTCATTGTGGTACAAATAAAAAACAATTGACATGTCAATGACGTCAGACCCGAAATGACAAGGGCAGAAACATTTATGTTATTGTTGTCTCTTTTTAAAGGATATGTAGAATTACCTCTAGTCTCTAGCGATGATTTACATAACAATACAATGAAGTTTCTTGATAGTTGTCTTCGATACAACTCTTTTACAATATTTCAATCATGAAATGAGAGAAAATACAAGTAACCCTACAATGTAGATTATTTAAAGAGTTTCTTAATGGTTGTCTTCAACACAATTCTTATGTTTTAAACATAAGTGGGAAATATTAAAGAGTAGTTGTTTGTGAGACTACAAACTACTTGGAAATGCTGAGTTATATAATATGGAATATTACCACATTGAACGACAAATAGTTGTAAGTGGGGAAATTCTTGTTCATATTACGTCAAGGCGTTCTTAGAAAGACTTTAATGGGCATGTATCCCTAAATTATGATTAGTATTATTTTAATTAAGTTTTTCAGAACCATTGTTCTTTATATTGAAATATATACCCAATCAATGATCTAAGATTACGACAGGAGTTTCCAGACACGAGTTTCTTGACGGTTGTTCCTCGACAGAACTCATATACAATACTGGTAAGACAAATATCGACGCACACAGTTAGAACAAGCACACATCCTGTGCACTGAACTTGCTGGTAGAACATTGGTATATTGTATTGGTAAGTTAAACGCGAATCCGATTTACATATTCCATGAAGAAACACCACTATAAGTGGGGACATTGTGTTTAGTTCGTGAGAAATATTTAATTTCCACGTAGAGCGTGAAGGGGAGGGGGGGGGAGAATGTGAGGAAATTGTTGTTTGTATTGTGTCATTACGGGTAATGTTTATCCCAACTGGCAATTAAAAGTATGTTTTTTACAATTCATAGACTGCTCAACGAGTTTCTTGACGGTTGTACTCAACACAAGCCACACAACAGTCATGAACAATCCAATACATGGAAGTTATTTAATGAACTTGTATCGGATCGTGAGACTCGGAATATTAACAAATATATTGATAGTTGTCTTTCGATATCACATGGATATTCCGGAATGAGGACTTTAATGGCGTAGCTTACACCATCCGTCACAAGACATTGAAAACTGTTGTCTTCAATACAACGGTTTTACAATATTTCAATCATGAAATAAAGAAAACATTGTAAGTAGCAGTTTATGCCACGATGGAATATTTCGTGAACCTGCAATACTTCATCACAACATTAAGGACAATTGTGTTTCTTGATGGTTGTATTCGATACAACTTTAGACAATATTCGTATTATATGAACACGAAAGTAACATATTATTTTGTAAGTGGCAGTTAACTACTAACTGTTTAGAAATACTGACACATTATGTAATTGTTATAGATTTCATTTTACTTTATATAATTTATTCTTAACTTACACCTGTGGTGTCTGAATGTAGTGCTTCCTTCTAAGACACGATGCATTATTTAGAAAATTCATTGGTTGTACAGTTATGATTGATCCAACAATAAAGAACAAAGAGTATGTTTGTCGGGAATAATCCTGATCCGATTAAACAAATATTGTTTTACTAATGAAGAAGTAAACTTGTCTGCTAGCTTCACGAACTAATGAGTTTCTTGACGGTTGTCTTCAATACAACTGTAATACAATACTTTGCCCGTTAAATATTTAGCGACCATTCAACATTCAGTTATTACTTCTGATACATAACATAGATGAAGACAATATAGCTCATTAGACAAATATCGACGCACACAGTTTTCTAACTGTACAAGCACGGCGGACGGTACATTGTTAAATAACTTTGAATAAGTGGGAAGTTACAAATATTCTTGTAGTCTGAATATTCGTATTTGTATACATTGCCAAATTTAATGCACTTTAGGGATATGATTTACCACATAGAATTACAAATACATAATTCTGAATGGGAAAAATGGTCTTCCACAAAATGACCAGTTGATAGTAATAATTGACTTGGTTGCTATGGTAACGAGTTTCTTGACGGTTGTCTTCGACACAAGTTTAGTTCTGAATAATAAATTAATGTTATACGATCACGATCTCTTTAATGGCGTTCCAAGTAGGGAAACGTTTGTTTATGAACACACTGATCCATAATTATATGACCATGCCACCGTTTTACTTGAACTGCAATCAAATCGTCCACATTACCAAAATCTTTCATCTCATAGACTTTACAATAAGTTTCTTGACGGTTGTCTTCGATACAACGTTGACAGAACATATAGTACCTAGCTGTGTATGTGGCTACACACCACTGTGGAATACTGACTAGGTAAGTATCATGTCTACACAAATGTAGGCAACATCTTTTGAAACATTATTGTTTAACTTTGAGAATATCAAATGTAGAAAAAGTTCATATTATTATGTTCCATAAAGGACGACCACGTACAAAATACTCCATATTTGTCTTATATATGTATAAGATTACATGATTAATGCAATTGTGTAAGATTCCGAACAATCAGTTGTACAGAGGTGACGTCATGTCACACATTTGGGCTAAAACTAAATATAAATAGACACACACAGCTAGAACAAGCACACACCCCGTGCACTGAACTTGCTGGTAGAACATTGGTATATTGTATTGGTAAGTTATTTACACTAACTATATTGGAAATTATGTTTAATTCGTGAGAAATATACAATAACCACGTAGAACGAGAAACAGTTGTAAGTGGAGAAATTATTGTTTTACATCTCCTCTTGAGGTCCCAGAATAAGACGATACCAGTATTCTTATGCAACACTGTTTGTATCACATTCATGAACACAATATTGTCTCGTTTGACTGATGTGTAAAGTTATAAATACACTTCATGCACATATTTATCAAGATGATGTTTTCACACTGATTTAACTGCTAGACTGACCAAAGAGTTTCTTGACGGTTGTCTTCGATACAACGTTGACAGAACATATAGTACCTAGCTGTGTATATGTGGCTACACACCACTGTGGAATACTGACTGGGTACAAGTTTGTCAAATAATTTCGTAAAATTAGTCTCATCGCACCTGAGTACGGCATTTAAAGTGAGACGTTTAATGATAGTACTGAATTGACCGTATTAAAATATGACTCTGATGTAGACATAGATAACGTACCAGGAATGTATTTGTAGTTTCTTGACGATTGTCTTCGATACAATACTCATGTTGTAATCATGCAACATGTTGAATCTTGTAAATACTAATTCTAGAATACATTTATGTACTCGCCATTACAGGGCATTTTGTCGGTATGAAATATATTTTATTTAAAAGATACATCAACATTACACAGTTCTCTCCTCACTCGAACATATTTTACATAGTACAAAGTAAGTTTGTCTTAAAACTACTAAAGTACATTAGTACTTTACATTTTGCGAAACAAAAAATATAAAAAAATCATGACAAATATTTTTAAGAAGAAAACTTACTTTCCCATACATTTTGACGCATGTCACACAGAGACAAGACTAATTTCCATTATGTACGATTAACAAAAAACAAATGACATGTCAGTGACGTCATGCACAAAATGACAAGGACAGAAACATTCAATTTATTCTTGTTGTCTCTTTTTAAAGGAGATGTGGAATTACCTTTAGTCTCTAGCGATGATTTACATAACAATACAATGAAGTTTCTTGATAGTTGTCTTCGATACAACTCTTTTACAATATTTCAATCATGAAATGAGGGAAAATACAAGTAACCCTACAATGTAGATTATTTAAAGGGTTTCTTAATGGTTGTCTTCGATACAATTCTTATGTTTTAAACATAAGTGGGAAATATTAAAGAGTAGTTGTTTGTGAGATTACAAACTGCTTGGAAATACTGAGTAATTTAATATTGTTACGTTTTCCATATTAATTCACATGTTTATAATATAAAATAGAAAAGTCACGTAGAACGACGACAAACAAAACCAACTATAACAAAATTGCAATAGAAGTTTCCAGACACGAGTTTCTTGACGGTTGTTCTTCGATAGAACGTAATAATATTATAGGAAATATTATTTACGTAGCTGTACATGACACTACCAGCTATTTGGAAATACTGAGTAAGTCTCAGCGGACGCCCGAATGTGCCTCGAGAGATAAATAAAGTTATACAAATTCCACGTAGAAAAACTACTTCCATGGCCGCCTTTGTGGGAAATGGTTTCATAAACCTTGTGAAAGTGTTCACAGACAAGTCGGTAAAGATCATTTACCATTATAATAGTAAGACATCATTGTAGTTCCGGATTTGAATCAGTTGATTGCATCATGTCGCTTGAATCATTACTGTATTGTTTACGTACACACAAATATACCAAAGACAAATGAGTTTCTTGACGGTTGTTCCTCGACAGAACTCATATACAATACTGGTAAGACAAATATCGACGCACACAGTTAGAACAAGCACGGCGGACGGTACATTGTTAAATAACTTTGAATAAGTGGGAAGTTACAAATATTCTTGTAGTCTGAACTGCAGTGAAATTATTATTATATAAAGATTTCACGAATGTATTTGTAGTTTCTTGACGGTTGTCTTTGATATAATCCGACAATTATCCCATATTATTGTATATTATAGAAACATGAATATCTCACTTGAGACTTGTTGAGATATGTTTTACAGTACATATTATGATCACACAGACCCACAGACATATCGTTTAAATTCACAGATTACAGATTAGAAAGACAGTGCAGTGAATGCACCGCAATGGAAACAGTATTTGAGAATAAGGCAATTTTGAGTATATTTTGATTAGTGGAGTTTCTTGCTGGCTGTATTCGATACAACATTAGAAAATGTTCGTATTACATGAATACGAAGGAAACATTAGTTAGTAGACCTTTATTAGACTACCAACTATTCGGATATAGGAATCCGAAAGTGCAATTTATGTCATTGAAGACACATATAGTTGATTTTGGTCCAACGATACGAGTTTCTTAACGGTTGTGTTCGATTTTTTTCACGCCATACACTATTTAAAGAGTTTCTTGACGGTTGTCTTCGATACAACTCGAATTGTAGCTGAATGAGCTTTGGGACACAAGACATGAACATGGACGAGAGTACATGGAGGAAGGTAATATAACTCACGCGACAAATATCGACGCACACAGTTAGAACAAATACGATGCTTGTTTAATTAGATAGAGCACGAAATATGATATAGTTATATAATTTAATATAGAGATATAATATATATGCAGCATATAAGCAAATAATCATTTACATACCAATACAATGAAGTTTCTTGACGGTTGTCCTTCGATACAACTTGAACAATATTTTGTATAACAAGTCTCACTAGGAATGAATATAGGATTGTCTTTTAAGACAATTTGAGAAATTAGAATCTTTAAGATAATATATTCTTTCGTCCAATATCCACGCGCTACAAATGACGATTATTCCGAACAGTCAGTAAATACTGCAGGTATTTTGATATATTTATTTTTAAATTACAATTTTACAACTTCATAGACTACGCAACTAGTTTCTTGATGATTGTCTTCTATACAACGCTTTTACAATATTACAATCTTGTAAGAAGTAGAAAATATTAGTAAGTAGCAATCTACGAGGTGACAAACTACATACTTGGAAATACTGATTGTACATCAGTTGTTTAATAATTAGCAAGTAACAATTTATGGAGTTACTAACATCACAATTACCAATCGACGGGACCAGTTAAGATAGTATTTATTGTTGTTCTTTGATACAACTCTCAGACAAAACGTTGAACATGAAATGTGTGAGAAATATATGTAAGTAGCTGTACATGGAGCTACAAGCTACTTGGAAATACTGAATGAGTAAATAGCATCAGGAGGTGCTCGACCACCTCGAGTATCTTGACTAGGTTTTACATTTCATAGAAGTACGAAGAAGTTTCTTGACGATTGTCCTTCACAGAACTCTTTTACCACATTTCAGTCATGACATGTTTAGGAAATATTTATTTGTAGCGGACCGTGAGACATGGAATACAAATAGTATAGAAATATGTTCTGTATTACATTAAATGTTTACAAATTACACAATACATGGTTATACTGGACACCTGGAAGTAGTACTTTAATGGCGTGCCAAGTAGAGACATATAGTGACTTCATGTAGAAAATTACTCAAAGATGAATACATACGAAAGTACATCGGTCTGGAGAAAACTGTATAAAATTAATTTCGACATACAATTTCATTTAGTTTCTTGACGGTTGTCTTCTTTACTTAGAATTAGAATTGGTTAAATTTACTTCCAACAACATTTGACACGACATGAATCGAACTTGCAACATCGTTGTACGAGTACCTACCGAACTATTGACAAAATATCGACGCACACCCCACAGAGTGCACACAATACTCATTGTACGAGTAATTGTTAAATAACTCCGAGCAATGATACTGAGAGGGAATTACAAATATCTTGAAGCCTCTGAGGCAAAGTTATTATTTATATCTCGATAGTGATGTGCCTAACCTCTTCTTATACTGAGCCGAACTCTTACAGATCTTGGAAGAAATAGACCCAGTCAATACTTTCAAACATCGACACACACAGCTAGAACTAGCAGACTCCCCGTGTACTAAACTAGTATTTATTTACTTTTAAATTTAATCAATTGCCCGAAATTACGGGAGAGTCATACGTTCACTTTATTCTCTCTGTGTTTCTTGACGGTTGTCTTCGATACAACGCTTGTATAATATATCAATTACGAAACAAGGGGAGAATATTACTTGAAAATACTGATTGAGTCAACCTCATCGGGCACCATATGTGATATGGGCCTCGTTGAACAAATTCATTGGAGTTCCAACGTTTGGGGAAACAGTTGATTGTTCACAATATATTAATATTGGCATTTATTAATTGAATATGAATATCAATATGACAAACTAGACAAAATATAAATATAAAAATAATTACATAGATAAGACAATATAATTCACGCGACAAACATCGACGCACACAACTAGAACAAACTAGTCTGTCGCTACACTACTCAACGTTTCTTACTGGTTGTCTTCGCTACAACTTTAATAAATACAATATATTTATGTCCCACGTAATAACGACAAAGACAAGACGGGGAATGCTTCATAACTATAATCCTATTTGGAATAATGTTGCTGTACGTATATAATGGCAATACAAAATGTTTCTTGACGGTTGTCTTTGACAGAGACCTTTTTCATATTACACACATGAAATATTGAGTGTTGGAACATAGATATTCTGTGTATAACGACCACTTTAGTATCGTTCTAAGTGGGAAAATTATCGTTGTACCTATATCGCATCAAGACGTTCCTAGAAATGATGACCGATGTATCTCGTATGTCAAACGTTTTATCAGGACGGGCTTTGGAACCCAAGATATGAATATGGAAGAAACAATACAGACAATATAATTCATACGACATATATCGACGCACACACAAGTCCGTATATAGTGAACATTTGCCACAGTAGCAGTCAGTAATATTGTCTCTGAGACATGGAACAATGCACAGGTTCTGATGGAAAGAAACCATGGCGTAGTACATTTTGTACATTTCAAAGGTTATAATAAGTTTCTTGGCGGTTGTCTTCGATACAACGTTGACGAAACATACAAATATATTCGATAGTGTGCTTGAAAGCAACAAATCTGTCATTTTCAGATACATATATTCTAATACTGAAAAGGATATCATGTGTAGAACAGTCGTAAATTCTAATGAATGCTCGTGGTTGACAATGATGCATATCCCTGGATATTGTACCTCTCGCGATGTGCCTCCACTTATTGAAGTCTTCACCCGTAACCCTGGGCACGGGTTCCGCGTTATACCCCCCAGGACTGGGTCCCTGCTGAACTTCGCCATCTACACACTCCGGCCTACTGAAGTGTAAGATGCCCACCCCCGCGACATGGACGCGCCAGACAGGAATTGCCCAAGTGAAGAGTAGAGAAGGTGACTCTACTCCCCCCAGGGCCGAGTTAATGGGCGTGTATGATCCCACACCCAAAGGCTTAACACTACCACTACTACAAATATAAATAAAACAACATTCAGTTGATGTATCTTGTAATACTAATTCTAGAATACATTTATGAATTCGCCATTATAGGGCATTTTGTCGGTATGAAACAAATTTTATTTAAAAGATACATCAACATTACACAGTTCTCTCCTCAGTCGGACATATTTTACATAGTACAAAGTAAGTTTGTCTTAAAACCACTAGAGTACATTAGTAGTTTACATTTTGCTTTATTAAAAAATCATGACAAATATTTTTATGACGAAAACTTACTTTCCCATACATTTTGACGCATGTCACACAGAGACAAGACTAATTTCCATTATGTACGTTTAACAAACAAAAAAACAAATCACATGTCAGTGGCGTCATGCACAAAATGACAAGGACAAAAGAAAATATGTTATTGTTGTCTCTTTTTAATGGAGATGTAGCATTTGGTGTCTAGCGATGATTTACATAACAATACGTACAATGAAGTTTCTTGATAGTTGTCTTCGATACAACTCTTTTACAATATTTCAATCATGAAATGAGGGAAAATACAAGTAACCTTACAATGTAGATTATTTAAAGAGTTTCTTAATGGTTGTCTTCAACACAATAATTCTTATGTTTTAAACATAAGTGGGAAAGAAGAAGCATTTAATGAATCAAAATATAATTCATGCGACCAGCACCAGAAACATATGTGCAAACTACATTTAGGTACTCCAGTAGACGAGAACTAGTTTCTTAACGGTTGTCTTCGATACAACTTGTAAAGTTTCATATTATTTAAATACATTTGAGACTGCAAACTATTATTAGGGTCAGTCTGACGTGGAACTTTCAAAATGTAATGTATGTTTCATTATCAGTTTAAATATTGATAAGAATAATCACGTGGAACGACAAATGGTACTAAGTGGGGAAATTGTTGATTTACATATATCGCGTTAAAGTTAACACAGAAAAGACGATTGCCATCTGTAACATTAAATGTAACAAATAGCAACATTATGTATACTCCACTTCAGACGAGTACATACATGCCTTCATAAGTGGGGACATCGTTGTTCATTTCATATTCTGATATACACACAGAATTAAAGAATGACATTTTAAAAGAGAAATATATATCAGACTTGGAAAAAATGCTTTCTCAACTAGTTTCTTGGCGGTTGTTCTCCGATAAACATGTAACATAAACATTTTAATCATAAAATACTTAGTTGACCATTACATATGTAAGTAGCTGTACATCATATAACAAGCTACTTGGAAATACTGAACGGATGACAAATGCCTTGTAAACATCTGAGAAATATTCTACGTGAATGATCACTTTAAATCATTAAAATGTGTTTAAACCTGGATCTGGACAGTAGAGATGATTGGGATAAGCGTTTTTGCTTTTCATTAGTTGTCAAGTTTCTTGTCGGATGTTCTTTGATAGAACTTTATACAATACTTTAATCTTTAAATGTGTTAGAAATGTCTGCGAATGACATTGAAATATAAAATTACCACTTAGCACAGCGAATAGTTGTAAGTGGGGAAATTGTATTATATCATGTAAGTAGTGGACATACTGATTAGAGAAACTTCATCAGGAGCTTGAATGTCTCTGGGGACAATATTTAAAGAACATTGAAACGGTGTTCGATGTCCCATAGCCGAGTTCAATATAAAAAGTACATTTACAATGAATACGTTAATTAATTAATTCATTGGCGCTCTTTCGTAGTAGGGTTAAATAACTTTGAATAAGTGGGAATATTCGTGTTTGTATACATTCGCGGCATACATGTATAGTTATGTGAGATGTTTATATAAAGATGTCACGAATGTATTTGTAGTTTCTTGACGGTTGTCTTCGATACAACTTCAACTAGAGTTTAGTACAACGCTAATCACTAGACAAT
This sequence comes from Spodoptera frugiperda, assembly GCF_023101765.2. NCBI lineage: Eukaryota > Metazoa > Arthropoda > Insecta > Lepidoptera > Noctuidae > Spodoptera > Spodoptera frugiperda. The sequence continues at coordinate 4,096,128 of NC_064230.1, forward strand.
AGTGACTGGAGACGTGGAGAATGTGACGAGTATGGAGTAATATTGACACAAACAATAACAACTACAACGATCCACGAATTATTAATGGCGACTAATGAGTTCCTTGGCGGTTGTCTTCTTTACTTAGAATTGGTTGAATTTACTTCCAAGAACATTTGACACGACATGAATCGAACTTGCAACATCGTTGTACGAGTACCTACCGAACTATTGACAAAATATCGACGCACACCCCACAGAGCGCACACAATACTCATTGTACGAGTAATTGTTAAACAACTCCGAGCAATGATACTGAGAGGGAATTACAAATATCTTGAAGCCTCTGAGGCAAAGTACTTATTTATATCTCGATATGTGCCTAACCTCTTCTTATACTGAGACGACCCTATAAAAGGTATTGAAAAGATTACACCCAGTCAGTACTTGCAAACATCGACACACACAGTTAGAACTAGCAGACTCCCCGTGTACTAAACTGACTTGTTGCACAGTGGTACAACAGCAACAAGTAATGAAACTGTACTCTATACACTCGAGGCAGAAGCAATCGCCATCAGTTATATCGGAGCTGTCAGTAAACGGGAACACTACATTGTAAGAACTGCTGAACATTAAGTAAATACCGACGAGTCAGTAATTACAACCATAATAAATAGACAAGTATCATTGAAACTGTTGAGGAAAATGGAAATATTGGGAGACAATATAGGTACTCCAGTTGACGAGAACTAGTTTCTTGACGGTTGTCTTCGATACAACTTGTAAAGTGTCGTATTATTTAAATACGTAGGAAACATTTGAGACTCCAACTAATTGCAGGTACTGACTAGGTCATGTCAGTCTGAAACATCCGTGGAACTTGTATATTTCATTATCAGTTTAAATATTGATAGGAATGACCACGTGAAACGACATATTTTTATTATATAGAAATAAATGATCTGTGTGTAGTCGGATGGTAACAAAACAAGAGGGGAAACTTAAGTACACTCATAATCACTCAATAAGTTTCTTGATAGTTGTCTTTCGATACATATTACTGTATTACATGAAATGTTGAGATATTACACATGGATAACCCATTTATATGACGACTAAGACTTATATAAAGACTATATATAATTCACGCGACATATATCGACGCTTTAGCCGATCATGCAAAAAATATTTTTCTAGATATAGACACATACAGTAATAGAAATCATTTTTAGAAATGACTGTAATATCGATATTGACTATTTCGACACCAGCAATTTATACTGCGCTAACTCAAAAAGCGTACTTTACAGTAGAGGCGTTTAAAGGGAAAAACGTGATAACTTTTACATTAATTAAGATACTTTTTTGAAATTTGGTATGCTTAATATTTAATTTATTCATTGTAATATCTCATATTTATATTTTCTTAATTATTTCTATTTTTTGATTTAGCGCAAGTTAGCCGTATATAAACGTAATTCATCAAAAAAAATTACATCTTATACACGTCTAACTTATGTTAGCGTAGTGTAGTACGGGAGGTCGTAGTGCATGATCAATCATCTGATGCATATTTCAATATTTTATAAAGAACATGTACTTACTCACAAAAAGAATAGTCAACGTACCATTAATAAACTAATTAATACGTTAACACATAAGTATTTACTATGTAAAATTCGCTAAGTCGTTCATTTTACATACGAACAACACGCAACACGCACGCACTAAACTACGCTATCTATGAGTTAGTGCAGTGTTGCACGGACTTTGACCAAAGTGATCCGCGCGCACACTCCGCTAATAATAGTTGGCGTAATGTAAATCGAGTGATTTCAAAAAGTACCTTTACTTAGCGTTTTATAAGATTTGTAACTTTCTTATTTTTGCATATTTCTTCTCAATTTTTTTATGACGTATGTAAACACACATTTTAAGCAATTTGGCATAAAAAAAGTTTTTTCCAAATTTCGAGTTAGCGTAGTATAAATTGCTGGTGTCGATTTGTTACATGGTTATACGCAGATACATAAGTTTCTTGACGGTTGTGTTCGATACAACTCTCTTACAATATTTCAAATGAGAGGGAAATATTTGTAAGTAGTAGTCTACAAGGTGACAGACTACACACTTGGAAGTAGGTACTGATTGAGTACCTTATCGGGAAAATTCATTGTATTTTCAAAATTTACTGTCCACTTACAACACAGACAAAGACAAAGCGAGGAATTCTTTATAACTCTATTCCTTTTAGGAATGTTGCTGCACGTATATAATTGCATTACAAGTTTCCCAAATATATAATGGCATTATGGAGAATGTATTTAAAAATGTTATTAAAGAAAAACTGTATAGTAAAGCTTTTTATAAAATTAAAGACTACTTAGATGATAGTCAGGCTTGGGAGTGAGCCGCTATAATGTCCACACAGGCCATGTTGACATGTTTGTAACACAAGTTACATTTTTATACAATTTGACATGATATACATTAATATCATTCGATATTTTTTTGTTTTCACATATTATTTTTAAAATTGTTAGTTTGAGGACCGTGCGTGAGTTTGCCTAGTCATTTCACTTTTAGTTAATTATATTCTGACAGTGTGAGCATTTGTGTGGCCTACCCAAATGTTCTTTTGGTTGGTATTGTTCGTCGGATCATTCAGCAACAGCCGTCAGCTGAGCTCATTGTAAACTGACACATGCGTGCTGCCATCTGAACAGGTCCGCTCAAACTGCTGTGGTTCTTTCCTCAAAAGACCACTACAGAATAAACTTGCACGGTTCTCCGACATCTTTAATTGATTTTGTCTGGACTTTAAAAGAGACTATGACCTCTGAGTTTGTTTCGGCATTTCTTCTCAGAGTAGTCGGATAGGAAATGCCGGCCTCATCTAGCTATTTGAAATATTGACGTGTAAAAGTGTTATTTTATAATCTATTTACAGAAATAAATATCATTTATCATTTATCATTTATGGTGACGACGATCAGATTCGATATAATGTTGCTGTACGTATATAATGGCAATACAAAACGTTTCTTGACGGTTGTCTTTGACAGAGACCTTTTTAATAAATGAATAAGAAAAAGGCATTTGTTGCAATTGAATTCATTACACATGAAATATTGTAAGTTGGAACAAAGATATTTTGGAGAATAATCCGAATGTAGTTCAAGAGACAAGAGAGATATATGTATGTACTAAGTTTATACTAGCAGGAATCATCATATACTTTATGTATCTCATAGTCTATCCAATAAGTTTCTTGACGGTTGTCTTCGATACAACGCTAACACATATTTTGTACAATAAGCCTCATTGTGGCTGAATGCGACATTGAAAGTGAGATGTAAACCTCTAAATAAATTGTCTTTGACAATATTTGGACAAATATATCGTATCTACAAGCTACATAGTCACAAACACTGATTGAGTAAACCTCATCGGACACCTTACGTGACGTAATGGAAACAATCTATGCAACGTTCAATATTTAATACATATTGATATATCACATTGAGTATTTAACAAACGTGAAGTCTTGGGATACAGGCCATGATATCTTATGAAGACCCATTAGATTTAAGACAATATAATTCACGCGACATATATCGACGCACACAATTAGAACAAGCGCGGTTGTCACTAGCACATTGCTTGACTGTCTTCGACACAACTTTGTATATGTTGTCTTCGATACAACTCTCTTACAATATTTCAAATGAGAGGAAAATATTTGTAAGTAGTAGTCTACAAGGTGACAGACTACACACTTGGAAGTAGGTACTGATTGAGTACCTTATCGGGAAAATTCATTGAATTTCCAAAATTTACTGTCCACTTACAACACAGACAAAGACAAAGCGAGGAATGCTTTATAACTGTAATCCTATTTGGGGTACAACACAAATCCATAATATTATTATGTATATTGGCAATACAAAACGTTTCTTGACAGTGGTCTTCGATACAACTTTAATTCACGTATTAGTTAAATACGTGAAACATTATTTAGCAAATTCATATATTTTAAGTCAATAATGTGAAGGTGTTAACACACTCATTAAAACATTGAGCACAGATTAGAAAGACAGTGCAGTGAATGCACCATAATGTTCTAAGAGTCATTTTGAGTATATTTTGATTAGTGGAGTTTCTTGCTGGCTGTATTCGATACAACATTAGAAAATGTTCGTATTACATGAATACGAAGGAAACATTTGTTAGTAGTCCTTTAATAGACTACCAACTATTCGGATATAGGAACATAATTATCAACATGCCACATTAAACCTGTTAATATAACACATGACTTACAACAGGCTTTACCATCAGAATTATTAGCGCGATACAACGCTTTTACAATATCATTATATCAAACATGAAAGAAGTAGAAAATATTTGTAGGTGGCAGTTAACTACCAACTGTTTAGAAATACTGACATATTATGTAATTGTTATAGATTTCATTAATATGCACAAAATGACAAGGAAAGAAAAAATAATAGTATTGTTGTCTCTACATAACAATACAATGAAGTTTCTTGATAGTTGTCTTCGATACAAATCTTTTACATTATTTCAATCATGAAATGAGGGATAATAAATAGTAGATAATTTAAAGAGTTTCTTAATGCTTGTCTTCGACACAATTCTTATGTTTTAAACATAAGTGGGAAATATTAAAGAGTACTTGTTTATGAGACTACTAAACAGCACACCACTATCTTTAATCATTTAATTTCATAGAAAACTTAAGACTGTGAAGTTTACAAAAGTTAAGAAGTGAAGTGACTGTGAAGTTTAGTGTGTTTTAAGTTGTAAGTGGAGAAATTCTTGTTCATATTACGTCAAGGCGTTCTTAGAAAGACTTTAATGGGCATGTATCCCTAAATTATGATTAGTATTATTTTAATTAAGTTTTTCAGAACCATTGTTCTTTATATTGAAATGTATACCCTATCAATGATCTAAGATTACGACAGGAGTTTCCAGACACGAGTTTCTTGACGGTTGTTCCTCGACAGAACTCATATACAATACTGGTAAGACAAATATCGACGCACACAGCTAGAACTAGCACACACCCCGTGCACTGAACTTGCTGGTAGAACATTGGTATATTTAGTTCGTGAGAAATATTTAATATGTACGTAGAGCGTGAAGTGGAGGGGGGGGGAGAATGTTGTTTGTATTGTGTCATTACGGGTAATGTTTATCCCAACTGGCAATTAAAAGTATGTTTTTTACCATTCATAGACTGCGCAACGAGTTTCTTGACGGTTGTACTCAACACAAGCCACACAACAGTCATGAACAATCCAATACATGGAAGTTATTTAATGAACTTGTATCGGATCGTGAGACTCGGAATATTAATTGTGTGCGTCGATATTTAGAGCGCCAAATATCGACGCACACAATTAGTACATTGGCGGTTATTCATTTTTAGTGAAAAATTTACAAAATATAGTGTTATGAAAATATTATAGGAAAATGTTGACATTTCAAAAGCAACTAATTAAAGATTAGTTGCTGAATATGTGATATGGGCCTCGTTGAACAAATTCATTGGAGTTCCAACGTTTGGGGAAACAGTTGATAGTTCACAATATATTAATATTGGCATTTATTCATCGAATATGAATATCAATGTGACGAACTGGACTATAAGACAATATAATTCACGCGACAAATATCGACACACACAACTAGAACAAACTAGTCTGTCGCTACACTACTCAACGTTTCTTACTGGTTGTCTTCGCTACAACTTTAATAAATACAATATATTTATGTCGCACGTAATTACACAGGTTGTATACTAATTGTAATCAGCAGTTTATGTAACTGCAAAGTATTTGTAAACATACAAAATAGATACGTCATCTGGTACATCAGCATTCGTCATCTGGTAATACTGAGTAAAAAACTCTTTTAAGAATCAAACGGTGTTCGATGTCCCATAGCAGAATTCGGTGGGGAAAATTACATTTACAGTGAGTACGTTACGAGTTTCTTGATGTTTGTCTTTGATACAAGCGTGGCACATGTTAGATACGGACACTCCACGAGCGAGCACTTTATTGTCGTCCTTAGTGGGGAAATATTAGAGTTTGTTTTCGAGTGTACAGTGAACCGGAGCACAAACCACTATACAAACTACTAGAAACATTAATGAGGAGGTCTCATATCTGTTGAGACTGTGAAAGAGTATGTAAACCATACATCGATGATACTATCAATATTTAAATGTATATTTGTATATGTATTACATAACACATTAGTAATTATTACAATACAATACCAACTATAGCAACAATGGCAACAATTACAACAATACAGACAATATAATTCATACGACATATATCGACGCACACACAAGTCCGTATATAGTGAACATTTGCCACAGTAGCAGTCAGTAATATTGTCTCTGAGACAGGGAACGATGCAGTGGTTCTACTGGTATGGAGCCGCAGGCAAATCTATTTTTACATTTCAAAGATTATAATAATATTAAGTTTCTTGACGGTTGTCTTCGATACAACTTGTAAAGTTTCGTGTTATTTAAATGCATTTGAGACTGCAAACTATTATTAGGGTCAGTCTGACGTGGAACTTTCAAGATGTAATGTATGTTTCATTATCAGTTTAAATATTCACTGAACTATATGTAGATTTAGACATAGATAAAGACAATATAATTCACGCGACAAATATCGATGCACACAATTAGAACAAGCACGAATCATCGGTTGTAGTTTCTTCATAATCGTTCTTCAATACAACTTTTAGATGATATTTTGATCATTAAATATGTTAGAAATACATATGTGGCCTTCTCATTAACCCTTGGAGAACATTACAACACCACATTTCTTAGACAATAGAGTTTCTTGACAGTTGTTCCTCGATAGAACTCAATATAAACACGATGTTAAACGCCTCAAATACCTTAAACATTTAGTACATATCTCTATGTATTTTCAAACATTAAAAAGGGTATCTTGTGTAAAACGACCGTAGAGCAACTTCCTCCTCCTCAGTCGTACATTCTTGACAGAATGCTCGTGGTTGACAATGATGCATTTTCCCTGGATATCGTAGCTCTCGCGATGTGCCTCCACTTGTTGAAGTCTTCGCCCGTAACCCTGGGCACGGGTTCCACGTTATACCCCGCAGGACTGGGCCTACTGAAGTGTAAGATGCCCACCCCCGCGACATGGACGCGCCAGACAGGAATTGCCCAAGTGAAGAGTAGAGTAGGTGACTCTACACCCCCCAGGCCCGAGTTAATGGGCGTGTATGATCCCACACCCAAAGGCTTAACACTACCACTACTACAAATATAAATAAAACAACATTCGGTTGTTGTATCTTGTAAATACTGATTCTAGAATACATTTATGTACTCGCCATTACAGGACATTTTGTCGGTATGAAATATATTTTATTTAAAAGATACATCAACATTACACAGTTCTCTCCTCACTCGGACATATTTTCCACAATACAAAGTAAGTTTGTGTTAAAACTACTAGAGTACATTAGTACTTTACATTTTGCGAAAAGATTGACACAAACACTATTAAAACCCATACATTTTGACGTATGTCACACAGAGACAAGACTAATTTCCATTATGTACGTTTAACAAAAAACAAATGACATGTCAGTGACATCATGCATAAAATGACAAGGACAGAAATATTTATGTTATTGCTATCTCTTTTTAATGGAGGTGTAGATCTAGACACACGGCAGTGTGTCCGCCAAGTTCGAGCAAAAAACCGACACACCGGCCGTGGGTTATATTACACGAACCATTTCGGGCCAAGTTCGACCCACCTATAACTCAAAATCTATTTTATCTACGCATATGAAATTTCTAGTATCTGTCGAGATCTACTTACTTATCTAAAATACAAAATTTCATTAATGTACCTATTGTAGGTCTTGAGATATTGACGTCAGAAAATCGCTACTTTTACTATACACTCACTGACTGACTGACTGACTGACTCACTCACTCACTCATCAAAAACCTAGACCACTTCCAATGGTCGTATTGACTTGAAATTTGGCATGGAGGTAGGTCTTTAGGTCAAGGTAAAGGAAAAAATCTGAAAATGGCCAAGTGTGAGTCGGTTTTAAAAATAATGAAGGTGTAAATTCATACCCCTAAGGAACTAAAACAAACAAAATTATCTATATCTTCCAATGGTCGTACAGACCTAAATTCGTTACGAAGGTTTGTATTTAGTCAAAGTAAAGTAAAATAAGAAAAAAATAAAATAAACCTAACAAAAATAAATGAAATCCCACCCAAAACATAAATGTGAAAGGCTGCCAAGTTCGATAATATTGGAATGCTTCGCCTATAAAAGAAGTGAGATCTAAATAAGTACCAAGTTCCATACACAGACCTCAGTTAAAAATAATATAACTTGGCAAGTTTTAATAGAAAATTATATACTTGACTCATTGCGTTTAGTAGGTTTATAACAAAGTGTGTGAAAACTTGCCAAGTTTGTTTTACTTTCTATGTACAAGTTTTATTTTCTATTAAAACTTGCCAAGTTATATTATTTTTAACTGAGGTCTGTGTATGGAACTTGGTACTTATTTAGATCTTTCTTCTTTTATAGGCGAAGCATTCCAATATTATCGAACTTGGCAGCCTTTCACATTTATGTTTTGGGTGGGATATTACTTTTCTTCCACAGTGATGATTTACATAACAATACAATGAAGTTTCTTGACGGTTGTCCTTCGATACAACTTGAACAATATTTTGTACAACAAGTTTCACTGGGAATGAATATGGGATTGTCTTTTAAGACAATTTGAGAAATTAGAATCTATGATAATATATTCTTGCTACAAATGACGATTATTCGAAAGTACTGAAAATAGTGCAGAAAATTTAAGTTTATATATAATTAAATGGAGTTTCTTGATAGTTGTCTTCGATACAGCTCTTTTACAATATTTCAATCATGAAATGAGGGAAAATACAAGTAACCCTACAATGTAGATTATTTAAAGAGTTTGTTAATGGTTGTCTTCAACACAATTGTTATAACCATCTGCACCGCTGTAGACACGGCCGAGACAAGGAGACATTTCGATATAAAAGACTCTGATGTACCCCATATCATTTAACTCAATGTTTCTTGACGGTTGTTCCTCGACAGAACTCATATACAATACTGGTAAGACAAATATCGACGCACACAGTTAGAACAAGCACGGCGGACGGTACATTGGACATACAAAGTCAGTCTCATCGAGCGCCTGAATGCGGAGTTGAGACGTGGAATATTTCAAACATCATACAATTTCAATTACTCTCCTAGAGACGTCATATCTGACCACCTTCATCACAACATTAAGGACAATTGTGTTTCTTGATGGTTGTATTCCATACAACTTTAGACAATATTCGTATTATATGAACACGAAAGTAACATATTATTTTGTAAGTGGCAGTTAAGTACCAACTGTTTAGAAATACTGACACATTATGTAATTGTAAAACTGAAGTCTCCAGAAGAAGATTGCCGGCTTCTAGAACAACGAGTTTCTTGACGGTTGTCTTCGATGTAACTCTTACAAGAGTGTGAGGACTTCATTGTGGGAACTGCAATGTTCCACTTTACTTGTGAACAAATATTTCGCATGAAACAGTTGATTATAGGAATACAAAGATTAATGAGCTGTCGGACACAAGACATGGACATGAGTGAGACGACATAGATAAAGACATGCAGCGTATCCTGTATACAATCCGTTGATCGATTACAACAAACACAGTTCATCACTAGTTGTTTCTTGACGGTTGTCTTTGATACAGTTTTGTAATCATTTTCGTACTACGTAAACACGTAGCAAAACGTTTGAAGAGAATTTTCAACAAACAGTATTGTACATTGTAACCTCCACGTTCTAAGTGGAACAATAGTTGTTTTAATTCTAAAATATGATGTTGATATCACAATCGAGTGATAAAGTTGTATTATTATTTAATTCACGTTATAGACTTAGAAAAAATGTTTTCTCAACTAGTTTCTTGACGGTTGTTCTTCGATACAACTCTTACAATACTTTGACCATGAAATATGTAGCGATCATTACATAAGTAGCTGTACATGACACTACAAACTACTTGGAAATACTGAGTAAGTCTCAGCGGACACCTTGGTAAGGAAATGTGCCACAAAATATTGTGGACAATTGTAGTTGAATGAACTTTGTAACACGACACATACAAACAATAATGTAGTCCAAGAGACAAGAGAGATATATGTATGTACTAAGTTTATACTAGCAGGGATACAACACACCCAAAATATTATACTTTATGACGTCACAGTCCACCCAGTACGTTTCTTGACGGTTGTCTTCGATACAACGCAAACACATATTTTGTACAATAAGTCTCATTGTGGTGTAAAACTCTTGATAATTCCACGGAGTAGGTACCGTGGAGAATAAAAAATAAGTTTCGTATTATTTAAATACTTCAAACCACTCAATTTGATCATTATGTCGCAGGTATTTAAGAAAACCTTTAAAACATTTAACAACGACGAGATGTCTGTTACAACAGAACCAAAACTTTCTACATGTATAGAACATGGAACAAAACAATATAATCCACAACACAAATATCGACGCACATAATTACAACATGCGCGGACGATTGTTAGGAAATAGTTTTAACTGTCATCGCACACTACAACAGGCGCGGCCTGGTGGCACATGGAATATTCAACATTCCGTCTCGATAACAAGGAGGGAGTTCCTGAGATGCGTACGCATCCAGGCGTATTGTTATATACAACATTATACTTCTATTTGTTTTATATCTACTTATATAATCGTTTTGACGCAAATTTTGATATGATATCGGCAAAATATTTCTTAAATTCATAGACTGTTCAACGAGTTTCTTGACGGTTGTCTTCGATACAACGCTTTTACACTATTATTATATCAAACATGAAAGAAGTAAAAAATATTTGTATGTATAATAGCAGTGTATGAGGTGACAAACTACATACTTGGAAATACTGATTGAGTAAACCTCATCGGACACCTTGTGTGTATCTTGTGACACTTTACAATCGCAATTGAAACATGAATACTTTAGTAACGTTCTGAATGTGGAAATACATAGTTATCCCGCAGTGCTCACACATTTGTAGAATACAACATGATACTGCAGTTTGTACATGATAGTACTACAAGTACAGCCCAACTAGCACTTAAGAGTTAAAATAAGCTATATAGAACCTGTATAGAGACTATAGCCGAAGTTAATAGTGTTAATGCAGTCCTGTAGTAATGAGTTACAGCATTCTCTAACACACTTGTAACCTCAAAAGAGGCCCACGATTTTACAGGCAAGAGTAATATAAAGTGTATAGAATGGTGTTATACTAGCAGCAGTGTGCCTGCAATTAAGAGTCGAATATAGTCAATAACATACATAAGAGTGTTATTATGGTTATTTAAAACAGTTAGTTAACACCTTGGGTTATAAAAAGGATTTATAATGCTTTCAGATAAAGCTGTCACTGCTTTATTGATACTTTGTTAACTCCAGTGTATAGTTTTTAGTGTACGACACAAAGAAGAATGTTAAATTTTTATAGGTTAAATACTTATATCCACGTAAAGTATAGATATCGAAATATTATGGTGTCCATTTTATTAAGTATACCTAAATATAAATTTTATTTAAAATTACGTCTGCGTCTTTTGTGTATTGTGAATTATTCCTGCCCTTGTGAATTTACGGTAAGTGTATACCATATTTCTCATCTCATTTTTCACGCGCCTGGGATTTATCAACTATTTTAAAGAAATGTGACAAAGAATAATAAAAATTGCTTTAAATTTTTTAACCGAACATGATAAAGTATGTGAGATTCGTAAGTATTGAAATGTATTATGAGAGTATCATTCATTTTACCACCTTTAAAATATATATTATTTAGTATTTGGATGATAAATTTTGTATATACCTATTTGTTTGTAATGTTATGTTTACAAAAAAAATGGCGAGCCCGCTTTAATGTTAAAATACTCTATTAACTCATTTATAGCACTCGTTGCGACACAATATCTGTAGTCAAGAATATTGTGCAGGCTTTGGTAGATATACCAGTGTAACAATACTCTTAGTCAATGAGATTTATTAGAATTAAGACATTATTAGTAGCTATAACGTACAAACCACATTAGGGTTCTTTGACAAATTATTGAAAACCATTTAAATATAAAATGAATAAGCAGTTTCCAGCTTTACTATGTAGATTGTTATTTATTTAGTAGTTTAATATTTAACTAAGAAATTATGATCGAAAATGCTATGTTGCAAAACATTACTAAACAATCACTCCAACCTTTGACAAGGTCAATTACACACTATCAATTTTTTTCTTCTTGTGTCTTCTCTTTTACATCCATTGAAAACAGCTTGAGTTTGTTTGTTGCTGATGCAATTAAGAATCTATGTATCGTAATACCGATTTACGAGTATTATTATTCATTTGATGAAATTTTTATTTCAGAATGCCATTTAAAATAATTCAAACGATTGAAGGGAATAAAAAGAAATTATTTACTGTTCCATCGGGATGGGAGATCGATAATATTCTAAGATACCCTTACAAGGCTCCATCGAAGTACAATTCAAAACCTACGCCTGAGTGGGAGATTATGAAATGTATAAAACGTATAAATATTTCAAGCTACGAAGCGGGTGATGAACAAATTTCTGAAATGATGAAATACAGCGATACGGAAGAAACCGATGATGATAATAATCGACTACAGCCACAACGTCCACATTTCAGTTTCCTCAATATGTTGCTCAACGGAACCCTGTTGTGTACAGCTCACTCTTTCTTGAGCAAACCATGTAAAATTATTCATTATATCTTGATTATGTGACAAATCATGTGTATTTTTTATGAAATCATCGGTATTTCTACCAACAGAACCCTGACGAATATAGCTTATAGTGTTCATAACGCCCTAGAACAGTTTTTAATAAAACTGGTATGACACCATAACCCTTAAGCAAGGCTAAAAAGAGTTATTAGATACTTTAAATATTTCGTGTTACTACATTCTCCAATAACTCTACCATAGAACCATTTGCTGCACTTATAGCCGATATAGAACCTATATACGTACAAGACACTTTTTTGTGATAAATAAATAACAATAGAAGTTAATAGGTGTCAGTGAACACCGTTGTAAAACTTGAAGTGCTACCGACAGAGTAAAGCTTTAATATTTTAAGAGTATTAGTTTCCAATACCACTATTCGGAGTTTTAAAGTTGTTTTGCATCGTTTACTGAAGTTATAGTATCACTGTTGGTGTTTAATTTATTTCTTATCTCTTCTAATAGATTAAAATCTACTACTGAAAGCCTTCTAAGCCTGTTATACCTCTTGAAGTTACTTAATTACCTGTAACCAACGCTTAAATGTTAGTTGGGAGTTCAATCAATAAATGACCAATTAGACGATAACTTAATCGACGATTACCTATTGGATGACATTATTGCAACAAGTTTCTTGACGGTTGTCTTCGATACAACTCCAACTAGAGTTTAGTACAACGCTAATCACTAGACAATAGTGACTGGAGACGTGGAGAATGTGACGAGTATGGAGTAATATTGACACAAACAATAACAACTACAACGATCCACGAATTATTAATGGCGACTAATGAGTTCCGATTATTCAATACAAATCTGGCTGGCGGTGGCGCAGCACTCCCGCGTTGTGTGCCACACTCCGTAACTACTTCACCACGTATGCAGCCAGAGAGAACTCCCTGCGTACTCTCAGCTCGTTGTACTAAACGGGGTAAACGTACAGATTGTTGTACAAGTGCCTGGTGAACTTGTTCTGGACTCGCTCTAACATGACACTGTACTTCGTTACATGTGGGCCACAATGACCGCACTATGCTCAAGGTGACTCCTGACTATAGCATCAAACAGCACCCTGAATGTACACATTCTACTGAACCTCTGAGTCTGCACAATGTTTCAAAAACAATTGAGTTTCTTGACGGTTGTCTTCGATACAACTTTAACAAACATTTCGTACAATGCAAATTACTAGACAATACATTTAATATTGAGAATTGAGAATCACTTTAGTGACGTCATAAGTGGGGAAATAGTTATGTTAGCTCCTGTATGGAGGAGTGTTTGTAAAACATTAATGTTGAAATTCAAACATTTAAATTCTATACGAATTGATATTTTATGAAGATAAGGGGCTGACGTCTTCCCCTGAGGAATATGAAACATATTAAACATATGTATAAAACAAGGATGTATGTAGAGTTTCTTGACGGTTGTCTTCGACACAAGCTAACATGCAACACTCATAGAACATTAGATATAGTTGCAGTCAGTAATATTGTTGTACCAAATATCGACGCGCACAGCGTCTCACCGGACGGTGAGTGTAGACGAAAACTATATCTACCACCTACTTCTACAATACTTTTGGATGACATACACTATCTAATCAGTTTCTTGACGGTTGTCTTCAATACAACGTAACATACAACAATTGAAGAACATTCAGTATACTCTTGTATATGTTCCATATTCAACCTTTAAAATGTAGATAATACGACATTACCACGTAGAACTACAAATAGTTGTAAGTGGGGAAACTGTTGTTTTATATCGCGACAAGTTTAGAAAAGATGACGAGTTGCTGTTACCTCTACACTGTAACTACTGCTCTACTGGCATCTTACGATGGGAAATACTTGAATTATATCGAGTTAATATATTCACACAAAAAGCCATTAAGAACATATTTAATTGTGTTAAATTAAAACATGGACAACACGCCTCCGGTCCGTAATCATAGATAAGGACAAAATAATTCATACGTCATATATCGTCGCACTCGCCGGGGCGAAACTCCGCTGCCGCGCCAGATTAGTGCGTGGCGGGACGAGCTCCGGCGCGATCTCATGGCGGATTGGCAGCAACGACTGTCGCAACCGAGGGCTGGGCTCGCTGTCATTGCAGCGGTAAGTCCCCTCTTTGAGGAGTGGCTAGAGAGGCGCCATGGCGTCCTCACCTACCGCCTGACGCAGGTGCTTACCGGACATGGGAGTTTCGGTAGGTTCCTGTTTTTGATTGGGCGGGAGGAAACGCCCGGGTGTCATCACTGCGAAGACCGCCCGGAGGACACGGTGGAACACACGGTTGCGGTCTGCCCTGCGTGGGCTGAGCACCGCCGTGCCCTCAGGGAAGTGATCGGCGACGGCGACCTCTCGCGTCCGGCTTTGGTTCAGACCATGGTGCGGAGCGAGGGGGACTGGGATGCCGTCTCCTCCTTCTGCGAAGCAGTTATGCTAGCTAAGGAGGAGGCGGGACGCGTGAGGGAACGAACTTCCTCACGCCCTAGCCGACGCGAAAGACACTCCGGGCGTCGGGGATCGCGTGACGATCTCCGGCCACCGTAAGTGCGGGTCTGCGGACGGCGAGCAAGGGTAGCTCGCCGCCCGACCAGAACCAGACCCGTGCGTGCGGCGCGTTGCGTTCCGCGCGCGCCTCAAAGAGCCATCAGACCACCACAGATGGGGCCCAGTAGGGCTGATGCTTAATCCGGAGCTGCGGACTACCTAGCGGGTTTACCGGGGCTCCGGCTCGACAAGCAGGAGTAGGAACGGGGTGGTTTTTAGTCAGTAAGAGTCTGACACTCCCTCTCGCTTTGCCCTGGCGAGAGAAGTCATTGGATGATTTTCCCCCTGAAAAAAAAAAAAAAATATATATATCGTCGCACACAATTAGAACAAACACAACTGTCACTAGCTCATTGCTTGACGGTTGTCTTCGATACAACTTTGGAAGTATTCGTCCTACGCAAATATGAAGAAATCTTTACATCACATCTAGTGACTGGAAGTGAGGCATTATAATAATACTAGCTACTTCCGCGCGGTTTCACCCGCCCTGCCTGGCTCCTATTGGTCATAGCGTTATGTTTTATAGCCTATAGCCTTCCTCGATAAATGCACAACCCAACACAAAAAGAATTATTCAAATCCGACCAGTAGTTCCGGAGATATAATGGTAATACAAAACGTTTCTTGACGGTTGTCTTTGACAGAGACCTTTTTCATATTACACACATGAAATATTGAGAGTTGCTACATTTATATTCTGTGTATAACGACCACTGTAGCTGCACGGTTGGTACAATAATTAGAAATGACACAGAGAGTTTCTTAATGGTTGTCTTCGATACAACGCTTGTATAATATATTAATATTGCCATAAATTTATTGGATGGAAGATGATTGTGATTTGATTTGATGATGATGATTTGACGGAAGAAACAAAACAGACAACATAATTCATACAACATATATCGACACACACACAAGTTCGTATATAGTGAACATTTGCCATAGTAGCAGTCAGTAATATTGTCTCTGAGGCATGGAACAATGCACAGTTTATTAATTAATATATTCATTACATTAATCACATTAATTATTGAACGATGGACTATCCACGTACAATGATATCTTTATAACCATCGCATTATGGCGTTCATAGAAACGACGACCGATGTATCTCGTATATGGAGAGTAACATCTGGACGGGCTTTGGAACAGAAACTACAGACGATATAATTCATACGACAAACATCGACGGACATACAACTCACTGACGTATTATAAATATTGGATACAGTAGCAGTCAATAATATTGTATACTTCAAGTTTCTTGACGGTTGTCTTCGATACAACGTTAACAGAACACATAGTACCTAGCTGTGTATGTGGCTACACACCACTGTGGAATACTGACTGGGTAGATGTCATAGCGTTTGTTGCCATTAAACTACAGAACGAAATGATCAAATTGAATGATATATTTAATGCTTTAAATAACGACGCACACAATTAGAACATTAGTGGTTATTCGTTTTTAGTGATAAATGTACAAAATATAGTGTTATGAAAGTATTATACAATAATGTTGACATTTCAAAAGCAACTAATTAAAGAGTAGCTGCTGAATATTAAACTACAAACGAGTTAGTAATTACAACCATAATAAATAGACAAGTGTCACTGAGGCTGTCGTAGAAGAAAACGGAAACATACGAGACAATATGTAGGTACTCCAGTTGACGAGAACTAGTTTCTTGACGGTTGTCTTCGATACAACGCTTGTATAATATATTAATTGCGAAACAAGGGGAGAATATTACTTGAAAATACTGATTGAGTCAACCTCATCGGGCACCATATGTGATATGGGCCTCGTTGAACAAATTCATTGGAGTTCCAACGTTTGGGGAAACAGTTGATAGTTCACAATATATTAATATTGGCATTTATTCATCGAATATGAATATCAATGTGACGAACTGGATAAAATACTTAAAAGATGGATAACTACATAGATAAGACAATATAATTCACGGGACAAACATCGACACACACAACTAGAACAAACTAGTCTGTCGCTACACTACTCAACGTTTCTTACTGATGTCTTCGCTACAACTTTAATAAATACAATATATTTATGTCGCACGTAATTACACACGGCATATACTAATTGTAATCAGCAGTTTATGTAACTGCAAAGTATTTGTACATACTAAATAGAAACGTCATCTGGTACATCAGCATTCGTCATCTGGTAATACTGAGTAAAAAACTCTTTTAAGAATCAAACGGTGTTCGACAACCAATAGCGGTTAGAAAAGGCTAAATTACATTTACAGTGAGTACGTTACGAGTTTCTTGATGTTTATCTTTGATACAAACGTGGCACATGTTAGATACGGACACTCCACGAGCGAGCACTTTAATGTCGTCCTTAGTGGGGAAATATTAGAGTTTGTTTTCGAGTGTATAGTGAACCGGAGCACAAACCACTATACAAACTACTAGAAACATTAATGAGGAGGTCTCATATCTGTTGAGACTCTGAAAGAGTATGTAAACCATACATCGATGATACTATCAATATTTAAATGTAAATTTGTATATGTATTACATAACACATTAGTAATTATTACACGCGTATTTTTGTTTGTAATGAAAACATTTTTGAAAACGATTGTAACATAGACATCGATTACTTGTTACATGGACATACACACATACATAAGTTTCTTGACGGTTGTGTTCAATACGATACAACTCTCTTACTATTTCAAATGAGAGGGAAACACACTTGGAAGTAGGTACTGATTGAGTACCTTATCAGGAAAATTCATTGAATTTTCAAAATTTACTGTCCACACTACTTACAACACAGACCAAGCCAAAATTGATGGATAATGTTGCTGTACGTATATAATGGCAATACCAATTAAACGTTTCTTGATGGTTGTCTTCGATACAACACTCATGTTGTAATCATGCAACATGTAGGAAAGAGTAGTAAGTAGCTGGAGCCACCGACTACTTGGAAATACTGACTAGGTGGGTCTCATCCAAACTCCTTTATTATGACATCGTTACGAGTAGATGACATTGTTTGAACACGCCTCCTGTGTCCATAACTACGTACTCATGCACCAAGTACCGACGTACTGCTAGTAGACACATTGAACACCACGGCCAATCAAAGAAAATGATCATTTAACATCCATACACTATCTGACGAGTTTCTTGACGGTTGTCTTCGATACAAGTTTGACAGATACATATTTTGTAGAATAAGTCTCTTTGCCCCTGAATGTGGCATTGAAAGTGAGACGTGGAACATTTAATGATTACATGGAACTCTCAATATCAATATTCTATACGCATTTTATCTATCACGTTAAGTCATAGTAGTAAATTAAGAAATAGTAGTAAATTCATTTTAAATCATTTATTGTTAAATAACACCTCTGGTGCCTGAATTTAGCGCTTCCTTCTAGGATATGAAAAAATATTTAAAATACTTTGGATTTACAGTGAATACTGCTATCATTATTAATATTCAGTCGGGATGAACCCCGGTTAAAGTCAAATACATATTATATTGTTTTACTAATGAAGAAGTAAACTTGTCTGCTAGCTTCACGAACTAATGAGTTTCTTGACGGTTGTCTTCGATACAACCTAACATACAACATTGAAGAACATTCAGTATACTCTTGTATATGTTTCATATTCAAAATTTAAAATGTAGATAATACGACATTACCACGTAGAATGACAAAATTGTAAGTGGGAAAACTACAAAGTACAATTTTATTTAGTTTCTTGACGGTTGTCTTTCTTACGTACTTCATAAACATTTTGAAATCGTAGTTGTATGAGGCGACAAGCTACATACCAGGTATAGTGGCTAGGTAAGGCGCCTCGTGAGACGTGGAACACTCGAAGCATAACTGGACATAAAGTACTGTGTCTTTAGGACAACATTTACTTTAACATCAACATTTGAAACACAAAGCAATACTGAGATCTTGGAAAACATCAGAGTTATATGGGAATTGTTAAGTACATTGACTATCTAATGAGTTTCTTGACGGTTGTCCTTCGATAGAACTTTATACAATACTGTTCCTTGGATTTGTAGAAACAGTACAGAAATATTTGTAACTATGTAGATGTACATGAAGCTACAGCTACAAGACGCGCAGTCATACTGACTAACTGGAGGCATCCTACATCTCGCGCCGGTTGTACTCGATACTACTTTTATATATTATCGTGTTATATAAACACTTGGAAATATTCTCAAGTAGTCACTAGTGAGACTATACTCTACTTGGAAACACTGACAAGACTATTAAGTCTCAGATAATATAAGTAAATGAATATAATGATATTGCACATACGTAGGACCTCTATATCCATACTGTTGATACATCAAGTTCCACGTACAAAACCACGTCAATGGCGGTCTAAGTGGAGGAATTGTTTCGTAAATCTTGTGAAGACGTTCAGAGACATGTCGGTAAATACCATTTACATTGTCATTGTTAAACATATTCTTTTTAATTCTCTGTTGAAATTACTTGATTGTAGCACATCATATTTTCACAACCGCAGTCATTCTTGCGGACAAAGAACTAAACCAGCTTATGCTTACACGTTATGCTTAAGGGAAGCTTTTAAAACTTATATTTGTGCCATTTCCAAATCAATGGAGTTTCTTGACGGTTGTCTTCGAGGCAACTCTGACAAATACATATTTGGTATTGAAAAATATATTCGAAGTGAGACGTAGAACATTTCAAACATCTTCTCATGTTATAAACTCAATATTTTGGAAATTGTATCAGAACAATTATGTACTAAACATATGTTCCAAAGCTCATGGCCTTGGAACATCAGACCATGACCATACGCAAGAAAATACAAGGTACTACATAATATATTTCTTATAGGATTTCATTCTGCAGACGTATCATTGAATTGTTGAGTCAAATATAAACACTTGATCAAACACTGTCTTATAATTTTACTTCGTATGTGATATTTAATGAGTTTCTTGACGGTTGTTCTTTTATGTAACATATATTTTATCTTAATACATATTTCGTATCACATGAAATACTGAAAAGGATATCTTGTGTAGGACGACCGTAGAGCAGCATCCTCCTCCTCAGTCGTACATTCTTGACAGAATGCTCGTGGTTGACAATGATGCATTTTCCCTGGATATCGTAGCTCGAGAGCTACGATATCCGCGACAACGCGAGCGTTGTGCCTCCACTTGTTGCGGTCTTCGCCCGTAACCCTGGGCACGGGTTCCGCGTTATACCCCGCAGGACTGGGTCCCTGTTGAACTTCGCCATCTACACACTCCGGCCTACTGAAGTGTAAGATGCCCACCCCCGCGACATGGACGCGCCAGACAGGAATTGCACAAGTGAAGAGTAGAGAAGGTGACTCTACTCCCCCCAGGGCCGAGTTAATGGGCGTGTATGATCCCACACCCAAAGGCTTAACACTATTACTACTACTATATAATACATTCATATAATTACATTTTTGATATTACTTTATGCACCCGCCATCACAGGGCATTGTCTCGTTGAGTTACATTTTATTTATAAGTTGTGTTAATATTACACAGTTCTCTCCTCACTCGGATATATTCTACTTAACTTACAAAGTTAGTGCGTCTTAAACCTTCGTGAGTACAATTGTATTTTAATATTCCAAATGTTGATAAAGTATACATTGAACGTACAACATTTTGATACACAATTCAATACAAACGATACAAAACTTTTATAAAAAACCAACATAAATATTATTGTGATGAAGAAAATGCAGTTTCCCGTACATTTTGTAGCATGCCATACAAAACCAATCACCGAATTCCAATATTTAAATAAAAAAAAACAAATGACATGTCAGTGACGTCATGCACAAAATGACAAGGACAGAAACTTCGTATTCTATTTCTAAATCCATTTAAGGAACTTTCTTCATTCCAATACAAATAAAAAACAATTGACACGTCAATGACGTCAAACCCGAAATGACAAGGATAGAAACATTTATATTATTGTTATCTCTTTTTAATGGAGATGTAGCATTACCTTTAGTCTCTAGCGATGATTTATATAACAATACAATGAAGTTTCTTGATAGTTGTCTTCGATACAACTCTTTTACAATATTTCAATCATGAAATGAGGGAAAATACAAGTAACCCTACAATGTAGATTATTTAAAGAGTTTCTTAATGGTTGTCTTCGACACAATTCTTATGTTTTAAACATAAGTGGGAAATATTAAGGAGTACTTGTTTGTGAGACTATTAGAAAGCACATCACAATCTACAATCATTAAAATTTAACTTCATAGATTACTCAATAAGTTTCTTGATAGAAGATTAATATTCAACTCAATCTTTGTAGAAGAAATAAACTTGTCTGCTAGTTTCACGAACTAATAAGTTTCTTGACGGTTATCTTCGCTACAACTTTAATAAATATAATATATTTATGTCGCACGTAATTACGACAAAGACAAAACGGCGAATGCTTTATAACTATAATCCTATTTGGAATAATGTTGCTGTACGTATATAATGGCAATACAAAACGTTTCTTGACGGTTGTCTTTGATACAACTTTGGAAATTTTCGTATTATGTAAATACGTAGGAAACATTTGTAGAAACAAGCCTATGAGACTAAACACCACTTAGATATACTGACTAGGTGAGTCTCACTTGACATAATTAAACATTATCCACATAGAACGACAACTGTCGCCTTAAGTGAGGAAATCGTAGTTTATATAATTTTAAATGTTGACAATTGAAACATGGACTGTCCACGTAGAATACGAGAAACTGAATGTTTAACTGTTTTAATTTAGTACTACCTAGACGAATTTAAATGAGATAGATGAAGACAATATAATTCACGCGACAAATATCGACGCACACAATTAGATCATGTACGGTTGGTGGTTTATCTATATTTAGCACTTTAACTTTCGCCACTGGCGTCCTAAGTGGGGAACGTTTGTTTGTCTATAGCCCCCAATAACATGTAGAGACGTCCAGAGAAAATCATAACTTCCAGAAAACACTTTCTCCACAGTCTATACAAAGAGTTTCTTGACGGTTGTCTTCGATACAACACTCATGTTGTAATCATGCAACATGTAGGAAAGAGTAGTAAGTAGCTGGAGCCACCGACTACTTGGAAATACTGACTAGGAAACACTACAACATGTAGGTATTTGAAGTCTGGATGACACGAACCGTTCATTCCTTGGCCAGTCTGTTGTATAGACCATACAAAGAGTTGTTGACGGTTGTCTTCAAAACAACTCTGATATACTTCCGTGTTAATACGAATGAAGACATTTTTGAGACTTAATATATCGATTCAACGTTTAAGTACTAATTACCAATCGTCCATATTGGAAATACTGTCAGTCTGGCAAGTATTCATTTAGCAGACCCGCTCCCGAATCTAAAAAAATATCGACGTAAATATGACGTAACCACTTATTGAGCATGTATAAACATCGACACACACAACTAGAACTAGCAGACTCCCCGTGTACTAAACTGACTTGTTGCACAGTGGTACAACAGCAACAAGTAATGAAACTGTACTCTATACACTCGAGGCAGAAGCAATCGCCATCAGCTATATCGGAGCTGTCAGTAAACGGGAACACTACATTGTAAGAACTGCTGAACATTAAGTAAATACCAATAAATTATTGATAACTAACTTAATATTTAGGTACTCCAGTTGACGAGAACTAGTTTCTTGACGGTTGTCTTCAATACAACTTGTAAAGTTTCGTATTATTTACGTAGGAAACATTTGAGACTGCAAACTAATTGCAGGTACTGACTAGATCATGTCAGTCTGAAACATCCGTGGAACTTGTATATTTCTTTATCATTTAAATATTGATAAGAATAATCACGTGGAACGACAAATGGTACTAAGTGTTCCCACTTAGTTATTTTTGATTCTTGAAATTGTGAGGGAACAAAACATTCGTCTGTATATTTTTGTCTGACTTAGAGACGAGCTTAACACTTGACTTGAAAGAAAATGCTTTCTCAACTAGTTTCTTGACGGTTGTTCTTCGATAAACAATAATAATGGAAACATTTTAATCATGAAATATGTAGCGATCATTACATAAGTAGCTGTACTTGACACTACAAACTACTTGGAAATACTGAGTAAGTCTCAGCGGACACCTTGGTAAGGAAATGTGCCACAAAATATTGTGGACAATTGTAGTTCAATGAACTTTGTAACAAGACACATACAAACAAGAATGTAGTCCAAGAGACAAGAGAGATATATGTATGTACTAAGTTTATACTAGCAGGGATACAACACACCCAAAATATTATATACTTTATGACGTCACAGTCCACCCAGTACGTTTTTTGGCGGTTGTCTTCGATACAACGCAAACACATATTTTGTACAATAAGTCTCATTGTGGTGTAAAACTCTAAGTTTCGTATTATTTAAATACTTCAAACCACTCAATTAGTTTGATCATTATGTCGCAGATATTTGAGAAAACCTTTAAAACATTTGAACCACTCCGAGATGTCTGTTACAACAGAACCAAAACTTTCTACATGTATAGAACATGGAACAAAACAATATAATCCACAACACAAATATCGACGCACACAATTACAACATGCGCGGACGACGGTATATCGTCACCAGCCCCTCTCTTGGCGGCTGTCTTCGATACAGACACAATGACAGAATACTTATTCAAATGTCGAAATTCAATCGCAAGTTGAACCTCGTGTTTATTTGGTGAGAGCAACAATGATAAAATATGATGAAACATTGCAAGAGTTGATCATGAATTAACGAGTTTCTTGACGGTTGTCTTCGATACAAGGTTGATCGAACATAATGGAGAGGTGACAGTTATTTCAAACACCTTCTCATGTTATAAAATCAATATTTTGGAAATTACAAAAGTAAGATTATACATTATTCAATGAGTTTCTTGACGGTTGTTCTTCGATGTTACATATATTTTATCTTAATACATATCCCACAAAAACATTTCATGTTAAATGTTGCCAAGACAAGACCATATAGCTCGCACTGTCAAAAAGTAATCAGATCCCGTGTAGAGCCAAGTTTCTAACCCTACATGCCCAGACCTAAATCGACAAGCCCTAATTTCACACTCAAGTTACGGGGAAATTCTACAGCCATAGCTCGTACTGCGTAGTTCGTGGCGCGTAGCAGAGTTTTTACGCTATAATCTCGTAGGCGTGCAAACTTTGGACGTAACTGGCGAGTCGGCCGCACGGACTTTTTGCTATTCGTCATATGGGCTTGAGCTTAAAAATCTATTCAATCTTCTAAACTCTTTCCGTGCGGCCAACTCGCCAGTTACGTCCAAGGTTTGCACGCCTACGAGATTATAGCGTAAAAACTCTGCTACGCGCTACGAACTATGCAGTACGAGCTATGGCTGTAGAATTTCCCCGTAACTTGAGTGTGAAATTAGGGCTTGTCGATTTAGGTCTGGACATGTAGGGTTAGAAACTTGGCTCTACACGGGATCTGATTACTTTTTGACAGTGCGAGCTATATGGTCTCGTCTTGGCAACATTTAACATGAAATGTTTTTGTGGGATTTCATTTCTTTTTGTAGGTTGCTTATGATAGAAAGATAAAATGAGCGACAAATACAAGTATTTTTTTGTCGCTCATATTAGGCAAATGGTTTTTTTCTCCGCGATAGCAAACTTTTAAATCACCGAAATATTCCGAAAATTTTTCATTCAACGAGACAACCGTCAACGACGTCTGCCCTCGCGCGTCTGCCCGCGTTCGGGTGCCGCGCTCGCTGACGGGCCGATTATTTTTAGTTACTGCGCGGGGACGAGGGGGCAGGCGGCGGGCGTTGGCGCATACTATACTTACGATGCTTATGTTCAAAAGTATAGGTTGATTAATAAACACTTACCGAAGTGAAGTGTAGTAATATTATTCATATCTAAGTACTTATGGGTAGGATAATGTTTTGATTTGATGAAAAGTTTGTGTTCTATGTACTTGTGTATAATTTTCAGATCTCAAGCAGGAAATAGGGAATTAAGTTTCCCTATTTCAGATTTTTACCCCTCCGCGGCCGCATTCAGACCTCTAGCGTCAAAAGTTGCGGAAGTCTCGAACAAACTTTCACCCCGTAGTTTAAGGGGTTGGGGGTAAAAGTTCCAAGTTTTAGGATTTTTTTGTTGTTTGGGTACTAATACTAGCTTACATACCAAATTTCAGTTTTCTAGGACTTCAGGAAGTACCTTAAGAATTTTGTTGATCATCAGTGAGTGAGTGAGTGAGTGACGAAATCGGGGTATTTTAGATATCAATAAAATCTAAAGTATAAGAGCTATGCAATTGAAACTTTAGAGGTTTATTAAGTCTACCACTGACATTATATCCTGAAAATTTTGTTTATCTGGTATAACCCAAACTCAAGTTATGAAGGTTCAAAAATACGACGAAGCGCTTCGAGAAAAGGTAGGTAGTGCCCTTGCGCTTGCGCTTCGCTTGGCTCGTCTTGGCGGGGGCACTACCGTGCCCCCAGATTTCATATCACATGAAATACTGAAAAGGATATCTTGTGTAGAACGACCGTAGAGCAGCATCCTCCTCCTCAGTCGTACATTCTTGACAGAATGCTCGTAGTTGACAATGATGCATTTTCCCTGAATATCGTAGCTCTCGCAATGAATGTGCCTCCACTTGTTGCGGTCTTCACCCGTAACCCTGGGCACGGGTTCCGCGTTATACCCCGCAGGACTGGGTCCCTGCTGAACTTCGCCATCTACACACTCCGGCCTACTGAAGTGTAAGATGCCCACCCCCGCGACATGGACGCGCCAGACAGGAATTGCCCAAGTGAAGAGTAGAGAAGGTGACTCTACTCCCCCCAGGGCCGAGTTAATGGGCGTGTATGATCCCACATCCAAAGGCTTAACACTACCACTACTACAAATATAAATAACACAACATTCAGTTGTTGTATCTTGTAAATACTAATTCTAGAATACATTTATTTACTCGCCGTTACAGGGCATTTTGTGTATGAAATGTAATTTATTTAAAAGATACATCAACATTACGCAGTTCTCTCCTCACTCGGACATATTTTACATAGTACAAAGTAAGTTTGTCTTAAAACTACTAGAGTACATTAGTAGTTTACATTTTGCGAAAACTTACTTTCCCTTACATTTTGACGCATGTCACACAGATACAAGACTAATTTCCATTATGTACGTTTAAAAAAAAACAATTGGCCTGTCAGTGATACAGTATATTATTGTTGTCTCTTTTTAATGGAGATTTAGAATTACCTTTAGTCTCTAGCGATGATTTATATAACAATACAATGAAGTTTCTTGATAGTTGTCTTCGATACAACTCTTTTACAATATTTCAATCATGAAATGAGGGAAAATACATGTAACCCCACATTGTAGATTATTTAAAGAGTTTCTTAATGGTTGTCTTCGACACAATTCTTATGTTTCAAACATAAGTGGAAAATATTAAAGAGTAGTTGTTTGTGAGACTACAAACTACTTGAAAATACTGAGTAATTTAATATGGAATACTTTAATATTGTAACAACCAGAGAACACACAGTAATATTTGACTCTTGTTCTAGGATAACGAGTTTCTTGACGGTTGTCTTCGATACAACGCTTTTACAATATTATTATATCAAACATGGAAGAAGTAGAAAATGTTTGTAAGTGGCAGTTAACTACCAACTGTTTAGAAATACTGACACATTATGTCATTGTTATAGATTTCATTTCATTTTATATCATTTATTCTTAACTAACACCTCTGGTGTCTGAATGTAGTGCTTCCTTCTAAGACATGAAACATTATTTAAAAAAATTCATTGGTTTTATAGTTAATAGAAGCCGACCAAGCGGGAGCATGGTCCAGGCTACCCGTTGTTAGGGCTCCAGAGACAGAAACCTTCACACAATATGTCATAATTATTATAGACTTACATATTTGGCGGGATTCATCCCGATTGGAGTAAAATATATTGTTTTACTAATGAAGAAGTAAACTTGTCTGCTAGCTTCACGAACTAATGAGTTTCTTGACGATTGTCTTCGATACAAGGTTGATCGAACATAAGTATTTGATCGTCTAATATATCCTATACAATTATTCTTAATACTATATACTGGTATATTACCCAAACATCATTTTGAATAAACTATTAAATAAACCACAACGTTTGTTTGTTTAAAGCCTCAATTCTATGCGGATTTAAAAGTTAAGAAATGGTTTCAACAATGAATTTCTTGACGGTTGTCTTCGATACAATCCTTACATTTCGTTCCAATACTAGTAAGTACCTATTTATAAGACTACAAACTACTCGATAGTTCTGAGTAAGTATTCAACATCACTTTGTGAAAGTGACACAATATTATTCATAAACCTATATATACACTTCATTGTGATATGGATACTCCACGTAGAACGACCACTATAATGACGTCATTAGTGGAGAAACAGTTATTTTATAAACTGTGTAGGAGCAATATTTCATTTTTGACAATTGTAGCTGAATGAGCTTTGTAACACGCGGCATGAACGTTAGAATGACGTAGATTCATTTACTTCATTTTATACATATACGGTCATTTAGGTACTCCAGTTGACGAAAACTAGTTTCTTGACGGTTGTCTTCGACACAACTTGTAAAGTTTCGTATTATTTAAATACATTTGAGTTACTTTGAGTAGACGAGGGTATCATTAAAATATTGATTCGAGAAACATCAAGCATTGTGTTTCTACTTATAGGAGTTTGCAATAACAATGGTTTTATTACGTGTCGAAGATTCAAAAAATATCAGTCTATCATCATCGGTATATCGTCATACAGCACATGACTCGGTTGCACTCGAGTGCATCATTAACAAGGAATTAACTAAACCGAACGACCGCTGCAGTCCTCAGTGGAGTAATTGTGTCCTCCTAAGTCGCAGTCTGGTACACTATAGTCTGCTTGGAAATACACACCCACAAGAAGAATCCCAGAGAACTTTGTATTTTATATTTTATATAGACATTCCATGACATTCTTGACAGTTGTCCGACAACAAAAACAAAAAATACTAGTTACGCAACAATGTAGATGATTTAAAGAGTTTCTTAATGGTTGTCTTTGACACAATTCCTATGTCATTACTTCTGATAACATAGATGAAGACAATATAGCTCATTAGACAAATATCGACGCACACAGTTAGAACAAGCACGGCGGACGGTACATTGTTAAATAACTTTGAATAAGTGGGAAGTTACAAATATTCTTGTAGTCTGAATATTCGTATTTGTATACATTGCCAGGTTTCATGCACTTCAGGGATGTGATGTACAACATAGAAATACAAATACATAATTCTGAATGGGAAAAATGGTCTTCCACAAAATGACCAGTTGATAGTAATAATAAACTCGGTTGCTATGGTAACGAGTTTCTTGACGGTTGTCTTCGACACAAGCTAACATGCAACACTCATAGAACATTAGATATAGTTGCAGTCAGTAATATTGTTGTACCAAATATCGACGCGCACAGCGTCTCACCGGACGGTGAGTGTAGACGAAAACTTTATACACCAGATACTTCTTGGAAACTCCATCCAAAATGAGATCTAAAATGACATAAAGTAGAGGAATCGCAGTTGAAATATTTAACACGTAATGGTATAAATCTCAATATATGAACACTGCGAGAACAAGCTAAAGGCTTGTTTGATGTTTATGTTAAACGTTATTGATGACTTATTTGACTGGGTATACATTTGGTAGAAGTACGAAGAAGTTTCTTGACGGTTGTCCTTCACAGAACCCTTTTACGACATTTCAGTCATGAAATGTGTCGGAAATATTTATTTGTAGCGGACCGTGAGACATGGAATACAAATAGTACAGAAATATGTTCTGTATTACATTAAATGTTTACAAATTACACAATACATGGTTATACTGGACACCTGGAAGTAGTACTTTAATGGCGTGCTAATATATATCGTGTTCATATATTCACACAAAAATGCATTAAGAACACTTTTAACTGTGTTAAATTGAAACATAGACAACAGGTCTTCGTTGCGTAATCATAGATAAAGACAATATAATTCATACGACATATATCGACGCACACAATTAGAACAAACACAACTGTCACTAGCACATTGCTTGACGGTTGTCTTCGATACAACTTTAGAACGCTCTTAACAGGGAAACAGCTGTTTGTCAACAAGCTCATATTCAATAGAATATTTGTCGGGATTAATCCCGATTAATGTCAAATATATTGCTTTACTAATGAAGAAGTAAACTTGTCTGCTATCTTCACGAACTAATGAGTTTCTTGACGGTTATCTGCAATACAAATGCATGCTTGAATATATTTACGACGTGGAATATATTTGCACCGCTGTAGACACGGCCGAGACAAGGTATATCTAAGTAACACACAACCAGCGCACAAGATGTATCGAAGAGGGGAATGATTTAACTCCATAGACTATTCAACAGGTTTCTTGGCGGTTGGCTTTATGGTATATGACGTTAAATATTAAACACTTACATGTTGATTTACGGCGCATTCCAATAAACTACGGATCGGTAGATGTGCCTACGAGCCGTAGAATTTTGACACATTTTGTATGGAGCTTATGTCAAAATTCTACGGCTCGTAAGCAAATTTACCGATCGGTAGTTTATTGGAACGCGCCGTTAGTAGAAGCACGTAGTACGAGCACTGTATGTCGCACTAAGTGGGGAAATATCAGTTTACATCATTTCGACATGTTACAAGGGTAAGTGATGGCTACACTTATAGTTGTTATAAAACATACCACTTTGATTTCTTGTAATGTAACGTCAATGGAAAAAGGCATTTAAAGACATTTTGTGACTAACAATTATACAATCACACTGTATTAAATTTAAGTTTATTCATTATTCAATGAGTTTCTTGACGGTTGTTCTTTGATGAAACATATATTTTATCTTAATACATATTTCATATCACATGAAATACTGAAAAGGATATCTTGTGTAGAACGACCGTAGAGCAGCATCCTCCTCCTCAGTCGTACATTCTTGACAGAATGCTCGTGGTTGACAATGATGCATTTTCCCTGGATATCGTAGCTCTCGCGATGTGCCTCTACTTGTTGAGGTCTTCACCCGTAACCCTGGGCACGGGTTCCGCGTTATACCCCGCAGGACTGGGTCCCTGCTGAACTTCGCCATCTACACACTCCGGCCTACTGAAGTGTAAGATGCCCACCCCCGCGACATGGACGCGCCAGACAGGAATTGCCCAAGTGAAGAGTAGAGAAGGTGACTCTACTCCCCCCAGAGCCGAGTTAATGGGCGTGTATGATCCCACACCCAAAGGCTTAACACTACCACTACTACAAATATAAATAAAACAACATTCAGTTGTTGTATCTTGTAAATACTAATTCTAGAATACATTTATGTACTCGCCATTACAGGGCATTTTGTCTGTATGAAATATATTTTATTTAAAAGATACATCAACATTACACAGTTCTCTCCTCACTCGGACATATTTTACATAGTACAAAGTGAGTTTGTTTTAAAATTACTAGCGTACATTAGTACTTTACATTTTGCGAAAAGATTGACATTGCAACAAACACTATTAAAAAACCATGACAAATATTATTATGAAGAAAAGAAAAACCAAATAACATATCAGTGACAGAAATATTTGTGTTATTGTTGTCTCTTTTTAATGGAGATGTAGCATTACCTTTAGTCTCTAGCGATGATTTACATAACAATACAATTAAGTTTCTTGATAGTTGTCTTCGATACAACTCTTTTACAATATTTCAATCATGAAATGAGAGAAAATACAAGTAACCCTACAATGTGGATTATTTAAAGAGTTTCTTAATGGTTGTCTTCAACACAATTCTTATGTTTTAAACATAAGTGGGAAATAATAAAGAGTAGTTGTTTGTGAGACTACAAACTACTTGGAAATACTGAGTTATATAATATGGAGTTACCACATAGAACGATACATAGTTCCATAGTGGGGAAATAGTTTTTTTAATACCACGTCATTTAGGTAGTGCAACAACTTTGTTGCACTCGTGTGTTGCCAAATTACGAGGTAAATGAAGTCATTTAAATTACAGTATTACCAATTACAGTAATCTAAACTGTTCTACCCAGTAGACGAGACGAGAACTAGTTTCTTGACGGTTGTTTTCGATACAACTTGTAAAGTTTCGTATTATTTAAATACATTTGATACTGCAAACTATTATTAGGGTCAGTCTGACGTGGAACTTTCAAAATGTAATGTATGTTTCATTATCAGTTTAAATATTGATAAGAATAATCACGTGGAACGACAAATGGTACTAAGCGTTCCCACTTAGTTATTTTTGATTCGTTAATTGTTGATTCTAGAAATTGTGAATGCACACAACATACATATATATTTAGACTTAGAAAAATGCTTTCTCAACTAGTTTCTTGGCGGTTGTTCTCCGATAAACATATAATATAAACATTTTAATCATGAAATATGTAGCGATCATTACATAAGTTAACTGTTTTACTTTGTTACGCACCAGAGGAAATCAAAGGAGATAGATGAAGACAATATAATTCACACGACAAATATCGACGCACACAATTAGAACAAGTATAGCCCCCAATAACATGTAGAGATGTCCACATTGAAGTTTCGATAAAACTTCATACAATACTTCAGTAATAGTACTAAATAAATAAATATTGCAATTAACACAACGCGTTTAAAGAGCATCTAGATCTAACTTGGAAACTGGTTTCAACAATGAGTTTCTTGACGGTTGTCTTCGATACAAGACTGATAAATACTTCTTATTATGTAAACACAGAATGCATGTGTGCCTTACCTTAAGGCATTTGGAGACATTTACAATTTCAATATTGATTTAGAACAATCGATGTGAATATTATCGAGCGCCTGAATGTACAGATACAGATCCCTCCATAGACAAGGAATGTTTCAATATTTAATCCTAAATTCTTTATCCAATAGATAATCAGATTGTAGTTCCACATAGGACGACACTTTAATAACATTTAAAGTGCGGTGACAGTACACATCGCCTCCTGTGTGGAGTCAAATGTTAATACATTCATATTGGAATACAAACGATTCAATGTCAGGACAAAATTTGTTTTGTATGATAACATCGGGGGAATGACATAACCTGTTTATTATTTAGCGTACGAATGTGACATATGTTTTGATACTTACGTGTATCGGCGGGATGTTGTAATTGATACGACAAATATCGACGCACACAATTAGAACAAGCGTGAAGCTCATTCGATGACTATAAGACTGCGTGTAGTCGGATGGTAACAAAACAAGAGGGGAAACTTAAGTACACTCATAATCACTCAATAAATTTCTTGATAGTTGTCTTTCGATATATATTACTGTTTTACATGAAATGTTGAGATATTACACATGAATATTCCGGAAGAGACATCACTGAGAAAGAAGGTTCATTAGAGAACTTCACTTCTTTACTTTACTAGGGAATATTTAAGAAATGCATTGGATTTCCAGTATTTTACTCTGCGCTCGACGCTTGCTTTAAACGCATGCCTCTACTACGAGACACGTCTGCTACGCAGGCACGCCCCGCCCACATCTCGTAGCTTTGTCTGCTACGCGGTAGACCTACGCCGTAGTACTTCACATACTGAATTACACCGGTATAACTGGTTGCTACTAGTATTTATTTACTTTTAAATTTCATCACCTCCTGAATTCACGGGCGAGACATACGTTCACTTTATACTCTCTGTGTTTCTTGACGGTTGTCTTCGATACAACGCTTGTATAATATATCAGTTATGAAACAAGAGGAGAATATTACTTGAAAATACTGATTGAGTCAACCTCATCGGGCACCATATGTGATATGGGCCTCATTGAACAAATTCATTGGAGTTCCAACGTTTGGGGAAACAGTTGTTTGTTCACAATATATTCATATTGGCATTTATTAATTGAATATGGCATTTATCAACTCGAAGAACTGGATTTAATGTTAAAATTAATTTTATAATTCTCGCGACAAACATCGACGCACACAACTAGAACAAACTAGTCTGTCGCTACACTACTCAACGTTTCTTACTGGTTGTCTTCGGTACAACTTTAATAAATACAATATATTTATGTCGCACGTAATAACGACAAAGACAAAGCGAGGAATGCTTCATAACTATAATCCTGTTTGGAATAATGTTGCTGTACGTATATAATGGCAATACAAAACGTTTCTTGACGGTTGTCTTTGACAGAGACCTTTTTCATATTACACACATGAAATATTGAGAGTTGGAACATAGATATTCCTTGTATAACGACCACTTTAGTATCGTTCTAAGTGGGGAAATTGTCGTTGTACCTATATCGCATCAAGACGTTCCTAGAAATGATGACCGATGTATCTCGTATGTCAAACGTTTTATCAGGACAGGCTTTGGAACCCAAGATATGAACATGGACGACGAAACAATACAGACAATATAATTCATACGACATATATCGACGCACACACAAGTCCGTATATAGTGAACATTTGCCACAGTAGCAGTCAGTAATATTGTCTCTGAGACATGGAACAATGCACAGGTTCTAATGGAAAGGAATCACGGAGTGGTACATTTTGAACATTTCAAAGATTGTATTAAGTTTCTTGACGGTTGTTTTCGATACAACTTTGAAAAATATTTTGTATTGAAAAATATATTCAAAGTGAGACGTAGAACATTTCAAACACCTTCTCATGTTTATAAACTCAATATTTTGGAAATTGCAAAAGCAAGATTATATACTATTCAATGAGTTTCTTGACGGTTGTTCTTCGATGTAACATATATCTTATGTTAATACATATTTCATATCACATGAAATACTGAAAAGGATATCTTGTGTAGAACGACCGTAGAGCAGCATCTTCCTCCTCAGTCGTACATTCTTGACAGAATGCTCGTGGTTGACAATGATGCATTTCCCCTGGATATCGTAGCTCTCGCGATGCACCTCCACTTGTTGCGGTCTTCACCCGTAACCCTGGGCACGGGTTCCGCGTTATACCCCGCAGGACTGGGTCCCTGCTGAACTTCGCCATCTACACACTTCGGCCTACTGAAGTGTAAGATGCCCACCCCCGCGACATGGACGCGCCAGACAGGAATTGCCCAAGTGAAGAGTAGAGAAGGTGACTCTACTCACCCCAGGGCCGAGTTAATGGGCGTGTATGATCCCACACCCAAAGGCATAACACTACCACTACTACAAATATAAATAAAACAACATTCAGTTGTTGTATCTTGTAAATACTTATTCTAGAATACATTTATGTACTCGCCATTACAGGGCATTTGGTCCATATGAAATATATTTTATTTAAAAGATACATCAACATTACAGTTCTCTGTTCGTCGATACAATTATTTTACAATGTAGATTATTTAAAGAGTTTCTTAATAGTTGTCTTCGACACAATTCTTATGTTTTAAACACAAGAGGTAAATACTATTAAAGAGTATTTGTTTGTGAGACTACAAACTACTTGGAAATACTGAGTTATATAATATGGAATTACCACCAACAAATATCGACGCACACAATTAGAACAAACACAGATGATCGGACATGGAATATTCAACATTCCGTCTCGATAACAAGGAGGGAGTTCCTGAGATGTACGCATCCAGGCGTATTGTTATATACAACATTATACTTCTGTTAGTATTATATCGATGTCTGTTTTGTGTTTTGCGGACAAAATTTGCGTCGGAAAAGAAAAAGAAACCAAAATTTTTTAAATTCATGAACTGCTCAACAAGTTTCTTGACGGTTGTCTTCTACAACTTATATTATAAAATATTCACATTATGTAAATACGAAGGAAATATTTGTAAGTAGTCCTTTATTAGACTACCAACTATTCGGATATAGGAACATAATTATCAACATGCCACATTAAACCTGTTAATATAACACATGGGATACAATTTCCCAAATCTGTAGAATTATAATCAGAATCGCAAACAGTGACATGATATCGTGGACTGTCCACTCCATAAGTGACATTAGCTGACTTATAGAGAAATGTATCGAAATGTGCCGACAAATGGCAATACAGCGCCCCTTCAATGAATAATAAATGTTGTATACATATTGATATAATGGAGTTTCTTGCTGGTTGTAGTCGATACAACTTCGAAACCTTTCGCATTATGTAAATACGAAGAAACATTGATTAGTACCATGGAGTACCCACGTGAAACGATCGAGATCAAACCAGTTTCAAAAACATTACGATTCGTTTTATAAAGATTGGAGCATACAGTCCCAGTAATGTCTTCGATTATTGAAGTAACTTCATAAACGATCTAATGAGTTTCTTGACGGTTGTCCTTCGATAGAACTCTATACAATACTGTTCCTTGGATTTGTAGAAACAGTACAGAAATATTTGTAGCTATGTAGATGTACATGAAGCTACAGCTACAAGACGCGCAGTCATACTGACTAACTGGAGGCATCCTACATCTCGCGCCGGTTGTACTCGATACTACTTTTATATATTATCGTGTTATATAAACACTTGGAAATATTCTCAAGTAGTCACTTGTGAGACTATACTCTACTTGGAAACACTGACAAGACTATTAAGTCTCAGATAATATAAGTAAATGAATATAATGATATTGCACATACGTAGGACCTCTATATCCATACTGTTGATACATCAAGTTCCACGTACAAAACCACGTCAATGGCGGTCTAAGTGGAGGAATTGTTTCATAAATCTTGTGAAGACGTTCAGAGACATGTCGGTAAATACCATTTACATTGTCATTGTTAAACATATTCTGTTTAATTCTCTGTTGAAATTACTTGATTGTAGCACATCATATTTTCACAACCGCAGTCATTCTTGCGGACAAAGAAATGAGTCAAATAGAAATATATTTATGTCATTTCCAAGTCAATGGAGTTTCTTGACGGTTGTCTTCGATGTAACATAATATATTCTATCTTAAAACATATTTCATATCACATGAAATACTGAAAAGGATATCTTGTGTAGAACGACTGTAGAGCAGCATCCTTCTCCTCAGTCGTACATTCTTGACAGAATGCTCGTGGTTGACAATGATGCATTTCCCTGGATATCGTAGCTCTCGCGATGCGCCTCCACTTGTTGAAGTCTTCACCCGTAGCCCTGGGCACGGGTTCCGCGTTATACCCCGCAGGACTGGGTCCCTGCTGAACTTCGCCATCTACACACTCCGGCCTACTGAAGTGTAAGATGCCCACCCCCGCGACATGGACGCGCCAGACAGGAATTGCCCAAGTGAAGAGTAGAGAAGGTGACTCCAGGGCCGAGTTAATGGGCGTGTATGATCCCACACCCAAAGGCTTAACACTACCACTACTACAAATATAAATAAAACAACATTCAGTTGTTGTATCTAGTAAATACTAATTCTAGAATACATTTATGTACTCGCCATTACAGGGCATTTTGTCTGTATGAAATATATTTTATTTAAAAGATGCATCAACATTACACAGTTCTCTCCTCACTCGGACATATTTTTCACAGTACAAAGTAAGTATGTGTTAAAACTACTAGAGTACATTAGTATTTTACATTTTGCGAAAAGATCGACACAAACACTTTATTAAAAAATCATGACAAATATTTTTATGAAGAAAACTTACTTTCCCATACATTTTGACGCATGTCACACGGAGACAAGACTAATTTCCATTATGTAAAATTAACGAAAAATATTTGACATTTCAAAGACTTCAGACCCGAAATGACAAGGACAGAAACATTTAAACCATAGTTGTCTCTTTCTAAATTCCTCTTTTGTTCGTCGATACAATTATTTTACAATGTAGATTATTTAAAGAGTTTCTTAATAGTTGTCTTCAACACAATTCTTATGTTTTAAACATAAATGGAAAATATTAAAGAGTAGTTGTTTGTGAGACTACAAACTACTAGGAAATACTGAGTTATATAATATGGAATTACCACATAGAACGACAAATAGTTTTTAAATATCACGTCGTTTACAAAGACGAAATATACAGTCAAGTACCTAATAATTTGTCAACACACGAGACAGCAGACATCGACTCGGACGCATCCCAAGATTTTGAGTTATTATAAATATAATTTCAAGCGTCAAATAACAATTAGAGAACTAGCAATATAATGCAATGAGCGCTACAACGTGGCATCACAATGAAGGCGATTCTAATTTGACGCCCGTCTTTAATACAACTTTATAATATTTGCTATACTCTGTAGACATGTTACATAATTTAAATAGGAACAATAGCAATAAATTTGCCTGCTTTTTCACACAGCAAACATTATTTAAATTCATTCTGCAAAATGTTTCTTGACGGTTGTCTTCGATACAACTTTAATTCAAGTATTAGTTACATACGTGAAACATTATTTAGCAAATTCATATATTTTAAGTCAATAATGTGAATGTGTTAACACACTCATTAAAACATTGAGCACAGATTAGAAAGACAGTGCAGTGAATGCACCATAATGTTCTAAGAGTCATTTTGAGTATATTTTGATTAGTAGAGTTTCTTGCTGGCTGTATTCGATACAACATTAGAAAATGTTCTTATTGCATGAATACGAAGGAAAAATTTGTTAGTATTCCTTTATTAGACTACCAACTATTCGGATACAGGAACATAATTATCAACATGCCACATTAAACCAGTTAATATAACACATGGGATACAATTTGTCAAATCTGTAGAATTATAATCAGAATCGCAAACAGTGATTGATATCGTGGGAATTACCAATCGTTCATATTGGAAATACTGTCAGTCTGGCAAGTATTCATTTAGCAGACCGGCTCC
The DNA here is from genome assembly GCF_023101765.2 of Spodoptera frugiperda. Classification (NCBI taxonomy): domain Eukaryota; kingdom Metazoa; phylum Arthropoda; class Insecta; order Lepidoptera; family Noctuidae; genus Spodoptera; species Spodoptera frugiperda. Next base: position 4,134,675 of record NC_064230.1, read on the forward strand.
CGAATCTAAAAAAATATCGACGTAAATATGACGTAACCACTTATTGAGCATGTATAAACATCGACACACACAGCTAGAACTAGCAGACTCCCCGTGTACTAAACTGACTTGTTGCACAGTGGTACAACAGCAACAAGTAATGAAACTGTACTCTATACACTCGAGGCAGAAGCAATCGCCATCAGCTATATCGGAGCTGTCAGTAAACGGGAACACTACATTGTAAGAACTGCTGAACATTAAGTCAATACCGACGAGTCAGTAATTACAACCATAATAAATAGACAAGTATCATTGAAACTGTTGAAGAAAATGGAAATATTGGGAGACAATATAGGTACTCCAGTTGACGAGAACTAATTTCTTGACGGTTGTCTTCGATACAACTTGTAAAGTGTCGTATTATTTAAATACGTAGGAAACATTTGAGACTGCAAACTAATTGCAGGTACTGACTAGGTCATGTCAGTCTGAAACATCCGTGGAACTTGTATATTTCATTATCAGTTTAAATATTGATAGGAATGACCACGTGAAACGACATATTGTTATTATATAGAAATAAATGATCTGTGTGTAGTCGGATGGTAACAAAACAAGAGGGGAAACTTAAGTACACTCATAATCACTCAATAAGTTTCTTGATAGTTGTCTTTCGATACATATTACTGTATTACATGAAATGTTGAGATATTATACATGGATATTCCGGAAAAGACATCACTGAGAAATAAGGTTCATTAGAGAACTTCACTTCTTTACTTTACTAGGGAATATTTAAGAAATGCATTGGATTTCCAGTATTTTACTCTGCGCTCGACGCTTGCTTTAAACGCATGCCTCTACTACGAGACACGTCTGCTACGCAGGCACGCCCCGCCCACATCTCGTAGCTCTGTCTGCTACGCGGTAGAGCTACGCCGTAGTACTTCACATACTGAGTTATACCGGTATAACTGGTTGCTACTAGTATTTATTTACTTTTAAATTTAATCTTCGCCTGAATTCATGGGAGAGTCATACGTTCACTTTATACTCTCTGTGTTTCTTGACGGTTGTCTTCGATACAACGCTTGTATAATATATCAATTACGAAACAAGGGGAGAATATTACTTGAAAACACTGATTGAGTCAACCTCATCGGGCACCATATGTGATATGGGCCTCGTTGAACAAATTCATTGAAGTTCCAACGTTTGGGGACACATTTGTTTGTTCACAATATATTAATATTGGCATTTATTAATTGAATATAAATATCAATAGGACGAACTGGATGTGAAATGTAAACTATTACATAGATAAGACAATATAATTCACGCGACAAACATCGACGCACACAACTAGAACAAACTAGTCTGTCGCTACACTACTCAACGTTTCTTACTGGTTGTCTTCGCTACAACTTTAATAAATACAATATATTTATGTCGCACGTAATAACGACAAAGACAAAGCGGGGAATCTTTGTAACTATAATCCTTTTCGGAATAATGTTGCTGTACGTATATAATGGCAATACAAAACGTTTCTTGACGGTTGTCTTTGACAGAGGCCTTTTTCATATTACACACATGAAATATTGAGAGTTGGAACATAGATATTCTGTGTATAACGACCACTTTAGTATCGTTCTAAGTGGGGAAATTGTCGTTGTACCTATATCGCATCAAGACGTTCCTAGAAATGATGACCGATGTATCTCGTATGTCAAACGTTTTATCAGGACGGGCTTTGGAACCCAAGATATGAACATGGAAGAAACAATACAGACAATATAATTCATACAACATATATCGACGCACACACAAGTCCGTATATAGTGAACATTTGCCACAGTTGCAGTCAGTAATATTGTCTCTGAGACATGGAACAATGCACAGGTTCTAATGTAGAGTAACCATGGAGAGTATACATTTTGGATGTTTCAAAGATTACAACAAGTTTCTTAACGGTTGTCTTCGATACAACGTTGACAGAACATATAGTACCTAGCTGTGTATGTGGCTACACACCACACATATTCCTGTTGGAATTTCATTCTGCAGACGTATCATTAAATTGTTGAGTCAAATATGGATGCGTGTCTTGTGGTCGACTTAATTTTACTTCATATGTGATATTTAATGAGTTTCTTGACGGTTGTCCTTCGATGTAACATATATTTTATCTTAATAATAACATGTTTCATATCACATGAAATACTGAAAAGGATATCTTGTGTAGAACGACCGTAGAGCAGCATCCTCCTCCTCAGTCGTACATTCTTGACAGAATGCTCGTGGTTGACAATGATGCATTTTCCCTGGATATCGTAGCTCTCGCGATGTGCCTCCACTTGTTGCGGTCTTCACCCGTAACCCTGGGCACGGGTTCCGCGTTATACCCCGCAGGACTGGGTCCCTGCTGAACTTCGCCATCTACACACTCCGGCCTACTGAAGTGTAAGATGCCCACCCCCGCGACATGGACGCGCCAGACAGGAATTGCCCAAGTGAAGAGTAGAGAAGGTGACTCTACTCCCCCAGGGCCGAGTTAATGGGCGTGTATGATCCCACACCCAAAGGCTTAACACTACCACTACTACAAATATAAATAAAACAACATTCAGTTGTTATATCTTGTAAATACTAATTCTAGAATACATTTCTGCACTCGCCATTACAGGGCATTTTGTGTGTATGAAATATATTTTATTTAAAAGATACATCAACATTACACAGTTCTCTCCTCACTCGGACATATTTTACACAGTACAAAGTGAGTTTGTGTTAAAACTACTAGAGTACATTAGTACTTTACATTTTGCGAAAAGGTCGACACAAACACTTTATTAAAAATCGTGACAAATATTTTTATGAAGAAAAGAAAAACCAAATAACATATCAGTTACAGAAATATTTATGTTATTGTTGTCTCTTTTTAAAGGAGATGTGGATTACCTTTAGTCTCTAGCGATGATTTACATAACAATACAACGAAGTTTCTTGATAGTTGTCTTCGATACAACTCTTTTACAATTTTCAATCATGAAATGTGGGAAAATACGAGTAACCCTACAATGTATATTATTTAACCCTAGAAAGATAATCTTATTTTGACCTACGGTAAAGATAATCATACGTCTATGAGACGTATTCGCCTTTATAAGTGCCTATGGGACAAGTTTCCATAAATAACCTTTTAAAAAGTTATTGAATCATTAGTTACGGGTTTTCTACGACAAATAAAAGCATAATTACAATTAGGAAATGAATATAATTTAAAAACAACGAAATTTTGTTAACCTCTTACAAAATAACTAAAAAAAATATAGAGTCTTCCTTTGTTGAGTAATTATGTAAATCTTAAATTTAAAATCAATATTTTTTTTGCTTATTATTATAGAATAAAGACTAATTAACAGCTTCATATGAAAAATCAACAAGTTTTAAGTTTAAATCACATTTAGATACAGCCTTTACATATATCAGTTTTATGTTTACCATAAATGCTTTTATTATATTTATAACATGTAATTTTCGACCTCCTTCTTATTTTTGACGGACATGCAATTCCTCCGATGTTGAGTCTATTACTTCAGCAGCAACTTCATCAACAGATTCGTCTTCGGTGTTACTCTGCACGTCATCTTGATTTAAGTCATCCTCCACTTCACTGTCACTCTCTGATAGAATCTCATCTTCACTGTTCTCCAATATTTTTTTCAATTTGGTTGTTATCAAGGGCCCCGCGTCCAGCCATTCTAATAGACTACCAAAATGACGTAAAATATAAAAAAAAACGATAAATAAAACGAACTATTACTACTGGGAATGAGGTTCAAAAGTTACACAAAGGATAATCATACGTCTCTCGAACGTATGCCATCCCTGTATCTAGGTAATTATTGTACTTACCAGGGCGACACAGCCGTCTCGCGAAAGGTCTGCCCGGCCACTGGGATAACTTAAAAGGACAGAACGGTACGATGTGAAATAAAAAAATGATAGCAATATTTGTGTTGGCCGTGCGTCTCAAAGACGTAGATTATCTCTCTAGGGTTAAAGAGTTTCTTAACGGTTGTCTTCAACACAATTCGTATGTTTTAAACATAAGTGGGAAATATTAAAGAGTAGTTGTTTGTGAGACTACAAACTACGTGAGAGTAGCTTTAACAAATGTGGCATACACTTTGTACAAACACCAAAGTCATTTTTGTATTACAGATAATTTCAAGCGTCAAATATCGACGCACACAATTAGAACAAACAAGTCCGTTGCATACTAGACTAAGCAACGAATTTCTTTACGTTTCGTAATCAATTGAATCTTGGACTATACACGTAGAACGCCCAGTTTTAATGACGTCATCATTAGAGAAATAGTTTCCCACAAGCTCCTGTATGGAGACGTACATTTATATCGAAATTCTTGTTTTACATCTCCTCAATCATGAGATTCCTAAAAATAATATGATGGGAAGCAAACAAATTGTCAAGACGATTGTTCTAGTTCAAGCCTGATAATTTTTGTGTATTTTATTTTCAATTGAGTTTCTTGACGGTTGTCCTTCGATACAACTCTAATACAATACTTTGACCGTGAAATATGTAGCGATCATTTTAAATTGGGAAATTTAATTTAATATGTACATATTCTTGTTTTTGCATATGCTTGTATATTATACGGGCATGTATCCCTAAATTATGATTAGTATTATTTTAATAATTAGTACCATCGTTCTAACTACTAATAAATATTAGTTCAGGGTATCCATCAGACACCCTGAACAGTGTAGACTGGAGATGTTCCCATGCTAGAAGGCAAGTAAAGCAACAAATTATTGAGGCACTTTTTAGTAGGATAAATGAGTTTCTTGACGATTGTCTTCGATACAATCTTACAGACTCACTGAGCGTAACAGTTTCATTACATGAACTGCACAAGTTGCTCGATATAATGTTAATTAATGCGAAGGACACGTTAGTCAGTAGCCGTTTATAAGACCGGTTACACATAGGAACGTATTAGACCGTTTATACATTCCATTAAATAGTAAACATTTCAATATGAATGCTCCAGGTACAATGACCACTTTGACTGTCATCCTATTCCTATATCCATAATAAATATCTAGTAAAACTATTGATTAAACCGCAATATAATTCACGCGACAAATATCGACGCACACAATTACAACAAGCGCGGACGATTGTTAGGAAATAGTTTTAACTCTCATCGCACACTACAACAGGCGCGGCCTGGTGGCACATGGAATATTCAATATTCCGTCTCGATAACAAGGAGGGAGTTCCTGAGATGTACGCATCCCGGCGTATTGTTATATACAACATTATACTTCTATTCGTTTTATATTTTTAGGATCCTCTTGATGAAGGCGATTACATTGTAACCTCCACGTTCTAAGTGGAACAATAGTTGATTTAATTCTAAAATATGATGTTGATATCACAATCGAGTGATAAATCCTTACAAGCTGACTATACTTGTATCTTAGTCTTAGACATCGACAAAATTAAAATCGATGTCAGCTAGAACTAGCGGTAGACAGTTAATTGTCAAATATGAATAACATTTTTCAAAAGGAGAATTGGATTCAGAGTAATTAATGAATGTTTCAAATATCGAGGAAACACAATTAGAACATTAGTGGTTATTTATTTTTAGATATAAATGTACAAAATATACTGATAGGAAAGTATTACAGAACAATATTGACATTCAATGGATACTTAACACACTAAACTACTTTGTAGTTTCAAATCTGAGCTTAATCGTAAAATGATAAAGTTGAAAATAAGTTGTCTCTCAATGTGGTACCTGCTGCAAGGTACAATAGTTAATCAAATCAAATCACTTTAATGCATCCATAGTGTACAATTTGGTCTACAGTTTTACAGTAATATGTTCCAACTATGGGCCCTATTGGGCATAGCAAAAGTACTTAATATACTTACATATTAAGTTAGAAATGACACAGAGAGTTTCTTAATGGTTGTCTTCGATACAACTTCATTATACATATGTTCATGTGTTCGTGTTCCATTCGAAACTGCACTTAGGAACGAGCACCTAGCTTCACTGACAGACAGACTGACGGACAATTCCGTTTTGACATTTCAAAAGCGTCTAATTAAAGATTAGTTGCTGAATATTAACAATCGAGTTTTTGTATAACAAGTCTCACTGGGAATGAATATGGGATTATCTTTTAAGACAATTTGAGAAATTAGAATCTTTAAGATTAATATATTCTTTTGTCCAATATCCACGCGCTACAAATGACGATTATTTCATAGTAACAAAAGTCAGAAAAAAAATTAAGTTTATACATAATTCAATGGAGTTTCTTGTTGGTTGTAGTCGATACAACTTCGAACATTTTGTAAAATGTAAATACGAAGGAACATTGATTAGTAGCTATTTATTGGACTACCAATCATTCGGATATAGGTTCATGCAAGAGACAAGCATAATGAACATGTGACGGTGCATTGTGAAACTATATCACACACAAATTATGAAAAATATTTCAATTCAGACTTTGGATCAATCAATCAAGGAATATTTAATAACATTACAACGTTCAGCAGACAATGTACATTCATATATCGACGCACACAATTAGAACAAGCGTGAAACTCATTCGATGGCTATAAGACACAAGACACAGACAGAGGACATAGTTCATGGAGTCTGATTGAGCCGAACTATTCATTCTTTGGACAGTCTGTTGTATAGACTATGTAAAGAGTTTCTTTCTATGTTCACACTTTTATACAACATTGATTAAGGAAGGATCCTTACACTTGGATGAGGGAATGTATAGATGTCGAAGATATTAAATGTGTCTATCAAATCATTGCACTAAACATCGACACACACAGCTAGAACAAGCACACACCCCGTGCACTGAACTTGCTGGTAGAACATTGTACTAGACGTTGTACTAACGTTAGCACTTGTCGTAGTAAACAGAGCACACGAGTGACTCCACTCGTACAATAAGTCTCATCACACCTGCATGTGGCATTGGAAGTGAGACGTGGGACGTTTAATGACGTCATAACCAGAGAAACTCATGTTACTAAGACATATTCTAAGTCTAGGTATAAAGACAATATAATTCACGCGACAAATATCGACGCACACATTAGAACAAGTGCGGTTGGCACTAGCACATTGCTTGCTACATAAGTTTCTTGACGGTTATGTTCAATACGATACAACTATTTTCTAATATTTCAAATGAGAGGAAAACACACTTGGAAGTAGGTAGTGATTGAGTATCGTATCGGGAAAGTTCATTAAATTTCCAAAATTTACTGTCCACATACAATTTCAATAACTCTCCTAGAGATGTCATATCTGACCACCTTCATCAAAACATTAAGGACAATTGAGTTTGTTGATGGTTGTATTCGATACAATTTTAGACAATATTCGTATTATATGAACACGAAAGTAACACATTATTTTGTAAGTGGCAGTTAACTACCAACTGTTTAGAAATACTGACACATTATGTAATTGTTAGAGATTTCAATTACATGTACAAAAAGGTTAGACTGAAGTCACAACATTCACGTAACAAATATCGACGCACACAATCAGAACAAACACAAAGCCCTGTAAGTAGCTCTTTATGAGATTACAAGCTACTTGGACATACTGATTTATAAACACCACATTTTGTGTGAGACTTTGTTGACGGCAGTTCTTCAATAGAAACATCATATTTTGTCATATAGTATGGACATTTATAAAGACACAAACTACATACTTGGAAATACCGACTAGGTAAGGTGTCTTGTGATACATGGAACGTTTAACAAATCCATGGAGTATTGAGAAATCAAACATGGATATATCACACGCAAACAAGCGTCAGTAAGATAATATTTGAAATGTTTTGAACTCCACAATATGTATTTACTAATATTGTGTCACAGTCATATTATATCGAAGCATTAAATATCGATACATAATCAATACACAACTTTTTTTAAGTGCGAGCATTGCAAGAGTTGATCATGAATTAATGAGTTTCTTGACGGTTGTCTTCGGTACAAGGTTGATCGAATATAATGGAGAAGGTGACAGTTATTTTAAACATCTTCTCATGTTATAAACTCAATATTTTGGAAATTACAAAAGTAAGATTAAACATTATTTAATTCTTGACGGTTGTTCTTCGATGTAACATATATTTTATTTTAATACATATTTCATATCACATGAAATACTGAAAAGGATATCTTGTGTAGAACGACCGTAGAGCAGCATCCTCCTCCTCAGTCGTACATTCTTGACAGAATGCTCGTGGTTGACAATGATGCATTTTCCCTGGATATCGTAGCTCTCGCGATGCGCCTCCACTTGTTGCGGTCTTCGCCCGTAACCCTGGGCACGGGTTCCGCGTTATACCCCGCAGGACTGGGTCCCTGCTGAACTTCGCCATCTACACACTCCGGCCTACTGAAGTGTAAGATGCCCACCCCCGCGACATGGACGCGCCAGACAGGAATTGCCCAAGTGAAGAGTAGAGAAGGTGACTCTACTCCCCCCAGGGCCGAGTTAATGGGCGTGTATGATCCCACACCCAAAGGCTTAACACTACCACTACTACAAATATAAATAAATCAACATTCAGTTGTTGTATCTTGTAAATACGAATTCTAGAATACATTTATGTACTCGCCATTACAGGGCATTTTTTGTGTATAAAATATGTTTTATTTAAAAGATACATCAACTTTACACAGTTCTCTCCTCACTCGGACATATTTTACATAGTACAAAGTAAGTTTGTGTTAAAACTACTAGAGTACATTAGTACTTTACATTTTGCGAAAAGATCGACTCAAACACTTTATTAAAAAATCATGACAAATATTTTTATGAAGAAAACTTACTTTCCCATACATTTTGACGCATGTCACACAGAGACAAGACTAATTTCCATTATGTACGTTTAACAAAAAACAAATGACATGTTAATGACATCATGCATAAAATGACAAGGACTGAAACATTTATATTATTGTTGTCTCTTTTTAATGGATATGTAGAATTACCTTTAGTCTCTAGCGATGATTTACATAACAATACAATAAAGTTTCTTGATAGTTGTCTTCGATACAACTCTTTTACAATATTTCAATCATGAAATGAGGGAAAATACTAGTAACTCTACAATGTAGATTATTTAAAGAGTTTCTTAATGGTTGTCTTCGATACAATTCTTATGTTTTAAACATAAGTGGGAAATATTAAAGAGTAGTTGTTTGTGAGACTACAAACTACTTGGAAATACTGAGTAATATAATATGGAATATTACCACATAGAACGACAAATAGTTGTAAGTGGGGAAATTCTTGTTCATATTACGTCAAGGCGTTCTTAGAAAGACTTTAATGGGCATGTATCCCTAAATTATGAAGAGTATTATTTTAATTAAGTTTTTCAGAACCATTGTTCTTTATATTGAAATATTTACCCAATCAATGATTTAAGATTACGACAGGAGTTTCCAGACACGAGTTTCTTGACGGTTGTTCCTCGACAGAACTCATATACAATACTGGTAAGACAAATATCGACGCACATAGAACAAGCACACACCCCGTGCACTGAACTTGCTGGTAGAACATTGGTATATTGTATTGGTAAGTTAAACGCGAATCCGATTTACATATTCCATGAAGAAATACCACTATAAGTGGGTACATTATGTTTAGTTCGTGAGAAATATTTAATTTCCACGTAGAGCGTGAAGGGGAGGGGGGGGAGAATGTGAGGAAATTGTTGTTTGTATTGTGTCATTACGGGTAATGTTTATCCCAACTGGCAATTAAAAGTATGTTTTTTACAATTCATAGACTGCGCAACGAGTTTCTTGACGGTTGTACTCAACACAAGCCACACAACAGTCATGAACAATCCAATACATGGAAGTTATTTAATGAACTTGTATCGGATCGTGAGACTCGGAATATTAACAAATATATTGAACTTACAATATACAATACTGAAGTAGCAATACATTGTTAGTTTGTATGTTCATTCATATCATTTCTATTCAACCTCTTTATAACGTGTGTTTACGTAAACATTACAATGCACACACAAGACAGAAGAAATATAATACAAGTGCAAATTAATCAATAGATGACATTATTGCAACAAGTTTCTTGACGGTTGTCTTCGACACAACTGTAATATATCTCATTTTTGACAATTGTAGCTGAATGAGCTTTGTAACACACGGCATGAACATTGAAATGACGTAGATGTAGTCAGTATCAGTATAGTGCATGCGTCAGCCATCGTCGCACGTAGACAAGTACAATTGAGGCTGTTTACTAGAAAAAGAAAACAAAGAACCATATTTAAGTACTCCAGTTGACGAGAACTAGTTTCTTGACGGTTGTCTTCGATACAAGGTTGATCGAACATAATGGTACTAAGAGGTGACAGTTATTTCAAACACCTTCTCATGTTATAAAATAAAATAATTTGGAAATTGCAAAATTAAGATTATATATTATTCAATGAGTTTCTTGACGGTTGTTCTTCGATGTAACACATATTTCATCTTAATACATATTTCATATCACATGAAATACTGAAAAGGATATCTTGTGTAGAACGACCGTAGAGCAGCATCCTCCTCCTCAGTCGTACATTCTTGACAGAATGCTCGTGGTTGACAATGATGCATTTTCCCTGGATATCGTAGCTCTCGCGATGTGCCTCCACTTGTTGCGGTCTTCACCCGTAACCCTGGGCACGGGTTCCGCGTTATACCCCGCAGGACTGGGTCCCTGCTGAACTTCGCCATCTACACACTCCGGCCTACTGAAGTGTAAGATGCCCACCCCCGCGACATGGACGCGCCAGACAGGAATTGCCCAAGTGAAGAGTAGAGAAGGTGACTCTACTCCCCCAGGGCCGAGTTAATGGGCGTGTATGATCCCACACCCAAAGGCTTAACACTACCACTACTACAAATATAAATAAAACAACATTCAGTTGTTGTATCTTGTAAATACTAATTCTAGAATACATTTATGTACTCGCCATTACAGGGCATTTTGTCGGTATGAAATATATTTTATTTAAAAGATACATCAACATTACACAGTTCTCTCCTTACTCGGACATATTTTCCACAGTACCTACAAAGTAAGTTTGTGTTAAAACTACTAGAGTACATTAGTACTTTACATTTTGCGAATCGACAAAAACAGTTTAATAAAAAATCATGAATATACTTAACAAAAACAAATGACATGTCAATGACGTCAGACCCGAAATGACAAGAGCAGAAACATGTATGTTATTGCTGTCTCTTTTTAATGGAGATTTAGAATTACCTTTAGTCTCTAGTGATGATTTACATAACAATACAATGAAGTTTCTTGATAGTTGTCTTCGATACAACTCTTTTACAATATTTCAATCATAAAATGAACGAAAATACAATTAACCCTTAAATGTAAATTATTTAAAGAGTTTCTTAATGGTTGTCTTCGACACAATTCTTATGTTTTAAACATAAGTGGGAAATATTAAAGAGTACTTGTATGTGAGACTACTAAGCAGATCGTCTTTAACGATCGTTTAATTTCATAGACTACTCAATAAGTTTCTTGACGGTTGTCTTTGATACAGTTTTGTAATACTTTTCGTACTACGTAAACACGTAGAAAACGTTTGAAGAGAATTTTCAATAAACAGTATTGTACATTGTAACCTCCACGTTCTAAGTGGATCAATAGTTGTTTTAATTCTAAAATATGATGTTGTGTTGATATCACAATCGAGTGATAAATCCTTACAAGCTGACTATACTTGTATCTTAGTCGAAGACATCGACAAAATTAAAATCGACGTCAGCTAGAACTGGCGGTAGACAGTTAATTGTCAAATTACTTTATATTACTGAGACAGTATGTTAACACAGATTGACAGAGGGAGATATAAATATTTTAAACGAGATCAACGTTTGTTACATCTTTAATGGATACCGTATGTAGAAATTTACCACCTTCATCAAAACATTAATGACAATAGAGTTTCTTGATGGTTGTATTCGATACAACTTGAGACAATATTCGTATTATATGAACACGAAAGGAACATTTTTTTATAATTTGTCGGCAATAATCCCGATTAAAGTCAAATATATTGCTTTACTAATGAAGAAGTAAACTTGTCTGCTAGCTTCACGAACTAATGAGTTTCTTGACGGTTGTCTTCGATAAAAGATTTAAGATGCTTTAACATTATGTGACTGATATAACCTCTTTATTATTTAACTTACGAATACGAAGTTTGTTATAATACTTACGTATACCAGCGGGATATTCAGCATACATAAAATACAATATTGTAATTGATACGACAAATATCGACGCACACAATTAGAACAAGCGTGAAGCTCATTCGATGGCTATAAGACACAAGACACAGACAGAGGACATAGTTCATGGAGTCTGATTGAGCCGAACTATTCATTCTTTGGACAGTCTGTTGTATAGACTATGTAAAGAGTTTCTTTCTATGTTCACATTTTTATAATACAAAATAGAAAAGTCATATAGAAGAACAATTTAATTACAAAATTGCATCAGAAGTTTCCAGACACGAGTTTCTTGACGGTTGTTCTTCGATAGAACGTAATAATATTATAGGAAATATTATTTACGTAGCGTGAAGCTCATTCGATGGCTATAAGTCACAAGACACAGACAGAGGACGAATTAAGACAAATTCGACAATTATCCCATATTATTGTATATTATAGAAACATGCATATCTCACTTGAGACTTGTTGAGATATGTTTTACAGTACATATTATGATCACACAGACCCACAGACGTATCGTTTAAATTCACAGATTACAGATTAGAAAGACGGTGCAGTGAATGTACCACAACGAAATGACCCGCCAATTTACGAGCATAAGATAATTTTGAGTATATTTTGATTAGTGGAGTTTCTTGCTGGCTGTATTCGATATAACATTAGAAAATGTTCGTATTACATGAATACGAAGGAAACATTTGTTAGTAGTCCTTTATTAGACTACCAACTATTCGGGTATAGGAACATAATTATATTTTTTTTTTCTTGTAATTTTCTTTGGGACACAAGACATGAACATGGTCTCGTCCATGTTCATGTCTTGTGTCCATGTCTTGTCCATTGTCTTGTACATGGAGGAAGGTAATATAACTCACGCGACAAATATCGACGCACACAATTAGAACAAATACGACTGTCTGTAGTCACCCGTGTTGACGGTTGTCTTCGATACAACGTTGACAGAACATATAGTACCTAGCTGTGTATGTGGCTACACACCACTGTGGAACACTGACTAGGTAAGTCTCATTTCTACACAAGTAAGAGTATTATTGCCTTTTGAAAGGCAGAATATAAAACAATTATTGTAATAATTGTAACATGGATACTCCACGTAGAACGACCACTATAATGACGTCATAAGTGGGGAAACAGTTATTTTATAAACTGTGTAGGAGCAATATTTCATTTTTGACAATTGTAGCTGAATGAGCTTTGTAACACACGGCATGAACATTGAAATGACGTAGATGTAGTCAGTATCAGTATAGTTCATGCGTCAGCCATCGTCGCACGTAGACAAGTACAACAAATACTTAAATACTTGAATTATAATTGAGGCTGTTTAATAGACAAGAAAACAGGGAAAAATATTAAGGTACTCCAGTTGACGAGAACTAGTTTCTTGACGGTTGTCTTCGATACAACTTGTAAAGTTTCGTATTATTTAAATACATTTGAGTTACTTTGAGTAGACGAGCGTATCATTAAAATATTGATTCGAGAACATCAAGCATTGTGTTTCTACTTATAGGAATTTGCAATAACAATGGTTTTATTACGTGTCGAAGATTCATCAGTTGCCATCACAGATGTATAATAATAATTCTATTATGAACAACTATTAATGTTGTGCGTTTCATTTCATTGCGTTTTGCCATAAAGTGGTTCAGTAGTAATCATGAATTAACAATGAGGAAACATCAACATTGTGTGTATGTGTGTGTACGTAATGTATGCAAGGAGTTATGTAGTATTCGAATATTGTACTTAAAAGCAATGTTATTTATTGTTCTAAATCATTGCACTAAACATCGACACACACAGCTAGAACAAGCACACACCCCGTGCACTGAACTTGCAGGTAGAACATTGGTATATTGTATCGGTAAGTCATTTACACTAACTATATTGGAAATTATCTTTAATTCGTGAGAAATATAAAATGGCCACGTAGAACGAGAAACAGTTGTAAGTGGAGAAATTATAGTTTTACATCTCCTCTTGAGGTCCCAGAATAAGACGATACCAGTATTCTTATGGAACACTGTTTGTATCACATTCATGAACACAATATTGTCACGTTTGACTGATGTGTAAAGTTACAAATACACTTCATGCACATATTTATCAAGATGATGTTTTCACACTGATTTAACTGCTAGACTGACCAAAGAGTTTCTTGACGGTTGTCTTCGATACAACGTTGACAGAACATATAGTACCTTGCTGTGTATGTGGCTACACACCACTGTGGAATACTGACTGGGTACAAGTTTGACAAATAATTTCGTAAAATAAGTCTCATCGCACCTGAGTGCGGTATTTAAAGTGAGACGTTTAATGATAGTACTGAATTGACCGTTTTAAACTATGACTCTGATGTAGACATAGATAACGTACCACGAATGTATTTATAGTTTCTTGACGGTTGTCTTCGATACAACACTCATGTTGTAATCATGCAACATGTAGGAAAGAGTAGTAAGTAGCTGGAGCCACCGACTACTTGGAAATACTGACTAGGTGGGTCTCATCCAAACTCCTTTATTATTACATCGTCATTAATGTAAACTCACATTAATGAAGTAATAAAATATATAATGTAAGTAGCTGTACATGGAGCTACAAGCTACTTGGAAATACTGAATGAGTAAATAGCATCAGGAGGTGCTCGACCACCTCGAGTATCTTGACTTAGTTTTACATTTCATAGAAGTACGAAGATGTTTCTTGACGGTTGTCCTTCACAGAACTCTTTTACGACATTTCAGTCATGAAATGTGTGGGAAATATTTATTTGTAGCGGATCGTGAAACATAGAATTAGAAGAGTAGTATCAATGCACACAATTAGAACAAGCACGAATCATCGGTTGTAGTTTCTTCATAATTGTTCTTCAATACAACTTTTAGTCGATATTTTGATCATTAAATATGTTAGAAATACATGTGTGGCCTTCTCATTAACCCTTGGAGAACATTACAACACCACATTTCTAAGACAACAGAGTTTCTTGACAGTTGGTCCTCGATAGAACTCAATATAGACACGATTCTAAACGTTTTACATACATTAAACTTCTAAGATTCGGTACATATCTGTATGTAATTTTAAATACTGAAAAGGATATCTTGTGTACAACGACCGTAGAGCAGCATCCTCCTCCTTAGTCGTGCATTCTTGACAGAATGCGACAATGATGCATTTTCCCTGGATATCGTAGCTCTCGCGATGCGTCTCCACTTGTTGAAGTCTTCACCCGTAACCCTGGGCACGGGTTCCGCGTTATACCCCGCAGGACTGGGTCCCTGCTGAACTTCGCCATCTACACACTCCGGCCTACTGAAGTGTAAGATGCCCACCCCCGCGACATGGACGCGCCAGACAGGAATTGCCCAAGTGAAGAGTAGAGAAGGTGACTCTACTCCCCCAGGGCCGAGTTAATGGGCGTGTATGATCCCACACCCAAAGGCTTAACACTATTACTACTACTATATAATACATTCATATAATTACATTTTTGATATTACTTTATGCACCCGCCATCACAGGGCATTGTCTCGTTGAGTTACATTTTATTTATAAGTTGTGTTAATATTACACAGTTCTCTCCTCACTCGGATATATTCTACTTAACTTACAAAGTAAGTGCGTCTTAAACCTTCGTGAGTACAATTGTATTTTAATATTCCAAATGTTGATAAAGTATACATTGAACGTACAACATTTTGATACACAATTCAATACAAACGATACAAAACTTATATAAAAAACCAACATAAATATTATTGTGATGAAGAAAATGCAGTTTCCGTACATTTTGTAGCATGCCATACAAAACCAATCACCGAATTCCAATATTTAAATAAAAAAAAACAAATGACATGTCAATGACGTCATGCACAAAATGACAAGGACAGAAACATCGTATTCTCTTTCTAAATCTATTTACTGAACTTTCTTCATACTAAGGGTCTCAGCACACATATGGGATCGGAAAGGGATCGTCATCGTATCGCCTCGAGCCGTTCAGAATGGTTTGTATTAAACTCCCTACTGCAGTAGGACGCACACTAATCGGAATAATAACGTAATCGCCTCGCCTCGGAACAGGCTCCGAACTTGAATTCCCGCGCTTACGGCTCATCGTCCCCACGCTTACGTTTCTCCGTCCCCGCGCTTACGTCTCTCCGTACCGACTAACTATCGTGTTAGTCTAGTCGGTGTCGCCTAGCCGTAGCCGAGTTGACGTACACGCGCTGCTGATACGCTTTCGTTACGTGCATACGGTAGGTTGACGCCTGGTTGACAGCGAGGCGAAAGGCGTTACGGTTACGATCCCTTTCCGATCCCATATGTGTGCTAAGACCTTTATACAAATAAAAAACAATTGACATATCAATGACGTCAGACCCGAAATGACAAGGGTAGAAACATTTATATTATTGTTGTCTCTTTCTAAATTCCTCTTTTGTTCGTCGATACAATTATTTAACAATGTAGATTATTTAAAGAGTTTCTTAATGGTTGTCTTCAACACAATAATTCTTATGTTTTAAACATAAGTGGGAAAGAAGAATCATTTAATGAATCAAAATATAATTCATGCGACCTGCACCAGAAACATGTGCAACTACATTTAGGTACTCCAGTTGACGAGAACTAGTTTCTTGACGGTTGTCTTCGATACAACTTGTAAAGTTTCGTATTATTTAAATACATTTGAGACTGCAAACTATTATTAGGGTCAGTCTGACGTGGAACTTTCAAAATGTAATGTATGTTTCATTATCAGTTTAAATATTGATAAGAATAATCACGTGGAACGACAAATGGTACTAAATGTTCCCACTTAGTTATTTTTGATTCGTTAATTGTTGATTCTTGAAATTGTGAAACTTCAAAAATAATGCAGACTTAGAAAAAATGCTTTCTCAACTAGTTTCTTGACGGTTGTTCTTCGATAAACATGTAATATAAACATTTTAATCATGAAATATGTAGCGATCGTTATAAGTAGCTGTGCATGACACTAGAAATTGCAAAAGTAAGATTATACATTATTCAATGAGCTTAATCATGACAAATATTTTTATGAAGAAAACTTACTTTCCCATACATTTTGACGCATATCACACAGAGACAAGACTAATTTCCATTATGTACGTTTAACAAAAAACAAATGACATGTCAGTGACGTCAGGCACAAAATGACAAGGACAGAAACATCGTATTCTCTTTCTAAATCCATTTCTTCATACTTATACAAATAAAAAACAATTGACATGTCAATGACCTCAGACCCAAAATGACAAAGACAGACGCATTTATTTTATTCTTGTCTCTTTTTAATGGAGATAAAGATATAACTTTTTTTTTTAATGATGATTTACATAACAATACAATGAAGTTGCTTGATCGTTGTATTCGATACAACTCTTTTACAATATTTCAATCATGAAATGAGGGAAAATACAAGTAACCCTACAATGTAGATTATTTAAAGAGTTTCTTAATGGTTGTCTTCACCACAATTCTTATGTTTTAAATATAAGTGGGAAATATTAAAGAGTAGTTGTTTGTGAGACTACAAACTACTTGGAAATACTGAGTTATCTTATATATAAAAATGAATCGCTAAAAGTGTTGGTAAGCGCATAACTCGAGAACGCCTGGACCAATTTGGCCAATTCTTTTTTTGTAATATTCGTCGAAGTTCAAGGATGGTTTTTACGGCGAGAAAATATCAAATAATTGACGGAAAAGCCCTAAAAACAGCCATTTTCTTTATCCAATACAAACGTTTTCTAACTAATACGTAGAGTCAATTTGAGCTTTATTGCTATTGGATAAAGTTCATATTGGATAAATGCTATTAGATACTAAAAAACAAATGCTATTGGAAAAGTGTGCATTGGAGACTTGGAGCACAGAATCCCTACTAATATTATAAATGCGAAAGTAACTCTGTCTGTCTGTAATTACGCTTTCACGCCTAAACCAGTGAACCGATTTTGATGAAATTTGGTACTGAGATAGAATAGAGCTTACTTTATACTTTTTATTGCAAAAAAATAGCGGAGAATGGGTAAAAATAGGGGATAAATGGTCATATGGAAATTCGTTATTTTAAAAGCTGTAACAGTAAAACTTTGTATTTAGATACTTAAAGAGGAACGAAAGAACATGGGCTACTTTTTAATAAAAAGGGTAGAAGGCGTAGAATGTTTGATAGAGGAGATTAATGTTTGCTTGAAAATTCGTCATTTTCGTTAATACGTTGCCTGTGGCTTCACTCGCGTTCGATTCTTATTTAAATACACATATACTTATTTAAATCGCCAATATCCCTACTACCATACTAATGTTATGAATGCGAAAGTAACCCTGTTTGTGTTGAGGTTACGCTTGCACGAATATATTTTTTTGGAATATAACAACGAAACAATGTATTTTTTATTGATAGGCAATATATAGGAAATTAAAGGATAATAATATAGATAACCTTGGCTACTTTTCATTTTTTCTTTCTTTTCACTTTCATCATGATTATAAAATGATGAATCGGCGGTCGTGGTTTCTATGTAATACATATCTTTAAAAATGCTAACAGTAACATATTCTCAAGTAATTTACATTTTAGATGACATTTTTTTTTTTTTGAGGATGGAAAATCATCCAATGACTTCTCCCGCCTTGGGCAAGGCGAGAGGGAGTGTCAGACTCTTACTGACTAAAAACCACCCCGTTCCTTCTCCTGCTTTTCGACCCGAGGCCCCGGTAAACCCGCTAGGTAGTCCGCAGCTCCGGATCAGGCATCAGCCCTACTGGGCCCCATCTGTGGTGGTCTGATGGCTCTTTGAGGATTTTTGATGACATACGGCAGCATTTTGACCACTAACACCACTACGCGGACGAAGCCGCGGGAAAAAGCTAGATTCAATAAATTTTCATTTGTACATGTCAAATATTTGTTGTTTCTAAATTCAAATTCTGTAAATAATGATTGACATTTATGCATAAACTATGAAAAGGGTGAATAAACAATTGTCAGTATTTTTTTTAATCTATTGAAAATGTTGAAAAGTGCATTAAGCATTAATACAAATTCCTAAAATATTTATGCGTGCGTTCAGAAATAATGACAAATTATCAACAGTTACGCGTGTGTTCAGAAATTTATTTTGTGTAAATTAAAGTTTCTATCCACGTTTTCGAACAAACGATGCTCTTTCAATATAGTCTATTGGTGTGAATGACATTGACATTCGTATTGCGCATTTTTTAAAATATGCAAAATCAAATGTATATTTTTCAATATTTCTGAGAGATTATCTTAATATTTTTTCGAGTTTTAAAGACTAAGAAGATTTTTATTTGCTAATAAGTGTTTGTTAATCAAGGTAAGTTCACATCTTCATGTTGATTTTTAGTAACTTTTGATGACTACACAATACTACAATTTGGTATACATGGTTATGCAGAAAATGTATGAGAGCTTTTTATTTTCAAATTTTGGAAATTCGTTTTTGACAATGCTACCAACCAGACGTACAAGCTTAGACCGCAGAACTCGAAATACGGCAAGTCAAAGAAATATAAGAGCAAATCAAACTGATGAGCAACGCGAAGCGCGAAATGAACTTGAACTGAATCAATATCAAGATAGAAATGTTGTGTTTAATCCCCACAAAGCTGCATTCAGTTATAATGTGGCAATTGATTACAGTTCAGAGCAAATTGTTGCTATTGGACTAATGAACATTGTGTGTCCACATTGGGATTGAAATTCAAAAATGAAGCCTCTGGATTGTGTTGCGCCAGCGGCCAAGTCAAATTGACGCCATTGGTACCGCCACCAGAGCCACTACATTCATTGGTTCATTTTTTTACTCATATCCAACAGTACAATAATTGCTTTCAAATGACATCATTTGGGGCAACAAAAGTTATACGAGACAATTTTTGCCTACTTTTAGCAAGTAAGTATAATAGCAAACGTTTTTTTTTAGTTTTAAAACCATGTAGCTGGTGCAAAATATGTCGAGTCAATGATGTGTTTATTTTGTAAACAATAAGTCATTAGTCAAATACATAATAATAGTCTATAATCCGAAGACTTAATCAGCAACATTTTATAACAAGTTGTATTTTATAGTGGCATGAGCAAGGTGTTCTTGGTAAAGCCTACTACCTAAAGCTGCCGTGGAAGGCTGTTTAATGTCGAGGTTAAAAGTAGTTTTAATTTGAAATGATGTAAAGTATGGTGGTACAATTTGCTATACAATTACCTATATACATATTTATATTCTTACAGATTCAGGGATTCAAATATATCATCAAACATGTTTTTTATTGCCAGTGCCTGTTGAAGACTGTACATTTTTGCAAATATATTTATGGACACTTTAGCAAGAGAAGTCGATCAGCGTTGCGCACACAACAACTCAGTAAAAAGATCCATTGTGATGAACAACTTCAAACATGTTTCCATCAACACAATGAATTAGTTGCATTATTCACAAATGCATTAGACCGCATGCCATCAGATAATCACAAAATTGTCATCAGAACCGATAAGGCGCCTGCAGGACGGTGAAATTATTGAATCCTATGAAATAAACACTATTATGAAATTAATATATTTTGTTTTTTTTTTTTTAATTAGTAAAGTCCTTTTCAGCTATAGTGAGATCAGGAAATGATGGATTCATTTTTATATGGAGGATATTATAGATTCCAGTTCAAATTGAATAGGGACTCATACATAGCTCAGCTATACAAAATAATGTAGAGCATCATTGCTACGCGAAAGCGGTACGAAGTTCGCTGGGTCAGCTAGTATAATATAGAATTACCACATAGAACGACAAATAGTTCCATTGTGGGGAAATTGTTTTTTAAATATCACGTCATTTACAAAGAGGAACAAAGTCAAGTACCTAAAATATAATTTGTCAACACACGAGACAGTGGACATCGACGGTATCGCAGCATCCGAATTTTTGATATTTTAAATATAATTTCAAGCGTCAAATATCGACGCACACAACTAGAACAAGCATACAGCTCATTTGATGTTAATACTCGTATAACTGACGGAGGACAACATTTTCCAAATAATAATTACGAGAAGTAAGTTCCAGTGAAACATAATTTATAAATTACCAGTTTGGAATCACTAATCCGCCTTGAGCAAGCGTAGGATTATTTCTCATTCCTTCTCTGTATGAGAAGAGGCCTATTCTCAGCACTGGGACAATTACAGGCTGATGGTGTAAACATGTCGACGACGGAACTAGTTTCTTGACGGTTGTCTTCGATACAACTTGTAGAGTTTCGTATTATTTAAATACATTTGAGACTGCAAACTATTATTAGGGTCAGTCTGACGTGGAACTTTTAAAATGTAATGTATGTTTCATTATCAGTTTAAATATTGATAAGAATAATCACGTGGAACGACAAATGGTACTAAGTGTTCCCACTTAGTTATTTTTGATTCCTTAATAGTTGATTCTTGAAATTGTGAAACTTCAATCCTAATCTTAGTTTTAATGCAGACTTAGAAAAAATGCTTTCTCAACTAGTTTCTTGGCGGTTGTTCTCCGATAAACATATAATATAAACATTTTAATCATGAAATATGTAGCGATCATTACATAAGTTAACTGTTTTACTTTGGTACGCACCAAAGGAAATCAACGGAGATAGATGAAGACAATATAATTCACACGACAAATATCGACGCACACAATTAGAACAAGTATAGCCCCCAATAACATGTAGAGATGTCCACATTGAAGTTTCGATAAAACTTCATACAATACTTCAGTAACAGTACTAAATAAATAAATATTGCGATTAACACAACGCGTTTAAAGAGCATCTAGATCTAACTTGGAAACTGGTTTCAACAATGAGTTTCTTGACGGTTGTCTTCGATACAAGACTGATAAATACTTCTTATTATGTAAACACAAAATGCATGTGTGCCTTACCTTAAGACATTTGGAGACATTTACAATTTTAATATTGATTTAGGACAATCGATGTGAATATTATCGAGCGCCTGAATGTACAGATACAGATCCCTCCATAGACAAGGAATGTTTCAATATTTAATCCTAAATTCTTTATCCAATAGATAATCAGATTGTAGTTCCACATAGGACGACACTTTAATAACATTTAAAGTGCGGTGACAGTACACATCGCCTCCTGTGTGGAGTCAAATGTTAATACATTCATATTGGAATACAAACGATTCAATGTGAGGACAAAATGTATGTCCATGTCCAGTAGTGGACCAGAGCAGGCTGACGCGGAAACACTATACACCCACTACCTACAATATAACATCACGGATAATTTTATTGTGTTTCTTGATGGTTGTATTCGATACAACTTTAGACAATATTCGTATTATATGAACACGAAAGTAACATATTATTTTGAAGTGGCAGTTAACTACCAACTGTTTAGAAATACTGACACATTATGTAATTGTTATTATAGATTTCATTTCATTTTATGTCATTTATTCTTAACTAACACCTCTGGTGCCTGAATGTAGTGCTTCCTTCTAAGACATGAAACATTATTTAGAAAAATCATTGAATTTACAGTTAATACTGCAAACATTTTTAATATTCAGGGGGATAATTGCGTACAACCTACAAACTTGTCTGCTTGCTTCACGAACTAATGAGTTTCTTGACGGTTCTCTTCGATACAAGGTTGTTCGAACATAATTATTTGATCGTCTACCTACACCTTCACGGTACAGTAACAAATTGACAGACATTTAGACGTAATCAGCAGTTTCTTGACGGTTGTGCTTCGATACATGTTCGAGCAGTGTATGTCACCACATACTACTTGGACAAACTGACTAGATAGCGCACAATGCGCGTATATATGGGGCTGCCTGTACAGACATGTTAAATAGTATATAATAATATCCAATGTAAATTACTTTGTACATACGAATACTGCACGTACAACGATCACTTCAGTGACGTCCTAAGTTAGAAAACGCTTGTTTATGAACATACTGATCCATGATATGTGGCAAGGAAATATATTCCTGGACGAGAACCTAAAACCTAGAACTCTTTCCTTGTAATGTGTAATTTTTTTGAAGCCATTTTAACGAGTGAAAGTGAGAGATAATATTTAGGTACGGTACTCCAGTTGACGAGAACTAGTTTCTTGACGGTAGTCTTCGATACAACTTGTAAAGTTTCGTATTATTTAAATACGTAGGAAACATTTGAGACTGCAAACTAATTGCAGGTACTGACTAGGTCATGTCAGTCTGAAACATCCGTGGAACTTGTATATTTCATTATCAGTTTAAATATTGATAGGAATGACCACGTACGAGTAGAACGACAAATAGTTGTAAGTGTAGAACTTGTTGATTGATATCACGTCCAAGTTGACACAGAAACAGAACTATTGTATTTACCATAATACTTTATTTATTTGTATATTCAATATACTTGACAATACCGACTAGGTCAGTCGTCTTGTGGGACTTACAATATCTCACCTACACGAGACACTACTGAGAGCTTTTAGTTAAGTATTGAGAAATGTTCTTGAGAAACATATTATTTGCGCGCACAACGCAACAATACTTGTCAGTATCAACACGTCAATGTCATTTTATAAAATACAGATTGCGTGTGTTTGTGTAGCGAACAGTTTCTTGACGGTTGTCTTTTATACAACTTTAGAAAATATTGACATTATGTAAATACGAAGGAAACATGTAAGTAGCTGTCTATAGCAACACAAGCTCTATACATGGAAATACTGATTACGTACATCTCATCTGACACTTTTAAGGTAACGCTTAATAAACCATTACATTTGATAACTTACTTACTTTATAACTTCAGTAACAGGACATATCTCTCATCTATTCCTATTCTTACATCACATAGTTTCTTGCTGGTTGTCTTCGACACAACTTTGATAAACGTCGAGAAACATCGTATTGTTTAATATTTTGTTATCAAAGTATTGTACAAGAGTTCCATACTACGCGTAGTACTACCATCCAAACATTTAAATTCAATATAATTGGATATTTTAGTAAGATAAGGTATTTCCCCCTCCAAATGTAGAACTATGTGTTGAAAGAAGGATATGTCGGAATATTTTTATTAATTGTTCAACAACAATTTGATTTGATTTATTTCGATTTAAAGTTTCTTGACGGTTGTCTTCGACACAAGCTAACATGCAACACTCATAGAACATTAGATATAGTTGCAGTCAGTAATATTGTTGTACCAAATATCGACGCGCACAGCGTCACATCGAGCGCCTGAATGTAGTGCCGCCTTCTGAGACATGAAACATTGTTTAATTTTAGAAAATTCTTATTAAATATTTGAATCACGCAAAGATATGGAAGGTGTAGTAACGTTAACATTATACACTACTCTCTATGTTTCTTAACGGTTGTCTTCGATACAACGCTTTTACAATATCATTATATCAAACATGAAAGAAGTAGAAAATATTAGTAAGTGGCAGTAAATTATGTAATTGTTATAGATTTCATTTATATGTGTAGAAATAGTAGTAAATTCATTTTATATCATTTATTCTTAACTAACACCTCTGGTGCCTGAATGTAGTGCTTCCTTCTAAGACATGAAACATTTAATTTTAGAAAATTCTTTGTTTTTGCAGTTAATACTGCAATCATTATATTCACATTCACCTGAATATTTTTCGGGATTAATCCCGATTAAAGTCAAATATATTGCTTTACTAATGAAGAAGTAAACTTGTCTGCTAGCTTCACGAACTAATGAGTTTCTTGATGGTTGTCTTCGATACAACGTTGATCGAACATAATTATTTGATCGTCTCCCTATATCTTCCAAACGTGTTAAATTTACATCTAGATACGAGTTTCTTACCTTCTTTTGAAGGAATTTCATTAAAAATGATTTACATTACAACATTATATAGGAAACATTTTATAAGTAGCCATTTATCAGATTACAAGCTACTTGAAAAAACTCATTCTGCAAAACCGGAGAGGGGCAAACCCTTAAGACATGACATAGACACACGACAAATATCGACAATAAGTTTCAGTTTTTTAATATTGACTAAGGTTGTCTCCTCGGTCATCTAATTACAAGGAATCATTATGGAAGCCTACATTATCACTGTAAGGAAGAATAACGAAATCATTCCATTCCAAGATAAGTTAGTTTCTTGACGGTTGTCCTTCGATACAACACTTACAACATTAAAAACTTGAAATAAGTAGAAAGTATTAGTAAGTAGCAGTGTATGAGGTGACAAACTACATACTTGGAAATACTGATTGAGTCAACCTCATCGGGCACCATATGTGATATGGGCCTCGTTGAACAAATTCATTGGTGTTCCAACGTTTGGGGACACATTTGTTTGTTCACAATATATTAATATTGGCATTAATTCAATATGAATATCAATTTGACAAACTGGACGTAAAATGCAAACTATTACATAGATAAGACAATATAATTCACGCGACAAACATCGACGCACACAACTAGAACAAACTAGTCTGTCGCTACACTACTCAACGTTTCTTACTGGTTGTCTTCGCTACAACTTTAATAAATAGAATATATTTATGTCGCACGTAATTACGACAAAGACAAAACGGAGAATGCTTCGTAACTATACTCCTGTTTGGATTAATGTTGCTGCACGTATATAATGGCAATACAAAACGTTTCTTGACGGTTGTCTTTGACAGAGACCTTTTTCATATTACACACATGAAATATTGAGAGTTGGAACATAGATATTCTGTGTATAACGACCACTTTAGTATCGTTCTAAGTGGGGAAATTGTCGTTGTACCTATATCGCATCAAGATGTTCCTAGAAATTATGACCGATGTATCTCGTATGTCAAACGTTAAAACGTTCGTCAGGACGGGCTTTGAAACACAAGACATCACCACATTTTAGATATTTACCGACACACACACAAGTCCGTATATAGAGAACATTTGCCACAGTAGCAGTCAGTAATATTGTCTCTGAGACATGGAACAATGCAGAAGTTCTAATGGAAAGGAACCAAAAAGTAATCCATTTTGTACATTTCAAAGATTATATTAAGTTGTTCTTTGATGTAACATATATTTTATCTGAATACATATTTCATATCACATGAAATACTGAAAAGGATATCTTGTGTAACAGTAACTAGCCTCTAGTACTCACAGTAGAAGGTTCACCATAATTAATTTAGTGAAACGTAAAGACTGCATGAAATGTAAGAAACAAATATATAATAATAATATTCAATAAGTTTCTTGACGGTAGCTTTTTTATACTACATAAAGTATTGAAAAGGATATCTTGTGTAGAACGACCGTAGAGCAGCATCCTCCTCCTCAGTCGTACATTCTTGACAGAATGCTCGTGGTTGATAATGATGCATTTTCCCTGGATATCGTAGCTCTCGCGATGTGCCTCCACTTGTGGAAGTCTTCACCCGTAACCCTGGGCACGGGTTCCGCGTTATACCCCGCAGGACTGGGTCCCTGCTGAACTTCGCCATCTACACACTCCGGCCTACTGAAGTGTAAGATGCCCACCCCCGCGACATGGACGCGCCAGACAGGAATTGCCCAAGTGAAGAGTAGAGAAGGTGACTCTACTCCCCCCAGGGCCGAGTTAATGGGCGTGTATGATCCCACACCCAAAGGCTTAACACTACCACTACTACAAATATAAATAGTCGGTATGAAATATATTTTATTTAAAAGATACATCATTCTCTCCTCACTCGGACATATTTTACATAGTACAAAGTAAGTTTGTTTTAAAACTACTTGAGTACAGTACTTTACATTTTGGGATAAGATAGACACAAACACTTTATTAAAAAATCATGACAAATATTTTTATGAAGAAAACTTACTTTCCCATACATTTTGACGCATGTCACACAGAGACAAGACTAATTTCCATTATGTACGTTTAACAAAAAACAAATGACATGTCAGTGACGTCATGCACAAAATGACAAGGACAGAAACATCGTATTCTCTTTCTAAATCCATTTACTGAACTTTCTTCATTGCCATATAAATAAAAAACAATTGACATGTCAATGACGACAGAGCCGAAATGACAAGGACACGAACATTTATGTTATTGTTGTCTCTTTTCATTTCTTCCACAAGTAATGATGATTTGCATAACAATACAATGAAGTTTCTTGATAGTTGTCTTTCGATACAACTTGAACAATATTTAGTATAACAAGTCTCACTGGGAATAAATTTGGGATTTTTAAGACAATTTGAGAAATTAGAATCTTTAAGATAATATATTCTTTCGTCCAATATCCACGCGCTACAAATGACGATTATTCCGAACAGACAGTAAATACTGCAGGTATTTTGATATATTTATTCATGTATTACAATTTTACAACTTCATAGACTACGCAACTAGTTTCTTGATGGTTGTCTTCTATACAACGCTTTTACAATATTACAATCTTTTAAGAAGTAGAAAATATTAGTAAGTAGCAGTGTATGAGGTGACAAACTACACACTTGGAAATACTGATTGTACATCAGTTGTTTAATAATTAGCAAGTAACAATTAATGGAGTTACTAAAATCACAATTACCAATCGACGGGACCGCTAACCAAATATATGTCTCGATTAACATTAAACTCAACCTCATCAAAGTATTTCTTGACGGTTGTTCTTTGATACAACTCTCAGAAAAAACGTTGAAAATGAAATGTGTGAGAAATATATGTAAGTAGCTGTACATGGAGCTACAAGCTACTTGGAAATACTGAATGAGTAAATAGCATCAGGAGGTGCTCGACCACCTCGAGTATCTTGACGGTTGTCTTCGATAGATTAATACAATACTTTGATCACAGAGACAACAACACAGTAACTACAACTATCCCGCCATACATATGTTGTGGTGGGTATAGTACAGCCACTCATTATTCAACCCTATAAAGGTAGAATACAAAGAGTGTTTAATGGTTGCCTTCAATACAACTCTGATATACTTCCGTGTTAATACGTATGAAGACATTTTTGAGACTTAATATATCGATTCAACGTTTAAGTACTAATTACCAATCGTCCATATTGGAAATACTGTCAGTCTGGCCAGTAATAATTTCGCAGACCGGCTCCCGAATCTAAAAAAATATCGACGTAAATATGACGTAACCACTTATTGAGCATGTATAAACATCGACACACACAGCTAGAACTAGCAGACTCCCCGTGTACTAAACTGACTTGTTGCACAGTGGTACAACAGCAACAAGTAATGAAACTGTACTCTATACACTCGAGGCAGAAGCAATCGCCATCAGCTATATCGGAGCTGTCAGTAAACGGGAACACTACATTGTAAGAACTGCTGAACATTAAGTAAATACCGACGTGTCAGTAATTACAACCATAATAAATAGACAAGTATAGTTCTATTGTGGTTCATTCAACCAAAGAAAGTGGGAAACGATATTTAGGTACTCCGGTTGACGAGAACTAGTTTCTTGACGGTTGTCTTCGATACAACTTGTAAAGTTTCGTATTATTTAAATACGTAGGAAACATTTGAGACTGCAAACTAATTGCAGGTACTGACTAGGTCATGTCAGTCTGAAACATCATCAAACTTGTATATTTCATTATAAGTTTAAATATTGATAGGAATGATCGACATTTTTTTTATATAGAAATAAATTATTTGTGTGTAGTCGAATGGTAACAAAACAGGAGAGGAAACTTAAGTACACTCATAATCACTCAATAAGTTTCTTGATAGTTGTCGTTCGATACATATTACGATATATACAACGTGTAACAAAAAGGGGGTATACATATCAAGTGCACGGCTTCTAGACAACATAACAAACGATACGGGAAGGGTTTTTTAAACTCATATTTTCGTGGTACCAAGTTATGAATTTTTCCGATCGTGCCGCCGCGCGAATCAAAATTAGGTAGACAGGTACTAAGCGATCGGATTGACAGAAGAAATGTTTCTTTATATTAGCGAGTGATCCCTGTAGTGTTGTGACACGTTTGTATGACTTGAAATCAAGAACTATGCGATACCAAGTCATCATCATCATCATCATCAGCCGAGAGACGTCCACTGCTGAACAAAGGCCTCCCCCTTGGTCCTCCACGTAGAACGACAAGCCGCCACCTGCATCGATACCAAGTATTTGGTACTAATTTTTTTTTAAACGTATTTTAAGCTGAAACTTTGTGTAGAGGTTCTATTCAACCTGTATTCATCAGGGCTTATATTGAGATATTACACATGGATATTCCGGAATGAGGACTTTAATGGCGCAGCTTACACCATCCGTCACAAGACATTGAAAACTGTTGTCTTCAATACAACGCTGTTACAATATTTCAATCATGAAATGAAGGAAACACTGAAAGTAGCAGTTTATTCCACTATAGTATGTGTGACTTACAACGACATTATTTTACTCAATCCACAACGTACCATCAAACGTAAGTACTACAAGCTATACACAAGGGAGTTTCTTGATGGTTGTTCTTCGATAGAACGTAATAATTAATTGTATTGGACTTGTCATTCAGCAATTTCACAATTACGGTAACAGTAATTAGCCACAAGTACTCACAGTAAAACGTTCACCATAATTATTTTAATTTAGCGAAACCGTAAAGACTATTTTGACTCCAAAAATATATATAATGATATTATTCAATGAGTTTCTTGGCGTTATTTCTTGTATATCACATTAAATACTGAAAAGGATATCTTGTGTAGAACGACCGTAGAGCAGCATCCTCCTCCTCAGTCGTACATTCTTGACAGAATGCTCGTGGTTGACAATGATGCATTTCCCTGGATATCGTAGCTCTCGCGATGCGCCTCCACTTGTTGAAGTCTTCACCCCTAACCCTGGGCACGGGTTCCGCGTTATACCCCGCAGGACTGGGTCCCTGCTGAACTTCGCCATCTACACACTCCGGCCTACTGAAGTGTAAGATGCCCACCCCCGCGACATGGACGCGCCAGACAGGAATTGCCCAAGTGAAGAGTAGAGAAGGTGACTCTACTCCCCCCAGGGCCGAGTTAATGGGCGTGTATGATCCCACACCCAAAGGCTTAACACTACCACTACTACAAATATAAATAAAACAAAATTCAGTTAATTATTATGTTATCGGCTTACTCACGTATTGTTTTGACGAGGAACTCGACTAGTTTCAAGCCATGCTAGAGGCTCATATTCATGAGCATGAACATTCAGTTGTTGTATCTTGTAAATACCAATTCTAGAATACATTTATGTACTCGTTATTACAGGGCATTTTGTCTGTATGAAATATAATATATTTTATTTAAAAGATACATCAACATTACACAGTTCTCTCCTTACTCGGACATATTTTACATGGTACAAAGTAAGTTAGTCTTAAAGCTACTAGAGTGCATCAGTACTTTACATTTTGCGAAAAGATCGACACAAACACTTTATTAAAAAATCATGACAAATATTTTTATGAAAAAAACTTACTTTCCCATACATTTTGACGCATGTCACACAGATACAAGACTAATTTCCATTATGTACGTTTAACAAAAAACAAATGACATGTCAGTGACGTCATGCACAAAATGACAAGGACAGAAACATCGTATTCTCTTTCTAAATCCATTTACTGAACTTTCTTTGGTCCAATACAAATAACAAACAATTGACATATCAATGACGTCAGACCCGAAATGACAAGGGCAGAAACATGTATGTTATTGTTGTCTCTTTTTAATGGAGATGTAGGTATTACTTTTCTTTCACAGTGATGATTTACATAACAATACAATGAAGTTTCTTGACGGTTGTCCTTCGATACAACTTGAACAATATTTTGTATAACAAGTCTCACTGGGAATGAATATGGGATTGTCTTTTAAGACAATTTGAGAAATTAGAATCTATGATAATATATTCTTGCTACAAATGACGATTATTCGACAGTACCGAAAATAGTGCAGAAAATTTAAGTTTATATATAATTAAATGGAGTTTCTTGATAGTTGTCTTCGATACAGCTCTTTTACAATATTTTAATCATGAAATGAGGGAAAATACAAGTAACCCTACAATGTAGATTATTTAAAGAGTTTCTTAATGGTTGTCTTCAACACAATTGTTATAACCATCTGCACCGCTGTAGACACGGCCGAGACAAGGAGACCTGCTCGTGCTACTCTCCATACACACGACTCTGTTAGCGCCATATATTTGAAGGCGCGGGATTCCGCACATTGACAAAGCTATGGGATCCCGCGATAATGCGGGATACATCGAAACACTGACACATATAGAACTAGCACACACTATGTATTCAAAATATAATCTTTATGGTCCCACATAGATCCTCAATGACATAATTTCTATATTAAATACATTTTCGTCAATTAACATTTCTATATAAAGACTTAACTTATAGTTATAATTCATCATTTAACTTCATAGACTACTCAATAAGTTTCTTGACGGTTGTCTTCTATACAACGCTTTAACAATATTACAATCTTGTAAGAAGTAGAAAATATTAGTAAGTAGCAGTCTATGAGGTGACAAACTACATACTTGGAAATACTGATTGTACATCAGTTGTTTAATAATTAGCAATCAACAATTGATGGCGTTACTAACAACACAATCACCAATCGACGGAACAAGAAAATAAAATATTTATGTTTAACATTAAACTCATCGAAGTGTTTCTTGACGGTTGTTCTTTGATACAACTCTCAGACAAAACGTTGAACATGAAATGTGTGAGAAATATATGTAAGTAGCTGTACATGGAGCTACAAGCTACTTGGAAATACTGAATGAGTAAATAGCATCAGGAGGTGCTCGACCACCTCGAGTATCTTGACTAGGTTTTACATTTCATAGAAGCACGAAGAAGTTTCTTGACGGTTGTCCTTCACAGAACTCTTTTACTACATTTCAGTCATGAAATGTGTAGGAAATATTTATTTGTAGTGGACCGTGAGACATGGAATACAAATAGCACAGAAATATGTTCTGTATTACATTAAATGTTTACAAATTACACAATACATGGTTATACTGGACACCTGGAAGTAGTACTTTAATGGCGTGCCAAGTGGAGACATAGATACCTATTTACATAGTTTGTAATATACGTAGAAATAGTTCTCAAAATCGAGAAAATACGAAAGTACCTTGGTCTGAAGGAGACTGCATATCATTAATTACAAAGTACAATTTTATTTAGTTTCTTGATGGATTTCTTTCTTACGCACTTCATAAACATTTAGAAATGGTAGTTGTATGAGGCGACAAGCTACATACCAGGTATAGTGGCTAGGTAAGGCGCCTCGTGAGACGTGGAACACTCGAAGCATAACTGGACATAAAGTACTGTGTCTTTAGGACAACATTTACTTTAACAGACAAATTTGAAAAACAAAGCGCATACTGAGATCTTGGAAATCATCAGCAGTTTACATGAATTGTTTAGTACATTGACTATCTAATGAGTTTCTTGACGGTTGTCCTTCGACAGAACTTTTTACAATACTGTTCCTTGGATTTGTAGAAACAGTACAGAAATATTTGTAGCTATGTAGATGTACATGAAGCTACAGCTACAAGACGCGCAGTCATACTGACTAACTGGAGGCATCCTACATCTCGCGCCGGTTGTACTCGATACTACTTTTATATATTATCGTGTTATATAAACACTTGGAAATATTCTCAAGTAGTCACTTGTGAGACTATACTCTACTTGGAAACACTGACAAGACTATTAAGTCTCAGATAATATAAGTAAATGAATATAATGATATTGCACATACGTAGGACCTCTATATCCATACTGTTGATACATCAAGTTCCACGTACAAAACCACGTCAATGGCGGTCTAAGTGGAGGAATTGTTTCATAAATCTTGTGAAGACGTTCAGAGACATGTCGGTAAATACCATTTACATTGTCATTGTTAAACATATTCTTTTTAATTCTCTGTTGAAATTACTTGATTGTAGCACATCATATTTTCACAACCGCAGTCATTCTTGCGGACAAGGAAGTGAATCATATAGAACGTATATTTGTGTCATTTCCAAGTCAATGGAGTTTTTTGACGGTTGTCTTCAATGTAACATATATTTCGTTTTAATACATATTTCATATCACATGAAATACTGAAAAGGATATCTTGTGTAGAACGACCGTAGAGCAGCATCCTCCTCCTCAGTCGTACATTCTTGACAGAATGCTCGTGGTTGACAATGATGTATTTTCCCTGGATATCGTAGCTCTCGCGATGTGCCTCCACTTGTTGCGGTCTTCACCCGTAACCCTGGGCACGGGTTCCGCGTTATACCCCGCAGGACTGGGTCCCTGCTGAACTTCGCCATCTACACACTCCGGCCTACTGAAGTGTAAGATGCCCACCCCCGCGACATGGACGCGCCAGACAGGAATTGCCCAAGTGAAGAGTAGAGAAGGTGACTCTACTCCCCCCAGGGCCGAGTTAATGGGCGTGTATGATCCCACACCCAAAGGCTTAACACTACCACTACTACAAATATAAAAAAAAAACAACATTCAGTTGTTGTATCTTGTAAATACTAATTCTAGAATACATTTATGTACTCGCCATTACAGGGCATTTTGTTTGTATGAAATATATTTTATTTAAAAAATACATCAACATTACACAGTTCTCTCCTCACTTGGACATATTATACATACATAATATAAATTAGTAAGATTGTGTTCAAACTACTAGAGTACATTAGTACTTTACATTTTGCAATGATTTAAATAACAATACAATGAAGTTTCTTGATAGTTGTCTTTCGATACAACTTTTTTACAATATTACAATAATGAAATGAGAGAAAATACAAATAACCCTACAATGTAGATTATTTAAAGAGTTTCTTAATGGTTGTCTTCGACACAATTCTTATGTTTTAAACATAAGTGGGAAATATTAAAGAGTAGTTGTTTGTGAGACTACACACTACTTGGAAATACTGAGTAATTAAATATTGTTACGTTTTCAACATTAATTCACATGTTTATTATATAAAATAGAAGTCACTGAGAAACACTTCTACATGTAGAACACAATGTTGTTTTATAATTTGAACTATAATACGTTCAGTATTAAAAATTGCAATGCAACGAGTTTCTTGACGGTTGTTTGTTTGTGACAGAACGTAATAATACGCAACGTCACTATCTACGTGTGTCTTTGATCCCCGACGGGGTAGGCAGAGGTACACATTACGTCATGTAATGCCGCTATACAATGAACCCCCACTTTTCACCATTTGTGTTATAAGTCCCATATAATAGGGGGTGAGCCTATTGCCATATTATTATAGCACAATTCTGACAAATTTTCTAAAATCGCCCAGTAAAACTTTGCCCGACCCGAGAATCGAATCCGAGACCCCTTGTCCGGTAGTCGCACTTGCGACCAGTCGACAACCGAGGCAGTCATGATATTTAAAAAAAAACAATGGTTTTACAGTTAATACTGGTGACCTCCTCAATAAAAACGATCTAAACTCGTCTGCTAGCTTCACGAACTAATGAGTTTCTTGACGGTTGTCTTCGATACAAGATTTAAGATGCTTTAACATTATAGGACTGATATAACCTCTTTATTATTTAACTTACGAATACGAAGTTTGTTATAATACTTACGTATACCAGCGGGATATTCAGCAGACATAAAATACAATATTGTAATTGATACGACGAAAATCGACGCACACAATTAGAACAAGCGTGAAACTCATTCGATGGCTATAAGACACAAGACACAGACAGAGGACATAGTTCATGGAGTCTGATTTAGCCGAACTATTCATTCTTTGGACAGTCTGTTGTATAGACTATGTAAAGAGTTTCTTTCTAGTTGTCCTCGATACAACTTTGGTACATCGGTAGTTTGTAGTTATGTTAGAATATGTTTGGAAACAAAGTAGTTAAGTTAATCCAACCAAATCCAGCACATATAGTTGCTTCAAGACATAATCACAAGGGAGTTTCTTGATGGTTGTTCTTCGATAGAATCTACAAGTAGCTGGACATGACTCCACAAACTACTTGGGAATACTAAGACACATCGGGCCACTGAGTGAGGAAATGTGCCCCAGACGATTTCAATATTAATTCACGTGTTTACAATATAAAATAGAAGTCATGAAGAAACACTTCTACATGTAGAACAGTTAGTTCTTAATAATTTCCAGACACGAGTTTCTTGACGGTTGTTCCTCGACAGAACTCATATACAATACTGGTAAGACAAAATATTAGTTTTTCCTCAAGACCAGTACTAAAAGAAAAGATAGTTATAATTATTACATTTCGAAAAGACAAGAAAGTTTAAAACCTTTTAAAATATTTAATACCTTAAGACATGACATTATACACGGGACAAATATAGACATTAAGTTTCATGTTTTTTTATATTGACGAAGGTTGTCTCCTCGGTCATCTAATAACAAGGGATCATTATGGAAACCTTTACACTGTTAAGACGAATAACGAAATCATTCCATTCCAAGACAAGTTAGTTTCTTGACGGTTGCCCTTCGATACAACACTTACAATATTAAACACTTGAAATAAGTAGAAAGTATTAGTAAGTAGCAGTGTATGAGGTGACAAACTACATACTTGAAAATACTGATTGAGTCAACCTCATCGGGCACCATATGTGATATGGGCCTCGTTGAACAAATTCATTGGAGTTCCAACGTTTGGGGAAACAGTTGATAGTTCAAAATATATTAATATTGACATTTATTCATCGAATATGAATATCAATGTGACGAACTGGATAAAATCCTAAAAAGCTGGATAATTACTTAGATAAGACAATATAATTCACGCGACAAACATCGATGCACACAACTAGAACAAACTAGTCTGTCGCTACACTACTCAACGTTTCTTACTGGTTGTCTTCGCTACAACTTTATTAAATACAATATATTTATGTCGCACGTAATAACGATAAAGACAAAGCGAGGAATGCTTCATAACTATAATCCTATTTGGAATAATGTTGCTGTAAAAGCTGTTCAAACACCTTATCATGTTATAAACTCAATATTTTGGAAATTGTATCAGCACAATTATGTTCTAAACATATATTCCAAAGATCATGGCCTTGGAACATCAGACCATGACCATACGCAAGAAAATACAAGGTACTACATATTCCTGTTGGGATTTCATTCTGCAGACGTATCATTGAATTGTTGAGTCAAATATGAACACTTCATCAACCACTGTCTTATAATTTTACTTCGTATGTGATATTTAATGAGTTTTTTGACGGTTGTTCTTCGATGTAACATATATTTTATCTTAACACATATTTCATATCACATGAAATACTGAAAAGGATATCTTGTGTAGAACGACCGTAGAGCAGCATCCTCCTCCTCAGTCGTACATTCTTGACAGAATGCTCGTGGTTGACAATGATGCATGTATGCTCCAGGTACAATGACCACTTTGACTGTCATCCTATATCCATAATAAATATCTAGTAAAACTATTGATTAAACCACAATATAATTCACGCGACAAATATCGACGCACACAATTACAACAAGCGCGGACGATTGTTAGGAAATAGTTTTAACTGTCATCGCACACTACAACAGGCGCGGCCTGGTGGCACATGGAATATTCAACATTCCGTCTCGATAACAAGGAGGGAGTTCCTGAGATGTACGCATCCAGGCGTATTGTTATATACAACATTATACTTCTATTCGTTTTATATCTATATCTGTTTTAGTGTTTAATCCTTTAGGCGCAAGCTCTAATCGTCTAGTACCAGATTATAATTCATAGACTGCTCAACGAGTTTCTTGACGGTTGTATAACGTTTGTTTACGTAAACATTACATACACACAACAAGATATTTATGATATGACATTGTGCATACACACAATACAGAAGAAATATCATATTCCACGTAGAAACACCACTTCAATGGCGACATTAGTGGGGGAAGTAAACTGCACAAGTTAATGCAATAAGTGGTATGTACCACAAATACACGTATACGAACGCAATATCAATACGATTGAATTAATAGATGACATTATTGCAACAAGTTCCTTGACGGTTGTCTTCGACACAAGCTAACATTCATAGAACATTAGATATAGTTGCAGTCAGTAATATTGTTGTACCAAATATCGACGCGCACAGCGTCACATCGAGCGCCTGAATGTAGTGCCGCCTTCTGAGACATGAAATGTTGATTATATTCATAGATTTACAGTTAATTACGTACACTAATTAAATACCCTACAATATTAAAATACCAAAAAGAATCACAAATACATAATTCTGAATGGGAAAAATGGTCTTCCACAAAATGACCAGTTGATAGTAATAATTGACTCGGTTGCTATGGTAACGAGTTTCTTAACGGTTGTCTTCGATACAACTTGTAAAATTTCGTATTATTTACATACGTTGGAAACATTTGAGACTGCAAACTAATTGCAGGTACTGACTAGGTCATGTCAGTCTGAAACATCCGTGGAACTTGTATATTTCATTATCAGTTTAATGAAATGTGTTTTACGCATGTTCTCATTTCTATATTACATTAAGTATTGAGAAATATTCTCGAGAAACATACTATTTGCGCACACAACACAACAATACTGACGTCAGTGTCATTTTATGAAGTAGCGTGTCTCTCTGACGCGAAGTTTAATTTGCAAACAGTTTCTTGACGGTTGTCTTTTATACAACTTTAGAAAATATCCACATTATGTAAATACGAAGGAAACATGTAAGTAGCTGTCTATAGCAACACAAGCTCTATACATGGAAATACTGATTACGTACATCTCATCTGACACCTTTAAGGTAACGTTTAATAAACCATTACATTTGATAACTTTTGATAACTTCAGTAACAGGACATATCTCTCATCTATTCCTATTCTTACATCACATAGTTTCTTGCTGGTTGTCTTCGACACAACTTTGATAAACATCGAGAAACAACCGCATTCTTTCTGAATTAAATGATAAAGTTTTTTTTTACAATTCTTAGACTGCGCAACGATTTTCTTGACGGTTGTACTCAACACAAGCCACACAACAGTCATGAACAATCCAATACATGGAAGTTATTTAATGAACTTGTATCGGATCGTGAGATTGGGAATATTAACAAATATATTGAACTTACAATATACAATACTGAAGTAGCAATACATTGTTAGTTTGTATGTTCATTCATATCATTTCTATTCAACCTTTTTATAACGTGTGTTTACGTAAACATTACAATGCACACACAAGACAGAAGAAATATCATATTCCACGTAGAAACACCACTTCAATGGCGACATTAGTGGGGGAAGTAAACTGCACAAGTTAATGCAATAAGTGGTATGTACGTATACACGTACACGAACGCAATATAAATAAGATTGAATTAATAGATGACATTATTACAACAAGTTTCTTTACGGTTGTCTTCGTAACATTAATATATCTCATTTTTGACAATTGTAGCTGAATGAGCTTTGTAACACACGGCATCCCACGTAGACAAGTATAATTGAGGCTGTTTTAAATAGTGACAAAGAAAACAAAAAATGATAATATCCAGGTACTACAGTTGACGAGAACTAGTTTCTTGACGGTTGTCTTCGATACAACTTTACCAAACTTTTCGTCGTCTAAGTATATATATAATTGTGTGAGTACAGACCACATACAGACAACGACTGGGTGAGTGTCATCAGGTGCTGGGTGTGTAGGAGACAAGGGATATAAACAATCCATCGAGTTTACACATTTCTAGACAACATTCAATATTGTCAATTGTAAGGTCAATGACCTTTTAGAAATATGGAGTTTAAGTCGCTCACACAGCGACATAAAGTAACATCACCACACCCGGAGTTACATGTAGCAAGCTGGAGTGGCAGTGGGCCGGTCACATTTGTCGAGGAACCGATGACCGTTGGGGTAAACGTGTTCTAGAGTGGAGACCGCGTGTAGGCAAGCGTAGTGTAGGGCGCCCTCCAGCTAGGTGGAGTGACGATATCCGCACCGATGGCTGGTAGAGGTTGGATGCGTAGAGCTGAAGATCGAGCTCAGTGGCGTGCCATTGGAGAGGCCCACGTCCAGCAGTGGACGAGAACAGGCTGAAGAGGAAGATGAAATCTTCTCAACCACCTTCATCACAACATTAAGGACAATTGTGTTTCTTGATGGTTGTATTCGATACAACTTTAGACAATATTCGTATTATATGAACACGAAAGTAACATATTATTCTGTAAGTGGCAGTTAACTACCAACTGTTTAGACATACTGACACATTATGTAATTGTTACAGATTTAATTAATATGTGTAGAAATAGTAGTAAATTCATTTTATATCATTTATTCTTTTATTAGAACTTATTACGGGATATTTACCATGTTTATTTAATTTCGCGAGTTTCCGATATATCAATAAGTTCTAATAATAGTGTTAGTGACCATGTCAGTTTAAAAACTTATATCATTTATTCTTAACTAACACCTCTGGTGCCTGAATGTAGTGCTTCCTTCTAAGACATGAAACATTATTTGGAAAGTTCTTGGTTTTACAGTTACTACTGCAAGCATTATTAATATTCAGTCGGGATTGATCCCGATTAAAGTCAAATATATTTTTTTACTAATGAAGAAGTAAACTTGTCTGCTAGCTTCACGAACTAAAGAGAATCTTACCGGTTGTCTACGATACAAGGTTGTTCGAACATAATTATTTGATCGTCTACCTATACCTTCACGGTACAGTAACAAATTGACAGATATTTAGACGTAATCAGCAGTTTCTTGACGGTTGTACTTCGATACATGTTCGAGCAGTGTATGTCACCACATACTACTTGGACATACTGACTCGATAGCGGCGATCAATGGCGTCCTAAGTTAGAAAACGCTTGTTTATGAACAAATATTCATAGATGAGAATAACACCTAAAACTCATTCATTTTATCGGCTTTACAATTAGTTTCTTATCGGTTGTCTTCGATACAAGTTGACATACAACAAGAAGAACACTAACATTCAGTACAATGTTGTCCGCCCGAATGCGGGCACGACTTCTGAGACAAGAAACATTTCACACATCCATACATCGTGTTTGTATTTATACTCTTTTATGGAGAAATACTACCGACTGCAGTATTTTGGAACTTTAGCTGCTAACAGCTGATCATGCGAAAGCACGCGCAAAATATTTTTCTAGATATAGACAGATTTCTAATACAGTTATAATTAAAAATTAGTTCGAGGTATCCATCAGACGATACCCTGACCAGTGTAGAACATTCATGGCAGAAGGAAAGCGATTATTGAGACACACTTTAGTAGAATGAACGAGTTTCTTGACGGTTGTCTTCGATACAAACTTACAGACTCACTGAGCGTAACAGTTTCATTACATGAACTGCACAAGTTGCTCGACATAATGTTAATTAATGCGACGGACACGTTAGTCAGTAGCCGTTTACAAGACCGTTTACACATAGGAACGTATATTTATACATTCCATTAAATATTCAACATTTCAATATGAATGCTCCAGGTACAATGACCACTTTGACTGTCATCCTATATCCCCACATACAATTATTCTAAATACTATACTAGTATATGGCCAAGCAATAATGTAACTTAATTATTGATTAAACCACAATATATTTCACGCGACAAATATCGACGCACACAATTAGAACAAACACAACTGTCACTAGCACATTGCTTGGCGGTTGTCTTCGATACAACTTTGGAAGTATTCGTCCTACGCAAATATGAAGAAATCATTACATCACATCTAGCGACTGGAAGTGGAGGCATTATAATAATATATAATGGCAATACAAAACGTTTCTTGACGGTTGTCTTTGACAGAGACCTTTTTCATATTACACACATGAAATATTGAGAGTTGGAACATATATATTCTGTGTATAACGACCACTGTAGCTGCACGGTTGGTACAATAATTAGAAATGACACAGAGAGTTTCTTAATGGTTGTCTTCGATACAACGCTTGTATAATATATTAATATTGCCATAAATTTATTGGATGGAAGATGATTGTGATTTGATTTGATGATGATGATTTGACGGAAGAAACAATACAGACTATAATTATAATTCATGCGACATATATCGACGCACACACAAGTCCGTATATAGTGAACATTTGCCATAGTAGCAGCAAGTACGTACTGATTGAGTAAATTATCGGGAAAATTCATTGTATTTATAAAGTTTACTGTCCACTTACAACGAGCTATCGTAAATAAGTGGTAGAATGTTTGTTTCACATCATGTACACATGTTTATACAAAGTAGAAAACGATTAATGCAAGACAATCAATGTCAATAGACCGTTTTATTACAATATTGACAAAAATTATATCGAGTGGACATCCACACTTCCACATTAATTTTTAATCCTAAATAAAGCCAAATTATATATTTTTCACGTGAATTTCTTGACGGTTGTCTTCGATACAACACTCATGTTGTAATCATGCAACATATAGGAAAGAGTAGTAAGTAGCTGGAGCCACCGACTACTTGGAAATACTGACTAGGAAACACTACAACATGTAGGTATTTGAAGTGTGGATGACACGAACTGTTCATTCCTTGGCTAGTCTGTTGTATAGACTATACAAAGAGTGTTTGATCGTTGTTTGGTAGAACAGTGTTGAGTATCACTTTGTGACTTAGAAAAACCATAATAGTCACTTGACTTTCCAATAATTGGTACAAGTTTCTATATGTTATTGAATAATCAAATATAAAAATACCACATAGAATTACAAATACATAATTCTGAATGGGAAAAATTGTCTTCCACAAGATGACCAGTTGATAGTAATAATTGACTCGGTTGCTATGGTAACGAGTTTCTGTACTCGTCGAAATAGAACCAGACATACCTATGTATGTATAAGATGCATACAAGGAGGTAGATTTTAAACTATATATTTCACAAACTATGCATTCAGTTTCTTGACGGTTGTCTTCAATACAATCATTAAATTTATTTCCAATACTAGTAAGTACCTATTTATAAGACTACAAACTACTCGGTAGTTCTGAGTAAGTATTCAACATCACTTTGTGAAAGTGACACAATATTATTCATAAACACTACACAGGTACAATGAAAACTGAACATTGGAACTACAAGTAGTCGTAAAATGTGGATATCGTGGAATAATAAAATTATTATTATGAAGAAATATTATTCTATATGTCGGCACGTAGGTACCCGCTGTATCACTAATGCAAGCGTGACATGATCAAGCGCCAATAGAATTCCAGCTTTGGCAGATATTTAGGCATAATCAGCAGTTTCTTGACGATTGTCTTCGATACAAGGTTGATCGAACATAATTATTTCATTGTCTATCTATATCTTCCAAACGTATTAAATATACGTCTAGATACGAGTTTCTTACCTTCTTTTGAAGGAATTCTTATAAAAAAGTAAGTACTTATTTATACGGCATAGAATTACAAATACATAATTCTAAATGGGGGGGAGGTGATGATGGTTTTAACATTGCAAGCCGTTGCAATTAAAGCGACGGTGCTAAAGAATAGAATTGATTTAACTTTGAGACTGACCAATGAGTTTCTTGACGGTTGTCTTCGATACAACTACACTAACTAACATACCTACACCAATTGAA
Organism: Spodoptera frugiperda; assembly: GCF_023101765.2. NCBI lineage: Eukaryota > Metazoa > Arthropoda > Insecta > Lepidoptera > Noctuidae > Spodoptera > Spodoptera frugiperda. Next base: position 4,177,923 of record NC_064230.1, read on the forward strand.
GAACATTCAGTATACTCTTGTATATGTTCCATATTCAACATTTAAAATGTAGATAATACGACATTACCACGTAGAACGACAAATAGTTGTGAGTGGGGAAACTGTTGTTTTATATCGCGACAAGTTTAGAAAAGATGACGAGTTGCTGTTACCTCTACACTGTAACTACTGCTCTACTGGCATCTTACGATGGGAAATACTTGAATTATATCGAGTTGATATATTCACACAAATTGCATTAAGAACACTTTTAATTGTGTTAAATTGAAACGGGACGACCACGCTACGACTTTGATGCTTAATTATAAATTAATCATACGACATATATCGACGCACACAATTAGAGCAAACTGTCACTACCACATTGCTTGTCAGTTGTCTTCAATACAACTTTAACAAACATTTCACACAATGTAAATTACTAGTATTGTCTATACATTTAATATTGAGAATTGAGAACCACTTTAGTGACGTCATAAGTGGGGAAATAGTTATGTTAGCTCCTGTATGGAGGAGTGTTTGTAAACATTAATGTTGGAATTCAAACATGTTAATGCAATACAAGTATACATTTTACTAAGTTAAGGAAACACGCCTCAATTGAAAAAGAACACGTGTGTTTTATACACAATAGGATGTATGTAAAGTTTCTTGACGGTTGTCTTCGACACAAGCTAACATGCAACACTCATAGAACATTGGATATAGTTGCAGTCAGTAATATTGTTGTACCAAATATCGACGCGCACAGCGTCTCACCGGACGGTGAGTGTAGATGAAAACTTTATAGGCATATAAAAGACTCCAACCAAACTTTTTGATGACATAAACTATCTAATGAGTTTCTTGACGGTTGTCCTTCGATAGAACTTTATACAATACTATTTCTTGCATTTGTAGAAATAGTACGGAAATATTTGAAGCATGAAGCAACAGCTACAAGACATACATACATCTTGCATCTCGCGCCGGTTGTATGTACAACAGCAACAAGTAATGAAACTGTAATGCATACTCCACGTAGAACTAACACTGTAATGTCGTCCTCAGTGGGGAAACGATTGTTTTGTAAACCATGTTAGTACATTAGCTGCTTCGTGGACAATTGTAGCTGAATGAGCTTTGGGACACGAAGTTAATAACAACAACTACAATCCTTTAACGCCGGTTTCTGATACGGCGACCGTTTCTTGACTACTGGCGTCTATCATGGACTCTCATGCAAATCCACGTTTGTTTAATATTTTTCCACCTCCGTGGCAGAAAATTCATATACATGACATGAATATAGACAGACTACTATTAACAAATTAACTAAATCTATTACAATAAGCAAAGTTCATCACTAGTCGTTTCTTGACGGTTGTCTTTGATACAGTTTTGTAATACTTTTCGTACTACGTAAACACGTAGAAAACGTTTGAAGAGAATTTTCAATAAACAGTATTGTACATTGTAACCTCCACGTTCTAAGTGGAACAATAGTTGTTTAAATTCTAAAATATGATGTTGATATCACAATCGAGTGATAAATCCTTACAAGCTGACTATACATGTACCTTAGTCGAAGACATCGACAAAATTAAAATCGACGTCAGCTAGAACTAGCGGTAGACAGTTAATTGTCAAATTATTTAATATGAATAACAGTTTTCAAAACGAGAATTGGATTCAGAGTAATTAATGAATGTTTTAAATATCGACGCACAGAGTTAGAACATCGGTGGTTAATTATTTTTAGATATAAATGTACAAAATATATTGTTGTGGAAGTATTGTGGAATAATATTGACATTCAATGGATACTAAGCACATTAAACTACTCAGTTCTTTCAAATCTGAGCTTAATCGTAAAATGATAAAATTGAAAATAAGTTATCTCTCAATGTGCTACCTGCTTTAAGGTACAATAATTAGAAATGACACAGAGAGTTCCTTGATGGTTGTCTTCGATACAACTTCATTATACATATGTTCATGTGTTCGTGTTCCATTCGAAACTGCACTTAGGAACGAGCACCTAGCTTCACTGACTGACAGACTGAAAAATCCGGTTTTGTCATTTCAAAAGCAATAATTAGACAATTGAAGATTAGTGCTGAATATGAGCAATCGAGTTTTTGTATAACAAGTCCCACTGGGAATGAATATGGGATTGCCTTTTAGGACAATTTGAGAAATTAGAATCTTTAAGATAATATATTCTTTCGTCCAATATCCACGCGCTACAAATGACGATTATTCCATAGTAACCAAAGTAAGAAGAACATTTAAGTTTATACATAATTTAATGGAGTTTCTTATTGGTTGTAGTCGATACAACTTCGAACATTTTGTAAAATGTAAATACGAAGGAACATTGATTAGTAGCTATTTATTGGACTACCAATCATTCGGATATAGGTTCATGCAAGAGACAAGCATAATGAACATCTCACGGTGCATTGTGAAACTATATCACACACAGATTATGACAAATATTTAAATAACTCGGAGATATAGAAGGGGAAGTCAAACGTTAACTTTATACACTACTCTCTGTGTTTCTTGACGGTTGTGTTCGATACAACTCTAATACAATACTTTGACCATGAAATATGTAGTATATATGTATATATAAGTTACAAATATACTTGTAGTCTGAATATTCGTATTTGTATACATTGCCAGGTTTCATGCACTTCAATGAAATTATTATTATATAAAGATGTCACGAATGTATTTGTAGTTTCTTGACGGTTGTCTTCGATAAAACATTCATCTTGTACCGAATTGCAGATTTAAATCATGCAATATTTTGCAACACATTGACCGATTTAAACAAATTGGACAATTATCCCATATTATTGTGTATTATAGAAACATGAATATCTCACTTGAAACTTGTTGAGATATGTTTTACAGTACATATTATGATCACACAGACCCACAGACATATCGTTTAAATTCACAGATTACAATGTTTGAGAATTTTGAGGCAATTTTGAGTATATTTTGATTAGTGGAGTTTCTTGCTGGCTGTATTCGATACAACATTAGAAAATGTTCGTATTACATGAATACGAAGGAAACATTTGTTAGTAGTCCTTTATTAGACTACCAACTATTCGGATATAGGATACCTTATCGGGAAAATTCATTGAATTTCCAAAATTTACTGTCCACTTACAACACAGAAGCGGGAAATGCTTTATAACTATAATCCTATTTGGAATAATGTTGCTGTACATATAATTATAATGGCAATACAAAACGTTTCTTGACGGTTGTCTTTGACAGAGACCTTTTTCATATTACACACATGAAATAGTGAGAGTTGGAACATAGATATTCTGTGTATAACGACCACTTTAGTATCGTTCTAAGTGGGGAAATTGTCGTTGTACCTATATCGCATCAAGACGTTCCTAGAAATGATGACCGATGTATCTTGTATGTCGAACGTTGTAATATATCAGGACGGGCTTTGGAACCCAAGATATGAACATCGATCATGAAACAATACAGACAATATAATTCATACGACATATATCGACGCACACACAAGTCCGTATATAGTGAACATTTGCCACAGTAGCAGTCAGTAATATTGTCTCTGAGACATGGAACAATGCACAGGTTCTAATGGAAAGAAACCATGGCGTAGTACATTTTGTACATTTCAAAGGTTATAATAAGTTTCTTGGCGGTTGTCTTCGATACAACGTTGACGAAACATAAAAATATATTCGATAGTGTGCTTGAAAGCAACAAGCCTATCATTTTCAGATACATATATTCTAATACGTGATAATATACTGAAAAGGATATCTTGTGTAGAACAGCCTTACATTCTTGACAGAATGCTCGTGGTTGAATATGATGCATTTTCCTGGATATCGTAGCCATCGCGATGTGCCTCCACTTGTTGAAGTCTTCACCCGTAACCCTGGGCACGGGTTCCGCGTTATACCCCGCAGGACTGGGTCCCTGCTGAACTTCGCCATCTACACACTCCGGCCTACTGAAGTGTAAGATGCCCACCCCCGCGACATGGACGCGCCAGACAGGAATTGCCCAAGTGAAGAGTAGAGAAGGTGACTCTACTCCCCCCAGGGCCGAGTTAATGGGCGTGTATGATCCCACACCCAAAGGCTTGACACTACCACTACTACAAATATAAATAAAACAACATTCAGTTGTTGTATCTTGTAAATACTAATTCTAGAATACATTTCTGTACTCGCCATTACAGGGCATTTTGTCCGTATGAAATATATTTTATTTAAAAGATACATCAACATTACACAGTTCTCTCCTCACTCGGACATATTTTACATAGTACAAAGTAAGTTTGTGTTAAAACTACTAGAGTGCATTAGTACTTTACATTTTGCGAAAAGATTGACATTGCAACAAACACTATTAAACAACCATGACAAATATTATTATGAAGAAAACTTACTTTTCCATACAATTTGACGCATGTCACACAGAGACAAGACTAATTTCCATTATGTACGTTTAACAAAAAACAAATGACATGTCAGTGACATCATGCATAAAATGACAAGGACAGAAATATTTATGTGAGAGACAGCAATGTCTCTTTTTATCGGAGGTGTAGATATTACTTTCTTCCACAGTGATGATTTACATAACAATACAATGAAGTTTCTTGACGGTTGTCCTTCGATACAACTTGAACAATATTTTCTATAACAAGTCTCACTGGGAATGAATATGGGATTGTCTTTTAAGACAATTTGAGAAATTAGAATCTTTAAAATAATATATTTTTTCGATTATTCCATGAGAACCAAAGTAATAATACAGCTTACAATTTAAGTTTATACATAACTAAATGAAGTTTCTTGATAGTTGTCTTCGATACAACTCTTTTACAATATTTCAATCATAAAATGAGGGAAAATACAATTAACCCTAAAATGTAAATTATTTAAGGAGTTTCTTAATGTTTGTCTTCGACACAATTCTTATGTGTTAAACATAAGTGGAAAATATTAAAGAGTAGTTGTTTGTGAGACTACAAACTATTTGGAAATACTGAGTTATATAATAAGGAATTGCCTACCACATACCACATACTAAGCAGATCGTCGTTATTGATCATTTAACTTCATAGACTACTCAATAAGTTTCTTGACGGTTGTGTTTGATACAGTTTTGTAGTACTTTTCGTACTACGTAAACACGTAGAAAACGTTTGAAGAGAATTTTCAATAAACAGTATTGTACATTGTAACCTCCACGTTCTAAGTGGAACAATAGTTGTTTTAATTCTAAAATATGATGTTGATATCACAATCGAGTGATAAATTCTTACAAGCTGACTATACTTGTATCTTAGTCGAAGACATCGACAAAATTAAAATCGACGTCAGTTAGAACTAGCGGTAGACAGTTAATTGTCAAATTACTTTAAATTACTGAGACAGTATGTTAACCCAAGATTGACAGAGGAAGATATAAATATTTTAAACGAGATCAACGTTTGTTACATCTTTAGCCGATACTTCAAAATTGAACTTTACCACCTTCATCAAAACATTAAGGACAATTGTGTTTCTTGATGGTTGTATTCGACACAACTTTAGACAATATTCGTATTGTATGAACACGAAAGTAACATATTATTTTGTAAGTGGCAGTTAACTACCAACTGTTTAGAAATACTGACACATCATGTAATTGTTATAGATTTCATTTCATTTTATATCATTTATTCTTAACTAACACCTCTGGTGCCTGAATGTAGTGTTTCCTTCTAAGACATGAAACATTATTTAGAAAAATCATTGAATTTACAGTTAATACTGCTATTAATTCTAATTATAATTTTATTATTTTTCAGGATAATTCCCGATTATTGCTTCACTAATAAAGAAGTAAACTTGTCTGCTAGCTTCACGAACTAATGAGTTTCTTGACGGTTGTCTTCGATACAAGGTTGATCGAACATAATGGTACTAAAAGGTGACAGTTATTTCAAACACCTTCTAAACTTCGGTATTTTGAGAATTGCGTATACGTACAATTATGTACCAAAATATATTCCAAAGCTCATGGCCTTGGAACATCAGACCAGAAAATGCCAAAGAAAATAAGTGACTCAATCAGACTGAAGTCACAACATTCACGTAACAAACATCGGCGCACACAACCAGAACAAACACAAAGCCCAAGTATGAACTAGTATATAGCAGTATATAGTATATAGCAGTATATAGTATATAGCCCACAATGAGGGTATTTCGAGTAATGAAATGTATCCACAGTCAAATACTAACGGCATGCATTATACTTACATGTAAAGGTTTCACGAATGTACGTAGAAGTTTGTTGACGGTTATCTTCGAGCAACCATGGCACACGCCGCGCACTGACCTCGTCTGGTAGAACATTGCTACAACACGTTGTACTAACATTAGCACCACACATACGACACACACATGTCTTTGGACAAACTAATAAGTTTCTAGACATCGTCTCTTACTAGTTTTGCCCTTCAAAAAATCTTTCTTGACGGTTGCCTTCGATACAATGTTGATCGAACATATTCGAACGAATGTATTAAATTTACGTCTAGATACGAGTTTTTTACCTTCTTTTGAATGAATTCTTTTAAAAAAGTTATTGTATAGGAAACATTTTATAAGTAGCCATTTATCAGATTACAAGCTACTTGGAAATACTCATTCTGCAAAACAGGAGAGGGGCAAACCCTTAAGACATGACATAGACACACGACAAATATCGACAATAAGTTTCAGTTTTTTTTTAATATTGACTAAGGTAGTCTCCTCGGTCATCTAATAACAAGGAATCATTATGGAAGCTTACATTGTCACTGTAAGGAAGAATAACGAAATCATTCCATTCCAAGACAAGTTAGTTTCTTGACGGTTGTCTTTCGATACAACACTTACAATATTACAATCTTGTAAGAAGTAGAAAGTATTAGTAAGTAGCAGTCTATGAGGTGACAAACTACATACTTGGAAATACTGATTGAGTCAACCTCATCGGGCACCATATGTGATATGGGCCTCGTTGAACAAATTCATTGGAGTTCCAACGTTTGGGGAAACAGTTGTTTGTTCACAATATATTAATATTGACATTTATTCATCGAATATGAATATCAATGTGACGAACTGGATAAAATCCTAAAAAGCTGGATAATTACTTAGATAAGACAATATAATTCACGCGACAAACATCGATGCACACAACTAGAACAAACTAGTCTGTCGCTACACTACTCAACGTTTCTTACTGGTTGTCTTCGATACAACTTTATTAAATACAATATATTTATGTCGCACGTAATAACGACAAAGACAAAGCGAGGAATGCTTCATAACTATAATCCTATTTGGAATAATGTTGCTGTAAAAGCTGTTCAAACACCTTATCATGTTATAAACTCAATATTTTGGAAATTGTATCAGCACAATTATGTTCTAAACATATATTCCAAAGATCATGGCCTTGGAACATCAGACCATGACCAAACGCAAGAAAATACAAGGTACTACATATTCCTGTTGGGATTTCATTCTGCAGACGTATCATTGAATTGTTGAGTCAAATATGAACACTTCATCAACCACTGTCTTATAATTTTACTTCGTATGTGATATTTAATGAGTTTTTTGACGATTGTTCTTCGATGTAACATATATTTTATCTTAACACATATTTCATATCACATGAAATACTGAAAAGGATATCTTGTGTAGAACGACCGTAGAGCAGCATCCTCCTCCTCAGTCGTACATTCTTGACAGAATGCTCGCGGTTGACAATGATGCATGTATGCTCCAGGTACAATGACCACTTTGACTGTCATCCTATATCTATACATAGTATAAAACAAAGTCGCCCATTTTGTCTGTAGTCCCTTCGTATGCATAAAACTTTAAAACTACGCAACGGATTTTGATGCGGTTTTCACTAATAGAAAGAGTATTTTCTCCGACAGGTTTTTATATATAATTGAAATACATTGAAACTATATTAGCTGAGTTATAGCGATTTATGTCCAAGAAGTCAGAAAAAAATCTAATTGAAGATTGCATTTGTGCGTGCGCCGCTTATACCGTTGGATACAAGTAAGAACAATGTATAGCAAAAACATTGGTCTTTATTAGTTCTACAAAAAAGTCCGCGATGACATATATCCAGCTTTTTTATTTAAGTCACAAAAACTACTTTTCTGTATTAAAAAAACATTTAATTCGTTGGGTGATGTTTAACTGGTGATATAACCAATAATACATATATCCTTATCATAATAAGTAAGTTCATCATCACGAGCATTTAATTTAGATTATTTTTGCAGTTTACAGTGTGTTATTTAGACATATAGTTTAGGAGATATCACGATATTAGTATTGCGGCACGGTACGGGCTACACGCAAACGAAGTTGCGCGGGTCAGCTAGTCCATAATAAATATCTAGTAAAACTATTGATTAAACCGCAATATACACACAATTATTTGTCACGCGATATTTGTCGCGTGACAAATAATTGTACACACAACAACAAAAGCACAAACACACAACTACAACAAGCGCGGACGATTGTTAGGAAATAGTTTTAGCTCTCATCGCACACAACAGGCGCGGCCTGGTGGCACATGGAATATTCAACATTCCGTCTCGATAACAAGGAGGGAGTTCCTGAGATGTACGCATCCAGGCGTATTGTTATATACAACATTATACTTCTATTCGTTTTATATCGATATCTTTGTTAGTGTTTACTCCTTTAGGCGCAAACTTTAATCGTCAAGTACCAGATTATAATTGATTGGACACATAATGGAGCTATAGAATTACATTTAGTCTCTAGCGATGATTTATCTAATAATACAATTAAGTTTCTTGACGGTTGTCTTCGATACAACTCTTTTACAATATTTCAATCATGAAATGAGGGAAAATACAAGTAACCCTACAATGTAGATTATTTGAAGAGTTTCTTAATGTTTGTCTTCAACACAATTCTTATGTTTTAAACATAAGTGAGAAATATTAAAGAGTAGTTGTTTGTGAGACTACAATTATCATCAGCATTAAGTATTGGTACCTATATCAATTGTTTTATTGCCGGTTGTCCTCGATACAAGCATGACAAATGTTTCATACAATAGAACTAATATGTTCACAGGAAACATTCAGTACAATTTAATATATATTTCAATTGAATATTTGTCGGGATTAATCCCGATTAAAGTCAAATATATTGCTTTACTAATGAAGAAGTAAACTTGTCTGCTAGCTTCACGAACTAATGAGTTTCTTGACGATTGTCTTCAATACAACGCTTTTACAATATTTCAATCTTGAATTAAGTAGAAACATATTTAGTAGTTGCAGTGAGGTGACAAACAACATAACTTGGAAATACTGATGGGGTACACCTCATCAGGCACATTATGCCACATTCCTACTTCATCCATCTTTTAATAAATTCATTAACAACATTAAATATTGTAATTTGAAACATGGACACACCATGTAGACCGCCACGGTGATGACGTCATAAATAGAGAAACAGTTGCTTGTTCTGAACAAGCTCCTGAATGGAGAAATACTGACGAATGCATTAGTATCGGGATACAAAGATATTAATTTAGTGCTAAAGTGTATTTGGCACAATAATAGACAAAGAATAGTAAAGATAGCTGCACAGATTTCATCCGCACCAAACATTTACAAAGACAATATAATTCACGCGACATATATCGACGCACACAATTAGAACAAACACAACTGTCACTAGCACATTGCTTGACAGTTGTCTTCGATACAACTTTGGAAGTATTCGTCCTGCGCAAATATGAAGAAATCATTACATCACATCTAGCGACTGGAAGTGGAGGCATTATAATAATATATAATGGCAATACAAAACGTTTCTTGATGGTTGTCTTTGACAGAGACCTTTTTCATATTACACACATGAAATAATGAGAGTTGGAACATAGATATTCTGTGTATAACGACCACTGTAGCTGCACGGTTGGTACAATAATTAGAAATGACACAGAGAGTTTCTTAATGGTTGTCTTCGATACAACTTCATTATACATATGTTCGTGTTCCATTCGAAACTGCACTTAGGAACGAGCACCTAGCTTCACTGACAGACAGACTGACGGAAAATTCCGTTTTGACGTTTCAAAAGCGTAATTAAAGATTAGCTATGAAAGTGTCAGAGTAAGTATGTTTGGTTACAACCGACTCTACACTATTGGAACAGCTGTGAACAGCATTCTTGCTTTCCCAATTTATGATAGGGCAAAATGTTATACAAATTGATGTGTAGACCATAAGTTCGTAGACTATACTGTTTAGACTATTAGTCGCTATTTAGTTTAGTTTGTTATACGTTATTATGATTATAACGGCACCGGGCGATGCTGTCTCTGACAGACAACATCCATTAATACATTTATGAAATGTCGAACAACAAACTCATTTGGAAATGTAAACCAGAAGACGAGACGAGAACTAGTTTCTTGACGGTTGTCTTCGATACAACGCTTGTATAATATATTAATATTTCCATTTGTTAATTGAATATGAATATCAATATGACGAACTGGTGACAAAGAAAAAAAAGGTGTATTACATAGATAATACAATATAATTCACGCGACAAATATCGACGCACACAATTAGAACAAGCGGCACATCGTCACCAGCCTCTTGACAGTCGTCTTGTGTTTGACACAACTATGAAGATATTCGTATTGTGCGAATGCGAATGAATCCTTACATCTCATCAAGTAGCGACTGGAAGCAGACTCTGTCTGTCTCTGCGTGGAACAATTACATCACAATATTATTCATAGCACAATACAGTTTGTTGACAGTTGTCCTTCTATGGAACTCTATATGTTCGATTGTGTGCTTGCAAACAACAAATATATTTTACAGTAACTCTTATATTTGCCGTAAAAAAATTTCAACTTTCATTTCTTGTAATGTAACGTCAATGTATAATGACATTTAAAGACATACAGTGATATAATAGAAAGTTTATAAATTATTCAATGAGTTTCTTGACGGTTGTTCTTTGATATAACATATAATTTGTCTTAATACATATTTCATATCACATGAAATACTGAAAAGGATATCTTGTGTAGAACAACTGTAGAGCAGCATCCTCCTCCTCAGTCGTACATTCTTGACAGAATGCTCGTGGTTGACAATGATGCATTTTCCCTGGATATCGTAGCCATCGCGATGTGCCTCCACTTGTTGAAGTCTTCACCCGTAACCCTGGGCACGGGTTCCGCGTTATACCCCGCAGGACTGGGTCCCTGCTGAACTTCGCCATCTACACACTCCGGCCTACTGAAGTGTAAGATGCCCACCCCCGCGACATGGACGCGCCAGACAGGAATTGCCCAAGTGAAGAGTAGAGAAGGTGACTCTACTCCCCCCAGGGCCGAGTTAATGGGCGTGTATGATCCCACACCCAAAGGCTTAACACTACCACTACTACAAATATAAATAAAACAACATTCAGTTGTTGTATCTTGTAAATACTAATTCTAGAATACATTTATGTACTCGCCATTACAGGGCATTTTGCCTGTATGAAATATACTTTATTTAAAAGATACATCAACATTACACAATTCTCTCCTCACTCGGACATAAATATTTTACATAGTACAAAGTAAGTTTGTCTTAAAACTACTAGATATCATTAGTACTTTACATTTTGCGAAAAAGATCGACACAAACACTATGTATATTAAAAAATCATGACAAATATTTTTATGAAGAAAACTTACTTTTCCATACATTTGGACGCATGTCACACAGAGACAAGACTAATTTCCATTATGTACGTTTAACAAAAAACAATTGACATGTCAATGACGTCAGACCCGAAATGACAAGGACAGAAATATTTATGTTATTATTGTCTCTTTCTTAATTGGTGTTATCTTCTTCGATACAATTCTTAATGGTTTAAAGAGTTTCTTAATGGTTGTCTTCGACACAATTCTTATGTTTTAAACATAAGTAGAGTAAGTAGTTGTGTTTGAAACTACAAACTACTTGAAAATAACTACTCAGTAATTAAGAAATACTTTAATATTGCGGAGCCAAGACCTCAACAAAAACGAATAACACGGTCAAACTTTACTCTTGTTCTAGAACAACGGGTTTCTTGACGGTTGTCTTTGATGTAACTCTTACAAGAGTGTGAGGACTTCATTGTGGGAACTGCAATGTTCCACTTTACTTGTGAACAAATATTTCGCATGAAACAGTTGATTATAGGAATACAAAGATTAATGAGCCGTCGGACACAAGACATGGACATGAGTGAGACGACATAGATAAAGACAATAATTCGTGCCGCAAAGACCCACGACTAATATTTAGGAAATAGTTTTAACTCTTTTTAATTTTTTTGGCGCAAACTTTCAGAATCAAACGACGAAGTTTTTTTTAATATAATTCATAGACTGCTCAACGAGTTTCTTGACGGTTGTACTCAACACAAGCCACACAACAGTCATGAACAATCCAATACATGGAAGTTATTTAATGAACTTGTATCGGATCGTGAGACTCGGAATATTAACAAATATATTGAACTTACAATATACAATACTGAAGTAGCAATACATTGTTAGTTTGTATGTTCATTTATATCATTTCTATTCAACCTCTTTATAACGTGTGTTTACGTAAACATTGCAGTGCACACACAAGACAGAAGAAATATCAAATTCCACGTAGAAACACCACTTCAATGGCGACATTAGTGGGGAAGTAAACTGCACAAGTTAATACAATAAGTGGTATGTACCACAAATACACGTATCCGTAGGCAACATAATTTCCGTTTAATAAATAGATGACATTATTGCAAAAAGTTTCTTGACGGTTGTCTTCGACACAACTGTAATATATCTCATTTTTGACAATTGTAGCTTGTAGTTAGTCAGTAACAGTATAGTGCATGCGTCAGCCATCGTCGCACGTAGACAAGTACAATTGAGGCTGTTTAATTGACAAGAAAACACAAACAATATTTAGGTACTCCAGTTGACGAGAACTAGTTTCTTGTCGGTTGTCTTCGACACAACTTGTAAAGTTTCGTATTATTTAAATACATTTGAGATTGTAAACTATTACTGGGGTATATTATATAATAGTTGTCATATATTAATTGAATACGAATATCAATATGATGAACTGCAGATAACACGGAAATAAAGTTGCATACATCGATAAGACAATTCACGCGACATATATCGACGCACACATCAGAACATGGGTGAAGGACACCCAAGAAGAAGTAATTATTATGATTCCCGTGACGTAAATATTACAAAAAATTAACATTAAACAATGTAACTCCATACACACGCTGCTCAATGAGTTTCTTGACGGTTGTCCTTCGATAGAACTTTGTACAAAACTGTTCCTTGGATTTGTAGAAACAGTACAGAAATACGAATGAAACGAACTAATGAGTTTCTTGGTTGTCTTCGATACAACTTAACATACAAAAATTGAAGAACATTCAGTATACTCTTGTATATGTTCCATATTCAACATTTAAAATGTAGATAATACGACATTACCACGTAGAACGACAAATAGTTGTAAGTGGGGAAACTGTTGTTTTATATCGCGACAAGTTTAGAAAAGATGACGAGTTGCTGTTACCTCTACACTGTAACTACTGCTCTACTGGCATCTTACGATGGGAAATACTTGAATTATATCGAGTTAATATATTCACACAAAATGCTATTAAGAACACTTTTAATTGTGTTAAATTGAAACAGGAAGACCACGCTACGACTTTGATGCTTAATTATAAATTAATCATACGACATATATCGACGCACACAATTAGAACAAACACAACTGTCACTAGCACATTGCTTGACGGTTGTCTTCGATACAACTTTGGAAGTATTCGTCCTACGCAAATATGAAGAAATCATTACATCACATCTAGCGACTGGAAGTGGAGGCATTATAATAATATATAATGGCAATACAAAACGTTTCTTGACGGTTGTCTTTGACAGAGACCTTTTTCATATTACACACATGAAATATTGAGAGTTGGAACATAGATATTCTGTGCATAACGACCACTGTAGCTGCACGGTTGGTACAATAATTAGAAATGACACAGAGAGTTTCTTAATGGTTGTCTTCGATACTACGCTTGTATAATATATTAATATTGCCATAAATTTATTGGATGGAGGATGATTGTGATTTGATTTGATGATGATGATTTGACGGAAGAAACAATACAGACAATATAATATATCGTCTGTATTGTACGACATATATCGACACACACACAAGTCCGTATATAGTGAACATTTGCCATAGTAGCAGTCAGTAAAATTGTCTTTGAGACATGGAACAATGCACAGGTTATCTATATATATAAAAATCAATTGTTGTTCATTAGTCTCGTTAAAACTCGAGAACGGCTAAACCGATTTGGCTAATTTTGGTCTTGAATTATTTGTGGAAGTCCAGGGAAGGTTTAAAAGGCGAGAAAAAAATGTTACAGGCAGTACGAAGTTTGCCGGGGCAACTAGTTAATTAATATATTCATTGCATTAATCACATTCAGTATCGAAACTTGGACTATCCACGTACACCGACATCTTTATAACCATCGCATTAAGGCGTCCATAGAAACGACGACCGATGTATCTCGTATATGGAGAGTAACATCTGGACGGGCTTTGGAACAGAAACTACAGACGATATAATTCATACGACAAACATCGACGGACATAAACCTCCAATATATAAATATTGGATACAGTAGCAGTCAATAATATTGTATACTTCAAGTTTCTTGACGGTTGTCTTCGATACAACGTTGACAGAACATATAGTATACCTAGCCGTGTATGTGGCTACACACCACTGTGGAATACTGACTGGGTAAGTCTCATTGCGTATGCCGCTTAGTACAAAACGAAATTATCAAATTCAATAAGAAAATATCAATCGACGCACACAATTACAACATTGGTGGTTATTCATTTTTAGTGATAAATGTACAAAATATAGTGTTATGAAAGTATTGTAGGATAATGTTGACATTTCAAAAGCAACTAATTAAGGATTAGCTGCTGAATATTAAACTACAAACGAGTCAGTAATTACAACCATAATAAATAGACAACTGTCATTGAGGCTGTCGTAGAAGAAAACGGAAACATCGGAGACAATATGTAGGTACTCCAGTTGACGAGAACTAGTTTCTTGACGGTTGTCTTCGATACAACGCTTGTATAATATACCAATTACGACACAAGGGGACAATATTACTTGAAAATACTGATTGAGTCAACCTCATCGGGCACCATATGTGATATGGGCCTCGTTGAACAAATTCATTGGAGTTCCAACGTTTGGGGAAACAGTTGATTGTTCACAATATATTAATATTGGCATTTATTCATCGAATATGAATATCAATGTGACAAAATACTTAAAAGATGGATAATTACTTAGATAAGACAATATAATTCACGCGACAAACATCGACGCACACAACTAGAACAAACTAGTCTGTCGCTACACTACTCAACGTTTCTTACTGGTTGTCTTCGCTACAACTTTAATAAATACAATATATTTATGTCGCACGTAATTACACAGGGCATATACTAATTGTAATCAGCTGTTTATGTAACTGCAAAGTATTTGTACATACTAAATAGATACGTCAGCAACACCTGGAGATACTGAGTGAAGAACTCTTTAAAGAACATTAAAACGGTGTTCGACGACCAATTGCAGAATTGAAAGGGAAAAGTACATTTACAATGAGTACGTTAATAAATCAATTCATTGGAGCTCTTTCGTACTTGGGTTAAATAACTTTGAATAAATGGGAATATTCGTGTTTGTATACATTCGCCGCTTACATGTACAGTTACGTAGCACATTTATATAAAGATGTCACGAATGTATTTGTAGTTTCTTGACGGTTGTCTCGACTGATGTCCAAATAAGCTGCAGGCTATTTCATGGAAAGATGATGTTTTTATCACTACAAGCCATTGCAACTAAAGAGCCCTCCGAAGAACCAGTAAAACAGAAGCAAGTTTTACTGCTAGACTGACCAAATAGTTTCTTGACGGTTGTCTTCGATACAATTGTACGCTTGAATGTATTTACGACATGGCAAACAATCATACATTTTTTTTTATCAATATTGAAATTGAAATAATTGTAGGCTTACCATGTAGACACACATTGAACTTCAACTGGTTCTAAGTGGGGAAATGGTTGTATTACATCATGTGGAGACGTCCACAGGGAACACCATGGAATAACATGGAACATGGAGGAGCACCATTTGCACACACCAGTACAATCATTGCTGCGGTAGTATAGCTGAACTAGACTCGATGTTTCATGGTACATAGTTGTCCTGGAACCAATTCTGTGGAATAATGTTGTTGTACGTATATAATGGCAATACAAAACGTTTCTTGACGGTTGTCTTTGATACAAATTTGGCAATTTTTGTATTATGTAAATACGTAGGAAGCATTAGTAGAAACACGCTTATGAGACTAAACACCACTTAGATATACTGAGAAGGTGAGTCTCACTTGACATAATTAAACATTATCCACATAGAATGACAACTGTCGCCTTAAGTGAGGAAATCGTAGTTTATATAACTTTAAATGTTGACAATTGAAACATGGACTGTCCACGTAGAATACGAGAAACTGAATGTTTAACTGTTTTACTTCAGAATTATGAGGAAATAAATTGATATAGATGAAGACAATATATTTCACGCGATAAATATCGACACAAAATTAGAACAAGTACGGTTGATGGTTTATCTATATTTAGCACTTTAACTTTCGCCACTGGCGTCCTAAGTGGGGAACGTTTGTTTGTCTATAGCCCCCAATAACATGTAGAGACGTCCGTAGAAAACCATAATCAAGTAAGAACTTTGGCCCACTGTCTATACAAAGAGTTTCTTGATGGTTGTCTTCGATACAACGCTTTTACAATATTATTATATGAAACATGAAAGAAGTAGAAAATATTTGTATGTATAATAGCAGTGTATGAGGTGACAAACTACATACTTGGAAATACTGATTGAGTAAACCTCATCGGACACCTTGTGTGTATCTTGTGACACTTTACAATGGCAATTGAAACATGAATACTTTAGTAACGTTCTGAATGTGGAAATACATAGTTATCCCACAGTGCTCACACATTTGTAGAATACAACATGGTACTGCAGTTTGTACATGATAGTACTACAAATACAGTTCAATCAATAGATGACAACGATACAATTAGACAATTTCTTATGATTATTGGATGACATTATTGCAACAAGTTTTTTGACGGTCGTCTTAATGTATAGTAAATAGACAAGTACAATTGAGGCTGCTTCAACCAATGTTAGTGGGTCATAATATTTAGGTACTCCAGTTGACGAGAACTAATTTCTTGACGGTTGTCTTCGATACAACTTGTAAAGTTTCGTATTATTTAAATACGTTGGAAACATTTGAGACTGCAAACTAATTGCAGGTACTGACTAGGTCATGTCAGTCTGAAACATCCGTGGAACTTGTATATTTCATTATCAGTTTAAATATTGATAGGAATGACCACGTACTAGTAGAACCATTAGCTGACTTTTAGAGAATTAAAAGAAGGCATGCGCAAACATTGTAAACATCGACACACACAGCTAGAACAAGCACACACCCCGTGCACTGAACTTGCTGGTAGAACATTGTACTAGACGTTGTACTAACGTTAGCACTTGTCGTAGTAAACAGAGCACACGAGTGACTCCACTCGTACAATAAGTCTCATCACACCTGCATGTGGCATTGGAAGTGAGACGTGGAACGTTTAATGACGTCATAACCAGAGAAACTCATGTTTATTGTAACATCAACATGTTCCATGACTAAGACATATGTAAAAACAATATAATTCACGCGACAAATATCGACGCACACAACTAGAACAAACTAGTCTGTCGCTACAATTATCAACGTTTCTTATTGGTTGTCTTCGCTACAACTTTAATAAATACAATATATTTATGTCGCACGTAATAACGACAAAGACAAGACGGGGAATCTTTGTAACTATAATCCTTTTCGGAATAATGTTGCTGTACGTATATAATGGCAAAACAAAACGTTTCTTGACGGTTGTCTTTGACAAAGACCTTTTTCATATTAAGTACACACATGAAATATTGAGAGTTGGAACATAGATATTCTGTGTATAACGGCCACTTTAGTATCGTTCTAAGTGGGGAACGATACTAAAGTGGTCGTACTACATACTAAAGTTGTCGTTGTACCTATATCGCATCAAGACATTCCTAGAAATTATGACCGATGAATCTCGTATGTCAAACGTTTTATCAGGACGGGCTTTGGAACACAAGACATGAACATGGACGAAATAATACAGACAGTATAATTCATACGACATATATCGACGCACACACAAGTCCGTATATAGTGAACATTTGCCTCAGTAGCAGTCAGTAATATTGTCTCTGAGACATGGAACAATGCACAAGTTCTAATGGAAAGGAACCACGGAGTAATCCATTTTGAACATTTCACAGATTATATTAAGTTGTTTTTTTGTGTGACATATATTTTATCTGAATACATATTTCATATCACATGAAATACTGAAAAGGATATCTTGTGTAACAGTAACTAGCCTCTAGTACTCACAGTAGAAGGTTCACCATAATTAATTTAGTGAAACGTAAAGACTGCATGAAATGTAAGAAACAAATATATAATAATAATATAATAATAATATTCAATAAGTTTCTTGACGGTAGCTTTTTTATACTACAGTATTGAAAAGGATATCTTGTGTAGAACGACCGTAGAGCAGCATCCTCCTCCTCAGTCGTACATTCTTGACAGAATGCTCGTGGTTGACAATGATGCATTTTCCCTGGATATCGTAGCCATCGCGATGTGCCTCCACTTGTTGAAGTCTTCACCCGTAACCCTGGGCACGGGTTCCGCGTTATACCCCGCAGGACTGGGTCCCTGCTGAACTTCGCCATCTACACACTCCGGCCTACTGAAGTGTAAGATGCCCACCCCCGCGACATGGACGCGCCAGACAGGAATTGCCCAAGTGAAGAGTAGAGAAGGTGACTCTACTCCCCCCAGGGCCGAGTTAATGGGCGTGTGATCCCACACCCAAAGGCTTAACACTACCACTACTACAAATATAAATAAAACAACATTCAGTTGTTGTATCTTGTAAATACTAATTCTAGAATAAATTTATGTACTCGCTATTACAGGGCATTTTGTCGGTATGAAATATATTTTATTTAAAAGATACATCAACATTACACAGTTGTCTCCTCACTCGGGCATATTTTACATAGTACAAAGTAAGTTTGTCTTAAAACTACTAGAGTACATTAGTACTTTACATTTTGCGAAAAGATCGACACATACACTTTATGAAAAATCCTGACAAATATTTTTATGAAAAAAACATACTTTCTCATACATTTTGACGCATGTCACACAGAGACAAGACTAATTTCCATTATGTACGTTTAACAAAAAAAAAACAAATGACAAGTCAGTGACGTCATGCACAAAATGACAAGGGCAGAAACATTTATGTTATTGTTGTCTCTTTTTAATGGAGATGTAGAATTACCTTTAGTCTCTAGCGATGATTTACATAACAATACAATGAAGTTTCTTGATAGTTGTCTTCGATACAACTCTTTTACAATATATCAATCATGAAATGATGGAAAATACAAGTAACCCTACAATGTAGATTATTTAAAGAGTTTGTAAATGGTTGTTTTTGATACTATTCTTATTTTTTAAACATAAGTGGCAATACATGTTTCTGTATTGATGCAAATATTATGTTAAATTGTCACATGGACTATCCACCTTGGATGACCGCTGCAATGACTGACACTATGAATTATAGTGATTATAATATCGTAACCAGACATAGATATGTCGCAGTAAGATACATGAAACCGTAGCTTCGTCTATAAGACGCATACAAGACCGTAGATTTTTAACGTTATATTTCACAAACTATGCATTTAGTTTCTTGACGGTTGTCTTCGATACAATCCTTACGTTTCGTTCCAATACTGGTAAGTACCTCTTTATAAGAATGCAAACTACTCGGTAGTTCTGAGTAAGTATTATTTCATCTTTTTTGTATGAATAAAGAGCCCATAGAGAAGAATCATTTAATAAATCAGAATATAATTCATGCGACGAGCACTAAAGAAAAATGCGAGCCAATATTTAAGTACTCCAGTTGACGGGAACAAGTTTCTTGACGGTTGTCCTTCGATACAACTTGAACAATATTTTGTATAACAAGTCTCACTGGGAATGAATATGGGATTGTCTTCTAAGACAATTTAAGAAATTACAATCTTCAAGATAATATATTCTTTCGTCATTTGTAGGGCGTGGACGCGCTACAAATAGCGATTATTCCGAACAGACAGTAAATACTGCAGGTATTTTGATATATTTATTTTTAAATTACAATTTTACAACTTCATAGACTACGCAACTAGTTTCTTGATGATTGTCTTCTATACAACGCTTTTACAATAATACAATCTTGAAATAAGTAGAAAATATGAGTAAGTAGCAGTGTATGAGGTGACAAACTACATACTTGGAAATACTGATTGTACATCAGTTGTTTAATAATTAGCAATCAACAATTAATGGAGTTAGTAACTCCATTACATCACACATCACAATTACCAATCGACGGGACCGCTAACAAAATATATGTAAAGTTAAACTAAACTCAGTCTCATCGAAGTGTTTCTTGACGGTTGTCTTTGATGTAACTCTTACAAGAGTGTGAGGACTTCATTGTGGGAACTGCAATGTTCCACTTTACTTGTGAACAAATATTTCGCATGAAACAGTTGATTATAGGAATACAAAGATTAATGAGCTGTCGGACACAAGACATGGACATGAGTGAGACGACATAGATAAGACACGCAAGTATCAAGTATTCTATGGAATAATCGATTACAACAAACACAGTTCATCGCTTGACGTTTCTTGACGGTTGTCCTTCGATACAACTCTAATACAATACTTTGACCATGAAATATGTAGCGACCATTACATAAGTAGCTGTACATGACACTACAAACTACTTGGAAATACTGAGTAAGTCTCAGCGGACGACAAAATGAAGAAAGGCGCCCCGCCTTGTAAACATCTGAGAAATATTCAATGTGAATGATCACTTTAGATCATTAAAATGTGTTTAAACCTGGATCTGGACAGTAGACTAGAGATGATTGGGATAAGCGTTTTTGTTTTTCATTAGTTGTCAAGTTTCTTGTCGGCTGTTCTCCAATACAACGCGACAAATATGTCGCACGAAGTAAATAATATTTTTTATGAGAACAAGTCGTCGAAGAAGAAGAAGACAAATAACTTTGAATAACTCGGAATTGACGTATAAGTATGAATTATTAAGATATCACGAATGTATTTGTAGTTTCTTGACGATTGTTCTTCGATACAACTCTTAATACATTACTTTGATCATATAGGCAATGTTTGTAAGCAGCTGGCAAATTGTAATATCATAATACACAGCCGACATTACAATAGTGTTGTAAGTACAACACTCACTCACACAGCGACACAATAAGTGGGGAAATGTTGGCTTTACACCACGTGGAGACGTCCAACAACACTGTAACTACAACTATCCCGCCATACATCTGTTGTGGTGGGTATAGTACACCCACTCATTATTCAACACTATAAAGGTATCATTATTTTTGTGTCAATGTAACAATCCAACAACGTTTCTAATTCATCGTTTATTTATTAGATTTTTATATTACGTACATAGTTTCTTGACGGTTGTCTTCGATACAACACTCATGTTGTAATCATGCAACATGTAGGAAAGAGTAGTAAGTAGCTGGAGCCACCGACTACTTGGAAATACTGACTAGGAAACACTACAACATTTAACTTACGAATACGAAGTTTGTTATAATACTTACGTATACCAGCAGGATATTCAGCATACATAAAATACAACATTGTAATTGATACGACAAATATCGACGCACACAATTAGAACAAGCGTGAAGCTCATTCGATGGCTATAAGACACAAGACACAGACAGAGGACATAGTTCATGGAGTCTGATTGAGCCGAACTATTCATTCTTTGGACAGTCTGTTGTATAGACTATGTAAAGAGTTTCTTTCTATGTTCACATGTTTATAAAATAAAATAGAAAAGTCACGTAGAACAGTTCTTAATAGGGAAAATGTTGTTTTATACGTGCCATTAGAAATGTTATATTTAAATATTGCAATAGAAGTTTCCAGACACAAGTTTCTTGACGGTTGTTCCTCGACAGAACCCATATTGTAATACTGGTAAGACAAATATCGACGCACACAGTTAGAACAAGCACGGCGGACGGTACATTGTTAAATTACTTTGAATAAGTGGGAAGTTACAAATATTCTTGTAGTCTGAATATTCGTATTTGTATACATTCCGAGATTTATGCAATTTAGAGATATGATTATATCTCTATGTCGATGTCAAGAAAGCGTTGGTTGTAATATCCCTGCAAAATACGATCAAATTGAATGAAATATTTAATGCTTCATATATCGACGCACACAATTAGAACATTGGTGGCTATGAGACACAGACAGAGGACAACATGTAGGTATTTGAAGTGTTGATGACACGAACTGTTCATTCCTTGGCCAGTCTGTTGTATAGACTATACAAAGAGTGTTTGATCGTTGTTTGGTAGAACAGTGTTGAGTATCACTTTGTGACTTAGAAAATCCATAATAGTCATTTGACTTTCCAATAATTGGTACAAGTTTCTATATGTTATTGAATAATTGAATATTAAAATACCACATAGAATTACAAATACATAATTCTAAATGGGAGTAATGGTTTTCGAGTAGATAATAATAATTGACTCAGTTGCCATGGTAATAAGTTTCTTGACGGTTGTCTTTGATGTAACTCTTACAAGAGTGTGAGGACTTCATTGTGGGAACTGCAATGTTCCACTTTACTTGTGAACAAATATTTCGCAGGAAACAGTTGATTATAGGAATACAAAGATTAATGAGCTGTCGGACACAAGACATGGACATGAGTGAGACGACATAGATAAAGACAATAATTCGTGCTGCAAATATCGACGACGATCGAATGAAGCATTATTTAGAAAATACATTGGTTTTATAGTTAATACTGCAATCATTATTAATATTCAACTGAATATTTGTCGAGATTAATCCCGATTAAAGTCAAATATATTGCTTTACTAATGAAGAAAATTGTGACGATATCCGCAAGGTCAGCTCAGTGGCGTGCCATTGGAGAGGCCTATGTCCAGCAGTGGACGACAACAGGCTGCTCATCAGCTTGTTGTGCAAGACGACGGTTAATACCTACTACTTACATCGAAACATTAAGGACAATTGTGTTTCTTGATGGTTGTATTCGATACAACTTTAGACAATATTCGTATTATATGAACACGAAAGTAACATATTATTTTGTAAGTGGCAGTTAACTACCAACTGTTTAGAAATACTGACACATTATGTAATTGTTATAGATTTAATTAATATGTGTAGAAATAGTAGTAAATTCATTTTATATAATTTATTCTTAACTAACACCTCTGGTGCCTGAATGTAGTGCTTCCTTCTAAGACATGAAACATTATTTAGAAAATTCATTGGTTTTACATTTTATACTAATGCAATGTATTAGTACATTCATTTCGAGACAATAACAAGGAGTTTCTTGATGGTTGTATTCGATAGTCGTCAAACATTTGGAAAAAGTTCTGATTTCTAAATTAATTTTCTAATACAATACTTTGACCATGAAATATGTAGTACTAAGTTAATACTAGCAGGAATCACCATACACATGAAGTATACACTTTATGTATCGCATAGTCTATCCAATAAGTTTCTTGACGGTTGTCTTCGACACAACCTAACATGCAACACTCATAGAACATTAACAACCGCAGGGGAAGTGCGCCTGAAGCGGGCACAGTGTCCAATAGAGGGGACTATTGTATTTAAATATATTTCAAAACTAGCTTTTGCCCGCGACTTCGTTCGCGTGGAATAGTGACTTCCGGCAAATTTTTGGTTTTAACCACATAGTTCCCGATCTCGCGGGATCTCTTCAAAAATGAGATGTGGAAGATATTCCAGGGAACTCTTCAAAAATCAACATAATGAGCTCTGCGTTTGAATTTAATAGATGTATACTCACTTAGGGCATTGAAAAAATAGTTTAAAAACGGACTTAAACTGACTTAAAACTAAAGAAAGCTACGAATTACGAATTTATAACAATTAAAAAAGAAACTATATTACAACCTATCCTCTATGCTATAATAACCAAGCTTAAACTAAATAATTTAAAAGAAACTACTTAAATCTAATCTAATTAATTTATAAATTAGACTTACAATTTTATTAAAAAAACTAACTACAGTAACTACTAATAATCGATATCAAACTAAACCTACGTTAAATAGTTTAACCAAAAAACCAGGAAAACCCAACAAATAAACTTATTAATTGACAAATACAACGAAACCAATTTAGAATATACGAAACAGCAGGACCACTACAGACAAATAATCATACGACTGATAATACACTTTTTCTACGATAGTACCGAAGCGCTCGGCCGATACCCAACCAAATGAATGTAACGAAACCATAGCGCGATCTATTTCGATCCCAACGCCATCTATCGAGGATAAAGACAATTTGGATTATTTATTTATACTCCGTTAGAGCATTTTCTTTGTACTAAATGTTTTATTATATTGATATTACTTTTTTTCACACCTTTTTACTATTTATTTACTTTTTTTCGATAAATTAAAACAATAACATGAACCGAAGTCGTGTAACGATCGACATAGAATTATTTATAAATAATTTATTTCTTATTTTTATTTTTTGATTTTTGAAATAAAAATATATCTATGTCCTTTCTAAGGTTCTAAACTATATCTGTACCAAATTTCAACCAAATCCGTCAAATAGTTGCGGAGATTAATGGTATAAGCATAGAATGTTCGACGTGATTCTTTAATTTGACATAACTTTTTTATTTATGAACCGATTGACATGAAACAAACACTAAATGTAAATTTAAGCATCCCACAATATATTCGTGAAAACCGCATCCAACTCGGATCAGCCGTTTCTGAGATTAGCGCGCACAGACGAACAGACAAACAGACAAACAGACAAACAGACAAACAGACAAACAGACAAAAAAAAAGTTAATTACATTTTTGGGTTCGACATCGACATAACAATAACCCCTGCTATTTTTTTTATTTTTATTTTCAATGTACAGACAGCACTTTTCTACGATTTTATTATATGTATAGATGTTTGCGTAAATTCCGCCCCAACTACACTATTATGCTAGCTAAGGAGGAGGCGGGGCGCGTGAGGGAACGAACGCCCCTCCTCAAGCCCCAGCCGTCGCGAGAGACACTCCGGGCGTCGGGGATCGCACGACGGTCTCCGGCGGGAGAAGTCATTGGATGGTTTTGCCCCCACAAAAAAAAATCTGCACTATTATCTATTAACTAACACTACACTGTAGATAATTTAAAGAGTTTCTTAATGGTTGTCTTCGACACAATTCTTATGTTTTAAACATAAGTGGGAAATATTAAAGAGTAGTTGTTTGTGAGACTACAAACTACCTGGAAATACTGAGTTATATAATATGGAATTACCACATAGAACGACAAGCAGTTCCATGGTGGGATACTGTTTTTCAATTATCACATCATTTACAAACACGCCACGACGCAAATTACTGATAGCATTGCAAGAGTTGATCACGAACTAATGAGTTTCTTGACGGTTGTCTTAGATACAAGGTTGATCGAACATAATAGTACTAAGAGGTGACAGTTATTTCAAACACCTTCTTAACTTCAGTATTTTGAGAATTGTGTATACGTACAATTATGTACCAAAATATATTCCAAAGCTCATGGCCTTGGAACATCAGACCATGAATATGTACAAGAAAATAAGTGACTCAATCAGACTGAAGTCACAACATTCACGTAACAAATATCGACGCACACAATCAGAACAAACACAAAGCCCAAGTATGAACTAGTATATAGCAGTATATAGTATATAGCCCACAATGAGGGTATTTCCAGTAATGAATTGTGTCCACAGCCAAATCCTGTCGGCATGCATTGTATTTACATGTAAAGGTTTCACGAATGTACGTAGAAGTTTCTTGACGGTTATCTTCGAGCAACCATGGCACACGCCGCGCACTGACCTCGTCTGGTAGAACATTGCTACAACACGTTGTACTAACATTAGCACTACACATACGACACACACATGTCTTTGGACAAACAAATAAGTTTCTAGACATCGTCTCTTACTAGTTTTGTCCTTCAAACAATCTTTTACAATATATTAACGTTTGTGTTGGAAATATGCAAGTACTCGTACCAACATGTAGCTGTCAGCTACTTGGAAACACACACACACGCGTGTGTTTACCTTTCTGACATAAAAGTTGATTTGGACAATGATAGACATAATCAACCATACATTGTTCAAGAGTTAGGGAAAGGAAGAACATACTTCAGAACGCATCGTGTACGATGTACTAGAATATTTATATAAAGACAATATAATTCACGCGACAAACATCGACGCACACAACTAGAACAAACTAGTCTGTCGCTACACTACTCAACGTTTCTTACTGGTTGTCTTCGCTACAACTTTAATAAATACAATATATTTATGTCGCACGTAATTACGACAAAGACAAGACGGGGAATGCTTCATAACTATAATCCTGTTTGGAATAATGTTGCTGTACGTATATAATGGCAATACAAAACGTTTCTTGACGGTTGTCTTTGACAGAGACCTAATTTTCATATTACACACATGAAATATTGAGAGTTGGAACATAGATATTCTGTGTATAACGAACACTTTAGTATCGTTCTAAGTGAGGAAATTGTCGTTGTACCTATATCGCATCACGACGTTCCTAGAAATGATGACCGATGTATCTCGTATGTCAAACGTTTTATCGGGACGGGCTTTGGAACCCAAGATTTATTAAACATGGACGAAACAATACAGACAATATAATTCATACGACATATATCGACGCACACACAAGTCTGTATATTCAAACACTTTCTCATGTTATAAACTCTATATTTTGGAAATTGTATCAGTACAATTATGTACTAAACAAATGTTCCTAAGCTCATGGTCTTGGAACATCAGACCATGACAATACACAAGAAGTACATCCTGTTGTGATTCTTTCACATCTTCGTACACTTTGAACATTTCAAAGATTATATTAAGTTTCTTGACGGTTGTCTTCGATACAACTTTGACAAATATTTTGTATTAAATAATATATTCAAAGTGAGACGTAGAATATTTCAAACACCTTCTCATGTTATAAACTCAATATTCTGGAAATTGTACCAGTACAATTATGTACTAAACATATATTCCAAAGCTCATGGAACATCAGACCATGACAATACACAAGAAATACATATTCCTGTTGGGATTTCATTCTGCTGACGTATCATTGAATTGTTGTGTCAAATATGACACTTCATAAACCATTGTCTTATAATTTTACTACATATTTGATATTTAATGAGTTTCTTGACAGTTGTTCTTTGATATAACAGATATTTAATCTTAATACATATTTCATATCACATGCAATACTGAAAAGGATATCTTATGTAGAACGTCCGTAGAGCAGCATCCTCCTCCTCAGTCGTACATTCTTGACAGAATGCTCGTGGTTGACAATGATGCATTTTCCCTGGATATCGTAGCCATCGCGATGCACCTCCACTTGTTACAGTCTTCACCCGTAACCCTGGGCACGGGTTCCGCGTTATACCCCGCAGGACTGGGTCCCTGCTGAACTTCGCCATCTACACACTCCGGCCTACTGAAGTGTAAGATGCCCACCCCCGCGACATGGACGCGCCAGACAGGAATTGCCCAAGTGAAGAGTAGAGAAGGTGACTCTACTCCCCCAGGGCCGAGTTAATGGGCGTGTATGATCCCACACCCAAAGGCTTAACACTACCACTACTACAAATATAAATAAAACAACATTCAGTTGTTGTATCTTGTAAATACTAATTCTAGAATACATTTATGTACTCGCCATTACAGGTCATTTTGTCGGTATGAAAAATATTTTATTTAAAAGATACATCAACATTACACAGTTCTCTGTTCGTCGATACAATTCTTTTACAATGTAGATTATTTAAAGAGTTTCTTAATGGTTGTCTTCGACACAATTCTTATGTTTTAAACATAAGTGGGAAATATTAAAGAGTAGTAGTTTGTGAGACTACAAACTACTTGGAAATACTGAGTTATATAATATGGAATTACCACATAGAACGACAAATAGTTCCATAGTGGGGACATAGTCTTTTGTAAATATCCCGTCATTTCCAATACGAAATATACAGTCAAGTACCTAATAATATGTCAACACACGAGACAGTGGACATCGACTCGGACGCATCCGAAGAGTTTGAGAATATTTAAAGTTGTGATTCCGCACATTGACAAAGCTATAGGATCCCGCGATAATGCGGGATACATCGAAACACTGACTCATATAGCTTGAACTAGCACACACTATGTGTTCAAAATATAATCTTTATGACCCCACATAGATCCTCAATGACATAATTTCTATATTAAATACATTTTCATCAATTAACATTTCTATATAAAGACTAAAAAGACAGAGAGTCACTACAGATCATTTAACTTCATAGACTACTCAATATGTTTCTTGACAGTTGTCTTTGATACAGTTTTGTTACACTTTTCGTACTACGTAAACACGTAGAAAACGTTTGAAGAGAATTTTCAATAAACAGTACTGTACATTGTAACCTCCACGTTCTAAGTGGAACAATAGTTGTTTTAATTGTAAAATATGATGTTGATATCACAATCGAGTGATAAATCCTTACAAGCTGACTATACTTGTATCTTAGTCGAAGACATCGACAAAATTAAAATCGACGTCAGCTAGAACTAGCGGTAGACAGTTAATTGTCAAATTACTTTAAATTAATGACGAATTCCAAAATTTGGTCAAATCTGAGTTCAATTAGACTTTTATGGAGAGTGACCGAAGAGTCAAAACTGGCCTATAGAATTGTATTCAGAGTAATTAATGAATGTTTCAAATATCGACGCACACAATTACAACATTGGTGGTTATTCATTTTTAGATATAAATGTACAAAATATAGTGATAGGAAAGTATTATAGAATAATATTGACATAGTACGTTTTAAAATTAAATGAATGCTTAGCACATTAAAGTACTTTGTAGTTTCAAATCTGAACTTAATCGTAAAATGATGAAGTTGAAAATAGGTTGTCTCTCAATGTGCTACTTGCTGCAAGGTACAATAGTTAATTGAATCAAATCAAATCAAATCACTTTAATGCATCCATAGTGTACAATTTGGTCATTAACATTTGCATTACATGAACTGCACAAATTTTGGAAATGATCGTAAATATTAATGTTCCATCTCTTTTGTGTGAACAAAAGAGTTCATAGAGAAGAATCATTTAATGAATCAGAAAATAATTCCTGCAGAATCCAAGAAAATGGCAATATTTAGGTACTCTAGTTGACGAGAACTAGTTTCTTGACGGTTGTCTTCGATACAACTTGTAAAGTTTCGTATTATTTAAATACATTTGAGACTGCAAACTATTATTTGGGTCAGTCTGACGTGGAACTTTCAAAATGTAATGTATGTTTCATTATCAGTTTAAATATTGATAAGAATAATCACGTGGAACGACAAATGGTACTAAGTGTTCCCACTTAGTTATTTTTGATTCGTTAATTGTTGATTCTTGAAATTGTGAGGCCACAAAACATTCGTCTGTATATATTTGTCAGACTTAGAGACGAGCTCAACACTTGACTTGAAAGAAAATGCATTCTCAACTAGTTTCTTGGCGGTTGTTCTCCGATAAACATGTAATATAAACATTTTAATCATGAAATATGTAGCGATCATTACATAAGTAGCTGTACATGACACTACAAACTACTTGGAAATACTGAGTAAGTCTCAGCGGACAACAAAATGAGGAAAGGCGCCCCGCCTTGTGAGACATGGAATATTTAGGTTGGATAAACTAGCAACATCCAATTATCTATACATATAATAAAATCGTAGAAAAGTGCTGTCTGTACATTGAAAATAAAAATAAAAAAAATAGCAGGGGTTATTGTTATGTCGATGTCGAACCCAAAAATGTAATTAACTTTTTTTTTGTCTGTTTGTCTGTTTGTCTGTTTGTCTGTTTGTCTGTTTGTCTGTTCGTCTGTGCGCGCTAATCTCAGAAACGGCTGATCCGAGTTGGATGCGGTTTTCACGAATATATTGTGGGATGCTTAAATTTACATTTAGTGTTTGTTTCATGTCAATCGGTTCATAAATAAAAAAGTTATGTCAAATTAAAGAATCACGTCGAACATTCTATGCTTATACCATTAATCTCCGCAACTATTTGACGGATTTGGTTGAAATTTGGTACAGATATAGTTTAGAACCTTAGAAAGGACATAGATATATTTTTATTTCAAAAATCAAAAAATAAAATAAAAATAAAATAAAAATAAAATAAAAATAAAATAAAAATAAAATAAAAATAAAATAAAAATAAAATAAAAATAAAATAAAAATAAAATAAAAATAAAATAAAAATAAAAATAAAATAAAAATAAAATAAAAATAAAATAAAAATAAAATAAAAATAAAATAAAAATAAAATAAAAATAAAATAAAAATAAAATAAAAATAAAATGAAAATAAAATAAAAATAAAAATAAAATAAAAATAAAATAAAAATAAAAATAAAAATAAAATAAAAATAAAATAAAATAAAAATAAAATAAAAATAAAATAAAAATAAAATAAAAATAAAATAAAAATAAAATAAAAATAAAATAAAAATAAAATAAAAATAAAATAAAAATAAAATAAAAATAAAATAAAAATAAAATAAAAGTACGGAATTGAACAATGTCGGGCTGTTCCTATACTCCGTAGATAGATGGCGTTGATCGCGCAATGGTGTAATTACAATTGTTCAGTTCATGTTATTGTTTTAATTCATTGGAAATTTGTTTTTACAAAATAGTAAAAAGCAATGAAAAATATAACATAATACAACTTTTAGTACAAAGAAAACGCTCTAACGGAGTATAGATAATTCTATGTCGATCGTTACACGACTTCGGTTCATGTTATTGTTTTAATTCATCGAAAAAAAGTTAACAAATAGTAAAAAGGTATGAAAAAAATTATATCAATATAATTAAACTTTTAGTACAAAGAAAATGCCCGAACGGAGTATAAATAAATAATCCAAGTTGTCTTTATCCTCGATAGATGGCGTTGGGATCGAAATAGATTGCGCTATGGTTTTGTTACAATTATTTGGTTGGGTATCGGCCGAGCGCTTCGGTACTATTGTAGAAAATGTGTATTATCAGTCGTATGATTATTTGTCTGTAGTGGTCCTGCTGTTTCGTATATTCTAAATTGGTTTCGTTGTATTTGTCAATTAATAAGTTTATTTGTTGGGTTTTCCTGGTTTTCTGGTTTAACTTTTTAACGTAGGTTTAGTTTGATATCGATTATTAGTAGTTACTGTAGTTAGTTTTTTTAATAAAATTGTAAGTCTAATTTATAAATTAATTAGATTAGATTTAAGTCGTTTCTTTTAAATTATTTAGTTTAAGCTTGGTTATTATAGCATAAAGGATAGGTTCTAATATAATTTCTTTTTTAATTGTTATAAATTCGTAATTCGTAGCTTTCTTTAGTTTTAAGTTAGTTTAAGTCCGTTTTTAAACTATTTTTTCAATGCCCTAAGTGAGTATACATCTATTAAAATCAAACGCAGAGCTCATTATGTTGATTTTTGAAGAGTTCCCTGGAATATCTTCCACATCTCATTTTTGAAGAGATCCCGCGAGATCGGGAACTCATCATCATCATCATCATCATCAGCCTATAGCTATGGGAACTATGTGGTTAAAACCAAAAATTTGCCGGAAGTCACTATTCCACGCGAACGAAGTCGCGGGCAAAAGCTAGTAATAAATATACACTTGAAATATTGAAATACCACGTAGAACGACAACTGTCGCCTTAAGTGAGGAAATCGTAGTTTATATAATTTTATATGTTAACAATTGAAACATGGACTGTCCACGTAGAATACGAGAAACTGAATGTTCAACAGTTTTACTCTCACCAAAAGCGAACGGAAAAACATAGATGAAGACAATATAATCCACGCGACAAATATCGACGCACACAATTAGAACAAGTACGGTTGATGATTTATCTATATTTAGCACTTTAACTTTCGCCACTGGCGTCTCAAGTGGGGAACGTTTGTTTGTTTGAAGCCTCAATACTATGCGGACACCAAAATTAAAAACTGGTTTCAACAATGAGTTTCTTGACGGTTGTCTTCGATACAATGCTTACATTTCGTTCCAATACTAGTAAGTACCTATTTATAAGGCTACAAACTACTCGGTAGTTCTGAGTAAGTATTCAACATCACTTTGTGAACGTGACACAATATCATTCATAAACACTACACAGGTACAATGAAAACTGAACATTGGAACTACAAGTAGTTGTAAAATGTGGATATCGTGGAATGTTAATTATATGAAGAAATATTATTCTATATGTCGGCACGTAGGTACCCGCTGTATCACTAATGTAAGCGTGACATGATCAAGCGCCAGTAAAATTCCAGCTTTGGCAGATATTTAGACGTAATCAGCAGTTTCTTGACGGTTGTACTTCGATACATTTTCGAGCAGTGTATGTCACCACATACTACTTGGACATACTGACTAGATAGCGCACAATGCGCGTATATATGGGGCTGCCTGTAGAGACATGTTAAATAGTATATAATGATATCCTATGTATATTACTTTGTATATACGAATACTGCACGTACAACGATCACTTCAATGGCGTCCTAAGTTAGAAAACGCTTGTTTATGAACAAACTGATCCATAATACATATATGAACATATGCCACCGTTTTACTTGAACTGCAATAAAATCTCCAACATCAGCAAAATCTTTCATCTCATAGACTTTATAATAAGTTTCTTGACGGTTGTCTTCGATACAACGTTGACAGAACATATAGTACCTAGCTGTGTATGTGGCTACACACCACTGTGGAATACTGACTGGGTAGATGTCATAGCGTTTGTTGCCATTAAACTACAGAACGAAATGATCAAATTGAATGATATATTTAGAGCGCCAAATATCGACGCACACAATTAGAACATTGGTGGTTATTCATTTTTAGGTATAAATGTACAAAATATAGTGTTATGAAAGTATTATAGGATAATGTTGACATTTCAAAAGCAACTAATTAAAGAATAGTTGCTGAATATTAAAGTACAAACGAGTTAGTTATTACAACCATAATAAATAGACAAATGTCATTGAGGCTGTCGTAGAAGAAAACGGAAATATACGAGACAATATGTAGGTACTCCAGTTCACGAGAACTAGTTTCTTGACGGTTGTCTTCGATACAACGCTTGTATAATATACCAATTACGAAACAAGGGGAGAATATTACTTGGAAATACTGATTGAGTCAACCTCATCGGGCACCATATGTGATATGGGCCTCGTTGAACAAATTCATTGGAGTTCCAACGTTTGGGGAAACAGTTGATAGTTCACAATATATTCATATTGGCATTTATTAATTGAATATGAATAGCAATATGACCAACTGGATGTGAAATGTCAACTATTACATAGATAAGACAATATAATTCACGCGACAAACATCGACGCACACAACTAGAACAAACTAGTCTGTCGCTACACTACTCAACGTTTCTTACTGGTTGTCTTCGCTACAACTTTAATAAATACAATATATTTATGTCGCACGTAATAACGACAAAGAGGAAATTGTCGTTGTACCTATATTTATTATTCACTTACAGCCAAAGACAATGCGGAGAATGCTTCGTAACTATACTCCTATTCGGATTAATGTTGCTGTACGTATGTATATAATGGCAATACAAAATGTTTCTTGACGGTTGTCTTCGATACAACTTTGGAAATATTCGTATTATGTAAATACGTTGGAAACATTTGTAGAAACACGCTTATGAGACTAAACACCACTTAGATATACTGACTAGGTGAGTCTCACTTGAATACTTCTACAGAACACCGACATCCATAAACACCAGTTATCTTCCTAAGTAGCACACAGCCAGCGCACAAGATATATCAAAGAGGGGAATGATTTAACTCCATAGACTGTTCAACAGGTTTCTTGGCGGTTGGCTTTATGGTATATAACGTTAAATATTAAACACTTACATGTTGATTTAGTAGAAGCACGTAGTACGAGCACTGTATGTCGCACTAAGTGGGGAAATATCAGTTTACATCATTTCGACATGTTACAAGGGTAAGTGATGGCTACACTTATAGTTGTTATAAAACATACAACTTTGATTTCTTGTAATGTAACGTCAATGTATAAAGGCATTTAAATACATTTTGTGACTAACTATTATACAATCACACTGTATCAAATTTAAGTTTATTCATTATTCAATGTGTTTCTTAACGGTTGTTCTTTGATGAAACATATATTTTATCTTAATATATATTTCATATCACATGAAATACTGAAAAGGATATCTTGTGTAGAACGACCGTAGAGCAGCATCCTCCTCCTCAGTCGTACATTCTTGACAGAATGCTCGTGGTTGACAATGATGCATTTCCCTGGATATCGTAGCTCTCGCGATGTGCCTCCACTTGTTGAAGTCTTCGCCCGTAACCCTGGGCACGGGTTCCGCGTTATACCCCGCAGGACTGGGTCCCTGCTGAACTTCGCCATCTACACACTCCGGCCTACTGAAGTGTAAGATGCCCACCCCCGCGACATGGACGCGCCAGACAGGAATTGCCCAAGTGAAGAGTAGAGAAGGTAACTCTACTCCCCCCAGGGCCGAGTTAATGGGCGTGTATGATCCCACACCCAAAGGCTTAACACTACCACTACTACAAATATAAAACAACATTCAGTTGTTGTATCTTGTAAATACTAATTCTAGAATACATTTATGTGCTCGCCATTACAGGACATTTTGTCTGTATGAAATATATTTTATTTAAAAGATACATCAACATTACACAGTTCTCTCCTCACTCGGACATATTTTACATAGTACAAAGTAAGTTTGTTTTAAAATTACTAGAGTATAATAGTACTTTACATTTTGCGAAAAGATCGACACAAACACTTTATTAATAAATCATGACAAATATTTTTATGAAGAAAACTTACTTTTCCATACATTTTGACGCGTGTCATGTTTAAGTGTGGGAGAGCCATGCTTCGGCACGAATGGGCCGGCTCGACCGGAGTAATACCTCGGCCTCACAGAAAACCGACGTGAAACAACGCTTGCGTTGTGTTTCGTTGTGTGAGTGAGGTTACCGGAGGCCCAATTCCCCCCTTCCCAATCTTCCCCATCCCCATTCCCGAACAACAACCCTTAAATTCCTGACTCCCAAAAAGCCGG
This sequence comes from Spodoptera frugiperda, assembly GCF_023101765.2. NCBI lineage: Eukaryota > Metazoa > Arthropoda > Insecta > Lepidoptera > Noctuidae > Spodoptera > Spodoptera frugiperda. The sequence goes on from NC_064230.1 coordinate 4,213,832, forward strand.
TAACGCACTTGTAAAGCCTCTGGTGTTTCAAGTGTCCATGGACGATTAATAAAAACAATTGACATGTCAATGACGTGACAACCGAAATGACAAGGACAAAAACATTTATGTTATTGTTGTCTCTTTTTAATGGAGATGTAGAATTACCTTTAGTCTCTAGCGATGATTTACAAAACAATACAATGAAGTTTCTTGATAGTTGTCTTCGATACAACTCTTTTACAATATTTCAATCATGAAATGAGGGAAAATACAAGTAACCCTACAATTTCGATTTTTTAAAGAATTTCTTAATGGTTGTCTTCAATACAATTCTTATGTTTTAAACATAAGTGGGATATATTAAAGAGTAGTTGTTTGTGAGACTACAATTATCATCAGCATTAAGTATTGGTACCTATATCAATTGGTTTCTTGCCGGTTGTTCTTTGATACAACTCTCAGACAAAACGTTGAACATGAAATGTGTGAGAAATATATGTAAGTAGCTGTACATGGAGCTACAAGCTACTTGGAAATACTGAATGAGTAAATAGCATCAGGAGGTGCTCGACCACCTCGAGTATCTTGACTTAGTTTTACATTTCATAGAAGTACGAAGAAGTTTCTTGACGGTTGTCTTCGATGCTATCCTCCCGCTATAATTATACGCAGGAAGTATCGGTAACTATATACACTACAAACTGTATACTTGGACATACATAGGTACCGCCGTGTGACTGACGGTGTACTGTAGCCAAATATTTCAATATTAAAACATTTTCAATAACTTCACATTGCCCAAACATTGAGAATGGAATATAGAATTAGCCCGCAGAACGAGAAATAGTTCTAAGCGAGGAAAATAGAGGGAGACAGCAATATAATGGCTGAAGAAAAAACAAGGAAGTGTCTCTTACGAGGTACTGACAATCAGTATACCACAATGGAGTTTCTTGACGGTTGTCTTCAATACAAATGTATGCTTGAATGTGTTTACGACGTGGAATATAACAAATAACCATCTGCACCGCTGTAGACACGGCCGAGACAAGAAGACCTGCTCGTGCTACTCTCCATACACACGACTCTGTTAGCGCCATATATTTGAAGGCGCGGGATTCCGTACATTGACAAAAGCTATGGGATCCCGTGTAACATGAAAGATGGAGGAGCACCATTTGCACACACCAGTACAATCATTACTGCGGTAGTATAGCTGAACTAGACTCGATGTTTCTTGATACATAGTTGTCCTCGGTACAAGTGGGCAAATATCATGAACTAGACTCGATGTTTCTTGATACATAGTTGTCCTCGGTACAAGTGGGGAAATATCAGTTTACATCATTTCGACATGTTACAAGAGTAAGTGATGGCTACACTTATAGTTGTTATAAAACATACAACTTTGATTTCTTGTAATGTAACGTCAATGTATAATGGCATTTAAAACCATTATGTAACTATAAAATTCATCCACAGTATGTAAGTATAAGTTTATAAATTATTCAATGAGTTTCTTGACGGTTGTTCTTTGATGTAACATATATTTTATCTTAATACCATATACAACGTCCCCACGTATTAACTGTTTCATTTCATAGTCTATCCAACAAGTTTCTTGACGGTTGTCTTCGATACAACGCTAACAAATATTTTGTACAATAAGCCTCATTGTGGCTGAATGCGACATTGAAAGTGAGATGTAAAACTCTTGATAATGCCACGGAGTACCGTGGAGAGTAATTCAATTTAAAAAACAAATGAATATTGTGAAAGTCCTGAACAACTACAAATAGTTGTAAGTGGGGAAACTGTTGTTTTATATCGCGACAAGTTTAGAAAAGATGACGAGTTGCTGTTACCTCTACACTGTAACTACTGCTCTACTGGCATTTTACGATCGGAAATACTTGAATTATATCGAGTTAATATATTCACACAAAATGCTATTAAGAATACTTTTAATTGTGTTAAATTGAAACGGGAAGACCACGCTACGACTTCGATGCTTAATTATAAATTAATCATACGACATATATCGACGCACACAATTAGAACAAACACAACTGTCACTAGCACATTGCTTGACGGTTGTCTTCGATACAACTTCAACAAATATTTCGTACAATGCAAATTACTAGACAATACATTTAATATTGAGAATTGAGAACCACTTTAGTGACGTCATAAGTGGGGAAATAGTTATGTTAGCTCCTGTATGGAGGAGTGTTTTTAAAACATTAATGTTGGAATTCAAACATTTAAATTCAATACGAATGGATATTTTATGAAGATAAGGGGTTGTCGCTTTCCGTTGAGGAATATTAAACATATGTATTTTTTTTTTTTTTGGAATAGGCAAACGAGCAAACGACCTGATAAAACAAGGATGTATGTAAAGTTTCTTGACGGTTGTCTTCGACACAAGCTAACATGCAACTCTCATAGAACATTAGATATAGTTGCAGTCAGTAATATTGTTGTACCAAATATCGACGCGCACAGCGTCACATCGAGCGCCTGAATGTAGTGCCGCCTTCTGAGACATGAAATGTTGAGAAACCGCTCTAGTAATGAGCTGAAATTTTGATGACATAAACTATCGAATGAGTTTCTTGATGGTTGTCTTTGATGTAACTCTTACAAGAGTATGAGGACTTCATTGTGGAAACTGCAATGTTCCACTTTACTTGTGAACAAATATTTCGCATGAAACAGTTGATTATAGGAATACAGAGATTAATGAGCTGTCGGACACAAGACATGGACATGAGTGAGACGACATAGATAAAGACAGTAATTCGTGCAGCAGGTATCGTGTGCACTATCAAATGATCTATTACAACAAACACAGTTCATCACTAGTCGTTTCTTGACGGTTGTCTTTGATACATGTTTGTAATACTTTTCGTACTACGTAAACACGTAGGAAACCATATGGAAATCTTTACAATCAATGACTGCCTTCATCATAACATTAAGGACAATTGTGTTTCTTGATGGTTGTATAAAGTTGTATTCGATACAACTTTAGACATTATTCGTATTATATGAACACGAAAGTAACATATTAATTTGTAAGTGGCAGTTAAATACCAACTGTTTAGAAATACTGACACATTATGTAATTGTTATAGATTTCGTTTTATTTTATATCATTTATTCTTAACTTACACCTCTGGTGCCTGAATGTAGTGCTTCCTTCTAAGACATGAAACATTATTTAGAAAATTCATTGGTTTTACAATTTATACTAATAATGTATTGTATGTATTCATTTCAATACATGACGAAATACGGCTTTCCAGCGATACTTAACTTTCTGTACATAATATTAATTTGTGGAGTTTCTTGATGTTTGTTCTTCGATAGAACTCTTATACAAAAATTTAACGTATAATAAATTACGTTTTACGTATTATACAATACTTTAATCATAGAATACATTACGTGAGATACATCAGTCAGTAGCTGCACAATGTACATACATACGTAGGAAAATATTTACATATTCCACGTAGAAACACCACTTCAATGGCGGCATAAGTGGGGAAATTATTTCTTAAACCTTGGGTAGGTCTATAGAAAAGACGATTAAAGACATTTACCTCAATATACCCTTGTCCAATACAACATACTAATACTATAATGTTTTACTTTTAATTTATTGTGCTTGTCTTCTTAGACAAGCGCTGCAAATCCGTTTCCTCGAGCGAAGAATGTATACAAATACAATTTTTGTGTTTCTTGACGGTTGTCCTTCGATACAACTCTAATACATACAATACTTTGTCCATGAAATATCTTACAGGAAATATTAGTAAGTAGCAGATTGTTGTATTATAATAAACATTCAACATTATAATGTGAACTACCCACTTACAGCGACCACACGTAATAAGTGGGGAAAGATCACTTCAATGAAAGTACCATTAAGTGGGGAAATAGTTGATTCATATCGTGCTGCGATGGTCGCAGAGAGAAATATTAGTTTTCCACAAGACCAGTACTAAAAGAAAAGATAGTTATAATTATTACATTTCGAAAAGGCAAGAAAGTTTCTTGACGATTAACTGAGGAACATGATGTCTGTGGGACATTCCTTCCAGTCACCGCATTAAACACGAACGTACCACTTAGAGCGACACAGTTCTAAGCGAGGTTGTTAACCCCGCGATCCAGCGACGACGCACCGTGCGGGGGCCGGGGGAGGGGATGCCGCGACGCGAGCGCGCTGCATGCAAGCGGCAGCGACGACACTCGCCGAAAGCAACGGTCGAGCGCAGTTACTTTTTTTACCGCTCACGTTTTATTAATTATTTGTCAAATTGTATTCGTTTATTTTCAATACAAATCACAGTTCCGTGCAATATTTGTTTTATTTTCCACAAACAAGACTTTTAAATATCGACGCACACAGTTAGAACAAACACTGATGTCACGTTACTTGACGGTTGTCTTTAACACAACTTGGAACAATTACGTATTATGTAAATACGTAGGAAACATTAGTTAGACTACAACCCACGCAGATATACTGACTAGGTGTCACCAGGTACAGTCCAACGCGAGACGGAGCACCCTCGGTGGGACTTTGATACAATGGAACAACTCCAGGAAGCATGAACAACCTAAGTTTGATGAAATGTGTATTACACATGTTCACAATTCTATATGACATTAAGTATTGAGAAATATTCTTGAGAGACATAATATTTGCGCACACAACGCAACAATAATGACCGCACTCTTGAACTGTGAGGAGACACATGCGAGTCTTTGTGTCGCGAAGTTTAATTTCCAAACAGTTTCTTGACGGTTGTCTTTTATACAACTTTAGAAAATATCCACATTATGTAAATACGAAGGAAACATGTAAGTAGCTGTCTATAGCAACACAAGCTCTATACATGGAAATACTGATTACGTACATCTCATCTGACACCTTTAAGGTAACGTTTAATAAACCATTACATTTGATAACTTTTGATAACTTCAGTAACAGGACATATCTCTCATCTATTCCTATTCTTACATCACATAGTTTCTTGCTGGTTGTCTTCGACACAACTTTGGTAAACGTCGAGAAACAACGTATTGTTTAATATTTTGTTAACAACGTGTTGTACAAGAGTTCCATACTACGTGTAGTGCTACCATCATTTTGGAATATTTCTTTTATAAGACTTTTGAGTTTCTTGACAGTTGTTCTTCGACAGAACTCGATGTGTTCGATAGTACTGTATAACAAGTCTCTTTATCCCAAGATACAATATAATTCACACGGCCGAGACAAGGAGACCTGCTCGTGCTACTCTCCATACACACGACTCTGTTCACGGCTCAAATGTAATATTTGGGTTCCAGTTAACGAGAACTAGTTTCTTGACGGTTGTCTTCGATACAACTTGTAAAGTTTCGTATTATTTAAATACGTAGAAAACATTTGAGACTGCAAACTAATTGCAGGTACTGACTAGGTCATGTCAGTCTGAAATCTTGTATATTTCATTATCAGTTTAAATATATTGATAGGAATGACCACGCGAAACGACATATTGTTATTATATAGAAATAAATGATCTGTGTGTAGTCGGATGGTAACAAAACAAGAGGGGAAACTTAAGTACACTCATAATCACTCAATAAGTTTCTTGATAGTTGTCTTTCGATACATATTACTGTATTACATGAAATGTTGAGATAACGTTATATCTGACCACCTTCATCACAACATTAAGGACAATTGTGTTTCTTGATGGTTGTATTCGATACAACTTGAGACAATATTCGTATTATATGAACACGAAAGTAACACATTATTTTTTAAGTGGCAGTTAACTACCAACTGTTTAGAAATACTGACACATTATGTAATTGTTATAGATTTTAACTACATGTGCAAAAAAGTTAGACTGAAGTCACAACATTCATGTAACAAATATCGACGCACACAATCAGAACAAACACAAAGCCCTGTAAGTAGCTGTTTATGAGATTACAAGCTACTTGGACATACTGATTTATAAACACCACATTTTGTGTGAGACTTTGTTGACGGCAGTTCTTCAATAGAAACATCATATTTTGACATATAGTATGAACATTTATAAAGACACAAACTACATACTTGGAAATGCCGACTAGGTAAGGTGTCTTGTGATACATGGAACGTTTAACAAATCCATGGAGTATTGAGAAATCAAACATGGATATATCACACGCAAACAAGCGTCAGTTAGATAATATTTGAAATGTTTTAAACGCTACTGTTTTCATATACCATACAATATTGTGTCACAGTCTTATTATGTCGCAAGCATTAAATATCGATACATAATCATAACACAACTTTTTATAAGTGCGAGCATTGCAAGAGTTGATCATGAATTAATGAGTTTCTTGACGGTTGTCTTCGATACAAGGTTGATCGAACATAATGCTGAGGTGACAGTTAATTCAAACACCTTCTCATGTTACAAACTCAATATTTTGGAAATTGCAAAAGTAAGATTATACATTATTCAATGAGTTTCTTGACGGTTGTTCTTTGATGTAATATACTCGAATATTTTATCTTAATACATATTTCATATCAAATGAAATACTGAAAAGAATATCATGCTTAGAACGACCATAGAGCAGCATCCTCCTCCTCAGTCGTACATTCTTGACAGAATGCTCGTGGTTGACAATGATGCAGTTTCCCTGGATATCGTAGCTCTCGCGATGCGCCTCCACTTGTTGAAGTCTTCACCCGTAACCCTGGGCACGGGTTCCGCGTTATACCCCGCAGGACTGGGTCCCTGCTGAACTTCGCCATCTACACACTCCGGCCTACTGAAGTGTAAGATGCCCACCCCCGCGACATGGACGCGCCAGACAGGAATTGCCCAAGTGAAGAGTAGAGAAGGTGACTCTACTCCCCCCAGGGCCGAGTTAATGGGCGTGTATGATCCCACACCCAAAGGCTAATATCATGTTAATACTACCATTACTACAAATATAAATAAAACAACATTCAGTTGTTGTATCTTGTAAATACTAATTCTAGAATACATTTATGTACTCACCATTACAGGGCAATCTGTCCGTATGAAATATATTTTATTTAAAAGATACATCAACATTACACAGTTCTCTCCTCACGCGGACATATTTTACGTAGTACGAAGCAAATTTGTTTTAAAAGTAATTTCCATTATGTACGTTTAACAAAAAACAAATGACAATAAAAATTTCCAAAATTTACTGTCCACTTACAACACAGACAAAGACAATGCGGAGAATGCTTCATAACTATACTCCTGTTTGGATTAATGTTGCTGTACGTATATAATGGCAATACAAAACGTTTCTTGACGGTTGTTTACGATACAACTTGTAAAGTTTCGTATTATTTAAATACGTAGGAAACATTAAATTTGAGACTGCAAAGTAATTGCAGGTACTGACTAGGTCATGTCAGTCTGAAACATCCGTGGAACTTGTATATTTCATTATCAGTTTAATGAAATGTGTTTTACGCATGTTCTCATTTCTATATTACATTAAGTATTGAGAAATGTTCTCGAGAAACATACTATTTGCGCACACAACGCAACAATACTGACGACAGTGTCATTTTATGAAGTAGCGTGTCTCTCTGACGCGAAGTTTAATTTCCAAACAGTTTCTTGACGGTTGTCTTTTATACAACTTTAGAAAATATTGACATTATGTAAATACGAAGGAAACATGTAAGTAGCTGTCTATAGCAACACAAGCTCTATACATGGAAATACTGATTACGTACATCTCATCTGACACCTTTAAGGTAACGTTTAATAAACCATTACATTTGATAACTTTTGATAACTTCAGTAACAGGACATATCTCTCATCTATTCCTATTCTTACATCACATAGTTTCTTGCTGGTTGTCTTCGACACAACTTTGATAAACATCGAGGAACAACCGCATTCTATCTGAATCGATTCAATTTTTTTTATAATTCATAGACTGCTCAACGAGTTTCTTGACGGTTGTACTCAACACAAGCCACACAACAGTCATGAACAATCCAATACATGGAAGTTATTTAATGAACTTGTATCGGATCGTGAGACTCGGAATATTAACAAATATATTGAACTTACAATATACAATACTGAAGTAGTAATACATTGTTAGTTTGTATGTTCATTCATATCATTTCTATTCAACCTCTTTATAACGTAAACATTACAATGCACACACAAGACAGAAGAAATATTATACAAGAGCAAATTATTCAATAGATGACATTATTGCAACAAGTTTCTTGACGGTTGTCTTCGACACAACTGTAATATATATCTAATTTTTGACAATTGTAGCTGAATGAGCTTTGTAACACACGGCATGAACATTGAAATGACGTAGATGTAGTCAGTATCAGTATAGTTCATGCGTCAGCCATCGTCGCACGTAGACAAGTACGATTGAGGCTGTTTAAATAGACAAGAAAACAAAGAACCATATTTAGGTACTCCAGTTGACGAGAACTAGTTTCTTGACGGTTGTCTTCGATACAAGGTTGATCGAACATAATGGTACTAAGAGGTGACAATTATTTCAAACACCTTCTCATGTTATTAACTCAATATTTTGGAAATTACAAAAGTAAGATTATATATTATTCAATGAGTTTCTTGACGGTTGTTCTTCGATGTGACACATATTTTATCTTAATACATATTTCATATCACATGAAATACTGAAAAGGATATCTTGTGTAGAACGACCGTAGAGCATTCTTGACAGAATGCTCGTGGTTGACAATGATGCAGTTTCCCTGGATATCGTAGCTCTCGCGATGCGCCTCCACTTGTTGAAGTCTTCACCCGTAACCCTGGGCACGGGTTCCGCGTTATACCCCGCAGGACTGGGTCCCTGCTGAACTTCGCCATCTACACACTCCGGCCTACTGAAGTGTAAGATGCCCACCCCCGCGACATGGACGCGCCAGACAGGAATTGCCCAAGTGAAGAGTAGAGAAGGTGACTCTACTCCCCCAGGGCCGAGTTAATGGGCGTGTATGATCCCACACCCAAAGGCTTAACACTACCACTACTACAAATATAAATAAAACAACATTCAGTTGTTGTATCTTGTGAATACTAATTCTAGAATACATTTATGTACTCGCCATTACAAGGCATTTTGTAGGTATGAAATATATTTTATTTAAAAGATACATCAACATTACACAGTTCTCTCCTCACTCGGACATATTTTACATAGTACAAAGTAAGTTTGTCTTAAAACTACTGGAGTACATTAGAACTTTACATTTTGCGAAAAGATCGACATAAATACTTTATTAAAAATCATGACAAATATTTTTATGAATAAAGGAAAACCAAATAACATATCAGTGACAGAAACATTTATGTTATCGTTGTCTCTTTTTAATGGAGATGTAGAATTACCTTTAGTCTCTAGCGATGATTTACATAACAATACAATGAAGTTTCTTAATAGTTGTCGTCGATACAACTCTTTTACAATATTTCAATCATGAAATGAGGGAAAAGACAAGTAACCCTACAATGTAGATTATTTTAAAGAGTTTCTTAATGGTTGTCTTCGACACAATTCTTATGTTTTAAACATAAGTGGGAAATATTAAAGAGTAGTTGTTTGTGAGACTACAAACTACTTGGAAATACTGAGTAATTAAATATTGTTACGTTTTCAACATTAATTCACATGTTTATAATATAAAATAGAAGTCACTGAGAAACACTTCTACATGTAGAACAGTTAGTTCTAAGCAACAAAACTTGCGGAATAAAAATTGCAATAGAAGTTTCCAGACACGAGTTTCTTGACGGTTGTTCTTTGATTGAACGGAATAATACGCAACATCACGGCTTTAGTCAGAGTAAGCAGAGATGCACATTACGTCATGTAATGCCCTTACCTATACAAAATACACCCACTCTTCACCATTTGTGTTATAATTCCCATGTAATAGGGGGTGAGCCTATTGCCATATAGTGGGCACAATTGCAGACTTCGTGCAACTGCTGGGAAATTTTCGAAAAACCGAAAAAAGCTCAGTTGTTCTTTGACCGACCCGGGAATCGAGACCCCTTCTCCAGCAGTCGCACTTGCGACCACTCGACCAACGAGGCAGTCATCATATTAAAAAAAAACATTTGTTTTACAGTTAATACCGGTAGCATGATGATGACTGAAGAATTTAACATATCTGCTAGTGCTAGCTTCACGAACTAATGAGTTTCTTGACGGTTGTCTTCGATACAAGGTTGATCGAACATAATTATTTGATCGTCTACCTATATCTTCCAAACGTATTAAATTTACGTCTAGATACGAGTTTCTTACCTTCTTTTGAAGGAATTCTTAAAAAAAGTTATTGTATAGGAAACATTTTATAAGTAGCCATTTATCAGATTACAAGCTACTTGGAAATACTCATTCTGCAAAACAGGAGAGGGGCAAACCCTTAAGACATGACATAGACACACGACAAATATCGACAATAAGTTCCAGTTTTTTAATATTGACTAAGGTTGTCTCCTCGGTCATCTAATTACAAAGGATCATTATGGAACCTTGTAAAAAAACTACAAGTGGTAAGAATAACGAAATCATTCCATTCCACGTTGACAAGTTAGTTTCTTGATGTTTGGTCTTCGATGGAACTCAATATAAAATCGCCTTTAAACTTTACAAATATAAACTTTCATTATTTAGTACATATCTCCATGTATTTTTAAATATTGAAAAGGATATCTTGTGTAGAACGACCGTAGAGCAGCATCCTCCTCCTCAGTCGTACATTCTTGACAGAATGCTCGTGGTTGACAATGATGCATTTCCCTGGATATCGGAGCACTCGTGATGTGCCTCCACTTGTTGAAGTCTTCACCCGTAACCCTGGGCACGGGTTCCGCGTTATACCCCGCAGGACTGGGTCCCTGCTGAACTTCGCCATCTACACACTCCGGCCTACTGAAGTGTAAGATGCCCACCCCCGCGACATGGACGCGACAGACAGGAATTGCCCAAGTGAAGAGTAGAGAAGGTGACTCTACTCCCCCCAGGGCCGAGTTAATGGGCGTGTATGATCCCACACCCAAAGGCTTAACACTACCACTACTACAAAATATATAAATAAAACAACATTCAGTTGTTGTATCTTGTAAATACTAATTCTAGAATACATTTATGTACTCGCCATTACAGGGCATTTTGCTTGTATGAAATATATTTTATTTAAAAAATACATCAACATTACACAGTTCTCTCCTCACTCGAACATATTTTACACAGTACAAAGTAAGTTTGTGTTAAAACTACTAGAGTACATTAGTACTTTACATTTTGCGAAAAGATCGACTCAAACACTTTATTAAAAAATCATGACAAATATTTTTATGAAGAAAACTTACTTTCCCATACATTTGACGTATGTCACACAGAGACAAGACTAATTTCCATTATGTACGTTTAACAAAATAAAACAAATGACATGTCAGTGACGTCATGCATAAAATGACAAGGACAGAAACATCGTATTCTCTTTTTAAATCAATTTACTGAACTTTCTTCATTCCAATACAAATAAAAAACAATTGACATGTCAATGACGTCAGACCCGAAATGACAAGGGCAGAAACATTTATGTTATTGTTGTCTCTTTTTAATGGATATGTAGAATTACCTCTAGTCTCTAGCGATGATTTACATAACAATATAATGAAGTTTCTTGATAGTTGTCTTCGATACAACTCTTTTACAATATTTCAATCATGAAATGAGGGAAAATACAAGTAACCCTACAATGTAGATTATTTAAAGAGTTTCTTAATGGTTGTCTTCGACACAATTCTTATGTTTTAAACATAAGTGGAAAATATTAAAAAGTATTTGTTTGTGAAACTACAAACTACTTGGAAATACTGAGTTATATAATATGGAATTACCACATAGAACAACAAATAGTTCCACAGTGAGGAAATAGATTTTTAAATATCACGTCATTTACAAAGAGGAACAAAGTCAAGCACCTAATAATATAATTTGTCTACAAACGAGACAGTGGATATCGCAGCATCCGAATTTTTGATATTTTCAATACAATTTCAAGCGTCAAATATCGACGCACACAACTAGAACAAGCATACAGCTCATTTGATGTTAATACTCGTATAACTGACGGAGGACAACATTTTCCAAATAATAATTACGAGAAGTAAGTTCCAGTGAAACATAATTTATAAATTACCAGTTTGGAATCACTAATCCGCCTTGAGCAAGCGTAGGATTATTTCTCATTCCTTCTCTGTATGAGAAGAGGCCTTTTCTCAGCAGTGGGACAATTACAGGCTGATGGTGTAAACATGTCGACGACGGAACTAGTTTCTTGACGGTTGTCTTCGATACAACTTGTAAAGTTTCGTATTATTTAAATACATTTGAGACTGCAAACTATTATTAGGGTCAGTCTGACGTGGAACTTTCAAAATGTAATGTATGTTTCATTATCAGTTTAAATATTGATAAGAATAATCACGTGGAACGACAAATGGTACTAAGCGTTCCCACTTAGTTATTTTTGATTCGTTAATTGTTGATTCTTGAAATTGTGAATGCACACCACATACATATATATTTAGACTTAGAAAAATGCTTTCTCAACTAGTTTCTTGGCGGTTGTTCTCCGATAAACATATAATATAAACATTTTAATCATGAAACATGTAGCGATCATTACATAAGTTAACTGTTTTACTTTGGTACGATCCAGAGGAAATCAACGGAGATAGATGAAGACAATATAATTCACGCGACAAATATCGACGCACACAATTAGAACAAGTATAGCCCCCAATAACATGTAGAGATGTCCACATTGAAGTTTCGATAAAACTTCATACAATACTTCAGTAATAGTACTAAATAAATAAATATTGCGATTAACACAACGCGTTTAAAGAGCATATAGATTTAACTTGGAAACTGGTTTCAACAATGAGTTTCTTGACGGTTGTCTTCGATACAAGACTGATAAATACTTCTTATTATGTAAACACAGAATGCATGTGTGCCTTACCTTAAGGCATTTGGGGACATTTACAATTTCAATATTGATTAAGAGCAATCGATGTGAATATTATCGAGCGCCTGAATGTACAGATACAGATCCCTCCATAGACAAGGAATGTTTCGATATTTAATCCTAAATTCTTTATCCAATAGATAATCAGATTGTAGTTCCACATAGGACGACACTTTAATAACATTTAAAGTGCGGTGACAGTAGACATCGCCTCCTGTGTGGAGTCAAATGTTAATACATTCTTCATATTGGAAAACAAACGATTCAATGTGAGGACAAAATTAGTTTTGTAAGATAACATCATGAGAACGACAGGGCGTCTTCCCTATTCAAATAATTACGAATACGACGTTTGTTGTAAGTACAATTGGTGTTTTAAAAGACACATATTATGTATAGTTAATTTGTTCGAACGATACGAGTTTCTTGACGGTTGTCTTCGATATACTTGTGTAGTTTCGAATACGTACAATATGTGTGTAAGTAGCTGTACACGCAGGTACCAGGCAGCCGACCAGTTAGTCTCATCGGACGCCGCAGTGGTGGAAGGCGCCGCCTCGTTACACATACAACTAGTATTTTAAATTCATTGAGTTTTCAATACATTTCATATATTTTTAATATTAGAATATTGATGAAATGTGTATTACGCATGTTCACAATTGCATGTCTTCGTGTCGCGAAGCTTAATTTTCAAACAGTTTCTTGACGGTTGTCTTCGATACAACTTTAATTCACGCATTAGTTGCATGTTTGTTAGGAATAATCGAATATAAAAATACCACATAGAATTACAAATACATAATTCTGAATGGGAAAAATGGTCTTCCACAAGATGACCAGTTGATAGTAATAATTGACTCGGTTGCTATGGTAACGAGTTTCTTGACGGTTGTCTTCGACACAAGTTTAGTTCTGAATAATAAATTAATGTTATACGATCACGATCTCTTTAATGGCGTTCCAAGTAGGGAAACGCTTGTTTATGAACACACTGATCCATAATATATGACCATGCCACCGTTTTACATGAACTGCAATCAAATCGTCCACATTACCAAAATCTTTCATCTCATAGACTTTACAATAAGTTTCTTGACGGTTGTCTTCGATACAACGTTGACAGAACATATAGTACCTAGCTGTGTATGTGGCTACACACCACTGTGGAATACTGACTGGGTAGATGTCATAGCATTTGTTGCCATTAAACTACAGAACGAAATGATTAAATTGAATGATATATTTAGAGCGCCAAATATCGACGCACACAATTAGAACATTGGTGGTTATTCATTTTAGTTATAAATGTACAAAATATAGTGTTATGAAAGTATTATAGGATAATGTTGACATTTCAAAAGCAACTAATTAAGGATTAGTTGCTGAATGATAAACTACAAACGAGTCAGTAATTACAACGATAATAAATAGACAAGTATAGTTGAGGCTGTCGTAGAAAAAAACGGAAACATAGGAGACAATATGTAGGTACTCCAGTTGACGAGAACTAGTTTCTTGACGGTTGTCTTCGATACAACTCTTGTATAATATACCAATTACGAAACAAGGGGAGAATATTACTTGAAAATACTGATTGAGTCAACCTCTTCGGGCATCATATGTGATATGGGCCTCGTTGAACAAATTCATTGGAGTTCCAACGTTTGGGGAAACAGTTGATAGTTCACAATATATTAATATTGGCATTTATTCATCGAATATGAATATCAATGTGACGAACTGGATAAAATACTAAAAAGATATAATACATACAATATATTTATGTCGCACGTAATTACACAGGTTGTATACTAATAGTAATCAGCAGTTTATGTAACTGCAAAGTATTTGTACATACTAAATAGAAACGTCATCTGGTACATCAGCATTCGTCATCTGGTAATACTGAGTAAAAAACTATTTTAAGAACCAAACGGTGTTCGACGACCTATCGCTGAATTTTCTGGAAAATTACATTTACAATGAGTACGTTACGAGTTTCTTGATGTTTGTCTTTGATACAAGCGTGGCACATGTTAGATACGGACACTCCACGAGCGAGCACTTTAATGTCGTCCTTAGTGGGGAAATATTAGAGTTTGTTTTCGAGTGTATAGTGAACCGGAGCACAAACCACTATACAAACTACTAGAAACATTAATGAGGAGGTCTCATATCTGTTGAGACTCTGAAAGAGTATGTAAACCATACATCGATGATACTATCAATATCTAAATGTATATTTATATATGTATTACATAACACATTAGTGATTATTACACGCGTATTTTTGTTTGTAATGAAAACATTTTTGAAAACGATTGTAACATAGACATCGATTACTTGTTACATGGACATACACACATACATAAGTTTCTTGACGGTTGTGTTCAATACGATACAACTCTCTTATAATATTTCAAATGAGAGGAAAACACAGTTGGAGGTAAGTACGGATTGAGTACCTTTTCGGGAAAATTTATTGAATTTCCAAAATTTACTGTCCACTTACAACACAGACAAAGACAATGCGGAGAATGCTTCATAACTATACTCCTATTTGGGATAATGTTGCTGTACGTATATAATGGCAATAAAAAACGTTTCTTGACGGTTGTCTTTGATGTAACATATATTTTGTTTTAATATATATTTCATATCACATGAAATACTGAAAAGGATATCTTGTGTAGAACGACCGTAGAGCAGCATCCTCCTCCTCAGTCATACATTCTTGACAGAATGCTCGTGGTTGACAATGGTGCATTTTCCCTGGATATCGTAGCTCTCGCGATGTGCCTCTACTTGTTGCGGTCTTCACCCGTAACCCTGGGCACGGGTTCCGCGTTATACCCCGCAGGACTGGGTCCCTGCTGAACTTCGTCATCTACACACTCCGGCCTACTGAAGTGTAAGATGCCCACCCCCGCGACATGGACGCGCCAAACAGGAATTGCCCAAGTGAAGAGTAGAGAAGGTGACTCTACTCCCCCAGGGCCGAGTTAATGGGCGTGTATGATCCCACACCCAAAGGCTTAACACTACCACTACTACAAATATAAATAAAACAACATTCAGTTGTTGTATCTTGTAAATACTAATTCTAGAATACATTTATGTACTCGCCATTACAGAGTATTTTGTCCGTATGAAACATATTTTATTTAAAAGATACATCAACATTACACAGTTCTCTGTTCGTCGACACAATTCTTTTACAATGTAGATTATTTAAAGAGTTTCTTAATGGTTGTCTTCGACATAATTCTTATGTTTTAAACATAAGTGGAAAATATTAAAGAGTAGTTGTTTGTGAGACTACAAACTACTTGTACACTGAGTAATTAAATATGGAATTACCACATAGAACGACAAATAGTTCCATAGTGGGGACATAGTCTTTTGTAAATATCTCTTCATTTACAAAGACGAAATATACAGTCAAGTACTTAATAATTTGTCAACACACGATACAGTGGACATCGACTCGGACTCATCCGAAGACTTTGAGAATATTTAAAGTTGTGATTCCGCACATTAACAAAGCTATGGGATCCCGCGATAATGCGGGATACATTGAAACCCTGACACATATAGCTAGAACTAGCACACACTATTTGTTCAAAATATAATCTTTATGACCCCACATAGATCCTGGGGCTCAATGACATAATTTCTACATTAAATACATTTACATTTCTATATGAAAGACGCCGATGTGCCGCATATCATTTAATTTCATAGACTACTCAATAAGTTTCTTGACGGTTGTCTTTGATACAATTTTGTTACACTTTTCGTACTACGTAAACACGTAGAAAACTTTTTAAGAGAATTTTCAATAAACAGTATTGTACATTGTAACCTCTACGTTCTAAGTAGAACAATAGTTGTTTTAATTCTAAAATATGATGTTGATATCACAATCGAGTGATAAATCCTTACAAGCTGACTATACTTGTATCTTAGTCTTAGTCGTAATGTTTATCCCAACTGGCAATTAAAAGTATGTTTTTTTACAATTCATAGACTGCGCAACAAGTTTCTTGACGGTTGTACTCAACACAAGCCACACCACAGTCATGAACAATCCAATACATGGAAGTTATTTAATGAACTTGTATCGGATCGTGAGACTCGGAATATTAACAAATATATTGAACTTACAATATACAATACTGAAGTAGCAATACATTGTTAGTTTGTATGTTCATTCATATCATTTCTATTCAACCTCTTTATAACGTGTGTTTACGTAAACATTACAATGCACACACAAGACAGAAGAAATATTATACAAGAGCAAATTAATCAATAGATGACATTATTGCAACAAGTTTCTTGACGGTTGTCTTCGACACAACTGTAATATATATCTCAATTTTGACAATTGTAACTGAATGAGCTTTGTAACACACGGCATGAACATTGAAATGACGTAGATGTAGTCAGTATCAGTATAGTTCATGCGTCAGCCATCGTCGCACGTGGACAAGTACAATTGAGGCTGATTTAACTAATATCAAAGAAAACAAAAGCTAATATTAAGGTACTCCAGTTGACGAGAACTAGTTTCTTGACGGTTGTCTTCGGTACAACTTGTAAAGTTTCGTATTATTTAAATACGTAGGAAACATTTGAGACTGCAAACTAATTGCAGGTACTGACTAGGTCATGTCAGTCTGAAACATCCGTGGAACTTGTATATTTCATTATCAGTTTAAATATTGATAGGAATGACCACGCGAAACGACATTTTTTATTATATAGAAATAAATGATCTGTGTAGTCGGATAGTAACAAAACAAGAGGGGAAACTTAAGTACACTCATAATCACTCAATAAGTTTCTTGTTAGTTGTCTTTCGATACATATTACTGTATTACATGAAATGTTGAGATATTACACATGGATATTCCGGAAAAGACATCACTGAGAAATAAGGTTCATTAGAGAACTTCACTTCTTTACTTTACTAGGGAATATTTAAGAAATGCATTGGATTTCCAGTATTTTACTCTGCGCTCGACGCTTGCTTTAAACGCATGCCTCTACTACGAGACACGTCTGCTACGCAGGCACGCCCCGCCCACATCTCGTAGCTCTGTCTGCTACGCGGTAGAGCTACGACGTAGTACTTCACATACTGAGTTACCGCTATAACTAGAAATGAAACGGTAATCATACGTTCACTTTATACTCTCTGTGTTTCTTGACGGTTGTCTTCGATACAACGCTTGTATAATATACCAATTACGAAACAAGACGAGAATATTACTTGAAAATACTGATTGAGTCAACCTCATCGGGCACCATATGTGATATGGGCCTCGTTGAACAAATTCATTGGAGTTCCAACGTTTGGGGAAACAGTTGAGGGCTCATTAGAGACTGTAAAATTAAAGTTGCATACATCGCTAAGACAATATAAATCACGCGACAAATATCGCCGCACACAATTAGAACAAACACAAAGCCCAAGTATGAACTAGTATATAGCAGTATATAGTATATAGCAGTATATATTATATAGCCCAGAATGAGGGTATTTCGAGTAATGAATTGTATCCACAGTCAAATCCTGTCGGCATGCATAATATTTACATGTAAAGGTTTCACGAATGTACGTAGAAGTTTCTTGACGGTTATCTTCGAGCAACCATGGCACACGCCGCGCACTGACCTCGTCTGGTAGAACATTGCTACAACACGTTGTACTAACATTAGCACTACACATACGACACACACATGTCTTTGGACAAACTAATAAGTTTCTAGACATCGTCTCTTACTAGTTTTGTCCTTCAAACATTCTTTTACAATATATTAACGTTTGTGTTGGAAATATGCAAGTACTCGTACCAACATGTAGCTGTCAGCTACTTGGAAACACACACACACGCGTGTGTTTACCTTTTTTGATTGATTTGGACAAAGATAGACATAATCAACCATACATTGTTCAAGAGTTAGGGCAAGGAAGAACATACTTTATGAGTTTCTAATATTTATATAAAGACAATATAATTCACGCGACAAACATCGACGCACACAACTAGAACAAACTAGTCTGTCGCTACACTACTCAACGTTTCTTACTGGTTGTCTTCGCTACAACTTTAATAAATACAATATATTTATGTCGCACGTAATAACGACAAAGACAAAGGGGGGAATGCTTCATAACTATAATCCTGTTCGGAATAATGTTGCTGTACGTATAAAATGGCAATACAAAACGTTTCTTGACGGTTGTCTTCGATACAGTTGGCTTTATGGTATATGACCTTAAATATTAAACACTTACATGTTGATTTAGTAGAAGCACGTAGTACGAGCACTGTATGTCGCACTAAGTGGGGAAATATCAGTTTACATCATTTCGACATGTTACAAGGGTAAGTGATGGCTACACTTATAGTTGTTATAAAACATACAACTTTGATTTCTTGTAATGTAACGTCAATGTATAAAGGCATTTTGTGACTAACTATTATACAATCACACTGTATCAAATTTAAGTTTATTAATTATTTAATGAGTTTCTTGACGGTTGTTCTTTGATGTAAAATATATTTTATCTTTATACATATTTCATATTACATGAAGTATTGAAAAGGATATCTTGTGTAGAACGACCGTAGAGCAGCATCCTCCTCCTCAGTCGTACATTCTTGACAGAATGCTCGTGGTTGACAATGATGCATTTTCCCTGGATATCGTAGCTCTCGCGATGTGCCTCCACTTGTTGCGGTCTTCACCCGTAACCCTGGGCACGGGTTCCGCGTTATACCCCGCAGGACTGGGTCCCTGCTGAACTTCGCCATCTACACACTCCGGCCTACTGAAGTGTAAGATGCCCACCCCCGCGACATGGACGCGCCAGACAGGAATTGCCCAAGTGAAGAGTAGAGAAGGTGACTCTACTCCCCCAGGGCCGAGTTAATGGGCGTGTATGATCCCACACCCAAAGGCTTAACACTACCACTACTACAAATATAAATAAAACAACATTCAGTTGTTGTATCTTGTAAATACTAATTCTAGAATACATTTATGTACTCGCCATTACATGGCATGTTGTCTGTATGAAATATATTTTATTTAAAAGATACATCAACATTACAGTTCTCTGTTCGTCGATACAATTCTTTTACAATGTGGATTACTTAAAGAGTTTCTTAATGGTTGTCTTCAACACAATTCTTATGTTCTAAACATAAGTGGGAAATATTAAAGAGAAGTTGTTTGTGAGACTACAAACTACTTGGAAATCCTGAGTTATATAATATGGAATACTTTAATATTACACCATCATCCCAACTGATAGAAAAATAATTGACTCTTGTTATAGAATAATGAGTTTCTTGACGGTTGTCCTTCACAGAACTCTTTTACGACATTTCAGACATGAAATGTGTAGGAAATATTTATTTGTAGCGGACCGTAAGACATGGAGTACAAATAGTACAGAAATATGTTCTGTATTACATTAAAAGTTTACAAATTACACAATACATGGTTATACTGGACACCTGGAAGTAGTACTTTAATGGCGTGCTAATATATATCGTGTTCATATATTCACACAAAAATGCATTAAGGACACTTTTAACTGTGTTAAATTGAAACATAGACAACACCTCTTCGTTGCGTAATCATAGATAAAGACAATATAATTCATACGACGTATATCGACGCACACAATTAGAACAAACACAACTGTCACTAGCACATTGCTTGACGGTTGTCTTCGATACAACTTTGGAAGTATTCGTCCTGCACAAATATGAAGAAATCATTACATCACATCTAGCGACTGGAAGTGGAGGCTGACTTTAGCGGGACATTACTGTTTTAATCATTTCAGTAACACGTATTTCATCGAGGAGTTTCTTGACGGTTGTCTTCTATCTAAGTTCTAAGTGTAGAACTTGTTGATTGATATCACATCCAAGTTGAACTATTGTATTTACCGTAGTACTTTATTAATTTGTATATTCAATATACTTGACAATACCGACTAAGTCAGTCGTCTTGTGGGACTTACAATATCTCACCTACACGAGACACTACTGACAGTTTTTGGTTAAAGCACACACGTGTCAGTTCCAAATACTTGGGACATCCCATTACTGGTAGAATGGGGTTACTTTAAATCGCGGGGCGACATCGATCGATCGTTTCGTGACGGTTGTTCTTTGATGTATTATATTTTATCTTAATACATATTTCATATCACATGAAATACTGAAAAGGATATCTTGTGTAGAACGACCGTAGAGCAGCATCCTCCTCCTCAGTCGTACATTCTTGACAGAATGCTCGTGGTTGACAATGATGCATTTTCCCTGGATATCGTAGCTCTCGCGATGTGCCTCCACTTGTTGAAGTCTTCGCCCGTAACCCTGGGCACGGGTTCCGCGTTATACCCCGCAGGACTGGGTCCCTGCTGAACTTCGCCATCTACACACTCCGGCCTACTGAAGTGTAAGATGCCCACCCCCGCGACATGGACGCGCCAGACAGGAATTGCCCAAGTGAAGAGTAGAGAAGGTGACTCTACTCCCCCAGGGCCGAGTTAATGGGCGTGTATGATCCCACACCCAAAGGCTTAACACTACCACTACTACAAATATAAATAAAACAACATTCAGTAGTTGTATCTTGTAAATACTAATTCTGGAATACATTTATGTACTCGCCATTACAGGGCATTAATTTTGTCTGTATGAAATATATTTTATTTAAAAGATGCATCAACATTACACAGTTCTCTCCTCACTCGGACATATTTTCCACAGTACAAAGTAAGTTTGTGTTAAAACTACTAGAGTACATTAGTATTTTACATTTTGAGAAAAGATCGACACAAACACTTTATTAAAAAATCATGACAAATATTTTTATGAAGAAAACTTACTTTCCCATACATTTTGACGCATGTCACACAGAGACAAGACTAATTTCCATTATGTAAAATTAACGAAAAATAATTGACATTTCAAAGACTTCAGACCCGAAATGACAAGGACAGAAACATTTAAACCATAGTTGTCTCTTTCTAAATTCCTCTTTTGTTCGTCGATACAATTATTTTACAATGTAGATTATTTAAAGAGTTTCTTAATGGTTGTCTTCAACACAATTCTTATGTTTTAAACATAAGTGGAAAATATTAAAGAGTAGTTGTTTGTGAGACTACAAACTACTTGAAAATACTGAGTTATATAATATGGAATTACCACATAGAACGACAAATTGTTTTTAAATATCGCGTCATTTAAAAGACGAAATATACAGTCAAGTACCTAATAATTTGTCAACACACGACACAGTGGACATCGACTCGGACGCATCCGAAGAGTTTGAGATATTTTAAATATAATTTCAAGCGTCAAATAACAACTAGAGAACTAGCAATATAATGCAATGAGCGCTACAACGTGGCATCACAATGAAGGCGATTCTAACTTGACGCCCGTCTTTAATACAACTTTACAATATTTGCAATACTCTGTAGACATTTTACATAATTTAAATAGGAACAATAGCAATAAATTTACCCTCTTCAACATCAAACACTATTCAAATTCATTCTGCAAAATGTTTCATGACGGTTGTCTTCGATACAACTTTAATTCACGTATTAGTTAAATACGTGAAACATTATCTAGCAAATTCACATATTTTAAGTCAATAATGTGAATGTGTTAACACACTCATTAAAACATTGAGCACAGATTAGAAAGACAGTGCAGTGAATGCACCATAATGTTCTAAGAGTCATTTTGAGTATATTTTGATTAGTGGAGTTTCTTGCTGGCTGTATTCGATACAACATTAGAAAATGTTCGTATTACATGAATACGAAGGAAACACTTGTTAGTAGTCCTTTATTAGACTACCGACTATTCGGATATAGGAACATAATTATCAACATGCCACAGTAATAGCACAAATTCTCAGACTACAATATAACTCACAATGTAGATTATTTAAAGAGTTTCTTGATGGTTGTCTTTGACACAATTCTTATGTTTTAAACATAAGTGGGAAACATTGAAGAGTAGTTGTTTGTGAGACGACAAACTACTTGGAAATACTGAGTTATACAATATGGAATTGCCACATAGAACGACAAATAGTTTCGTAGTGGGGAAATAGTTTTTTTTTTATAATACCATGACATTTACAAAGAACAACCAAATATAGAAGCTGATAATTTATACCTAGCTTTAGTCGGGTGAACGAGTTACTTGACGGTTGTCTTCGATACAAACTTACAGACTCACTGAGCATAACAGTTTCATTACATGAACTGCACAAACGGAAATTATCATACATTTTAGTGTCCCATCTCTTTTGTATGAATAAAGAGCACATAGAGAAGAATCATTTAATGAATCAGAATATAATTCCTGCGACCAGCACCCAAGAAAGTTTGTGTCAATATTTGGGTACTCCATTTGACGAGAACTAGTTTCTTGACGGTTGTCTTCGACACAACTTGTAAAGTTCGTATTATTTAAATACGTACGAAACATTTGAGACTGCAAACTAATTGCAGGTACTGACTAGGTCATGTCAGTCTGAAACATCCGTGGAACTTGCATATTTCATCAGTTTAAATATTGATAGGAATGACCACGTGAAACGACATTTTTTTTGGAGTTCCAACGTTTGGGGAAACAGTTGATTGTTTACAATATATTCATATTGGCATTTATTAATCTATTATATAAAAATAAGTCGATTTTTCCTTCCTGACGATATAACTCCAGAACGCACGAACCGATTTACATGGTTTTACATTCGTTGGAAAGGTCTCGGGCTCCGTGAGGTTTATAGCAAGCAGAAAAAACAGGGAAAATTAGTGGCGAAACGGAGTTCGCTGAGTTTGCTAGTTGAATATAAATATCAATTAGACGAACTGGATTCAATGTTAAAATTAATTTTCTAATTCACGCGACAAACATCGACGCACACAACTAGAACAAACTAGTCTGTCGCTACACTACTCAACGTTTCTTACTGGTTGTCTTCGCTACAACTTTAATAAATACAATATATTTATGTCGCACGTAATAACGACAAAGACAAAGCGGAGAATGCTTCGTAACTGTAATCCTATTTGGAATAATGTTGCTATACGTATATAATGGCAATACAAAACGTTTCTTGACGGTTGTCTTTGACAGAGACCTAATTTTCATATTACACACATGAAATATTGAGAGTTGGAACATAGATATTCTGTGTATAACGACCACTTTAGTATCGTTCTAAGTGGGTAAATTGTCGTTGTACCTATATCGCATCAAGACGTTCCTAGAAATGATGACCGATGTATCTCGTATGTCAAACGTTTTATCAGGATGTGCTTTGGAACCCAAGATATGAACATGGAAGAAAAAATACCGACAATATAATTCGTACGACATATATCGACGCACACACAAGTCCGTATATAGTGAACATTTGTCATAGTAGCAGTCAGTAATATTGTCTCTGAGACATGGAACAATGCACAGGTTCTAATGGAAAGGAACCACGGAGTAATTCATTCTCATTAACCCTTGGAGAACATTACAACACACATTTCTAAGACAACAGAGTTTCTTGACAGTTGTTCCTCGATAGAACTCAATATAGATACGATGCTAAACTTTTTGAATACATTAAACATTTACTACATAATAACTCCATGTATTTTTAAACATTGAAAAGGATATCTTGTGTAGAACGACTGTCTTAAAACTACTAGAGTACATTAGTACTTTACATTTTGCGAAAAGATCGACACAAACACTTTCTTTTCTTCATAAATATTTTTATGAAGAAAAGAAAAACCAAATAACATATCAGTGACAGAAATATTTATGTTATTGTAATCTCTTTTTAATGCAGATGTAGAATTACCTTTAGTCTCTAGCGATGATTTACATAACAATACAATGAAGTTTCTTAACACTGTTGTCCTCGATACAACTCTTTTACAATATTTCAATCATGAAATGAGGGAAAATACAAGTAACCCTACAATGTAGATTATTTAAAGAGTTTCTTAATGGTTGTCTTCGACACAATTCTTATGTTTTAAACGTAAGTGGGAAATATTAAAGAGTAGTTGTTTGAGAGACTACAAACTACTTGGAAATACTGAGTTATATAATATGGAATACTTTAATATTGTGCGACTAATTACAGTCACCTGAACAAATAATTGATTCTTGTTCTAGGATAACGAGTTTCTTGACGGTTGTCTTTGATGTAACTCTTACAAGAGTGTCGGAACTACAATGTTCCACTTTACTTGTGAACATACATTATTGCTTACTTCGTTCGTTATTGCATTAAAAATTTCGAGAGACATTTCACAATTGTCGAAATATTGTTACAGCATTAAGTATTGGTACCTATATCAATTGGTTTCTTGCCGGTTGTCCTCGATACAAGTATGACAAATGTTTCATACAATAGAACTAATATGTTCGCAGGAAACATTCAGTACAATTTAATATGTACCATAAACAGATTGTTCAGAGAATTGTAGCTGAATGAGCTTTGGGACACGAAGTTAATAACAACAACTACAATCCTTTAACGCCGGTTTCTGATACGGCGACCGTTTCTTGACTACTGGCGTCTATCATGGACTCTCATGTGGCGGCAAATCCACATTTGTTTAATATTTTTCCACCTCCGTGGCAGAATACTCATATACATGACATGAATATAGACGAGGCGACACAGACAAACACAATATAATTCACGCGACAATTAATATCGTGGATAGATGTTTGTAAACTACGAGGAGACAAGTTTATCATTATCACTAGATTCATCACTAGTCGTTTCTTGACGGTTGTCTTTGATACAGTTTTGTAATACTTTTCGTACTACGTAAACACGTAGAAAACGTTTGAAGAGAATTTTCAATAAACAGTATTGTACATTGTATTGTTTCTTGCTGGTTGTAGTCGATACAACTTCGAACATTTTGTAAAATGTAAATACGAAGGAACATTGATTAGTAGCTATTTATTGGACTACCAATCATTCGGATATAGGTTCATGCAAGAGACAAGCATAATGAACATCTGACGGTGCATTGTGAAACTATATACATCGCACACTTGAAATCACGAATATTTAAATTGCTGGGCGACATGGAAGGGGAAGTTATACGTTAACTTTATACATTACTCTCTGTGTTTCTTGACGGTTGTCTTTGATACAACTTAGAAAGTTTTGTATTATTTAAAAACATTTGAGTTACTTTGAGTAGACGAGCGTATCATTAAAATATTGATTTGAGAAACATCAAGTATTGTATTTCTACTTATAGGAATTTGCAATAACAATGGTTTTATTACGTGTCGAAGATTCGAAACACATCAGTTGCCATCACAGATGTATAATAATAATTCTATTATGAACAACTATTAATGTTGTGCGTTTCATTTCATTGCGTTTTGCCATAAAGTGGTTCAGTAGTAATCATGAATTAACAATAAGGAAACATCAACATTGTGTGTATGTGTGTATACGCAATGTATGCAAGGAGTTATGTAGTATTCGAATATTGTACTTAAAAGCAATGTTATGTATTGTTCTAAATCATTGCACTAAACATCGACACACACAGCTAGAACAAGCACACACCCCGTGCACTGAACTTGCTGGTAGAACATTGGTATATTGTATCGGTAAGTTATTCACACTAACTATATTGGAAATTATGTTTAATTCGTGAGAAATATACAATGACCACGTAGAACGAGAAACAGTTGTAAGTGGAGAAATTATTGTTTTACATCTCCTCTTGAGGTCCCAGAGTAAGACGATACCAGTATTCTTATGGAACATGTTTGTATTACATTCATGAACACAATATTGTCACGTTTGACTGATGTATAAAGTACCAAACACGCTTATGCACATTTCATGGAAAGATGATATACATATTTATCACTACAAGCCATTGTAATTAAAGGAAATCGATCACAAAAGAAACGCAACAATCTGATTGAACTTCTAGACTGACCAAAGAGTTTCTTGACGGTTGTCTTCGATACAAGTTACACGATACTAAGATACTAAGAAGATGTTTAATGTACATTTGTTTATCAGTTCAAATATTGATAGCAATGGCCGCGTTGGACGACAAATAGTTGTAAGTGGGGAACTCGGCCACCTTCGCGTGTCCCTCAAATATTGTCCACATAGAACAACCTCTTCATGAGACGTGGAGTGTATAACTACACCTACTTACACAAGTATTTAAGTACGTGATAGAAAAAAATATTTGAAAACGACTGTAATACAGACATCGAATATTTACGATCATGATTCCACACCCACATACATAAGTTTCTTGACGGTTGTGTTCAATACAAGTTTTGTAAATATGTTGTATCATGTAAATACGTAGGAAACATGTGTAAGTAGCTGTTTGTGAGATTACGAGCTAAGTACTTGGACATACTGAGTAATAAACTCCACTTGAGCGAGACTTTGTAGATAGCAGTTGTTTATCGTTTAACTTTAAGAATATCAAATGTAGAAAAATTCTCGAGAAAAAGTAGTAAAAGTGTGATTGAACTGCTAAACTGGCCAAAGAGTTTCTCGACGGTTGTCTTCGATACAAGTTGACATACAACAATTGAAGAACACTAACATTCAGTACAATGTTGGTTGGTGCGGTGGCTGGGCAACTGGCTGCCGCGCAACGGGTAGCGGGTTCGATTCCCGCACGGAGCAACTCTTTGTGTTATCCACAAATTGTTGTTTCGGGTCTGGGTGTCATGTGCATGTGAACTTGTATGTTTGTAAACGCACCCACGACACAGGAGAAAATCCTAATGTGGGGCAACGTTTTTTTAAAAAAAAAAAAAAATGTTGTCCGCCCGAATGCGGGCACGACTTCTGAGACAAGAAACATTTCACACATCCATACATTATGTTTGTATGCAAAATTCTATGCACGACAAAAGTTCACCGCTGTCAATGTTACCTCGTAGAATATCAAACAGTAGAAGCATATCCACCATCTCTTCTACCGACGAGTGGAAGCAAGTGATAGTGACTACAATCTGTGACATACGAAGCGTGGCGCTTGTTTCCTTTGAAGTTTAAACATTTTCTCAATCTTTTTTGGGGACATTCCAATCTAGAAATATAAACCATATAAGTATTGAGGTGACCAAATTGCTGCGTCCTCGGAATGCTGCGGATATATTATACTAATGAGTTTCTTGACGGTTGTCTTCGATACAAGGTTGATCGAACATAATGGAGAGGTGACAGTTATTTCAAACACCTCATGTTATAAACTCAATATTTGGAAATTGCAAAAGTAAGATTATACATTATTCAATGAGTTTCTTGACGGTTGTTCTTCGATGTAACGTATATTTTATCTTAATACATGTTTCATATCACATGAAATACTGAAAAGGATATCTTGTGTAGAACGACCGTAGAGCAGCATCCTCCTCCTCAGTCGTACATTCTTGACAGAATGCTCGTGGTTGACAATGATGCATTTTCCCTGGATATCGTAACTCTCGCGATGTGCCTCCACTTGTTGAAGTCTTCACCCGTAACCCTGGGCACGGGTTCCGCGTTATACCCCGCAGGACTGGGTCCCTGCTGAACTTCGCCATCTACACACTCCGGCCTACTGAAGTGTAAGATGCCCACCCCCGCGACATGGACGCGCCAGACAGGAATTGCCCAAGTGAAGAGTAGAGAAGGTGACTCTACTCCCCCCAGGGCCGAGTTAATGGGCGTGTATGAACCCACACCCAAAGGCTTAATACTACCACTACTACAAATATAAATAAAACAACATTCAGTTGTTGTATCTTGTAAATACTAATTCTAGAATATATTTATGTACTCCCCATTACAGGGCATTTTGTCGGTATGGAATATATTTTATTTAAAAGATACATCAATATTACACAGTTCTCTCCTCACTCGGACATATTTTACATAGTACAAAGTAAGTTTGTGTTAAAACTACTAGAGTACATTAGTACTTCACATTTTGCGAAAAGATCGACACAAACACTTTATTAAAAAATCATGACAAATATTTTTATGAAGAAAACTTACTTTCCCATACATTTTGACTAATTTCCATTGAGTAAATTTAAAATCTATGTCCCCAGATTTTAAATTTTTGTTTTTATTATAATCTAGGTCGTATTTAAAATGTTATCTTCTAGGTTTCATAGATTGTTGACAAACATGATATTATTGTAACTGTAAATAACGAATTATAAATTAACATTTATACCATTTTGAAATAATGATGGTTTCCATTTTTAGACGTAAAATGGAATGAATTGAAAGCCTATTTAATTATTGTGTACCGACTTTCAATGTAAACGCAGTACTGGTCGAAAAGCAGGATAACGGGGTGGTTTTTAGTCAGTAAGAGTCTGACACTCTCTCTCGCCTTGCCCAAGGCGGGAGAAGTCATTGGATGATTTTACCCCCTCAAAAAAAAAAAGTACTGAGATACCACTCCTGCGACTGGATCCTTGTTTACTTTCTCTAAAAACTCAATATCTAAATTACAAAGCTCAAAATAGCCAAGAAATAGTTGCCGTAACATCGGCTGTTCTAGTCAAAATATGATTAGTACAATGGTGTCACCATACAAATCGTAGATATAAAGAGTACACACGCATCGATAAATATGTTCTAAAAATAAATTGTTGAGTCACCACACCGCCGGTTGGTTACACAAAATACTACGGTATTGTAGTAAAATATTATACTGAAGAATAATTTCAGATTTCCATTTGCCAACGTCCATACCATGTTGAAAGCACCGGTTCTCGTCCGATCACCGTAGTTAAGCAACATCGGGCGCGGTTAGTACTTGGATGGGTGACCGCCTGGGAATACCGCGTGACGTTAGCTTTTTACCGTTTTACTCAAAACAAACATACATTAGTATTTTTTTTTAAAGAACATTAGTTTTTTTTAAATTTATGTTTCGATGTCGTATTTATTCAACCAACCTTCCACTAACTAAGTCTCAGAATTATTTATAGACATTCGTCACTCCTTAGAACAGAGTCTATAATAGGAAACTTTCAAAAAAAAAATACAAATATAATAAGTCTCATCACACCTGCATGTGGCATTGGAAGTGAGACGTGGGACGTTTAATGACGTCACAACTAGAGAAACTGGTGTTTACAGAGAAACTGATGTTTAATTTCAAACAGACCTGTACCACGATAAAGACAATATAATTCATGCGACATAATTATATCGACGCACACAGTTAGAACAAGCACGGCGGACGGTACATCCGACAGACGGCGCTACCATCGCAGTGTCAAATATTAATGACGTTAGATATTGTCATAACATTTGAATAACAATTTTCATCAAAAAGGTCCAGAATGTTTTAGCTTATTAAAAAAAGTTTAAAATTTTCAAATTAAAGACGTGTAGACAGGACAACGTCTGTCGGATCCGCTAGTTGTTAAATAACTTTGAATAAGTGGGAAGTTACAAATATTCTTGTAGTCTGAATATTCGTATTTGTATACATTCTCTGCGTATATGTACAGTTACGTAACATGTTTATATAAAGATGTCACGAATGTATTTGTAGTTTCTTGACGGTTGTCTTGATTGATGTATAAAACTCCAAATAAACTTCATGCTTATTTCATGGAAAGCTGATAGTTTTGTCACTACAAGCCATTGCAACTAAAGAGCCGTCGAAAACGCAATAATAGCAGGCTTACTGCTAGACTGACCAAAGAATTTCTTGACGGTTGTCTTCGATACAATTGTATGCTTGAATGTATTTACGACATGGAATATAACAATTATTATTCTTTAAATTGGAATATGAATTACATAAATTATAGTTTTATATCAATATTAAAATGGACAAAAGCGGACACCTACGCGTGTCCCTCAAATATTGTCCACATTGAACAACCTCTTCATGAGACGTGGAGTGTATAACTCATTCATTGGATTCATTAGAACCGCTTCCAACATCAATTGTATATTTTTATATTGTACCACATACACATAGAACCGACAGCGGCAGTCGATACAAGTAGAGGAATCGCAGTGGAAATACAAGAAAATATTTTAACTATGGTTTACATTTGATAGAAGTACGAAGAAGTTTCTTGACGGTTGTCCTTCACAGAACTCTTTTACGACATTTCAGTCATGAAATGTGTAGGACATATTTGTGTGTGGCGGACCGTGAGACATGGAATACAAATAGTACAGAAATATGTTCTGTATTACATTAAATGTTTACAAATTACACAATACATAGTTATACTGGACACCTGGAACTGGCACTTTGTGTTGTAATATTTAAAGAAAATATTCTCCAAACATCACAACAATCTGGAGGTAGAATTCCTTGACGAATATCAAATTGAAATAAGAAAGTTCCTTAACGGTTGTCTCTTACGACTCTTACGTGTCTCTCTCAGACATTTGTAGAATACAACATGATACAGATACGATCTCTTTAATGGCGTGCCAAGTAGGGAAACGCTTGTTTATGAACACACTGAGCCATAATATATGACCATGCCACCTTTTTACTTGAACTGATATGGAATTAAACAATATTATAAAAGGATTATTTAATTTTATATACTTCATAATAAGTTTCTTGACGGTTGTCTTCGATACAAGACTGATAAATACTTCGTATTATGTAACCACAGAATGCATGTGTGCCTTACCTTAAGGCATTTGGAGACATTTACAATTTCAATATTGATTTAGAACAATCGATGTGAATATTATCGAGCGCCTGAATGTACAGATACAGATCCCCCCATAGACAAGGAATGTTTCAATATTTAATCCTAAATTCTTTATCCAATAGATAATCAGATTGTAGTTCCACATAGGACGACACTTTAATAACATTTAAAGTGCGGTGACAGTACACATCGCCTCGTGTGTGGAGTCAAATGTTAATACATTCATATTGGAATACAAACGATTCAATGTGACGACAAAATGTATGTCCATGTCCAGCAGTGGACCAGAGCAGACTGACGCGGAAACAGTATACATCCACTACCTACAATATAACATTAAGGACAATTGTGTTTCTTGACGGTTGTATTCGATACAACTTTAGACAATATTCGTATTATATGAACACGAAAGTAACATATTATTTTGTAAGTGGCAGTTAACTACCAACTGTTTAGAAATACTGACACATTATGTAATTGTTATAGATTTCATTTCATTTTATATCATTTATTCTTAACTAACACCTCTGGTGCCTGAATGTAGTGCTTCCTTCTCAGACATTAAACATTATTTAGAAAAATGATTGGTTTTACAATTTACATGAACGCAATGAATAATTAATACATGCATTTCAATACAATAACAATGAGTTTCTTGATTGTTGTATTCGATAGTAGGTAAACATTTGGAAAATGTTCTAATTTCTAAATTAATTTTCTAATTTTATTTTATTTATTTGGGACAAAAAACAGTTATACAGTACAGAATTAGTAACAATAGTTTTATCATAGTTGTAAAAAACGTATAACCCACACCATTGTCCACGTAATTACACTTGAAATATGATAACGGACGCGTGTCAAACAAAAATAATTAGGTATACGAGTTTATAAATGGTCTTACAATGATTCAGAGTGGAGTATATACATAAGAAGTATTTACATACCAGGTTTAAGGGCGATCAGCCAGCAATTGACAAGCCATTTTTCTAAAATTAGATTGTGAAAGCGCGAAAATGTCTAAGTCTATAAAGTGTGAGTTATAGGTTGCCACCAATTGACGGAGAGGTGCGCGAACCCCAGCATTCGTTCTGCAACGTGCAGTATAGAACAATTGAGGTACACGCACCTCCCGCTGGACAATAATTCTAGGTACTACATAACATAGCTCGTTGGAGAGTTCAATACAGTTAAATTTGTTGTTGCATATACCATATAGCATCATAACCATGAGCAAAGAACGTCTGGAATCCAAGCTCAATATCTTATAATATTTTAACAAATCTGTATAGGATATCTTATTACGAAAACACTTGTAGTGGGTAGCACGAAGAAACCTTTTTTGTACCATTTCTATGGCATTTTTATATTTCTCATAAAAAGGACACCATATGGGTACTGCGTATTCTAACTGGGAACGGATAAGTGTTTTAAATAGAAAGAGGTAAGTGGAAGGTTTCCTGAAGTCCCTACATGAACGCATGACAAAACCATACATCTGTAAGGCTTTGTTAACTCTGTTGTCGACATGGGCATCCAAATGTAATTTACAGTCCAGTAATACGCCAAGATCACGTGCACACTCAGTTTTATTTAATTTTGTGTTGTTCAGAGTATACTGGAAATTAATTGATATTTTGTTTTTAGTGAAAGATATAAAAAAACATTTAGGAAGACTAAGATGTAGTTTATTGACAAGACAATACTGTGAAAGTCTGCATAAATCCTCTTGAAGCAGTAAGCAGTCTTGAATGGTCGTACAAGCCTTATAGATTTTAATATCATCGGCATACATTAGGAATTTAGAGTGGACTATACAGGATTTTATGTCGTTTGCATGCAATACATTGACCATGAAATATGTAGTACTAAGTTAATACTAGCAGGAAACACCGTACATATGATGTATACACTTTATGTATCTCATAGTCTATCCAATAAGTTTCTTGACGGTTGTCTTCGACACAACCTAACATGCAACACTCATAGAACATTAACAACCGTAGGGGAAGTGCGCCTGAAGCGGGCACAGTGTCCAATAGAGGGGACTATTGTATTTAAATATATTTCAAAATGTGTGCGTAAACTCCGCCCCATCTACACTATTACGCTAGCTAAGGAGGAGGCGGGGCGCGTGAGGGAACGAACGCCCCTCCTCACGCCCCAGCCGTCGCGAGAGACACTCCAAGCTTCGGGGGTCACGCGACGATCTCCGGCGGGAGAAGTCATTGGATGGTATTGCCCACTCAAAAAAATTATAATAATCTACAAAAGAAAAATCAAATGACATTTCAGTAACGTCATTCACATAATGACAAGGACAGAAATATGTCGCTAGCGATGATTTACATAACAATACAATGAAGTTTCTTGATAGTTGTCTTCGATACAACTCTTTTACAATATTTCAATCATGAAATGAGGGAAAATACAAGTAACCCTACAATGTAGATTATTTAAGGAGTTTCTTAATGGTTGTCTTCGACACAATTCTTATGTTTTAAACATAAGTGGGAAATATTAAAGAGTAGTTGTTGGTGAGACTACAAACTACTTGGAAATACTGAGTTATATAAAATGGAATTACCACATAGAACGACAAATTGTTCTTAAATATCACTATAGGCGGTTAGTTCCGGAGATGGAGGATCGAAGTCAACCCAGACGTTAAATCATGTACATTCCGCAGTACACACGGAGCGACCACTTCAATGACTTTCTAAGTGGGGAAATATTTTTAATACAAAAAATTGGTACCGGATTAAGATTGCCGGCTTCTAGAACAACGAGTTTCTTGACGGTTGTCTTTGATGTAACTCTTACAAGAGTGTGAGGACTTCATTGTGGGAACTGCAATGTTCCACTTTACTTGTGAACAAATATTTCGCATGAAACGGTTGATTATAGGAATACAAAGATTAATGAGCTGTCGGACACAAGACATGGACATGAGTGAGACGACATAGATAAAGACAGTATTCGTGCTGCAAATATCGACGACGCGACGATCGAATGAAGCATTATTTATAAAATTCATTCGATTTACAGTTAATACTCCAATGCGACGGACACGTTAGTCAGCAGCCGTTTACAATACCGTTTACACATAGGAACGTATATTTATACATTCCATTAAATATGAAACACTAGCTACTTCCGCGCAGTTTCACCCGCTCTGCTCGGCTCCTATTGGTCATAGCGTGATGTTTTATAGCCTTCCTCGATAAATGCACTATCAAACACAAAAAGAATTATTCAATTCGGACCAGTACTTTCGGAGATTAGCGCGTTCAAACAAACAAACAAACAAACAAACTCTTCAGCTTTATAATATTAGTATAGATTTCAATATGAATGCTCCAGGTACAATGACCACTTTGACTGTATCCCAGATACAAATTATTTTAAGTACTATACTGGTATATTACCAAAAATACAACCGAAATGAGTTATTGATTAAACCACAATATAATTCACGCGACAAATATCGACGCACACAATTAGAACAAACACAGATGATCGGACATGGAATATTCAACATTCCGTCTCGATAACAAGGAGGGAGTTCCTGAGATGTACGCATCCAGGCGTATATACAACATTATACTTCTGTTAGTTTTATATCTATATCTGTTTTGTGTTTAATCCTTTTGACGCAAATTTTATCCTCAAAACGAAAAACCCCAACATGATTTTTAAATTCATAGACTGCTCAACGAGTTTCTTGACGGTTGTCTTCTATACAACATTAGAAATTATTCACATTATGTAAATACGAAGGAATCATTTGTTAGTAGTCCTTTATTAGACTACCAACTATTCGGATATAGGAACATAATTATCAACATGCCACATTAAACCTGTTAATATAACACATGGGATACCATTTCCCAAATCTGTAGAATTATAATCAGAATCGCAAACAGTGACATGATATCGTGGACTGTCCACTCCATAAGTGTCATTAGCTGACTTATAGAGAATTGTATCGAAATACAAATGGACGTGCAATCAACTGCGATTGAAAAAGTAATAATTAGATAAATAATTACTGAGTCATATATCGACGCACACAATTAGAACAAGCGTGAAGCTCATTCGATGGCTATAAGACACAAGACACAGACAGAGGACAACATTCAGCTTTGTGAAGTTTGGATGACACGAATTATTCGGTCTTTGGATAATATGAAACGAGCACACAGCCCGTGCACTAAACCTGACCAACACTCGCACAATACGGACATACAATACGTAATGTTGACGCACACAACTGCAGGAGACAAGCATAATGAA
The DNA here is from genome assembly GCF_023101765.2 of Spodoptera frugiperda. Taxonomy (NCBI): domain Eukaryota; kingdom Metazoa; phylum Arthropoda; class Insecta; order Lepidoptera; family Noctuidae; genus Spodoptera; species Spodoptera frugiperda. The sequence continues at coordinate 4,250,013 of NC_064230.1, forward strand.
CATCTGACGGTGCATTGTGGAACTATATCACACACAGATGACAAATATTTCAATTAAGACTGCGGACCAGTAATGGAATACCTAAAACATTACAACGTTCAGCAGACAATGTACATTCATATATCGACGCACACAATTAGAACAAGCGTGAAGCTCATTCGATGGCTATAAGACACAATGCACATACAGACGTAAGAAAGTATTAATTTATTAAGTATTTGGATGAAATAAACTATTTAATGAGTTTCTTGACGGTTTTTCTTCGGTACACACACGGTCGGCGATAACGACAAACCGAAGGTTCAACAAATATAGTTTCTTGACAATTGTCTTTGACAATACTTGGACAAATATATCGTATCTACAAGCTACATAGTCACAAACACTGATTGAGTAAACCTCATCGGACACCTTACGTGACGTAATGGAAACAATCTATGCAATGTTCAATATTTAATACATATTGATATATCACATTGAGTATTTAACAAACACGAAGCCTTGTTACACAGGACATACGCATGATGACTATAGATGGTCCATCAGATTTAAGACAATATAATTCACGTGATTGAAGCACACACATTGGGATATTGTATCGGTAAGTTAAACGCGAAACCGATTTACATATTCCATGAAGAAACACCACTATAAGTGGGGACATTATGTTTAGTTCGTGAGAAATATTTAATTTCCACGTAGAGCTTGAAGGGGAGGGGGGGAGAATGTGAGGACATTGTTGTTTGTATTGTGTCATGGCGGTAAATTTTTACCCTTAATAATTTTGTTTTACATTGTTCTCACACAGTTGAAGCAATCGAAACAATGTGACCAAGAATTGTATTGTAAATCTGATTGAGAAAGAGTAACCTATGGAGTTTCTTGCTCGTTCTTCTCCATAGGAATCTACACTTTGGAAGGAGCAAATAGCTTCACTAGAGGACTACAGACAGACGTTATTTTTTTATTTAATATTAGCTTTGACGTTCAAAAATGCGTGCCTGGTCTATTTGACATTGATTTTGACTTTGACACGATAACCAATAAAAAATATGATTTTTTCATCATAGACTGCGCAACGAGTTTCTTGACGGTTGTACTCAACACAAGCCACACAACAGTCATGAACAATCCAATACATGGAAGTTATTTAATGAACTTGTATCGGATCGTGAGACTCGGAATATTAACAAATATATTGAACTTACAATATACAATACTGAAGTAGCAATACATTGTTAGTTTGTATGTTCATTCATATCATTTCTATTCAACCTCTTTATAACGTGTGTTTACGTAAACATTACAATGCACACACAAGACAGAAGAAATATCATATTCCACGTAGAAACACCACTTCAATGGCGACATTAGTGGGGGAAGTAAACTGCACAAGTTACACTAATACAATAAGTGGTATGTGCCACAAATACTAGTAACAGTGTATATTATATAATAGTTTCCATATATTAATTGATTATGAATATCAATATGACGAACTGGACATACTCCGGAAATAAAGTTGCATACATCGATAATGCAATATAATTCACGCGACATATATCGACGCACACATCAGAACATGGGTGGAGGACACCCAAGAAGAAGTAATTATTATGATTCCCGTGACGTAAATACTACAAAAAACTAACTAAACAATGTAACTCCATACACACGCTGCTCAATGAGTTTCTTGACGGTTGTCCTTCGATAGAACTTTATACAATACTGTTCCTTGGATTTGTAGAAACAGTAGAGAAATATTTGTAACTATGTAGATGTACATGAAGCTACAGCTACAAGACGCGCAGTCATACTGACTAACTGGAGGCATCCTACATCTCGCGCTGACAGACTATTCAACGTCGGTTTCTTGACGGTTGACTTTATGGTATATGACGTCAATTATTAAACAACGTAATATTAATAATATTATTCGCATGGAGTTTCTTGACGGTTGTCTCTGTGTGTCCCTGGAGACAAGGAATATAAATAATCCATCGAGTTTACACATTTCTAGACAACATTTAATATTGACAATTGTAAGGTCACTGACTTTTTGGAAATATGGAGTGTAAGTCGCTCACGCAGCGACATAGAGTAACACCCAGAGTTACTACATACAACTCCTTAATATATCGATGCAACGTTTAAGTACTAATTACCAATCGTCCATATTGGAAATACTGTCAGTCTGGCAAGTATTCATTTCGCAGACCGACTCCCGAATCTAAAAAAATTTCGACGTAAATATGACGTAACCACATATTCAGCATGTATAAACATCGACACACACAGCTAGAACTAGCAGACTCCCCGCGTACTAAACTGACTTGTTGCACAGTGGTACAACAGCAACAAGTAATGAAACTGTACTCTATACACTCGAGGCAGAAGCAATCGCCATCAGCTATATCGGAGCTGTCAGTAAACGGGAACACTACATTGTAAGAACTGCTGAATATTAAACAACAAACGAGTCAGTAATTATAACCATAATAAATAGACAAGTATAGTTGAGGCTGTAGTCGAAGAGAATGGGAATATTGGAGACAATATGTAGGTACTCCAGTTGACGAGAACTAGTTTCTTGACGGTTGTCTTCGATACAACTTGTAAAGTTTCGTATTATTTAAATACGTAGGAAACATTTGAGATTGCAAACTAATTGCATGTACTGACTAGGTCATGTCAGTCTGAAACATCCGTGGAACTTGTATTGTATATTTCATTATCAGTATGTATTTAAGATCACGTACGAGTAGAACGACACTAGCTGACTTATAGAGAATTAAAAGAAGGCATGCGCAGACATTGCAAACATCGACACACACAGCTAGAACAAGCACACACCGCGTGCACTGAACTTGCTGGTAGAACATTGTACTAGACGTTGTACTAACGTTAGCACTTGTCGTAGTAAACAGAGCACACGAGTGACTCCACTCGTACAATAAGTCTCATCACACCTGCATGTGGCATTGGAAGTGAGACGTGGAACGTTTAATGACGTCACAACCAGAGACACTGATGTTTATTTCCGCACCGATTTATACAACACTGAGACGAGTGCAAAATTTAGGTATAAAGACAATATAATTCACGCGACATATATCGACGCACACAATTAGAACAAGCGCGGTTGACGGCACATCGTCACCAGCCTCTTGACAGTTGTCTTGTGTTTGACACAACTATGAAGATATTCGTATTGTGCGACTGCGAATGAATCCTTACATCTCATCAAGTAGCGACTGGAAGCAGACTCTGTCTGTCTCCGCGTGGAACAATTACATCACAATATTATTCATAGCACAATACAGTTTGTTGACAGTTGTCCTTCTATGGAACTCTATATGTTCGATTGTGTGCTTGCAAGCAACAAATATATTTTACAGTAACTCTTATATTTGCCGTAAAACATACAACTTTCATTTCTTGTAATGTAACGTCAAAGTATAATGACATTTAAAGACATTCTGTAACCAACATACTGAAAAAATACAAAAAATAATTAAAGTTGATACATTATTTAATGAGTTTCTTGACGGTTGTTCTTCGATGTAACATATATGTTATCTTAATACATATTTCATATCAAATGAAATACTGAAAAGGATATCTTGTGTAGAACGACCGTAGAGCAGCATCCTCCTCCTCAGTCGTACATTCTTGACAGAATGCTCGTGGTTGACAATGGTGCATTTTCCCTGGATATCGTAACTCTCGCGATGTGCCTCCACTTGTTGAAGTCTTCACCCGTAACCCTGGGCACGGGTTCCGCGTTATACCCCGCAGGACTGGGTCTCTGCTGAACTTCGCCATCTACACACTCCGGCCTACTGAAGTGTAAGATGCCCACCCCCGCGACATGGACGCGCCAGACAGGAATTGCCCAAGTGAAGAGTAGAGAAGGTGACTCTACTCCCCCCAGGGCCGAGTTAATGGGCGTGTATGATCCCACACCCAAAGGCTTAACACTACCACTACTACAAATATAAATAAAACAACATTCAGTTGTTGTATCTTGTAAATACTAATTCTAGAATACATTTATGTACTCGCCATTACAGGGCATTTTATCTGTATGAAATATATTTTATTTAAAAGATACATCAAAATTACACAGTTCATCATTTCAATACAAATATAAAACAATTGATGTCAGACCCGAAATGACAAGGACAGAAAAAATATGTTATTTTCGTCTCTTTTTAATTGAGATGTAGAATTACCTTTAGTCTCTAGCGATGATTTACATAACAATACAATGAAGTTTCTTGACGGTTGTTTTCGATACAACTCTTTTACAATATTTCATTCATGAAATGAGGGAAAATGCTAGTAACCCTACAATGTAGATTATTTAAAGAGTTTCTTAATGGTTGTCTTCAACACAATTCTTAAGTTTTAAACATAAGTGGGAAATATTAAAGAGTAGTTGTTTGTGAGACTACAAACTACTTGGAAATACTGAGTAATTAAATATTGTTACGTTTTCAACATTAATTCACATGTTACTTTGCCCGATCCGGAAACGAATCCGAGACCCCTTGTTCGGCAGTCGCACTTGCAACCACTCGACCAACGAGGCAGTCATCATCATCTAAATCAGAAGAAGTGGTTTAACAGTTATTACTGATAACATCAACTAATGAGTTTCTTGACGGTTGTCTTCGATACAACTTGTAAAGTTTCGTATTATTTAAATACGTAGGAAACATTTGAGACTGCAAACAAATTGCAGGTACTGACTAGGTCATGTCAGTATGAAACATCCGTGGAACTTGTATTTTTCATTATCAGTTTAAATATTGATAGGAATGACCACGTACTAGTAGAACCATTAGCTGACTTTTAAAGAATTAAAATAAGGCATGCGCAAACATTGCAAACATCGACACACACAGCTAGAACAAGCACACACCCCGTGCACTGAACTTGCTGGTAGAACATTGTACTAGACGTTGTACTAACGTTAGCACTTGTCGTAGTAAACAGAGCACACGAGTGACTCCACTCGTACAATAAGTCTCATCACACCTGCATGTGGCATTGGAAGTGAGACGTGGAACGTTTAATGACGTCATAACCAGAGAAACTCATGTTTATTATCAAACCGACTTGTTTGAGGATTAAAATATATACTTATATAAAGACAATATAATTCACGCGACAAATATCGACGCACACATTAGAACAAGCGCGGTTGTCACTAGCACATTGCTTGACTGTCTTCGACACAACTTTGTATATTTACGTAACCACTTGCACATACTGACTAGGTAAGTCTCATCAAGTGATTCAAGGTCTTTAAATACACGGATACATTAAAAAAAATTTGTTAATATTAATAAACTTTGTCGGGATTAATCCCGATTGCAGTAAAATATATTCTTTCACTAATGAAGAAGTAAACTTGTCTGCTAGCTTCACGAACTAATGAGTTTCTTGACGGTTGTCTTCGATACAAGATTTAAGATGCTTTTGCATTATGTCACTGATATAACCTGTTTATTATTTAACTTCTGCACGTAGAACAGTTAGTTCTTAATAGCGAAAATGTTGTTTTATAAATTGTACACCAACTAATGCTTCAGCAAAAATAATTGCAATAGAAGTTTCCAGATACGAGTTTCTTGACGTTTGTTCCTCGACAGAACTCATATACAATACTGGTAAGACAAATATCGACGCACACAGTTTGAACAAGCACGGCGGACGGTACAATGTTAAATAACTTTGAATAAGTGGGAAGCTACAAATGTTCTTGTAGTATAAATATTCTTATTATTTTGTATACATTCGCTGCTTACATGTATAGGTACGTTACATTTTTATATAAAGATGTCACGAACGTATTTGTAGTTTCTTGACGGTTATCTTCGATATAAAATTCATGATGTACCGAAATGCAGTTTTAAATCATGCAATATTTTGGCATTTTTGGCACACATTGAAAAATTCAGACAAATTCGACAATCATCGCATATTATTGTATATTATAGAAACATGAATATCTCACTTGAGACTTGTTGAGTTATGTTCTACAGTACATATTATGATCACACAGAACTGACTGGCGCAGTGGAGGTGGCTCCAACTAAAGTGTACACATGTGCCGCTGTAGACACGGCCGAGACAAGGAGACCTGCTCGTGCTACTCTCCATACACACGACTCTGTTAGCGCCATATATTTGAAGGCGCGGGATTCCGCACTTTGACAAAAGCTACAAGACAATGACACATACATATGTATAGCTCGACCACGATTCCCAAATATGTATATTAACTTTATATATTTGCTTAAATATGAACTTTATATATATCTGACTACAGTGCAATGAAATATTATACTGTATATAATCAGTTAACACAAGAAAGTTTCTTGACGGTTGTTCTTCGATGTAACAAATATTTAGTCTGAATATATATTTTCATATCACATGAAATACTGAAAAGGATATCTTGTGTAGAACGACCGTAGAGCAGCATCCTCCTCCTCAGTCGTACATTCTTGACAGAATGCTCGTGGTTGACAATGATGCATTTCCCTGGATATCGTAGCTCTCGCGATGTGCCTCCACTTGCCGCCACGCGATGTGACATGGACGCGCCAGACAGGAATTGCCCAAGTGAAGAGTAGAGAAGGTGACTCTACTCCCCCCAGGGCCGAGTTAATGGGCGTGTATGATCCCACACCCAAAGGCTTAACATTTTATTACTATTACTACTACAAATATAAATAAAATAACATTCAGTTTGTCACTCTGCACACGGTCTGAGGACGTCTTCCTCCCGTCAAACGCAGACGCCAGCCACTACGCACCTACCCTCGCAGCATCTATTCCCCGACTCACCGTGGGACACTGCGAGCTTCACTACTCCGACTCACTGGAGTATCACCCTGCACCGCTCACCCGACTCACTGGGCATTCAGCGGCACAGTTCCGACTCACTGGAACTAAGGGACATTCTACACTGGCTCTGGCACCGCTCACCTCAAGCATCGACAGCCGTCTCAACAGGATCGACCTCCGGTCTTGGGGGGGAGTGATGTGGCGACACATTGGCAAGTGACAAGTGACAGATGACAGAAGTCGCACATAGACTATCGACGAGCAAATCAACGGATGACGTCACAAATATCCTGCATCGCACATACGAAGTTTGCATGCGAATTAACACGGATAGAAAATCCCAACGAACAACAGTTGGGCAGAAAGCCCGCCAGGCTGATCACCTCGCCTGGTCGGAGGATCCTCCTTTGCTTAGGGAACTTTACTCTCTGTTCCCTAAAGTTGTATCTTGTAAATACTAATTTTAGAATACATTTATAAATTCGCCATTACAGGGCATTTTGTCCGTATGAAATATATTTTATTTAAAAGATACATCAACATTACACAGTTCTCTTCTCACTCGGACATATTTTACATAGTACAAAGTAAGTTTGTTTTAAAATTACTAGAGTACATTAGTACTTTACATTTTGCGAAAAGATCGACACAAACACTTTATTAAAAACTAGCTTTTGCCCGCGACTTCGTTCGCGTGGAATAGTGACTTCCGGCAAATTTTTGGTTTTAACCACATAGTTCCCGATCTCGCGGAATCTCTTCAAAAATGAGATGTAGAAGATATTCCAGGGAACTCTTCAAAAATCAACATAATGAGCTCTGCGTTTGAATTTAATAGATGTATACTCACTTAGGGCATTGAAAAAATAGTTTAAAAACGAAATTAAACTAAAGAAATATTATAATCTTTCCGAACTTAAGATGAAAACTAACTTAAAACTAAAGAAATCTACGAATTACGAATTTATAACAATTAAAAAAGAAATTATATTACAACCTATCTTCTATGCTATAATAACCAAGCTTAAACTAAATAATTTAAAAGAAACGACTTAAATCTAATCTATCTAATCTAATTAATTAATAAATTAGACTTACAATTTTATTAAAAAAACTAACTACAGTAACTACTAATAATCGATATCAAACTAAACCTACGTTAAATAGTTTAACCAAAAAACCAGGAAAACCCAACAAATAAACTTATTAATTGACAAATACAACGAAACCAATTTAGAACATACGAAACAGCAGGACCACTACAGACAAATAATCATACGACTGATAATACACTTTTTCTACGATAGTACCGAAGCGCTCGGCCGATACCCAACCAAATGAATGTAACGAAACCATAGCGCGATCTATTTCGATCCCAACGCCACCTATCGAGGATAAAGACAACTTGGATTATTTATTTATACTCCGTTCGGGCATTTTCTTTGTACTAAAAGTTTAATTATATTGATATTATTTTTTTCATACCTTTTTACTATTTATTTACTTTTTTTCGATGAATTAAAACAATAACATGAACCGAAGTCGTGTAACGATCGACATAGAATTATCTATACTCCGTTAGAGCATTTTCTTTGTACTAAATGTTTTATTATATTGATATTATTTTTTTCATACCTTTTTACTATTTATTTACTTTTTTCGATGAATTAAAACAATAACATGAACCGAAGTCGTGTAACGATCGACATAGAATTATTTATAAATAATTTATTTCTTATTTTTATTTTTTGATTTTTGAAATAAAAATATATCTATGTCCTTTCTAAGGTTCTAAACTATATCTGTACCAAATTTCAACCAAATCCGTCAAATAGTTGCGGAGATTAATGGTATAAGCATAGAATGTTCGACGTGATTTTTTAATTTGACATAACTTTTTTATTTATGAACCGATTGACATGAAACAAACACTAAATGTAAATTTAAGCATCCCACAATATATTCGTGAAAACCGCATCCAACTCGGATCAGCCGTTTCTGAGATTAGCGCGCACAGACGAACAGACAAACAGACAAACAGACAAAAAAAAAGTTAATTACATTTTTGGGTTCGACATCGACATAACAATAACCCCTGCTATTTTTTTTATTTTTATTTTCAATGTACAGACAGCACTTTTCTACGATTTTATTATATGTATAGATCATGACAAATATTTTCATGAAGAAAACTTACTTTCCCATACATTTTGACGCATGTCACACACAGACAAGACTAATTTCCATTATGTACGTTTAACAAAAAATAAATGACATGTCAGTGACGTCATGCACAAAATGACAAGGACAGAAATATTTATGTTATTGCTGTCTCTTTTTATCGGAGGTGTAGATATTACTTTCTTCCACAGTGATGATTTACATAACAATACAATGAAGTTTCTTGATAGTTGTCTTCGATACAACTTAAACAATATTTTGTATAACAAGTCTCACTGGGAATGAATATGGGATTGTCTTCTAAGACAATTTGAGAAATTAGAATCTTTAAAATAATATATTCTTTCGTCCAATATCCACGCGCTACAAATGACGATTAGTAACCAAAGTAATGCAGCAGAAAATTTAAGTTTATACATAATTCAATGGAGTTTCTTGTTGGTTGTAGTCGATACAACACTTTTAAAATATTTCAATCATGAAATGAGGGAAAATATTCAAGTAACCCTACAATGTAGATTATTTAAAGAGTTTCTTAATGGTTGTCTTCAACACAATTCTTATGTTTGAAACATAAGTGGGAAATATTAAAGAGTGTTTGTTTGTGAGACTACTAAGCAGATCGTCTTTAACGATCATTTAACTTCATAGACTACTCAATAAGTTTCTTGACGGTTGTCTTTGATACAGTTTTGTAATACTTTTCGTACTACGTAAACACGTAGAAAACGTTTGAAGAGAATTTTCAATAAACAGTATTGTACATTGTAACCTCCACGTTCTAAGTGGCACAATAGTTGTTTTAATTCTAAAATATGATGTTGATATCACAATCGAGTGATAAATCCTTACAAGCTGACTATACTTGTATCTTAGTCAAAGACATCGACAAAATTAAAATCGACGTCAGCTAGAACTAGCGGTAGACAGTTAATTGTCAAATTACTTTAAATTACTGAGACAGTATGTTAACACAGATTGACAGAGGGAGATATAAATATTTTAAACGAGATCAACGTTTGTTACATCTTTAGTGGATACCGTACGTAGAAATTTACCACCTTCATCAAAACATTAAGGACAATTGTGTTTCTTGATGGTTGTATTCGATACAACTTTAGACAATATTCGTATTATATGAACACGAAAGTAACATAATATTATTTTATAAGTGGCAGTTAACTACCAACTGTTTAGAAATACTGACATATTTTGTAATTGTTAGAGATTTCAACTACATGTGTAAAAAAGTCAGACTGAAGTCACAACATTCACGTAACAAATATCGACGCACATAATCAGAACAAACACAAAGCCCTGTAAGTAGCTGTTTATGAGATTACAAGCTACTTGGACATACTGATTTATAAACACCACATTTTGTGTGAGACTTTGTCGACAACTATACGATAGGAAAATATCCATATCCAGGGACTTCTTCATTAAATATTGAATAATATTGTTTGCACGGAGTTTCTTGACGGTTGTCTTCAATACAATTGTTATGTTTTAAACATGATGTGAGAAATATTTAAAAGCAGCTGTTCATAAATCTACAAACAACTTGGAATTAATGACTTGGCAAGTATCACTTTGAGATAGTGAAATAATATTTGTTATCAACCCATAGATAGGTTTTGTTTCAGTAGGAATTGTGAACAGCATTCTTGCTTTCCCAATTTGTGATAGGGCAAAATGTTATACAAATTGATGTGTAGACCATAAGTTCGTAGACTATACTGTTTAGACCATTAGTCGCTATTTAGTTTAGTTTGTTATACGTTATTATGATTATAACGGCACCGGGCGATGCTGTCTCTGACAGACAACATCCTTTAATACATTTATGAAATGCCGAACTACTAATTCCTAATTTAAACCAGAAGATGAGACGAGAACTAGTTTCTTGACGGTTGTCTTCGATACAACGCTTGTATAATATATTAATATTGCTTTTTATTAATTGAATATGAATATCAATATGACGAACTGCAGATAACACGGAAATATATTTAATTATATAAGACAATATAATTCACGCAACAAAATATCGACGCACACATTAGAACAAGCGCGGTGTCACTAGTAGATTGCTTGACTGTCTTCGACACAACTTTGTATAATTATTGACTTTTTATTAATTCACAAGTTGTTAATATAAAATAGAAAAGTCACGTAGAACAACTTCTGCACGTAGAACAGTTAGTTCTAAATAGGGAAAATGTTGTTTTATAAATGCCTTATCAGTCATCAAACAAATAGCAACCGGCAAACATTGCAATAGAAGTTTCCAGACACGAGTTTCTTGACGGTTGTTCCTCGACAGAACTCATATACAATACTGGTAAGACAAATATCGACGCACACAATTAGAACAATGGTCGTTATTCATTTTAGGTATAAATGTACAAAATATAGTGTTATGAAAGTATTATAGGATAATGTTGACATTTTAAAAGCAACTTATTAGAGATTAGCTGTTGAATATTAAACTACAAACGAGTCAGTAATTACAACCATAATAAATAGACAAGTATAATTGAGGCTGTCGTAGAAGAGAACGGAACTATAGGAGACAGTATGTAGGTATTCCAGTTGACGAGAACTAGTTTCTTGACGGTTGTCTTCGATACAACGCTTGTATAATATACCAATTACGAAACAAGGGGAGAATATTACTTGAACATACTGATTGAGTCAACCTCATCGGGCACCATATGTGATATGGGCCTCGTTGAACAAATTCATTGGAGTTCCAACGTTTGGGGAAACAGTTGTTTGTTCACAATATATTCATATTGGCATTTATTCATCGAATATGAATATAAATGTGACGAACTGGATAAAATCCTAAAAAGCTGGATAATTACTTAGATAAGACAATATAATTCACGCGACAAACATCGACGCACACAACTAGAACAAACTAGTCTGTCGCTTCACTACTCAACGTTTCTTACTGGTTGTCTTCGCTACAACTTTAATAAATACAATAATATTTATGTCGCACGTAATTACGACAAAGACAAAACGGAGAATGCTTCGTAACTATACTCCTGTTTGGATTAATGTTGCTGTACGTATATAATGGCAATACAAAACGTTTCTTGACGGTTGTCTTTGACAGAGACCTTTTTCATATTACACACATGAAATATTGAGAGTTGGAACATAGATATTCTGTGTATAACGACCACGTTAGTATCGTTCTAAGTGGGGAAATAGTCGTTGTACCTATATCACGTTCCTAGAAATGATGACCGATGTATCTCGTATGTCAAACGTTTTATCAGGACGGGCTTTAGAACCCAAGATATGAACATAGACGACGAAACAATATAGACAATATAATTCATAAGACATATATCGACACACACACAAGTCCGTATATAGTGAACATTTGCCACAGTAGCAGTCAGTAATATTGTCTCTGAGACATGGAACAATGCACAAGTTCTCATGGAGAGTAACCATGGCGTAGTACATTTTAAACATTTTAAAGATTATATTGTGTCTTTGACGGTTGTCTTCAATACAACTTTAAAAAATATATTCAACGTGAGATTTCTTGTAATATAACGTCAATGTATAATGACATTTAAAGACATTTTGTGACTAAGCATAATACAGTCCCATTGTATCAAATATAAGTTTATACATTATTTAATGAGTTTCTTGGCGGTTGTTCTTCGATGTAACATATATTTTATCTAAATACATATTTCATTTCACATGAAATACTGAAAAGGATATCTTGTATAGAACGACCGTAGAGCAGCATCCTTCTCCTCAGTCGTATATTCTTGACAGAATGCTCGTGGTTGACAATGATGCATTTCCCTGGATATCGTAGCTCTCGCGATGCGCCTCTACTTGTTGAAGTCTTCACCCGTAACCCTGGGCACGGGTTCCGCGTTATACCCCGCAGGACTGGGTCCCTGCTGAACTTCGCCATCTACACACTCCGACCTACTGAAGTGTAAGATGCCCACCCCCGCGACATGGACGCGCCAGACAGGAATTGCCCAAGTGAAGAGTAGAGAAGGTGACTCTACTCCCCCCAGGGCCGAGTTAATGGGCGTGTATGATCCCACACCCAAAGGCTTAACACTACCACTACTACAAATATAAATAAAAAAAAATTCAGTTGTTGTATCTTGTAAATACTAATTCTAGAATACATTTATGTACTCGCCATTACAGGGCATTTTGTGTGTATGAAATATATTTTATTTAAAAGATACATCAACATTACACAGTTCTCTCCTCACTCGGACATATTTTACATAGTACAAAGTAAGTTTGTCTTAAAACTACTAGAGTACATTAGTACTTTACATTTTGCGAAAAGACACAAACACTTTATTAAAAAATCATGAACATACTTACTTAACAAAAACAAATGACATGTCAGTGACGTCAGACCCGAAACGACAAGGACAGAAACATTTATGTTATTGTTGTCTCTTTTTAATGCAGATGTAGAATTACCTTTGGTCACTAGCGATGATTTACATAACAATACAATGAAGTTTCTTGATAGTTGTCTTCGATACAACTCTTTTACAATATTTCAATAATGAAATGAGGGAATATACAAGTAACCCTACAATGTAGATTATTTAAAGAGGTTCTTAATGGTTGTCTTCGACACAATTCTTATGTTTTAAACATAAGTGGGAAATATTAAAGAGTAGTTGTTTGTGAGACTACAAACTACTTGGAAATTCTGAGTTATATAATATGGAATACTTTAATATTGTGCGACTAATTACAGTCACCTGAACAAATAATTGTCTCTTGTTCTAGGATATCGAGTTTCTTGACGGTTGTCTTTGATGTAACTCTTACAAGAGTGTGAGGACTTCATTGTGGGAACTGCAATGTTCCACTTTACTTGTGAACAAATATTTCGCATGAAACAGTTGATTATAGGAATATAAAGATTAATGAGCTGTCGGACACAAGACATGGACATGAGTGAGACGACATAGATAAAGACAGTAATTCGTGGTGCAAAGATCGACGCCTTTAATATTTATGAAATAGTTTTAACTGTCATCGCACACTACAACAGGCGCGGCCTGGTGGCACATGGAATATTCAACATTCCGTCTCGATAACAAGGAGGGAGTTCCTGAGATGTACGCATCCAGGCGTATTGTTATATCAACATTATACTTCTGTTAGTTGTATATCGATATCTGTTTTGTGTTTAATCCTTTAGGCGCAAACTTTATCCTCAAAACGAAAAACCCCAAAATGATTAAATTCATAGACTGCTTAGCGAGTTTCTTGACGGTTGTCTTCTACACAACATTATAAAATATTCACATTATGTAAATACGAAGGAAAAATTTGTTAGTAGTCCTTTATTAGACTACCAACTATTCGGATATAGGAACATAATTATCAACATGCCACATTAAACCAGTTAATATAACACATGGGATACAATTTCCCAAATCTGTAGAATTATAATCAGAATCGCAAACAGTGACATGATATCGTGGACTGTCCACTCCATAAGTGACATTAGCTGACTTATAGAGAATTGTAGCGAAATGCGCCTACGAGTGGCAATAACGTGACGGTCAATTTTGAAAGAATTTTGTATACATATTGATATAATGGAGTTTCTTGCTGGTTGTAGTCGATACAACTTCGAAACCTCTCGCATTATGTAAATACAAAGAAACATTGATTAGTACCATGGAGTATCCACGTAGAACGATCGCTATAACGTTCTTGGAAGCGAAACAACAGTATGCAGGAGCTTGTGGACAGCTCCTGTATGGAGAAATACTATCAAGTATATTCATATTGGAAGTCAAAAAATATCTCTCGTCCTTAAGTATATTTGGCACTAAGTTACATGTACGATCACACGACAAATATCGACGCACACAATTAGAACACGCGCGGTACTATAAACCACTCAGATATACTGACTCGGTACAAACATACGAATGTACGTTGCACATGCTATGACGGATATTGTATAACATTAATTACAGAGTACAATTTTATTTAGTTTCTTGACGGTTGTCTTTCTTACGCACTTCATAAACATTTAGAAATCGTAGTTGTATGTATACTCTACTTGGAAACACTGACAAGACTATTAAGTCTCAGATAATATAAGTAAATGAATATAATGATATTGCACATACGAAGGACCTCTATATCCATACTGTTGATACATCAAGTTCCACGTACAAAACCACGTCAATGGCGGTCTAAGTGGAGGAATTGTTTCATAAATCTTGTGAAGACGTTCAGAGACATGTCGGTAAATACCATTTACATTGTCATTGTTAAACATATTCATTTTAATTCTCTGTTGAAATTACTTGATTGTAGCACATCATATTTTCACAACCGCAGTCATTCTTGCGGACAAAGAAATGAGTCAAATATATTTATGTCATTTCCAAGTCAATGGAGTTTCTTGACGGTTGTTTTTCGATGTAACATAATATATTCTATCTTAATACATATTTCATATCACATGAAATACTGAAAAGGATATCTTGTGTAGAACGACTGTAGAGCAGCATCCTCCTCCTCAGTCGTACATTCTTGACAGAATGCTCGTGGTTGACAATGATGCATTTTCCCTGGATATCGTAGCTCTCGCAATGTGCCTCCACTTGTTGAAGTCTTCACCCGTAACCCTGGGCACGGGTTCCGCGTTATACCCCGCAGGACTGGGTCCCTGCTGAACTTCGCTATCTACACACTCCGGCCTACTGAAGTGTAAGATGCCCACCCCCGCGACATGGACGCGCCAGACAGGAATTGCCCAAGTGAAGAGTAGAGAAGGTAACTCTACTCCCCCCAGGGCCGAGTTAATGGGCGTGTATGATCCCACACCCAAAGGCTTAACACTACCACTACTACAAATATAAATAAAACAACATTCAGTGGTTGTATCTTGTAAATACTAATTCTAGAATACATTTATGTACTCGCCATTACAGGACATTTTGTCCGTATGAAATATATTAAATATAAAAGATACATCAACATTACACAGTTTTCTCCTCACTCGGACATATTTTACATAGTACAAAGTAAGTTTGTGTACATTAGTACTTTATATTTTGTGAAAAGATCGACAGAACCACTTTACTAAAAAATCATGACAAATATTTTTATGAAGAAAACATACTTTCCCATACATTTTGGCGCATGTCACACAGAGACAAGATTAATTTCTATTATGTACAAAAAACAATTGACATGTCAGTGACGTCAGACCCGAAATGACAAAGACAGACGCATTCATTTCATATTTGTCTGTTTTGAATGGAAATAAAGATACAACTTTTTTTCTTTTAATGATGATTTACATAACAATACAATGAAGTTTCTTGATAGTTGTCTTCGATACAACTCTTTTACAATATTTCAATCAAGAAATGAGGGAAAATACAAGTAACCCTACAATGTAGATTATTTAAAGAGTTTCTTAATGGTTGTCTTAGACACAATTCTTATGTTTTAAACATAAGTGGGAAATATGAAAGAGTAGTTGTTTGGGAGACTACAAACTACTTAGTTATACTGAGTTATAACGGGTGTCCCAACAAGAACGCAAGATTTAAATTTGGCGCCATTCGAAGTATCATTGTTTGACATTTGAACAAGTGTTATTTTTTGTTAGTATAAGGTACGAGGTTAGTAAAAATGGAGCGCTACACGATTAAAAATGAGCCAGGTCAAGCGCAAACAGTCAATCATGGTGTTCGGTATCGTAAAATAATAACCAGTCTTTTCGTACCTCGAATTGAAGAAATGGATTTGGAAGGCATGTGGTTTCAACAAGATAGCGCCACATGTCATACAACCAGAGAAACAATTGAATTGTTGCATCAGTCATGTCCCGGTCGTGTTATTTTACGTTTTGGAGACCAGAATTAGCCGCCTAGATCATGTGATTTATCACCATTAGACTTTTTTCTTTGGGGTTTCTTAAAGTCGATAGTTTATGCGAATAAGCCGACGACGACTCAAGCCTTAGAAAGGAAATTGGACGCTGTATTAATAAAAATACCGCAGCATTTATGCAAAACGGTCATTGAAAATTTCATTGAAAGATCGCGTATGTTTCAGCAAACCAGCGGCAGCCATCTGCCCGATGTATGTTCCATAGATAACCTCATAGTCTCTACTTTACGAAATTATAAAGATATCACGTTTTTTTTTTAAATATCTGCGTTTTATTTAAAATTTAAATCTTGCGTTCTTGTTGGGACACCCTTTATAATGTGGAATTACCACATAGAACGACAAATTGTTTTTAAATACCACGTCATTTACAAAGACGAAATATACAGTCAAGTACCTAATAATTTGTCAACACACGAGACAGTGGACATCGATTCGGACTCGAAGAGTTGGAGATATTTTAAATATAATTTCACGCGTCAAATATCGACGCACACAATTAGAACAAACAAGTCCGTTGCATACTAGACTAAGCAACGAATTTCTTGACATTTGAAACATGGGATATTTAAAAATCCACTATTCTTTCAATGTTCAACACATGATATATTTCTATATCGTATTAAATAATGGTAAAATATGACATTACCACGTAGCACTACAAATAGTTGTAAGTGCGGAAACAAGTCTCCGTAGTCGCACTATAGGCGGTTAGTTCCGGAGATGGAGGATCAAAGTCAACCGAGACAAAAGCTTCAGAATATCGTGGTCAGATCGTATAACACTATACGATAGGAAAATATCCATATCCAGGGACTTTTTTATTAAATATTGAATAATATTGTTTGCACGGAGTTTCTTGACGGTTGTCTTCGATGCTATCCTCACGCTATAATTATACGTAGGATGTATCGGTAAGTTGTCTCTCAATTACATTAAGTATGAAGAAGTTAAATCATGTACATTCCACAGTACACACGGAGCGACCACTTCAATGACTTTCTAAGTGGGAAAATATTCCCGACTCCAAAAGTTAAAAAAAAAAGAAAACGAAGATTGTCGGCTTCTAGAACAACGAGTTTCTTGACGGTTGTCTTTGATGTAACTCTTACAAGAGTGTCGGAACTACAATGTTCCACTTTACTTGTGAACATACATTATTGCTTACTTCGTTCGTTATTGAATTAAAATATTTCGAGAGAAATTTCACAATTGTCGAAATATTGTTACAGCATTAAGTATTGGTACCTATATCAATTGGTTTCTTGCCGGTTGTCTTCGATACAAGTATGACAAATGTTTCATACAATAGAACTAATATGTTCACAGGAAACATTCAGTACAATTTAATATATATTTCAATGGAATATTTGTCGGGATTAATCCCGATTAAAGTCAAGTATATTGCTTTACTAATGAAGAAGTAAACTTGTCTGCTAGCTTCACGAACTAATGTGTTTCTTGACGATTGTCTCCGATACAACGCTTTTACAATATTTCAATCATGAATTAAGTAGAAACATATTTAGTAGTTGCAGTGAGGTAACAAACTACACACTTGGAAATACTGATGGCGTACACCTCATCCATCTTTTAGTAATTTCATTGACAACATTAAATATTGTAATTTGATAATAGATAAAGAATAGTAAACGATAGCTGTACAGATTTTATACGCACCAAACATTGAAAAAGACATAATAATTCATACGACATATATCGACGCACACAATTAGAACAAACACAACTGTCACTAGCACATTGCTTGACGGTTGTCTTCGATACAACTTTGGAAGTATTCGTCCTACGCAAATATGAAGAAATTATTACATCACACAACGCAACAATATCGACGTAAATGTCATTTTATGAAATACAAAATTGCGTGTCTTTGTGTAGCGAACAGTTTCTTGACGGTTGTCTTTTATACAACTTTAGAAAATATTCACATTATGTAAATACGAAGGAAACATGTAAGTAGCTGTCTATAGCAACACAAGCTCTATACATGGAAATACTGATTACGTACATCTCATCTGACACCTTTAAGGTAACGTTTAATAAACCATTACATTTGATAACTTTTGATAACTTCAGTAACAGGACATATCTCTCATCTATTCCTATTCTTACATCACATAGTTTCTTGCTGGTTGTCTTCGACACAACTTTGATAAACATCGAGAAACAACCGCATCCTATCTGAATCAAACGACGAAGTTTTTTTTTATAATTCATAGACTGCGCAACGAGTTTCTTGACGGTTGTACTCAACACAAGCCACACAACAGTCATGAACAATCCAATACATGGAAGTTATTTAATGAACTTGTATCGGATCGTGAGACTTGGAATATTAATAGATATATTGAACTCACAATATACAATACTGAAGTAGCAATACATTGTTAGTTTGTATGTTCATTCATATCATTTCTATTCAACCTCTTTATAACGTGTGTTTACGTAAACATTACAATGCACACACAAGACAGAAGAAATATCATATTCAATACAAAACGTTTCTTGACGGTTGTCTTTGACAGAGACCTTTTTCATATTACACACATGAAATATTGAGAGTTGGAACATAGATATTCTGTGTATAACGACCACTTTAGTATCGTTCTAAGTGGGGAAATTGTCGTTGTACCTATATCGCATCAAGACGTTCCTAGAAATGATGACCGATGTATCTCGTATGTCAAACGTTTTATCAGGACGGGCTTTGGAACCCAAGATATGAACATGGACGACGAAACAATACAGACAATATAATTCATACGACATATATCGACGCACACACAAGTCCGTATATAGTGAACATTTGCCATAGTAGCAGCAAGTAGGTACTTATTGAGTAAATTATCGGGAAAATTCATTGTATTTATAAAGTTTACTGTCCACTTACAACGAGCTATCGTAAATAAGTGGTAGAACGTTTGTTTCACATCATGTACAGATGTTTATACAAAGTAGAAACCGTTTAATGGAAGACAATCAATGTCAATAGACCGTTTTATACAATATTGACACAAATAATACAGAGTAGACACACACACTTCAACATTAATTATTATTGATTCTGAATAAAGCCAAATTATAATTTTCACGTGAGTTTCTTGACAGTTGTCTTCGATACAACGTTGACAGAACATATAGTACCTAGCTGTGTATGTGGCTACACACCACTGTGGAATACTGACTAGGTAAGTCTCATGTCTAGCTCTTTAAACGAAGAAGTAACAAGCATGTCATATCCGTGGAACACACCATGATGCACATAAAAATAAGTGACTCAGTCAGACTGAAGTCACAACATTCACGTAACACATATCGACGCACACAATCAGAACAAACACAAAGCCCTGTAAGTAGCTGTTTATGAGATTACAAGCTACTTGGACATACTGATTTATAAACACCACATTTTGTGTGAGACTTTGTTGACGGCAGTTCTTCAATAGAAACATCATATTTTGACATATAGTATGGACATTTATAAAGACACAAACTACATACTTGGAAATACCGACTAGGTAAGGTGTCTTGTGATACATGTAACGTTTAACAAATCCATGGAGTATTGAGAAATCAAACATGGATATATCACACGCAAATAAGCGTCAGTCAGATAATATTTGAAATGTTTTAAACGCATCTGTTTTCATATACCACACAATACGAGTATTGTGTCACATTCATATTATGTCGCAAGCATTAAATATCGATACATAATCATAACACAACTTTTTATAAGTGCGAGCATTGCAAGAGTTGATCATGAATTAATGAGTTTCTTGACGGTTGTCTTCGATACAAGGTTGATCGAATATAATGGTGACAGTTAATTCAAACACCTTCTCATGTTACAAACTCAATATTTTGGAAATTGCAAAGGTAAGATTATATGTACATTATTCAATGAGTTTTTTGCCGGATTTTCTTTGATGTTACATATTTTATCTTAATACATATTTCATATCACATGAAATACTGAAAAGGATATCTTGTGTAGAACGACCGTAGAGCAGCATCCTCCTCCTCAGTCGTACATTCTTGACAGAATGCTCGTGGTTGACAATGATGCATTTCCCTGGATATCGTAGCTCTCGCGATGCGTCTCCACTTGTTGAAGTCTTCGCCCGTAACCCTGGGCACGGGTTCCGCGTTATACCCCGCAGGACTGGGTCCCTGCTGAACTTCGCCATCTACACACTCCGGCCTACTGAAGTGTAAGATGCCCACCCCCGCGACATGGACGCGCCAGACAGGAATTGCCCAAGTGAAGAGTAGAGAAGGTGACTCTACTCCCCCCAGGGCCGAGTTAATGGGCGTGTATGATCCCACATCCAAAGGCTTGACACTACCTCTACTACAAATTTAAATAAAACAACATTCAGTTGTTGTATCTTGTAAATACTAATTCTAGAATACATTTATGTACTCGCCATTACAGGGCATTTTGTCTGTACGAAATATACTTTATTTAAAAGATACATCAACATTACACAGTTCTCTCCTCACTCGGACATAATTTACATAGTACAAAGTAAGTTTGTGTTAAAACTACTAGAGTACATTAGTACTTTACATTTCGCGAAAAGATCGACACAAACACTTTATTAAAAAATCATGACAAATATTTTCATGAAGAAAACTTATTTTCCCATACATTTTGACGCATGTCACACAGAGACAAGACTAATTTCCATTATGTACGATTAACAAAAAACAAATGACATGTCAGTGACGTCATGCACAAAATGACGAGGACAGAAACATCGTATTCTCTTTCTAAATCCATTTAATGAACTTTCTTCATTTATAAATAAAAACAATTGACATTACAATGACGTCGACCTGAAATGAAACATTTATGTTATTGTTGTCTCTTTTTAATGGAGATGTAGAATTACCTTTAGTTTCTAGCGATGATTTACATAACAATACAATGAAGTTTCTTGATAGTTGTCTTCGATACAACTCTTTTACAATATTTCAATCATGAAATGAGGGAAAATACAAGTAACCCTACAATGTAGATTATTTAAAGAGTTTCTTAATGGTTGTCTTCAACACAATTCTTATGTTTTAAACATAAGTAGAGTAGTTGTTTGTGAGACTACAATTATCATCAGCATTAAGTATTGGTACCTATATCAATTGGTTTCTTGCCGGTCGTCCTCGATACAAGTATGACAAATGTTTCATACAATATAACTAATATGTTCACAGGAAACATTCAGTACAATTTAATATATATTTCAATGAAATATTTGCCGGGTTTAATCCCGATTAAAGTCAAATATATTGTTTCACTAATGAAGAAGTAAACTTGTCTGCTAGCTTCACGAACTAATGAGTTTCTTGACGGTTGTCTTCGATACAAGGTTAATCGAACATAGTGGTATTAAGAGAACTTCAGTATTTTGAGAATTGTGTAGACGTACAGTTATGTACCAAAATATGTTCCCACACAATATACTGAGTCATACTTTACTTACATACGTTAGTACTGACCATCCAGTTCTGACACTGAAGTTACAACATTCACGTGTCTTCGATACAAGATTGATCGAACATAATGGTACTAAGAGGTGACAGTTATTTTAAACACTTTTTACCGTTATAGTTAAATAATCGAGGACAAGGGAGTTTCTTGACGGTTGTCTTCAATACAAATGTATGCTTGAATGTGTTTACGACGTGGAATATAACAAATAACCATCTGCACCGCTGTAGACACGGCCGAGACAAGGAGACCTGCTCGTGCTACTCTCCATACACACGACTCTGTTAGCGCCATATATTTGAAGGCGCGGGATTCCGCACATTGACAAAGCTATGGGATCCCGCGATAATGCGGGATACATCGAAACACTGACACATATAGCTAGAACTAGCACACACTATGTATTCAAAATATAATCTTTTAAAGTATAATCTATATACATAGATCCTGGGGCTCAATGACATAATTTCTATATTAAATACATTTTCATCAATTAACATTTCTATATAAAGACTTAACTTATAGTTATAATTCATCATTTAACTTCATAGACTACTCAATAAGTTTCTTGACGGTTGTCTTTGATACAGTTTTGTAATACTTTTCGTACTACGTAAACACGTAGAAAACGTTTGAATAGAATTTTCAATAAACAGTATTGTACATTGTAACCTCCACGTTCTAAGTGGAACAATAGTGGTTTTTATTCTAAAATACTAATTCCTTCTGCATACGGCTTAGAAAAAGTGCTTCTCAACTAGTTTCTTGGCGGTTGTTCTCCGGTAAACAAGTAATATAAACATTTTAATCATGAAATATGTAGCGATCATTACATAAGTAGCTGTACATGACACTACAAACTACTTGGAAATACTGAGTAAGTCTCAGCGGACGACAAAATGAAGAAAAGCGCCCCGCCTTGTGAGACATGGAATATTTAGGTTGCATAAACTAGCAACATCCAATTATAATAAATATACACATGAAAATATTGAAATACCACATAGAACGACAGCTGTCGCCTTAAGTGAGGAAATCGTAGTTTATATAATTTTAAATGTTGACAATTAAAACATGAACTGTCCACGTAGAATACGAGAAACTGAATGTTTCACTGTTTTACTTTGATATGACCCAGACGAAATGAATGGATATAAACATCGATGATGAATTATGACGAATTCGAAATAATCAATGTTGAATATAATTCACGCGACATATATCGACGCACACATTAGAACAAGCGCGGTTGACGGCACATCGTCACCAGCCTCTTGACAGTTGTCTTGTGTTTGACACAACTATATATAGAAGAACACAACTATATATATATAGAAGATATTCGTATTGTGCGAATGCGAATGAATCCTTACATCTCATCAAGTAGCGACTGGAAGCAGACTCTGTCTGTCTCCGCGTGGAACAATTACATCACAATATTATTCACAGCACAATACAGTTTGTTGACAGTTGTCCTTCTATGGAACTCTATATGTTCGATTGTGTGCTTGCAAGCAACAAATATACATATTTTAAAGTTACACTTATAGTTGTTATAAAACATACAACTTTGATTTCTTGTAATGTAACGTCAATGTATAATGACATTTAAAGTCATTCTGTAACCATCATAACACACGGTTGTTCTTCGATGTAACATATATTTTATCTTAATACATATTTCATATCACATGAAATACTGAAAAGGATATCTTGTGTAGAACGACCGTAGAGCAGCATCCTCCTCCTCAGTCGTACATTCTTGACAGAATGCTCGTGGTTGACAATGATGCATTTTCCCTGGATATCGTAGCTCTCGCGATGTAGCTCCACTTGTTGAAGTCTTCACCCGTAACCATTTTTTTTTTTTTTTTTTTTTTTTTGAGGGGGGAAAATCATCCAATGACTTCTCCCGCCTTGGGTGAGGCGGGAGGGAGTGTCAGACTCTTACTGACTAAAAACCACCCCGTTCCTTCTCCTGCTTTGAGCCGGAGCCCCGGTAACCTTTTACGTTGTCCGCAGCTCCGGATCAGGCATCAGCCCTACTGGGCCCCATCTGTGGTGGTCTGGCTCTTTGAGGCGCGCGCGGAACGCGACGCGCCGTACGCACGGGTCTGGTTCTGGTCGGGCGGCGAGCTACCCTTGCTCGCCGTCCGCAGACCCGCACTTACGGTGGCCGGAGATCGTCACGCGATCCCCGACGCCCGGAGTGTCTTCTGCGGCGGCTGGGGCGTGAGGAGGATCGTTCCCTCACGCGCTCCGCCTCCTCCTTAGCTAGCATGACTGCTTCGCAGAAGGAGGAGACGGCGTCCCATTCCCTCTCGCTCCGCATCATGGCCTGAACCAAAGCCGGACGCGAGAGGTCACCGTCGCCGATCACATCCCTAAGGACACGGCGGTGCTCAGCCCATGCAGGGCACACCGCTACTGTATGCTCCACCGTGTCCTCCGGGTGATACGCAATGCCGACACCCGGGCGTTTCCTCCCGCCGAATCCGAAACAGGAACCTACCGAAACTTCCGTGTCCGGTAAGCACCTGCGTCAGGCGGTAGGTGAGGACGCCGTGACGCCTCTCTAGCCACTCCTCAAAGAGGGGACTTACCGCTGCTATAACAGCGAGCCCAGCCCTCGGTTGCGATAGTCGTTGCTTCCATTCCGCCATGAGATCGCGCCGGAGCTCATCCCGCCACGCACTAATCTGGCGCGGCAGTGGACTTTCGCCCCGGCGATGCGCCTCCGCACGTAAGCTATATACGTGCGCGAGCACTTTCGCCTCCAGATCCCACGGCGGTGATCCCGCAAGGAGGTTAGCCGCCTCCCCGGAGATCGTGCGGTATCCACGGATCATCCGAATGGCCATGACCCTCTGGGATGAAACCAGCGCACGAGCTGGTCGTCGCCGTAGATTTGGCGCCCACACCGGGGCCCCATAGAGGGCCATGGACCGCACAATCCCCGCGTACAACCTCCGGCAGGAGGCGTTTGGTCCCCCGAGGTTAACCCTGGGCACGGGTTCCGCGTTATACCCCGCAGGACTGGGTCCCTGCTGAACTTCGCCATCTACACACTCCGGCCTACTGAAGTGTAAGATGCCCACCCCCGCGACATGGACGCGCCAGACAGGAATTGCCCAAGTGAAGAGTAGAGAAGGTGACTCTACTCCCCCTAGGGCCGAGTTAATGGGCGTGTATGATCCCACACCCAAAGGCTTAACACTACCACTACTACAAATATAAATAAAACAACATTAAGTTGTTGTATCTTGTAAATACTAATTCTAGAATACATTTATGTACTCGCCATTACAGGGCATTTTGTGTGTATGAAATATATTTTATTTAAAAGATACATCAACATTACACAGTTCTCTCCTCACTTGGACATATTTTACATAGTACAAAGTAAGTTTGTCTTAAAACTACTAGAGTACATTAGTACTTTACATTTTGCGAAAAGACACAAACACTTTATTAAAAAATCATGAATATACTTACTTAACAAAAACAAATGACATGTCAGTGACGTCAGACCCGAAACGACAAGGACAGAAACATTTATGTTATTGTTGTCTCTTTTTAAAGGAGATGTAGAATTACCTTTGGTCACTAGCGATGATTTACATAACAATACAATGAAGTTTCTTGATAGTTGTCTTCGATACAACTCTTCTACAATATTTCAATCATGAAATGAGGGAAAATACAAGTAACCCTACAATGTAGATTATTTAAAGAGTTTCTTAATGGTTGTCTTCGACACAATTCTTATGTTTTAAACATAAGTGGGAAATATTAAAGAGTAGTTGTTTGTGAGACTAAAAACTACTTGGAAATACTGAGTTATATAATATGGAATACTTTAATATTGTGCGACAAATTACAGTCACCTGAACAAATAATTGACTCTTGTTCTAGGATAACGAGTTTCTTGACGGTTGTCTTTGATGTAACTCTTACAAGAGTGTCGGAACTACAATGTTCCACTTTACTTGTGAACATACATTATTGCTTACTTCGTTCGTTATTGAATTAAAATATTTCGAGAGACGTTTCACAATTGTCAAAATATTGTTACAGCATTAAGTATTGGTACCTATATCAATTGGTTTCTTGCCGGTTGTCCTCGATACAAGTATGACAAATGTTTCATACAGTAGAACTAATATGTTCACAGGAAACATTCAGTACAATTTAATATATATTTCAATGGAATATTTGTCGGGATTGATCCCGATTAAAGTCAAATATATTGCTTTACTAATGAAGAGGTAAACTTGTCTGCTAGCTTCACGAACTAATGAGTTTCTTGACGGTTGTCTTCTATACAACGCTTTTACAATATTTCAATAATGAATTAAGTAGAAACATATTATGTAGTTGCAGTGAGGTAACAAACTACACACTTTGAATTACTGATGCCGTACACTTCATCCATCTTTTAGTAAATTCATTGACAACATTCAATAATGTAATTTGATAATAGATAAAGAATAGTAAACGATAGCTGTACAGATTTCATCCGCACGAAACATTGAAAAAGACATAATAATTCATACGACATATATCGACGCACACAATTAGAACAAACACAACTGTCACTAGCACATTGCTTGACGGTTGTCTTCGATACAACTTTGGAAGTATTCGTCCTGCGCAAATATGAAGAAATCATTACATCACATCTAGCGACTGGAAGTGGAGGCATTATAATAATATATTTATTGTAATATGATTTACCACATAGAATTACAAATACATAATTCTGAATGGGAAAAATGGTCTTCCGCAAAATGACCAGTTGATAGTAATAATTAACTCGGTTGCTATGGTAACGAGTTTCTTGACGGTTGTCTTCGACACAAGTTTAGTTCTGAATAATAAATTAATGTTATACGATCACGATCTCTTTAATGGCGTTCCAAGTAGGGAAACGCTTGTTTATGAACACACTGATCCATAATATATGACCATGCCACCGTTTTACTTGAACAGGTATAAAACCTAAAACGTCGTCGCGTATTATAACTCTTTCATTTTATAGACTTTACAATAAGTTTCTTGACGGTTGTCTTCGATACAACGTTGACAGAACATATAGTACCTAGCTGTGTATGTGGCTCAGATGGGGCCCAGTAGGGCTGATGCTTAATCCGGAGCTGCGGACTACCTAGCGGGTTTACCGGGGCTCCGGCTCGACAAGCAGGAGTAGGAACGGGGTGGTTTTTAGTCAGTAAGAGTCTGACACTCCCTCTCGCTTTGCCCTGGCGAGAGAAGTCATTGGATGATTTTCCCCCATGAAAAAAAAAAAAAAAAAAGCTGTGTATGTGGCTACACACCACTGTGGAATACTGACTAGGTAAATCTCATTTCTACACAAGTGAGGGTAAAATAATTGATTCATACCGTGTTGAGATGTTCACCGACAATAACAAAAGAAGTTACATTAGCTGTACAAGTTTACTTTATATTCGGTAGCTCCCTTATATACAGATCGTATAATATTTAGATCACTCAATAAGTTTCTTGATAGTTGTCTTTCGATACATATTACTGTATTACATGAAATGTTGAGATATTACACATGGATATTCCGGAATGAGGACTTTAATGGCGTAGCTTACACCATCCGTCACAAGACATTGAAAACTGTTGTCTTCAATACAACGTTTTTACAATATTTCAATCATGAAGTGAAGGAAACATTGTAAGTAGCAGTTTATGCCACGATGGAGTATTTGAAGAACCTGCAATACTTCATCACAACATTAAGGACAATTGTGTTTCTTGATGGTTGTATTCGATACAACTTTAGACAATATTCGTATTATATGAACACGAAAGTAACATATTATTTTGTAAGTGGCAGTTAACTACCAACTGTTTAGAAATACTGACACATTATGTAATTGTTATAGATTTTAACTACATGAGTAAGAAAGTCAGACTGAAGTCACAAAATTCACGTAACAAATATCGACGCACACAATCAGAACAAACACAAAGCCCTGTAAGTAGCTGTTTATGAGATTTAGTGTTGCCCAGCAAGAGTCTTGCAAGTCTCGCATTTACCAATTAACCAACTTTATTTTTTTGTACGATTATGATTTAACTGTAATAACTACCCGGCAAGAGTCTTGCTAGTCTTACAAATAAATACCTATTAGCCTAATGCTATTTTTTATATGTTAGGTGCTTTTGATCTTACAAAGACGAAACAGAGTAGCTAATATACTATATTTTGAGGTTGTTTAATAGCGGCCACACCTTACAATATAACTGTATTGTTAAATCTGCAAGTTAAATCTCAGTTAATACTACAGTTAATACAGTTAAATCATAATCGTATTAAAAATTAAAGTTGTATATTTGGTAAATGCGAGACTTGCAAGACTCTTGCTGGGCAACACTAATGAGATTACAAGCTACTTGGACATACTGATTTATAAACACCACATTTTGTGTGAGACTTTGTCGACAACTATACGATAGGAAAATATCCATATCCAAGGACTTCTTCATTAAATATTGAATAATATTGTTTGCACGGAGTTTCTTGACGGTTGTCTTCAATACAATTGTTATGTTTTAAACATGATGTGAGAAATATTTAAAAGCAGCTGTTCATAAATCTACAAACAACTTGGAATTATTGACTTGGTAAGTATCACTTTGTGATAGTGAAACAATATTTATTATCAACCCATAGATAGGTTTTGTTTCAGTAGGAATTGTGAACAACATTCTTGCTTTCCCAATTTGTGATAGGGCAAAATGTTACACAAATTGATGTGTAGACCATAAGTTCGTAGACTATACTGTTTAGACCATTAGTCGCTATTTAGTTTAGTTTGTTATACGTTATTATGATTATAGCGGCACCGGGCGATGCTGTCTCTGACAGACAACATCCTTTAATACATTTATGAAATGCCGAACGACAAAATACTTCGGAAATGTAAACCAGAAGACGAGACGAGAACTAGTTTCTTGACGGTTGTCTTCGATACAACGCTTGTATAATATATTAATATTTCCATTTGTTAATTGAATATGAATATCAATATGATGAACTGCGCATAACACGGAAATAAAGTTGCATACATCGATACGGCAATATAATTCACGCGTCATATGTATATCGACGCACACATCAGAACATGGATGGAGGACAACCAAGAAGAAGTAATTATTATGATTCCCGTGACGTAAATATTACAAAAAAATAACATTAAACAATGTAACTCCATAAATACGCTGCTCAATGAGTTTCTTGACGGTTGTCCTTCGATAGAACTTTATACAATACTGTTCCTTGGATTTGTAGAAACAGTACAGAAATATTTGTAACTATGTAGATGTACATGAAGCTACAGCTACAAGACGCGCAGTCATACTGACTAACTGGAGGCATCCTACATCTCGCGCCGGTTGTACTCGATACTACTTTTATATATTATCGTGTTATATAAACACTTGGAAATATTCTCAAGTAGTCACTTGTGAGACTATACTCTACTTGGAAACACTGACAAGACTATTAAGTCTCAGATAATATAAGTAAATGAATATAATGATATTGCACATACGTAGGACCTCTATATCCATACTGTTGATACATCAAGTTCCACGTACAAAACCACGTCAATGGCGGTCTAAGTGGAGGAATTGTTTCATAAATCTTGTGAAGACGTTCAGAGACATGTCGGTAAATACCATTTACATTGTCATTGTTAAACATATTCTTTTTAATTCTCTGTTGAAATTACTTGATTTTAGCACATCATATTTTCACAACCGCAGTCATTCTTGCGGACAAAGAAATGAGTCAAATAGATTTATGCCATTTCCAAGTCAATGGAGTTTCTTGACGGTTGTCTTCGATGTAACATAATATATTCTATCTTAATATATATTTCATATCACATGAAATACTGAAAAGGATATCTTGTGTAGAACGACCGTAGAGCAGCATCCTCCTCCTCAGTCGTACATTCTTGACAGAATGCTCGTGGTTGACAATGATGCATTTTCCCTGGATATCGTAGCTCTCGCGATGCGTCTCCACTTGTTGAAGTCTTCACCCGTAACCCTGGGCACGGGTTCCGCGTTATACCCCGCAGGACTGGGTCCCTGCTGAACTTCGCCATCTACACACTCCGGCCTACTGAAGTGTAAGATGCCCACCCCCGCGACATGGACGCGCCAGACAGGAATTGCCCAAGTGAAGAGTAGAGAAGGTGACTCTACTCCCCCAGGGCCGAGTTAATGGGCGTGTATGATCCCACACCCAAAGGCTTAACACTACCACTACTACAAATATAAATAAAACAACATTCAGTTGTTGTATCTTGTAAATACTAATTCTAGAATACATTTATGTACTCGCCATTACAGGGAATTTTGTCGGTATGAAATATATTTTATTTAAAAGATACATCAACATTACACAGTTCATCATTCCAATACAAATATAAAACAATTGATGTCATGTCAATGACGTCAGAGCCGAAATGACAAGGACCGAAAAAAAATGTTATTGTTGTCTCTTTTTAATGGACATGTAGGATTACCTTTTGTCTCTAGCGATGATTTACATAACAATACAATGAAGTTTCTTGATAGTTGTCTTCGATACAACTCTTTTACAATATTTCAATCATGAAATGAGGGAAAATATTCAAGTAACCCTACAATGTAGATTTTTAAAGAGTTCCTTAATGGTTGTCTTCGACACAATTCTTATGTTTTAAACATAAGTGGGATATATCAAAGTGTAGTTGTTTGTGAGACTACAAACTACTTGGAAATACTGAGTAATTAAATATGGAATACTTTAATATTGTGCAACAAATTACAGTCACCTGAATAAATTATTGACTCTTGTTCTAGGATAACGAGTTTCTTGACGGCTGTCTTTGATGTAACTCTTACAAGAGTGTCGGAACTACAATGTTCCACTTTACTTGTGAACATACATTATTGCTTACTTCGTTCGTTATTGAATTAAAATATTTCGAGAGACATTTCACAATTGTCGAAATATTGTTACAGCATTAAGTATTGGTACCTATATCAATTGGTTTCTTGCCGGTTGTCCTCGATACAAGTATGACAAATGTTTCATACAATAGGACTAATATGTTCACAGGAAACATTCAGTACAATTTAAAATATATTTCAATGAAATATTTGTCGGGATCAATCCCGATTAAAGTCAAATATATTGTTTTACTAATGAAGAAGTAAACTTGTCTGCTAGCTTCACGAACTAATGAGTTTCTTGACGGTTGTCTTCGATACAAGATTTAAGCCTCGTCTCCACTAGGAACATTTGTCGAGCGACATGTGTCCCCAGAGACATCGGGCGATGTCGGGCGACGTCGGGCAACATCGCCCGATGTATATCAGCATATTGGATGATGATGGAATATTCAGCATACATAAAATACGATATTGTAATTGATACGACAAATATCGACGCACACAATTAGAACAAGCGTGAAACTCATTCGATGGCTATAAGACACAAGACACAGACAGAGGACATAGTTCATGGAGTCTGATTGAGCCGAACTATTCATTCTTTGGACAGTCTGTTGTATAGACTATGTAAAGAGTTTCTTTCTATGTTTACATGTTTATAATATAAAATAGAAAAGTCACGTAGAACAACTTCTGCACGTAGAACAGTTAGTTCTAAATATGGAAAATGTTGTTTTATAAATACCACCATAAATTTACTAGAAGTAAATATTGCAATAGAAGTTTCCAGACACGAGTTTCTTGACGGTTGTTCCTCGACAGAACTCATATACAATACTGGTAAGACAAATATCGACACACACAGTTAGAACAAGCACGGCAGACTTAAGTCCGCCATTCACTATTTTGTGATGAAGATTAAATAAATAAAATACTTTAACGTATAATAAATTACGTTTTACGTATTATACAATACTTTAATCATAGAATACATTACGTGAGATACATCAGTCAGTAGCTGCACAATGTACATACATACGTAGGAAAATATTTACATATTCCACGTAGAAACACCACTTCAATGGCGGCATAAGTGAGGAAATTATTTCTTAAACCTTGGGTAGGTCTATAGAAAAGACGATTAAAGACATTTACCTCAAAATACCCTTGTACAATAGAACAAACTAGTACTATAATGTTTTAGTTTTAATTTATTGTGTTTGTCTTCTTAGACAAGCGCTGCAAATCCGTGTCCTCGAGCGAAGAATGTATCAAATACAAATTTTGTGTTTCTTGACGGTTGTCCTTCGATACAACTCTAATACAATAGTTTGAAATATGTAGCGATCATTACATAAGTAACTGTGCATGACACTACAAACAAGACAATATAATTCACGCGACATATATCGACGCACACATTAGAACAAGCGCGGTTGTCACTAGCACATTGCTTGACTGTCTTCGACACAACTTTGTATATTTACGTAACCACTTGCACATACTGACTAGGTAAGTCTCAATGCGCCCGAATGCGGGCACGACTTCTGAGACAAGAAACATTTCACACACCCATACATTGTGTTTGTATTTATACTCCTTTATGGAGAAATACTACCGACTGCAGTATTTTGGAACTTTAGCTGCTAACAGCTGATCATGCGAAAGCACGCGCAAAATATTTTTCTAGATATAGACACATACAGTAATAGAAAACATTTTTGGAAATGATTGTAATATCGATATAGACTATATTTGTTACATGGACATACGCAGATACATAAGTTTCTTGACGGTTGTGTTCAATACGATACAACTCTCTTACAATATTTCAAATGAAAGGAAAACACACTTGAATGTAGGTACTGATTGAGTACCGTACCTAAAAAAATCATTGAATTTTGAAAATGTACTGTCCACTCTGTGTTGTAACAGACAAAGACAAAGCGGGGAATGCTTCATAACTATAATCCTATTTGGAATAATGTTGCTGTACGTATATAATGGCAATACAAAACGTTTCTTGACGGTTGTCTTTGATACATCCCATTTCATATTATATTATGAAATGCAACGAGTCATAAGAATATTAAAGAATATTAATACTTTATATTTATTTATTTATTTATACTTCATCACAAAAAAAACAGTGAATGGCGGACTTAATGCCTTAAATTCGGTTACTCATCGGTACAACTCTCGTGTTGTAATCACGAAATATTTAAAAATGATTTGTGTGTAGTCGGATGGTAACAAAACAAGAGGGGAAACTTAAGTACACTCATAATCACTCAATAAGTTTCTTGATAGTTGTCTTTCGATACCGCGTGCCTGTATGCAAGAGCACCGTCTGAGACGCGTAACATTACACACACTCCGATGTAGAAACATCATGGCGGACTTGTGTATACAACGACACAATCACACGCACACTTATATACCGGTTACGTGAACTTGCAAAATATATAAGATGAACTCGATACAGTAAAACTTCTCGACAATTTTATTCTTCGATACAATATTCATTATATTGCAATCAGGAAACGCAGGAAATATTTGTATAGCAATGTCTATGTGAATAAAACAGAGAGTTTAACCGAACAATTAATGCTTAACTTGATAAGTAACTAAATAAGTTTCTTGATACTTGCCTTCGATACAACACTTTTACAATATTATAATCTTGTTAGAAGTAGAAAATATTAGTAAGTAGCAGTCTATGAGGTGACAAACTACATACTTGGAAATACTGATTGAGTCAACCTCATCGGGCACCATATGTGATATGGGCCTCGTTGAACAAATTCATTGGAGTTCCAACGTTTGGGGAAACAGTTGTTTGTTCACAATATATTAATATTGGCATTTATTAATTGAATATGAATATCAATTTGACGAACTGGATGTAAAATGCCGACTATTACGTAGATAAGACAATATAATTCACGCGACAAACATCGACGCACACAACTAGAACAAACTAGTCTGTCGCTACACTACTCAACGTTTCTTACTGGTTGTCTTCGCTACAACTTTAATAAATACAATATATTTATGTCGCACGTAATAACGACAAAGACAAAGCGAGGAATGCTTCGTAACTATAATCCTTTTCGGAATAATTTTGCTGTACGTATATAATGGCAATACAAAACGTTTCTTGACGGTGGTCTTTGACAGAGACCTTTTTCGTATTACACACATGAAATATTGAGAGTTGGAACATAGATATTCTGTGTATGACGACCACTTTACTATCGTTCTAAGTGGGGAAATTGTCGTTGTACCTATATCGTATCAAGATGTTCCTAGAAATGATGACCGATGTATCTCGTATGTCAAACGTTTTATCTTTGAAACACAAGACATCACCACATTAGATATTTACCGACACACACACAAGTCCGTATATAGTGAACATTTGCCACAGTAGCAGTCAGTAATATTGTCTCTGAGACATGGAACAATGCACAGGTTCTAATGGAAAGGAACCACGGAGTAATCCATTTTGTACATTTCAAAGATTATATTAAGTTGTTCTTTGGTGTAACATAATATTTTATCTTAATACATATTTCATATCACATGAAATACTGAAAAGAATATCTTGTCTAACAGTAACTAGCCTCTAGTACTCACAGTAGAAGGTTCACCATAATTAATTTAGTGAAACCTTAAAGCCTGCATTAAATGTAAAAAATAAATATATATAACAATATTATTCAATAAGTTTCTTGACGGTAGCTTTTTTATACTACATTAAGTATTGAAAAGGATATCTTGTGTAGAATGACCGTAGAGCAGCATCCTCCTCCTCAGTCGTACATTCTTGACAGAATGCTCGTGGTTGACAATGATGCATTTTCTCTGGATATCGTAGCTCTCGCGATGCGCCTCCACTTGTTGAAGTCTTCACCCGTAACCCTGGGCTTGGGTTCCGCGTTATACCCCGCAGGACTGGGTCCCTGCTGAACTTCGCCATCTACACACTCCGGCCTACTGAAGTGTAAGATGCCCACCCCCGCGACATGGACGCGCCAGACAGGAATTGCCCAAGTGAAGAGTAGAGAAGGTGACTCTACTCCCACCAGGGCCGAGTTAATGGGCGTGTATGATCCCACACCCAAAGGCTTAACACTATTACTACTACTATATAATACATTCATATAATTACATTTTTGATATTACTTTATGCACCCGCCATCACAGGGCATTGTCTCGTTGAGTTACATTTTATTTATAAGTTGTGTTAATATTACACAGTTCTCTCCTCCCTCGGATATATTCTACTTAACTTACAAAGTAAGTGCGTCTTAAACCTTCGTGAGTACAATTGTATTTTAATATTCCAAATGTTGATAAAGTATACATTAAACGTACAACATTTTGATACACAATTCAATACAAACGATACAAAACTTTTATAAAAAACCAACATAAATATTATTGTGATGAAGAAAATGCAGGTTCCCGTACATTTTGTAGCATGCCATACAAAACCAATCACCGAATTCCAATATTTCAATAAAAAAACAAATGACATGTCAGTGACGTCATGCACAAAATGACAAGGACAGAAACATCGTATTCTCTTTCTAAATCTATTTACTGAACTTTCTTCATACTAATACAAATAAAAAACAATTGACATGTCAATGACGTCAGACCCGAAATGACAAGGGTAGAAACATTTATTTTATTGTTGTCTCTTTCTAAATTTGTCTTCTGTTTGTCGATACAATTCTTTTACAATGTAGATTATTAAAAGAGTTTATTAATGGTTGTCTTCAACACAACAATTCTTATGTTTTAAACATAAGTAGAGTAGGTAGTTGTGTTTGAGACTACAAACTACTTGAAAATAACTACTCAGTAATTAAGAAATATTTTAATATTGCGGAGCCAAGACCACAACAAAAACGAATAACTCGATCAAACTTTACTCTTGTTCTAGAACAACGAGTTTCTTGACGGTTGTCTTCGATGCTATCCTCACGCTATAATTATACGCAGGAAGTATCGGTAAGTTGTCTCTCAATGACATTAAGTATGAAGAAGTTAAATCATGTACATTCCGCAGTACACACGGAGCGACCACTTCAATGACTTTCTAAGTGGGGAAATATTTTTAATGAGCAAAATTGGTATCTGGTTAAGATTGCTGGTTTCTAGATCAACGAGTTTCTTGACGGTTGTCTTTGATGTAACTCTTACAAGAGTGTGAGGACTTCATTGTGGGAACTGCAATGTTCCACGTTACTTGTAAACAAATATTTCGCATGAAACAGTTGATTATAGGAATACAAAGATTAATGAGCTGTCGGACACAAGACATGGACATGAGTGAGACGACATAGATAAAGACAGTACTTCATGCTGCAAAAACCCGCGACTAATATTTAGGAAATAGTTTTAACACTGTTTAATTTTTTTGGTGCAAACTTTAAACGTTGACTATCAAAATCATATGGTAAAGTGTTTTTTTACAATTCATAGACTGCTCAACAAGTTTCTTGACGGTTGTACTCAACACAAGCCACACAACAGTCATGAACAATCCAATACATGGAAGTTATTTAATGAACTTGTATCGGATCGTGAGACTCGGAATATTAACAAATATATTGAATTTACAATGTACAATACTGAAGTAGCAATACATTGTTAGTTTGTATGTTCATTCATATCATTTCTATTTAACCTATTTATAACGTGTGTTTACGTAAACATTACAATGCACACACAAGACAGAAGAAATATCATATTCCACGTAGAAACACCACTTCAATGGCGACATTAGTGGGGGAAGTAAACTGCACAAGTTAATACAATAAGTGGTATGCACCACAAATACACGTATCGATCGCCGCACACACTTACAACAAGCATAATGCTCATTGGACGGTTGTTGGTCATTGGACAAAATATTTGCATGACATTACAGTACATAATATACTAGAAAGAGACATACCTATGTATGTATAAGACGCGTGAACATACAACATAAGTGTTGAACTTTATATTTCACAAACTATGTATTTAGTTTCTTGACGGTTGTCTTCGATACAATCCTTACATTTCGTTCCAATACTGGGTAAGGGTATATTGAGGTAAGTGAAGACATTTACCTCAATATACCCTTGTCCAATACGACATACTAATACTTTAATGTTTTAGTTTTAAATCACTGCGGTTGTCTTCTCCTAGAAGGAATCATTTAAATACAATTGAATTTCTTTTGGTTGTCTTCGACACAACTTTAACAAACATTTCGTACAATGCAAATTACTTATTGACTTATATTTAGTTTCTTTTTATCCATATTAAAATTGACAATAATTGTAGAATTACCACGTAGAACATAGACAAATAGTTGTAAGTGGGGACATTGTGGTTGTAGAGGCGACAATATAGCTCAATATTATACAATGACCTAATGTAGTAGCTTCGTAGACTACCCAAAGCATTACTGGACATACAGTACTGTGTCGTCACTGACCTCGATAAACAATCAAATTTGAAACACACAGCACATACTGAGTGTCCATACACTATTTAAAGAGTTTCTTGACGGTTGTCTTCGATACAACTCGAATTGTAGCTGAATGAGCTTTGGGACACAAGACATGAACATGGACGAGAGTACATGGAGGAAGGTAATATAACTCACGCGACAAATATCGACGCACACAGTTGGAACAAGCGTGAAGCTTGTTTAATGAGATAGAGCACAAAATGATTGTTTTGTTTGTTGTATTTCTTGGTCAGTCTGTTGTACAGAGTAACTCGACTAAAGACAATAGACTTACTTAACGGTTGTATTCCGATACACATCTTATACAATACTTTGAACATAAAATATGTAGGAATCTACAAGTAGCTGGACATGACTCCACAAACTACTTGGGAATACTAAGACACATCGGGCCACTGAGTGAGGAAATGTGCCCCAAACGTTTTCAATATTAATTCACATGTTTACAATATAAAATAGAAGTCATGGAGAAACATTTCTGGATGTAGAACAGTTAGTTCTCAATAGTTTCCAGACACGAGTTTCTTGACGGTTGTTCCTCGACAGAACTCATATACAATACTGGTAAGACAAAATATTAGTTTTTCTCAAGACCAGTACTAAAAGAAAAGATAGTTATAATTATTACATTTCGAAAAGACAAGAAAGTTTAAAACCTTTTAAAATATTTAAAACCTTAAGACATGACATTATACACGGGACAAATATAGACATTAAGTTTCATGTTTTTTTTATATTGACTAAGGTTGTCTCCTCGGTCATCTAATTACAAGGAATCATTATGGAAGCTTACATTACCATTGTAAGGAGGAATAACGAAATCATTCCATTCCAAGACAAGTTAGTTTCTTGACGGTTGTCCTTCGATACAACACTTACAATATTACAATCTTGTAAGAAGTAGAAAGTATTAGTAAGTAGCAGTCTATGAGGTGACAAACTACATACTTGGAAATACTGATTGAGTCAACCTCATCGGGCACCATATGTGATATGGGCCTCGTTGAACAAATTCATTGGAGTTCCAATGTTTGGGGAAACAATTGTTTGTACACAATATATTAATATTGGCATTTATTAATTGAATATAAATATCAATATGACCAACTGGATGTGAAATGTCAATTATTACATAGATAAGACAATATAATTCACGCGACAAACATCGACGCACACAACTAGAACAAACTAGTCTGTCGCTACACTACTCAACGTTTCTTACTGGTTGTCTTCGCTACAACTTTAATAAATACAATATATTTATGTCGCACGTAATAACGACAAAGACAAAGCGGGGAATGCTTCATAACTATAATCCTGTTCGGAATAATGTTGCTGTACGTATATAATGGCAATACAAAACGTTTCTTGACGGTTGTCTTTGACAGATACCTTTTTCATATTACACACATGAAATATTGAGAGTTGGAACATAGATATTCTGTGTATAAGGACCATTTTAGTATCGTTCTAAGTGGGGAAATTGTCATTTATTATATCGCATCAAGACGTTCCTAGAAATGATGACCGATGTATCTTGTATGTCAAACGTTTTATCAGGACGGGCTTTGGAACCCAAGATATGAATAGAGACGAAACAATACAGACAATATAATTCATGCGACATATATCGACGCACACACAAGTCCGTATATAGTGAACATTAATTTGCTATAGTAGCAGTCAGTAATATTGTCTCTGAGACATGGAACAATGCACAGGTTCGAATGGGCAGTACATTTTGTACATTTCAAAGATTATATTAAGTTTCTTGGCGGTTGTTCTTCGATGTAACACATATTTTATCTTAATACAAATTTCATATCACATGGAATACTGAAAAGGATATCTTGTGTAGAATGACCGTAGTGCAGCATCCTCCTCCTCAGTCGTACATTCTTGACAGAATGCTCGTGGTTGACAATGATGCATTTTCCCTGGATATCGTAGCTCTCGCGATGCACCTCCACCTGTTGAGGTCTTCACCCGTAACCCTGGGCACGGGTTCCGCGTTATACCCCGCAGGACTGGGTCCCTGCTGAACTTCGCCATCTACACACTCCGGCCTACTGAAGTGTAAGATGCCCACCCCCGCGACATGGACGCGCCAGACAGGAATTGCCCAAGTGAAGAGTAGAGAAGGTGACTCTACTCCCCCCAGGGCCGAGTTAATGGGCGTGTATGATCCCACACCCAAAGGCTTAACACTACCACTACTACAAATATAAATAAAACAACATTCAGTTGTTGTATCTTGCAAATACTAATTGTAGAATACATTTATGTACTCGCCATTACAGGGCATTTTGTGTGTATGAAATATATTTTATTTAAAAGATACATCAACATTACACAGTTCTCTCCTCACTCGGACATATTTTACATAGTACAAAGTAAGTTTGTGTTAAACCTACTAGAGTACATTAGTACTTTACATTTTGCAAAAAGATCGACACAAACACTTTATTAATAAATCATGGCAAATATTTTTATGAAGAAAACTTACTTTCCCATACATTTTGACGCGTGTCACACAGAGACAAGACTAATTTCCATTATGTACGTTTAACAAAAAAACAAATGACATGTCAGTGACGTCATGCGCAAAATGACAAGGACAGAAACATTTATACCACAGTTGTCTCTTTCTAAATTTGACTTTTGTTCGTCGATACAATTCTTGTAGATTATTTAAAGAGTTTCTTAATGGTTGTCTTCGACGCAATTCTTATGTTTTAAACTTATTTGGGAAATATAAAGAGTAGTTGTTTGTGAGACTACAAACTGCTTGAAAATACTGAGTTATATAATATGGAATTACCACATAGAACGACAAACAGTCCCACAGTGGGGAAATAGGTTTTATATATTTCTATATCGTATTAAATAATGGTAAAATATGACATTACCACGTAGCACTACAAATAGTTGTAAGTGCGGAAACAAGTCTCCGTAGTCGCACTAGAGGCGGTTAGTTCCGGAGATGGAGGATCGAAGTCAACCGAGACAAAAGCATCAGAATATCGTGGTCAGATCGTATAACACTATACGATAGGAAAATATCCATATCCAGGGACTTCTTCATTAAATATTGAATAATATTGTTTGCACGGAGTTTCTTGACGGTTGTCTTCAATACAATTGTTATGTTTTAAACATGATGTGAGAAATATTTAAAAGCAGCTGTTCATATATCATTTTTAAATATATTTTAATACATGAAATATTGAAAAGGATATCTTGTGTAGAACGACCGTAGAGCAGCATCCTCCTCCTCAGTCGTACACTTAATAAATCAGAATATAATTCATGACACAAGCAGGCAACAAAATTTAGGATATTTAGGTACTCCAGTTGACGAGAACTAGTTTCTTGACGTTTGTCTTCGATACAACTTGTAAAGTTTTGTATTATTTAAATACATTTGAGACTGCAAACTATTATTAGGGTCAGTCTGACGTGGAACTTTCAAAATGTAATGTATGTTTCATTATCAGTTTAAATATTGGTAAGAGTAATCACGTGGAACGACAAATGGTACTAAGTGGGGAAATTGTTGATTTACATATATCGCGTTAAAGTTAACACAGAAAAGACGATTGCATCGGAACGCTGCTCCGATGGAACAAGAGATAATATTGACATAAATTCTGCAAAGTGTTTCTTGACGGTTGTCTTCGATACAACATTAGAAAATATTCGTATTACATGCATACGTAGGAAACATTTGCTAGTAGTCCTTTATTAGACTACCAACTATTCGGATATAGGAACATAATTATCAACATGCCACATTAAACCTGTTAATATGACACATGGGATACAATTTCCCAAATCTGTAGAATTATAATCAGAATCGCAAACAGTGACATGATATCGCGGACTGTCCACTCCATAAGTGACATTAGCTGACTTATAGAGAATTGTATCGAAATGCGAATGGAAGTGATAATAAGATAAAGAATTATTGAGTCATATATCGAC
Organism: Spodoptera frugiperda; assembly: GCF_023101765.2. Classification (NCBI taxonomy): domain Eukaryota; kingdom Metazoa; phylum Arthropoda; class Insecta; order Lepidoptera; family Noctuidae; genus Spodoptera; species Spodoptera frugiperda. Next base: position 4,292,024 of record NC_064230.1, read on the forward strand.
GCACACAATCAGAACAAGCGTGAAGCTCATTCGATGGCTATAAGACACAAGACACAGACAGAGGACATAGTTCATGGAGTCTGATTGAGCCGAACTATTCATTCTTTGGACAGTCTGTTGTATAGACTATGTAAAGAGTTGCTTTCTATGTTCACATGTCTATAATATAAAATAGAAAAGTCACGTAGAACAACTTCTGCACGTAGAACAGTTGGTTCTAAATAGGGAAAATGTTGTTTTATAAATGCTTTTTCAAGGCATTATTTTATCTAATAGCAATCGACAAAAATTGCATGCAGTTGGTATGCAGAAGCATGGCAAGGACAGAAACATCGTATTCTCTTTTTAAATCCATTAACTGAACTTTCTTCATTCCAATACAAATAAAAAACAATTGACATGTAAATGACGACAGACCCGAAATGACAAGGGCAGAAACATTTATCTTATTGTTGTCTCTTTCTAATGGAGATATTCGCTGGGTGCGCGACGACAGCGCCAACTAGCGATTGCAACTACGGTGGCCTCCGAAATGTCAAATGCCTGGCTGTCATTACGACGAGTTATTTACAAATAAACAATTTTAATTAAATATTATAATTTATATTTATGCCAATAAATATTCTAAATCTATATAAGGTAAGTCTTTTTATTTTTCGTCTAAAATGGCACAATCAATAGATTTCTTTTAGTACATTACGGATTTTTCATGGCTGTCGTCATGAGAAGTAAGTAAAGAAATAAGCAAAATTCATCAAATAATACATTTCATATAAATAGCAGACGATCATTTATGAGTGCTTGTGCTCTCAATAATCCATCCTTTTACGTATTTTCAGTTAAACATGGCCAAATTAATCATAAAAACTGGATTCCGACCAATCACACACGACATCATTTTCCCACCACAAACAACATTGAAAGGAAAACAATTAGTTTTAGCTCAACACGTGCAAGACGTGAAAGAAATTAAATTTGAAGATGCTATGATCTTTGAAATTATTTTATTTATTAAAAACGTAAATCTCTCTAGTAAAAAGTGACAGCGTCCGCCACCGATAGTTCCTGTTTTGGCCACGACGCGCGCTGCGATCGTGTCGTGGTTCCCCCCCCTTATACTTCGCACCCAGCGAATACCACAGGGAGTGCTCTGATTCTGTGACTTGTTGAACAATTGATTATAAAAACTATGACATTGATTCAGCAAAAAAATTAACTGAAAACCAATTTTAGCTTACCATTCGCCAACGTCCATACCATGTTGAAAGCACCGGTTCTCGTCCGATCACCGAAGTTAAGCAACATCGGGCGCGGTTAGTACTTGGATGGGTGACCGCCTGGGAATACCGCGTGACGTTAGCTTTTTGCTATTTCTATTCGATGTAGTTTCGTTTAAAAACACTTAATTTGAAGTAAATTTTTTGGTGTGCAGAATTTTGAAATAAATTCACAAGTTGGACAGCTAAAAAAAGTAACTGTGAACTTGTGAAGTCATAAAATATTATTTCAAGTTACTTTTTACGATAATAAAATGGATTATAAAATAAAACGCATTATATGTATTTAGTAAAGGCACATAAAATATTAATTAACCAAAAAACATCTACACCTAGAAATCCAAAATCCTCTATCTACTCTTTAAATTTTAAGGAACAAATATAAGATTTTTAATAAAATATAAAGGTCCTGAAAACTCTATCGTAGATAACAATATCTAAAAATGTGCGGTCATGCGTCGATATCAATACAATCTATAAATAAACACCTAGCAGTTATAAAAAAAATATGACTTTGATTCACCAAAAATTGTACTGAAGATTAATTTTAGCTCAGCATTCGCCAACGTCCATACCATGTTGAAAGCACCGGTTCTCGTCCGATCACCGAAGTTAAGCAACATCGGGCGCGGTTAGTACTTGGATGGGTGACCGCCTGGGAATACCGCGTGACGTTAGCTTTTTGCAGTTTTACTCAAAACAAACATACTTTAGTATTTTTTTTTAAAGAACATTAGTTTTTTTGAAGTTATGTTTTGATGTCGTATTTATTCAACCAACCTTCCACTAACCAAGTCTCAGAATTATTTATAGACATTCGTCACCCCCTTGAACAGAGTCAATAATAGGAAACTTAAAAAAAAAAATACAAATACAATAAGTCTCATCACACCTGCATGTGGCATTGGAAGTGAGACGTGGAACGTTTAATGACGTCATAACCAGAGAAACTGATGTTTACAGAGAAACTGATGTTTAATTTCAAACAGACCTGTACCACGATAAAGACAATATAATTCATACGACATTATATCGACGCACATCGCACACATTAGAACAAGCCCGGACGGTACATTGTTAAATAACTTTGAATAAGTGGGAAGTGACAAATATTCTTGTAGTCTGAATATTCGAATTTGTATACATTCTCTGCGTATATGTATAGCTATGTATCATGTTTATATAAAGATGTCACGAATGTATTTGTAGTTTCTTGACGGTTGTCTTAACTGATGTAGGTATAAAGTTCCTAATAAGCTTCAGGCAATTTCATAGGAAGATGATGTTTTAATCACTACAAGCCTTTGCAATTAAAGAGACGTCACCAATGAAACCAAATTTTACTGCTAGACTGACCAAAGAGTTTCTTGACGGTTGTCTTCGATACAATTGTACGCTTGAATGTATTTACGACATAGAATATAACAATTAATATCATTTAAATTGGAATATGAATTACATAATATGTAGTTTTATATCAATATTAAAATTGACAAAAGCGGACACCTTCGCATGTCCCTCAAATATTGTCACATAGAACAACCTCTTCATGAGACGTGGAGTGTATAACTCATTCATTGGATTCATTAGAATCGTTTCCAACATAATTGTATATGTTTATATTGTACCAAATACACATAGAACCGACAGCGGCAGTCGATACAAGTAGAGGAATCGCAGTTGAAATACAGGAAAACATTTTAACTCGGTTTACATTTCATAGAAGTACGAAGAAGTTTCTTGACGGTTGTCCTTCACAGAACTCTTTTACGACATTTCAGTCATGAAATGTGTAAGAAATATTTATTTGTAGCGGACCGTGAGACATGGAATACAAAGAGTACAGAAATATGTTCTGTATTACATTAAATGTTTACAAATTACACAATACATGGTTATACTGGACACCTGGAAGTAGTACTTTAATGGCGTGCCACCCAAGTGAAGAAATAGTGTTTAAATATTCTCAGAAAAATTCAGAGCGGAAGATATTATAATTGAGAATCCTTTTGGAGTAACTAGTTTCTTGACGGTTGTCTTCGATACAACTTGTAAAGTTTCGTATTATTTAAATACGTAGGAAACATTTGAGACTGCAAACTAATTGCAGGTACTGACTAGGTTATGTCAGTCTGAAACATCCGTGGAACTTGTATATTTCATTATCAGTTTAAATATTGATAGGAATGACCACGTGATATTTTTTTATTATATAGAAATAAATGATCTGTGTATAGTCGGATAGTAACAAAACAAGAGGGGAAACTTAAGTACACTCATAATCACTCAATAAGTTTCTTGATAGTTGTCTTTCGATACATATTACTGTATTACATGAAATGTTGAGATATTACACATGGATATTCCGGAATGAGGACTTTAATGGCGTAGCTTACACCATCCGTCACAAGACATTGAAAACTGTTGTCTTCAATACAACGCTTTTACAATATTTCAATCATGAAATGAAGGAAACATTGTAAGTAGCAGTTTATGCCACTATAGTACTATAAACTACTTGGACATACAAAGTCAGTCTCATCGAGCGCCTGAATGCGGAGTTGAGACGTGGAATATTTCAAACATCATACAATTTCAATTACTCTCCTAGAGACGTCATATCTGACCACCTTCATCACAACATTAAGGACAATTGTGTTTCTTGATGGTTGTATTCGATACAACTTTAGACAATATTCGTATTATATGAACACGAAAGTAACATATTATTTTGTAAGTGGCAGTTAACTACCAACTGTTTAGAAATACTGACACATTAATTGTTTTAACTACATGTGCAAAAAAGTCAGACTGAAGTCACAACATTCACGTAACAAATATCGACGCACACAATCAGAACAAACACAAAGCCCTGTAAGTAGCAGTTTATGAGATTACAAGCTACTTGGACATACTGATTTATAAACACTACATTTTGTGTGAGATTTTGTTGACAACTATACGATAGGAAAATATGCATATCCATGGAATTTGTAATTAAATATTGAATAATATTGTTTGCACGGAGTTTCTTGACGGTTGTCTTCAATACAATTGTTATGTTTTAAACATGATGTGAGAAATATTTAAAGGCAGCTGTTCATAAATCTACAAACAACTTGGAATTAATGACTTGGTAAGTATCACTTTGTGATAGTGAAACAATATTTATTTAATCAACTGCAGAAGACAAGCATAATAAACATCTGACGGTGCATTGTGGAACTATATCACACACAGATTATGACAAATATTTAAATCAAGCAGCCAGATTGACTGAAGAGTCAAACGTTAACTTTATACACTACTCTCTGTGTTTCTTAACGGTTGTCTTCGATACAACGCTTGTGTGATATATCAATTACGAAACAAGGGGAGAATATTACTTGAAAATACTGATTGAGTCAACCTCATCGGGCACCATATGTGATATGGGCCTCGTTGAACAAATTTATTGGAGTTCCAAAGTTCTGTAAAATAACTTTGAATAAATGGGAATATTCGTGTTTGTATACATTCTCTGCGTACATGTACAGTTACGTAAGATGTTTATATAAAGATGTCACGAATGTATTTGTAGTTTCTTGACGGTTGTCTTCGACACAACTTCAACTAGAGTTTAGTACAACGCTAATCACTAGACAATAGTGACTGGAGACGTGGAAAATATCGACGCACACAGTTAGAACAAGCACGGCGGACGGTACATTGTTAAATAACTTTGGATAAGTGGGAAGTTACAAATATTCTTGAAGTCTGAGTATTCGTATTTGTATACATTCCCTGCGTATAATGTACTTATAGTTCCACCTATAGTTGCTATAAAACATACAACTTTGATTTCTTGTAATGTAAAGTAAATGTATCATTACACATTTAAAGATATTCTGTAACCATCATACCGAAAAAATAAAAAAAACAATTAAAGTTTATACATTTCAGTGAGTTTCTTGATGGTGGTTCTTCGATGTAACATATAGTTAATTTTAATACATATTTCATATCACATGAAATACTGAAAAGGATATCTTGTGTAGAACGACCGTAGAGCAGCATCCTCCTCCTCAGTCGTACATTCTTGACAGTATGCTCGTGGTTGACAATGATGCATTTTCCCTGGATATCGTAGCTCTCGCGATGTGCCTCCACTTGTTGAGGTCTTCGCCCGTAACCCTGGGCACGGGTTCCGCGTTATACCCCGCAGGACTGGGTCCCTGCTGAACTTCGCCATCTACACACTCCGGCCTACTGAAGTGTAAGATGCCCACCCCCGCGACATGGACGCGCCAGACAGGAATTGCCCAAGTGAAGAGTAGAGAAGGTGACTCTACTCCCCCAGGGCCGAGTTAATGGGCGTGTATGATCCCACACCCAAAGGCTTAACACTACCACTACTACAAATATAAATAAAACAACATTCAGTTGTTGTATCTTGTAAATACTAATTGTAGAATACATTTATGTACTCGCCATTACAGGGCATTTTGTCTGTATGAAATATATTTTATTTAAAAGATACATCAACATTACACAGTTCTCTCCTCACTCGGACATATTTTACATAGTACAAAGTAAGTTTGTCTTCAAACTACTAGAGTACATTAAGTGAAGAGCTTTCTATGGCCAATCCTTTTCATAGGCGTTGAGTTCATCCCGCCATCTCCTTCTGGGCCTGTCGCGACGTCTATTGACGTTTAGTGGGCTACACCCAGTGTTGTCTGGGTATACATTTGATAGAAGGACGAAGAAGTTTCTTGACGGTTGTCCTTCACAGAACTCTTTTACGACATTTCAGTCATGAAATGTGTAGGAAATATTTATTTGAGACATGGAATACAAATAGTACAGAAATATGTTCTGTATTACATTAAATGTTTACAAATTACACAATACATGGTAATACTGGACACATGGAAGTAGTACTTTAATGGCGTGCTAATATATATCGTGTTCATATATTCACACAAAAATGCATTAAGAACACTTTTAACTGTGTTAAATTGAAACGGGACGACAACACACTTCTTCATTGCCTAATCATAGATAAAGACAATATAATTCATACGACATATATCGACGCACACAATTAGAACAAACACAACTGTCACTAGCACATTGCTTGACGGTTGTCTTCGATACAACTTTGGAAGTATTCGTCCTGCGCAAATATGAAGAAATCATTACATCACATCTAGCGACTGGAAGTGGAGGCTGACTTTAGCGGGACATTACTGTTTTAATCATTTCAGTAACACGTATTTCATCGAGGAGTTTCTTGACGGTTATTATTCGATGTAATTTTACATCGAATAACTAATATTTTATCTTAATACATATTTCATATCACATGAATTACTGAAAAAGATATCTTGTGTAGAACGACCGTAGAGCAGCATCCTCCTCCTCAGTCGTACATTCTTGACAGAATGCTCGTGGTTGACAATGATGCATTTTCCCTGGATATCGTAGCTCTCGCAATGTGCCTCCACTTGTTGAAGTCTTCACCCGTAACCCTGGGCACGGGTTCCGCGTTATACCCCGCAGGACTGGGTCCCTGCTGAACTTCGCCATCTACACACTCCGGCCTACTGAAGTGTAAGATGCCCACCCCCGCGACATGGACGCGCCAGACAGGAATTGCCCAAGTGAAGAGTAGAGAAGGTGACTCTACTCCCCCAAGGCCGAGTTAATGGGCGTGTATGATCCCACACCCAAAGGCTTAACACTACCACTACTACAAATATAAATAAAACAACATTCAGTTGTTGTATCTTGTAAATACTAATTCTAGAATACATTTATGTACTCGCCATTACAGAGCATTTTGTCCGTATGAAATATATTTTATTTAAAAAATACATCAACATTACACAGTTCTCTCCTCACTCGGACATATTTTACATAGTACAAAGTAAGTTTGAGTTAAAAATACTAGAGTACATTAGTCCTTTACATTTTGCGAAACGATCGACACAAACACTTTATTAAAAAATCGTGACAAATATTTTTATGAAGAAAAGATAAACCAAATGACATATCAGTGACGTCATGCACAAAATGACAAATCCAGAAATATTTATGTTATTGTCGTGTCATTTTAATGGAGATGTAGAATTTACCTTTAGTCTCTAGCGATGATTTACATAACAATACAATGAAGTTTCTTGATAGTTGTCTTTGATACAATTCTTTTACAATATTTCAATCATGAAATGAGGGAAAATACAAGTAACCCTACAATGAAGATTATTTAAAGAGTTTCTTAATGGTTGTCTTCGACACAATTCTTATGTTTTAAACATAAGTGGGAAATATTAAAGAGTAGTTGTTTGTGAGACTACAAACTACTTGGAAATACTGAGTTATATAATATGGAATACTTTGATATTACACTCACATCACAATTATCGGAAAAATAATTGACTCTTGTTATAGAATAATGAGTTTCTTGACGGTTGTCCTTCACAGAACTCTTTTACGACATTTCAGTCACGACATGTGTAGAAAATCGTAGTTTATATAATTTTAAATGTTGACAATTGAAACATGGACTGTCCACGTAGAATACGAGAAACTGAATGTTTAACTGTTATACTTTAGTACTACCCGGAGGAAATCAACGGAGATAGATGAAGACAATATAATTCACGCGACAAATATCGACGCACACAATTAGGACACGTAGAGACGTCCACATTGAAGTTTCGATAAAATTGTATACAATACTTCAGCAATAGTACTAATTAGCCACCTTAACAATTGCTAGACTTAACTTGTAAACTGGTTTCAAGAATGTGTTTCTTGACGGTTGTCTTCGATACAACTTAACATACAACAATTGAAGAATATTCAGTATACTCTTGTATATGTTCCATATTCAACATTTAAAATGTAGATAATACGACATTACCACGTAGAACGACAAATAGTTGTAAGTGGGGAAACTGTTGTTTTATATCGCGACAAGTTTAGAAAAGATGACGAGTTGCTGTTACCTCTACACTGTAACTACTGCTCTACTGGCATCTTACGATGGGAAATACTTGAATTATATCGTGTTAATATATTCACACAAAATGCATTAAGAACACTTTTAACTGTGTTCACACGCCTCCAATCCGTAATCATAGATACAGACATTATAATTCATACGACATATATCGACGCACACAATTAGAACAAACACAACTGTCACATGCACATTGCTTGACGATTGTCTTCGATACAACTTTACCAAACATTTCGTACAATGCAAATTACTAGACAATACATTTAATATTGCGAATTGAGAACCACTTTAGTGACGTCATAAGTGGAGAAATAGTTATGTTAGCTCCTGTATGGAGGAGTGTTTGTAAAACATTAATGTTGAAATTCAAACATTTAAATTTATTACGAGAATACATTTTACTAAGTTAAGGTATTTTCTTCCTCAACTAAGAATAAACACGAGCAGTACTCCGGAGAATGATATTTGTAGAAAGAAGGATATGTATGTAAAGTTTCTTGACGGTTGTCTTCGAAATAACTTAGATACATACTTTATGCATTCAGTTCAATTGCACCAGAATGCGACATTGAAAGTTGTACATAGTACATTTAATAATGCCGCGGAACTCTCAATATTCAATCATTATATTTACCTCTTTGTTATGGGAATAAAACACACTTTTATACAACATTGATTAAGGAAGGCTCTTTACACTTGGATGAGTTTATATAGTTGCAGACTGCACTAATGTTGCTATCAAATTATTGCACTAAACATCGACACACACAGCTAGAACAAGCACACACCGCGTGCACTGAACTTGCTGGTAGAACATTGTACTAGACGTTGTACTAACGTTAGCACTTGTCGTAGTAAACAGAGCACACGAGTGACTCCACTCGTACAATAAGTCTCATCACACCTGCATGTGGCATTGGAAGTGAGACGTGGAACGTTTAATGACGTCATAACCAGGGAAACTGGTGTTTATTTACACATTGACATGTTCCTTGTCTTAGAAATATATGAAGACAATGTAATTCACGCGACATATTATATCGACGCACACATTAGAACAAGCGCGGTTGTCACTAGCACATTGCTTGACTGTCTTCGACACAACTTTGTATATTTACGTAACAACTTGCACATACTGACTAGGTAAGTCTCAATGCGCCCGAATGCGGGCACGACTTCTGAGACAAGAAACATTTCACACATCCGTACATTGTGTTTGTATTTATACTCCTTTATGGAGAAATACTACCGACTGCAGTATTTTGGAACTTTAGCTGCTAACAGCTGATCATGCGAAAGCGCGCGCAAAATATTTTTCTAGATATAGACACATCCCACAAAAACATTTCATGTTAAATGTTGCCAAGACGAGACCATATAGCTCGCACTGTCAAAAAGTAATCAGATCCCGCGTCCTGAAAATTTTGTTTATCTGGTATAACCCAAACTCAAGTTATGAAGGTTCAAAAATACGACGAACCGCTTCGAGAAAAGGTAGGTAGTGCCCTTGCGCTTCGCTTGGCTCGTTTTCTATTACTGTATCTGGGGGCACTACCGTGCCCCCAGATACAGTAATAGAAAACATTTTTGTAAATGACTGCAATATCGATATAGACTATTTAGTTGTTACATGGACATACGCAGATACATAAGTTTCTTAACGGTTGTGTTCAATACGATACAACTCTCTTATAATATTAATACATATTTCATGTCACATGAAATACTGAAAAGGATATCTTGTGTAGAACGACCGTAGAGTAGCATCCTCCTCCTCAGTCGTACATTTTTGACAGAATGCTCGTGGTTGACAATGATGCATTTTCCCTGGATATCGTAGCTCTCGCGATGTGCCTCCACTTGTTGCGGTCTTCACCCGTAACCCTGGGCACGGGTTCCGCGTTATACCCCGCAGGACTGGGTCCCTGCTGAACTTCGCCATCTACACACTCCGGCCTACTGAAGTGTAAGATGCCCACCCCCGCGACATGGACGCGCCAGACAGGAATTGCCCAAGTGAAGAGTAGAGAAGGTGACTCTACTCCCCCAGGGCCGAGTTAATGGGCGTGTATGATCCCACACCCAAAGGCTTAACACTACCACTACTACAAATATAAATAAAACAACATTCAGTTGTTGTATCTTGTAAATACTAATTCTAGAATACATTTATGTACTCGCCACTACAGGGCATTTTGTCGGTATAAGATATATTTTATTTAAAAGATACATCAACATTACACAGTTCATCATTTTAATACAAATAAAAAACAATTGACATGTCAGTGACGTCATGCACAAAATGACAAGGACAGAAACATTCATGTTATTGTTGTCTCTTTTTAATGGAGATGTAGAATTACCTTTAGTCTCTAGCGATGATTTACATAACAATACAATGAAGTTTCTTGATAGTTGTCTTCGATACAACTCTTTTAAAATATTTTAATCATGAAATGAGGGAAAATACAAGTAACCCTACAATGTAGATTATTTAAAGAGTTTCTTAATGGTTGTCTTCAACACAATTCTTATGTTTTAAACATAAGTGAGAAATACTAAAGAGTAGTTGTTTGTGAGACTATAAACTACTTGGAAATACTGAGTAACTAAATATTGTTACGTTTTCAACATTAATTCACATGTTTATAAATAATATAAAATAGAAGTCACTGAGAAACACTTCTACATGTAGAACAGTTAGTTCTAAGCAACAAAACTTGCGGAATAAAAATTGCAATAGAAGTTTCCAGACACGAGTTTCTTGACGGTTGTTCTTTGATTGAACGTAATAATACGCAACATCACGGCTTTAATCAGAGTAAGCAGAGATGCACATTACGTCATGTAATGCCCTTACCTATACAAAATACACCCACTCTTCACCATTTGTGTTATAAGTCCCATGTAATAGGGGGTGAGCCTATTGCCATATAGTGGGCACAATTCCAGACTTCGTGCAACTGCTGGGAAATTTTCGAAAAACCGAAAAAAGCTCAGTTGTTCTTTGACCGACCCGGGAATCGAGACCCCTTCTCCAGCAGTCGCACTTGCGACTACTCTACCAACGAGGCAGTCATCATATTAAGAAAAACCATTTGTTTTACAGTTAATACCGGTAGCATGATGATGACTGAAGAATTTAACTTATCTGCTAGTGCTAGCTTCACGAACTAATGAGTTTCTTGACGGTTGTCTTCGATACAAGGTTGATCGAACATAAATATTTGATCGTCTACCTATATCTTCCAAACGTATTAAATTTACGTCTAGATACGAGTTTCTTACCTTCTTTTGAAGGAATTATTATAAAAAATTTATTGTATAGGAAACATTTTATAAGTAGCCATTTATCAGATTACAAGCTACTTGGAAATACTCATTCTGCAAAACAGGAGAGGGGCAAACCCTTAAGACATGACATAGACACACGACAAATACCGACAATAAGTTTCAGTTTTTTTTATATTGACTAAGGATGTCTCCCCAGTCGTCTAATAACAAGGAATCATTATGGAAGTCTTCAGTGCCACTGTAATTATGAATAACGAGATCATTCCATTCCAAGACAAGTTAGTTTCTTGATGTTTGTTCTTCGATAGAACTCTTATACAATACTTTAACGTATAATAAATTACGTTTTACGTATTATACAATACTTTAATCATAGAATACATTACGTGAGATACATCAGTCAGTAGCTGCACAATGTACATACATACGTAGGAAAATATTTACATATTCCACGTAGAAACAGCACTTCAACACGACACATACAAACAAGAATGTAGTTCAAGAGACAAGAGAGATATATGTATGTACTAAGTTTATACTAGCCGGGACACAACACACCCCAAATATTATACTTTATGACGTCACAGTCCACCCAGTACGTTTCTTGACGGTTGTCTTCGATACAACGTTGACAGAACATATAGTACCTAGCTGTGTATGTGGCTACACACCACTGTGGAATACTGACTAGGTAAGTCTCATGTCTACACAAGTGAGTATAAAATAATTGATCCATACCGTGTTGAGATGTTCACAGACAATAACAAAAGAAGTTGCATTAGCTGCACAAGTTTACTTTATATTCGGTAGCTCCCTTATACATATAAAGATCGTATAATATTTAGATCACTCAATAAGTTTCTTGATAGTTGTCTTTTGATACATATTACTGTATTACATGAAATGTTGAGATATTACACATGGATATTCCGGAAAAGACATCACTGAGAAATAAGGTTCATTAGAGTACTTCACTTCTTTACTTTACTAGGGAATATTTAAGAAATGCATTGGATTTCCAGTATTTTACTCTGCGCTCGACGCTTGCTTTAAACGCATGCCTCTACTACGAGACACGTCTGCTACGCAGGCACGCCCCGCCCACATCTCGTAGCTCTGTCTGCTACGCGGTAGAGCTACGCCGTAGTACTTCACATACTGAGTTACCGCTATAACTAGAAATGAAACGGTAATCATACGTTCACTTTATACTCTCTGTGTTTCTTGACGGTTGTCTTCGATACAACGCTTGTATAATATATCAATTACGAAACAAGGGGAGAATATTACTTGAAAATACTGATTGAGTCAACCTCATCGGGCACCATATATGTGATATGGGCCTCGTTGAACAAATTCATTGGAGTTCCAACGTTTGGGGAAACAGTTGATTTTTCACAATATATTAATATTGGTATTTATTAATTGAATATGAATATCAATTGGACGAACTGGGCTAAATTAAAACAAAAACTTATTACATAGATAAGACAATATAATTCACGCGACAAACATCGACGCACACAACTAGAACAAACTAGTCTGTCGCTACACTACTCAACGTTTCTTACTGGTTGTCTTCGCTACAACTTTAATAAATACAATATTTTTATGTCGCACGTAATAACGACAAAGACAAGACGGGGAATGCTTCATAACTATAATCCTGTTCGGAATAATGTTGCTGTACGTATATAATGGCAATACAAAACGTTTCTTGACGGTTGTCTTTGACAGAGACCTAATTTTCATATTACACACATGAAATATTGAGAGTTGGAATATAGATATTCTGTGCATAACGACCACTTTAGTATCGTTCTAAGTGGGGAAATTGTCGTTGTACGTATATCGCATCAAGACGTTCTTAGAAATGATGACCGATGTATCTCGTATGTCAAACATTTTATCAGGACCGGCTTTGGAACCCAAGATATGACATAGACGACGAAACAATACAGACAATATAATTCATACGACATATATCGACACACACACAAGTCCGTATATAGTGAACATTTGCCATAGTAGCAGTCAGTAATATTGTCTCTGAGACATGGAACAATGCACAGGTTCTAATGGTAATGAACCACAGGCAGATCTATTTTTACATTTCAAAGATTATATTAAGTTTCTTGATGGTTGTCTTCGATACAACTTGTAAAGTTTCGTATTATTTAAATACATTTGAGACTGCAAACTATTATTAGGGTCAGTCTGACGTGGAACTTTCAAAATGTAATGTATGTTTCATTATCAGTTTAAGTATTCACTGAACTATATGTAGATTTAGACATAGATAAAGACAATATAATTCACGCGACAAATATCGACGCACACAATTAGAACAAGCACGAATCATCGGTTGTGGTTTCTTTATAATTGTTCTTCAATACAACTTTTAGACGAAATTTTGATCATTAAATATGTTAGAAATACATATGTGGCTTTCTCATTAACCCTTGGAAAACATTACAACACCACATTTCTAAGACAGCAGAGTTTCTTGACAGTTGTTCCTCGATAGAACTCAATATAGATACGATTCTAAACGTTTCACATACATTAAACATTAAGTACATATCTCAATGTATTTCTAAATACTGAAAAGGATATCTTGTGTAGAACGACCGTAGAGCAGTATCCTCCTCCTCAGTCGTACATTCTTGACAGAATGCTCGTGGTTGACAATGATGCATTTTCCCTGGATATCGTAGCTCTCGCGATGTGCCTCCACTTGTTGCGGTCTTCACCCGTAACCCTGGGCACGGGTTCCGCGTTATACCCCGCAGGACTGGGTCCCTGCTGAACTTCGCCATCTACACACTCCGGCCTACTGAAGTGTAAGATGCCCACCCCCGCGACATGGACGCGCCAGACAGGAATTGCCCAAGTGAAGAGTAGAGAAGGTGACTCTACTCCCCCCAGGGCCGAGTTAATGGGCGTGTATGATCCCACACCCAAAGGCTTAACACTACCACTACTACAAATATAAATAAAACAACATTCAGTTGTTGTATCTTTTTTTTTTAAGTTAAGTTTCATTTATTGTTTACACTACAGTATTCTTATATTTGTTCTATTTTGTGAATTTTGTGTTTTTTTTTACGGATCGGTAAGTAGGGGACATAGATTTTAAATGTTTGTTCTTATTATAATCTAGGTCGTATTTAAAATGTTATCTTCTAGGTTTCATAGATTGTTGACAAACATGATATTATTGTAACTGTAAATAACGAATTATAAATTAACATTTATACCATTTTGAAATGATTATGGTTTACATTTTTAGACATAAAATGGAATGAATTGAAAGCCTATTTAATTATTGTGTACAGACTTTCAATGTAAACGCAGTACTGAGATACCACTCCCGCGACTGGATCCTCTTTTACTTTCTCTAAAAACTCAATATCTTAATAACAAAGCTCAAAATAGCCAAGAAATAGTTATTTATTTATTTATTCAAAGTAAAATAGTATAACATTACAGTTATTACACCAAAGCGTTATACATTTCATATTATAATACCAAATTAAATTCGGCAAAAAATAATAAAACCATAAAATACAAATAGTACAAATAAAAAGAATACAAAATACAAAATACAAAAAGAACAAACAGTAAAGGAAAAAAAAAGATAACTTAAAAACTAAAATATACCAGTTAAGGCCACACTATACAATAAAAAATGCCGTAACATCGGCTATTCTAGTCAAAATACGATTAGTACAATGGTGTCGCCATACAAATCGTAGATATAAAGAGTACACACGCATCGATAAGCATGTTCTAAAAATAAATTGTTGAGTCACCACACCGGTTGGTTACAAAAAATACTACGGTATTGTAGTAAAATATTGTACTGAAGAATAATTTCAGATTGCCATTCGCCAACGTCCATACCATGTTGAAAGCACCGGTTCTCGTCCGATCACCGAAGTTAAGCAACATCGGGCGCGGTTAGTACTTGGATGGGTGACCGCCTGGGAATACCGCGGGACGTTAGCCTTTTGCTATTTCTATTCGCTGTAGTTTTGTTCAAAAACACTTTATTTGAAGTAAATTTTTTGGTGTGCAGAATTTAGAAATAAATTCACGACACGTTGGATAGCCAAAAAATTAACTGTGAACTTGTGAAGTCATAAAATATTATTTCAAGTAACTTTTTATGGTAATAAAATAGATTATAAAATTAAACGCATTATATGTATTTAGTAAAGGCACATAAAATATTAATTAACCAAAAAACATCTACACCTAGAAATCCAAAATCCTCTATCTACTCTTTGAATTTTAAGGAACAAATATAAGATTTTTAATAAAATATAAAGGTCCTGAAAACTCTATCGTAGATAACAATATCTAACAATGTGCGGTATGTGTCGATATCAATACAATCTATAAATAAACACCTAGCAGTTATAAAAAAATATGACCTTGATTCACCAAATATTGTACTGAAGATTAATTTTAGCTCAGCATTCGCCAACGTCCATACCATGTTGAAAGCACCGGTTCTCGTCCGATCACCGAAGTTAAGCAACATCGGGCGCGGTTAGTACTTGGATGGGTGACCGCCTGGGAATACCGCGTGACGTTAGCCTTTTGCCGTTTTACTCAAAACTCTACTTTAGTATTTTTTTTAAAGAACATAGCCTTTTGCCGTTTTACTCAAAACTCTACTTTAGTATTTTTTTTAAAGAACATTAGTTTTTTTTAAGTTATGTTTTGATGTATTTATTCAACCAACCTTCCACTAACCAAGTCTTAGAATTATTTATAGACATTCGTCACTCCTTAGAACAGAGTCAAAAATATGAAAATTTCAAAAAAAAAAATACAGATACAATAAGTCTCATCACACCTGCATGTGCATTGGAAGTGAGACGTGGAACGTTTAATGACGTCATAACCAGAGACACTCATGTTTACAGAGAAACTGATGTTTAATTTCAAACAGACACCACGATAAAGACAATATAATTCATACGACATATATCGACGCACACATTAGAACAAGCACGGCGGACGGTACATTGTTAATAATACGGTACATCGTTAATAATAAGTGGGAAGTTACAAATATTCTTGTAGTCTGAATATTCGTATTTGTATACATTCTCTGCGTATATGTACAGCTATGTAACATGTTTATATAAAGATGTCACGAATGTATTTGTAGTTTCTTGACGGTTGTCTTGATTGACGTATAAAACTCCAAATTAGCTGCAGGCAATTTCATGGAAAGCTGATAGTTTTGTCACTACAAGTCATTGCAACTAAACAGCCGTCGAAAGAGAAACAATAGCAGGTTTACTGCTAGACTGACCAAAGAGTTTCTTGTCGGTTGTCTTCGATACAATTGTATGCTTGAATGTCTTTACGACATGGAATATAATTATTTTTTTTTTATCAACATTGAAATTGACATCATTGTGGAATAGTTATACGTTGTATATAACCTCAACTGGTTCTAAGTTGGGAAATTCTTGTTTATAATACTTCAAGGCGTTCTTAGAGAGACTTTAATGGGCATGTATCCCTAAATTATGATTAGTATTATTTTAATAATTATTACCATCGTTCTAACATTTCTAATACCGTTACTAATAAATATTAATTCAAGGTATCCATCAGACGATACCCTGAACAGTAAAGATCACCTATTACCGAGGGAAAACGACATACTTTAGTAGAATAAACGAGTTTCTTGACGGTTGTCTTCGATACAAACTTACAGACTCACTGAGCGTAACAGTTTCATTACATGAACTGCACAAGTTGCTCGACATAATGTTAATTAATGCGACGGACACGTTAGTCAGTAGCCGTTTACAAGACCGTTTACACATAGGAACGTATATTTATACATTCCATTAAATATTAAACATTTCAATAGAAATGCTCCAGGTACAATGACCACTTTGACTGTCATCCTATATCCCCACATACAAATGTATTTTAAGTACTATACTGGTATATTGCCAAAAATATTATCAAAATGAGTTATTGATTAAACCACAATATAATTCAGGCGACAAATATCGACGCACACAATTAGAACAAACACACATGTTGAATCATCGGCAGTCACCATCGGTTATATTCGATACAACTTTGGAATACATAGTAAGTACATACGAAGGAAACATTGAAATAATATATAATTGTGTGAGTACAGACCACATACAGACAACGACTGGGTGAGTGTCATCAGGTGCTGGGTGTGTAGGAGAC
This sequence comes from Spodoptera frugiperda, assembly GCF_023101765.2. NCBI lineage: Eukaryota > Metazoa > Arthropoda > Insecta > Lepidoptera > Noctuidae > Spodoptera > Spodoptera frugiperda. The sequence goes on from NC_064230.1 coordinate 4,309,844, forward strand.
AAGGAATATAAACAATCCATCGAGTTTACACATTTCTAGACAACATTTAATATTGACAATTGAAAGGTCAATGACCTCTGGGAAATATGTGCTGTAAGTCGCTCACACAGCGACATAAAGTAACATCACCACACCCGGAGTTACATGTAGCAAGCTGGAGTGGCAGTGGGCCGGTCACATTTGTCGAGGAACCGATGACCGTTGGGGTAAACGTGTTCTAGAGTGGAGACCGCGTGTAGGCAAGCGTAGTGTAGGGCGCCCTCCAGCTAGGTGGAGTGACGATATCCGCACCGATGGCTGGTAGTGGTTGGATGCGTAGAGCTGAAGATCGAGCTCAGTGGCGTACCATTGGAGAGGCCCACGCCCAGCAGTGGACGAGAACAGGCAAGTTTTCAAGATGAGGATGTACCCACTACCTACAATACAACATAAGGGACAATTGTGTTTCTTGATGGTTGTATTCGATACAACTTTAGACAATATTCGTATTATATGAACACGAAAGTAACATATTATTTTGTAAGTGGCAGTTAACTACCAACTGTTTAGAAATACTGACACATTATGTAATTGTTATAGATTTCATTTCATTTTATATCATTTATTCTTAACTAACACCTCTGGTGCCTGAATGTAGTGCTTCCTTCTAAGACATGAAACATTATTTAATCTTAGAAAATACTCAAAGCGCACACAATACTCATTGTACGAGTAATTGTTAAACAACTCCGAGCAATGATACTGAGAGGGAAATACAAATATCTTGAAGCCTCTGAGGCAAAGTACTTATTTATATATCGATATGTGCCTAACCTCTTCTTATACTGAGACGACCCAATGAAAGGTATAGAAATTAAAATTACACCCAGTCAATACTTTCAAACATCGACACACACAGCTAGAACTAGCAGACTCCCCGTGTACTAAACTGACTTGTTGCACAGTGGTACAACAGCAACAAGTAATGAAACTGTACTCTATACACTCGAGGCAGAAGCAATCGCCATCAGCTATATCGGAGCTGTCAGTAAACGGGAACACTGCATTGTAAGAACTGCTGAACATTAAGTAAATACCAAGGAGTCAATAATTACAACCATAATAAATAGACAAGTATCATTGAAACTGCGGAGGAGAATGGTAATATTGGAGACAATTTAGGTACTCCAGTTGACGGTTGTCTTCGACACAACTTGTAAAGTTTCGTATTATTTAAATACGTAGGAAACATTTGAGACTGCAAACTAATTGCAGGTACTGACTAGGTCATGTCAGTCTGAAACATCCGTGGAACTTGTATATTTCATTATCAGTTAAACATAAAATATTGATAGGAATGACCACGTGAAACGACATTTTTTATTATATAGACATAAATGATCTTTGTGTAGTCGGATGGTAACAAAACAAGAGGGGAAACTTAAGTACACTCATAATCACTCTATAAGTTTCTTGATAGTTGTCTTTCGATACATATTACTGTATTACATGAAATGTTGAGATATTACTCATGGATATTCCGGAATGAGGACTTTAATGGCGTAGCTTACACGTACTAGTAGAACGACATTAGCTGACTTATAGAGAATTAAAAGAAGGCATGCGCAAACATTGCAAACATCGACACACACAGCTAGAACAAGCACACACCCCGTGCACTGAACTTGCTGGTAGAACATTGTACTAGACGTTGTACTAACGTTAGCACTTGTCGTAGTAAACAGAGCACACGAGTGACTCCACTCGTACAATAAGTCTCATCACACCTGCATGTGGCATTGGAAGTGAGACGTGGGACGTTTAATGACGTCATAACCAGAGACACTGATGTTTATTTCCGCACCGATTTATACAACACTGAGACGAGTGCAAAATTTAGGTATAAAGACAATATAATTCACGCGACATATATCGACGCACACATTAGAACAAGCGGTTGACGGCACATCGTCACCAGCCTCTTGACAGTTGTCTTGTGTTTGACACAACTATGAAGATATTCGTATTGTGCGAATGCGAATGAATCCTTACATCTCATCAAGTAGCGACTGGAAGCAGACTCTGTCTGTCTCCGCGTGGAACAATTACATCACAATATTATTCATAGCACAATACAGTTTGTTGACAGTTGTCCTTCTATGGAACTCTATATGTTCAATTGTGTGCTTGCAAGCAACAAATATATTTTACAGTTACACTTATAGTTGTTATAAAACATACAACTTTGATTTCTTGTAATGTAACGTCAATGTATAATGACATTTAAAGTCATTCTGTAACCATCATAGCACACGGTTCTTCTTCGATGTAACATATATTTTATCTTAATACATATTTCATGTCACATGAAATACTGAAAAGGATATCTTGTGTAGAACGACCGTAGAGCAGCATCCTCCTCCTCAGTCGTACATTCTTGACAGAATGCTCGTGGTTGACAATGATGCATTTTCCCTGGATATCGTAGCTCTCGCGATGTGCCTCCACTTGTTGAGGTCTTTACCCGTAACCCTGGGCACGGGTTCCGCGTTATACCCCGCAGGACTGGGTCCCTGCTGAACTTCGCCATCTACACACTCCGGCCTACTGAAGTGTAAGATGCCCACCCCCGCGACATGGACGCGCCAGACAGGAATTGCCCAAGTGAAGAGTAGAGAAGGTGACTCTACTCCCCCAGGGCCGAGTTAATGGGCGTGTATGATCCCACACCCAAAGGCTTAATACTACCACTACTACAAATATAAATAAAACAACATTCAGTTGTTGTATCTTGTAAATACTAATTCTAGAATACATTTATGAACTCGCCATTACAGGGCATGTTGTCTGTATGAAATAATATATTTTATTTAAAAGATACATCAACATTACACAGTTCTCTCCTCACTCGGACATATTTTACATAGTACAAAGTAACGTTGTGTACATTAGTACTTTATATTTTGTGAAAAGATCGACAGAACCACTTTACTAAAAAATCATGACAAATATTTTTATGAAGAAAACTTACTTTCCCATACATTTTGGCGCATGTCACACAGAGACAAGACTAATTTCCATTATGTACAAAAAACAATTGACATGTCAGTGACGTCAGACCCGAAATGACAAAGACAGACGCATTCATTTCATATTTGTCTGTTTTGAATGAAAATTATGGTCAGACATTAAAAAAAATGGGACCACACTGACATCGTACTCTTTCAAACACAAAAAGAATTTCTCAAATCGGTCTATAACTGACGGAGATATCGATTAACATACATAAAAAAAAAAAAAATACGGTTGAATTGAGAACCTCCTTCTTTTTTTGAAGTCGGTTAATAAAGATACAACTTTTTTTCTTTTAATGATGATTTACATAACAATACAATGAAGTTTCTTGATAGTTGTCTTCGATACAACCCTTTTACAATATTTCAATCATGAAATGAGGGAAAATACAATTAACCCTACAATGTAGTTTATTTAAAGAGTTTGTTAATGGTTGTCTTCGATACAAACTTACAGACTCACTGAGCATAACAGTTTCATTATATGAACTACACAAATTTTATATCATAAATATTAGTGTTCCATCTCTTTTTTTTTTAATAAAGAGCCCATAGAGAAGAATCATTTAATAAGTCAGAATATAATTCATGACAATAGCAGCCAACAAAGTTTGGCATTTTTAGGTACTCCAGTTGACGAGAACTAGTTTCTTGACGGTTGTCTTCGATACAACTTGTAAAGTTTCGTATTATTTAAATACGTAGGAAACATTTGAGACTGCAAACTATTATTAGGGTTAGTCTGACGTGGAACTTTCAAAATGTAATGTATGTTTCATTATCAGTTTAAATATTGATAAAAATAATCATGTGGAACGACAAATGGTACCAAGTGTGGAAATTGTTGATTTACATATATCGCGTTAAAGTTAACACAGAAAAGACGATTGGCATCTGTAACATTAAATGTAACAAATAGCAACATTATGTATACTCCACTTCAGACGAGTACATACATGCCTTCATAAGTGGGGAAATCGTTGTTCATCTCATATTCTGATATACACACAGAATTAAAGAATGACAATTCACAAGAGAAGAATACATACAGACTTGGAAAAAATGCTTTCTCAACTAGTTTCTTGGCGGTTGTTCTCCGATAAACATGTAATATAAACATTTTAATCATAAAATACTTAGCTGGCCATTACATATGTAAGTAGCTGTACATCATATAACAAGCTACTTGGAAATACTGAACGGATGGCAAATGCCTTGTAAACATCTGAGAAATATTCAATGTGAATGATCACTTTAAATCATTAAAATGTGTTTAAACCTGGATCTGGACAGTAGAGATGATTGGGATAAGCGTTTTTGCTTTTCATTAGTTGTCAAGTTTCTTGACGGTTGTTCTCCAATACAACGCGACAAATATGTCGCACGAAGTAAACAATATTTTTTATGAGAAGAAGTAGTTGAAAAAAAAGAAGAAGAATAACTTTAAATAAGTAGGAAGTTACAAATATGTATGAAGTACAAAGATGTTACGAATGTATTTGTAGTTTCTTGACGGTTGTCTACGACACAAGCTAACGTGCAACACTCATAGAACATTAGATATAGTTGCAGTCAGTAATATTTTCGTACCAAATATCGACGCGCACAGCGTGACATCGAGCGCCTGAATGTAGTGCCGCCTTCTGAGACATGAAATGTTAAGAAACCGCTCTAGTAATGAGCTGAACTTTTTGATGACATAAACTATCGAATGAGTTTCTTGACGGTTGTCTTCGAAATAACTTCGATATATACTTTATGCATTAAGTTCCATTGCAGCAGAATGCGACATTGGAAGTTGTACATAGTACATTTAATAATACCGCGGAACTCTCAATATTCAATTATTACATGTGTCTATCACATAAAATACTGGATACATAATGTTGGAACACCACGTATAACTACAAATACTTGTATGTTCACAGAAATTACAATTATATAATCATCGATGTTTACCATCACTATAGAAATTTTGAAATGTTTTCAAATGTAGGAGTGGACAGAAGACGACTACGTCTGAAGTTTTTGTTTTGTTTTTCGAAATTTGACAAGTTTCTTGACGGTTGTCTTCGATACAACGTTGACAGAACATATAGTACCTAGCTGTGTATGTGGCTACACACCACTGAGGAATACTGACTAGGTAAGTCTCATGTCTACACAAATGTAGGCAACATCTGTTGAAACATTATTGTTTAACTTTAAGATTATCAAATGTAGAAAAAGTTCATATTATTATGTTCCATAAAGGACGACCACGTACAAAATACTCCATGTTTATCTTATATATATGTATAAGATTACATAATTAATGCAATTGTGTAAGATTCCGTAGGTACATTGAGTTGTACAGAGGTGACGTCATGTCACGTTTATGGGCGAAAACTAAATACAAGTAGACACACACAGCTAGAACAAGCACACACCGCGTGCACTGAACTTGCTGGTAGAACATTGATATATTGTATTGGTAACTTATTTACACTAACTATATTGGTAATAATGTTTAATTCGTGAGAAATATACAATGACCACGTAGAACGAGAAACAGTTGTAAGTGGAGAAATTATAGTTTTACATCTCCTCTTGAGGTCCCAGAATAAGACGATACCAGTATTCTTATGGAACACTGATTGTACCACATTCATGGACACAATATTGTCACGTTTGACTGATGTGTAAAGTTATAAATACGTTTCATGCACATTTCATGGAAAGATGATATATTTATAAGAACAAGCCACTGCAATTAAAGGATGAAGGAGGATCACAAAAGAAACTTAACAATCTGATTCAACTTCGAGACTGACCAAAGAGTTTCTTGACGGTTGTCTTCGATACAAGTTACACGATACTAAGATACTAAGAAGATGTTTAATGTACATTTGTTTATCAGTTCAAATATTGATAGCAATGGCTGCGTTGGACGACAAATAGTTGTAAGTGGGGAACTCGGACACCTTCGCATGTCCCTCAAATATTGTCCACATAGAACAACCTCTTCATGACACGTGGAGTGTATAACTAATTCATTGGATTCATTAGAATGGTTCCCAACATAATTGTATATTGTTATATCGTACCAAATACACATAGAACCGACAGCGGCAGTCGATACAAGTAGAGGAATCGCAGTTGAAATACAGGAAAATATTTTAACTCTGCTTACATTTGATAGAGTACGAAGAAGTTTCTTGACGGTTGTCCTTCACAGAACTCTTTTACGACATTTCAGTCATGAAATGTGTAGGAAATATTTATTTGTAGCGGACCATGAGACATGGAATACAAATAGTACAGAAATATGTTCTATATTACATTAAATGTTTACAAATTACACAATACATGGTTATACTGGACACATGGAAGTAGTACTTTAATGGCGTGCTAATATATATCGTGTTCATATATTCACACAAAAATGCATTAAGAACACTTTTAACTGTGTTAAATTGAAACATAGACAACACCTCTTCATTGCCTAATCATAGATAAAGACAATATAATTCATACGACATATATCGACGCACACAATTAGAACAAACACAACTTAGCACATTGCTTGACGGTTGTCTTCGATACAACTTTGGAAGTATTCGTCCTACGCAAATATGAAGAAATCATTACATCACATCTAGCGACTGGAAGTGGAGGCTGACTTTAGCGGGACATTACTGTTTTAATCATTTCAGTAACACGTATTTCATCGAGGAGTTTCTTGACGGTTGTCTTCTATCTAAGTTCTAAGTGTAGAACTTGTTGATTGATATCACGTCCAAGTTGACACAGAAAACCCGAACTATAGTATTTACCATAATACTTTATTAATTTGTATATTCAATATACTTGAAAATACCGACTAGGTCAGTCGTCTTGTGGGACTTACAATATCTCACATACACGAGACACTACTGAGAGCTTTTAGTTAAAGCACATGATATTCAATGAGTTTCTTGACGGTTGTTCTACGATGTAACACATATTTTATCTTAATACATATTTCATATCACATGAAATACTGAAAAGGATATCTTGTGTAGAACGACCGTAGAGCAGCATACTCCTCCTCAGTCGTACATTCTTGACAGAATGCTCGTGGTTGACAATGATGCATTTTCCTGGATATCGTAGCTCTCGCGATGTGCCTCCACTTGTTGAAGTCTTCACCCGTAACCCTGGGCACGGGTTCCGCGTTATACCCCGCAGGACTGGGTCCCTGCTGAACTTCGCCATCTACACACTCCGGCCTACTGAAGTGTAAGATGCCCACCCCCGCGACATGGACGCGCCAGACAGGAATTGCCCAAGTGAAGAGTAGAGAAGGTGACTCTACTCCCCCCAGGGCCGAGTAAATGGGCGTGTATGATCCCACGCCCAAAGGCAATTAACACTACCACTACTACAAATACAAATAAAACAACATTCAGTTGTTGTATCTTGTAAATACTAATTCTAGAATACATTTATGTACTCGCCATTACAGGGCATTTTTTCAGTATGAAATATATTTTATTTAAAAGATACATCAACATTACACAGTTCTCTCCTCACTCGGACATATTTTACATAGTACAAAGTAAGTTTGTTTTTTAAACTACTAGAGTACATTAGTATTTTATATTTTGCGAATCGACAAAAACAGTTTAATAAAAAATCATGAATATACTTAACAAAAACAAATGAAATGTCAGTGACGTCAGACCCGAAACAACAAGGACAGAAACATTTATGTTATTGTTGTCTCTTTTTAATGGAGATGTAGAATTACCTTTACCGATCGGTAAATTTGCTTACGAGCCGTAGAATTTTGACACATTTTGTATGGAGCTTATGTCAAAATTCTACGGCTCGTAAGCAAATTTACCGATCGGTACCGGTAAACTATGGCAACTTTACCAGACCCTTGGCAACTTTACCATACTATAGGTATTCGGTATAAACTCATTTATCTAAAAATCTACCCACTAGAATTCTGTTTTGTAATAGTAGTATTTTTTAGACTTTAAAAGGAAATATTTACTATATTTTGCGTAGACGTAAGACTGCTATTATGCCAGTACTGGCCGTCACAATGTATGCGTGAAAATGTGCTAAAAGTTAGTAGTTCCTAAATTGTACTCACAGAGCCTAAATTATTTGTCACAGGTGAGTGAAATTTTGATCTTGTATGTATAATATAGTTGGGATTACTGTTGTAATGTCAGCAATTGCTTTTTCTTTAATTTATTGATAAATAATCGCTTCGGTAATGTTGACACAGGTTAGGTAAAGTTGCCACGGCCTGCTTTGTGGCAACTTTACCTACAGTTAGGGTTGGCAATAAATGTTTTTTTCTTGTTTGTGTGTATGTAACCATTTTCGAATACCTAAATTTCCCAGCATGATAGTGAATATCCTGGATTATAAGTTATAATGTATTTAATAATACCTTTTGTTTTAGAGCCAAAATGGCTCACATGAAACAAAACCGCAGAAAACTCGGAGCTAGACAATATAAAAAGAATACGAAAGTAATGTTAAAATTAGCTATGGAGATAGTGAAGTCAAAAAATTAAAAAGTCAAAAGATTAAACATTATTTTGTAGGATTTTTATACAATTTTAAACATAAATACTTAAAATTTTAGAACTTAATTTAGTTTAAAAGGGAACAATATTTATGTCAGATATTTATGCTTTTTTTTTACTTTAGGTTTAAGGTTTATAATTTTTTTTTTAAATATACATTTTTTTTTTTTTTTTTTTTAGAGGGACAAGCCCGCCACAACCTCCCATACCGCTGCAACTCCTGTAAGCCAGGATCTACAGTAGATACAAACATGAAAACACCGGAACACTGAAGTCCGGCGCGTCCCAGGGAAATGAATGACTGTCTTGGATCCCGCAACGAAACAAATCAGAAGATGTTATTAGAGGAAAAGAAAAGAAAACGATAGTTTCTACTTCCCTCGGTGAATTTAATGCAGGAGACAGGATGACTTAAGCCTTAAGGCACAAAAGAGACTGCACAACTGGGAGAAGCCCAGTCGCCAAGCACCACGGAAATTTTACTTAAAACTAAAATATTAAATGCTAATACTAAATGGGTCCTATGCGTGAGTCAGATACTTTCGCAAACAAATGTAGGTTTTTTCTAACATACATAAGATTTTCATAAATAAATTGACATGGAACGGTCATAATATTGATCTCCTTAAACTTTTCTCTGAGAGATTCGCGACGACCTAGGTTGTAAATAGCTCTGACGGCTCGCTTTTGTAGGATAAAGATAGACTCAACATCAGCAGCCTGTCCCCACAGCAAAATACCATACGACATGATGCTATGGAAGTAACTGAAGTATACTAGTCTTGCCGTGTCTATGTCAGTTAGCTGTCTGATCTTCCAGACAGCATAAGCTGCAGAGCTGAATCGTCCCGCTAGCGATGTAATGTGAGGACCCCATTGCAATTTGTCATCTACAGTGATTCCTAGGAAAGTAGTCTCTTTTACAAATTCTAATTTCTGACTATTTAATAATACATCGCATTGGTTAGTCTTAACATTTGGCAAAACAAATCTAATACATTTTGTCTTTTTATCATTTAATACTAGGTTATTTGATGTAAACCAATTTTGAACCTTCAGCATATCTTCCACATCTCATTTTTGAAGAGATCCCGCATATCTTCCACATCTCATTTTTGAAGAGATCCCGCGAGATCGGGAACTATGTGGTTAAAACCAAAAATTTGCCGGAAGTTACTATTCCACGCGAACGAAGTCGCGGGCAAAAGCTAGTCTTTTAATAAATTCATTATCATCATTATTCATTTGAAACATGGATATGTGGAGAACCATTGTAATGGTGCCATATACAGGGAAACAGTTGCTTGTTCTGAACAAGCTCCTGAATGGAGAAATACTGACGAATACATTAGTATTGGGATACAAAGATATTAATTTAGTGCTAAAGTGTATTTGGCAAAACAATAGATGAAGAAAAGTTAACATTTACAAAGACAATATAATTCACGCGACAAATATCGACGCACACAATTAGAACAAGCGCGGTTGTCACTAGCACATTGCTTGACGGTTGCCTTCGATGCAGCTTTGAGATTATTCGTCCTACGCAAATATGAAGAAATCATTACATCACACAACGCAACAATATTGACGTCAGTGTCATTTTATGAAATGCAGATTGCGTGTCTTTGTGTAGCGAACAGTTTCTTGACGATTGTCTTTTATACAACTTTAGAAAATATCCACATTATGTAAATACAAAGGAAACATGTAAGTAGCTGTCTATAGCAATACAAGCTCTATACATGGAAATACTGATTACGTACATCTCATCTGACACCTTTAAGGTAACGTTTAATAAACCATTACATTTGATAACTTCAGTAACAGAACATATCTCTCATCTATTCCTATTCTTACATCACATAGTTTCTTGCCGGTTGTCTTCGACACAACTTTGGTAAACATCGAGAAACAACCGCATTTTCTGTGAATCGAATGATAAAGTTTTTTTTACAATTCATAGACTGCTCAACAAGTTTAAAACGTGTTGAAAGAGGCAAAGAAGACTGGGTAAAGCGGACCCGTGGCCTTACGCGGAGTCATGCCCGTTTCTCGCCTCAGACGTAGTGGACAACTTCTATTCAGGTGTTTCATAGCATTGTAAGAGTTGATCATGAATTAATGAGTTTCTTGACGGTTGTCTTCGATACAAGGTTGATCGAATATAATAGAGAGGTGACAGTTATAAATCGATGTATCATTTATTTTATCTTAATACATATTTCATATCACATGAAATATTGAAAAGGATATCTTGTGTAGAACGACCGTAGAGCAGCATCCTCCTCCTCAGTCGTACATTCTTGACAGAATGCTCGTGGTTGACAATAATGCATTTCCCTGAATATCGTAGCTCTCGCGATGCGCCTCCACTTGTTGAGGTCTTCACCCGTAACCCTGGGCACAGGTTCCGCGTTATACCCCGCAGGACTGGGTCCCTGCTGAACTTCGCCATCTACACACTCCGGCCTACTGAAGTGTAAGATGCCAGACAGGAATTGCCCAAGTGAAGAGTAGAGAAGGTGACTCTACTCCCCCCAGGGCCGAGTTAATGGGCGTGTATGATCCCACACCCAAAGGCTTAACACTACCACTACTACAAATATAAATAAAACAACATTCAGTTGTTGCATCTTGTAAATACTAATTCTAGAATACATTTATGTACTCGCCATTACAGGGCATTCTGTCGGTATGAAATATGTATTATTTAAAAGATACATCAACATTACACAGTTCTCTCCTCACTCGGACATATTTTACATAGTACAAAGTAAGTTTGTGTTAAAACTACTAGAGTACATTAGTACTTTACATTTTGCGAAAAGATCGACACAAACACTTTATTAAAAAACTAGCTTTTGCCCGCGACTTCGTTCGCGTGGAATAGTGACTTCCGGCAATTTTTTGGTTTTAACCACATAGTTCCCAATCTCGCGGAATCTCTTCAAAAATGAGACGTAGAAGATATTCCAGGGAACTCTTCAAAAATCAACATAATGAGCTCTGCGTTTGAATTTAATAGATGTATACTCACTTAGGGCATTGAAAAATTAAAAATGGACTTAAAGTAAAGAAATATTATAATCTTTCCGAACTTAAGATGAAAACTAACTTAAAACTAAAGAAAGCTACGAATTACGAATTTATAACATTTAAAAAAGAAATTATATTACAACCTATCCTCTATGCTATAATAACCAAGCTTAAACTAAATAATTTAAAAGAAACGACTTAAATCTAATCTATCTAATTAATTAATAAATTAGACTTACAATTTTATTAAAAAACTAATTACAGTAACTACTAATAATCGATATCAAACTAAACCTACGTTAAATAATTTAACCAGAAAACCAGAAAAACCCAACAAATAAACTTATTAATTGACAAATACAACGAAACCAATTTATTTAGAATATACGAAACAGCAGGACCACTACAGTCAAATAATCATACGACTGATAATACACTTTTTCTACGATAGTACCGAAGCGCTCGGCCGATACCCAACCAAATGAATGTAACGAAACCATAGCGCGGTCTATTTCTATTTTTATTTTTTGATTTTTGAAATAAAACTATCCCATGTCCTTTCTAAGGTTCTAAACTATATCTGTACCAAATTTCAACCAAATCCGTCAAATAGTGGCCGAGATTAATGGTATAAGCATAGAATAGTGTTCGACGTGATTCTTTAATTTGACATAATTTTTTTATTTATGAACCGATTGACATGAAACAAACACTAAATGTAAATTGAAGCATACCATAATATATTCGTGAAAACCGCATCCAACTCGGATCAGCCGTTTCTGAGATTAGCGCGCATAGACACACAGACAAACAGACAAACAGACAAACAGATAAACAGATAAACAGACAAACAGACAAAAAAAAAGTTAATTACATTTTTGGGTTCGACATCGACATAACAATAACCCCTGCTATTTTTTTTATTTTTATTTTTAATGTACAGACAGCACTTTTCTACGATTTTATTATATGTATAGATATAGATCATGACAAAACTTACTTCCCCATACATTTTGACGCATGTCGCACAGAGACAAGACTAATTTCCATTATGTACGTTTAACAAAAAACAAATGACATGTCAGTGACATCATGTATAAAATGACAAGGACAGAAATATTTATGTTATTGCTGTCTCTTTTTAACGGAGGTGTAGATATTACTTTCTTCCACAGTGATGATTTACAAAATAATACAATGAAGTTTCTTGACGGTTGTCCTTCGATACAACTCGAACAATATTTTGTATAACGAGTCTCACTGGGAATGAATATACGATTGTCTTTTAAGACAATTTGAGAAATTAGAATCTTTATAATAATATATTTTTTCGATTATTCCATGAGAACCAAAGTAATAAAACATCTTAAAATTTAAGTTTACACATAACTAAATGAAGTTTCTTGATAGTTGTCTTTGATACAACTCTTCTACAATATTTCAATCATGAAATGAGGGAAAATACAAGTAACCTACAATGTAGATTATTTAAAGAGTTTCTTAATGGTTGTCTTCAACACAATTCTTATGTTTTAAACATAAGTGGGAAATATTAAAGAGTAGTTGTTTGTGAGACTACAAACTACTTGGAAATACTGAGTAATTAAATATGGAATTACCACATAGAACGACAAATAGTTCCGTAGTGGGGAAGTAGTTCATTTTTTTTTAATACATTCATTTAAATAGAGCAGCAAAATCAGAAGAGTGATAATTTTTACCTAACTTTAGTAGAATGAACGAGTTTCTTGACGGTTGTCTTCGATACAACTTGTAAAGTTTCGTATCATTTAAATACATTTGAGACTGCAAACTATTATTAGAGTCAGTCTGACGTGGAACTTTCAAAATGTAATGTATGTTTCATTATCAGTTTAAATATTGATAAGAATAATCACGTGGAACGACAAATGGTACTAAGTGTTCCCACTTAGTTATTTTTTATTCATTAATTGTTGATTCTTGAAATGGTGAGGACACAAAACATTCGTCTGTATATATTTGTCTGACTTAGAGACGAGCTCAACACTTGAAAGAAAATGCTTGCTCAACTAGTTTCTTGGCGGTTGTTCTCCGATAAACATGGTATATAAACATTTTAATCATGAAATATGTAGCGATCATTACATAAGTAGCTGTACATGGCACTACAAACTACTTGGAAATACTGAGTAAGTCTCAGCGGACGACAAAATGAAGAAAGGCGCCCCGCCTTGTGAGACATGGAATATTTAGGTTTGATAAACTAGCAACATCCAATTATCTATACATATAATAAAATCGTAGAAAAGTGCTGTCTGTACATTGAAAATAAAAATAAAAAAAATAGCAGGGGTTATTGTTATGTCGATGTCGAACCCAAAAATGTAATTAACTTTTTTTTTGTCTGTTTGTCTGTTTGTCTGTTTGTCTGTTTGTCTGTTTGTCTGTTTGTCTGTTTGTCTGTTTGTCTGTTTGTCTGTTCGTCTGTGCGCGCTAATCTCAGAAACGGCTGATCCGAGTTGGATGCGGTTTTCACGAATATATTGTGGGATGCTTAAATTTACATTTAGTGTTTGTTTCATGTCAATCGGTTCATAAATAAAAAAGTTATGTCAAATTAAAGAATCACGTCGAACATTCTATGCTTATACCATTAATCTCCGCAACTATTTGACGGATTTGGTTGAAATTTGGTACAGATATAGTTTTGAACCTTAGAAAGGACATAGGATAGTTTTTATTTGTTTTCTATCGTTTTTATTATTAGTATTTGTTGGGTATCGGCCGAGCGCTTCGGTACTGTTGTGGAAATAGTGTACTATAAGTCGTATGATTATTTGTCTGCAGTGGTCCTGCTGTTTCGTATATTCTAAATTGGTTTCGTTGTATTTGTCTATTAAAAAGTTTATTTGTTGGGTTTTCCTGGTTAAATTATTTAACGTAGGTTTAGTTTGATATCGATTATTAGTAGTTACTGTAGTTAGTTTGTTTAATAAAATTGTAAGTCTATAATTTATAAATTAATTAGATTTAAGTCGTTTCTTTTAAATTATTTAGTTTAAGCTTGGTTTGGCTTGGTATTATAGCATTGAGGATAGGTTGTAATATAATTTCTTTTTTAATTGTTATAAATTCGTAATTCGTAGCTTTCTTTAATTCTTTAGTTTTAAGTTAGTTTTCATCTTAAGTTCGGAAAGATTATAATATTTCTTTAGTTTAAGTCCGTTTTTAAACTATTTTTTCAATGCCCTAAGTGAGTATACATCTATTAAATTCAAACGCAGAGCTCATTATGTTGATTTTTGAGGAGTTCCCTAGAATATTTTCCACATCTCATTTTTGAAGAGATCCCGCGAAATCGGGAACTATGTGGTTAAAACCAAAAAATTGCCGGAAGTCACTATTCCACACGAACGAAGTCGCAGGCTATAATAAATCTGTAGAAGGGTCAATTCTGTTCATTGAAAATATAGAAAAAATAAATAGCAGGGTGTTACTGGGTCGATACCAAACCCAAATATGTGATTATTATTTTTTTGTCTGTCTGTCTATATATGTTCAGGCATCACGTGAAAACTAACGGTTTGATTTCGATGAAACTTGGTATAATTAACTTATTATCCTGGACATAAAATAGGTTACTTTTTATCCTGGAAAAATACGTAGAAAAAAATCTTTATTTTTCAGTTTTATTCTGCTCAACAGCTACTGCTGTTGAGGAGATCCCTCTATTGAGCTACTGCTCAATAGAGGGATCTCCTTAATTATTATGGGCCTTGCCGTATTTGGGTCCAATAGATATTTATAAGATGTCATTTTCACAGTTACTCAAAATGGAGAAATAAAACTTCCACGCGAAGACCGACATCCGCGCGGACGGAGTCGCGGGCAGAAGCTAGTAATAAATATACACTTGAAATGTTGAAATACCACGTAGAACGACAGCTGTCGCCTTAAGTGAGGAAATCGTATTTTATATAATTTTAAATGTTGACTATTGAAACATGGACTGTCCACGTAGAATACGAGAAACTGAAGGTTTACGTTTTGACGTTTAGTGGACTACACTCAGTGTTATCTGGGTATACATTTGCCAAAAGTGCGAAGAAGTTTCTTGAAGGAACTCTTTTACGACATTTCAGTCATGAAACGTGTAGGAAATATTTATTTGTAG
The DNA here is from genome assembly GCF_023101765.2 of Spodoptera frugiperda. Classification (NCBI taxonomy): domain Eukaryota; kingdom Metazoa; phylum Arthropoda; class Insecta; order Lepidoptera; family Noctuidae; genus Spodoptera; species Spodoptera frugiperda. The sequence goes on from NC_064230.1 coordinate 4,325,662, forward strand.
CGGACCGTGAGACATGGAATACAAATAGTACAGAAATATGTTCTGTATTACATTAAATGTTTACAAATTACACAATACATGGTTATACTGGACACCTGGAAGTAGTACTTTAATGGCGTGCTAATATATATCGTGTTCATATATTCACACAAAAAGCTATTAAGAACACTTTTAACTGTGTTAAATTGAAACATGGACGACGACACTGCTTCATTGCGCAATCATAGATAAAGACAATATAATTCATACGACATATATCGACGCACACAATTAGAACAAACACAACTTAGCTCATCGCTTGACGGTTGTCTTCGATACAACTTTGGAAGTATTCGTCCTGCGCAAATATGAAGAAATCATTACATCACATCTAGCGACTGGAAGTGGAGGCTGACTTTAGCGGGACATTACTGTTTTAATCATTTCAGTAACACGTATTTCATCGAGGAGTTTCTTGACGGTTGTTATTCGATGTAATGTTACATCGAATAACTAACATTTTATCTTTACATATTTCATATTACATGAAACACTGAAAAAGATATCTTGTGTAGAACGACCGTAGAGCAGCATCCTCCTCCTCAGTCGTACATTCTTGACAGAATGCTCGTGGTTGACAATGATGCATTTTCCTGGATATCGTTGCTCTCGCGATGTGCCTCCACTTGTTGAGGTCTTCACCCGTAACCCTGGGCACGGGTTCCGCGTTATACCCCGCAGGACTGGGTCCCTGCTGAACTTCGCCATCTACACACTCCGGCCTACTGAAGTGTAAGATGCCCACCCCCGCGACATGGACGCGCCAGACAGGAATTGCCCAAGTGAAGAGTAGAGAAGGTGACTCTACTCCCCCCAGGGCCGAGTTAATGGGCGTGTATGATCCTACACCCAAAGGCTTAACACTTCCACTACTACAAATATAAATAAAACAACATTCAGTTGTTGTATCTTGTAAATACAAACTCTAGAATACATTTATGTACTCACCATTACAGGGCATTTTGTCTGCATGAAATACTATATTTTATTTAAAAGATACATCAACATTACACAGTTTTCTCCTTACTCGAACATATATTACACAGTACAAAGTAAGTTTGTGTAAAAACTACTAGAGTACATTAGTACTTTACATTTTGCAATGATTTACATAACAATACAATGAAGTTTCTTGATAGTTGTCTTCGGTGCAACTCTTTTAGGGAAAATACAAGTAACCCGTAATATTATGTAGATTATTTAAAGAGTTTCTTAATGGTTGTCTTCAACACAATTCTTTTGTTTTAAACATTAATGGGAATATTAAAGAGTAGTAGTTGTTAGTGAGACTACAAACTATTTGGAAATACTGAGTTATATAATATGGAATACTTTAATAATGTGCCTCACAGTACACAATTACTGAAATAAATATTTGACTCTTGTTCCAGGATAATGAGTTTCTTGATGGTTGTCTTTGATGTAACTCTTACAAGAGTGTCGGAATTACTATGTTCCACTTTACTTGTGAACATACATTATTGCTTACTTCGTTCGTTATTGAATTAAAATATTTCGAGAGACATTTTTCACAATTGTCGAAATATTGTTACAGCATTAAGTATTGGTACATATATCAATTGGTTTCTTGCCGGTTGTCCTCGATACAAGTATGACAAATGTTTCATACAATAGAACTAATATGTTCACAGGAAACATTCAGTACCTTAATATACATTTTATTGGAATATTTGTTGGGATTAATCCCGATTAAAGTCAAATATATTGTTTTACTAATGAAGAAGTAAACTTGTCTGCTAGCTTCACGAACTAATGAGTTTCTTGACGGTTGTCTTCGATACAAGATTTAAGCCTCGTCTCCACTAGGAACATTTGTCGAGCGACATGTGTCCCCAGAGACATCGGGCGATGTCGGGCGACGTCGGGCAACATCGCGCGATGTATATCAGCATATTGGATGATGATGGGATATTCAGCATACATAAAATACAATATTGTAATTGATACGACAAATATCGACGCACACAATTAGAACAAGTTCATTCTTGGGACAGTCTGTTGTATAGACTTAATATTGGATTAAATTCACAGATTAATGATTAGAAAGACAGTGCAGTGAATGATACCTATACAAATGTTCGAGGATAATTTTGAGTATATTTTGATTAGTGGAGTTTCTTGCTGGCTGTATTCGATACAAGTTTACGTATGGTATTATCACCACTTCAGAATATTTCTTTTAAAAGATTTTACAGTTTCTTGACAGTTGTTCTCCGACAGAACTTGATGTGTTCGATAGTACTGTATAACAAGTCTCTTTATCCCAAGATACAATATAATTCACGCGACAAATATCGACGCACACAACTAGAACAAGCGCGGTTGTCACTAGCACATTTTTTGACGTCCGTCTTTAATACAACTTTAATATATTTGCAATACTCTGTAGACATTTTAAATAATTTAAATAGGAACAATAGCAATAAATTTGCCATCAAAGACAAATATTATTCAAATTCATTTTGCAAAACGTTTCTTGACGGTGGTCTTCGATACAACTTTATTAATAACAATACAATAAAGTTTCTTGATAGTTGTCTTTCGATTCAACTTTTTTACAATATTACAATAATGAAATGAGGTAAAATACAAGTAACCCTACAATGTAGATTATTTAAAGAGTTTCTTAATGGTTGTCTTCAACACAATTCTTATGTTTCAAACATAAGTGGGAAATATTAAAGTGTAGTTGTTTGTGAGACTATAAACTACTTGGAAATACTGAGTTATTAAATATTGTTACGTCTTCAACATTAATTCACATGTTTATAATATAAAATAGAAGTCACTGAGAAACACTTCTACATGTAGAACAGTTAGTTCTAAATAGGGAAAATGTTGTTTTACAAATTGGCGACAAATAATTTTGGAATCCAAAAATTGCAACAGAAGTTTCCAGACACGAGTTTCTTGACGGTTTAATATACGCATCGTCACGCCTTTTATCCCCGACGGGGTAGGCAGAGGTGCACATTACGTCATGTAAGGCCGCTATACAATGAACCCCCACTTTTCACCATTTGTGTTATAAGTCCCATGTAATAGGGGGTGAGCCTATTGCCATATTATTATAGCACAATTCTGACAAATTTTCTAAAAACGCCCAGTAAAACTTTGTCCGACCCGAGAATCGAATCCGAGACCCGTTGTCCGGTAGTCGCACTTGCGACCAGTCGACAACCGAGGCAGTCATGATATTTAAAAAAAAACAATGGTTTTACAGTTAATACTGGTGACCTCCTCAATAAAAACGATCTAAACTCGTCTGCTAGCTTCACGAACTAATGAGTTTCTTGACGGTTGTCTTCGATACAAGATTTAAGATGCTTTAACATTATAGGACTGATATAACCTCTTTATTATTTAACTTACGAATACGAAGTTTGTTATAATACTTACGTATACCAGCGGGATATTGAGCATACAAAAAATACAATATTGTAATTGATACGACAAATATCGACGCACACAATTAGAACAAGCGTGAAGCTCATTCGATGGCTATAAGACACAAGACACAGACAGAGGACATAGTTCATGGAGTCTGATTGAGCCGAACTATTCATTCTTTGGACAGTCTGTTGTATAGACTATGTAAAGAGTTTCTTTCCATATTCACATGTTTATAATACAAAATAGAAAAGTCATATAGAAGAACAATTCAATTGAAAAATTGCATAAGAAGTTTCCAGACACGAGTTTCTTGACGGTTGTTCTTCGATAGAACGTAATAATATTATAGGAAATATTATTAACGTAGCTGTACATGACACTACCAGCTATTTGGAAATACTGAGTAAGTCTCAGCGGACGCCCGAATGTGCCTCGAGAGATAAATAAAGTTATACAAATTCCACGTAGAAAAACCACTTCCATGGCATCAGCTAGTATTAAATGTGAACAATACAATAATGTAATATATAAATGTCACATAGAACTACAAATAGTTGTAAGTGGGGAAATTCTTGTTCATATTACGACAAGACGTTCTTAGAAAGATTTTAATGGGCATGTATCCCTAAATTATGATCAGTATTGAGCATTTATAATAAAAAATTACATCACAATAGAAGGTAACAGATAGGAGTTTCTTGACGATTGTCTTCGAGACAACTCTTTTACAATATTTCAATCATGAATTGATGGAGAATGCAAGTAACCCTATAATGTAGATTACTTAAAGAGTTTCTTAATGGTTGTCTTCTACACAATTCTTATGTTATTACTTCTGATAACATAGATGAAGACAATATAGCTCATTAGACAAATATCGACGCACACAGTTAGAACAAGCACGGCGGACGGTACATTGTTAAATAACTTTGAATAAGTGGGAAGCTACAAATATTCTTGTAGTCCGAAGTCACACAGAGATAAGATTAATGTAGAATTAACATTAGCCTCTAGCGATGATTAACATAACAATACAATGAAGTTTCTTGACGGTTGTCTTCGATACAACGTTGACAGAACATATAGTACCTAGCTGTGTATGTGGCTACACACCACTGTGGAATACTGACTGGGTAGATGTCATAGCGTTTGTTGCCATTAAACTACAGAACGAAATAATCAAATTGAATGATATATTTAGAGCGCCAAATATCGAAGCACACAATTAGAACATTGGTGGTTATTAATTTGTAATTGTAAATGTACAAAATATAGTGTTATGAAAGTATTATTAGGTAATGTTGACATTTCAAAAGCAACTAATTAAAGATTAGCTGCTGAATATTAAACTACAAACGAGTCATTAATTACAACCATAATAAATAGACAAGTATAGTTGAGGCTGATTCAATCTACTCACACGCCTATTGGGTATATTTAGGTACTCCAGTTGACGAGAACTAGTTTCTTGACGGTTGTCTTCGATATAACTTGTAAAGTTTCGAATTATTTAAATACGTAGGAAATAGGAAAGTACGTAGGAAAGTAATACGTTCACTTTATACTCTCTGTGTTTCTTGACGGTTGTCTTCGATACAACGCTTGTATAATATACCAATTACGAAACAAGGGGAGAATATTACTTGAAAATACTGATTGAGTCAACCTCATCGGGCACCATATGTGATATGGGCCTCGTTGAACAAATTCATTGGAGTTCCAACGTTTGGGGAAACAGTTGATTGTTCACAATATATTAATATTGGCATTTATTCATCGAATATGAATATCAATGTGACGAACTGGACAAAATATTAAAAAGATGGATAACTACATAGATAAGACAATATAATTCAAACAATTATGTACCAAAATATATTCCCACACAATATACTGAGTCATACTTTACTTACATACGTCAGTACCGACCATCCAGTTCTGATACAGAGTTAGACTGAAGTCACAACATTCACGCGACAAACATCGACGCACACAACTAGAACAAACTAGTCTGTCGCTACACTACTCAACGTTTCTTACTGGTTGTCTTCGCAACAACTTTAATAAATATAATATATTTATGTCGCACGTAATAACGACAAAGACAAAGCCGGGAATACTTCATAACTATAATCCTGTTTGGATTAATGTTGCTGTACGTATATAATGGCAATACAAAACGTTTCTTGACGGTTGTCTTTGACAGAGACCTTTTTCATATTACACACAAGAAATATTGAGAGTTGGAACATAGGTATTCTGTGTATATAACGACCACTTTAGTATCGTTCTAAGTGGGCAAATTGACGTTCCTAGAAATGATGACCGATCTATCTCGTATGTCAAACGTTTAATCAGGACGGGCTTTTAAGTCCAATTTACAAAAATGGATTGAAAAAATACAGACAATATAATTCATACTACATAATATATATCGACACACACACAAGTCCGTATATAGTGAACATTTGCCATAGTAGCAGCAAGTATGTACTGATTGAGTAAATTATCGGGAAAATTCATTGTATTTTTAAAGTTTACTGTCCACTTACAACGAGCTGTAGTAAATAAGTTTGGTAAATATGTTGTATCATGTAAATACGTAGGAAACATGTGTAAGTAGCTGTTTCTGAGATTACGAGCTAAGTACTTGGACATACTGAGTAATAAACTCCACTTGAGTGAGACTTTGTAGATAGCAGTTGTTCAATAGAAACTATATAACTTTAGAATTATATAATCATCGATGTATACCATCATTATATGATATTTGAAATGTTTTTAAATGTAGGGGTGGACAGAAGAGGACTTCGTCTGAAGTTTTTGTTTTGTTTTTCGAAATTTGACAAGTTTCTTGACGGTTGTCTTCGATACAACGTTGACAGAACATATATTACCTAGCTGTGTATGTGGCTACACACCACTGTGGAATACTGACTGGGTAAGTCTCATGTCTACACAAATGTAGGCAACATGTTTTGAAACATTATCGTTTAACTTTAGGAATATCAAATGTACAAAACTTCATATTATTATGTTCCATAAAGGACGACCACGTACAAAATACTCCATATTTATCTTATATATGTATAAAATTACATGATTAATGCAATTGTGTAAGATTCCGAACAATCAGTTGTACAGAGGTGACGTCATGTCACGTTTATGGGCGAAAACTAAATAGACACACACAGCTAGAACTAGCCCACACCCCGTGCACTGAACTTGTTGGTAGAACGGCTGAGGACATAATTATATACCCGCTACATTTCATCAACCTTAAATGTATACAGAGTACAATATTGTTTCTTGTCGGTTGTCTTCGATACATGGTCTTCCACAAGATGACCAGTTGATAGTAATAATTGACTCGGTTGCCATGGTAACGAGTTTGTTGACGGCTGTCTTTGTTCTGCACTCGTTTGACACAGACAGAGGACAAGGATTAAGTTTGACAAAGTCCTCGCGAGGGAACATTGTACATAGTAGTGTCAGTAATATTGTACCGTAGACTCAATCAAAGATTAACGTATATATTCTGGAATACTTTCAATTGTGTTATATGGACCTCGATACAACTTCGACGCTTAATCATAGATAAAGACAATATAATTCATACGACATATATCGACGCACACAATTAGAACAAACACAACTGTCACTAGCACATTGCTTGACGGTTGTCTTCGATACAACTTTGGAACGTTCTTAACAAGGAAACAGCTGTTTGTCAACAAGCTCATATTCAATAGAATATTTGTCGGGATTAATCCCGATTAAAGTCAAATATATTGCTTTACTAATGAAGAAGTAAACTTGTCTGCTAGCTTCACGAACTAATGAGTTTCTTGACTTTTCGTACTACGTAAACACGTAGAAAACGTTAGAGAGAATTTTCAATAAACAGTATTGTACATTGTAACCTCCACGTTCTAAGTGGAACAATAGTTGTTTTAATTCTATGTAAAATATGAAGTTGATATCACAATCGAGTGATAAAGTTTTGTTTTATTATCTAATAACCATCATAATATATGCTTAGAAAAATGTTTTCTCAACTAGTTTCTTGACGGTTGTCTTCGATACAACTCTAATACAATACTTTGACCATGAAATATGTAGCGACCATCACATAAGTAGCTGTACATGACACTACAAACTACTTGGAAATACTGAGTAAGTCTCAGCGGACACCTTGGTAAGGAAGTGTGCCACAAAATATTGTGGACAATTGTAGTTGAATGAACTTTGTAACACGACACATACAAACAAGAATGTAGTTCAAGAGACAAGAGAGATATATGTATGTACTAAGTTTATACTAGCAGGAATCATCATACACTTTATGTATCTCATAGTCTATCCAATAAGTTTCTTGACGGCTGTCTTCAAGTGGAGAAATAGTTATGTTAGCTTCTGTATGGAGAAGTGACTTTTCAATCACCTTCATCAAAACATTAAGGACAATTGTGTTTCTTGACAGTTGTAATCGATACAACTTTTGACAAAATTCGTATTATATGAACACGAAAGTAACATATTATTTTGTAAGTGGCAGTTAACTACCAACTGTTTAGAAATACTGACACATTATGTAATTGTTATAGATTTCATTTCATTTTATATCATTTATTCTTAACTAACACCTCTGGTGCCTGAATGTAGTGCTTCCTTTTGTATTGTTTAGAAAATTCATTGGATTTACAGCTAGACGAGTTTCTTACCTTCTTTTGAAGGAATTCTTATAAAAAAAGTTATTGTATAGGAAACATTTTATAAGTAGCCATTAATCAGATTACAAGCTACTTGGAAATACTCATTCTGCAAAACAGGAGAGGGGCAAATCCTTAACACATGACATAGACACACGACAAATATCGACATTAAGTTTCAGTTTGTTATATTGACTAAGGTTGTCTCCTCGGTCATCTAATAACAAGGAATCATTATGGAAGCCTACATTATCACTGTAAGGAAGAATAAGGAAATCATTCCATTCCAAGACAAGTTAGTTTCTTGACGGTTGTCCTTCGATACAACACTTACAATATTACAATCTTGTAAGAAGTAGAAAGTATTAGTAAGTAGCAGTCTATGAGGTGACAAACTACATACTTGGAAATACTGATTGAGTCAACCTCATCGGGCACCATATGTGATATGGGCCTCGTTGAACAAATTCATTGGAGTTCCAACGTTTGGGGAAACAGTTGAATGTTCACAATATATTAATATTGGCATTTATTAATTGAATATGAATATTAATAATAATAATAATAAGCCCCCTAAAATCCAACCTTACGTCCAAGCTGAACACCTAGCTTACGTGGGGGGCGGACACGCGTACTGTACAACTGTACAGGAGTAGAAACTTACGCGGCTAACAAGGCAGGGTAACCCAACATGGAGATGAGTAATAGAGGATACAATTTGCGGTCGCTTCCCGGGGGTCGCCGGGGCGCATCTGGAGCCGATGCTGGATGCCACAGTATGCGAACCATCGGTGGTGTGGAGTTGAGCAAGCGGGCTCCCACCAAAAAACATGCTACAGCTGGTCGTAGTGAGTTGAACAGGCGGGCTCAATACGAAGATGCGACAGCCGATTCCACGGGCGATGATACTATTTCGTTATTTTCATCCATCCCTTCAACTCGCCCCTCATATATGACGAGAAGCAAAGCTACCTCGTCAACAACCAGCACGCTTGATAGTGTTGCGCGAGATGTCGATCTCGACAGGGAACTAGCGCCCACTACAAGTGCCCATAATAAGCGCAAACGATGGACACCTGAAATGAACATATTCATTTTGCGCACTTACTTTCAATTAACCTTATTAGATACTGACAAAACCACCTACCTCGAACCACTTCACCTAAGATTTTTAGAAAAATTCCCATACATGCAAGTAAGCCGACAGAGAATAGGAGACCAACGTAGGGCAATCATTAATAATAAACTTCTATCACAAGAAACAATAGACACTATACGAAACGAAGTCGAAAAAGAATTAAATCAGTTACAATTGAATCGCACAAACCAACAGACAGGAAACACCATAAACCAGTCACAACCAATATTCACACATTCACAAAGTCACCCCACAGCCGTAGCCATACAAAACAAAACACTAACTCGTATGAGATGGACAAATGAACAGAATGAAGGTATAATGCGATCCTATTACCGAGTTACAGATTTAGGTAGAAATGAAACGGTTTACAGAAAAAGAATGTATGACGATTTTATTAGTTATTTTCCATCACTTGCGCATTTAAGTGAACAAAGAATAGCCGATCAGAGGAGGGCCATAGTTAATAATAAATATATTAGTGATGACAAATTAAATTCTTTAAAAGCACAGGTAGCTCAAGAACTCTTACTATCAAACCACAATTCACACAATAGTAGGGACACATTCACAGATAATAGACGTATTAATAATCCCATTACCCAATTAACAAACAACATTGAAATCCATTGTACAGAAGACCCAACACCTGATACACAAATAGTAGACAACACTGAACTTAATACTATATTAGATATAGATATCACACCTACCCCACAAACAAACCAGGAAAGAGATACACTGATAGATGAAACATTCCAACAAGCACTTGAGCACTTTAAAACTACCAGTCCTACTAACAGAAATTATATTCCGAAACAGAAGCCATCGAAAAATCTTGCAAGAATAGTTAGCTACTTAAATCAAACCATTCTTCCAGAAAATGTCGATAGGGATACTAACTTCAACACCTTTCAAACTATTATTTATTGTGCCGCGTGGACCGCTGCTAAAGTGAACGGGGCTAGGATATCACTTGAGCCGCGAGAAGGAGTTCGAACACAAAAAAAAGAATACAGACCGAAATGGCAACGACGGTTGGAAAAAAAACTTAAAGACTTACGTACAAAAATAGGCAGAATGACACAATATGTAAACGGCAATCGTAGTAGAAAATTGAGAAAATATGTTAACAAAATCATGAAAACTTACAGAACACACACCATACACGAAGAGCCAAACACACAACCTCTACACACCCTTGACACATTAAAACAAAAACTATCCGTCGTCAAAGGCCGGCTAGAACGATATACAGCATGTACTCTAAGAAAACGCCAGAATTTTCAATTTAATCACAACGAAAAACTCTTCTATCGCAATATGAAACAGGTAACCACTAATAATAATCAACACAACACTCCACGGGACAATGAAAACAACACACCTGATCCAGAAACATTACAGCACTTCTGGGCAAATATATGGGAAAGGCCAGTTTGCCACAATTCTCAAGCAGACTGGATACAATCAGATTTATCAAACAGTACACAACCTATGACATTCGAGCAAGTACCTATAGCAATATTTCATAAAGTTCTATCTAAGTTACATAATTGGAAAGCCCCTGGATCAGACCACATCCATAGTTATTGGTACAAGAAATTTACAGCAATCCACAGTTATTTATATAATTTCATAAACTTATTTATTCAGGATCCGGAACTGTTACCCTCCTACTTAACGTCTGGTATCACTTTTATGATACCCAAAGATCCTAATGACCTGTCAAACCCAGCAAAGTACAGACCCATCACGTGCTTGCAGACCCTGTACAAGATCATTACATCCTGCATATCTGAACTCATGTATGAGCATATTGACGCCAATAACATCTTGGCTGAGCAACAAAAAGGATGTAGAAGATTTAGTCAGGGCTGCAAAGAACAATTAATTATAGACTCTATTGTTTTAGGCAAAGTAAATAAATCCAAATCTGATTTATATTCCATGTACATAGATTACAAGAAGGCTTATGATTCTGTTCCCCACTCATGGTTAGTCCAAGTATTAGAATTATACAAAATACACCCTTCAGTAATTACGTTCCTCAAAACTATTATGACTACTTGGACTACTGTATTAAGACTTTCCACCCCAACCAAAACAATAGATACAAGTCCAATAAAAATTCAAAGAGGGATCTTCCAGGGTGATGCCCTAAGTCCATTGTGGTTCTGCCTTGCTCTTAACCCATTATCAAAATTATTAAACGCAACCACATTAGGAACCCCTTTAAACTCTACAAGAGAAGGGCAGGATTACAAATTAAGCCACCTAATGTATATGGACGATATTAAGCTATTTGCAGAAACCGAGAACCAACTTAAAGAATTAGCAGACCTGACAGAAGAATTTACAAACGATATCAAAATGGAATTTGGCATAGACAAGTGCAAAATAAACTCAGTAAGAGCAGGGCAGAATTACCAACACCAACACACTCTAACTACAGGCGCGCAGATAGAATCTTTAGATGAACAGGGTACTTACAAATATTTAGGTTACATCCAGTCAAGCCAGATACACCACAAAGACATCAAACAGACACTAAAACAGCAATTCCAACACAGATTAAACATAATTCTAAAAACGCAACTCTATGCACGCAACACAATTAAGGCAATTAACACTTTTGCTGTTCCTATTCTTACGTATTCATTCGGCGTAATCAAATGGACCAAAACAGACCTCAAAAACATACAACGCAAAATCAACACGACGATGACCAAATTCCGTAAACATCACCCAAGATCTTGCTTGCAGAGGTTAACACTACCACGGAAAGAGGGAGGCAGGGGACTTATAGACATCTTAAATCTGCATAATAAACAGATCACCACCCTTAGGTCATACTTTTTCTCTAAAACAGAATCATCCGCACTCCACAAACTTGTAGCACAACATGACAAACATTTAACACCACTTAACCTTCATGACAAAACCGGACAGAGAAATGAAACAGTGACTGACGACAAAACAAAATGCCTAGAATGGACCCGAAAGTCTCTACATGGAAGACACCGCCAAGATTTATGCCAACCAAACGTCGACAAAGAAGCGTCGAACGCATGGCTAAATCGAGGCGAACTCTTCCCAGAGACTGAAGGGTTCATGCTAGCTATACAAGACCAAGTTATAGAGACTAAAAACTATAGAAAACATATTATAAAAAATCTATTAAACGACACATGTAGAAAATGCAATAGTTCCCCAGAAACCATACAACATATTACCGGTGCCTGTAAATCAATAGCCCAGACAGATTATAAGCACAGACACGACCAGGTAGCCAATATTATACATCAGAAGCTAGCTTATCAATACAAATTCATAGAATCTATTGTACCATATTATAAATATAACCCTGAAATTGTTCTGGAAAATAGTACAACAAAATTGTACTATGACCGGGCAATCTTCACTGACCGCACAATACACTACAATAGACCAGACATTACACTAATCGACAAAAGAAATAACACGGGATTCCTGATAGATATAGCTATACCCAACACTCACAACCTACAGACAACAATAGCCGAAAAATTATCAAAATACACAGAATTAAAAGATGAAATAACCCGACTTTGGCGTTTACAAAAAGTTACAATAGTCCCAATAGTTATATCTTCCACAGGAGTCATCCCCAAACAGCTCAACCAGTCTCTAAGTTCTCTGAACCTGCCCACCAGCACTTATTACCTATTACAAAAGGCAGTTATCCTAAATACTTGCAGGTTAGTAAGGAAATTTCTGCAGATTGACGCGGAGACTATAGTACAGTCCTCTCACAATCACAACCCCACTGGTGAACACTTGGCTTAGGCCCGTGCCACCAGAATACCCGGCTTGCCGGAGATAAAAAGAATATAAATAAAAATAATAATAATAATAATATAAACTTTATTGTACACCTTTTACAATTCAGACAATAAATATAAATAGCGCTAAGTGGATGGTAGGGTACAAAGGCGGCCTTATCGCTTACAGCGATCTCTTCCAGGCAACCTTTGGGTGGACGGAGATGGTGAATGTTAGTGGAGGTGGTTCTGGGTGTACTTACAACTTAAATATATGAATATACAATTACATACATACACAAATACATAGGTACATATACATACATTCATACATACATACATACATACAAACATACATACATACATAGATACATACATACATACATACAAACATATATACACAAGAAATAATAATTATGTTACAAATGACAAGAAGATGTGACAGCAGAAAGAAAACGACTGCGACTGAAGGAAATAATGACGCTGTGTTACAGCTTTGAAAGATAGTGATCCTTCACGAGCACCTTGAAAGTAGCGAGCGACTGTGCCTGCCTCACCAAAAGCGGTAGCGCATTCCACAGCCGCACGGCTCGAACCGTAAAAGATTGGTCAAAGGCTCTGCTTTCATGTTGAGGCATCTCAAGCTTGAGTCTCTCCGATGACCGTACTGGTCTAGAATGTGTGTCATGACAGAACCTGAAACGTTCCTTGAGGTAATGGGGGGTAGCAGGATTGAACAATATATTGTATAGAAGAGATAAGATATGAGTATTCCGGCGAAGGCGAATCGGCAGCCACTTGAGTTTCGTGCGATATTCGGAAATGTGGTCATATTTGCGTAATCCAAATATGAACCTTATACTAAAATTTTGGAGTCGCTCAAGTTTATCTAACTGCGCTTCGGTAAGATCCGGATAGCTGACATCGGCATAATCGAGAATGGGAAGGAGAAGTGATTGAGCTAGCGCAATTTTAGTAGCAGTTGGAAGAAAGTTACGAAGTCTGCACATAGACTTCGCAGATGCAAACATTCTTCGACTGACTTGTCCTAGTTGAGGTCCCCAGGAGAAGTCTTGGTCCAAAACAATACCCAAGTCCTTTACAGTATCACTGTATGGTATTGTAGTACCGTCAAAAACTATGGGTGGCATCTGTGTCCACGCGATCTTGCATCGTAAACGAGGGCTACCGACAACAATGACCTGGGTCTTCGTGGGATTCACCTTTAGGCCGTAGGCCGTACTCCATTCAGATATACGAGCCAAGTCAGTGTTGACCATCTTGACTGCTTCGGAAAAATCATCAGGAGGTGCTTGTGAGTAAATTTGCAGGTCGTCGGCATACAGGTGGTAGGAAGAGAGAAATTCATTAGAGATAGAATTTATAAAAATTGCGAAGAGTAAAGGAGAAAGAACGCCCCCTGTGGTACGCCAGCAGTCGTATCAGACCAGGAAGAGTATGAACCCTCAATGGCAACACGCTGCCGGCGGCCACACAGGTAACTACGAAAGAAATCAATCACAGTTGGAGATATGTTGAGAGAGCTCAGTATTCCAAGCAGTATGTCGAAATCGACGGTATTGAAGGCGTTGCTGAAATCTAGCAAGGTGAGGAGAGTTAAATTACCGTTTTCAATACCGGATCGTATGTCATCGGTGATGTGGACTAGAGCCGTAGTGGTACTATGTCCCGGACGAAACCCGGATTGGTAAGGATTAAGGAGACGGTGTTTGGTAAGGAAAGCACTAAGCTGGTTATAGATTAGACGTTCAAGGACTTTGGAAAGGAAAGGTAAAATAGAAATTGGACGGTAGTCGGAAAAGGATTCAGGGTTTGGTTTTTTGGGTAGTGGTGTGATTTGCGCCTCCTTCCATGCAGAAGGAAAAACGCAACTGGATAAGGAATAGTTAAGGATATGGCAGATGACAGGAAGGATCTCGTCCAGGACAGGGAGTATCATCTTACGGCTGACACTGTCACTCCCTACTGCATTGGAACTGATGGATACAATGCTCTTTCTAACATCACAAGCTGTGAGTTGACTAAAGAAGAAAGGTGAGTAGTCGGGAGAGGGAAGAGAAGAAAGATAGTGTAAAGTCTTAGACTTTATAGACCCATTAATATAGGGTGAAGAGGAGAAGTGTTTATTTAAGGATTCGATATCTAGATTGTTGGTGATAGGAGTTTGACGCTGTTTGCCAACTCCCATCGACCTTAGAAATGCCCAGACCTTGGCTGGGTTACCATTATCTACGGACTCATGAATATGGCGGCGTTGAGCATCCCTACACATCCTGTTGCTCCGATTACGAGCTGCAATGTACTCATTACGGTTCAATGGATTCGGTTGACGTTTAAATTTGGCTTTCGCTGCTGCCTTTCTGCGAATCGCAACTCTGATCTCGTCTGTCAGCCACGGCGCTGGTACATGCTTCATTTTTACAGGTCGGATTGGGGCATGAACGTCATACAAATCATTGAGTTTTTTGCTAAACACCTTGATTTTGTCATCAATTCCCTCAGCAGCAAGGAGCTCAGACCAGTCAATGCTGCCGGCATCCTCACGAAGCCTGTCGTGGTCCATGCCACCAAAATTGCGCTGAAGGAGAGTTTTAGGTTTAAATTTAGGAGGAGAGAGTTTGTAGGAAAGGAAGATAAGGTCATGGTAGGAGAAGTTGTCAGCAGAACATTGTCCGTGCTTTACAACGTGCTGGTCTGACGAGACAAGGATAAGATCAAGAAGAGAAGGTGAACAGTTAGGAAAGTGGTGAGTGGCACTTAGTGGAAGAAGAGACAAGTTGAAGGATTGAGCAATGGATTGAAGGGAAGAGGAGCGAGAATCCTGTTTCAGGAGACAGGTGTTAAAGTCACCCATAATTATGCTATGACTGTAAGAGGGAGTTAATTTTATAAGTAAATTTTCGAATGAGGAGAAATAATCGACGCGTAAAGAAGGACAGTAATAGACACCAAGCAATACTCTGGTATGTCGCAGAGTTAGCTCCAGGAAAAGATGTTCGCCAGCGTTCTGCGGCGGGGGCTGCGGTGACATATCAATTATTTTAAAGGAAATGTTTGCTCGAAGGTATATGGCAACACCGCCGCCGCCGCAGCTCGTACGATCATTTCTTACTAACTGGTATCCAGGTAGAGAGTAGGAAGTAGAGGGAAGACAGGGTTTTAACCAGGATTCAGAAACTAGGATTGCATGGATACTCTTACAGTCAAGATTTGCCAGCATATCGTGGTAATGAGCCGGAATACTCTGTGCGTTTATATGGACTACATTTAGATTTTTCGGTACATCGGAGAAATGTGATTCAAGTGTGTCAGAAAGTGAAGGAAAACTGGTAAAGCTGTCTTGATCAGAATTTGCTGAAGCAAAACTATCATTATCACTCTGCGTGTCGTCCATTATAAAGTATAAATATAAAATAATAAAATATATAAAATGTATGCAATAAAAAAAAAAATTAAAATAAAATAAAATAATAAGTTTTAAAGTGTGTTGTGTGAATACGCAGGTCCACCTGCCGGTTACGTGTCACAATTCAAAAAAAAAAAAAAAAAAAATGTAAGACTACCTCACACAGTGCTGCGTTCGGGCAAAAATCCCAGTGTTTATAAATAGATAAATAGATAGGTGAAGAAATAGTAATCAGAAATCATATAAAAAATAATTGTGTACATATAAATAGTAATAAATAATATTTGATATCATCTGCACTGATATTGCCTATGGTTTCATAGACAATTCACGCCTCTGATACCAAACCTGGAACGCAACTGTTAACTTCACATTTGACAGGTGTCAAACGTCAGTAACAGCAAACATTCGTAAACAATAAAATAATGTTATTAAAGTGGGGTTTGACAGTTTGTATTTAAATATAATAACGTTGAGTGGTAAAGATATAGAAAATAGTTAGAATATAGAAGGGTATAGGAATAAAATATAATATAATAATGATATGTTAAGATAGGTAGAAGCAATAAATACATCAAAAGTAATAAATATATTGTGAAGGTACTCGATTACTACCACAAGACAAAGGAAATAGGAAGTGAAATTGTTACCCGAACGAAGCAGGATTATCGAAGTCACTTTTTAGTGGCGCCGCGCTTCCCTCTCCGTGCCACTGCCGCAGGAGATCGCTCGGGGACTGCTGCAGGAGACTGCTCGGGAACCGCACCGGGCTCGCCAATCGCACGCAATTCAGTGAGACTCGCAATGCGGTGCCTGACGCCATCCGGTCCCAGGACGTAGATGTGGCCCGCTTTAGTCCAGCAGCATAATATGACGAACTGAGTAAAATAGACTGTGGAACGAGCGGCTAGCTTCACTGACGGACGTACTGACGGACAATTCTATTTGACGTTTCAAAAGCGCCTAATTTAGGATTAATTGAAATAAATGCTTTGTCTTTGACTTTAACTTTGATGAAGAAAGTTGGATAATTAAATGGATAAGACAATATAATTCACGCGACAAACATCGACGCACACAATTAGAACAAACTAGTCTGTCGCTACACTACTCAACGTTTCTTACTGGTTGTCTTCGCTACAACTTTAATAAATACAATATATTTATGTCGCACGTAGTAACGACAAAGACAAAGCGGGGAATGCTTCGTAACTATAATCCTGTTTGGATTAATGTTGCTGCACGTATATAATGGCAATACAAAACGTTTCTTGACGGTTGTCTTTGACAGAGACCTTTTTCATATTACACACATGAAATATTAAGAGTTGGAACATAGATATTCTGTGTATAACGACCACTTTAGTATCGTTCTAAGTGGGGAAATATTCGTTGTACCTATATCGCATTAAGACGTTCCTAGAAATGATGACCGATGTATCTCGTATGTCAAATGTTTTATCAGGACGGGCTTTGGAACCCAAGATATGAATATGGATGAAACAATACAGACAATATAATTCATACGACATATATCGACGCACACACAAGTCCGTATATTGTGAACATTTGCCATAGTAGCAGTCAGTAATATTGTCTCTGAGACATGGAACAATGCACAGGTTCTAATGGAAAAGAACCACGGAGTAATCCATTTTGTACATTTCAAAGATTATATTAAGTTGTTCTTTGGTGTGACATAAATTTTATCTGAATACATATTTCATATCACATGAAATACTGAAAAGAATATCTTGTCTAGCAGTAACTAGCCTCTAGTACTCACAGTAAAACGTTCACCATAATTGATTTGGCGGAACCGTAAAGACTGCGTTAAATGTAAAAATCAAATATATAATAATAATATTCAATGAGTTCTTTTATATTACATGGAGTATTAAAAAGGATGTCTTGTGTAGAACGACCGTAGAGCAGCATCCTCCTCCTCAGTCGTACATTCTTGACAGAATGCTCGTGGTTGACAATGATGTATTTTCCCTGGATATCGTAGCTCTCGCGATGTGCCTCCACTTGTTGAGGTCTTCGCCCGTAACCCTGGGCACGGGTTCCGCGTTATACCCCGCAGGACTGGGTCCCTGCTGAACTTCGCCATCTACACGTGTAAGATGCCCACCCCCGCGACATGGACGCGCCAGACAGGAATTGCCCAAGTGAAGAGTAGAGAAGGTGACTCTACTCCCCCCAGGGCCGAGTTAATGGGCGTGTATGATCCCACACCCAAAGGCTTAACACTACCACTGCTACAAATATAAATAAAACAACATTCAGTTGTTGTATCTTGTAAATACTAATTCTAGAATACATTTATGTACTCGCCATTACATTTTGCTTTTTGCATTTTGTCTATATGAAATATATTTTATTTAAAAGATACATCAACATTACACAGTTCATCATTCCAATACAAATATAAAACAATTGACATGTCAATGACGTTAGACCCGAAATGACAAGGACAGAAACATTTATATTATTTTTGTATCAATGTTAACATTTCTATATAAAGAATAATTACACAGTCATCGTTCATTATTTAACTTCATAGACTACTCAATAAGTTTCTTGACGGTTGTTCCTCGACAGAACTCATATACAATACTGGTAAGACAAATATCGACGCACACAGTTAGAACAAGCACGGCGGACGGTACATTGGACATACAAAGTCAGTCTCATCGAGCGCCTGAATGCGGAGTTGAGACGTGGAATATTTCAAACATCATACAATTTCAATTACTCTCCTAGAGACGTCATATCTGACCACCTTCATCACAACATTAAGCACAATTGTGTTTCTTAATGGTTGTATTCGGTACAACTTTAGACAATACTCGTATTATATGAACACGAAAGTAACATATTATTGACGAAAGTAACATACCTATATATTAGTGGCACATTACTACCAACTGTTGAAACATCGACACACACAGCTAGAACAAGCACACACCCCGTGCACTGAACTTGCTGGTAGAACATTGTACTAGACGTTGTACTAACGTTAGCACTTGTCGTAGTAAACAGAGCACACGAGTGACTCCACTCGTACAATAAGTCTCATCACACCTGCATGTGGCATTGGAAGTGAGACGTAGAACGTTTAATGATGTCATAACCAGAGACACTGATGTTTATTATCAAACCGACTTGTCTGAGGATTAAAATATATACTTATATAAAGACAATATAATTCACGCGACATATATCGACGCACACATTAGAACAAGCGCGGTTGTCACTAGCACATTGCTTGACTGTCTTCGACACAACTTTGTATATTTACGTAACCACTTGCACATACTAACTAGGTAAGTTTCAATGCGCCCGAATGCGGGCACGACTTCTGGGACAAGAAACATTTCACACATCCATACATTGTGTTTGTATTTATACTCCTTTATTTATGGAGAAATACTACCGACTGCAGTATTTTGGAACTTTAGCTGCTAACAGCTGATCACGCGAAAGCACGCGCAAAATATTTTTCTAGACACGCAAAATATTTTTTGCTCGAACTTGGCGGACACACGGCAGTGTATCCGCCAAGTTCGAGCAAAAAAACCGACACACCGGCCGTGGGTTATATTACACGAACCATTTCGGGCCAAGTTCGACCCACCTATAACTCAAAATCTATTTTATCTACGCATATGAAATTTCTAGTATCTATCGAGATCTACTTACTTATCTAAAATACAAAATTTCATGAATGTACCTATTGTAGGTCTTGAGATATTGACGTCAGAAAATCGCTATTTTTACTATACACTCACTGACTGACTGACTGACTCACTCACTCATCAAAAACCTAGACCACTTCCAATAGTCGTATTGACTTGAAATTTGGCATGGAGGTAGGTCTTTAGGTCAAGGTAAAGGAAAAAATCTGAAAATGGCCAAGTGTGAGTCGGTTTTAAAAATAATGAAGGTGTAAATTCATGCCCCTAAGGAACTAAAACAAAAAAATTATCTATATCTTCCAATGGTCGTACCGACCTAAAATTCGTTACGAAGGTTTGTATTTAGTCAAAGTAAAGTAAAATAAGAAAAAAAGAAAATAAACCTTACAAAAATAAATGAAATCCCACCCAAAACATAAATGTGAAAAGATGCCAAGTTCGATAATATTGGAATGCTTCGCCTATAAAAGAAGTGAGATCTAAATAAGTACCAAGTTCCATACACAGACCTAAAATGATATAACTTGGCAAGTTTTAATAGAAAATTATATACTTGACTCATTGCGTTTAGTAGGTTTATAACAAAGTGTGTGAAAACTTGCCAACTTGTTATATCATTTTTAACTGAGGTCTGTGTATGGAACTTGGTACTTATTTAGATCTCACTTCTTTTATAGGCGAAGCATTCCAATATTATCGAACTTTGCATCCTTTCACATTTATGTTTTGGGTGGGATAGACATTTACAAGTTACTATTATATTTAACCCAATGATGAGATGCTACCCAATAAAGTTTCTTGACGGTTGTCTTCAATACAACACCCACGAATCGTTTAATGTAAATACGAAGGAAACATGGTGTAAGCAGCAGTCGGGAAATACTCCATAGTGTGATCTAATGCCACGCAACATGTACATTGTATATAGCGGACCAATATCTGCGTCATACTGTCGCGTAGAACGATACATAGTACATCAAGTAGAGACATTGTTGTTTGGTTGAGCAATCAAAAAAGAAATTGAAATAATCCTTGGATGTATATAGAGTAGAATATAGAGTTTCTTGATGTTTGTCTTTGATACAAGCGTGGCACATGTTAGATACGGACACTCCACGAGCGAGCACTTTAATGTCGTCCTTAGTGGGGAAATATTAGAGTTTGTTTTCGAGTGTATAGTGAACCGGAGCACAAACCACTATACAAACTACTAGAAACATTAATGAGGAGGTCTCATATCTGTTGAGACTCTGAAAGAGTATGTAAACCATACATCGATGATACTATCAATATTTAAATGTATATTTGTATATGTATTACATAACACATTAGTAATTATAACAATACAATACCAACTATAGCAACAATGGCAACAATTACAACAATACAGACAATATAATTCATACGACATAATATCGACGCACACACAAGTCCGTATATAGTGAACATTTGCCACAGTAGCAGTCAGTAATATTGTCTCTGAGACATGGAACAATGCACAGATTCTAATGGAAAGGAACCACGGAGTAATCCATTTTGTACATTTCAAAGATTATAAGTTTCTTGACGGTTAGTCCAGTCATTTGGTAGATAAAAAGGGGGTTACCTGGAATGTTTTCCGGGAGTTTTGAAAATTGGTGAATTTATAGATTTGGGTATGCTCTTTTCAAATTTCAACTTTGCCACCTCGTAAACCCGCCGCTCGCGCCGCCATATTGAAAAAATGGCGCCTAAAAACGGTTTTTTATTAATATCTCCGTTCCGACGCATTTTACGAAAAAATATTTATGTACATAATTAAACTATAAAAAAATTCCTACAATTTATGTATTGATAACTTTTTCATAAAATCAATAGTTTTTTGCGTACGAGCGCCGCAAAGTATTATTAGTCCAGTCAAATTAGGATTTCACCTCGGAATTTGAGATACCCAGCTGTAATTTTGTATATACTTGTATATTGACTGCCTGAAACTTGTCTCAAAACCTACATATGGTAGGGTGTAAGCAACTATTAAATTTTAAGGTCCAAAGGTCCCAAAAAACGTTTTTTTGCGCTTTTTTGGAAATATCTCATTTCCAATATTGTAGAATACAAAATTCTCTACAACTTTTGTCTAAACTTTTTTTTTATACGGTGCACCGTTTCCGAGATAGAGGGGGGAGAGCGCGCGGTCACTGCACCTCTTCAAAAATTTTTTTTTCGTCTAACCAATCCGTGATGGTTGTCTATGGATAGGCCATTAAAAATACGTCATGGTTCCTAAAACCATTTTTCGTCAAAATCAATTGTTTGAAAGATAGACACTTCCAAAGTGGAAAAATGAGGTCTATTGAATGTGTCCTGCCCTCTAACTTTTAAAATAAGTGAGTAAGAAAACTAAAAAAAATATATACTGTAGATTTTAATGGAAACTTTCAAAGAAAATTGGTTTGAACGAGATATCATAATTAGTTTTTAAGAATTGATACATTTAAAAAAAACACATTGTTTGTACACGTGGTGGTGCAGATAAATAATACTTTGCGGCGCTCGTACGCCAAAAACTATTGATTTTATGAAAAAGTTATCAATACATAAATTGTAGGAAATTTTTTCTAGTTTAATTTTGTAGATAAATATTTTTTCGTAAAATGCGTCGGTATGGAGATATTAATAAAAAACCGTTTTGAGGCGCCATTTTTTCAATATGGCGGCGCGAGCGGCGGTTGTACGAGGTGGCAAAGTTGAAATTCGAAAAGAGCATACTCAAATCTATAAATTCACCAATTTTCAAAACTCCCGGAAAACTTTCCAGGTAAAACTACCAAATGACTGGACTAGGTTGTCACATTCAAAGTGAAACGTAGAACATTTCAAACACCTTCTCATGTTATAAACTCAATATTTTGGAAATTGTATCAGTACAATTATGTACTAACCAAATGTTCCAATGCTCATGGTCTTGGAACATCAGATCATGACAATACACAAGGTAATACATATTCCTGTTAGGATTTCATTCTGCAGACGTATCATTGAATTATTAAGTCGAACTTATAAAATAAGTCAACTTTTTTTTATTTGTGTTAAAACTACCAGAGTACGTTAGTACTTTACATTTTCCGAAAAGATCAACACAAACACTTTATTAAAAATCATGACAAATATTTTTATAAAGAAAACTTACTTTCTTTAAAACTTACATACATTTTGACGCATGTCACACAGAGACTAATTTCCATTATGTAAGTTTAACAAAAAAAAACAAATGACATGTCAGTGACGTCATGCACAAAATGACAAGGACAAAAGAAAATATGTTACTGTTGTCTCTTTTTAATGGAGATGTAGCATTTGGTCTCTAGCGAAGATTTACATAACAATACAATGTTTTTTGATAGTTGTCTTCGATACAACTCTTTTACAATATTTTTATTTAAAAGATAAGATCAACATTACACAGTTCTTCATTCCAATACCAATATAAAACAATTAACATGTCAATGACGTCAGAGCCGAAATGACAAGGACAGAAAAAATGTTATTGTTGTCTCTTTTTAATGGAGATGTAGAATTACCTTTAGTCTCTAGCGATGATTTACATACAATATTTCTTTTCCAATATTTCAATCATGAAATGAGGGAAAATACAAGTAACCCTACAATGTAGATTATTTAAAGAGTTTCTTAATGGTTGTCTTCGACACAATTCTTATGTTTTAAACATAAGTAGGAAATATTAAAGAGTAGTTGTGTGTGAGACTACAAATTATTTGGAAATACTGAGTTATTAATATGGAATTACGACATAGAACGACAAATAGTTCCGTAAGTGGTCCATCTCTTTTGTATGAATAAAGAGCACATACAGAAGAATAATTTAATAAATCAGAATATAATTCATGCGACCTTCAGCCAGGAAAATTTATGATATATTTAGGTACTCCAGTTGACGAGAACTAGTTTCTTGACGGTTGTCTTCGATACAACTTGTAAAGTTTCGTATAATTTAAATACGTAGGAAACATTTGAGACTGCAAACTAATTGCAAGTACTGACTAGGTCATGTCAGTCTGAAACATCCGTGGAACTTGTATATTTCATTATCAGTTTAAATATTGATAGGAATGACCACGTGAAACGACATTTTTTTATTATATAGAAATAAATGATCTGTGTGTAGTCGGATGGTAACAAAACAAGAGGGGAAACTTAAGTACGCTCATAATCACTCAATAAGTTTCTTGATAGTTGTCTTTCGATACATATTACTGTGTTACATGAAATGTTGAGATATTACACATGGATATTCCGGAAAAGACATCACAGAGAAATAAGGTTCATTAGAGAACTTCACTTCTTTACTTTACTAGGGAATATTTATGAAATGCATTGGATTTCCAGTATTTTACTCTGCGCTCGACGCTTGCTTTAAACGCATGCCTCTACTACGAGACACGTCTGCTACGCAGGCACGCCCCGCCCACATCTCGTAGCTCTGTCTGCTACGCGGTAGAGCTACGCCGTAGTACTTCACATACTGAGTTACCGCTATAACTAGAAATGAAACGGTAATCATACGTTCACTTTATACTCTCTGTGTTTCTTGACGGTTGTCTTCGATACAACGCTTGTATAATATATCAATTGCGAAACAAGAGGAGAATATTACTTGAAAATACTGATTGAGTCAACCTCATCGGGCACCATATGTGATATGGGCCTCGTTGAACAAATTCATTGGAGTTCCAACGTTTTGGAGAAAAGTTGATTGTTCACAATATATAAATATTGGCATTTATTAATTAAATATAAATATCAATAGGACGAACTTGATGTGAAATGTCAACTATTACATAGATAAGACAATATAATTCACGCGACAAATATCGACGCACACAACTAGAACAAACTAGTCTGTCGCTACACTACTCAACGTTTCTTACTGGTTGTCTTCGCTACAACTTTAATAAATACAATATATTTATGTCACACGTAATAACGACAAAGACAAAGCGGAGAATGCTTCGTAACTATACTCCTATTTGGAATAATGTTGCTGCACGTATATAATGACAATACAAAACGTTTCTTGACGGTTGTCTCTGGCACAGACTTTTTTCATATAACACACATGAAATATTGAGAGTTGGAACATAGATATTCTGTGTATAACGACCACTTTAGTATCGTTCTAAGTGGAGAAATTGTCGTTGTACCTATATCGCATCAAGACGGTCCTAGAAATGATGACCGATGTATCTCGTATGTCAAACGTTTTATCAGGACGGGCTTTGGAACCCAAGATATGAATATGGAAGAAACAATACAGACAATATAATTCATACGAAATATATCGTCACACACACAAGTCCGTATATAGTGAACATTTGCCATAGTAGCAGTCAGTAATATTGTCTCTGAGACATGGAACAATGCACAGGTCCGAATGGGAAGTACATTTTGTACATTTCAAAGATTATATTAAGTTGTTCTTTGGAGGATCACATGAAATACTGAAAAGGATATCTTGTGTAACAGTAACTAGCCTCTAGTACTCACAGTAGAAGGTTCACCATAATTAATTTAGTGAAACCTTATAGCCTGCATTAAATGTAAAAAATAAATATATATAACAATATTATTCAATGAGTTTCTTGACGGTAGCTTTTTTGTACTACATTAAGTATTGAAAAGGATATCTTGTGTAGAACGACCGTAGAGCAGCATCCTCCTCCTCAGTCGTACATTCTTGACAGAATGCTCGTGGTTGACAATGATGCATTTTCCCTGGATATCGTAGCTCTCGCGATGTGCCTCCACTTGTTGCGGTCTTCACCCGTAACCCTGGGCACGGGTTCCGCGTTATACCCCGCAGGACTGGGTCCCTGCTGAACTTCGCCATCTACACACTCCGGCCTACTGAAGTGTAAGATGCCCACCCCCGCGACATGGACGCGCCAGACAGGAATTGCCCAAGTGAAGAGTAGAGAAGGTGACTCTACTCCCCCAGGGCCGAGTTAATGGGCGTGTATGATCCCACACCCAAAGGCTTAACACTACCACTACTACAAATATAAATAAAACAACATTCAGTTGTTGTATCTTGTAAATACTAATTCTAGAATACATTTATGTACTCGCCATTACAGGGAATTTTGTCGGAATGGAATATATTTTATTTAAAAGATACATCAACATTACACAGTTCTCTCCTCACTCGAACATATTTTACATAGTACAAAGTAAGTTTGTCTCAAAACTACTAGAGTACATTAGTACTTTACATTTTGCAATGATTTACATAACAATACAATGAAGTTTCTTGACAGTTGTCTTCGATGCAACTCTTTTAGGGAAAATACAAGTAACCCGTAATATGTAGATTATTTAAAGAGTTTCTTAATGGTTGTCTTCGACACAATATTATGTTTTAAACATAAGTGGGAAATATTAAAAAGTAGTTGTTTGTGAGACTACTAACTACTTGGAAATACTGAGTTATATAATATGGAATACTTTAATATTGTTCAACAAATTACAGTCATCTGAACAAACAATTGTCTCTTGTTCTAGGATAACGAGTTTCTTGACGGTTGTCTTTGATGTAACTCTTACAAGAGTGTCGGAACTACAATGTTCCACTTTACTTGTGAACATACATTATTGCTTACTTCGTTCGTTATTGAATTAAAATATTTCGAGAGACATTTCACAATTGTCGAAATATTGTTACAGCATTAAGTATTGGTATATCGTCATACAGCACATGACTCGGTTGCACTCGAGTGCATCATTAACAAGGAATTAACTAAACCGAACGACCGCTGCAGTCCTCAGTGGAGTAATTGTGTCCTCCTAAGTCGCAGTCTGGTACACTATAGTCTGCTTGGAAATACACACCCACAAATAGAATCACAGAGAACTTTGTATTTTATATTTTATATAAACATTCAATGACATTCTTGACAGTTGTCCGACAGGAAAAAGAGAAAAAGGATATGTAACCCTACAAAGTAGATTATTTAAAGAGTTTCTTAATGGTTGTCTTCAACACAATTCTTATGTCATTACTTCTGATAACATAAATGAAGACAATATAGCTCATTAGACAAATATCGACGCACACAGTTAGAACAAGCACGGCGGACGGTACATTGTTAAATAACTTTGTATAAGTGGGAAGTTACAAATATTCTTGTAGTCCAAATTTCACATCAAATTTTTCCCATATGTTTATATAAAGATGTCACGAATGTATGTTTCTTGACGGTTGTCTTCGATACGACATCAATTATTTTTTTAACCGATAATTAAGTGAATATAAATACATTACTTGTAAGCAGCTAATTATGCCCCTATATACTACTTGCATGTACGACATACTGTATGTTAGATGATGGCTGCATTAAGTATTGAGACGTTGAAACATGTATCTACATTCCTCGGAGCGACCGCTTCAATGGAAGTACCACTAAGTGGGGAAATAGTTGATTCATATCGTGCTGCGATGGTCGCAGAGAGAAATATTAGTTTTCCACAAAACCAGCAGATAAAAGAAAAGATAGTTATAATTATTACATTTCGAAAAGACAAGAAAGTTTCTTGACGGTTGTACTTCGATAAATAAGAACTAATACATTAATATTACCATTATAAACATTACAACGTTTACCAGACAATGTGCATTCAAACATCGACGCACACAATTAGAACAAGCGTGAAGCTCATTCGATGGCTATAAGACACAAGACTCTGTCTGTGACAGAGGACGAATTAAGACAAATTCGACAATTATCCCATATTATTGTATATTATAGAAACATGAATATCTCACTTGAGACTTGTTGAGATATGTTTTACAGTACATATTATGATCACACAGACCCACAGACATATCGTTTCAATTCACAGATTACAGATTTGAAAGACAGTACAGCGAATGCACCGCAATGGAAACAGTATTTGAGAATAAGGCAATTTTGAGTATATTTTGATTAGTAGAGTTTCTTGCTGGCTGTGTTCGATACAACATTAGAAAATGTTCGTATTAGATGAATACGAAGGAAACATTTGTTAGTAGTCCTTTATTAGACTACCAACTATTCGGATATAGGAACATAATTATTTTTTTTTTCTTGTAATTTTCTTTGGGACACAAGACATGAACATGGACGAGAGTACATGGAGGAAGGTAATATAACTCACGCGACAAATATCGACGCACACAGAACAAATACGACTGTCTGTAGTCATCCGTGTTGACGGTTGTTTTCGATACAACGTTGACAGAACATATAGTACCTAGCTGTGTATGTGGCTACACACCACTGTGGAATACTGACTAGGTAAGTCTCATGTCAAATATTGAAATATTAGTTATAGATTAGCCACGAACAACTACTAAATTATACATAGTAACAACATAGTAGTTAAGTTAAATCTATAGAAACGTGTGCTTACATACTGAGGTAAGGCGATACAGGACATTGACCTTACATTTGTTCAATACAATGTACTATAAGTTTTACTTTTTTAATATTGACTTAAGGGTTTCTACCCGGTCAATTAAATGTCATTTAAATGCCTTCTCAAATTACAAGGGGACACATGCAGCTTGCGTGTGTCGAAGTTGTCGTCCCAGATGCTTAATCTAAAACTAAATCATTCCATTCCAAGACACGTTAGTTTCTTGATGTTTGTTCTTCGATAGAACTCTTATACAATACTTTAACGTATAATAAATTACGTATTACGTATTATACAATACTTTAATCATAGAATACATTACGTGAGATACATCAGTCAGTAGCTGCACAATGTACATACATACGTAGGAAAATATTTACACATTCCACGTAGAAACACCTCTTCGTGGAAAGTAGACGAACATGTTGACTTCTGAATCGTCTTAAAAAAATTAAATTTGGATGAAATAAACTATCTAATGAGTTTCTTGACGGGTGTCCTTCGATAGAACTTTATACAATACTGTTTCTTAGATTTGTAGAAACAGTACAGAAATATGTATATTTTCTTAACAATTGTCTTTGACAATATTTGGACAAATTAATCGCATCTACAAGCTACATAGTCACAAACACTGATTGAGTAAACCTCATCGGACACCTTACGTGACGTCTAGATACGAGTTTCTTAACTTTTTTTAAGGAATTCTTGTAAAAAAGTAAGTACTTATTTATAAAGGGGGATGATGGTTTTAACACTGCCAGCCATTGCAATTAACACGATGGTGCCATAGAAAGGAACTAATTTAACTTTGAGACTGACCAATGAGTTTCTTGACGGTTGTCCTTCGATAGAACGTATATGTTTGTGTATAAAACAAGGATGTATGTAAAGTTTCTTGACGGTTGTCTTCGACACAAGCTAACATGCAACACTCATAAAACATTAAATATAGTTGCAGTCAGTAATATTGTTGTACCAAATATCGACGCGCACAGCGTCTCACCGGACGGTGAGTGTAGACGAAAACTATATCCACCACATATTTCTAGGATACTTTTGGATGACATAAACTATCTAATCAGTTTCTTGACGGTTGTCTTCGATGCAACGTAACATACAACAATTGAAAAACATTCAGTATACTCTTGTATATGTTCCATATTCAACATTTAAAATGTAGATAATACGACATTACCACGTAGAACTACAAATAGTTGTAAGTGGGGAAACTGTTGTTTTATATCGCGACAAGTTTAGAAAAGATGACGAGTTGCTGTTACCTCTACACTGTAACTACTGCTCTACTGGCATCTTACGATGGGAAATACTTGAATTATATCGTGTTCATATAATATTCACTCAAAAAGTTATTCGCCATTAAAGAAGAATATGTACTTGTAATCTAATAATTGACTCAGTTGCTATGGTAACGAGTTTCTTGACGGTTGTCTTCGATACAACTCGAATTGTAGCTGAATGAGCTTTGGGACACAAGACATGAACATGGACGAGAGTACATGGAGGAAGCGAGGAAGTTGGAACAAGCGCGAAGTTTGTTTAATTAGATAGAGCACGAACTATAATATAGTTATATAATATAATATAGAGATATAATATATATGCAGCATATAAGCAAATAATGATTTACACAACAATAATTAACAATGAAGTTTCTTGACGGTTGTCCTTCGATACAACTTGAACAATATTTTGTATAACAAGTCTCGCTGGGAATGAATATGGGATTATCTTCTAAGACAATTTGAGAAATTAGAAACTTTAAGATAATATATTCTTTCGTCCAATATCCACGCGCTACAAATGACGATTATTCTGAACAGACAGTAAATACTGCAGGTATTGGTGGCATGTTTACATCTTACAACTTCATAGTCTACACAACTAGACTTGCTGACGGTTGTCTTCGATACAACTCTTTTACAATATTTCAATCACGATGTCAAGGAAGAAAGCGGCTACCCTACAATGTAGATTATTTAAAGAGTTTCTTAATGGTTGTCTTCGATACAATTCTTATGTTTTGAACATACGGAAATATTTTTTACGGAATGTGTCGGGACACAAGGAATATAAACAATCCATCGAATTTACACATTTCTAGACAACATTTAGTAGACAAAATTCAGTGGTTTTACAATTAATACTGCAATCATTATATTCACATTCACCTGAATATTTGTCGGGATCAATCCCGATTAAAGTCAAATATATTGCTTTACTAATGAAGAAGTAAACTTGTCTGCTAGCTTCACGAACTAATGAGTTTCTTGACGGTTGTCTTCGATACAACGTTGACAGAACATATAGTACCTAGCTGTGTATGTGGCTACACACCACTGTGGAATACTGACTAGGTAAGTCTCATGTCTACACAAATGTAGGCAACATCTTTTGAAACATTATTGTTTAACTTGAACTCGAGAAAAAGAAGTAACAATGTGATTTAACTGCTAAACTGGCCAAAGAGTTTCTTGACGGTTGTCTTCGATACAAGGTTGATCGAAGACAACGATCGAATATAATGGTACTAAGAGGTGACGCGCAGTCATACTGACTAACTGGAGGCATCCTACATCTCGCGCCGGTTGTACTCGATACTACTTTTATATATTATCGTGTTATATAAACACTTGGAAATATTCTCAAGTAGTCACTTGTGAGACTATACTCTACTTGGAAACACTGACAAGACTATTAAGTCTCAGATAATATAAGTAAATGAATATAATGATATTGCACATACGTAGGACCTCTATATCCATACTGTTGATACATCAAGTTCCACGTACAAAACCACGTCAATGGCGGTCTAAGTGGAGGAATTGTTTCATAAATCTTGTGAAGATGTTCAGAGACATGTCGGTAAATACCATTTACATTGTCACATCGACAAAGAAAGCCAAAAAATATATTTGTGCCATTTCCTAGTGCATGAAGTTTCTTGACGGTTGTCTTCGATTTAACATATATTTAACATATATTAATTTTTAATTTTTAATACATATTTCGTATCGCATGATTTCTGAAAATTATCATTTTCAGAAATCATGTGTACCGTCTCACCGAGTTTCTTGACGGTTGTCTTCTATACAAACATTAGAAACTATTCACATTATGTAAATACGAAGGAAACATTAGTTAGTAGTCCTTTATTCAAACTCCTCTTTCAAACTCCTCTTTCTTTATAAATACATTATGCTCATAGTCATGTTTACACAACAATACTCTAATTATTTGTTAAACGTACTGCTATTAATGTTCCTAGCGATTAGAATTCTTCATTTCTAAATATTTATGTTTACCTGTGGATAGCGTTGTGGGTTACATTATGACCACAACAAGTCATTGTTATATTAGTTGTAAGATTTTATAATGTAACTGTTTGCTGTTCCTCAAAATTAAAAATAAAAATAAATAAAAATATTTATTAGACTACCAACTATTCGGATATAGGAACATAATTATCAACATGCCACGTTAAACCTGTTAATATAACACATGGGATACCATTTCCCAAATCTGTAGAATTATAATCAGAATCGCAAACAGTGACATGATATCGTGGACTGTCCACTCCATAAGTGACATTAGCTGACTTATAGAGAATTGTATCGAAATGCGCCTACGAATGGCAATACAGCGCCGCTATAATGAATCAAGAGTTTTTTATATTGATATAATGGAGTTTCTTGCTGGTTGTAGTCGATACAACTTCGAAACCTCTCGCATTATGTAAATACGAAGAAACATTGATTAGTACCATGGAGTATCCACGTAGAACGATCGCTATAACGTTCTTGGAAGCGAAACAACAGTATGCAGGAGCTTGTGGACAGCTCCTGTATGGAGAAATACTATCAAGTATATTAATATTGGAAGTCAAAAAATATCTCTCGTACTTAAATATATTTGACACTAAGTTACATGGACGATCACACGACAAATATCGACGCACACAATTAGAACACGCGCGGTACTACAAACCACTCAGATATACTGACTCGGCACAAACATACGAATGTACGTTGCACATGCTATGACGGGTATTGCATAACATTAATTACAAAGTACAATTTTATTTAGTTTCTTGATGGTTGTCTTTTCTTACGCCCTTCATAAACATTTTGAAATCGTAGTTGTATGAGGCGACAAGCTACATACCAGGTATAGTGGCTAGGTAAGGCGCCTCGTGAGACGTGGAACACTCGAAGCATAACTGGACATAAAGTACTGTGTCTTTAGGACAACATTTACTTTAACAGACAAATTTGAAACACAAAGCGCATACTGAGATCTTGGAAATCGTCACGTTAACATGATTTGTTTCACGCCATACACTATTTAAAGAGTTTCTTGTCGGTTGTCTTCGATACAACTCGAACATATTTAACTCCATAGACTATTCAACAGGTTTCTTGACTTTATGGTATATGACGTCAATTATTCGCACGGAGTTTCTTGACGGTTGTTTTTGATACAGTTTTGTAATACTTTTCGTACTATGTAAACACGTAGAAAACGTTTGAAGAGAATTTTCAATAAACAGTATTGTACATTGTAACCTCCACGTTCTAAGTGGAACAATAGTTGTTTTAATTCTAAAATATGATGTTGATATCACAATCGAGTGATAAATCCTTACAAGCTGACTATACTTGTATCTTAGTCGAAGACATGGACAAAATTAAAATCGACGTCAGATAGAACTAGCGGTAGACAGTTAAAATTGTCAAATTACTTTAAATTACTGAGACAGTATGACAGACAGTTGTTAACACAGATTGACAGAGGGAGATATAAATATTTTAAACGAGATCAACGTTTGTTACATCTTTGGTCGATATTTCAATATTGAACTATACATATCACCTTCATCACAACATTAAGGACAATTGTGTTTCTTGATGGTTGTATTCGACACAACTTTAGACAATATTCGTATTATATGAACACGAAAGTAACATATTATTTTGTAAGTGGCAGTTAACTACCAACTGTTTAGAAATACTGACACATTATGTAATTGTTATAGATTTCACTTCATTTTATATCATTTATTCTTAACTAACACCTCTGGTGCCTGAATGTAGTGCTTCCTTCTAAGACACGATGCAGACTGATCCAACAATAAACGTAGAGTATATTTGTCAGGAATAATCCCGATCCGATTAAACAAATATTGTTTTACTAATGAAGAAGTAAACTTGTCTGCTAGCTTCACGAACTAATGAGTTTCTTGACGGTTGTCTTCGATACAAGATTGATCGAACATAACTTCAGTATTTTGAGAATTGTGTATATTATTACGTACAATTATGTACCAAAATATATTCCAAAGCTCATGGCATTGGAACATCAGACTCAGTCAGACTGAAGTCACAACATTCACGTAACAAATATCGACGCACACAATCAGAACAAATACAAAGCCCTGTAAGTAGCTGTTTATGAGATTACAAGCTACTTGGACATACTGATTTATAAACACCACATTTTGTGTGAGACTTTGTCGACAACTATACGATAGGAAAATATCCATATCCAGGGACTTCTTCATTAAATATTGAATAATATTGTTTGCTCGGAGTTTCTTGACGGTTGTCTTCGATACAACGCTTGTATAATATATTAATATTGCCATTTATTAATTGAATATAAATATCAATATGACCAACTGGATGTGAAATGTCAACTATTACATAGATAAGACAATACAATTCACGCGACAAACATCGACGCACACAACTAGAACAAACTAGTCTGTCGCTACACTACTCAACGTTTCTTACTGGTTGTCTTCGCTACAACTTTAATAAATACAATATATTTATGTCGCACGTAATTACGACAAAGACAAAGCAAGGAATGCTTCATAATTATAATCCTGTTCGGAATAATTTTGCTGTACGTATATAATGGCAATACAAAACGTTTCTTGACGGTTGTCTTTGACAGAGACCTGTTTCATATTACACACATGAAACATTTAGAGTTGGAACATAGATATTTTGTGTATAACGACCACTTTAGTATCGTTCTAAGTGGGGAAATTGTCGTAGTACCTATATCGCATCAAGACGTTTCTAGAAATGATGACCGATGTATCGCGTATGTCAAACTTTTTATCAGGACGGGCTTTAGAACCCAAGATATGAATATGGAAGAAACAATACACACAATATAATTCATACGACATATATCGACACACACACAAGTCCGTATATAGTGAACATTTGCCATAGTAGCAGCAAGTAGGATTGAGTAAATTATTGGAAAATTCATTGTATTTATAAAGTTTACTGTCCACTTACAACGAGCTATCGTAAATAAGTGGTAGAATGTTTGTTTCACATCATGTACAGATGTTTATACAAAGTAGAAAACGATTAATGCAAGACAATCAATGTCAATAGACCGTTTTATACAATATTGACACAAATAATTTCGAGTAGACACACACACTTCAACATGAATTATTATTGATTCTGAATAAAGCAAAATTATATTTTTCACGTGAGTTTCTTGACAGTTGTCTTCGATACAACGTTGACAGAACATATAGTACCTAGCTGTGTATGTGGCCACACACCACTGTGGAATACTGACTAGGTAAGTCTCATGTCTAGCTCTTCAAACGAAGAAGTAACAAGCATGTCATATCCTTGGAACACCATGAAATTGCACTGAAAATAAGTGACTCAGTCAGACTGAAGTCACAACATTCACGTAACAAATATCGACGCACACAATCAGAACAAACACAAAGCCCTGTAAGTAGCTGTTTATGAGATTACAAGCTACTTGGACATACTGATTTATAAACAACACATTTTGTGTGAGACTTTGTCGACGGCAGTTCTTCAATAGAAACATCATATTTTGACATATAGTATGGGCATTTATAAAGATACAAACTACATACTTGGAAATAGCGACTAGGTAAGGTGTCTTGTGATACATGGAACGTTTAACAAATCCATGGAGTATTGAGAAATCGAACATGGATATACACGCAATGATCACTTTAGAATCCAGAAAAAATTTTAATCAATAGTTAAATAATAGAGGACAAGGGAGTTTCTTAACGGATAACCTCATCAGACACATTGTGAGACATGGAACATTTAGTGAATTCAATATTAATACATGTTTCTGTATTGATGCAAATATTATGTTACATTGTCACATGGACTATCCACGCTGGATGACCGCTGCAATCACTGACACTATGAATTATAGTGATTATAATATCGTAACCAGAAATGGATATGTCGCATGATACATGAAATCGTGACTTCGCGAAGCATTCAAATGAACTTTAAACTTTATATTTCACAAACTATGCATTTAGTTTCTTGACGGTTGTCTTCGATACAATCCTTACATTTCATTCAAATACTAGTAAGTAAGTAATTATTTTATGTGTCGTGGTGACTCGGAGGATCAAAAGAAATATTTGTTTTCGTCACGACCAGTACTAAAAGAAAAGATAGTTATAATTATTACATTTCGAAAAGACAAGAAAGTTTCTTGACGGTTGTTCTTCGGTACAAAATACGTTAGTCTGTGTGTATATCAATCAATGTGTTGCAACGATTAAACTGTGCGCACGAGGCGAGGGCAGCATTGTTTCAAATAACATACAAATTCATTCTATTCAATTACCTTTGACTGCACGGTTGGCGCAGTGGCTGGGCAACTGGCTGCCGCGCAACGTGTAGCGGGTTCGATTCCCGCACGGAGCAACACTTTGTGTGATCCACAAATTGTTGTTTCGGGTCTGGGTGTAATGTGTATGCGAACTTGTATGTTTGTAAACGCACCCACGACACAGGAGAAAATCCTAGTGTGGGGCAACGTTTTTAAAGAAAGCTTTAAGCTTTAAAAATTACCCAAGACAGACATCGATGGCTCGTGTCTTCCACCGTACAACACGGAATAATACAATGATTGTTTAACAACGTCACCTGTACACATAACCTCACAGCGATAACGACAAACCGAAGGTTCAACAAATGTAGTTTCTTGGCAATTGTCTTTCAAGACAATTTGAGAAATTAGAATCTTTAAGATAATATATTCTTTCGTCCAATATCCTCGCGCTACAAATGACGATTATTTCATAGGAACCAAAGTAATGCCGCTGAAAATTTAAGTTTATACATAACTAAATGAAGTTTCTTGTTGGTTGTACGTATAAACTACAATACTGAATCATATAAGACTACCGTAAAGAACAACAAATACGTTGTAGTTTTGGAACAAGAGATCAGCAGGCTTTACAATCCTTGGATGTATACAGAGTACAACATAGTTTCTTGACGGTTGTCTTCAATACAAGACTGATAAATACTTCGTATTATGTAAACACAGAATGCATGTGTGCCTTACATTAAGGCATTTGGAAACCTTTACAATTTCAATATTGATTTAGAACAATCGATGTGAATATTATCGAGCGCCTGAATGTACAGATACAGATCCCTCCATAGACAAGGAATGTTTCAATATTTAATCCTAAATTCTTTATCCAATAGATAATCAGATTGTAGTTCCACATAGGACGACACTTTAATAACATTTAAAGTGCGGTCACAGTACACATCGCCTCCTGTGTGGAGTCAAATGTTAATAAATTCATATTGGAATACAAACGATTCAATGTGCCTGTCTGTGAAACCATTCTAAAGACGAGGAAAGCTGAAAAGTAAAACGAGTCTAGACAATTGAGTAGACACTTGATGAAGCAGTTTCTTGACGGTTGTCTTCGACACAAGTTTAGTTCTGAATAATAAATTAATGTTATACGATCACGATCTCTTTAATGGCGTCCCAAGTAGGGAAACGCTTGTTTATGAACACACTGATCCATAATATATGACCATGCCACCGTTTTACTAGAACTTTTTCTTTCATTTCTTAGACTTTACAACAAGTTTCTTGACGGTTGTCTTCGATACAACGTTGACGGAACATATAGTACCTAGCTGTGTATGTGGCTACACACCACTGTGGAATACTGACTAGGTAAGTCTCATGTCTACACAAATGTAGGCAACATCTTTTGATCGTCTCATGATGACGCAGACATGACCTACTAATAAACATCGACGCACACAGCTAGAACTAGCACACACCGCGTGCACTGAACTTGCTGGTAGAACATTGTACTAGACGTTGTACTGACACCAACACCAGTATCTACCTTACTACCGCACAGGACACGGGACTGACTCAACATTCAGTAAATAGCAACGCACACAACTAGAGAACTAGCAATATAATGCAATGAGCGCTACAACGTGGCATCACAATGAAGGCGATTCTAACTTGACGCCCGTCTTTAATACAACTTTACAATATTTGCAATACTCTGTAGACATTTTACATAATTTAAATAGGAACAATAGCAACAAATTTGCAATCAACGACAAACATTATTCAAATACATTCTGCAAAGTGTTTCTTGAGGTTGTCTTCGATACAACTTTAATTCACGTATTAGTTAAATACGTGAAAAATTATTTAGCAAATTCATATATTTTAAGTCAATAATGTGAATGTGTTAACAAACTCATTAAAACATTGAGCACAGATTAGAAAGACAGTGCAGTGAATGCACCATAATGTTCTAAGAATCATTTTGAGTATATTTTGATTAGTGGAGTTTCTTGCTGGCTGTATTCGATACAAGTTTACGTATGGTATTATCACCACTTCGGAATATTTCTTTTAAAAGATTTTACAGTTTCTTGACAGTTGTTCTCCGACAGAACTTGATGTGTTCGATACTACTGTATAACAAGTTTCTTTATCCCAAGATACAATATAATTCACGCGACAAATATCGACGCACACAGTTAGAACAAGTACGGTTGATGGTTTATCTATATTTAGCACTTTAACTTTCGCCACTGGCGTCCTAAGTGGGGAACGTTTGTTTGTCTATAGCCCCCAATAACGTGTAGAGACGTCCAGAGAGAGTCATAAGTTCCGGAAAAACTTTGCTCCACAGTCTATACAAAGAGTTTCTTGACGGTTGTCTTCGATACAACACTCATGTTGTAATCATGCAACATGTAGGAAAGAGTAGTAAGTAGCTGGAGCCACCGACTACTTGGAAATACTGACTAGGAAACACTACAACATGTAGGTATTTGAAGTCTGGATGACACGAACTGTTCATTCCTTGGCCAGTCTGTTGTATAGACTATACAAAGAGTGTTTGATCGTTGTTTGATAGAACAGTGTTGAGTATCACTTTGTGACTTTTTTTTTTTTTTTTTTTTTTTTTTTTTTGAGGGTGGAAAATCATCCAATGACTTCTCCCGCCTTGGGCGAGGCGAGAGGGAGTGTCAGACTCTTACTGACTAAAAACCACCCCGTTCCTACTCCTGCCCGTCGAGCCGGAGCCCCGGTAAACCCGCTAGGTAGTCCGCAGCTCCGGATTAGGCATCAGCCCTACTGGGCCCCATCTGTGGTGGTCTGATGGCTCTTTGAGGCGCGCGCAGAACGCGACGCGCCGCACGCACGGGTCTGGTTCTGGTCGGGCGGCGAGCTACCCTTGCTCACCGTCCGCAGACCCGCACTTACGGTGGCCGGAGATCGTCGCGCGATCCCCGACGCCCGGAGTGTCTCTCGCGACGGCTGGGGCGTGAGGAGGTTCGTTCTCTCACGCGCCCCGCCTCCTCCTTAGCTAGCATGACTGCTTCGCAGAAGGAGGAGACAGCATCCCAGTCCCCCTCGCTCCGCACCATGGCTTGTATCAGTGCCGGACGCGAGAGGGCGCCGTCGCCGACCACATCCCTGAGGACACGGCGGTGCTCAGCCCACGCAGGGCAGACCGCAAGCGTATGTTCCACCGTGTCCTCCGGGCGGTCTTCGCAGTGATGACACCCGGGCGTTTCCTCCCGCCCAATCAGAAACAGGAACCTACCGAAGCTTCCATGTCCGGTAAGCACCTGCGTCAGGCGGTAGGTGAGGACGCCGTGGCGCCTCTCTAGCCACTCCTCAAAGAGGGGACTTACCGCTGCAATGACAGCGAGCCCAGCCCTTGGTTGCGACAGTCGCTGCTGCCATTCCGCCATGAGATCGCGCCGGAGCTCATCCCGCCACGCATTAATCTGGCGCGGCAGTGGAGTTTCGCCCCGGCGACGCGCGTCGGCGCGCAAACTAAAGACGCGCGCGAGCACCTTCGCCTCCAAATCCCACGGCGGGAGTCCGGCAAGGAGGTTGGCCGCCTCTCCGGAGATCGTGCGATATCCGCGGATCACTCGAATGGCCATGACCCTCTGGGACGTGAGCAGCGCCCGAGCTGGCCGCCGCATCAGGTTCGGCGCCCACACAGGGGCTCCGTAGAGGGCCATGGACCGCACGATCCCCGCGTACAACCTCCGGCAGGAGGCATTTGGCCCCCGAGGTTGGGCAGGAGCCGCTTAAGCGCAGCCCCCGTCCGTTCCAACTTAGGAGCCAAACGTCGGAAATGCTCCACGAAGTTCCATCGACTGTCGAGGACGAGTCCTAGGTACTTCATCGTCGTCTCGACGCCGATGGTAACCCCTCCTGCCGTTATTTGGGACCCATCCGGAGGTGGCGCGTTTCCGCGGCCATGAAAGCACATGGCCTCGGACTTGTGGAGCGCCACCTCGAGTCCCAATTGCCGGATCCTTGCAACGACCGTCGCAACCGCTCTCGCCATTAAATTGGCCGCCGCCTGGTGCGACCTCCCGTGCGCTAGCACCAGCGTGTCGTCGGCGTAGCAGACTACGCTGACACCGTTCGGGAGGTCGGTGCGCAGCACCCAGTCGTAACCGATGTTCCACAGGAGCGGCCCCAAAACCGAACCCTGTGGAACACCGCGCGACATCTCTCGCCGGTTCCACACACCTTGGTGACCGGGGTAGGTGACGAACCTATCCGTCAGGTAGGCCTCGATAACACGACGGAGATAGGTAGGCACCCGGTGGTACCGGAGTGCCTCCAGTATGGAGCTCCAGGGTAGGGAATTGAAAGCGTTGGCGATGTCCAGAGACACCGCCACAACGACCCCACCCCTGGACACTGCATTCCCCGTCGTGAGGTCTCTTACGCGCATGATGGCGTCCACCGTGGAGCGCCCTCTGCGGAAGCCGAACTGTCCATCCGCGAGGTCCGGCCCAAGTCCAGACAGGTGCGCGACGAGGCGGTTTGAAATGATCCTTTCGAAGACTTTTCCCACCTCGTCGAGCAGCACAATGGGCCGGTATGCGGATGGAGAGTCCGCAGGGCGCCCCGGCTTCTTCACGAGGACCAGTTTTCCCGTCTTCCACTGAAGTGGGAACTGGCCCCTCTCCAAGCATGCGCTGTAGAGACCTAATAATCGAGGCCCGAGAGCCTCTGAGGCCAGGACCCACGCCTTGCCATGCAGGCCATCGGGTCCTGGGGCGGTGTTCTTGGCGCCCATCCGGCGCACCGCCGCTCTCATTTCTGCCTCGGTCACCTCCGGAACGATGTCGTCGTCGTCGTCGCTGTGGCCCGCATTGGGCACCGCAGGGGGCGGAGTCATGGATGGAGGGGTGAAGCCCCTCCATAGTCGGGGGAACAAGGCGCCGACCACCTCTTCCACGATTTCTGGCCGGAGACTCTGAGTCAGCGGGGGAGCCCAGGTGCGGAGCTTATCGCGCACCATCCGATAGGGGCGCCCCCATGGATCTCTGTTCAGAGTCTCCAGCATCTCCCGGCGGGCTTCCTCTTTAGCCCGCCAAATCTCCGCTTTTAGGGCGGCCTTTGCCGCCTTGTACCCCTCGTACAACTCCGCCTCTCTTACCTCCGCGTCTGGAGGGCGGATACGGAGCCTGCGGTGCCTGGTGTACCGGCGTCGCGCAGTAACGCACGTACTGCGTAGAGCAGCCAACTCTTGCGACCACCAGTACACCTGGCGCTTGCGCTGACCTGGCCGGACCCGGGGCATCGCCACGTCACATATTTTGGACATGGCGTCCTGGAGCCATCTTGCTTCCTCATCGACGTCGGCAGGCCTGTCTGGTGGTATCACCCAATCCTGCACGATTGCGGCTTCCAGGAAAAGCTCCCGGTCCAGCTGTCTTAGCGCCCAACGCGGGCCACATGGGGCCTGTCTGACTGGCGGGTCCACGGAGTCGGCGGAGACGTTGAACCGGATGTACCGGTGGTCAGAAAACGTCTCCACCTCCTCCATAACGCGCCAGTCAACAACACGCGGTGACAGAGCGGGGCTGGCGAACGAGATATCCACCACCGACTCACCCTGCATCCGCACACACGTGGGGACAGAACCCCGGTTCAGGACGACTAGGCCTGTCTCCAGAGCCCAGTCTTCCACCATCCTACCCCGAACGTCGGTCAACCGGGAACCCCAAGCCAAGTTCTTGGCATTGAAGTCCCCGAGGACAAGCACGGGGAGGGAACGGAACCCGACGACGACGTCAACCAACTCCCTCAGGGAGTTGTGGAACTCGACGAGAGTTCGGTTCGGAGAGAAATACACGCCCACCACAGCGATCTCTCCGAACCGTGCTGCGACACAACCCCGGCCTCTCTGAGCGCTCTCGAGAGTCGGGGTACCGGCGGCGGCCGACGAGATGATGGTCACCGAGCCGTCCAAGTCCGCAACCCAGTGATCCCTGGGCGGGACGAAATACGGCTCGGAGACCACAGCGACATTTATTGACCACTGCGCCATGCTCTGGAGTAGAAGGTCCTGAGCGGCGGCGCAGTGGTTGATATTCGCCTGGAGGAGGCGGAATGGAGTCATTACTGACAATCCATCACGACCTCCTCCCTGGCGGCATTACGGTTGGCGGTGGCCGCGGCGGCGGTAGCAGTGGCGACTGCGGCGGCGGCGGTGGCGGAAACGACGGGGGCGGCGGAGGGCCTACCCTTACCCCTGGGTTTGGTAGGCGGGGAGCAGGCCTTGCTCCCGGCCCGGTGATTGGCCGGCTTGCCAGCCGCCGCACATGCGTCGCAGTGCAGCGGGGCGGTGCACGAGCCGGCCCTATGACCGGGCTGACCGCAGCGGAAGCAGCGGTCGCTGCGGTCAACCTCCGAGGTGCATTTAACGCTCACGTGGTGGCCCACGTGGCAGCGGTAGCACCTCAGAGGCCGGGCCTCGAGCAGCTTGACCTGCGCCGAGACCCACCC
Organism: Spodoptera frugiperda; assembly: GCF_023101765.2. Classification (NCBI taxonomy): domain Eukaryota; kingdom Metazoa; phylum Arthropoda; class Insecta; order Lepidoptera; family Noctuidae; genus Spodoptera; species Spodoptera frugiperda. Next base: position 4,368,528 of record NC_064230.1, read on the forward strand.
CACCAGGAGCCTTCTGCCCTCCTTAATCTTTTTGGCCGCTGTCACGGGGCAGCTTACCACCACCGTGCGCAGCCCCGAGTTGTCCGGACGGATGGTGCCTGCCTTGACCTGGTCAACAGGGCACCCTCCCGTCCTGGCGACAGCGGCCACCACTTCGTGCTCCGTCACGGAGTCGTCCAGGCCCAATATTCGTACGTCTAGGCACTTGATGGGCCTGGACACGCGGACCTCTTCCGCACCGAGACACGCCCTAATCCTTTCGGCTAGGGCGTCGGCGGAGGAGCCGCTGGCCGCGCCGGGGACCTCAAGTAGACGGGCTCCAGTTGCCGTCACCTTCATTGAGAACCCGTCAGGGGCCCCGAACTCCGCGGGAGTCACCGCCCCCTTCAATTTGGCGAGGACGTCGCCATACGTTACGCCCTTCTGGACCGCATCGGGCTGTAGCGTAATAACTACAGCCGCGGTCTTAGGGGCGAGAAGCAAGGCCGCAGCGCGCTTCTCCTTGCGCTGCTGCTGGCGCCGCAGCCGCTGCGCTTTCTTGCGGCGCTTCCTCGCCTCTTTGGCGACTTTCCTCGCCTCGCCAACTAATTGCCAGTCACCACTTGCCGGCAGGGTGGGCTCGCCTGTGACTGGGGCAGCTTGCTGAGCCGCTGCACCCTCCTCCTCTTCTGCGTCCTGTAGACGCATTTACTGCCTGCCCGCCAGCCGGAGCCTGCACCACTGGGGGAGCTGGGGCCGTTGCTGGAGGAGCCGCTCGTGGTCTTGCCACCGGTTGAGTAACGCGGCTAGTCCGACCAGAGGAGGTCAAGGGCCTGGCCGCAACGGCCGCATATGACCTCGAGGTCGCTGAGCTCGAGGCCGCTAGCGGGGGACGGAGGAGTTTGCTCTCCAGCACATTAAAACGTTGCTGGAAAGCAGCCATCTCCCTGCGCAGTAGCTCCACCAAATCAGGCTCCGTCGGAGGCTGAGGTTGACGTCCTCGGCAAACGGCAAGCTCAGCCTTAGTGGCCCGGAGCTCGGCCTCCAGCGCCGCATTGGAGGCAGACAAGCGCGTCAGCTCCCGCCGCATGTCGGACAGCTCCCGATGTACTTTTCCCGCCGAGGGAACTCTGCATACGTCAAAGGCCGCCGCCATAATTTCGGCCTCCACCGATCTCAGCTGAGCGGATCCGGCAGGCTGGGATTTCTTCCCAGCTATCTGGCGGAGTCCCTCCCTGACAGCTTGCCGAAGGGTCTCGGAGCCACGCTCACCATTCAAGCCCTCGGCATCCACAACCTCCATCACGGAGGAGTCCGAGTGGACGGCACTGATTAGGGCGCTACCCTCTGCGGCAGGACGCTCAGCCGGCTTGGACCGGGCAGTACCTGCCAACCTCTTGCCCTTCCCCTGCCTCCACCCCGCGCGGCCGTGGGGATTTTAGGGGGCCGGAGCCTCCTGCGCGTTGGAGGATGAGGACAATCCCCGACCCTCCTCCGTCCTGGGGCGCTTGAAAGCCGCCCTTGTCTGGCGCTGTGAGCTGACGCTCGCGGCAAACACTGATGAGGAGTCGGACTCCGAGTCCGACGCCCTCCGACTTGGAACCCGTGTGTGGGACTTGCTGGATGAGTCCAGCGCCTCCCCACGGGTATCAGAGCCATTAAGGCTCTCTGCCACAACAACTGCAGGCGAGCTAAGCTCACCTGCCCTCTCCTCTTCTGGTGGTTTTGTACATTTAATTTTTTTTCCCATATAGTTCCCACGAGTATGGGGGAAATATTCAGTCCACCCAGGCAGTGCCCCTGTACCTGGGTAAGTGTATATTTGTATCCCAACTGGGGGGTCCACCGGTCCCCCAGCTGGGGGTGCGCTCGAGACTGACACTACTCCTCAGCCACGCATACCCTCGCCGCGCACCAGAACTTGGTATTGGAGGAATTTTTTATAGAGGTTAACTTCCTCGCGGTCCGGGCGACCAAGCCAAGACCCTCGTCCCGTTCAGAGTCATAAAACATGACCATGACCTCTTCCCGGATTACGATATCAACGGTTGCAATCGAGGACAACTTGTGCCCCGATGCTGCTCGTTGGCAGGGTGAGTGCACAACGAGCACCGTCCTTGCCTCTCCGCCACGCTCTCTGCTAAGTCAGAGAGACGGGTGGAAAGACGCTTCCTCGGAGGCGCAGGCCATGTGCCAGCACAAAGTCTGCCGCCTTCGGAACCCATCTCGGATTCTTCCGCTCCGTCCAGAAGTTCGCTACAGGCAATAGTCACTCCAACCCTATCACCCCCGTTAGGGGGACTATTACCTGTACCCAGGGTGCACCGCGGGGAGGTCTTCTGGCACCGCACCCCATCACTTTGTGACTTAGAAAATCCATAATAGTTATTTGACTTTCCAATAATTGGTACAACTATCTATATGTTATTGAATAAATGGATATTAAAATACCACATAGAATACAATACAAACAGTTAATTCTAAATGGGAGGATGATGGTTTTATCATTGTAAGCCATTGCAATTAAAAAGATGGCGCCGAAGAAAAAAGATATTACTAATCTTAACTTCTAGACTGACCAAAGAGTTTCTTGACGGTTGTCTTCGATACAAATGTATGCTTGAATGTCTTTACGACATGGAATATAACACATGATTATTGATTATTTAAATTTCAATATGAATTACATTTAGTTTCTTTTTATCAATATTAAAATTGACAATAATTGTGGAATTACCACGTAGAACATAGACAAATAGTTCTAAGTGGGGACATTGTGGTTGTAGAGGCGACAATATAGCTCAATATTACATAATGACCTAATGTAGTAGCTTTGTAGACTACCCAAAGTACAGGACATACAGTACTGTGTCAGCAATCACCTACAAAAGCCAAATTTGAAACACAAAGCACATACTGAGAGTCCATACACTATTTAAAGAGTTTCTTGACGGTTGTCTTCGATACAAGTTACACGATACTAAGAAGATATTTAATGTACATTTCTTTATCAGTTCAAATATTGATATATATACTGATTGATATATAACACCTCTGGTGCCTGAATGTAGTGCTTCCTTCAAGACATGAAACATTATTTAGAAAATTCATTGATTTTACAGTTAATACTGATGTGGTCATAAACATTGAATTAAATATTTGTCGGGATTAAGCCGTAATGAAGTTAAATATAACGTTATAGTTAAATAATCGAGGACAAGGGAGTTTCTTGACAGTTGCCTTGACAATATTTGGACAAATATATCGCATCTACAAGCTACATAGTCACAAACACTGATTGAGTAAACCTCATCGGACACCTTACGTGACGTAATGGAAACAATCTATGCCATGTTCAATATTTAATACATATTGATATATCACATTGAGTATTTAACAAACGTGAGGCCTTTGGACACAAGCCATATTAGTTCAAACATCCTTAGATTTAAGACAATATAATTCACGCGACATATATCGACGCACACATTAGAACAAACGCGGTTGTCACTAGCACATTGCTTGACTGTCTTCGACACAACTTTGTATATTATGTTGTCTTCGATACAACTCTCTTACAATATTTCAAATGAGAGGAAAATATTTGTAAGTAGTAGTCTACAAGGTGACAGACTACACACTTGGAAGTAGGTACTGATTGAGTACCTTATCGGGAAAAATACAGACAAAGACAATGCGAAGAATGCTTCGTAACTATACTCCTATTCGGATTAAGTTTGCTGTACGTATAAAATGGCAATACAAATCGTTTCTTGACGGTTGTCTTCGATACAACTTTGGAAATATTCGTATTATGTTAATACGTAGGAAGCATTTGTAGAAACACGCTTATGAGACTAAACACCACTTAGATATACTGACTAGGTGAGTCTCACTTGAATACTTATACAGAACACCGACATCCATAAACACCAGTTATCTTCCTAAGTAGCACACAGCCAGCGCACAAGATATATCAAAGAGGGGAATGATTTAACTCCATAGACTGCTCGCTACACTAGTCATTGTCGTAAAACATACAACTTTGATATGACCGTTCTTTGTTTCTTGACGGTTGTCGTTCGATACAACTCTAATGCAATACTTTGACCATGAAATATGTAGCGATCATTACATAAGTAGCTGTACATGACACTACAAACTACTTGGAAATACTGAGTAAGTCTCAGCGGACGACAAAATGAAGAAAGGCGCCCCGCCTTGTGGGACATGGAATATTTAGGTTGGATAAACTAGCAACATCAAATTATAATAAATATACAATTGAAATATTGAAATACCACTTAGAACCACAATAATTATTCCAAGTGGGGAAATTGATGTTTTATATTGAGTCGTAAGAATATTAAAGAATAGCTAGTCATTGAACAATGCCTTAAGACAATTAGAGACACAGGATACAATATATAGTGTCTTGACGGTTGTCTGCGACACACGCTAACATACAACACTCATAGAACATTAGATATAGTTGCAGTCAGTAATATTGTTGTACCAAATATCGACGCGCACAGCGTCTCACCGGACGGTGAGTGTAGATGAAAACTTTATAGGCATACCAAAGATTCGTATCAAACTTTTGGATGACAAACTATCTAATGAGTTTCTTGACGGTTGTCCTTCGATAGAACTTTATAAATACAATACTGTTCCTTGCATTTGTAGAAACAGTAGAGAAATATTTGTAACTATGTAGATGTACATGAAGCTACAGCTACAAGACGCGCAGTCATACTGCATAATATAAGTAAATGAATATAATGATATTGCACATACGTAGGACCTCTATATCCATACTGTTGATACATCAAGTTCCACGTACAAAACCACGTCAATGGCGGTCTAAGTGGAGGAATTGTTTCATAAATCTTGTGAAGACGTTCAGAGACATGTCGGTAAATACCATTTACATTGTCATTGTTAAACATATTCTTTTTAATTCTCTGTTGAAATTACTTGATTGTAGCACATCATATTTTCACAACCGCAGTCATTCTTGCGGACAAAGAACTAAACCAGCTTATGCTTACACGTTATGCTTAAGGGAAGCTTTTAAAACTTATATTTGTGCCATTTCCAAATCAATGGAGTTTCTTGACGGTTGTCTTCGAGGCAACTCTGACAAATACATATTTGGTATTGAAAAATATATTCGAAGTGAGACGTAGAACATTTCAAACACCTTCTCATGTTATAAACTCAATATTTTGGAAATTGTATCAGAACAATTATGTACTAAACATATGTTCCAAAGCTCAGGGCCTTGGAACATCAGACCATGGCAACACGCAAGAAAATACAAGGTACTACATATTTCTTATAGGATTTCATTCTGCAGACGTATCATTGAATTGTTGAGTCAAATATGAACACTTGATCAACCATTGTCTTATAATTTTACTTCGTATGTGATATTTAATGAGTTTCTTGACGGTTGTTCTTTTATGTAACATATATTTTATCTTAATACATATTTCATATCACATGTAATACTGAAAAGGATATCTTGTGTAGAACGACCGTAGAGCAGCATCCTCCTCCTCAGTCGTACATTCTTGACAGAATGCTCGTGGTTGACAATGATGCATTTTCCCTGGATATCGTAGCTCTCGCGATGCGCCTCCACTTGTTGCGGTCTTCACCCGTAACCCTGGGCACGGGTTCCGCGTTATACCCCGCAGGACTGGGTCCCTGCTGAACTTCGCCATCTACACACTCCGGCCTACTGAAGTGTAAGATGCCCACCCCCGCGACATGGACGCGCCAGACAGGAATTGCCCAAGTGAAGAGTAGAGAAGGTGACTCTACTCCCCCCAGGGCCGAGTTAATGGGCGTGTATGATCCCACACCCAAAGGCTTAGCACTACCACTACTACAAATATAAATAAAACAACATTCAGTTGTTGTATCTTGTAAATACTAATTCTAGAATACATTTATGTACTCGCCATTACAGGGTATTTTGTCGGTATGAAATATATTTTATTCAAAAGATACATCAACATTACACAGTTCTCTCCTCACTCGAACATATTAGTTTACATAGTACAAAGTGTCTTTAAACGACTAGAGTACAGTAGTACTTTACATTTTGCGAAAAGATCGACACAAACACTTTATTAAAAAATCATAAAAAATATTTTTATGAAGAAAACTTATTTTCCCATACATTTTGACGCATGTCACACAGAGACAAGACTAATTTCCATTATGTACGTTTAACAAAAAACAAATGACACGTTAGTGACGTCATGCACAAAATGACAAGGACAGACACATTTATGTTATCGTTGTCTCTCTTTAATGCAGATGTAGAATTACCTTTGCTCTAGTCTCTAGCGATGATTTACATAACAATACAATGAAGTTTCTTGATAGTTGTCTTCGATACAACTATTTTACAATATTTCAATCATGAAATGTGGGAAAATACAAGTAACCCTACAATGTAGATTATTTAAAGAGTTTTTTAATGGTTGTCTTCGACACAATTCTTATGTTTTAAACATAAGTGGGAACTATTAAAAAGTAATTGTTTGTGAGACTACAAACTACTTGGAAATACTGAGTTATATAATATGGAATTACCACATAGAACGACAACTTGTTTTTAAATACCACGTTATTTACAAAGACGAAATATACAGTCAAGTACCTAAAAATTTGTCAATACACGAGACAATGGACATCGATTCGGACGCATCAGAAGATTTTGAGTTATTTTAAATATAATTTCAAGCGTCAAAATAAATAACAACTAGAGAACTAGCAATATAATGCAATGAGCGCTACAACGTGGCATCACAATGAAGGCGATTCTAACTTGACGCCCGTCTTTAATACAACTTTACAATATTTGCAATACTCTGTAGACATTTTACATAATTTAAATAGGAACAATAGCAACAAATTTGCAATCAACATTAAACATTATTCAAATACATTCTGCAAAGTGTTTCTTGACGGTTGTCTTCGATACAACTTTAATTTACGTATTAGTTAAATACGTGAAACATTATTTTGCAAATTCATATATTTTAAGTCAATAATGTGAATGTGTTAACACACTCATTAAAACATTGAGCACAGATTAGAAAGACAGTGCAGTGAATGCACCATAATGTTCTAAGAGTCATTTTGAGTTTATTTTGATTAGTGGAGTTTTTTGCTGGCTGTATTCGATACAACATTAGAAAATGTTCGTATTACATGAATACGAAGGAAACATTTGTTAGTAATCCTTTATTAGACTACCAATTACTATTCGGATATAGGAACATAATTATCAACATGCCACAGTAATAGCACAAATTCTCAGACTACAATATAACTCACAATGTAGATTATTTAAAGAGTTTCTTGATGGTTGTCTTTGACACAATTCTTATGTTTTAAACATAAGTGGGAAATATTGAAGAGTAGTTGTTTGTGAGACTACAAACTACTTGGAAATACTGAGTTATATAATATGGAATACTTTAATATTGTGCGACAAAGTACAGTCACATGAATAAATAATTGTCTCTTGTTCTAGGATAACGAGTTTCTTGACGGTTGTCTTTGATGTAACTCTTACAAGAGTGTCGGAACTACAATGTTCCACTTTACTTGTGAACATACATTATTGCTTACTTCGTTCGTTATTGAATTAAAATATTTCAAGAGACATTTCTCAATTGTCGAAATATTGTTATAGCATTAAATATTGGTACCTATATTAATTGGTTTCTTGCCGGTTGTCCTCGATACAAGTATGACAAATGTTTCATACAATAGAACTAATATGTTCACAGGAAACATTCAGTACAATTTAATATACATTTCAATGGAATATTTTTATTAAAGTCAAATATATTGCTTTACTAATGAAGAAGTAAACTTGTCTGCTAGCTTCACGAACTAATGAGTTTCTTAACGGTTGTCTTTGATACAAGGATGATCGAACATAATGGTACTAAGAGTGGGTTTTAAGTGTGGGAGAGTCATGCTTTGGCAAGAATGGGCCGGCTCGACAGGAGTGATACCACGGCTTCACAGAAAACCGACGTGAAACAACACTTGCGTTCTGGAGGTTACCGGAGGTCCAATCCCCCCCCCACTTCCCAAACTTCCCAACTCCCAAGGTAATTACAACCATGATAAATAGACAAGTATAGTTTTAATGTTGTTCATTCAACCAGAATAAGTGGGACACATCCGTTGCTGCAAATAATGTTGCTATACATATTATGGCAATACTAAAAGTTTCTTGACGGTTGTCTTTGATACAGACCTTCTCATGTTCATTATAAGCAATGAAATGACATTTATTATTTCACATTTTTTGGAGACATTTACAATTTCAATATTGATTTAGAACAATCGATGTGAATATTATCGAGCGCCTGAATGTACAGATACAGATCCCTCCATAGACAAGGAATGTTTCAATATTTAATCCTAAATTCTTTATGCAATAGATAATCAGATTGTAGTTCCACATAGGACGACACTTTAATAACATGTAAAGTGCGGTGACAGTGCACGTCGCCTCTTGTGTGGAGTCAAATGTTAATACATTCATATTGGAATACAAACGATTCAATGTGACGACAAAATTAGTTTTGTATGATTGATTGTATGTTTATTGTTGTTGAAGGTAGTTCTTTACAGAATGAGTAAATAGCATCAGTAGGTGCTCGACCACCTCGAGAATCTTAACTTAGTTTTACATTTCATAGAAGTTTGAAGAAGTTTCTTGACGGTTGTCCTTCACAGAACTCTTTTACGACATTTCAGTCATGAAATGTGTAGGAAATATTTATTTGTAGCGGACCGTGAGACATGGAATACAAATAGTACAGAAATATGTTCTGTATTACATTAAATGTTTACAAATTACACAATACATGGTTATACTGGACAGCTGGAAGTAGTACTTTAATGGCGTCCCACCCAAGTAAAGAAAGAACACGAAGATATTTTAATAATTGAGAATCCTTCTGGAGTTACTAGTTTCTTGACAGTCGTCCATCGCAGCGAGGCGCGGTTTATACATTCCTACATAATAATTTAATGTTTAACACGTAATTAAACATTATCCACATAGAATGACAACTGTCGCACTTAAGTGAGGAAATCGTAGTTTATATAATTTTAAATGTTGACAATTGAAACATGGACTGTCCACGTAGAATACGAGAAACTGAATGTTTAACTGTTTTACTTTAGTACGCACCAGAAGAGATAAATGACGATAGATGAAGACAATATAATTCACGCGACAAATATCGACGCACACAATTAGAACAAGTACGGTTGATGGTTTATCTATATTTAGCACTTTAACTTTCGCCACTGGCGTCCTAAGTGGGGAACGTTTGTTTAAAGCCTCAATACTATGCGGATACCAAAATTAAAAATTGGTTTCAACAATGAGTTTCTTGACGGTTATCTTCGATACAATCCTTACATTTCGTTCCAATGCTAGTAAGTACCTACTTTATGTGTCGTTGTGGCTCGGAAAGAAATATTAGTTTTCCTCACGACCAGTACTAAAAGAAAAGATAGTTATAATGATTACATTTCGAAAAGACAAGAAAGTTTCTTGACGGTAGTTCTTCGATGTAACACATATTTTATCTTAATACATATTTCATATCACATGAAATACTGAAAAGGATATCTTGTGTAGAACGACCGTAGAGCAGTATCCTCCTCCTCAGTCGTACATTCTTGACAGAATGCTCGTGGTTGACAATGATGCATTTTCCCTGGATATCGTAGCTCTCGCGATGTGCCTCCACTTGTTGCGGTCTTCGCCCGTAACCCTGGGCACGGGTTCCGCGTTATACCCCGCAGGACTGGGTCCCTGCTGAACTTCGCCATCTACACACTCCGGCCTACTGAAGTGTAAGATGCCCACCCCCGCGACATGGACGCGCCAGACAGGAATTGCCCAAGTGAAGAGTAGAGAAGGTGACTCTACTCCCCCCAGGGCCGAGTTAATGGGCGTGTATGATCCCACACCCAAAGGCTTAACACTACCACTACTACAAATATAAATAAAACAACATTCAATTGTTGTATCTTGTAAATACTAATTCTATAATACATTTATGTACTCGCCATTACAGAGCATTTTGTCCGTATGAAATATATTTTATTTAAAAGATACATCAACATTACACAGTTCTCTCCTCACTCGGAGATATTTTCCACAGTAGAAATTAAGTTTGTGTTAAAACTACTAGAGTACATTAGTACTTTACATTTTGCGAAATGATCGACACAAACACTTTATAAAAAAGCATGACAAATATTTTTATGAAGAAAACTTACTTTCCCATACATTTTGACGCATGTCACACAGAGACAAGACTAATTTCCATTATGTACGTATAACAAAAAACAAATGACACGTTAGTGACGTCATGCACAATGTGACAAGGACAGAAACATCGCATTCTCTTTCTAAATCCATTTACGAAACTTTCTTCGTTCCAATACAAATAAAAAACAATTGACATGAAGACAAGGACAGAAACATTTGTATTATTGTTGTCTCTTTTTAATGGATTTGTCTTCGATACAAGTCGAATTGTAGCTGAATGAGCTTTGGGACACAAGACATGAACATGGACGAGAGTACATGGAGGAAGGTAATATAACTCACGCGACAAATATCGACGCACACAGTTAGAACAAATACGACTGTCTGTAGTCACCCGTGTTGACGGTTGTCTTTAATACAACGTTGACAGAACATATAGTACCTAGCTGTGTATGTGGCTACACACCACTGTGGAATACTGACTAGGTAAGTCTCATGTCAAATATTGAAATATTAGTTATAGATTGGCCACGAACAACTACTAAATGATACACAGTAACAACATAGTAGTTAAGTTAAATCTATAGAAACGTGTATTTACATATTGAGGTAAGGCGACACAGGACATTGACCTTACATTCGTTCAATACAATGTACTGATAGTATATGGTTCACCATTTTAATATTGACTAAGGTTGTCTCCTCGGTCATCTAATTACAAAAGCTACCTAAAACAAGAAGAAGCAAAACGAAATCATTCCATTCCAAGACAAGTTAGTTTCTTGATGTTTGTTCTTCGATAGAACTCTTATACAATTTTTTAACGTATAATAAATTACGTTTTACGTATTATACAATACTTTAATCATAGAATACATTACGAGAGATACATCAGTCAGTAGCTGCACAATGTACATACATACGTAGGAAAATATTGTCCACATAGAACAACCTCTTCATGAGACGTGAAGTGTATAACTCATTCATTGGATTCATTAGAATCGTTTCCAACATAATTGTATATGTTTATATTGTACCAAATACATATAGAACCGACGGCGGCAGTCGATACTAATAGAGAAATCGCAGTTGAAATACAGGAAAATATTTTAACTATAGTTTACATTTGATAGAGTACGAAGAAGTTTCTTGACGGTTGTCCTTCACAGAATTCTTTTACGTTAGATTATTTCTACATACTTTTACTTTCTATACATATTGATTTAGAGTTTCTTGATGGTTGTATTCGATACAACTTCAGACAATATTCAGTAATTACAACCATAATGAACAGACAAATATGATTGCAAATGTGGCAATCAAAGTAAACAAAGCCAATAATAATAATGTTTAGGTACTCCAGTTGACGAGAACTAGTTTCTTGATGGTTGTTTTTAATACAGTTTTGTAATACTTTTCATACTACGTAAACACGTAGAAAACGTTTGAAGAGAATTTTCAATAAACAGTATTGTACATTGTAACCTCCACGTTCTAAGTGGAACAATAGTTGTTATTAAAGACTAGTTGTTTGTGAGACTACAAACTACTTGGAAATACTCAGTAATTAAATGTTGTTACGTTTTCAACATTAATTCACATATTTATAAAATATGATGTTGATATCACAATCGAGTGATAAATCCTTACATGCTGACTATACTTGTATCTTAGTCGAAGACATCGACAAAATTAAAATCGACGTCAGCTAGAACTAGCGGTAGACAGTTAATTGTCAAATTACTTTAAATGAATGACGAATTCCAAAATTTGGTCAAATCTGAGTTCAATCAAACTTTTAAGACGAGCGACCGAAGAGTCAAAACTGGTCTATAGAATTGTATTCAGAGTAATTAATGAATGTGTCAAATATCGACGCACACAATTAGAACATTATTGGTTATTTATTTTTATGTATAAATGTTCAAAATATACTGTTATGAAAGTATTATACAATAATATTGACATAGTACATTTTAAAATTAAATGAATGCTTAAGCACATTAAACTACTTTGTAATTTCAAATCTGAGCTTAATCGTAAAATGATAAAGTTGAAAATAAGTTGTCTCTCAATGTGCTACCTGCTGCAAGGTACAATAGTTAATCAAATCAAATCACTTTAATGCATCCATAGTGTACAATTTGGTCATTAACATTTGCATTACATGAACTGCACAAATTTGGAAATGATCATAAATATTAATGTTCCATCTCTTTTGTGTGAACAAAAGAGTTCATAGAGAAGAATCATTTAATGAATCAGAAAATAATTCCTGCAGCTTCCAAGAAAATGACAATATTTAGGTACTCCAGTTGACGAGAACTAGTTTCTTGACGGTTGTCTTCGATACAACTTGTAAAGTTTCGTATTATTTAAATACATTTGAGACTGCCAACTATCATTAGGGTCAGTCTGACGTGGAACTTTCAAACTGTAATGTATTTTTCATTATCAGTTTAAATATTGATAAGAATAATCACGTGGACCGACCCTAAGTGGGGAAATTGTTGATTAACATATATCGCGCTAAAGTTAACACAGAAAAGACGATTGCCATCTGTAACATTAAATGTAACAAATAGCAACATTATGTATACTCCACTTCAGACGAGTACATACATGCCTTCATAAGTGGGAAAATCGTTGTTCATCTCATATTCTGAAATACACACAGAATTAAAGAATGACAGTATAAAAGAGAAATATATAACAGACTTGGAAAAAATGCTTTCTCAACTAGTTTCTTGGCGGTTGATCTCCGATAAACATGTAATATAAACATTTTAATCATAAAATACTTAGCTGACCATTACATATGTAAGTAGCTGTACATCATATAACAAGCTACTTGGAAATACTGAACGGATGGCAAATGCCTTGTAAACATCTGAGAAATATTCAATGTGAATGATCACTTTAAATCATTAAAATGTGTTTAAACCTGGATCTGGACAGTAGAGAATAAGTGTTTTTGCTTTTCATTAGTTGTCAAGTTTTTTGTCGGTTGTTCTTTGATACAACTTTATACAATACTTTATTCTTTAAATGTGTTAGAAATGTCTGCGAATGACATTGAAATATGAAATTACCACTTAGCACGGCGAATAGTTGTAAGTGTCTTCGATACAACTTTAATACAATACTTTGACCATGAAATATGTAGCGACCATTTAACATTCAGCCATTACTTCTGATAACATAGATGAAGACAATTAGACACGACATTAACTGGTTGAGTAAAAGCTATACTGATTACGTACATCTCATTGGACACGTATAATGATAATGTAATGGCGTGCTTCACAATATCTGAGCAACCACGAAACCAGACCGATAACCAACTTCATCGTCATCATCATCAGCCTATAGCAGTCCACTGCTGGACATAGGCCTCCCCAATTGTTCGCCACTTTGCTCTATCACTCGCGACACCAACTTAGACAGAGATAATATTATTCACGCGACAAATATCGACGCACACATTAGAACAAGCACGAAGCTTGTTTAATCAGATAGAGCACAAAATGATTGTTTTATTTGTTGTATTTCTTGGTCAGTCTGTTGTACAGAGTAACTCGACTAAAGACAAGAGATTTACTCGACGGTTGTATTCCGATACTCAGCTTATACAATACTTTGATCATGAAACATGTAGGAATCTACAAGTAGCTGGACTTGACTCCACAAACTACTTGGGAATACTAAGAAATGTGCGCCAATGTACGAGCATAAAATAATTTTGAGTATATTTTGATTAGTGGAGTTTCTTGCTGGCTGTATTCGATACAACATTAGAAAATTTTCGTATTACATGAATACGAAGGAAACATTTGTTAGTAGTCCTTTACTAGACTACCAACTATTCGGATATAGGAACATAATTATATTTTTTTCTTGTAATTTTCTTTGGGACACAAGACATGAACATGGACGAGAGTACATGGAGGAAGGCAATATAACTCACGCGACAAATATCGACGCACACAGTTAGAACAAATACGACTGTCTGAAGTCACCCGTGTTGACGGTTGTCTTCGATACAACGTTGACAGAACATATAGTATCTAGCTGTGTATGTGGCTACACACCACTGTGGAATACTGACTAGGTAAGTCTCATGTCAAATATTGAAATATTTGTTATAGATTGGCCACGAACAACTACTAAATGATACACAGTAACTACATAGTAGTTAAGTTAAATCTATAGAAACGTGTACTTACATACTGGGGTAAGGCGACACAGGACATTGACCTTACATTCGTTCAATACAATGTACTGATAGTATATGGTTCACCATTTTAATATTGACTAAGGTTGTCTCCTCGGTCATGTAATTACAAAAGCTACCTAAAACAAGAAGAACAAAAACGAAATCATTCCATTCCAAGACAAGTTAGTTTCTTGATGTTTGTTCTTCGATAGAACTCTTATACAATACTTTAACGTATAATAAATTACGTTTTACGTATTATACAATACTTTAGTCATAGAATACATTACGTGAGATACATCAGTCAGTAGCTGCACAATGTACATACATACGTAGGAAAATATTTACATATTCCACGTAGAAACACCACTTCGTGGAAAGTAGACGAACATGTTGACCGACTCGAACGACTTTAGTTACCAAAGGATTAAATAAACTATCTAATGAGTTTCTTGACGGTTGTCCTTCGACAGAACTTTATACAATACTGTTCCTTGGATTTGTAGAAACAGTACAGAAATATTTGTAACTATGTAGATGCACATGAAGCTACAGCTACAAGACGCGCAGTCATACTGACTAACTGGAGGCATCCTACATCTCGCGCCGGTTGTACTCGATACTACTTTTATATATTATCGTGTTATATAAACACTTGGAAATATTCTCAAGTAGTCACTTGTGAGACTATACTCTACAAGAAAATTGTGTATAAATCGACGCACACAACTAGAACAAACTAGTCTGTCGCTACACTACTCAACGTTTCTTACTGGTTGTTTTCGCTATAACTTTAATAAATAGAATAAATTTCACATAGACCTACAAATAGTTGTAAGTGGGGAAAATCTTGTTCATATTACGTCAAGGCGTTCTTAGAAAGACTTTAATGGGCATGTATCCCTAAATTATGATTAGTATTATTTAAATAATTAATACCATCGTTCTAACATTTCTAATACCGTTACTAATAAATATTAGTTCAGGGTATCCATCAGACGATACCCTGAACAGTGTAGACCGTAGACGTTTAATTGCTGGGGGGAAAGCAATACAATTATAGAGACACACTTTAGTAGAATAAACGAGTTTCTTGACGGTTGTCTTCGATACAAACTTACAGACTCACTGAGCGTAACAGTTTCATTACATGAACTGCACAAGTTGCTCGACATAATGTTAATTAATGCGACGGACACGTTAGTCAGTAGCCGTTTACAAGACTGTTTACACATAGGAACGTATATTTATACATTCCATTAAATATTAAACATTTCAATATGAATGCTCCAGGTACAATGACCACATTGGCTGTCATCCCAGAGGGGATATAGGATAGGATATACCATTATTCTAAATACTATGTATACTGTTATATTACCTACCCTCTGAACAATCAGTTTGAACTATTGAATAAAGCACAAAACAATACACGCGTCAAATATCGACGCACACAACTAGAACAAACTAGTCTGTCGCTACACTACTCAACGTTTCTTACTAGTTGTCTTCGCTACAACTTTAATAAATACAATATATTTATGTCGCACGTAATTACACAGAGTGTATACTAATTGTAATCAGCAGTTTATGTAACTGCAAAGTATTTGTATATACTAAACTAGCTTTCCGCCCGCGGCTTCGCCCACGTGTAATTCGGTTATATATAGCGTTTTTTAATGATCTCGACAGGGCTTTTTCTTCCACAGGCTGAAATATTGTTACAACTGGAATTAAATATAGCCTGTGTTACTCAGGGATGCATTTGTGCATACCGATTACGTCGAGATTTATGAACCGATTTACGTGATTCTTTTTTTGTTCGTTAGAGTATACTTTCAAGTTGGTCCCGTTGTTACCTAGTCAGGATCTGATGATGGTATTCCAGGGAAATCAAGGGCAAACCTCAAATTTACAGGCAATTACGTTTTTGACAATTTCATAGATCTGTTTAAGTATTTGCGTCTGATAGTCATCATCCCATGTGAATGAGCTGATGATGGAAGGTACAACTCCTCAACGGTTAGGAGTTGAAAGAAAATTCTTACGAAGTTATACGTACATGTGAGGCTATTAGGTTGACCTGATAATAAAAAGTAAATCTCATTAACGTTAAGAATTTAGGTGAAAATGGATACGGACAAATTTCGTCTCTTCACTTGTTTCCTTTTAGCTGTTTGTATGGGTAGTGTTAACACAAAATAGGGATTTAAAGGCGTGATGTTATTAATGTTATGCATGTATGTACATAATTATGTATGTTATTATGTATGTTAAAGAGACGACTGAAAGTTGTCATACAAAGTCTTTTTTTTAAGGATGGGAAATCATCAAATGACCTCTCCCGCTCTGGGTGGAACGGAAGGGAGTGTCAGACTTTTACTGACTAAAACCCACCTCGTTCCTTCAGTTGCCCTTTGCGTTCCGAGGCCACGGTATCTCGTTAGAACTTTCCCGCAGCCCCGGCTCAGTTTATCCCGTTTCCCCCCCTTGGGGGTTGACATTTCAAAAATCACTTCTTAGTGCTCACTTATGTTACTAAAGGAACCTCTGTTCAAAATCTCAGACTCCTATACCGAGCGGTTTCGGCTGTGCGTTAATAAATCAGTCACCCAATCGCACCCCCTAAATCACGATTGGAGGGTAGTATGAAAAAACTTATAATGTCAAACATATTTACTTGCCTATGTACGTGTTCATGCCAAGTTTCAAGTTTATAAACCCAAGGAATAAGATTTTTCATAGAAACGTTTTTACCCCCTTTCCCCCCCTTGGGGGTCGAATTTCCAAAAATCCTTTCTTAGTGCTCCCCTACATATCCCAAGGAACCTACATTCCAAATTTCAGCTGTCTACAACCAGTAGTTTCGACTGTGCGTTGTCTGTCAGTCAGTCACTCAGTAACGGAAGAGTTTTATATATATAGATAGAAACGTCACCTGGTACATCAGCATTCGTCATCTGGTAATACTGAGTAAAAAACTCTTTTAAGAATCAAACGGTGTTCGACGACCAATAGCAGAATTCGGTGGGGAAAAGTACATTTACAATGAGTACGTTACGAGTTTCTTGATGTTTGTCTTTGATACAAGCGTGACACATGTTAGATACGGACACTCCACGAGCGAGCACTTTAATGTCGTCCTTAGTGGGGAAATATTAGAGTTTGTTTTCGAGTGTATAGTGAACCGGAGCACAAACCACTATACAAACTACTAGAAACATTAATGAGGAGGTCTCATATCTGTTGAGACTCTGAAAGAGTATGTAAACCATACATCGATGATACTATCAATATCTAAATGTATATTTGTATATGTATCACATAACACATTAGTCATTATTACACGCGTATTTATGTTCGTAATAGAAAAAATATTTGAAAACGACTGTAACATAGACATCGACTATTTAGAACATGAACACACACACACATACATAAGTTTCTTGACGGTTGTGTTCAATACAAGTTTGGCAAATATGTTGTATCATGTAAATACGTAGGAAACATGTGTAAGTAGCTGTTTCTGAGATTACGAGCTAAGTACTTGGACATACTGAGTAATAAACTCCACTTGAGTGAGACTTTGTAGATAGCAGTTGTTCAATAGAAACTATATAACTTTAGAATTATATAATCGTCGATGTATACCATCACTATACATGGCTTGAGGAGGAATTTGTTGAAAGTTTATTGTTATTTGTTTTTCGAAATTATACAAGTTTCTTGACGGTTGTGTTCGATACAACGTTGACAGAACATATAGTACCTAGCTGTGTATGTGGCTACACACCACTGTGGAATACTGACTGGGTAAGTCTCATGTCTAGCTCTTCAAACGAAGAATAGCAAGCATGTCATGTCACAACATTCACGTAACAAATATCGACGCACACAATCAGAACAAACACAAAGCCCTGTAAGTAGCTGTTTATGAGATTACAAGCTACTTGGACATACTGATTTATAAACACCACATTTTGTGTGAGACTTTGTCGACGGCAGTTCTTCAATAGAAACATCATATTTTGACATATAGTATGGACATTTATAAAGACACAAACTACATACTTGGAAATGCCGACTAGGTAAGGTGTCTTGTGATACGTGGAACGTTTAACAAATCCATTGAGTATTGAGAAATCAAACATGGATATATCACACGCGAACAAGCGTCAGTTAGATAATATTTGAAATGTTTTAAACGCATCGGTTTTTATCTTACATACAATATTGTGTCACAGTCATATTATGTCGCAAGCATTAAATATCGATACACAATTAGAACAAACAAGTCCATTGTACAATATGTATTACTATTCAATTCGTTTCTTGACTGCAGTTTTTGATAGAACTACAATACATATTCCCGTAGTACATTAAACACATTGAAAAGGATATCTTCTGTAGAACGACCGTAGAGCAGCATCCTCCTCCTCAGTCGTACATTCTTGACAGAATGAATGCTCGTGGTTGACAATGATGTATTTCCCCGGATATCATAGCTCTCGCGATGTGCCTCCACTTGTTGCGGTCTTCACCCGTAACCCTGGGCACGGGTTCCGCGTTATACCCCGCAGGACTGGGTCCCTGCTGAACTTCGCCATCTACACACTCCGGCCTACTGAAGTGTAAGATGCCCACCCCCGCGACATGGACGCGCCAGACAGGAATTGCCCAAGTGAAGAGTAGAGAAGGTGACTCTACTCCCCCCAGGGCCGAGTTAATGGGCGTGTATGATCCCACACCTAAAGGCTTAACACTACCACTACTAAAAATATAAATAAAACAACATTCAGTTGTTGTATCTTGTAAATACTAATTCTAGAATACATTTATGTACTCGCCATTACAGGGCATTTTGTCTGTATGAAATATATTTTATTTAAAAGATACATCAACATTACACAGTTCTCTCCTCACACGGACATATTTTACATAGTACAAAGTAAGTTTGTGTTAAAACTACTAGAGTACCGTAAAACATGGCAACTTTACCATATTTTAGAACAAAACACGAAATATATTTTTAACCATAAGACGCATAGAAACCAAAACTATATATTTAGAATTGTAGTCTATCTGGCTCACTTTACTGTAATCGTCATTAAATACAAACACTTATTTTAGCCGTAGTAAAGGAAAAACAACATGGGTAAAGATACCAAATTTTTGGCAACTTTACCTACGCGCCGTATTCATCGTGTATTGCATATTAAAGAGTTGTTGAGGTACAGAGGGCTTCATCTAGGACCTCTTCGTATTATAATGCAATCAATATGAGGAAATCTATAAAGATAACGGCTACACAGACATTAGGGAAAGTTGCCACGGGTTTCATCGTAATTTACATACAAGTAATTTGTTACGCTCGGGGTTGTCAAAAAAGGAGGAACATTTTTATGACATGTATATTTAAAAAAAAAATTAATAAACCTTAAACCTAAAGTAAAAAAACGCACAAATTTCTAACATAATTATTATTCCCTTTTAAACTAAATTAAGTTCTAAAATTTTAAGTATTTATGTTTAAAATTGTAAAAAAGGCTACAAAATAATGTTTAATCCTTGAATTTTTAATTTTATGACTTCACTATCTCCATAGCTAATTATAACATCACTTCCGTATAATTTTTATAGTGTCTAGCTCCGAGTTTTCTGCGGTTTTGTTTCATGGGAGCCATTTTGGCTGTAAAACAAAAGGTATTATTAAATACATTATATCTTATCATCCAGGATATTCACTATTATGCTGTGAAATTTAGGTATTCGAAAATGGTTACATACACACAAACAAGAAAAAAACATTTATTGCCAACCCTAACTGTAGGTAAAGTTGCCACAAAGCAGGCCGTGGCAACTTTACCTAACCTGTGTCAACATTACCGAAGCGATTATTTATCAATAAATTAAAGAAAAAGCAATTGCTGACATTACAACAGTAATCCCAACTATAATATACATACAAGATCAATATTTCACTCACCTGTGACAAATAGTTAAGGCTCTGTAAGCACAATTTAGGAACAACTAACTTTTAGCTCATTTTCACGCATACATTGTGACGGCCATTACTGGCATAATAGCAGTCTTACGTCTACGCAAAATATAGTAAATATTTCCTTTTAATGTCTAAAAAATACTTCTATTACAAAACAGAATTCTAGTGGGTAGATTTTTAGATAAATGAGTTTATACCGAATACCTATAGTATGGTAAAGTTGCCAAGGGCCCGGTAAAGTTGCCATAGTTTACCGGTACATTAGTACTTTACATTTTGCATAAAGATCGACACTACACTCTTTATTAAAATATGATGATAAATATTTTTATGAAGAAAACTTTCTTTCCCATACATTTTGACGCATGTCACACAGAGACAAGACTAGTTTCCATTATGTACGTTTAACAAAAAACAATTGACATGTCAGTGACGTCATGCACAAAATGACAAGGACAGAAACGTCGTATTCTCTTTCTAAATCCATTTACTGACTGTTTTCGTTCCAATACAAATAAAAACAACTGACATATCAACGACAAGGGCAGAAACATGTATGTTATTGTTGTCTCTTTTTCAGTGGCGTAGCGTAGTGGGGGCGGCAGGGGCGGCCCGCCCCGGGCGGTGTCAGACTCTCACCTACTGACTAGAAACCACCCAGTTTCTACTCCTGCTTTTCGAGCCGGAGCCCCAGTGTTGGAATTGGGATACTACATCAACATTTCGAGCGACATCCAGTTCGGTGGCCTTCTAGAGGATAAGGCTAAATTAGCCTCGAAAAAGCTTGGTGTGCTCAACAGATCGAGGCAGTATTTCACTGCAGCCCATCGCCGGCTTCTATATAAGGCGCAGGTTCGGCCCCATATGGAATATTACTCTCATCTGTGGGCGGGGGCACCCCAGTACCAGAACAGTACAGTAGCGTTCAGCGGCGTGCGAATCGGATTGTTGAGTGTCAGGAAATTTAAAACCGACTTGACAATTTGGCAATGCGTAGAGATGTAGCTGCATTTTCTATCGCCTATACCACAGGGAGTGCTCTGATTCATGACTGTAATTTTAATAATATACGTATATTACTTAGTTGAATGGTAGAAAATCTAGTTAAAATAAACGGTTTACAAAACAAAAATATAGCGAATACAAATTAGCAAAAAGCTAACGTCACGCGGTATTCCCAGGCGGTCACCCATCCAAGTACTAACCGCGCCCGATGTTGCTTAACTTCGGTGATCGGACGAGAACCGGTGCTTTCAACATGGTATGGACGTTGGCGAATTATGACCTAAAATTGCTCTTCAGTACAATATTTCACTGTAGTGACGTCATATTTTTTATAACCAACTTATGACAGAACTATTTAATTTTAGAATTCTTAACCATCGACACGCGTGTGCCTGCGCATGTAATTGTATACTTTACTAGGTATCATCAATCGATTTGTTCAAAATGTTATCGATTTAACTTAAAAAAAGATATTATTTTTATTTTGCTCCTCGAAAGGGAGATAGATTCTAATTTTAAAGTAAACTTCATATTATTGACTAATGGATTGAGGAGCAAAAAAATAGTAAAGATTAACCGTAACACATATAATATGATTTAAATAACTAGTGTTTTTTAAAAATACCTATATTTTTCTTGAGTAAAAATTAGCAAAAAGCTAACGTCACGCGGTATTCCCAGGCGGTCACCCATCCAAGTACTAACCGCGCCCGATGTTGCTTAACTTCGGTGATCGGACGAGAACCGGTGCTTTCAACATGGTATGGACGTTGGCGAATGAAGCGCTAAAATTGCTCTTCAGTATAATATTTCACTGTAGTGACGTCATCTTTTTTATAACCAATTGTTCAACAAGTCACAAAATGTATTAAGGTTCCATAATTATTTAAAATTGTATTTTTACCTGTGTGCGTACGTAAGTTTCATTTATTGTTTACACTACAGTATTCTTATATTTGTTCTGTTTTGTGAATTTTGTGTTTTTTTTTTTTTGTACGGAAGGGTAAGTAGGGGACATAGATTTTAAATTTTTGTTCTTATTATAATTTAGGTCGTATTTAAAATTTTATCTTCTAGGTTTCATAGATTGTTGACAAACGTGATATTATTGTAACTGTAAATAACGAATTATAAATTAACATTTATACCATTTTGAAATAATGATGATTTCCATTTTTAGACGTAAAATGGAATGAATTGAAGGCCTATTTAATTATTGTGTACAAACTTTTAATGTAAACGGAGTACTGAGATACCCGGAGCTGCGGACTACCTAGCGGGTTTACCGGGGCTCCGGCTCGAAAAGCAGGAGTAGGAACGGGGTGGTTTTTAGTCAGTAAGAGTCTGACACTCCCTCTCGCCTTGCCCAAGGCGGGAGAAGTCATTGATGATTTTACCCCCTCAAAAAAAAAGTACTGAGATACCACTCCTGCGACTGGATCCTTTTTTACTTTCTCTAAAAACTCAATATCTAAATTACAAAGCTCAAAATAGCCAAGAAATAGTTGCCGTAACATCGGCTATTCTAGTCAAAATATGATTAGTACAATGGTGTCTCCATACAAATCGTAGATATAAAGAGTACACACGCATCGATAAGCATGTTCTAAAAATAAATTGTTGAGTCACCACACCGGTTGGTTACAAAAAATACTACGGTATTGTAGTAAAATATTGTACTGAAAAATAATTTCAGGTTGCCAGTCGCCAACGTCCATACCATGTTGAAAGCACCGGTTCTCGTCCGATCACCGAAGTTAAGCAACATCGGGCGCGGTTAGTACTTGGATGGGTGACCGCCTGGGAATACCGCGTGACGTTAGCCTTTTGCTATTTCTATTCGATGTAGTTTTGTTTAAAAACATTTAATTTGAAGTTAATTTTTTGGTGTGCAGAATTTAGAAATAAATTCACTACACGTTTGACAGCCAAAAAAAGTATCTGTGAACTTGTGAAGTCATAAAATATTATTTCAAGTTACTTTTTATGGTAATAAAATGGATTATAAAATAAAACGCATTATACGTATTTAGTAAAGGCACATAATATTATTAACCAAAAAAATCTATACCTAGAAATCCAAAATCCTCTATCTACTCTTTAAATTTTAAGGAACAAATATAAGATTTTTAATAAAATATAAAAGTCCTGAGAACTCTATCGTAGATAACAATATCTAACAATGTGCGGTATGTGTCGATATCAATACAATCTATAAATAAACACCTAGCAGTTATAAAAAAAATATATGACTTTGATTCACCAAAAATTGTAGTGAAGATTAATTTTAACTCAGCATTCGCCAACGTCCATACCATGTTGAAAGCACCGGTACTCGCCCGATCAACGAAGTTAAGCAACATCGGGCGCGGTTAGTACTTGGATGGGTGACCGCCTGGGAATACCGCGTGACGTTAGCCTTTTGCCGTTTTACTCAAAACAAACATATTTTAGTTATTTTTTTTAAAGAATATTAGTTTTTTTAAAGTTATGTTTTGATGTCGTATTTATTCAACCAACCTTCCACTAACCAAGTCTCAGAATTATTTATAGACATTCGTCACTCCTTAGAACAGAGTCAATAATAGGAAACTTTCAAAAAATAAATACAAATACAATAAGTCTCATCACACCTGCATGTGGCATTGGAAGTGAGACGTGGAACGTTTAATGACGTCATAACCAGAGAAACTCATGTTTACAGAGAAACTGATGTTTAATTTCAAACAGACCTGTACCACGATAAAGACAATATAATTCACGCGACATATATCGACGCACACAGTTAGAACAAGCACGGCGGACGGTACATTGTTAAATAACTTTGAATAAGTGGGAAGTTACAAATATTCTTGTAGTCTGAATATTCGTATTTGTATACATTGTCAGCATACATGTCTACGTCACATCTATAAATGATAAATAAATAAATGATAAATGATATTTATTTCTGTAAATAGATTATAAAATAACACTTTTACACGTCAATATTTCAAATAGCTAGATGAGGCCGGCATTTCCTATCCGACTACTCTGAGAAGAAATGCCGAAACAAACTCAGAGGTCATAGTCTCTTTTAAAGTCCAGACAAAATCAATTAAAGATGTCGGAGAACCGTGCAAGTTTATTCTGTAGTGGTCTTTTGAGGAAAGAACCACAGCAGTTTGAGCGGACCTGTTCAGATGGCAGCACGCATGTGTCAGTTTACAATGAGCTCAGCTGACGGCTGTTGCTGAATGATCCGACGAACAATACCTACCAAAAGAACATTTGGGTAGGCCACACAAATGCTCACACTGTCAGAATATAATTAACTAAAAGTGAAATGACTAGGCAAACTCTCGCATGGTCCTCAAACTAACAATTTTAAAAATAATATGTGAAAACAAAAAAATATCGAATGATATTAATGTATATCATGTCAAATTGTATAAAAATGTAACTTGTGTTACAAACATGTCAACATGACCTGTGTGGACATTATAGCGGCTCACTCCCAAGCCTGACTATCATCTAAGTAGTCTTTAATTTTATAAAAAGCTTTACTATACAGTTTTTCTTTAATAACATTTTTAAATTTATTCAGGCTTAAACTTTGAATATCGCTGGGAATTTTATTGTAAAAACGTATGCATTGACATCTGAACGAACCACTTATTTTCTTAAGTCTAGTAGTGGGAACAATATATTTGTTTTTACTTCTAGTGTTTATATTATGTATATCACAATACTTTTTGAATAAATTAATGTTTTTGTGAGCATACACTACATTTTCATAAATGTATTGAGAAGGAACAGTCAATATATTAATTTCTTTAAATAGTTCCCTAAGAGAGTGCCTCGGACTAAGATTATAAATTGATCGAATGGCTCTTTTCTGCAGCACAAAGACAGACTGAATGTCAGCAGCATTTCCCCACAGGAGGATACCATATGACATGATACTATGAAAATAACTAAAGTATACTAATCGCGCTGTATTTACATCGGTCAAATTTCTAATTTTTTTAACGGCATATGCTGCAGAGCTGAGTCTTTTCGACAACTTATCTACGTGTGGAGCCCACTGTAGCTTAGCGTCCAGAGTTATACCTAAAAAGACAGTTGAATCTACAGGGTCCAACTCCTATATCTATACTTATAATAAATCTGTAGAGAGGTCAATTCTGTACATTAAATATATTTACAAAATAACTATCAGCGGGTGATTAGTGATCGATACTGACGCCAAAAATGTAATCA
Source organism: Spodoptera frugiperda (assembly GCF_023101765.2). NCBI lineage: Eukaryota > Metazoa > Arthropoda > Insecta > Lepidoptera > Noctuidae > Spodoptera > Spodoptera frugiperda. The sequence continues at coordinate 4,394,304 of NC_064230.1, forward strand.
GAAAATTTTTGTCTGTCTGTCTGTCTGTCTGTCTGTATGTTCTTTATAGAAACAAAAACCCCTTGACAGATTTCAACGAAACTTGGTACAATTGTTCTTCATACTCCTGGGCAGGTTATAGTATACTTTTCATTACGCTACGATCAATAGGAGCAGAGCAGTGAAGGGAAATGTTGGGAAAACAGGAGAACTTACTCCATTTTTTAAGCTTCCGTCGCGTGTGCAGCCTTAATGGTTAAAGCTACACAGAAATAATGTATGACAGAAATGTTCTCCTTAAAATTGTTTAAATAATATTCCACGACAGCAAATGTCTATCTTTTGTGGTTGACTCACAATAACACGTATAACTCCCGGTAGTCCAGTTCGGAGCTTTCTGGTTATATTTGTACGTTGTTACTCTTACGTTTATAACACTATCATTCATTCATTCATTCATTCTAATATAATAAATCTGTAGAAGGGTCAATTCTGTACATTGAAAATATTGAAAGAATAAATAGCAGGGGGTGTTACTGGATCGATACCAAACCCAAATAGACTGCACGGTTGGCGCGGTGGTTGGGCAACCGGCTGCCGCGCAACGTGCAGCGGGTTCGATTCTCGCACGGAGCAACGCTTTGTGTGATCCACAAATTGTTGTTTCGGGTCTGGGTGTCATGTGCATGTGAACTTGTATGTTTGTAAACGCACCCACGACACAGGAGAAAATCCTAGTGTGGGGCAACGTTTTTAAAAAAAAAAAAAAATATGTGATTAATTTTTTTTTTGTCTTTCTGTCTGTATGTTCAGGCGTCACGTGAAAACTAACGGTTCGATTTCGATGAAACTTGGTATAGTTATACCTTATTATCCTGGGCTACATTTTATCCTGGAACGTAGAAAAAAAAATCTTTATTTTTCAGTTTTATTCAACAGAACGCGAGCTCAACAGCAGTAGCTCAATAGAGGGATCTCTTTAATTATTATGGGCCTCGCCGTATTTGGGTCCAATAGATATTTATAAGATGTCATTGTCAGAGTTACTCAAAATGGAGAAATAAAACTTCCACGCGAAGACCGACATCCGCGCGGACGGAGTCGCGGGCGGAAGCTAGTAATAAATATACACTTCAAATATTGAAATACCACGTAGAACCACAATTGTTCTAAGTGGGGAATTGATGTTTTATATTGAGTCGTGAGAATATTAAAGAATATTAATACTTTATATTCGGTTACTCTTCGGTACAACTCTCGTGTTGTAACCACCTTCTATTATAATCAACGAAATATATCTTAAGTACACTCACAATCAATCAATAAGTTTCTTGATAGTTGTCTTTCGATACATATTACTGTATTACATGAAATGTTGAGATATTACACATGGATATTCCGGAATGAGGACTTTAATGGCGTAGCTTACACCATCCGTCACAAGACATTGAAAACTGTTGTCTTCAATACAACGCTTTTACAATATTTCAATCATGAAATTGAGGAAACATTGCAAGTAGCAGTTTATGCCACTATAGTACTATAAACTACTTGGACATACAAAGTCAGTCTCATCGAGCGCCTGAATGCGGAGTTGAAATGTGGAATATTTCAAACATCATACAATTTCAATTACTCTCCTAGAGACGTCATATCTGACCACCTTCATCACAACATTAAGGACAATTGTGTTTCTTGATGGTTGTATTCGATACAACTTTAGACAATATTCGTATTATATGAACACGAAAGTAAAATATTATTATGTAAGTGGCAGTTAACTACCAAATGTTTAGAAATACTGACACATTATGTAATTGTTATAGATTTTAACTACATGTGCAAAAAAGTCAGACTGAAGTCACAACATTCACGTAACAAATATCGACGCACACAATCAGAACAAACACAAAGCCCTGTAAGTAGCTGTTTATGAGATTACAAGCTACTTGGACATACTGATTTATAAACACCACATTTTGTGTGAGACTTTGTCGACAACTATACGATAGGAAAATATCCATATCCAGGGACTTCTTCATTAAATATTGAATAATATTGTTTGCACGGAGTTTCTTGACGGTTGTCTTCAATACAATTGTTATGTTTTAAACATGATGTGAGAAATATTTAAAAGCAGCTGTTCATAAATCTACAAACAACTTGGAATTAATGACTTGGTAAGTATCACTTTGTGATAGTGAAACAATATTTATTTAATCAACTGCAAGAGACAAGCATAATGAACATCTGACGGTGCATTGTGAAAGTACATCACACACTGATTATGAAAAATATTTCAATTCAGACTTTGGATCAATCAATCAAGGAATATTTAAAAACATTACAACGTTCAGCAGACAATGTACATTCATATATCGACGCACACAATTAGAACAAGCGTGAAGCTCATTCGATGGCTATAAGACACAAGACACAGACAGAGGACATAGTTCATGGAGTCTGATTGAGCCGAACTATTCATTCTTTGGACAGTCTGTTGTATAGACTATGTAAAGAGTTTCTTTCTAGTTGTCCTCGATACAACTTTGGTACATCGGTAGTTTGTAGTTATGTTAGAATATGTTTGAAAACAAAGTAGTTAAGTTAAATCGATGAAACTGAGACTAGCACATATAGTTGCTATGAGATATAATCACAAGGGAGTTTCTTGATGGTTGTTCTTCGATAGAATCTACAAGTAGCTGGACATGACTCCACAAACTACTTGGGAATACTAAGACACATCGGGCCACTGAGTGAGGAAATGTGCCCCAAACGTTTTCAATATTAATTCACATGTTTATAATATAAAATAGAAATGTCACGTAGACTTAATTCTAGATGTTTATACAAAGTAAAAACGTTTAATGGAAGACAATCAATGTCAATAGACCGTTTTATACAATATTGACACAAATAATACAGAGTAGATAATGACTCAACAATATTGATCCTGATTGTAGTCAAATTATATTTTTTACATGAGTTTCTTGCCGGTTGTCTTCGATACAACTTATAATTTGGTTTACTTGTCGGCTACCGCGTCACTATCGGATAGCTCCAGAGTCTGGGAATTGACTGCGCATGCGACAAAACGGAGAATGCATAATTCTATACTTCATTATAGAGTAATGTTGCTGTACGTATATAATGATACAAAACGTTTCTTGACGGTTGTCTTTGACAGAGACCTTTTTCATATTCATTTATTAAATGCAGTATAATTCAATACACATGATGATGATGATGACATATACATGTAAGATGGAACAAAGATACTTTGGAGAATAATCCGAATGTAGTTCAAGAGACAAGAGAGATATATGTATGTACTAAGTTTATACTAGCAGGAATCATCATATACTTTATGTATCTCATAGTCTATCCAATAAGTTTCTTGACGGTTGTCTTCGATACAACGCTAACACATATTTTGTACAATAAGCCTCATTGTGGCTGAATGCGACATTGAAAGTGAGATGTAAAACTCTTGATAATGCCACGGAGTACCGCGGAGAATAATTCAATAATCAAAACAAATGAATATTGTGAAAGTCTTGAACAACTACAAATAGTTGTAAGTGGGGAAATAGTAGTTTTATATCGCGTCAATATGTTCACAGAATACACGATACACAACGCACGACTAGAACGAGAACACATCACATGTGACTGCAACTTGTGTGCAAGCCACGCCGCGTGCAAGCAAACAATTACATCGACATGGAATGGTTTCAATGTTTCTTGTCAGTTGTCTTCTATACAACGCTTCTACAATATTACAATCTTGTAAGAAGTAGAAAATATTAGTGAGTAGCAGTGTATGAGGTGACAAACTACATACTTGGAAATACTGATCGTAAATCAGTTGTTTAATAATTAGCAAGTAACAATTAATGGAGTTACTTACATCACAATTACCAATTGACACCAACAAAATATATGTGAAGGTAAATTAAACTCAGCCTCATTGAAGTGTTTCTTGACGGTTGTTCTTTGATACAACTCTCAGAAAAAACGTTAAACATGAAATGTGTAGGAAATATTTGTGTGTGGCGGACCGTGAGACAAGGAATACAAATAGTACAGAAATATGTTCTGTATTACATTAAATGTTTACAAATTACACAATACATGGTTATACTGGACACCTTGAACTGGCACTTTATTGGCGTGCTAAGTGGAGACATATATACCTATTTACATAGTTCGTAATATTCGTAGAAATAGTTCTCAAAATCGAGAAAATACGAAAGTACCTTGGTCTGAAGGAGACTGCATAACATTAATTACAAAGGACAGTTTTATTTAGTTTCTTGATGGTTTTCTTTCTTACGTACTTCATAAACATTTAGAAATCGTAGTTGTATGAGGCGACAAGCTACATACCAGGTATAGTGGCTAGGTAAGGCGCCTCGTGAGACGTGGAACACTCGAAGCATAACTGGACATAAAGTACTGTGTCTTTAGGACAACATTTACTTTAACAGACAAATTTGAAACACAAAGCACATACTGAGATCTTGGAAATCGTCACGTTAAAATAAATTGTTCAGTCCATTAACTATTTCAAGAGTTTCTTGACGGTTGTCTTCGATACAACTCGAATTGTAGCTGAATGAGCTTTGGGACACAAGACATGAACATGGGCGAGAGTACATGGAGGAAGGTAATATAACTCACGCGACAAATATCGACGCACACAGTTAGAACAAATACGACTGTCTGTAGTCACCCGTGTTGACGGTTGTCTTCGATACAACGTTGACAGAACGTTGTATCAGTACAACTATGTACTAAAATACCTTCTAAAGCTCAAGGCCTTAAATTTAAATTAAATATTAGTCGGTAATCCGACATTTTTCTTGGGATTAATCCCGATTGAAGTCAAATATATTGCTTTACTAATGAAGAAGTAAACTTGTCTGCTAGCTTCACGAACTAATGAGTTTCTTGACGGTTGTCTTCGATACAAGGTTGATCGAACATAATGGTACTAAGAGGTGACAGTTATTTCAAACACCTTCTTAACTTCAGTATTTTGAGAATTGGGACTCATCTGATTACCTATCATCTTTAAATAATCGAGAACAAGGGAGTTTCTTGACGGTTGTCTTCAATACAAATGTATGCTTGAATGTGTTTACGACGTGGAATATAACAAATAACCATCTGCACCGCTGTAGACACGGCCGAGACAAGGAGACCTGCTCGTGCTACTCTCCATACACACGACTCTGTTAGCGCCATATATTTGAAGGCGCGGGATTCTGCACATTGACAAAGCTATGGGATCCCGCGATAATGCGGGATACATCGAAACACTGACACATATAGCTAGAACTAGCACACACTATGTGTTCAAAATATAATCTTTATGACCCCACATAGATCCTGGGGCTCAATGACATAACTTCTACATTAAATACATTAACATTTCTATATAAAAGACTCTGATGTACCACATATCATTTAACTTCATAGACTACTCAATAAGTTTCTTGACGGTTGTTCCTCGACAGAACTCATATACAATACTGGTAAGACAAATATCGACGCACACAGTTAGAACAAGCACGGCGGACGGTACATTGTTAAATAACTTTGAATAAGTGGGAAGTTACAAATATTCTTGTAGTCTGAATATTCGTATTTGTTTATCCAAATTTCACGAACTTTTCCCATACGTTTATATAAAGATGTCACGAATGTAAGTAGTTTCTTGACGGTTGTCTTTGATACGACATCAATTATTTTTTAAACCAATAATTTAGTGAATATAAAGACATTACTTGTAAGCAGCTAATTATGCCCCTATATACTACTTGCATGTACGGCATACTATATGTTAAATGAAGGCTGCATTAAGTATTGAGACGTTGAATGTATCTACATTCCACGGAGCGACCACTTCAATGAAAGTACCACTAAGTGGGGAAATAGTTGATTCATATCGTGCTGCGATGGTCGCAGAGAGAAATATTAGTTTTCCACAAGACCAGTACTAAAAGAAAAGATAGTTATAATTATTCGGATTTCAGATTTCAGCCATGATCGTTCCACTGCAGGGCAAAGGCCTCCCTACCTTCCTTCCACTCCTCTCTTTTTAAAGCTTTTTGCGGCCAATCCTTGTCGTAGCTGTTGAGTTAGCAGTTATAATTATTACATTTCGAAAAGACAAGAAACTTTCTTGACAGTTGTTCTTTGATAAATAAGAATTAATACATTAATATTACCATTATAAACATTACAACGTGTACCAGACAATGTACACTCAAATATCGACGCACACAATTAGAACAAGCGTGAAGCTCATTCGATGGCTATAAGACACAAGACACAGACAGAGGACGAATTCAGAGAAATTCGACAATTATCCCATATTATTGTATATTATAGAAACATGAATATCTCACTTGAGTCATGTTGAGATCTGGGGGCACGGTAGTGCCCCCGCCAAGACGAGCCAAGCGAAGCGCAAGCGCAAGGGCACTACCTACCTTTTCTCGAAGCGCTTCGTCGTATTTTTGAACCTTCATAACTTAAGTTTGGGTTATACCAGATAAACAAAATTTTCAGGATATAATGTCAGTGGTAGACTTAATAAACCTCTAAAGTTTAAATTGCATAGCTCTTATACTTTAGATTTTATTGATATCTAAAATACCCCGATTTCGTCACTCACTCACTCACTCACTGATGATCAACAAAATTCTTAAGGTACTTCCTGAAGTCCTAGAAAACTGAAATTTGGTATGTAAGCTAGTATTAGTACCCAAACAACAAAAAAATCCTAAAACTTGGAACTTTTACCCCCCAACCCCTTAAACTAGGGAGTGAAAGTTTGTTCGAGACTTCCGCAACTTTTGACGCTAGAGGTCTGAATGCAGCCGCGGAGGGGTAAAAATCTGAAATAGGGAAACTTAATTCCCTATTTCCTGCTTGAGATCTGAAAATTATACACAAGTACATAGAACACAAACTTTTCATCAAATCAAAACATTATCCTACCCATAAGTACTTAGATATGAATAATATTACTACACTTCACTTCGGTAAGTGTTTATTAATCAACCTATACTTTTGAACATAAACATCGTAAGTATAGTATGCGCCAACGCCCGCCGCCTGCCCCCTCGTCCCCGCGCAGTAGCTAAAAATAATCGGCCCGTCAGCGAGCGCGGCACCCGAACGCGGGCAGACGCGCGAGGGCAGACGTCGTTGACGGTTGTCTCGTTGAATGAAAAATTTTCGGAATATTTCGATGATTTAAAAGTTTGCTATCGCGGAGAAAAAAACCATACCCCAAAAAAAGAAAGAAAAAATGAGCGAAAAAAAAATACTTGTATTTGTCGCTCATTTTATCTTTCTATCATAAGCAACCTACAAAAAGAAATGAAATCCCACAAAAACATTTCATGTTAAATGTTGCCAAGACGAGACCATATAGCTCGCACTGTCAAAAAGTAATCAGATCCCGTGTAGAGCCAAGTTTCTAACCCTACATGCCCAGACCTAGGCGTGCAAACCTTGGACGTAACTGGCGAGTCGGCCGCACCGACTTTTTGCTATTCGTCATATGGGCTTGAGCTTAAAAATCTATTCAATCTTCTAAACTCTTTCCGTGCGGCCAACTCGTCAGTTACGTCTAAGGTTTGCACGCCTAGGTCTGGGCATGTAGGGTTAGAAACTTGGCTCTACACGGGATCTGATTACTTTTTGACAGTGCGAGCTATATGGTCTCGTCTTGGCAACATTTAACATGAAATGTTTTTGTGGGATATGTTTTACAGTAATCGTTTAAATTCACAGATTACAGATTAGAAAGACAGATCCGAAAAATGTACGAGGAATAATTTTGAGTATATTTTGATTAGTGGAGTTTCTTGGTGTCTGTATTCGATACAACATCAAAAAATGTTCGTATTACTTGAATACGAAGGAAACATTAGTTATTAGTCCTTTATTAGACTACCAACTATTCGGATATAGGAACATAATTATCAACATGCCACATTAAACCTGTTAATATAACACATGGGATACAATTTCCCAAATATGTAGAATTATAATCAGAATCGCAAACAGTGACATGATATCGTGGACTGTCCACTCCATAAGTGACATTAGCTGACTTATAGAGAATTGTATCGAAATACAAATGGACGTGCAATCAATAGTGATTGAAGAAGTGATAATTAGATAAAGAATTACTGAGTCATATATCGACGCACACAATTAGAACAAGCGTGAAGCTCATTCAATGGCTATAAGACACAAGACACAGACAGAGGACAACATTCAGCTTTGTGAAGTTTGGACGACACGAATTATTCGGTCTTTGGATAATATTAAACGAGCACACAGCCCGTGCACTAAACCCAACCAACACTCGCACAATACGGACATACAATACGTAATGTTGACGCACAACTGCAGGAGACAAGCATAATGAACATCTGACGGTGCATTGTGGAACTATATCAGACACAGATGACAAATATTTCAATTAAGACTGCGGACCAGTCATGGAATATCTCAAAATATTACAACGTTCAGCAGACAATGTACATTCATATATCGACGCACACAATTAGAACAAGCGTGAAGCTCATTCGATGGCTATAAGACCCAATGCACATACAGACGTAGGAAAGTATTAATTTATTAAGTATTTGGATGAAATAAACTATCTAATGAGTTTCTTGACGGTTTTTCTTCAATACAACACCCACGAATCGTTTAATGTAAATACGAAGGAAACATGGTGTAAGCAGCAATAGGGAAATACTCCATAGTGTGGTCTAATGCCATGCAACATGTACATTGTATATAGCGGACCAATAGCTGCGTTATACTGTCGCGTAGAACGATACATAGTACATCAAGTAGAGACATTGTTGTCTGGTTTAGCAATCAAAACAGAAATTGAAATAATCCTTGGATGTATACAGAGTACAATATAGAGTTCCTTGATGTTTGTCTTTGATACAAGCGTGGCACATGTTAGATACAGACAATCCACGAGCGAGCACTTTAATGTCGTCCTTAGTGGGGAAATATTAGAGTTTGTTTTCGAGTGTACAGTGAACCGGAGCACAAACCACTATACAAACTACTAGAAACATTAATGAGGAGGTCTCATATCTGTTGAGACTCTGAAAGAGTATGTAAACCATACATCGATGATACTATCAATATTTAAATGTATATTTGTATATGTATTACATAACACATTAGTAATTATTACAATACAATACCAACAATTGCAACAATGGCAACAATACAGACAATATAATTCATACGACATATATCGACACACACACAAGTCCGTATATAGTGAACATTTGCCATAGTAGCAGTCAGTAATATTGTCTCTGAGACATGGAACGATGCAGTGGTTCTACTGGCATGGAGCCGCAGGCAAATCTATTTTTACATTTCAAAGATTATATTAAGTTTCTTGACGGTTGTCTTCGATACAACTTGTAAAGTTTCGTATTATTTAAATGCATTTGAGACTGCAAACTATTATTAGGGTCAGTCTGACGTGGAACTTTCAAAATGTATGTTTCATTATCAGTTTAATTATTCACTGAACTATATGTAGATTTGGGTCAGAGCCCATTCGTCCCCAAAAATTCGTCCCCCAGCATAAAAGTTGTAGATTCGGCCCCTACATAGGTGCCCATTGGTCTCCTGGTAGGGGACCAATTAATATTTTAATTAAAAATATTAAATCTACCATAGATAAAGACAATATAATTCACGCGACAAAATATCGACGCACACAATTAGAACAAACACGAATCATCGTTTGTAGTTTCTTCATAATTGTTCTTCAATACAACTTTTACACAATATTTTGATCATTAAATATGTTAGAAATACATATGTGACCTTCCCATTATCCCTTGGAGAACATTACAACACCACATTTCTAAGACAACTGAATTTCTTGACAGTTGTTCCTCGATAGAACTCAATATAGACACGATTCTAAACTTTTCAAATACATTAAACATTTAGTACATATCTCCATGTATTTTTAAATACTGAAAAGGATATCTTGTGTAGAACGACCGTAGATAACAACATGTTGTCGTATCTTGTAAATACTAATTCTAAAATACATTTATGTACTCGCCATTACAGGGCACTTTGTCGGTATGAAATATATTTTATTTAAAAGATACATCAACATTACACAGTTCTTTCCTCACTCGGACATATTTTACATAGTACAAAGTAAGTTTGTCTTAAAACTACTAGAGTACATTAGAAGTTTACATTTTGCGAAAAGATCGACACAAACACTTTATTAAAAAATCGTGACAAATCTTTATATATATAATTCTACTTTAAGTGTGTATGTCACTGAACTTCTCTTAAACGAGTGGACCGATTTTGATGAACTTTTTTGTGTGTGTTCAAGGGGATCTGGGAATGGTTTAGATTCACAATTTTGTCCGCTGGACAATGTTTTTTTAATTCGTTTTTAATTTATTAGTAGTTGTTGATTTTGGAATGTTTTACATTGGATCCGACAGACGGCGCTACCATCGCAGTGTCAAATATTATTGACGTTAGATATTGTCATAACATTTGAAAAACAATTTTCATCAAAAAGGTCTAGAATGTTTTAGCTTATTAAAAAAAGTTTAAAATTTTCAAATTAAAGACGTGTAGACAGGACAACGTCTGTCGGGTCCGCTAGTATTTTTATAAAGAAAACTTACTTTCCCATACATTTTGACGCATGTCACACAGAGACAAAACTAATTTCCATTATGTACGTTTAACAAAAAATAAATGACACGTCAGTGACGTCATGCACGAAATCACAAGGACGGAAACATTTATGTAATCGTTGTCTCTTTTTAAATGGAGATGTAGAATTACCTTTAGCCTCTATAGCGATGATTTACATAACAATACAATGAAGTTTCTTGATAGTTGTCTTCGATACAACTCTTTTACAATATTTCAATCATGAAATGAGAGAAAATACAAGTAACCCTACAATGTAGATTATTTAAAGAGTTTCTTAATGGTTGTCTTCGATACAATTCTTATGTTTTAAACATAAGTGGGAAATATTAAAGATTAGTTGTTTGTGAGACTACAAACTACTTGGAAATACTGAGTTATATTATATGGAATACTTTAATATTGTGCGACAAATTACAGTCACCTGAACAAACAATTGACTCTTGTTCTAGGATAACGAGTTTCTTGACGGTTGTCTTTGATGTAACTCTTACAAGAGTGTCGGAACTACAATGTTCCACTTTACTTGTGAACATACATTATTGCTTACTTCGTTCGTTATTGAATTAAAATATTTCGAGAGACATTTCACAATTGTCGAAATATTGTTACAGCATTAAGTATTGGTACCTATATCAATTGGTTTCTTGCCGGTTGTCCTCAATACAAGTATAACAAATGTTTCATACAACAGAACTAATATGTTCACATATATTGTTTTACTAATGAAGAAGTAAACTTGTCTGCTAGCTTCACGAACTAATGAGTTTCTTGACGGTTGTCTTCGATACAAGGTTGATCGAACATAATGGTACTAAGAGGTGACAGTTATTTCAAACACCTTCTTAATTTCACTTATTTGAGAATTGTGTATACGTACAATTATGTACCAAAATATGTTCCTAGGCTCATGGCCTTGGAACATCAAACCATAAAAATGCAGAAGAAAATTAGTCAGACTCAGTCAGACTGAAGTCACAACATTCACGTAACAAATATCGACGCACACAATCAGAACAAACACAAAGCCCTGTAAGTAGCTGTTTATGAGATTACAAGCTACTTGGACATACTGATTTATAAACATCACATTTTGTCTGAGACTTTGTTGACGGCAGTTCTTCAATAGCAAGGCTCGGATACCGGTTAAATTTTCAAACCGTTATTATGTACTTGTACGCAAAACCTTTACATTGGGTTTCGTTCGCGAAACCGGTTTTTTTAAACCGGTATTTGGAACAGTATTTTCATAAAGGTTTTTTCGGATTAACCGGTTTAGAGCAATAAAAACCGGTTAATACGACGCACATCAAAGAAATGCCGCGCGCTGTTCAGCTTATTTCAATAATAATATTTCAACGCGTGTACCGACATGTCCGACATGCCCCTCGTCGAATAAACCGGTTAATTTAGGTTAAAATAAAGTTCTTTAATGTTCACGTTCTTAAGAAAAGTTCGGAGGAAAACCGATATAAACCGGTATTAACCGGTATTTTTTAAACCGGTTCCGAGCCTTGTTCAATAGAAACATCATATTTTGACATATAGTATGGACATTTATAAAGACACAAACTACATACTTGGAAATACCGACTAGGTAAGGTGTCTTGTGATACATGGAACGTTTAACAAATCCATGGAGTATTGAGAAACCAAACATGGATATACTACACGATAGCGTGTAAGTAGACATTGGTCCACTTTTGGATGCAAATTATTGAATAGTTAAATAATTGAGGACAAGGGAGTTTCTTGACGGTTGTCTTCAATACAAATGTATGCTTGAATGTGTTTACGACGTGGAATATAACAAATAACCATCTGCACCGCTGTAGACACGGCCGAGACAAGGAGACCTGCTCGTGCTACTCTCCATACACACGACTCTGTTAGCGCCATATATTTGAAGGCGCGGGATTCTGCACATTGACAAAGCTATGGGATCCCGCGATAATGCGGGATACATCGAAACACTGACACATATAGCTAGAACTAGCACACACTATGTGATCAAAATATAATCTTTTAAAATATAATCTATATACATACATCCTGGGGCTCAATGACATAATTTCTATATTAAATACATTTTCATCAATTAACATTTCTATATAAAGACTTAACCCACAGTTATAATTCATCTTTTAACTTCATAGACTACTCAATAAGTTTCTTGACGGTTGTCTTCTATACAACGCTTTTACAATATTACAATCTTGTAAGAAGTAGAAAATATTAGTAAGTAGCAGTCTATGAGGTGACAAACTACATACTTGGAAATACTGATTGTACATCAGTTGTTTAATAATTAGCAAGTAACAATTGATGGAGTTACTAACATCACAATTACCCATCGACTGGAACCAGAAAAAAAAATTATGTTTTAACATTAAACTCATCGAAGTGTTTCTTGATGGTTGTTCTTTGATACAACTCCCAGACAAAACGTTGAACATGAAATGTGTGAGAAATATTATGTAAGTAGCTGTACATGGAGCTACAAGCTACTTGGAAATACTGAATGAGTAAATAGCATCAGGAGGTGCTCGACCACCTCGAGTATCTTGACTAGGTTTTACATTTCATAGAAGTAGGAAGAAGTTTCTTGACGGTTGTCTTCGATGCTATCCTCCCGCTATAATTACACGCAGGAAGTATCGGTAACTATATACACTACAAGCTGTATACTTGGACATACATAGGTACCACCGTGTGGCTGACGTTGTACTGTAGCCATACATTTCAATATTAAAACATTTTCAATAACATCACATTGCCTATACATTGACAATGGAATATAGAATTAAACAAGGAAGTATCTCTTACGAGGTACTGACAATCAGTATACCACAGTGGAGTTTCTTAACGGTTGTTCTTCGATACAACTCTAATACAATACTTTGATCCTATAGGCAATGTTTGTAAGCAGCTGGCAAATTGTAATATCATAATACACAGCCGACATTACAATAGTGTTGTAAGTACAACACTCACTCACACAGCGACACAATAAGTGGGGAAATGTTGGCTTTACACCACGTGGAGACGTCCCACAACACTGTAACTACAACTATCCCGCCACACATCTGTTGTGGTGGGTATAGTACACCCACACATTATTCAACCCTATAAAGGTATCATTATTTTTGTATCAATGTAACAATCCAACAACGTTTCTAATTCATCGTTTATTTATTAGATTTTTATATTACGTACATAGTTTCTTGACGGTTGTCTTCGATACAACACTCATGTTGTAATCATACAACATGTAGGAAAGAGTAGTAAGTAGCTGGAGCCACCGACTACTTGGAAATACTGACTAGGAAACACTACAACATTTAACTTACGAATACGAAGTTTGTTATAATACTTACGTATACCAGCGGGATATTCAGCATACATAAAATACAATATTGTAATTGATACGACAAATATCGACGCACACAATTAGAACAAGCGTGAAGCTCATTCGATGGCTATAAGACACAAGACACAGACAGAGGACATAGTTCATGGAGTCTGATTGAGCCGAACTATTCATTCTTTGAACAGTCTGTTGTATAGACTATGTAAAGAGTTTCTTTCTATGTTCAAACTTTTATACAACATTGATTAAGGAAGGATCCTTACACTTGGATGAGGGATTGTATAGGTGCAGAAGACATTAAATGTGTCTATCAAACCACTGCACTAAACATCGACACACACAGCTAGAACAAGCACACACCCCGTGCACTGAACTTGCTGGTAGAACATTGTACTAGACGTTGTACTAACGTTAGCACTTGTCGTAGTAAACAGAGCACACGAGTGACTCCACTCGTACAATAAGTCTCATCACACCTGCATGTGGCATTGGAAGTGAGACGTGGGACGTTTAATGACGTCATAACCAGAGAAACTCATGTTACTAAGACATATTCTAAGTCTAGGTATAAAGACAATATAATTCATGCGACATATATCGACGCATACATTAGAACAAGTGCGGTTGGCATTAGCACATTGCTTGCTACATAAGTTTCTTGACGGTTATGTTCAATACGATACAACTGTTTTCTAATATTTCAAATGAGAGGAAAACACACTTCGAAGTAGGTAGTGATTGAGTATCGTATCGGGAAAGATCATTAAATTTCCAAAATTTACTGTCCACATACAATTTCAATTACTCTCCTAGAGACGTTATATCTGACCACTTTCATCACAACATTAAGGACAATTGTGTTTCTTGATGGTTGTATTCAATACAACTTTAGACAATATTCGTATTATATGGACTCGAAAGTAACACATTATTTTTTAAGTGGCAGTTAACTACCAACTGTTTAGAAATACTGACACATTATGTAATTGTTATAGATTTTAACTACATGTGCAAAAAAGTCAGACTGAAGTCACAACATTCACGTAACAAATATCGACGCACATAATCAGAACAAACACAAAGCCCTGTAAGTAGCTGTTTATGAGATTACAAGCTACTTGGACATACTGATTTATAAACACCACATTTTGTGTGAGACTTTGTTGACGGCAGTTCTTCAATAGAGACATCATATTTTGACATATAGTATGGACATTTATTACGACACAAACTACATACTTGGAAATACCGACTAGGTAAGGTGTCTTGTGATACATGGAACGTTTAACAAATCCATGGAGTATTGAGAAATCAAACATGGATATATCACACGCAAATAAGCGTCAGTTAGATAATATTTGAAATGTTTTAATCGCATCGGTATTTATCTATCACACAATATTGTGTCACAGTCATATTATGTCGTAGGCATTAAATATCGATACACAATTAGAACAAACAAGTCCATTGTACAATATGTATTACTATTCAATTCGTTTCTTGACTGCAGTTTTTGATACAACTAGAATACATATTCCCGTAGTACATTAAACATATTGAAAAGGATATCTTGTGTAGAACGACCGTAGAGCAGCATCCTCCTCCTCAGTCGTACATTCTTGACAGAATGCTCGTGGTTGACAATGATGCATTTTCCCTGGATATCGTAGCTCTCGCGATGTGCCTCCACTTGTTGAAGTCTTCACCCGTAACCCTGGGCACGGGTTCCGCGTTATACCCCGCAGGACTGGGTCCCTGCTGAACTTCGCCATCTACACACTCCGGCCTACTGAAGTGTAAGATGCCCACCCCCGCGACATGGACGCGCCAGACAGGAATTGCCCAAGTGAAGAGTAGAGAAGGTGACTCTACTCCCCCAGGGCCGAGTTAATGGGCGTGTATGATCCCACACCCAAAGGCTTAACACTACCACTACTACAAATATAAATAAAACAACATTCAGTTGTTGTATCTTGTAAATACTAATTCTAGAATACATTTATGTACTCGCCATTACAGGGCATGTTGTCGGTATGAAATATATTTTATTTAAAAGATACATCAACATTACACAGTTCTCTCCTCACTCGGACATATTTACCCGACTGCGCCAGAAGGAGGGTTATTTACATAGTACAAAGTAAGTTTGTGTTAAAACTACTAGAGTACATTAGTACTTTACATTTAGATCGACACAAACACTTTATTAAAAAATCATGACAAATATTTTTATGAAGAAAACTTCTTTTCCCATACATTTTGACGCATGTCACACAGAGACAAGACTATTTTCCATTATGTACGTTTAACAAAAAACAAATTACATGTCAGTGACGTCATGCACAAAATGACAAGGACAGAAACATTTATATGTTTTGTTCGTCGATACAATTCTTTTATAATGTAGATTATTTAAAGAGTTTCTTAATGGTTGTCTTCAACACAATTCTTATGTTTTAAACATAAGTGGGAAATATTATTAAGGAGTAGTTGTTTGTGAGACTACAAACTACTTGGAAATACTGAGTTATATAATATGGAATTACCACATAGAACGACAAATAGTTCTATAGTGGGGAAATAGTTTTTTTATAATACCACGTCATTTACAAAGAACCCACCGAATGATGATGCAGAGGATAATTTATATCTAGCTTTAGTAGAATGAACGAGTTTCTTGACGGTTGTTTTCGATACAAACTTACAGACTCACTGAGTATAACAGTTTCATTACATGAACTGCACAAATTTTGGAAATGATCATAAATAGTAGTCCATAGTTCCATCTCTTTTGTATAAATAAAGAGAAGAATCATTTAATAAATCAGAATATAATTCATGCGGCCAACACCAAAGAAAATGAGAATATTTAGGTACTCCAGTTGACGAGAACTAGTTTCTTGACGGTTGTCTTCGATACAACTTGTAAAGTTTCGTATTATTTAAATACATTTGAGACTGCAAACTATTACTGGGGTATATTATATAATAGTTGCAATATATTAATTGAATATGAATATCAATATGATGAACTGCGCATAACACGGAAATAAAGTTGCATACATCGATAATACAATATAATTCACGCGACATATATCGACGCACACAATTAGAACAAGCGTGAAGCTCATTCGATGGCTATAAGACACAAGACACAGACAGAGGACATAGTTCATGGAGTCTGATTGAGCCGAACTATTCATTCTTTGGACAGTCTGTTGTATAGACTATGTAAAGAGTTTCTTTCTATGTTCACATTTTTATAATACAAAATAGAAAAGTCATATAGAAGAACAATTGAAAAATTGCATAAGAAGTTTCCAGACACGAGTTTCTTGACGGTTGTTCTTCGATAGAACGTAATAATATTATAGGAAATATTATTTACGTAGCGTGAAGCTCATTCGATGGCTATAAGTCACAAGACACATACAGAGGACGAATTAAGACAAATTCGACAATTGTCCCATATTATTGAATAGTATAGAAACATGAATATCTCACTTGAGACTTGTTGAGATATGTTTTACAGTACATATTATGATCACACAGACCCACAGACATATCGTTTAAATTCACAGATTATAGATTAGAAAGACAGTGCAGTGAATGTACCACAACGAAATGTACAAAGACAAGATAATTTGAATATATTTTGATTAGTGGAGTTTCTTGCTGGCTGTATTCGATACAACATTAGAAAATGTTCGTATTACATGAATGCGAAGGAAACATTAGTTAGTAGTTCTTTACTAGACTACCAACTTCGGATATAGGAACATAATTATCAACATGCCACATTAAACCTGTTAATATAACACATGGGATACAATTTCCCAAATCTGTAGAATTATAATCAGAATCGCAAACAGTGACATGATATCGCGGACTGTCCACTCCATAAGTGACATTTGTTGACTTATAGAGAATTACAAGAAGGCCCAATAAGAATAATAATATTAGAGACCGTACATTTAATATGTTGGTTACATTATAAACATCGACACACACAGCTAGAACAAGCACACACCCCGTGCACTGAACTTGCTGGTAGAACATTGTACTAGACGTTGTACTAACGTTAGCACTTGTCGTAGTAAACAGAGCACACGAGTGACTCCACTCGTACAATAAGTCTCATCACACCTGCATGTGGCATTGGCAGTGAGACGTGGGACGTTTAATGACGTCATAACCAGAGAAACTCATGTTTACAGAGAAACTGATGTTTAATTTCAAACAGACCTGTACCACGATAAAGACAATATAATTCATACGACATATATCGACGCACACAGTTAGAACAAGCACGGCGGACGGTACATTGTTAAATAACTTTGAATAAGTGGGAAGTTACAAATATTCTTGTAGTCTGAATATTCGTATTTGTATACATTCTCTGCGTATATGTATAGCTACGTAACATGTTTATATAAAGATGTCACGAATGTATTTGTAGTTTCTTGACGGTTGTCTTGATTGATGTATAAAGTTCCAAATAAGCTTCAGGTTATTTCATGGGAAGATGATGTTTTTATCACTACAAGCCATTGCAACTAAAGAGCCCTCCGAAGAACCAGTAAAACAGAAGAAAATTTTACTGCTAGAATGACCAAAGAGTTTCTTAACGGTTGTCTTCGACGCTTGAATGTATTTACGACATAGCAAACAATCATATTTTTTTTTGTATCAATATTGAAATTGAAATAATTGTGGACTTACCACGTAGACACGCATCGAACTTCAACTGGTTCTTAGTGGGGAAATGGTTGTTTTACATCATGTGGAGACGTCCACAGGGAACACCATGAAATAACTTGGAACATGGAGGAGCACCATTTGCACACTCCAGTACAATCATTACTGCGGTAGTATAGCTGAACTAGACTCGATGTTTCTTGATACATAGTTGTCCTGGAACCAATTCTGTGGAATAATGTTGTTGTACGTATACAGGGTGACTTTGAATTCGACGTATTCCTCTCGGGAGGTGATAATACAACTAATTTCCTACAAAATTAGCCCTGAGGTCCTTGGGCGGAAAGTGGCTAGTTTCTGAGATATTCAACATTTTTGGTTTTGGTAAAAAAATCCCGAATTGATTACAAAAACATCAATAAATAAAAAAATACTGGTTGGATTTTAGTAGTTTTAGTTTTAATCAGTTGCCAATACATCAGTTATCATTTATAAATACTAATAATGGCACAAATATCATTCGTTTTAAAATAGCAAGTAATTTTCTATCAAATTTTGTTTTGTGTCACTAATTTGGTCGATAGAAAACTGGATTTATTTCAAAAAAAAATATATGACACTAAGCGTACAAACTATTAGAAAAACTTCCTTGGTTTATTAGCTATCCAGAAACATAAAATTATTGACAACATTCTCAAAAATAAATTAATTAATTGATGATAGGTCGAGTGTAAAGAGAAAAGGGCAATTTCAAAATCATCTTTATTTGCAAAAAAATGTTCAAAGTAACCTTCCCTACGACGAATACATGCCCGAACACGCTTCCTTATCTCTATGACGGTCACTCTTGGACTGAATATGAGTCTAATTTCGTCATTATCTTCAAATACGTTTTGGAGAAGAATTTCGATACACGGCCTATTCCGTCTGTATAAACAAGGGACCTTATGTAAAAATCAACCGGCGTTAGGTTCTGGTCACTGTGCATGCCATGTAGTCATGTAGTGTGATCGCCCTGTCAATATAACACGTGGGAACCGAGACATCCTACCATTGCCGTACAGTAGTTCGATAGTGCTCTAAACAATCGTCGTGTTCGAATAAACTCATAATCTTGTTTCTAAATTCAAATTTAAAACAATGATCCTAGCTCATTCCTTAAAAATTAATTTTAATTTTCACCATTTAAATTATTGGGTAAAAAGTAGAGCCCAATCAAGTCATTATTAATGATACCTATCCAAACATTTGAATCAAAACCGTATCTGTGGACCTGTTGGTTTTGCTTTTTTAGATTTCGTTGACATTTTTGGGGCTAATAATGGATATTGTGATAGTTTGATCAGAGCACTATCGATCTACTGTGCGACAATGGTAGGATGTCACGGTTCCCACGTGTTATATTGACAGGGCGATCCCACTACATGACTACATGGCATGCACAGTGGCCAGAATCTAACGCCGGTTGATTTTTACATAAGGTCCCTTGTTTATACAGACGGAATAGGCCGTGTATCGAAATTCTTCTCCAAAACGTATTTGAAGATAATGACGAAATTAGACGCATATTCAGTCCAAGAGTGACCGTCATAGAGATAAGGAAGCGTGTTCGGGCATGTATTCGTCGTAGGGAAGGTTACTTTGAACATTTTTTTGCAAATAAAGATGATTTTGAAATTGCCCTTGTCTCTTTACACTCGACCTATCACCAATTAATTCATTTATTTTTGAGAATATTGTCTTTAATTTTATGTTTCTGGATAGCTAATAAACCAAGGAAGTTTTTCTAATAGTTTGTACGCTTAGTGTCATATATTTTTTTGAAATAAATCCAATTTTCTATCGACCACATTAGTGACACAAAACAAAATTTGATAGGAAATTACTTGCTATTTTAAAACGAATTATATTTGTGCCATTATTAGTATTTATAAATGATAACTGATGTATTGGCAACTGATTAAAACTAAAACTACTAAAATCCAACCAGTATTTTTTTATTTATTGATGTTTTTGTAATCAATTCGGGATTTTTTTACCAAAACCAAAAATGTTGAATATCTCAGAAACTAGCCACTTTCCGCCCAAGGACCTCAGGGCTAATTTTGTAGGAAATTAGTTGTATTATCACCTCCCGAGAGGAATACGTCGAATTCAAAGTCACCCTGTATAATGGCAATACAAAACGTTTCTTACCGGTTATCTTTGATACAAATTTGGCAATTTTTGTATTATGTAAATACGTAGGAAGCATTTGTAGAAACACGCTTATGAGACTAAACACCACTTAGATATACTGACTAGGTGAGTCTCACTTGAATACTTATACAGAACACCGACATCCATAAACACCAGTTATCTTCCTAAGTAACACACAACCAGCGCACAAGATATATCAAAGAGGGGAATGATTTAACTCCATAGACTGCTTGCTACTCTTGTGATAGTCATAAAACATACAACTTTGATATGACCGTTCTTTGTTTCTTGACGGTTGTCCTTCGCTCAACTCTAAGACAATACTTTGACCATGAAATATGTAGCGATCATTACATAAGTAGCTGTACATGACACTACAAACTACTTGGAAATACTGAGTAAGTCTCAGCGGACGACAAAATGAAGAAAGGCGCCCCGCCTTGTGAGACACGGAATATTTAGGTTGGATAAACTAGCAACATCCAATTATAATAAATATAGACTCGAAATATTGAAATACCACTTAGAACCACAATTATTCCACGTGGGGAAATTTATGTTTTATATTGAGTCGTAAGAATATTAAAGAATAACTAGTAATAGAACAGTGCCTCAAAACAATTAGAGACACATGGTACAATATAGAGTTTCTTGACGGTTGTCTTCGACACAAGCTAACATGCAACACTCATAGAACATTAGATATAGTTGCAGTCAGTAATATTGTTGTACCAAATATCGACGCGCACAGCGTCTCACCGGACGGTGAGTGTAGATGAAAACTTTATAGGCATACCAAAGATTCGTACAAACTTTTGGATGACAAACTATCTAATGAGTTTCTTGACGGTTGTCCTTCGATAGAACTTTATACAATACTGTTCCTTGGATTTGTAGAAACAGTACAGAAATGTTTGTGACTATGTAGATGTACACGAAGCTACAGCTACAAGACGCGCAGTCATACTGACTAACTGGAGGCATCCTACATCTCGCGCCGGTTGTACTCGATACTACTTTTATATATTATCGTGTTATATAAACACTTGGAAATATTCTCAAGTAGTCACTTGTGAGACTATACTCTACTTGGAAACACTGACAAGACTATTAAGTCTCAGATAATATAAGTAAATGAATATAATGATATTGCACATACGTAGGACCTCTATATCCATACTGTTGATACATCAAGTTCCACGTACAAAACCACGTCAATGGCGGTCTAAGTGGAGGAATTGTTTCATAAATCTTGTGAAGACGTTCAGAGACATGTCGGTAAATACCATTTACATTGTCATTGTTAAACATATTCTTTTTAATTCTCTGTTGAAATTACTTGATTGTAGCACATCATATTTTCACAACCGCAGTCATTCTTGCGGACATAGAATAGCATCAGATAGAGATATATTTATGCCATTTCCAAGTCAATGGAGTTTCTTGACGGTTGTCTTCAATGCAACATATATTTAATTTTGATACATATTTCATATCACATGAAATACTGAAAAGGATATCTTGTGTAGAACGACCGTAGAGCAGCATCCTCCTCCTCAGTCGTACATTCTTGACAGAACGCTCGTGGTTGACAATGATGCATTTTCCCTGGATATCGTAGCTCTCGCGATGTGCCTCCACTTGTTGAAGTCTGCACCCGTAACCCTGGGCACGGGTTCCGCGTTATACCCCGCAGGACTGGGTCCCTGCTGAACTTCGCCATCTACACACTCCGGCCTACTGAAGTGTAAGATGCCCACCCCCGCGACATGGACGCGCCAGACAGGAATTGCCCAAGTGAAGAGTAGAGAAGGTGACTCTACTCCCCCCAGGGCCGAGTTAATGGGCGTGTATGATCCCACACCCAAAGGCTTAACACTACCACTACTACAAATATAAATAAAACAACATTCAGTTGTTGTATCTTGTAAACACTAATTCTAGAATTCATTTATGTACTCGCCATTACAGGGCATTTTGTCCGTATGAAATATATTTTATTTAAAAGATACATCAACATTACACAGTTCTCTCCTCACTCGGACATATTTTACATAGTACAAAGTAAGTTTGTCTTAAAACTACTAGAGTACATTAGTACTTTACATTTTGCGAAAAGATCGATACAAACACTTTATTAAAAAATCGTGACAAATATTTTTATGAAGAAAAGAAAAACCAAATAACATATCAGTGACAGAAATATTTATGTTATTGTTGTCATTTTTTAATGGAGATGTAAAATTACCTTTAGTCTCTAGCGATGATTTACATAACAATACAATGAAGTTTCTTGATAGTTGTCTTCGATACAACTCTTTTACAATATTTCAATCATGAAATGAGGGAAAATAGAAGTAACCCTATAATGTAGATTATTTAAAGAGTTTCTTAATGGTTGTCTTCAACACAATTCTTATGTTTTAAACATAAGTGGGAAATATTAAAGAGTAGTTGTTTGTGAGACTACAAACTACTTGGAAATACTGACTTATATAATATGGAATTACCACATAGAACGACAAATAGTTCCATAGTGGGGAAATAGATTTTTAAATATCACGTCATTTACAAAGAGGAACTAAGTCAAGTACTTAATAATTTGTCAAGACGTATGAGTATGAGATATTTTAAATATAATTTCAAGCGTCAAATATCGACGCACACAATTAGAACAAACAAGTCCGTTGCATACTAGACTAAGCAACGAATTTCTTGACATTTGA
This sequence comes from Spodoptera frugiperda, assembly GCF_023101765.2. Taxonomy (NCBI): domain Eukaryota; kingdom Metazoa; phylum Arthropoda; class Insecta; order Lepidoptera; family Noctuidae; genus Spodoptera; species Spodoptera frugiperda. The sequence goes on from NC_064230.1 coordinate 4,418,049, forward strand.
AACATGGGATATTTAAAAATCCACTATTCTTTCAATGTTCAACACATGATATTTTTCTATGTCGTATTAAATAATGGTAAAATATGACATTATCACGTAGCACTACAAATAGTTGTAAGTGCGGAAACAAGTCTCCGTAGTCGCACTATAGGCGGTTAGTTCCGGAGATGGAGGATCGAAGTCAACCGAGACAAAAGCATCAGAATATCGTGATCAGATCGTATCGTCGTCGATCGTATAACACTATACGATAGGAAAATATGCATATCCAGGGACTGTTTCATTAAATATTGAATAATATTGTTTGCACGGAGTTTCTTGACGGTTGTCTTTAATGCTATCCTCACGCTATATTTATATGTAGGAAGTATCGGATAGTTGTCTCTCAATGACATTAAGTATGAAGAAGTTAAATCATGTACATTCCGCAGTACACACGGAGCGACCACTTCAATGACTTACTAAGTGGGAAAATATTTTTAATACAAAAAATTGGTACCGGATTAAGATTGCCGGCTTCTAGAACAACGAGTTTCTTGACGGTTGTCTTTGATGTAACTCTTACAAGAGTATGAGGACTTCATTGTGGGAACTGCAATGTTCCACTTTACTTGTGAACAAATATTTCGCATGAAACAGTTGATTATAGGAATACAAAGATTAATGAGCTGTCGGACACAAGACATGGACATGAGTGAGACGACATAGATAAAGACAGTACTTCATGCAAGTATCAAGTATTCTATGAAATAATCGATTACAACAAACACAGTTCATCGCTTGACGTTTCTTGACGGTTGTCCTTCGATACAACTCTAATACAATACTTTGACCATGAAATATGTAGCGATCATTACATAAGTAGCTGTACATGACACTACAAACTACTTGGAAATACTGAGTAAGTCTCAGCGGACGACAAAATGAAGAAAGGCGCCCCGCCTTGTGAGACATGGAATATTTAGGTTGGATAAACTAGCAACATCCAATTATAATAAATATACACTTGAAATATTGAAATACCACTTAGAACCACAATTATTCCAAGTGGGGAAATTTATGTTTTATATTGAGTCTTAAGAATATTAAAGAATAGCTAGTCATTGAACAATGCCTTAAGACAATTAGAGACACAGGATACAATATATAGTGTCTTGACGGTTGTCTGCGACACACGCTAACATACAACACTCATAGAACATTAGATATAGTTGCAGTCAGTAATATTGTTGAACCAAATATCGACGCACACAGCGTCACATCGAGCGCCTGAATGTAGTGCCGCCTTCTGAGACATGAAATGTTATTTATTATATTCATAGATTTACAGTTAATATTGCAATCATTATTACTATTCAACTGAATATTTTTTGAGATTAATCCCGATTAAAGTCAAATATATTGCTTTACTAATAAAGAAGTAAACTTGTCTGCTAGCTTCACCAACTAATGAGTTTCTTGACGGTTGACGGACATTTATTCTTAACTAACACCTCTGGTGCCTGAATGTAGTGCTTCCTTCTAAGACATGAAACATTATTTGGAAAGTTCTTGGTTTTACAGTTACTACTGCAAGCATTATTAATATTCAGTCGGGATTGATCCCGATTAAAGTCAAATATATTGTTTTACTAATGAAGAAGTAAACTTGTCTGCTAGCTTCACGAACTAAAGAGTATCTTACCGATTGTCTTCGATACAATATTGTTCGAACATAATTATTTGATCGTCTATTTATACTTTCATGGAACAATAACAAATTGACAGATATTTTAACGTAATCAGCAGTTTCTTGACGGTTGTACTTCGATACATGTTCGAGCAGTGTATGTCACCACATACTACTTGGACATACTGACTAGATAGCGCACAATGCGCGTATTTATGGGGCTGCCTGTAGAGACATGTTACATAGTATACAATGTGATAGGCGTGGGACTTCTAACCCGTTAAGGCTGAGTACTACATCTAATTTTATCGACAAAAAAAATAATATGGGGGGTTGAACCCCTAATTGAAAATATAGGAAAATAGTGATATTTACGGTAAGAATAATTCACAAATGATTTTTTTTCTCACCAAAACATTATCAAACATATGAAAAAAGTAATGAATTAGTTAGCTAAGGTTATTAGCTACCGTTTATCGTCTTTTTTTTTGTTTCTACGACGCATACAACCTTTGATATCAAAAAAAGTAAAAAAAATATTAAAATAGCCATAATTTTTAGGGGGAGGGGATTCGACCCCTTCGACCCAGGACTTTTGTCGATAAAATTAGATGTAGTATTCAGCCTTAACGGGTTAGAAGTCTCGCCCCTATCACATTAATATCCAATGTATATTACTTTGTATATACGAATACTGCACGTACAACGATCACTTCAATGGCGTCCTAAGTTAGAAAACGCTTGTTTATGAACATACTGATCCATAATATGTGGCAAGGAAGTATATTCTTGGATGAGAATATAACATAAAACTCTTTCCTTTCATAGAATAAGTTTCTTGACGGTTGTATTTGATACAACTTTATAAACATCGCACCGTTAGTACGAAGTAAATATGTATACATAAGTAGCTGTGTGTGAGAGTACAAGCTACTCGGACATAATTATAATTATAAAATCACATACATCAGTGAAAGATAAGTCAATCGCTCGTCAGTTGTCTTCGATACAACTGTGGATAATTACGTACTGCTTATTGAAGTAAGCACTACTTCAGTAGGTAAGTACCTAGTTACAACGTAAATATTTGATTATCACGCCAATAGTCAAGAACAATATATTATCTTCAAGTAGTATTAGTGAAGTAGTTTCTTGACGGTTGTCTTCGACACAAGTTTAGTTCTGAATAGTAAATTAATGTTATTCGATCACGATCCATTTAATGGCGTTCCAAGTAGGGAAACGCTTGTTTATGAACACACTGATCCATAATATATGACCATGCCACCGTTTTACTTGAACTGCTATAGAATCTTCAACTTTACCAAAATCTTTCATTTCATAGACTGTACAACAAGTTTCTTGACGGTTGTCTTCGATACAACGTTGACAGAACATATAGTACCTAGCTGTGTATGTGGCTACACACTACTGTGGAATACTGACTGGGTAGATGTCATAGCGTTTGTTGCCATTAAACTACAGAACGAAATGATCAAATTGAATGATATATTTAGAGCGCCAAATATCGACGCACACAATTAGAACATTGGCGGTTATTCATTTTTAGTGATAAATGTACAAAACATAGTGTTATGAAAGTATTATAGGATAATGTTGACATTTCAAAAGCAACTAATTAATGATTAGCTGTTAAATATTAAACTACAAACGAGTTAGTAATTACAACGATAATAAATAGACAAATGTCATTGAGGCTGTCGTAGAAGAAAACGGAAACATCGGAGACAATATGTAGGTACTCCAGTAGACGAGAACTAGTTTCTTGACGGTTGTCTTCGATACAACGCTTGTTTAATATACCAATTACGAAACAAGGGGAGAATATTACTTGAAAATACTGATTGAGTCAACCTCATCGGGCACCATATGTGATATGGGCCTCGTTGAACAAATTCATTGGAGTTCCAACGTTTGGGGAAACAGTTGTTTGTTCACAATATATTAATATTGGCATTTATTCATCGAATATGAATATCAATGTGACGAACTGGACAAAATACTAAAAAGATGGATAATTACTTAGATAAGACAATATAATTCACGCGACAAACATCGACGCACACATCTAGAATAAACTAGTCTGTCGCTACACTACTCAACGTTTCTTACTGGTTGTCTTCGCTACAACTTTAATAAATACAATATATTTATGTCGCACGTAATTACACAGGGCATATACTAATTGTAATCAGCAGTTTATGTAACTGCAAAGTATTTGTACATACTATATAGATACATCAGCATTACCTGGAGATACTGAGTAAAGAACATTAAAACGGTGTTCGATGTCGCACAAGGAAGCTTGAAGCGAAGCGCTTCGTGTGTGTGGGTGAGATATCTACCATGAATCGGTGACGCCTCGACGATTGAGCTTAAAGGAAAAAGTACATTTACAATGAGTACGTTACGAGTTTCTTGATGTTTGTCTTTGATACAAGCGTGGCACATGTTAGATACGGACACTCCACGAGCGAGCACTTTAATGTCGTCCTTAGTGTGGAAATATTAGAGTTTGTTTTCGAGTGTATAGTGAAACGGAGCACAAACCACTATACAAACTACTAGAAACATTAATGAGGAGGTCTCATATCTGTTGAGACTCTGAAAGAGTATGTAAACCATACATCGATGATACTATCAATATTTAAATGTATATTTGTATATGTATCACATAACACATTAGTATTTTATTATTACACGCGTATTTTTGTTCGTAATAGAAAACATTTTTGAAAACGACTGTAATATAGACATAGACTATAGTTGTTACATAGACATACACACATTCATACGTTTCTTGACGGTTGTGTTCAATACGATACAACTCTCTTACAATATTTCAAATGAGAGGAAAATATTTGTAAGTAGTAGTCTACAAGGTGACAGACTACACACTTGGAAGTAGGTACTGATTGAGTACCTTATCGGGAAAATTCATTGAATTTTAAAAGATTACTGTCCACTTACAACACAGACAAAGACAAAACGGAGAATGCTTCGTAACTATACTCCTATTTGGGATAATGTTGCTGTACGTATATAATGGCAATACAAAACGTTTCTTGACGGTTGTTCTTCGATGTAACATATATTTTATCTTAATACATATTTCATATTACATGAACCACTGAAAAGGATATCTTGTGTAGAACGACCGTAGAGCAGCATCCTCCTCCTCAGTCGTACATTCTTGACAGAATGCTCGTGGTTGACAATGATGCATTTCCCCGGATATCGTAGCTCTCGCGATGTGCCTCCACTTGTTGAAGTCTTCACCCGTAACCCTGGGCACGGGTTCCGCGTTATACCCCGCAGGACTGGGTCCCTGCTGAACTTCGCCATCTACACACTGCGGCCTACTGAAGTGTAAGATGCCCACCCCCGCGACATGGACGCGCCAGACAGGAATTGCCCAAGTGAAGAGTAGAGAAGGTGACTCTACTCCCCCAGGGCCGAGTTAATGGGCGTGTATGATCCCACACCCAAAGGCTTAACACTATTACTACTACTATATAATACATTCATATAATTACATTTTTGATATTACTTTATGCACCCGCCATCACAGGGCATTGTCTCGTTGAGTTACATTTTATTTATAAGTTGTGTTAATATTACACAGTTCTCTCCTCACTCGGATATATTCTACTTAACTTACAAAGTAAGTGCGTCTTAAACCTCCGTGAGTACAATTGTATTTTAATATTCCAAATGTTGATAAAGTATACATTGAACGTACAACATTTTGATACACAATTCAATACAAACGATACAAAACTTTTATAAAAAACCAACATAAATATTATTGTGATGAAGAAAATGCAGTTTCCCGTACATTTTGTAGCATGCCATACAAAACCAATCACCGAATTCCAATATTTCAACAAAAATAAAACAAATGACATGTCAGTGACGTCATGCACAAAATGACAAGGACAGAAACATCGTATTCTCTTTCTAAATCCATTTACTAAACTTTCTTCATTCCAATACAAATAAAAAACAATTGACACGTCAATGACGTCAGACCCAAAATGACAAAGACAGACGCATTCATTTTATTCTCGTCTCTTTTTAATGGAGATAAATATACTACTTTTTTACTTTTAATGATGATTTACAAGTAACCCTACAATGTAGATTATTTAAAGAGTTTCTTAATGGTTGTCTTCGATACAATTCTTATGTTTTAAACACAAGTGGGAAATGTTAATAGTAGTTGTTTGTGAAACTACAAACTACTTGGAAATACTGAGTTATATAATATGGAATTACCACATAAAACGACAAACAGTTTTTAAATATCCCGTCATTTACAAAGACGAAATATACAGTCAAGTACCTAATAATTTGTCAACACACGAGACAGTGGACATCGACTCAAACTCCTCGGACGATTTTGATATATTTTAAATATAATTTCACGCGTCAAATATCGATGCACACAATTAGAACAAACAAGTCCGTTGCATACTAGACTAAGTAACGAATTTCTTGACATTTGAAACATGGGATATTTAAAAATTCACTATTCTTTCAATGTTCAACACATGATATATTTCTATATCGTATTAAATAATGGTAAAATATGACATTACCACGTAGCACTACAAATAGTTGTAAGTGCGGAAACAAGTCTACGTAGTCGCACTATAGGCGGTTAGTTCCGGAGATGGAGGATCGAAGTCAACCGAGACAAAAGCATCAGAATATCGTGGTCAGATCGTATAACACTATACGATAGGAAAATATCCATATCCAGGGACTTCTTCATTAAATATTGAATAATATTGTTTGCACGGAGTTTCGTGACGGTTGTCTTCGATGCTATATCACGCTATAATTATACGCAGGAAGTATCGGTAAGTTGTCTCTCAATGACATTAAGTATGAAGAAGTTAAATCATGTACATTCCGCAGTACACACGGAGCGACCACTTCAATGACTTTCTAAGGGGGGAAATATTTCAGTCATGTCGTAATGCCATAAATAATATAAAATCAGATTTTCGACTTCTAGAACAACAAGTTTCTTGACGGTTGTCTTCGATGTAACTCTTACAAAAGTGTGAGGACTTCATTGTGGGAACTGCAATGTTCCACTTTACTTGTGAACAAATATTTCGCATGAAACAATTGATTATAGGAATACAAAGATTAATGAGCTGTCGGACACAAGACATGGACATGAGTGAGACGACATAGATAAAGACAGTATTCATGCTGCAAAGATCTACGACTTTAATATTTAGGAAATAGTTTTAACTCTCATCGCACACTACAACAGGCGCGGCCTGGTGGCACATGGAATATTCAACATTCCGTCTCGTATTGTTATATACAACATTATACTTCTATTAGTTTTACACTTTTATATTTTTGTCTGAGAAAATGGGAAGTTATTTTTTTGTAATTCATAGACTATGCAACGAGTTTCTTGACGGTTGTACTCAATACAAGCCACACAACAGTCATGAACAATCCAATACATGGAAGTTATTTAATGAACTTGTATCGGATCGTGAGACTCGGAATATTAACAAATATATTGAACTTACAATATACAATACTGAAGTAGCAATACAATGTTAGTTTGTATGTTCATTCATATCATTTCTATTCAACCTCTTTATAACGTGTGTTTACGTAAACATTACAATGCACACACAAGACAGAAGAAATATCATATTCCACGTAGAAACACCACTTCAATGGCGACATTAGTGGGGGAAGTAAACTGCACAAGTTAATACAATAAGTGGTATGTACCACAAATACACGTATCGATCGCCGCACACACTTACAACAAGCATAACGCTCATTGGACGGTTGTTGGTCATTGGACAAAATATTTGTATGACATTACATTACATAATATACTAGAAAGAGAGATACCTATGTATGTATAAGACGCATGAACATACAACATAAGTGTTGAACTTTATATTTCACAAACTATGTATTTAGTTTCTTGACGGTTGTGCTTCGACACAAGGTTAATTTAAAATAATTATTTCATTGTTTACCTTTCATTTCTTTTATTTCTATATTTTCCAAACGTATTAAATTTACGTCTAGATACGAGTTTCTTACCTTCTTTGGAAGGAATTCTTGTAAAAAAGTAAGTACTTATTTATAAAGGGGGGATGATGGTTTTAACACTGCCAGCCATTGCAATTATAGCCACGCTGCCATAGAAAGGAACTGATTTAACTTTGAGACTGACCAATGAGTTTCTTGACGGTTGTCTTCAATACAACTACACTAACTTATATACAACAATTGAAGAATATTCAGTATACTCTTGTATATGTATGTTCCATATTCAACATTTAAAATGTAGATAATACGACATTACCACGTAGAACGACAAATAGTTGTAAGTGGGGAAACTGTTGTTTTATATCGCGACAAGTTTAGAAAAGATGACGAGTTGCTGTTACCTCTACACTGTAACTACTGCTCTACTGGCATCTTACGATGGAAAATGCTTGGATTATATCGTGATCATATATTCACACAAAAAGTTATTCACCATTAAAGAAGAATATGTACTTGTAATCTAATAATTGACTCAGTTGCTATGGTAACGAGTTTCTTGATGGTTGCCTTCGATACATCTGTAATACAATAGTTTGACCATGAAATATCTTACAGGAAATATTCGTAAGTAGCAGATTGTTGTATTACAATAAACATTCAACATTATAATGTGAACTACCCACTTACAGCGACCACACGTAATAAGTGGGGAAAGATCACTTCAATGAAAGTACCACTAAGTGGGGAAATAGTTGATTCATATCGTGCTGCAATGGTCGCAGAGAGAAATATTAGTGTTCCACAAGACCAGTACTAAAAGAAAAGATAGTTATAATTATTACATTTCGAAAAGACAAGAAAGTTTCTTGACGGTTAACAGAGGAACATGATGTCTGTGGGACATTCCTTCCAGTCACCGCATTAAACACGAACGTACCACTTAGAGCGACACAGTTCTAAGTGGGGATATTATTGTTTTATCTCACAATAGACTCCATAAAGGACATTAGACGAAGTATTTGTTACCGAAATAATTATGTAGCGCACACATGTATAGCTACATGAGGACATTACTTCAGCGTTTACTAGCTGTTACCCGCGACCTCGTCGGCAATAGTTGATTTATATCGAGCTGCGATGTTCGCAGACAGAGAGGGAGAGTCTTAACTCGGTTTGGAACAAAAAATATTGAAAAATTGTGTCAATTAGTGACCCAAAGATTTGCACACATGAAAACCACATTCGTAGACAACATTAGGCTCAATACAGTTTCTTGATGGTTGTATTCGATACAACTTTAGACAATATTCGTATTATATGAACACGAAAGTAACATTATTTTGTAAGTGGCAGTTAACTACCAACTGTTTAGAAATACTGACTATAACTCATTACCAAATAATTTTACTTTCTATACATATTGATTTGGAGTTTCTTGATGGTTGTATTCGATACAACTTTAGACAATATTCGTATTGTATGAACACGAAAGTAACATATTATTTTGTAAGTGGCAGTTAACTACCAACTGTTTAGAAATACTGACTATAACTCATTACCAAATAATTTTACTTTCTATACATATTGATTTGGAGTTTCTTGATGGTTGTATTCGATACAACTTTAGACAATATTCGTATTGTATGAACACGAAAGTAACATTATTTTGTAAGTGGCAGTTAACTACCAACTGTTTAGAAATACTGACTATAACTCATTACCAAATAATTTTACTTTCTATACATATTGATTTGGAGTTTCTTGATGGTTGTATTCGATACAACTTTAGACAATATTCGTATTGTATGAACACGAAAGTAACATATTATTTTGTAAGTGGCAGTTAACTACCAACTGTTTAGAAATACTGACACATTATATAATTGTTTTAGATTTAATTTCATTTTATATCATTTATTCTTAACTAACACCTCTGGTGCCTGAATGTAGTGCTTCCTTCTAAAACACGATGCATTATTTAGAAAATTCATTGGTTGTACAGTTATGATTGATCCAACAATAAACAACAAAGAGGATATTTGTCAGGAATAATCCCGATCTGATTAAACAAATATTGTTTTACTAATGAAGAAGTAAACTTGTATGCTAGCTTCACGAACTAATGAGTTTCTTGACGGTTGTCTTCGATACAAGGTTGATTGAACATAATTATTTGATCGTCTATCTATATCTTCCAAATGTATTAAATTTACGTCTTGATACGAGTTTCTTAACTTCTTTTGAAGGAATTCTTATAAAAAAGTTATTGTATAGGAAACATTTTATAAGTAGCCATTTATCAGATTACAAGCTACTTGAAAAAACTCATTCTGCAAAACCGGAGAGGGGCAAACCCTTAAGACATGACATAGACACACGACAAATATCGACAATAAGTTTCAGTTTTTTAATATTGACTAAGGTTGTCTCCTCGGTCATCTAATAACAAGGAATCATTATGGAAGCTTACATTATCACTGTAAGGAAGAATAACGAAATCATTTCATTCCAAGACAAGTTGGTTTCTTGACGGTTGTTCTTCGATACAACACTTACAATATTACAATCTTGTAAGAAGTAGAAAGTATTAGTAAGTAGCAGTCTATGAGGTGACAAACTACATACTTGGAAATACTGATTGAGTCAACCTCATCGGGCACCATATGTGATATGGGCCTCGTTGAACAAATTCATTGGAGTTCCAACGTTTGGGGAAACAGTTGATTCTTCACAATATATGAATATTGGCATTTATTAATTGAATATGAATATCATACACAAGACATGGACATGAGTGAGACGACATAGATAAGAGATGCAAGTACCAAGTATTCTATGAAATAATCGACTACAGCAAGCACAGTTCATCGCTTGACGTTTCTTGACGGTTGTCCTTCGATACAACTCTAATACAATACTTTAACCATGAAATATGTAGCGACCATTACATAAGTAGCTGTACATGACACTACAAACTACTTGGAAATACTGAGTATTGTAAATCTGATTGAAAAAGAGTAACCTATGGAGTTTCTTGCTCGTTCTTCTCCATAGGAATCTACACTTTGGAACGAGCAAATAGCTTCACTAGAGGACTGACCGACAGACAGACGTTATTAATATTATTATATTTGCTTTGACGTTCAAAAGTGCCTTTCTGGTCTATTTGAAATAAATGATTTTGACTTTGACTTTGACTTTGAGTAAGTCTCAGCGGACGACAAAATGAAGAAAAGCGCCCCACCTTGTGAGACATGGAATATTTAGGTTGGATAAACTAGCAACATCAAATTATAATAAATATACACTTGAAATATTGAAATACCACGTAGAACCACAATTGTTCTAAGTGGGGAATTGATGTTTTATATTGAGTCGTGAGAATATTAAAGAATATTAATACTTTATATTCGGTTACTCTTCGGTACAACTCTCGTGTTGTAATCACCTTCTATTATAATTAACGAAATATATCTTAAGTACACTCATAATCACTCAATAAGTTTCTTGATAGTTGGTTTTCGATACATATTCCTGTATTACATGAAATGTTGAGATATTACACTTGGATATTCCGGAATGAGGACTTTAATGGCGTAGCTTACACCATCCGTCACAAGACATTGAAAACTGTTGTGTTCAATACAACGCTTTTACAATATTTCAATCATGACATGAAAGAAACATTGTAAGTAGCAGTTTATGCCACTATAGTACTATAAACTACTTGGACATACAAAGTCAGTCTCATCGAGCGCCTGAATGCGGAGTTGAGACGTGGAATATTTCAAACATCATACAATTTCAATTACTCTCCTAGAGACGTCATATCTGACCACCTTCATCACAACATTAAGGACAATTGTCATTATTAACGTACAATTAAATATTTGGCAGCATTAATCCCGATTAAAGTCAAATATATTGCCTTACTATTCTATTATTGGGGAATAAACTTGTCTGCTAGCTTCACGAACTAATGAGTTTCTTGACGGTTGTCTTCGATACAAGATTGATCGACCATAATTATTCGATCGTCTACCTATATCTTTCAAACATATTAAATTTACGTCTAGACACAATGTACATACATACGTAGGAAAATATTTACATATTCCACGTAGAAACACCACTTCGTGGAAAGTAGACGAACATGTTAACCTTCCGAACCGACTCAAATGACCTAAAATTTGGATTTCGGAGAAGATCTCTTCTCCGAAATCCAAATTTTAGGTTTATTCGAAGGATTTATTCGAAGCAAAATTTGGATGAAATAAACTATCTAATAAGTTTCTTGACGGTTGTCCTTCGATAGAACTTTATACAATACTGTTCCTTGGATTTGTAGAAACAGTACAGAAATATTTGTAACTATGTAGATGTACATGAAGCTACAGCTACAAGACGCGCAGTCATACTGACTAACTGGAGGCATCCTACATCTCGCGCCGGTTGTACTCGATACTACTTTTATATATTATCGTGTTATATAAACACTTGGAAATATTCTCAAGTAGTCACTTGTGAGACTATACTCTACTTGGAAACACTGACAAGACTATTAAGTCTCAGATAATATAAGTAAATGAATATAATGATATTGCACATACATACGTAGGACCTCTATATCCATACTGTTGATACATCAAGTTCCAATAAGTGGAGGAATTGTTTCATAAATCTTGTGAAGACGTTCAGAGACATGTCGGTAAATCCCATTTACATTATCAAAGAAATACTTGAAATATATTTGTGCCATTTCCTAGAACATGGATTTTCTTGACGGTTGTCTTCGATGTAACATATATTTTATCTTAACACATATCTCATATCACATGATATACTGAAAAGGATATCTTGTGTAGAACGACCGTAGAGCAGCATCCTCCTCCTCAGTCGTACATTCTTGACAGAATGCTCGTGGTTGACAATGATGCATTTTCGCTGGATATCGTAGCTCTCGCGATGCGCCTCCACTTGTTGCGGTCTTCACCCGTAACCCTGGGCACGGGTTCCGCGTTATACCCCGCAGGACTGGGTCCCTGCTGAACTTCGCCATCTACACACTCCGGCCTACTGAAGTGTAAGATGCCCACCCCCGCGACATGGACGCGCCAGACAGGAATTGCCCAAGTGAAGAGTAGAGAAGGTGACTCTACTCCCCCCAGGGCCGAGTTAATGGGCGTGTATGATCCCACACCCAAAGGCTTAACACTACCACTACTACAAATATAAATAAAACAACATTCAGTTGTTGTATCTTGTAAATACAAATTCTAGAATACATTTATGTACTCGTCATTACAGGGCATTAATTTTGTCTGTATGAAATATATTTTATTTAAAAGATGCATCAACATTACACAGTTCTCTCCTCACTCGGACATATTTTACATAGTACAAAGTAAGTTTGTCTTAAAACTACTAGAGTACATTAGTACTTTACATTTTGTGAAAAGATCGACACAAACATTTTATTAAAAAATCCTGCCAATATTTTTATGAAGAAAACTTACATTCCCATACATTTTGATGCATGTCACACTGAGGCAAGACAAATAAAAAACAAATGACACGTCAATGACGTCATGCACAAAATGACAAGGACAGAAATATCGTATTCTCTTTCTAAATCTATTTACCGAACTTTCTTTGGTCCAATACGAATAAAAAACAATTGACATGTCAATGACGTCAGACCCGAAATGACAAGGGTAGAAACATGTATGTTATTGCTGTCTCTTTCTAAATTTCACTTTTGTCTTTCGATATAATTTGAACAATATTTTGTATTGTAACTCATAATGGACATGAATCCGGTAATTATTGTCTTTTCAATTTGAGAAAATATATTCTTTAAGATAATAATTTTATTCTTTCGTCGAATTTCCACGCGCTACAATAATAGTGTAGATTATTAATTTTTATTTTTAACCCCCGACGTAAAAAGAGGGGTGTTATAAGTTTGACGTGTCTGTCTGTCTGTCTGTCTGTCTGTCTGTCTGTGGCATCATAACTCCCGAACGGACGCAGCGATTTCAATTTAGTTTTTTTCGTATGAAAGGGGACTTATGTGCGAGTGTTTATAGACATGTTTGATGAAAATCGGTTGAGCCATTTTAAAGTTATGGGCGGTGAAAGTGGGGAGATTAGCCGAAGGTCTGCAAATATACTGGGATGGGATCTCAAATTAAACCGCACTGAAAGAATATATTGAAAGATATTATTTTTTCGTATTAACAAAAATAAAAAATTAAATAAAAAATTAAAAAATAAAATTAAATTAAAAATTTAATAACAAAAATATAAAATTTTTAATTTAACGTTTTATTATAAACAAAAAATCTGGCACCAATGTAATCTTTAGCCTACTTATAGAAACAAAAACTAGTAATTAATAAGTAAAAAAAAGCGAACGAGCTTGACCTTAGATGTAATCTTTACCTTAACAAGAATCGAAATTATAGTAAGTATATGTAATATACTAAGCCTAACTTAACTTAACCTAACCTACCTATAAAAAGTATAAAATAAAAAATTAAATTAAAAATTTAAAAAACCCCCGACACAAAAACTTAATTTTCCTTTAAAAAGTAAATAATAATAAAAGAAACTTAATCTTAAAGTACCTAAGAATGTACTAATAATTCTAAAAAAAAAAATACGTTACGTTGGGGGACCGCATGAATACGGACTGCACACCGCCGCCCGCGCCGCTATATTTCTATTTTCTGCGTTATAGTTAAGTAGTTACTTAAACATCAATTTACTTTAATGTTAACACCAAGCAAGTGATACTAATGAAAAAATCATAGAGAAGTAAGAAATAATTAGGAGCGGTCCCCCAACGCGACGTATTTTTTTTTAGAATTATTAGTACATTCTTAGGTACTTTAAGATTAGGTTTTTTTATTATTTTTTACTTTTTAAAGGGAAATTAAGTTTTTTATGTCGGGGGTTTTTTAAATTTTTAATTTAATTTTTTAATGGAGATATAGAATTACCTTTAGTCTCTAGCGATGATTTACATAACTATACAATGAAGTTTCTTGATAGTTGTCTTCGATACAACTCTTTTACAATATTTCAATCATGAAATGAGGGAAAATACAAGTAACCCTACTATGTAGATTATTTAAAGAGTTTCTTAATGGTTGTCTTCGACATAATTCTTATGTTTTAAACATAAGTGGGAAATATTGAAGAGTAACTAGTTGTTTGTGAGACTACAAACTACTATGAAGTACTAAGTTATATAATATGGAATACTTTAATATTGTGCAACAAATTACAGTCACCTGAACAAATAATTGACTCTTGTTCTAGGATAACGAGTTTCTTGACGGTTGTCTTTGATGTAACTCTTACAAGAGTGTCGGAACTACAATGTTCCACTTTACTTGTGAACATACATTATTGCTTACTTCGTTCGTTATTGAATTAAAATACTTCGAGAGACATTTCACAATTGTCGAAATATTGTTACAGCATTAAGTATTGGTACCTATATCAATTGGTTTCTTGCCGGTTGTCCTCGATACAAGTATGACAAATGTTTCATACAATAGAACTAATATGTTCGCAGGAAACATTCAGTACAATTTAATATGTACCATAAACAGAGAATTGTAGCTGAATGAGCTTTGGGACACGAAGTTAATAACAACAACTACAATCCTTTAACGCCGGTTTCTGATACGGCGACCGTTTCTTGACTACTGGCGTCTATCATGGACTCTCATGTGGCGGCAAATCCACATTTGTTTAATATTTTTCCACCTCCGTGGCAGAATATTCATATACATGACATGAATATAGACAGACTACTATTAACAAGTTAAAATAATCTATTACAATAAGCAAAGTTCATCACTAGTCGTTTCTTGACGGTTGCCTTTGAAACAGTTTTGTAATAGGTACTTTTCGTACTACGTAAACACGTAGAAAACGTTTGAAGAGAATTTTCAATAAACAGTATTGTACATTGTATTGTTTCTTGGTTGTAGTCGATACAACTTCGAAAATTTTGTAAAATTTAAATACGGAGAAACATTGATTAGTAGCTATTTATTGGACTACCAATCATTCGGATATAGGTTCATGCAAGAGACAAGCATAATGAACATCTAACGGTGCATTGTGAAACTACTCGTATAACACAAACTGGTTATGACGAATATTTAAATCGCAGGTCGATATAGAAGATCAATCAAACGTTAACTTTATACACTACTCTCTGTGTTTCTTGACGGTTGTCTTCGATACAATTTTAATACAATACTTTGACCATGAAATATGTAGCGACCATTCAACATTCAGCCACTACTTCTGATAACATAGATGAAGACAATATAGCTCATTAGACAAATATCGACGCACACAGTTAGAACAAGCACGGCGGACGGTACATTGTTAAATAACTTTGAATAAGTGGGAAGTTACAAATATTCTTGTAGTCTGAATATTCGTATTTGTATACATTGTCAAATTTAATGCACTTTGAATCTACATAAAATTACAAATACATAATTCTGAATGGGAAAAATGGTCTTCCACAAAATGACCAGTTGATAGTAATAATTGACTCGGTTGCTATGGTAACGAGTTTCTTGACGGTTGTCTTCGATACAAGTTTAGTTCTGAATAATAAATTAATGTTATACGATCACGATCTCTTTAATGGCGTTCCAAGTAGGGAAACGCTTGTTTATGAACACACTGATCAAACATTTTATAAGTAACCATTTATCAGATTACAAGCTACTTGGAAATACTCATTCTGCAAAACAGGAGAGGGGCAAACCCTTAAGACATGACATAGACACACGACAAATACCGACAATAAGTTTCAGTTTTTTTTTTATATTGACTAAGGTTGTCTCCTCGGTCATCTAATAACAAGGAATCATTAATTCATTATGGAAGCTTACATTATCACTGCAAAGATATAACGAAATCATTCCATTCCAAGACAAGTTAGTTTCTTGATGTTTGTTCATCGATAAAACACTTACAATATTACAATCTTGTAAGAAGTAGAAAGTATTAGTAAGTAGCAGTCAATGAGGTGACAAACTACATACTTCAAAATACTGATTGAGTCAAACTCATCGGGCACCATATGTGATATGGGCCTCGTTGAACAAATTCATTGGAGTTCCAACGTTTGGGAAAACAGTTGTTTGTTCACAATATATCTATATTGGCATTTATCAATTGAATATGAATATCTATATGACGAACTGGAAAAAATGTAAACATAAAAGTAATTACATAGATAAGACAATATAATTCACGCGACAAACATCGACGCACACAACTAGAACAAACTAGTCTGTCGCTACACTATTCAACGTTTCTTACTGGTTGTCTTCGCTACAACTTTAATTAATATGTACAATATATTTATGTCGCACATAATTACGACAAAGACAAAACGGAGAATGCTTCGTAACTATACTCCTGTTTGGATTAATGTTGCTGCATGTATATAATGGCAATACAAAACGTTTCTTGACGGTTTTCTTTGACAGAGACCTTTTTCATATTACACACATGAAATATTGAGAGTTGGAACATAGATATTCTGTGTATAACGACCACTTTAGTATCGTTCTAATTAGGGAAATTGTCGTTGTACCTATATCGCATCAAGACATTCCTAGAAATGATGACCGATGTATCTCGTATGTCAAACGTTTTATCAGGACGGGCTTTGGAACACAAGACATCACCACATAACGGACATATATCGACACACACACAAGTCCGTATATAGTGAACATTTGCCATAGTAGCAGTCAGTAATATTGTCTCTGAGACATGGAACAATGCACAGGTTCTAATGGAGAGTAACCATGGCGTAGTACATTTTGAACATTTCAAATATTACATTAAGTTTCTTGACGGTTGTCTTTGATACAACTTTGACAAATATTTTGTATTGAAAAATATATTCAAAGTGAGACGTAGAACATTTCAAACACCTTATCATGTTATAAACTCAATATTTTGGAAATTGTATCAGCACAACTATGTTCTAAACATATATTCCAAAGATCATGGCCTTGGAACATCAGACCATGACCATACGCAAGAAAATACAAGGTACTACATATTCCTGTTGGGATTTCATTCTGCAGACGTATCATTGAATTGTTGAGTCAAATATGAACACTTCATCAACCACTGTCTTATAATTTTACTTCGTATGTGATATTTAATGAGTTTCTTGACGGTTGTTCTTCGATGTAACATAATATATTCTATCTTAATACATATTTCATATCACATGAAATACTGAAAAGGATATCTTGTGTAGAACGACCGTAGAGCAGCATCCTCCTCCTCAGTCGTACATTCTTGACAGAATGCTCGTGGTTGACAATGATGCTTTTCCCTGGATATCGTAGCTCTCGCGATGTGCCTCCACTTGTTGAAGTCTTCACCCGTAACCCTGGGCACGGGTTCCGCGTTATACCCCGCAGGACTGGGTCCCTGCTGAACTTCGCCATCTACACACTCCGGCCTACTGAAGTGTAAGATGCCCACCCCCGCGACATGGACGCGCCAGACAGGAATTGCCCAAGTGAAGAGTAGAGAAGGTGACTCTACTCCCCCCAGGGCCGAGTTAATGGGCGTGTATGATCCCACACCCAAAGGCTTAACACTACCACTACTACAAATATAAATAAAACAACATTCAATTGTTGTATCTTGTTTCTAGAATACATTAATGTACTCGCCATTACAGGGCATTTTGTCTGTATTTTCTTTAAAAGATACATGAACATTACACAGTTCTCTCCTCACTCGGACATATTTTACACAGTACAAAGTAAGTTTGTGTTAAAACTACTAGAGTACATTAGTACTTTACATTTTGCGAAAAGATCGACACAAACACTTTATTAAAAAATACAAATATTTTTATGAAGAAAACTTACTTTCCCATACATTTTGACGCATGTCACACAGAGACAAGACTAGTTTCCATTATGTACGATTAACAAAAAACAAATGACATGTCAGTGACGTCATGCACAAAATGACAAGGACAGAAACTTCGTATTCTCTTTCTAAATCCATTTACTGCCTTTCTGGTCCAATGCAAATAAAAAATAATTGACATGTCAATGACGTCAGACCAGAAAAGACAAGGATAGACACATTTATATTATCGTTGTCTCTTTCTAAATTTGTCTTCTGTTTGTCGATACAATTCTTTTACAATGTAGATTATTAAAAGAGTTTCTTAATGATTGTCTTCGACACAATTCTTACGTTTTAAACATAAGTAGAGTAGGTAGTTGTGTGCTACTGAAGAGCAGATAACCAGAGCCTACCGAGAGTACAGGGATGCAACTATGGCACTCCAGCGCGCCATCTTAGATGCCAAGTCTCGATCCTGGAAAGAACTCCTCGAGGGGCTGAACAGGGATCCTTGGGGAAGACCATATCGTTTGGTCATGGGGAAACTCCGTCCGTGGGTACCTCCCCTTACGGAGACTATGGATCCAGATCTGCTGGAAAGGGTGATAAGCACGCTTTTTCCAGTAGTGAGAGACAGTCCCTCACTGCCCCTACCTTCAGACTGGTCCTCTGACTTGGGGGTAACCGAAGGGGAGTTGGGTCGAGCCGTGCGTCGAATGAGTGCTCGTAATACCGCACCTGGCCCGGATGGTGTTCCTGGCCGAGTGTGGGCTCTGGTTATGCATGCTCTTGGGAACCGCTTGCGTCGACTGTTCGACAGCTGCCTCCAAACAAGCGTGTTTCCCATTCCCTGGAAGGAGGCCGGATTGGTCCTCTTAAAGAAGCAAGACAGGCCCGCGGAGTCTCCCTCTGCATATCGTCCCATCTGCCTGCTCGACGAGGTTTCCAAGCTCTTTGAAAGAGTGATTGCTGAAAGGCTCGTCGAGCACCTATCGCGTGTTGGTCCCGACCTGTCTGAATGTCAGTATGGTTTCCGGCAGCAGCGTTCCACAATAGATGCGATACTGCGCGTCCGCTCGCTGTCGGATCAGGCAGTTTCTAGGGGTGGGGTTGCGTTGGCGATAAGCCTAGATATTGTCAACGCTTTTAATTCCCTACCCTGGAAGGCAATCAGGGAGGCCCTAGTTCACCATAGGGTCCCTCCTTATTTGCAGAATATTGTCGGGGCCTACCTACGTGACCGGCGCATCCGCTATGTGGGCCGGGACGGTAGCGTTCAGCAGAGGGAAATTACGTGCGGGGTTCCACAAGGATCGGTATTGGGTCCTTTATTGTGGAACCTCGCTTACGATGCCGTCTTGCGTGTCGATCTTCCCGCTGGCGTCCATGTTGTGTGTTATGCAGATGACACTTTAGTTATGGCCAGTGGGAATACCTTCGAGGAGACCATCCAGCTTTCAGAACTCGGTGTGGCAAAAGTCGTGGCCTCAATCCACGAATTGGGCTTAAAGATAGCGCCTCAAAAAACGGAGGCGCTGTGGTTTCACAAGCTGCCGAGGACCAGGGAGCCGCCCAGTTCGTCGGTACGAGTTGGAGATGCGCAAGTCCAGGTAGGCAGGTACCTAAAGTATTTAGGCCTAACCTTGGATAGTCGGTGGGGCTTCGAAGAGACACAGACTGCTGCCTAACATTGGGGGACCTCGAGAAGAAGTTCGCCGCCTCTATGCGGGTGTCGTGCGATCGATGGTCCTTTACGGGGCGCCTGTTTGGTCAGCTAGACTGTCAGGCGTCCGACGCTGTAGAGCGAAAATATATCGTCTGCAGCGGAAAATGGCCATCCGGATCGCACGAGGATACAGAACGATGTCCTTTGAGGCGGCAACTCTCCTGGCTCGCTTTCCGCCGTTGGATATCCTGGCGGATATGGACGCGAAGGTCTATGACCAAATTCGCACTATCCGCCAAAACGGCGGCAGGGTGCCAGAAACGGTGTTCGTTAGGCTGAGGCGGCGGGAAAGGCGACACGCGCTCGAGCGGTGGCGTGAGCGGCTAGAACAGCCGGAGTACTCACGCAAGCGCGTTGTCGAAGCCATTCTGCCGCACTTCGAAGCCTGGCTGAAGAGAGAGGAGCGCGTCTCCTTCAGGCTCACTCAGGTGCTCACCGGACACGGTTGTTTCGGTGAGTACCTGAACAAGATTGGGCGAGAGGCCACGGCAAATTGCCACCATTGCGGAGGTGACTTGGATTCCGCACAGCACACGCTCGAGGAGTGCCCAGTATGGGTCTCAGAGCGACGGGTCCTAGTTGCCAGGATCGGGCGAGACCTGTCTCTGCCAGCAGTAGTTACAGCTATGCTGACAGAGGCAGAAAACTGGAGAGAGGTGGCCTCCTTTTGTGAAACTGTAATGTCCCAAAAGGAGGCAGCTGAGCGGGATCGTGAGAGGGCCGATCCCACCCGTAGAAGGCGTCGAGGTGGCAACCGCCGCGGCACCTAATATGTCGATACCTTGCCTACGATATTGGCAGGTAAACCTTTGGGGTCATGGGCGCATAGAGTGGGGAATCTAGGCGCCCACTCAATGACCTCAAGGAAGACGGCGGCACAGTGGTCACGTGTCGCCGTGCACTAAATTGCACAGAGAGGTATAAGGATGACACATAGGTCTCCATAGGGAAGTGCCATAACAGGCGTTGCACCACGGGGGTTCCGGGGTTGGTCTATTAAGAGGGCCCGGTGCCTCCTTTAGGTGCAGATGGTGGCCACCGGGGAGGTTTTAGTGCGGTAAAAATCCCACACTCCCTAGTTTTTTCCCCAAAAAGCTAGGCGCCTTTTGAAGGTTTGCCCACGTCAACAAAAAAAAAAAAAAAAAAAAAGGTAGTTGTGTTTGAAACTACAAACTACTTGAAAATAACTACTCAGTAATTAAGAAATACCTTAATATTGCGGAGCCAAGACCACAACAAAAACGAATAACACGATCAAACTTTTACTCATGTACTTGAACAACGAGTTTCTTGACGGTTGTCTTCGATGCTATCCTCACGCTATAATTATATGTAGGAAGTATCGGTAAGTTGTCTCTCAATGACATTAAGTATGAAGAAGTTAAATCATGTACATTCCACAGTACACACGGAGCGACCACTTCAATGACTTTCTAAGTGGGGAAATATTTTTAATACGAATAATTAGAACCAAAAGGAGATTGCCGGCTTCTAGAACAACGAGTTTCTACACTTTACAATATTTGCAATACCCTGTCGACATTTTACATAATTTAAATAGGAACAATAGCAATAAATTTACCTTCAACGACAAATATTATTCAAATTCATTCTGCAAAAAGTTTCTTGACGGTTGTCTTCGATACAACTTTAATTTACGTATTAGTTAAATACGTGAAACATTATATAGCAAATTCATATATTTTAAGTCAATAATGTGAATGTGTTAACACACTCATTAAAACATTGAGCACAGATTAGAAAGACAGTGCAGTGAATGCACCATAATGTTCTAAGAGTCATTTTGAGTATATTTTGATTAGTGGAGTTTCTTGCTGGCTGTATTCGATACAACATTAGAAAATGTTCGTATTACATGAATACGAAGGAAACATTTGTTAGTAGTACTTTATTAGACTACCAACTATTCGGATATATGAACATAATTATCAATATGCCACATTTAACAAATCTGACGAGACAACGGAACTATCAACTACTTACAATGTAGATTATTTAACCTTTTGACCGCCAGAGCATAAACGCTTCGCCGTGCCCTCCACGCCGAGACACAAATTCAACGAAATAACCTTGAAAATATTAGGGATTCCAAAATGTTATCGATAAACCAAAGTGAGTAATAATTTTCGTCTGAATTTTTTTGAATAAACTGCTTATAACATAAAAAGAATATTTATTTAACCTAATCTCCCACTGTAATAAACTTAAGACCACATTAATAGCAACTATCAATGAAATATCAACCTTTCGAGACACAAAAATACATATAAAATTGCAGCAAGTTACAGCACTATTATCTATCAGTTACGCGCCATTGGCATGTATACATGCCAATGGCGCGGGCAACTATCCATTTTTTTTAATCTCTCGTTTATGATTAGGGATGTAGTTAGCTGAATAATGTAACTTATCGAGTTCATTTATGTATTAGGTAATCAAATTTGAAAACTGCTAAATAGGTATCTATAATATCTATATAGGTATATAAAAAATCTGTAGATTTTAGTGATATTATTTATACACTTTCATATTCTTAAAATAGTTGCCTTGTATTTGTAAAATGTCACATGAAACTTAAAAATATAAAAAATCAACAATCGTATTTATTTATTATGCTCATTAACAGCCTTGTAATTGAAAAAGGTTACGTGAAACTTAAAAATATATAAAAATCAACAATTGTACCTATAAAACATTATGCTCACTAACAGTCTTGGAATTGTAAAATTTAAAACTAAATTGTATATTATCTATAATTATTATCAATAACAAAAATTTCTGATGTTGATAGTAACCTACAAAAATATTTTATAATTATCTAGAATGCGCAATAGTTCTTCTGTACTATAAACCTCTTCACTCGCCATTTTTGCAATTATAATGTAGGTACTAGATAAAATATTTTTTGCAACTTCCTCGCATTTAAAAACACGGCACGCGCTTACGACGTCACGAGTTTACCTTTTTTCTCAGAGACTAAGGTTATATATATACTTTTTAATAGTTATTACAAAAAATAAGCGAGTCATTTAGCTGAAGTTTTAATATTACTTGAATTACACTACATCACTAGTAGGCATGTATACATGCCATTGGCGCGAGAGAACATGCTTTTTTAGCCGATATTTAAGTTGTTTTTATCAATCAAATATTAGAATAACTATATTGCAATTTTGTTCACTGTGTACAATTATGTAATAACTGGGTATTCAGTTCTTAAGATACATCAATAAAACACGTGAAAGTAATGATTTAATGTGTTTATTTTGTTTTTCTCTGTGATCTGTTTCTTGGCATCTATAGATGTCGGTGGCGCACAGGGCACGCTTGCGCATGACATCTATACATGCCATTGGCGTTCAAAAGGTTAAAGAGTTTCTTAATGGTTGTCTTCGACACAATTCTTATGTTTTAAACATAAGTGGGAAATATTAAAGAGTAGTTGTTTGTGAGACTACAAACTACTTGGAAATACTGAGTTATATAATATGGAATACTTTAATATTACACCATCATCACAACTGATAGAAAAATAATTGACTCTTGTTATAGAATAATGAGTTTCTTGACGGTTGTCCTTCACAGAACTCTTTTACGACATTTCAGTCATGAAATAAGTGAGGAAATCGTAGTTTATATAATGTTAAATGTTGACAATTGAAACATGGACTGTCCACGTAGAATACGAGAAACTGAATGTTTAACTGTTTTACTTTAGTATCAACCCGAAGAGATAAATGGCGATAATTGAAGACAATATAATTCACGCGACATATATCGACGCACACAATTAGAACAAGTACGGTTGATGGTTTATCTATATTTAGCACTTTAACTTTCGCCACTGGCGTCCTAAGTGAGGAACGTCCAGAGAAAATTATTGGAAAACACTTTCTCCACAGTCTATACAAAGAGTTTCTTGACGGTTGTCTTCGATACAACACTCATGTTGTAATCATGCAACATGTAGGAAAGAGTAGTAAGTAGCTGGAGCCACCGACTACTTGGAAATACTGACTAGGTGGGTCTCATCCAAACTCCTTTATTATTACATCGTTACGAGTAGATGACATTGTTTGAACACGCCTCCTGTGTCCATAACTACGTACTCATGCACCAAGTACCGACACGTACTGCTAGTAGACACATTTAACACCACGGCCAATCAAACAAAATTATTATTTAACTTCCATACACTATCTGACGAGTTTCTTGACGGTTGTCTTCGATATAAGTTTGACAGATATTTTGTAGAATAAGTCTCATTGCGCCTGAATGTGGCATTGAAAGTGAGACGTGGAACATTTAATGATTACATGGAACTCTCAATATCAATATTCTATACGTATTTTGTATATCATGTTAAATATCGACTCTCTTATAATATTTCAAATGAGAGGAAAATATTTGTAAGTAGTAGTCTACAAGGTGACAGACTACACTTGGAAGTAGGTACTGATTGAGTACCTTATCGGGAAAATTCATTGAATTTCCAAAATTTATTATTCACTTACAACACAGACAAAGACAATGCGGAGAATGCTTCGTAACTATACTCCTATTCGGATTAATGTTGCTGTACGTATATAATGGCAATACAAAACGTTTCTTGACGGTTGTCTTCAATACAACTTTGGAAGTTTTCGTATTATGTAAATACGTTGGATGCATTTGTAGAAACACGTTTATGAGACTAAACACCACTTAGATATACTGACTAGGTGACACTTACATGTTGATTTAGTAGAAGCACGTAGTACGGCCACTGTATGTCGCACTAAGTGGGGAAATATCAGTTTACATCATTTCGACATGTTACAAGGGTAAGTGATGGCTACACTTATAGTTGTTATAAAACATACAACTTTGATTTCTTGTAATGTAACGTCAATGTATAAAGGCATTTAAAGACATTTTGTGACTAACTATTATACAATCACACTGTATCAAATTTAAGTTTATTCATTATTCAATGAGTTTCTTGACGGTTGTTCTTTGATGTAACGTATATTTTATCTTAATACATATTTCATATCACATGAAATACTGAAAAGGATATCTTGTGTAGAACGACCGTAGAGCAGCATCCTCCTCCTCAGTCGTACATTCTTGACAGAATGCTCGTGGTTGACAATAATGCATTTTCCCTGGATATCGTAGCTCTCGCGATGCGCCTCCACTTGTTGCGGTCTTCACCCGTAACCCTGGGCACGGGTTCCGCGTTATACCCCGCAGGACTGGGTCCCTGCTGAACTTCGCCATCTACACACTCCGGCCTACTGAAGTGTAAGATGCCCACCCCCGCGACATCGACGCGCCAGACAGGAATTGCCCAAGTGAAGAGTAGAGAAGGTGACTCTACTCCCCCCAGGGCCGAGTTAATGGGCGTGTATGATCCCACACCCAAAGGCTTAACACTACCACTACTACAAATATAAATAAAACAACATTCAGTTATTGTATCTTGTAAATACTAATTCTAGAATACATTTATGTACTCGCCATTACAGGGCATGTTGTCGGTATGAAATATATTTTATTTAAAAGATACATCAACATTACAGTTCTCTGTTCGTCCATACAATTCTTTAACAATGTGGATTACTTAAAGAGTTTCTTAATGGTTGTCTTCAACACAATTCTTATGTTTTAAACATAAGTGGGAAACATTAAAGAGTAGTTGTTTGTGAGACTACAAACTACTTGGAAATACTGAGTTATATAATATGGAATTACCACATAGAACGATACATAGTTCCACAGTGGGGAAATAGTTTTTAAATATCACGTCATTTACAAAGACGAAATATACAGTCAAGTACCTAATAATTTGTCAACACACGACACAGTGGACATCGACTCGGACGCATCCGAAGAGTTTGAGATATTTTTAATATAATTTCAAATGTCAAATATCGACGCACACAACTAGAACTAACAAGTCCGTTGCATACTAGACTAAGCAACTAATTTCTTGACATTTGAAACATGGGATATTTAAAAATCCACTATTCTTTCAATGTTCAACACATGATATTTTTCTATATCGTATTAAATAATGGTAAAATATGACATTACCACGTAGCACTACAAATAGTTGTAAGTGCGGAAACAAGTCTCCGTAGTCGCACTATAGGCGGTTAGTTCCGGAGATGGAGGATCGAAGTCAACCGAGACAAAAGCATCAGAATATCGTGGTCAGATCGTATAACACTATACGATAGGAAAATATCCATATCCAGGGACTTCTTCATTAAATATTGAATAATATTGTTTGCACGGAGTTTCTTGGCGGTTGTCTTCGATGCTATCCTCACGCTATAATTATTATACGCAGGAAGTATCGGTAAGTTGTCTTTCAATGACATTAAGTATGAAGAAGTTAAATCATGTACATTCCGCAGTACACACGGAGCGACCACTTCAATGACATTCTAAGTGGGGAAATATTTCCAGCGAAAAATGAGATCCATGTAAGATTGCCGGCTTCTAGAACAACGAGTTTCTTGACGGTTGTCTTTGATGTAACTCTTACAAGAGTGTGAGGACTTCATTGTGGGAACTGCAATGTTCCACTTTACTTGTGAACAAATATTTCGCATGAGACAGTTGATTATAGGAATACAAAGATTAATGAGCTGTCGGTCACATGACATGGACATGAGTGAGACGACATAGATAAAGACAGTAATTCGTGCTGCAAATACCGACGACTTTAATATTTAGGAAATAGTTTTAACTGTCATCGCACACTACAACAGGCGCGGCCTGGTGGCACATGGAATATTCAACATTCCGTCTCGATAACAAGGAGGGAGTTCCTGAGATGTACGCATCCAGGCGTATTGTTATATACAACATTATACTTCTGTTAGTTTTATATCTTTATCTTTTTTGTGTTTTGCGGACAAAATTTGCGTCTGAGAAGAAAAAGGAACAAGATTTTTATGACGCACACAACTGCAGGAGACAAGCATAATGAACATCTGACGGTGCATTGTGGAACTATATCACACACAGATTATGACAAATATTTCAATTAAGACTGCGGACCAGTCATGGAGTATTTAAAAATTTTACAACGTTCAGCAGACAATGTACATTCATATATCGACGCACACAATTAGAACAAGCGTGAAACTCATTCGATGGCTATAAGACACAAGACACAGACAGAGGACATAGTTCATGGAGTCTGATTGAGCCGAACTATTCATTCTTTGGACAGTCTGTTGTATAGACTATGTAAAGAGTTTCTTTCTAGTTGTCCGCGATACAACTTTGGTACATCGGTAGTTTGTAGTTATGTTAAAATATGTTTGAAAACAATGTAGTTAAGTTAATCCAAGCGAATCCAGCACATATAGTTGCTTCAAGACATAATCACAAGGGAGTTTCTTGATGGTTGTTCTTCGATAGAATCTACAAGTAGCTGGACATGACTCCACAAACTACTTGGGAATACTAAGACACATCGGGCCACTGAGTGAGGAAATGTGCCCCAAACGTTTTCAATATTAATTCACATGTTTATAATATAAAATAGAAGTCATGGAGAAACACTTCTACATGTGGAACAGTTACTTCTAAATAGTTTCCAGACACGAGTTTCTTGACGGTTGTTCCTCGACAGAACTCATATACAATACTGGTAAGACAAATATCGACGCACACAGTTAGAACAAGCACGGCGGACGGTACATTGTTAAATAACTTTGAATAAGTGGGAAGTTACAAATGGCGTCCTCACCTACCGCCTGACGCAGGTACTTACCGGACACGGAAGTTTCGGTAGGTTCCTGTTTCGGATTCGGCGGGAGGAAACGCCCGGATGTCGGCATTGCGTGGATCACCCGGAGGACACGGTGGAGCATACAGTAGCGGTGTGCCCTGCATGGGCTGAGCACCGCCGTGTCCTTCGGGATGTGATCGGCGACGGTGACCTCTCGCGTCCGGCTTTGGTTCAGGCCATGATGCGGAGCGAGAGGGAATGGGACGCCGTCTCCTCCTTCTGCGAAGCAGTCATGCTAGCTAAGGAGGAGGCGGGGCGCGTGAGAGAACGAACCTCACGCCCCAGCCGTCGCGAGAGACAGTCCGGGCGTCGGGGATTGCGTGACGATCTCCGGCCACCGTAAGTGCGGGTCTGCGGACGGCGAGCAAGGGTAGCTCGCCGCCCGACCAGAACCAGACCCGTGCGTACGGCGCGTCGCGTTCCGCGCGCGCTTCAAAGAGCCAGACCACCACAGATGGGGCCCAGTAGGGCTGATGCCTGATCCGGAGCTGCGGACAACGTAAAAGGTTACCGGGGCTCCGGCTCAAAGCAGGAGAAGGAACGGGGTGGTTTTTAGTCAGTAAGAGTCTGACACTCCCTCCCGCCTCACCCAAGGCGGGAGAAGTCATTGGATGATTTTCTAGCTTCACGAACTAGTGAGTTTCTTGACGGTTCTCTTCGATACAAGATTTAAGATGCTTTAACATTATGTGACTGATATAACCTCTTTATTATTTAACTTACGAATACGAAGTTTGTTATAATACTTACGTATACCAACGGGATATTCAGCATACATATAATACAATATTGTAATTGATACGACAAACATCGACACACACAGCTAGAACAAGCACACACCTCGTGCACTGAACTTGCTGGTAGAACATTGGTATAAGTAACCAATACAATATTATTGTACTGGTAAGTTAAACGCGAATCCCATTTACATATTCCATGAAGAAACACCACTATAAGATGGGACATTGTGTTTAGTTCGTGAGAAATATTTAATTTCCACGTAGAGCGTGAAGGGGAGGGGGGGGGAGAATGTGAGGAAATTGTTGTTTGTATTGTGTCATTACGGGTAATGTTTATCCCAACTGGCACTTAAAAGTATGTTTTTTTACCATTCATAGACTGCGCAACGAGTTTCTTGACGGTTGTACTCAACACAAGCCACACAACAGTCATGAACAATCCAATACATGGAAGTTATTTAATGAACTTGTATCGGATCGTGAGACTCGGAATATTAACAAATATATTGAACTTACAATATACAATACTGAAGTAGCAATACATTGTTAGTTTGTATGTTCATTCATATCATTTCTATGCAACCTCTTTATAACGTGTGTTTACGTAAACATTACAATGCACACACAAGACAGAAGCAATATCATATTCCACGTAGAAACACCACTTCAATGGCGACATTAGTGGGGGAAGTAAACTGCACAAGTTAATGCAATAAGTGGTATGTACCACAAATACACGTATCGATCGCCGCACACACTTACAACAAGCATAACGCTCATTGGACGGTTGTTGGTCATTGGACAAAATATTTGTATGACATTACAGTACATAATACTATATACTAGAACGAGACATACCTATGTATGTATAAGACGCATGAACATACAACATAAGTGTTGAACTTTATATTTCACAAACTATGTATTTAGTTTCTTGACGGTTGTCTTCGATACAATCCTTACATTTCGTTCCAATACTAGTAAGTGAAGACATTTACCTCAATATACCCTTGTCCAATACGACATACTAATACTATAATGTTTTAGTTTTATTTCACTGCGGTTGTCTTCTCCTAGAAGGAATCATTCAAATACAATTGAATTCGACACAACTTTAACAAACATTTCGTACAATGCAAATTACTAGACAATACATTGAATATTGAGAATTGAGAACCACTTTAGTGACGTCATAAGTGGGGAAATAGTTATGTTAGCTCCTGTATGGAGGAGTGTTTGTAAAACATTAATGTTGAAATTCAAACATTTAAATTCAATACGAGAATACATTTTACTAAGTTAAGGTATTTTCTTCCTCAACTAAGAATAAACTCAAACAGAACTCCGGAGAATGATATTTGTAGAAAGAAGGATATGTATGTAAAGTTTCTTGACGGTTGTCTTCGAAATAGCTTAGATACATACTTTATGCATTAAGTTCAATTGCACCAGAATGCGACATTGAAAGTTGTACATAGTACATTTAATAGTTCCGCGGAACTCTCAATATTTAATTATTACATTTACCTCTTTGTTATGGGAATAAAACACACTTTTATACAACATTGATTAAGGAAGGCTCCTTACACTGAGACACTCTATAGATGTAGAATCCATTAATGTTGCATCAAATCATTGCACTAAACATCGACTTAAACTTAAAAGTTAATACTTATATAAAGACAATATAATTCATGCGACATATATCGACGCACACACTTAGAACAAGCACGGCGGACGGTACATTGTTAAATAACTTTGAATAAGTGGGAAGTTACAAATATTCTTGTAGTCTGAATATTCGTATTTGTTTATCCAAATTTCACGAACTTTTCCCATACGTTTATATAAAGATGTCACGAATGTAAGTAGTTTCTTGACGATTGTCTTCGATACGACATCAATTATTTTTTAAACCAATAATTTAGTGAATATAAAGACATTATTTGTAAGCAGCTAATTATGCCCCTATATACTATTTGCATGTACGACATACTATATGTTAAATGAAGGCTGCATTAAGTATTGAGACGTTGAAACATATATCTACATTCCACGGAGCGACCACTTCAATGGAAGTACCACTAAGTGGGGAAATAGTTGATTCATATCGTGCTGCGATGGTCGCAGAGAGAAATATTAGTTTTCCACTAGACCAAGAAAAGATAGTAATAATTATTACATTTCGAAAAGACAAGAAAGTTTCTTGACGGTTGTTCTTCGATAAACAAGAATCTAGACACACGGCAGTGTGTCCGCCAAGTTCGAGCAAAAAACCGACACACCGGCCGTGGGTTATATTACACGAACCATTTCGGGCCAACTTCGACCCACCTATAACTCAAAATCTATTTTATCTACGCATATGAAATTTCTAGTATCTGTCGAGATCTACTTACTTATCTAAAATACAAAATTTCATTAATGTACCTATTGTAGGTCTTGAGATATTGACGTCAGAAAATCGCTATTTTTACTATACACTCACTGACTGACTGACTCACTCACTCACTCACTCACTCATCAAAAACCTAGACCACTTCCAATGGTCGTATTGACTTGAAATTTGGCATGGAGGTAGGTCTTTAGGTCTAGGTAAAGGAAAAAATCTGAAAATGGCCAAGTGTGAGTCGGTTTTAAAAATAATGAAGGTGTAAATTCATACCCCTAAGGAACTAAAACAAAAAAATTATCTATATCTTCCAATGGTCGTACCGACCTAAAATTCGTTACGAAGGTTTGTATTTAGTCAAAGTAAAGTAAAATAAGAAAAAAAGAAAATAAACCTTACAAAAATAAATGAAATCCCACCCAAAACATAAATGTGAAAGGCTGCCAAGTTCGATAATATTGGAATGCTTCGCCTATAAAAGAAGTGAGATCTAAATAAGTACCAAGTTCCATACACAGACCTCAGTTAAAAATGATATAACTTGGCAAGTTTTAATAGAAAATACTTGACTCATTGCGTTTAGTAGGTTTATAACAAAGTGTGTGAAAACTTGCCAACTTGTTATATCATTTTTAACTGAGGTCTGTGTATGGAACTTGGTACTTATTTAGATCTCACTTGCACATACTGACTAGGTAAGTCTCAATGCGCCCGAATGCGGGCACGACTTCTGAGACAAGAAACATTTCACACATCCATACATTGTGTTTGTATTTATACTCCTTTATGGAGAAATACTACCGACTGCAGTATTTTGGAACTTTAGCTGCTAACAGCTGATCATGCGAAAGCATGCGCAAAATTTTTTTCTAGACATAGACATTTACAAACTACTTTTCTATTATTTAACCCATTTATGAGATGCTAACCAATAAAGTTTCTTGACGGTTGTCTTCAATACAACACCCACGAATCGTTTAATGTAAATACGAAGGAAACATTGTGTAAGCAGCAGTTGGGAAATACTCCATAGTGTGGTCTAATGCCATGCAACATGTACATTGTATATAGCGGACCAATAGCTGCGTTATTCTGTCGCGTAGAACGATACATAGTACATCAAGTAGATACATTGTTGTCTGGTTGAGAAACCGCATTAGAAACACAATAGAACTACTAATAAATTCTTGGATATATACAGAGTACAATATAGTTTCTTGACGGTCGTCTTCGATACAAGACTGATAAATACTTCGTATTATGTAAACACAGAATGCATGTGTGCCATACCTTAAGGCATTTGGAGACATTTACAATTTCAATATTGATTTAAAACAATCGATGTGAATATTATCGAGCGCCTGAATGTACAGATACAGATCCCTCCATAGACAAGGAATGTTTCAATATTCAATACTAAATTCTTTATCCAATAGATAATCAGATTGTAGTTCCACATAGGACGACACTTTAATAACATTTAAAGTGCGGTGACAGTACACATCGCCTCCTGTGTGGAGTCAAATGTTAATACATTCATATTGGAATACAAACGATTCAATGTGTGGACAAAATGTATGTCCATGTCCAGCAGTGGACCAGAGTAGGCTGACGCAAGAGAGTGAAATATACAATTTACAACCACTACCTACAATATAACATTAAGGACAATTGTGTTTCTTGATGGTTGTATTCGATACAACTTTAGACAATATTCGTATTATATGAACAAGAAAGTAACATATTATTTTGTAAGTGGCAGTTAACTACCAACTGTTTAGAAATACTGACACATTATGTAATTGTTATAGATTTCATTAATATGTGTAGAAATAGTAGTAAATTCATTTTATATCATTTATTCTTAACTAACACCTCTGGTGCCTGAATGTAGTGCTTCCTTCTAAGACATGAAACATTATTTAGAAAAATCATTGAATTTACAGTTAATACTGCAATCATTTTTAATATTCAGGGGGATAATTGCGTACAACCTACAAACTTGTCTGCTTGCTTCACGAACTAATGAGTTTCTTGACGGTTTTCTTCGATACAAGATTGTACGAACATAATTATTTGATCGTCTACTTACACATTCACGGTACAGTAACAAATTCACAGATATTTAGACGTAATCAGCAGTTTCTTGACGGTTGTGCTTCGATACATGTTCGAGCAGTGTATGTCACCACATACTACTTGGACATACTGACTCGATAGCGCACAATGCGCGTATATATGGGGCTGCCTGTAGAGACATGTAACATAGTATATAATAATATCCAATGTATATTAATTCGTATATACGAATACTGCACGTACAACGATCACTTCAATGGTGTCCTAAGTTAGAAAATGTTTTTTTATGAACATACTGATCTATAATAATTATGTACCCAAAGAAATATATTACTTGAACAGGTATAAAACCTAAAACGTCGTCGCGTATTAAGTCTTTCATTTCGAAGACTTTACAATAAGTTTCTTGATGGTTGTATTCGATACAACTTTAGACAATATTCGTATTATATGAACACGAAAGTAACATATTATTTTGTAAGTGGCAGTTAACTACCAACTGTTTAGAAATACTGACACATTTTGTAATTGTTAGAGATTTCAATTACATGTGTAAAAAAGTTAGACTGAAGTCACAACATTCACGTAACAAATATCGACGCACACAATCAGAACAAACACAAAGCCCTGTAAGTAGCTGTTTATGAGATTACAAGCTACTTGGACATACTGATTTATAAACACCACATTTTGTGTGTGTGGAAATATTTTTAATAGGAAAAATTAGTACCAGAATAAGATTGCCGGCTTCTAGAACAACGAGTTTCTTGACGGTTGTCTTTGATGTAACTTTTACAAGAGTGTGAGGACTTCATTGTACTGCAATGTTCCACTTTACTTGTGAACAAATATTTCGCATGAAACAGTTGATTATAGAAATACAAAGATTAATGAGCTGTCGGACACAAGACATGGACATGTGTGAGACGACATAGATAAAGACTTGCAGCGTATCCTTTCTACTATCAAATGATTGATTACAACAAACACAGTTCATCACTAGTCGTTTCTTGACGGTTGTCTTTGATACAGTTTTGTAATACTTTTCGTATTACGTCAACACGTAGAAAACGTTTGAAGAGAATTTTCAATAAACAGTATTGTACATTGTAACCTCCACGTTCTAAGTGGAAAAATAGTTGTTTTAATTCTGAAATATGATGTTGATATCACAATCGAGTGATAAAGTTGTATTATTATTTAATTCACGTTATAGACTTAGAAAAAATGTTTTCTCAACTAGTTTCTTGACGGTTGTTCTTCGATACAAC
Source organism: Spodoptera frugiperda (assembly GCF_023101765.2). Taxonomy (NCBI): domain Eukaryota; kingdom Metazoa; phylum Arthropoda; class Insecta; order Lepidoptera; family Noctuidae; genus Spodoptera; species Spodoptera frugiperda. The sequence goes on from NC_064230.1 coordinate 4,452,737, forward strand.
TCTTACAATACTTTGACCATGAAATATGTAGCGATCATTACATAAGTAGCTGTACATGACACTACAAACTACTTGGAAATACTGAGTAAGTCTCAGCGGACACCTTGGTAAGGAAATGTGCCACAAAATATTGTGGACAATTGTAGTTGAATGAACTTTGTAACACGACACATACAAACAAGAATGTAGTTCAAGAGACAAGAGAGATATGTATGTACTAAGTTTATACTAGCAGGAATCATCATATACTTTATGTATCTCATAATTTATCCAATAAGTTTCTTGACGGTTGTCTTCAAGTGGAGAAATAGTTATGTTAGCTTCTGTATGGAGGAGTGACTTTTCAATCACCTTCATCACAACATTAAGGACAATTGTGTTTCTTGATGGTTGTATTCGATACAACTTTAGACAATATTCGTATTATATGAACACGAAAGTAACATATTATTTTGTAAGTGGCAGTTAACTACCAACTGTTTAGACATACTGACACATTATGTAATTGTTATTGATTTCATTTCATTTTATATCATTTATTCTTAACTAACACCTCTGGTGCCTGAATGTAGTACTTCCTTCTAAGACATGAAACATTATTTAGAAAATTCATTGGATTTACAGTTTATACTAATAATGTATTGTATGTATTCATTTCAATACAAGAAGAAGTATTTTTTAGCACAAGAAGTTTACTTAACTTCCTGTACATACGAATTTGTAGAGATTCTTAATGGTTGCATTCGATAGTCGGTAAACATTTGGAAAATGTTCATCCAAACTTATATTATAAATGCGAAAGTAAGTCTGTCTGTCTGTCTTTTCTTCATGCCTAAACTACTGAACCGATTTGTGTGAAATTTGGTACAGACATAGTTTGGAACTTGAGAAAGGACATAGTCCAACGTCCAGCAGTGGACAGATACCCACTACCTACAATACCACATAAGGGACAATTGTGTTTCTTGATGATTGTATTCGACACAACTTTAGACAATATTCGTATTATATGAACACGAAAGTAACATATTATTTTGTAAGTGGTAGTTAACTACCAACTGTTTAGAAATACTCACACATTATGTAATTGTTATAGCTTTCAACTACATGTGTAAAAAAGTTAGACTGAAGTCACAACATTCACGTAACAAATATCGACGCACACAATCAGAACAAACACAAAGCCCTGTAAGTAGCTGTTTATGAGATTACAAGCTACTTGGACATACTGATTTATAAACACCACATTTTGTGTGAGACTTTGTTGACAACTATACGATAGGAAAATATCCATATCCAGGGACTTCTTCATTAAATATTGAATAATATTGTTTGCACGGAGTTTCTTGACGGTTGTCTTCAATACAATTGTTATGTTTTAAACATGATGTGAGAAATATTTAAAAGCAGCTGTTCATAAATCTACAAACAACTTGGAATTAATGACTTGGTAAGTATCACTTTGTGATAGTGAAACAATATTTATTATCAACCCATAGATAGGTTTTGTTTCAGTAGGAATTGTGAACAGCATTCTTGCTTTCCCAATTTGTGATAGGGCAAAATGTTATGCAAATTGATGTGTAGACCATAAGTTCGTAGACTATACTGTTTAGACCATTAGTCGCTATTTAGTTTAGTTTGTTATACGTTATTATGATTATAACGGCACCGGGCGATGCTGTCTCTGACAGACAACAACATCCTTTAATACATTTATGAAATGTCGAACTACAAACAGCTTCGGAAATGTAAACCAGAAGACGAGACGAGAACTAGTTTCTTGACGGTTGTCTTCGATACAACGCTTGAATAATATATTGTTATTGCCATTTATTAATTGAATATGAATATCAATATGACGAACTGGACATAACATAGAAACAAAGTTAATTACATCGATAAGACAATATAATTCACGCGACAAATATCGACGCACACAATTAGAACAAGCGCGGTTGTCACTAGCAGATTGCTTGACTGCAACAACTTTGTATAATTATTGACTTTTTATTAATTTACATGTTTATAATATAAAATAGAAAAGTCACATAGAACAACTTCTGCACGTAGAACAGTTAGTTCTAAATAGGGAAAATGTTGTTTTATAAATGCCTTTTCAAGGCATTGTAAATACAAATAGCAATCGACAAACATTGCAATAGAAGTTTCCAGACACGAGTTTCTTGACGGTTGTTCCTCGACAGAACTCATATACAATACTGGTAAGACAAATATCGACGCACACAGTTAGAACAAGCATGGCGGAAGGTACATTGTTAAATAACTTTGAATAAGTGGGAAGTTACAAATATTCTTGTAGTCTGAATATTCGTATTTGTATACATTGCCAGGTTTCATGCACTTCAGGGATGTAAAATGTACATCATAGAATTACAACTGACTCGGTTGCTATGGTAACGAGTTTCTTGACGGTTGTCTTCGATACATCATCATCATCATCATCAGCCGAGAGACGTCCACTGCTGAACAAAGGCCTCCCCCTTGGTCCTCCACGTAGAACGACAAGCCGCCACCTGCATCCACTGGCTCCCCGCCACTCTGACGATGTCGTCGGTCCACCTAGTGGGAGGTCTGCCCACGCTGCGTCTTCCGGTCCGCGGTCGCCACTCAGTCACCTTCCTGGCCTGGTCTTCGATACAAGACTGATAAATACTTCGTATTATGTATACACAGAATGCATGTGTGCCTTACCTTAAGGCATTTAGAGACATTTACAATTTCAATATTAATTTAGAACAATCGGTATGAATATTATCGAGCGCCTGAATATACAGATACAGATCCCTCCATAGACAAGGAATGTTTCAATATTTAATCCTAAATTCTTTATCCAATAGATAATCAGATTGTAGTTCCACATAGAACGACACTTTAATAACATTTAAAGTGCGGTGACAGTACACATCGCCTCCTGTGTGGAGTCAAATGTTAATACATTCATATTGGAATACAAACAATTCAATGTGAGGACAAAATGTATGTCCATGTCAAGTGAAAAAGACACTATACACCTACAATATTACATTAAGGACAATTGTGTTTCTTGATGGTTGTAATCGATACAACTTTAGACAATATTCGTATTATATGAACACGAAAGTAACATATTATTTTGTAAGTGGCAGTTAACTACCAACTGTTTAGAAATACTGACACATTATGTAATTGTTATAGATTTCATTTCATTTTATATCATTTATTCTTAACTAACACCTCTGGTGCCTGAATGTAGTGCTTCCTTCTAAGACACGAAACATTATTTAGAATATTCATTGGATTTACAGTTAATACTGACGTCATCATAAAAATTGATATAATATTTGTCAAGTATATTGTTTTACTAATGAAGAAGTAAACTTGTCTGCTAGCTTCACGAACTAATGAGTTTCTTGACGGTTGTCTTCGATAAAAGATTTAAGATGCTTTAACATTATGTGACTGATATAACTTCTTTATTATTTAACTTACTTAACATACAACTATTGAAGAATATTCAGTATACTCTTGTATATGTTCCATTTCAACATTTAAAATGTAGATAATACGACATTACCACGTAGAACGACAAATAGTTGTAAGTGGGGAAACTGTTGTTTTATATCGCGACAAGTTTAGAAAGATGACGAGTTGCTGTTACCTCTACACTGTAACTACTGCTCTACTGGCATCTTACGATGGGAAATACTTGAATTATATCGTGTTAATATATTCACACAAAAATGCATTAAGAACACTTTTAACTGTGTTCACACGCCTCCAATCCGTAATCATAGATACATACATTATAATTCATACGACATATATCGACGCACACAATTAGAACAAACACAACTGTCACATGCACATTGCTTGACAGTTGTCTTCGATACAATTTTAACAAATATTTCGTACAATGCAAATTACTAGACGATACATTTAATATTGAGAATTGAGAACCACTTTAGTGACGTCATAAGTGGGGAAATAGTTATGTTAGCTCCTGTATGGAGGAGTGTTTGTAAAACATTAATGTTGAAATTCAAACATTTAAATTTATTACGAGAATACATTTTACTAAGTTAAGGTATTTTCTTCCTCAACTAAGAATAAACACGAGCAGAACTCCGGAGAATGATATTTGTAGAAAGAAGGATATGTATGTAAAGTTTCTTGACGGTTGTCTTCGAAATAACTTAGATACATACTTTATGCATTAAGTTCAATTGCACCAGAATGCGACATTGAAAGTAGTACATAGTACATTTAATAATGCCGCGGAACTCTCAATATTCAATTATTACATTTACCTCTTTGTTATGGGAATAAAACACACTTTTATACAACATTGATTAAGGAAGGCTCCTTACACTTGGATGAGTTTATACTGATGCAGAAGACATTAATGTTTCGATCAAATCATTGCACTAAACATCGACACACACAGCTAGAACAAGCACACACCCCGTGCACTGAACTTGCTGGTAGAACATTGTACTAGACGTTGTACTAACGTTAGCACTTGTCGTAGTAAACAGAGCACACGAGTGACTCCACTCGTACAATAAGTCTCATCACACCTGCATGTGGCATTGGAAGTGAGACGTGGGACGTTTAATGACGTCATAACCAGAGAAACTCATGTTTATTATCAAACCGACTTGTTTGAGGATTAAAATATATACTTATATAAAGACAATATAATTCACGCGACATATATCGACGCACACAATTAGAACAAGCGCGGTTGTCACTAGCACATTGCTTGACTGTCTTCGACACAACTTTGTATATTTACGTAACCACTTGCACATACTGACTAGGTAAGTCTCAATGCGCCCGAATGCGGGCACGACTTCTGAGACAAGAAACATTTCACACATCCATACATTGTGTTTGTATTTATACTCCTTTATGGAGAAATACTACCGACTGCAGTATTGTGGAACTTTAGCTGCCAACAGCTGATCAATATTTTTACATATACAGTAATAGAAAACATTTTTGAAAATGATTGTAACATAGATATCGACTATTTGTTTCATGGACATACGCAGATACATAAGTTTCTTGACGGTTGTGTTCAATACGATACACCTCTTTTACAATATTTCAAATGAGAGGTAACTTGGATGTAGGTACTGATTAAGTACCTTATCGGGAAAATTTATTAAATTTCCAAAATTTACTGTCCACTTACACCACAGACAAAGACAATGCGGAGAATGCTTCATAACTGTAATCCTATTTGGAATAATGTTGCTGTACGTATATAATGGCAATACAAAACGTTTCTTGACGGTTGTCTTTGACAGAGACCTTTTTCATATTATTACTAAAACGCTTTTATTAGGTCGACCTGTATGTGTGTAACTATGTAAACAAGTCTAAGAAAACTTATTTAACCATCTTCTAAATACCGTAGCGTTATGGAAATTGGCAGTTGTATGTGATGTTGCAGACAACACAATAATATGGTACCGTCGAGCTGATCTGGTGATGGAGCCGGAAGATATGAACTGGAACTCCGAAATGGATGACGACATATACATATATCGACGCACACACAAGTCCGTATATAGTGAACATTTGCAACAGTAGCAGTCAGTAATATTGTCTCTGAGACATGGAACAATGCACAGGTTCTAATGGGAAGTAAAGATGTGGTAGTACATTTTGTACATTTCAAAGATTATATTAAGTATCTTGACGGTTGTCTTCTTATATATTTGTCAAACGTTGTATACGTTTGACAAATATTTTATGGTGAAAAATAAATATTTCAAACACCTTTTATAAACGCAATATTATTTTGGAAATTGTACCAGTATAATTATGTTCTAAACATATGTTCCAAAGCTCATGGCTTTGAAACATTAGACCATGACCATACGCAAGTACCACATATACCTGTTGGGATTTCATTCTGCAGACGTTTCATTGAATTGTTGAGTCAAATATGGACACTTCATCAACCATTGTCTTATAATTTTACTTCGTATGTGATATTTAATGAGTTTCTTGACGGTTGTTCTTTGATGTACTTAACATATATTTTATCTTAATACATATTTCATATCACATGAAATACTGAAAAGGATATCTTGTGTAGAACGACCGTAGAGCAGCCTCCTCCTCCTCAGTCGTACATTCTTGACAGAATGCTCGTGGTTGACAATGATGCATTTTCCCTGGATATCGTAGCTCTCGCGATGTGCCTCCACTTGTTGAAGTCTTCACCCGTAACCCTGGGCACGGGTTCCGCGTTATACCCCGCAGGACTGGGTCCCTGCTGAACTTCGCCATCTACACACTCCGGCCTACTGAAGTGTAAGATGCCCACCCCCGCGACATGGACGCGCCAGACAGGAATTGCCCAAGTGAAGAGTAGAGAAGGTGACTCTACTCCCCCCAGGGCCGAGTTAATGGGCGTATATGATCCCACACCCAAAGGCTTAACACTAACACTACTACAAATATAAATAAAACAACATTCAGTTGTTGTATCTTGTAAATACTAATTCTAGAATACATTTATGTACGAAATATATATTTTATTGAAAAGATACATCAACATTACATAGTTCTCTCCTCACTCGGACATATTTTACGTGGGACGTTTAATGACGTCATAACCAGAGAAACTGATGTTTATTGTAACATCAACATGTTCCACGACTAAGACATATATAAAGACAATATAATTCACGCGACATATATCGACGCACACATTAGAACAAGCGCGGTTGTCACTAGCACATTGCTTGACTGTCTTCGACACAACTTTGTATATTTACGTAACCACTTGCACATACTGACTAGGTAAGTCTCAATGCGCCCGAATGCGGGCACGACTTCTGAGACAAGAAACATTTCACACATCCATACATTGTGTTTGTATTTATACTCCTTTATGGAGAAATACTACCGACTGCAGTATTTTGGAACTTTAGCCGCTGATCATGCGAAAGCACGCGCAAAATATGTTTCTAGATATAGACACATACAGTAATAGAAAACATTTTTGGAAATGATTGCAATATCGATATAGACTACTTAGTTCTTACATGGACATACGCAGATATATAAGTTTCTTGACGGTTGTGTTCAATACGATACAACTCTCTTACAATATTTCAAATGAGAGGAAAACACACTTGGAAGTAGGTACTGATTGAGTAGCTTACCGGGAAAATTCATTGAATTTTCAAAATTTACTGTCCACTTACAATACAGACAAAGACAATGCGGAGAATGCTTCATAACTATACTCCTATTTGGAATAATGTTGCTGTACGTATATAATGGCAATACAAAACGTTTCTTGACGGTTGTCTTCGACAGAGACCTTATTCATATTACACACATGAAATATTGAGAGTTGGAACATAGATATTCTGTGTATAACGACCACTTTAGTATCGTTCTAAGTGGGGAAATTGTCGTTGTACCTATATCGCATCAAGACGTTCCTAGAAATGATGACCGATGTATCTCGTATGTCAAACGTTTTATTAGGACGGGCTTTGGAACCCAAGATATGAATATGGACGAAACAATACAGACAATATAATTCATACGACATATATCGACGCACACACAAGTCCGTATATAGTGAACATTTGCCATAGTAGCAGGAAGTAGGTACTGATTGAGTACATTATCGGGAAAATTTAAAGTTTACTGTCCACTTATAACGAACTATCGTAAATAAGAAAACATTTTTGAAATGATTGCAATATCGACATTGATTATATTAGTTACATGGACATACGCAGATACATAAGTTTCTTGACGGTTGTGTTCAATACAAGTTTGGTAAATATGTTGTATCATGTAAATACGTAGGAAACATGTGTAAGTAGCTGTTTCTGAGATTACGAGCTAAGTACTTGGACATACTGAGTAATAAACTCCACTTGAGTGAGACTTTGTAGATAGCAGTTGTTCAATAGAAACTATATAACTTTAGAATTATATAATCATCGATGTATACCATCACTATAGAACATTTGAAATGTTTTTAAATATAGGGATGGACAGAAGAAGACATTGTACCGAGCTTTTGTTTTGTTTTTTGAAATTTGACAAGTTTCTTGACGGTTGTCTTCGATACAACGTTGACAGAACATATAGTACCTAGCTGTGTATGTGGCTACACACCACTGTGGAATACTGACTAGGTAAGTCTCATGTCTACACAAAAGTAGGCAACATCTTTTGATAGTCTCATGATGACGCTGACATGACCTACTAATAAACATCGACACACATAGCTAGAACACGCACACACCGCGTGCACTAAACTTGTTGGTAGAACGGCTGAGATATAATTATATACCCGCTACATTTGCCACGTATTCATTGTCCATATAATACATGAAACATATCCATACTCGGATACCATGGAAGAACATAGAAAAGACAAGAAAATCCACGCGATTTGAGTTATGCATTAAGCATTAAGTTCAATTGCACCAGAATGCGACATTGAAAGTAGTACATAGTACATTTAATAATGCCGCGGAACTCTCAATATTCAATTATTACATTTACCTCTTTGTTATGGGAATAAAACACACTTTTATACAACATTAATTAAGGAAGGCTCCTTACACTTGGATGGGTTTATATAGTTGCAGAATGCACTAATGTTGCTATCAAATCATTGCACTAATCATCGACACACACAGCTAGAACAAGCACACACCGCGTGCACTGAACTTGCTGGTAGAACATTGTACTAGACGTTGTACTAACGTTAGCACTTGTCGTAGTAAACAGAGCACACGAGTGACTCCACTCGTACAATAAGTCTCATCACACCTGCATGTGGCATTGGAAGTGAGACGTGGAACGTTTAATGACGTCATAACCAGGGAAACTGGTGTTTATTTTCACATTGACATGTTCCTTGACTAAGAAATATATAAAGACAATATAATTCACGCGACATATATCGACGCACACATTAGAACAAGCGCGGTTGTCACTAGCACATTGCTTGACTGTCTTCGACACAACTTTGTATATTTACGTAACCACTTGCACATACTGACTAGGTAAGTCTCAATGCACCCGAATGCGGGCACGACTTCTGAGACAAGAAACATTTCACACATCCATACATTGTGTTTGTATTTATACTCCTTTATGAAGAAATACTACCGACTGCAGTATTTTGGAACTTTAGCTGCTAACAGCTGATCATGCGAAAGCACCGCTAAATATGTTTCAAGATATAAACATGATTTGTAAATGACTGCAACATTGACATTGATTATACTTGTTACATGGACATACGCAGATACATAAGTTTCTTGACGGTTGTGTTCAATACGATACAACTCTCTTACAATATTTCAAATGAGAGGAAAACACGAAGTAAGCACTGATTGAGTACCTAATAAATCCATTGAATTTCCATTTACTTACTGTCCACTTACAGCACAGACAAAGACAATACGGAGAATGCTTCATTTACTATACTCCTATTTGGAATAATGTTGCTGAACGTATATAATGGCGATACAAAACGATTCTTGACGGTTGTCTCCGATACGAGACTGATATTAATATTTCTGTTGTAATGACGGATACTGCATAACACTAATCATCGATGTATACCATCACTATAGAATATTTGAAATGTTTTTAAATATAGGGATGGACAGAGGAGGATTTCGTACCAAGCTTTTATTTTGTTTCTTGACGGTTGTCTTCGACACAATTTTTATGTCATTACTTCTGATAACATAGATGAAGATAATATAGCTCATTAGACAAATATCGACGCACACAGTTAGAACAAGCACGGGATACGATACATTGTTAAATAACTTTGAATAAGTGGGAAGTTACAAATATTCTTGTAATCTGAATATTCGTATTTGTATACATTGTCAGGTTTCATGCACTTCAGTGAAATTATTATTATATAAAGATGGCACGAATGTATTTGTAGTTTCTTGACGGTTGTCACCGATATAACATTCATGTTGTACCGAATTGCAGTTTTAAATCATGCAATATTTTCACACACATTGACAAATTCAGACAAATTCGACGATTATCCCATATTATTGTATATTATAGAAACATGAATATCTCACTTGAGACTTGTTGAAATATGTTTTACAGTACATATTATGATCACACAGACCCACAGACATAATTATCGTTTAAATTCACAGATTACGGATTAGAAAGACAGTGCAGTGAATGCACGGCACTGGAACCAGAGAATAAGGCAATTTTGAGTATATTTTGATTAGTGGAGTTGCTTGGTGGCTGTATTCGATACAACATAAGAAAATGTTCGTATTACATGAATACGAAGGAAACATTTGTTAGTAGTCCTTTACTAGACTACCAACTATTCGGGTATAGGAACATAATTATATTTTTTTTCTTGTAATTTTCTTTGGGACACAAGACATGAACATGGACGAGAGTACATGGAGGAATGTAATATAACTCACGCGACAAATATCGACGCACACAATTAGAACAAGCGCGGTTGTCACTAGCACATTGTTTGACTGTCTTCGACACAACTTTGTATATTATGTTGTCTTCGATACAACTCTCTTACGATATTTCAAATGAGAGAAAAATATTTGTAAGTAGTAGTCTACAAGGTAACAGACTACACACTTGGAAGTAGGTACTGATTGAGTACCTTATCGGGAAAATTCATGGAATTTCCAAAATTTGCTGTCCACTTACAACACAGACAAAAACAATGCGGAGAATACTTCATAACTATACTCCTATTTGGATTAATGTTGCTGTACGTATGTAATGGCAATACAAAACGTTTCTTGACGGTTGTTCTTCGATGTAACATATATTTCATCTTAATACATATTTCATATCACATGAAATACTGAAAAGAATATCTCTTGTAGAACGACCGTAGAGCAGCATCCTCAGTCGTACATTCTTGACAGAATGCTCGTTGCATTTTCCATGGATAGATACGTCTCCACTTGTTGAAGTCTTCACCCGTAACCCTGGGCACGGGTTCCGCGTTATACCCCGCAGGACTGGGTCCCTGCTGAACTTCGCCATCTACACACTCCGGCCTACTGAAGTGTAAGATGCCCACCCCCGCGACATGGACGCGCCAGACAGGAATTGCCCAAGTGAAGAGTAGAGAAGGTGACTCTACTCCCCCCAGGGCCGAGTTAATGGGCGTGTATGATCCCACACCCAAAGGCTTAACACTACCACTACTACAAATATAAATAAAACAACATTCAGTTGTTGTATCTTGTAAATACTAATTCTAGAATACATTTATGTGCTCGACATTACAGGGCATTCTGTCGGTATGAAATATATTTTATTTAAAATATACATCAACATTACACAGTTCTCTCCTCACTCGGACATATTTTACATAGTACAAAGTAAGTTTGTGTTAAAACTACTAGAGTACGGTACATTAGTACTTTACATTTTGCGAAAAGATCGACACAAACACTTTATTAAAAATCATGATAATTATTTTTATGAAAAAAACTTACTTTCCCATACATTTTGACGCATGTCACACAGAGACAAGACTAATTTCCATTATGTACGTTTAACAAAAAAACAAATGACATGTCAGTGACGTCATGCACAAAATGACAAGGGCAGAAACATGTATGTTATTGTTGTCTCTTTTTAATGGAGATGTAGAATTACCTTCAGTCTCTAGCGATGATTTACATAACAATACAATGAAGTTTCTTGATAGTTGTCTTTGATACAACTCTGTTACAATATTTCAATCATGAAATGAGGGAAAATACAAGTAACCCTACAATGTAGATTATTTAAAGAGTTTCTTAATGGTTGTCTTCGACACAATTCTTATGTTTTAAACATAAGTGGGAAATATTAAAGAGTAGTTGTTTGTGAGACTACAAACTACTTGGAAACTACAAACTACGTGAGAGTAGCTTTGACAAAAGTGGCTTACGTTCGTTCAAAAGCCAGGATTATTTTTGTATTACAGATAATTTCAAGCGTCAAACACCATACAGTCAGTTTAAACTATTGAATAAAACACAATATAATTCACGCGTCAAATATCGACGCACACAAATAGAACAAACAAGTCCGTTGCATACTAGACTAAGCAACGAATTTCTTGACATTTGAAACATGGGATAAATAAAAATCCATTATTCTGTCAATTTTCAACACATGATATATTTCTATATCGTACTAGCAAACCCCGGCGAACTCCGTTTCGCAACCAGACGGGCTTTTCTCTTGTTTTTTTATCTAAAAAATTGTTTTTGCATTAAGCCTCACAGATCCCGAGACCGTCTAACGAATGCAAAACCGTAGAAATTGATTCGTAAGTTCTTGAGTTATAGCGTCAGGAAAGAATACTCGACTTATTATTATATAGTAGATTAAATAGTCGAAACAATTGTATTTCCAGGTAGCACTACAAATAGTTGTAAGTGTTCTCAACAAGTTTCTTGGCGCTTGTTCTTCGATAAACATGTAATATAAACATTTTAATCATGAAATATGTAGCGATCATTACATAAGTAGCTGTACATGACACTACAGACTACTTGGAAATACTGAGTTAGTCTCAGCGGACGACAAAACGAAGAAAGGCGCCCCGCCTTGTGAGACATGGAATATTTAGGTTGGATAAACTAGCAACATCCAATTATAATAAATATACACTTGAAATATTCAAATACCACGTAGAACCACAATTGTTCTAACTGGGGAAATTGATGTTTTATATTGATTCGTAAGAATATAAAAGAATAGCTAGTATTAGAACAGTGCCTAAAGACAATTAGAGACACAGGGTACAATATAGAGTTTCTTGACGGTTGTCTTCGACACAAGCTAACATGCAACACTCATAGAACATTAGATATAGTTGCAGTCAGTAATATTGTTGATCCAAATATCGACGCGCACAGCGTCACATCGAGCGCCTGAATGTAGTGCCGCCTTCTGAGACATGAAATGTTATTTAGTATATTCATAGATTTACAGTTAATTACGTACACTAATTAAATACCGAACTGCAACATGTTCAGTCTTCAATGAATAAGGAGTTTGTATACATATTGATATAATGGAGTTTCTTGCTGGTTGTAGTCGATACAACTTCAGAACCTTTCGCATTATGTAAATACGAAGAAACATTGATTAGTACCATGGAGTATCCACGTAGAACGATCGCTATAACGTTCTTGGAAGCGAAACAACAGTATGCAGGAGCTTGTGGACAGCTCCTGTATGGAGAAATACTATCAAGTATATTCATATTGGAAGTCAAAAAATATCTCTCGTATTAAAGTATATTTGGCACTAAGTTACATGGACGATCACACGACAAATATCGACGCACACAATTAGAACACGCGCGGTACTACAAACCACTCAGATATACTGACTCGGTACAAACATACGAATGTACGTTGCACATGCTATGACGGATACTGCATAACATTAATTACAAAGTACAGTTTTATTTAGTTTCTTGATGGTTGTCTTTCTTACGTATTTCAAACATCATACAATTTCAATTACTCTCCTTCCACTTTACTTGTGAACAAATATTTCGCATGAAACAGTTGATTATAGGAATACAAAGATTAATGAGCTGTCGGACACAAGACATGGACATGAGTGAGACGACATAGATAAAGATAGTACTTCTTGCAGCAAAGACCCACGACTAATATTTAGGAAATAGTTTTAACACTGTTTAATTTTTTTGGCGCAAACTTTAAACGTTGACTATCAAAATCATATGGTAAAGTTTTTTTTTTACAATTCATAGACTGCTCAACAAGTTTCTTGACGGTTGTACTCAATACAAGCCACACAACAGTCATGAACAATCCAATACATGGAAGTTATTTAATAAACTTGTATCGGATCGTGAGACTCGGAATATTAACAAATATATTGAACTTACAATATACAATACTGAAGTAGCAATACATTGTTAGTTTGTATGTTCATTCATATCATTTCTATTCAACCTCTTTATAACGTGTGTTTACGTAAACATTACAATGCACACACAAGACAGAAGAAATATCATATTCCACGTAGAAACACCACTTCAATGGCGACATTAGTGGGGGAAGTAAACTGCACAAGTTAATACAATAAGTGGTATGTACCACAAATACACGTATCGATCGCCGCACACACTTACAACAAGCATAACGCTCATTGGACGGTTGTTTGCTCATTGGACAAAATATTTGTATGACATTACAGTACATAATATACTAGAACCAGACATACCTATGTATGACGTACCTAAGACGCGTGAACATACAACATACATGTTGAACTTTATATTTCACAAACTATGTATTTAGTTTCTTGACGGTTGTCTTCGATACAATCCTTACATTTCGTTCCAATACTAGTAAGTACCTATTTATAAGACTACAAACTACTCGGTAGTTCTGAGTAAGTATTCAACATCACTTTGTGAAAGTTACACAATATTATTCATGAACACTACACAGGTACAATGAAAACTGAACATTGGAACTACAAGTAGTCGTAAAATGTGGATATCGCGGAATAATTATTATATGAAGAAATATTACTCTATATGTCGGCACGTAGGTACCCGCTGTATCACTACTGCAAGCGTGACATGATCAAGTGCCAGTAAAATTCCAGCTTTGGCAGATATTTAGGCATAATCAGCAGTTTCTTAACGGTTGTACTTCGATACAAGGTTGATCGAACATAATTATTTGATCGTCTACCTATATCTTCCAAACGTATTAAATTTACGTCTAGATACGAGTTTCTTACCTTCTTTTGGAGAAATTCTATTAAAAACGTAAGTACGGTACTTATTTTTACAGTATAGAATTACAAATACATAATTCTAAATGGGGGGAGGGGGGTGATGGTTCTAACACTGCCAGCCATTGCAATTATATTGAGTTATAGTATATGAGTTTCTTGACGGTTGTCTTCGATACAACGTAACATACAACAATTGAAGAACATTCAGTATACTCTTGTATATGTTCCATATTCAACATTTAAAAAGTACATAATACGACATTACCACGTAGAACGACAAATAGTTGTAAGTGGGGAAACTGTTGTTTTATATCGCGACAAGTTTAGAAAAGATGACGAGTTGCTGTTACCTCTACACTGTAACTACTGCTCTACTGGCATCTTACGATGGAAAATACTTGAATTATATCGTGTTCATATATTCACACAAAATGCATTAAGAACACTTTTAATAGTGTTAAATTGAAACAGGACGACCACGCTACGACTTCGATGCTTAATTATAAATTAATCATACGACATATATCGACGCACACAATTAGAACAAACACAACTGTCACTAGCACATTGCTTGACGGTTGTCTTCGATACAACTTTGGAAGTATTCGTCCTGCGCAAATATGAAGAAATCATTACATCACATCTAGCGACTGGAAGTGGAGGCTGACTTTAGCGGGACATTACTGTTTTAATCATTTCAGTAACACGTATTTCATCGAGGAGTTTCTTGACGGTTGTCTTCTATCTAAGTTCTAAGTGTAGAACTTGTTGATTGATATCACGTCCAAGTTGACACAGAAAACCCGAACTATTGTATTTACCACAATACTTTATTTATTTGTATATTCAATATACTTGACAATACCGACTAGGTCAGTCGTCTTGTGGGACTTACAATATCTCACCTACACGAGACACTACTGAGAGCTTTTAGTTAAGTATTGAGAAATGTTCTTGAGAAATATATTATTTGCGCGCACAACGCAACAATACTTGTCAGTATCAACACGTCAATCAACACGTCAATGTCATTTTATAAAATACAGATTGCGTGTGTTTGTGTAGCGAACAGTTTCTTGACGGTTGTCTTTTATATAGGGTGTCCCAAAATTAACGCAAGATTTGAATTAAATAGAAAACGCCGTTTTTAGTCTTTTGATAGTTATATTTTTATTGACTCGTAAACTACATAGGATAGGGTTATATATGGAATAACACATCGGACAAATGGCCTCCACGGCTTTGTTGAAATTTGCCATGACCACTCTGCATAAATGTGGCTGAATTTCGTTGATGCAGCGTTGAATCTCCTCCTTTAATGCACGGGTGGTTGTGGGCTTGTTGACATACTTGTGATTTCAAATAACCCCATAAAAAGAAGTCTAATGGTGTTAAATCACACGATCTAAGAGGCCAATTTTGATCACCGAAACGAGAGAGTACACGACCTGGAAATGTCTTTAAAATATTTTTTAATAATGAAGACACGTTGTTCTATCGTGTAACGCTCCATTTTTAATAACCCTATACTGTTAGCTGTCAAATTGCTTTTTTTTCAGGGTTGCCAACCCTTCACTGCACAAATGGGGGCAAATTCAAATCTTGCGTTAATTTTGGGACACCCGTTACAACTTTAGAAAATATCCACATTATGTAAATACGAAGGAAACATGTAAGTAGCTGTCTATAGCAACACAAGCTCTATACATGGAAATACTGATTACGTACATCTCATCTGACACCTTTAAGGTAACGTTTAATAAACCATTACATTTGATAACTTTTGATAACTTCAGTAACAGGACAGAACTTCCATAATATAATTATTTGTATATTCCACGTAGAATTATCACCTTAATACCTTTTAGTTTAAATTGACTGCACGGTTGGCGCGGTGCGCAACTGGCTGCCGCGCAACGTGTAGCGGATTCGATTCCCACACGGAGGAACATAAAGCAACTTTGTGTGATCCACAACTTGTTGTTTCGGATCTGGGTGTCATGTACATGTAAAATTGTATGTCTGTAAACGCAACCACGAAACCGGACTAAATCTGTACGTAATGCAACATTTTTTTAAGCAAAGTCTTAAATATCGACGCACACAATTAGAACAAACACTGATGTCACGTTACTTGACGGTTGTCTTTAACACAACTTTTAATTCTTTTTCTTTTCTTTTCAACTAACAATTACGTATTATGTAAATACGTAGGAAGACATTTAGGAGACATCACATGTTTATAATATAAAATAGAAAAGTCACATAGAACAACTTCTGCACGTAGAACAGTTCTAAATAGGGAAAATGTTGTTTTATAAATGCCACCACCATTGTCCTTGAGTAAAAATTGCAATAGAAGTTTCCAGACATAAGTTTCTTGACGGTTGTTCCTCGACAGAACTCATATACAATACTGGTAAGATAGATTATTTAAAGAGTTTCTTAATGGTTGTCTTCGACACAATTCTTATGTTTTTTACATAAGTGAGAAATGTTAAAGAGTAGTTGTTTATGAGACTAAAAACTACTTGGAAATATTGAGTTATATAATATGGAATACTTTAATATTGTGCAACTAATTACAGTCACCTGAACAAATAATTGTCTCTTGTTCTAGAACAACGAGTTTCTTGACGGTTGTCTTTGATGTAACTCTTACAAGAGTGTCGGAACTACAATGTTCCACTTTACTTGTGAACATACATTATTGCTTACTTCGTTCGTTATTGAATTAAAATATTTCGAGAGACATTTCACAATTGTCGAAATATTGTTACAGCATTAAGTATTGGTACCTCTATCAATTGGTTTCTTGCCGGTTGTCCTCGATACAAGTATGACAAATGTTTCATACAATAGAACTAATATGTTCACAGGAAACATTCAGTACATTTTAATATATATTTCATTGGAATATTTGTCGGGATTGATCCCGATTAAAGTCAAATATATTGCTTTACTAATGAAGAAGTAAACTTGTCTGCTAGCTTCACGAACTAATGAGTTTCTTGACGGTTGTCTTTGATACAAGGTTGATCGAACATAATGGTACTAAGAGGTGACTGTTATTTCAAACACCTTCTTAACTTCAGTATTTTGAGAATTGTGTATACGTACAATTATATATGTACCAAAATATTTTTCCCACACAATATACTGAGTCATACTTTACTTACATACGTAAGTACCGACCATCAAGTTCTGATACAGAGTTAGACTGAAGTCACAACATTCACGCGACAAACATCGACGCACACAACTAGAACAAACTAGTCTGTCGCTACACTACTCAACGTTTCTTACTGGTTGTCTTCGCTACAACTTTAATAAATAGAATATATTTATGTCGCACGTAATTACGACAAAGACAAAGCGGAGAATGCTTCATAACTATACTCCTGTTAGGAATAATGTTGCTGTACGTATATAATGGCAATACAAAACGTTTCTTGACGGTTGTCTTTGACAGAGACCTTTTCATATTCACACATGAAATATTGAGAGTTGGAACATAGATATTCTGTGTATAACGACCACTTTAGTATCGTTCTAAGTGGGGAAATTGTCGTTGTACCTATATCGCATCAAGACGTTCCTAGAAATGATGACCGATGTATCTCGTATGTCAAACGTTTTATCAGGACGGGCTTTGGAACCCAAGATATGAATATGGAAGAAACAACACAGACAATATAATTCATACGACATATATCGACGCACACACAAGTCCGTATATAGTGAACATTTGTAGTGTCTTTCACAGTAGCAGTCAGTAATATTGTCTCTGAGACATGGAACAATGCACAGGTTCTCATGGAAAGGAACCAAGGAGTAATCCATTTTGTACATTTCAAAGATTATATTAAGTTGTTCTTTGGAGGATCACATGAAATACTGCAAAGGATATCTTGTCTGACAGTAACTAGCCTCTAGTACTCACAGTAGAAGGTTCACCATAATTAATTTAGTGAAACGTAAAGACTGCATTAAATGTAAGAAACAAATATATATTAATATTATTCAATAAGTTTCTTGACGGTAGTTCTTCTATATCACATTAAGTATTGAAAAGGATATCTTGTGTAGAACGACCGTAGAGCAGCATCCTCCTCCTCAGTCGTACATTCTTGACAGAATGCTCGTGGTTGACAATGACGCATTTTCCCTGGATATCGTAGCTCTCGCGATGTGCCTCCACATGTTGAAGTCTTCACCCGTAACCCTGGGCACGGGTTCCGCGTTATACCCCGCAGGACTGGGTCCCTGCTGAACTTCGCCATCTACACACTCCGGCCTACTGAAGTGTAAGATGCCCACCCCCGCGACATGGACGCGCCAGACAGGAATTGCCCAAGTGAAGAGTAGAGAAGGTGACTCTACTCCCCCCAGGGCCGAGTTAATGGGCGTGTATGATTCCACACCCAAAGGCTTAACACTACCACTACTACAAATATAAATAAAACAACATTCAGTTGTTGTATCTTGTAAATACTAATTCTAGAATACATTTAGGTACTCGCCATTACAGGGCATTTTGTCTGTATGAAATATATTCTATTAAAAAGATACATCAACATTACACAGTTCTCTCCTTACTCGGACACAATTTCCACAGTACAAAGTAAGTTTGTGTTAAAACTACTAGAGTGCATTAGTACTTTAAATTTTGCGAAAAGATTGACATTGCAACAAACACTATTAAAAAACCATGACAAATATTTTTATGAAGAAAACTTACTTTTCCATACATTTGTACGTTTAACAAAAAACAAATGACATGACAGTGACATCAAGCATAAAATGACAAGGACAGAAATATTTATGTTATTGCTGTCTCTTTTTATCGGAGGTGTAGATATTACTTTCTTCCACAGTGATGATTTACATAACAATACAATGAAGTTTCTTGACGGTTGTCCTTCGATACAACTTGAACAATATTTTGTATAACAAGTCTCACTGGGAATGAATATGGGATTGTCTTTAAAGACAATTTGAGAAATTAGAATCTTTAAAATAATATATTTTTTCGATTATTCCATGAGAACCAAAGTAATAATACATCTTAAAATTTAACTTTACACATGACTAAATGAAGTTTCTTGATAGTTGTCCTTCGATACAACTCTTTTACAATATTTCAGTCATGAAATGAGGGAAAATACAAGTAACCCTACAATGTACATTATTTAAAGAGTTTCTTAATGGTTGTCTTCAAGACAATTCTTATGTTTTAAACATAAGTGGGAAATATTAAAGAGTAGTTGTTTGTGAGACTACTAGACAGCACACCACTATCTTTAATCATTTAACTTCATAGACTACTCAATAAGTTTCTTGACGGTTGTCTTTAATACAATTTTGTAATACTTTTCGTACTACGTAAACACGTAGAAAACGTTTAAAAAGAATTTTCAATAAACAGTATTGTACATTGTAACCTCCACGTTCTAAGTGGAACAATAGTTGTTTTAATTCTAAAATATGATGTAGATATCACAATCGAGTGATAAATCCTTACAAGCTGACTATACTTGTATCTTAGTCGAAGACATCGACAAAATTAAAATCGACGTCAGCTAGAACTAGCGGTAGACAGTTAATTGTCAAATTACCTTATATTACTGAGACAGTATGTTAACACAGATTGACAGAGGGAGATATAAATATTTTAAACGAGATCAACGTTTGTTACATCTTTAATGGATACCGTATGTAGAAATTTACCACCTTCATCAAAACATTAAGGACAATAGAGTTTCTTGATGGTTGTATTCGATACAACTTGAGACAATATTCGTATTATATGAACACGAAAGGAACATTTTTTTTTTATAATTTGTCGGCAATAATCCCGATTAAAGTCAAATATATTGCTTTACTAATGAAGAAGTAAACTTGTCTGCTAGCTTCACGAACTAATGAGTTTCTTGACGGTTGTCTTCGATAAAAGATTTAAGATGCTTTAACATTATGTGACTGATATAACCTCTTTATTATTTAACTTACGAATACGAAGTTTGTTATAATACTTACGTATACCAGCGGGATATTCCGCATACATAAAATACAATATTGTAATTGATACGACAAATATCGACGCACACAATTAGAACAAGCGTGAAGCTCATTCGATGGCTATAAGACACAAGACACAGACAGAGGACATAGTTCATGGAGTCTGATTGAGCCAAACTATTCATTCTTTGGACAGTCTGTTGTATAGACTATGTAAAGAGTTTCTTTCTATGTTCACATTTTTATAATACACAATAGAAAAGTCATATAGAAGAACAATTCAATTAAAAAATTGCAATAGAAGTTTCCAGACACGAGTTTCTTGACGGTTGTTCTTCGATAGAACGTAATAATATTATAGGAAATATTATTTACGTAGCGTGAAGGTCATTCGATGGCTATAAGACACAAGACACAGACAGAGGACGAATTAAGACAAATTCGACAATTATCCCATATTATTGTATACTATAGAAACATGAATATCTCACTTGAGACTTGTTGAGATATGTTTTACAGTACATATTATGATCACACAGACCCACAGACGTATCGTTTAAATTCACAGATTACAGATTAGAAAGACAGTGCAGTGAATGCACCCTATTGAAATGTTTGAAGACAAAATCATTTGAGTATATTTTGATTAGTGGAGTTTCTTGCTGGCTGTATTCGATACAACATTAGAAAATATTCGTATTACATTTTGTTTTTTTTTTGTTTTTATAAAGTAGTCCTTTATGAGACTACCAACTATTCGGGTATAGGAACATAATTATATATTTTTTTCTTGTAATTTTCTTTGGGACACAAGACATGAACATGGACGAGAGTACATGGAGGAAGGTAATATAACTCACGCGACAAATATCGACGCACACAGTTAGAACAAATACGACTGTCTGTAGTCACCCGTGTTGACGGTTGTCTTCGATACAACGTTGACAGAACATATAGTACCTAGCTGTGTATGTGGCTACACACCACTGTGGAATACTGACTAAATAGGTAAGTCTCATGTCTACACAAATGTAGGCAACATCTGTTGAAACATTATTGTTTAACTTTAAGAATATCAAATGTAGAAAAAGTTCATATTATTATGTTCCATAAAGGACGACCACGTACAAAATACTCCATATTTATCTTATATATGTATAAGATTACATGATTAATGCAATTGTGTAAGATTCCGTACAATCAGCTGTACAGAGGTGACGTCATGTCACGCATATGGGCTAAAACTAAATAGACACACACAGCTAGAACAAGCACACACCCCGTGCACTGAACTTGCTGGTAGAACATTGTACTAGACGTTGTACTAACGTTAGCACTTGTCGTAGTAAACAGAGCACACGAGTGACTCCACTCGTACAATAAGTCTCATCACACCTGCATGTGGCATTGGAAGTGAGACGTGGGACGTTTAATGACTGCACGGTTGGTGCGGTGGCTGGGCAACTGGCTGCCGCGCAATGGGTAGCGGGTTCGATTCCCGCACGGAGCAATTCTTTGTGTGATCCACAAATTGTTGTTACGGGTCTGGGTGTCATGTGCATCATGTGAACTTGTATGTTTGTAAACGCACCCACGACACAGGAGAAAATCCTAGTGTGGGGCAACGTTTTAAAAAAAAAAAAAAAAAAAAAAAAAAAAAAAAAAAAAAAAAAAAAAAAAAAAATGACGTCATAACCAGAGACACTTATGTTTATTTCCGCACCGATTTTTAGAAATACTGACACATTATGTAATTGTTATAGATTTCATTTCATTTTATATCATTTATTCTTAACTAACACCTCTGGTGCCTGAATGTAGTGCTTCCTTCTAAGACATGAAACATTATTTAGAAAATTCATTGGTTTTACAATTTATACTAATAATGTATTAATACACTCATTTCAACAAAAGAACAAACAACCGGCCAATATTACCTAACTGTCTATACATATTGGAGTTTCTTGATGGTTGTATTCGATAGTCGGTAAACATTTGGAAAATGTTCATATTGTATAAATACGAAGGAAATATTTATTTTGCTAGCAGCCGTTTATTGGACTACCAACTATTTGGAAATAGAAATATCGATACGTCACATTAATGTGAGAGGATCAGAATCAAGAAGAAATAACGCTTAACTTCATAAATAATTAAATAAGTTTCTTGACGGTTTTCTTCGATACCACTCTTGTATAACACACCAATTACGAAACAATGGGAGAATATTACTTGAAAATACTGATTGAGTCAACCTCATCGGGCACCATATGTGATATGGGCCTCGTTGAACAAATTCATTGGAGTTCCAACGTTTGGGGAAACAGTTGATTGTTCACAATATATTAATATTGGCATTTATTAATTGAATTTGAATATCAATGTGACAAACTGGGGATAATATCAAGATATAGATAAGACAATATAATTCACGCGACAAACATCGAGGCACACAACTAGAACAAACTAGTCTGTCGCTACACTACTCAACGTTTCTTACTGGTTGTCTTCGCTACAACTTTAATAAATATAATATATTTATGTCGCACGTAATTACGACAAAGACAAAGTGAGGAATGCTTCGTAACTATAATCCTGTTCGGAATAATGTTGCTGTACGTATATAGTGGCAATACAAAACGTTTTTTGACGGTTGTCTTTGACAGAGACCTTTTTCATATTACACACATGAAATATTGAGAGTTGCAACATAGATATTCTGTGTATAACGACCACTTTAGTATCGTTCTAAGTGGGGAAATTGTCGTTGTACCTATATCGTATCAAGACGTTCCTAGAAATGATGACCGATGTATGATGGCTTTGGAACACAAGACAACATCACATCTTTGATATCCATCGACACACACACTAGTCCGTATATAGTGAACATTTGCCACAGTAGCAGTCAGTAATATTGTCTCAGAGACATGGAACAATGCACAGGTTCTAATGGAAAGGAATCACGGAATGGTACATTTTGAACATTGCAAAGATTGTATTAAGTTTCTTGACGGTTGTCTTCGATACAACTTTGACGAATATTTTGTATTAAAAGTTATATTGAAAGTGAGACGTAGAACTATCCAAACACCTTCTCATGTAATAAACTCAATATTTTGGAAATTGCAAAAGTAAGATTATACATTATTCAATGAGTTTCTTGACGGTTGTTCTACGATGTAACATATTTTTTATCTCAATACATATTTCATATCACATGAAATACTGAAAAGGATATCTTGTGTAGAACGACCGTAGAGCAGCATCCTCCTCCTCAGTCGTACATTCTTGACAGAATGCTCGTGGTTGACAATGATGCATTTTCCCTGGATATCGTAGCTCTCGCGATGAACCTCCATTTGTTGAAGTCTTCACCCGTAACCCTGGGCACGGGTTCCGCGTTATACCCCGCAGGACTGGGTCCCTGCTGAACTTCGCCATCTACACACTCCGGCCTACTGAAGTGTAAGATGCCCACCCCCGCGACATGGACGCGCCAGACAGGAATTGCCCAAGTGAAGAGTAGAGAAGGTGACTCTACTCCTCCCAGGGCCGAGTTAATGGGCGTGTATGATCCCACACCCAAAGGCTTAACACTACCACTACTACAAATATAAATAAAACAACATTCAGTTGTTGTATCTTGTAAATACTAATTCTAGAATACATTTATGTACTCGCCATTACAGGGCATTTTTTCAGTATGAAATATATTTTATTTAAAAGATACATCAACATTACACAGTTCTCTCCTCACTCGGACATATTTTACATAGTACAAAGTAAGTTTGTTTTTTAAACTACTAGAGTACATTAGTATTTTATATTTTGCGAAAAGATCGACACAAACACTTTGTAAAAAAATCATGACAAATATTTTTATGAAGAAAACTTACTTTCCCATACATTTTGACGCATGTCACACAGAGACAAGACTAATTTCCATTATGTACGTTTAACAAAAAACAAATGACATGTCATGCACAAAATGACAAGGACAGAAACATCGTATTCTCTTTCTAAATCCATTTACTGAACTTTCTTCATTCCAAAACAAATAAAAAACAATTGACATGTCAATGACGTCAGACCCGAAATGACAAAGACAGACACATTCATTTTATTCTTGTCTCTTTCTAATGCAGGTAAAGATACAACTTTTTTTCTTTCAATGATTTACATAACAATACAATGAAGTTTCTTGATAGTTGTCTTCGATACAACTATTTTACAATATTTCAATCATGAAATGACGGAAAATACAAGTACAATGTAGATTATTTAAAGAGTTTCTTAACGGTTGTCTTCAACACAATTCTTATGTTTTGAACATAAGTGGGAAATATTAAAGAGTAGTTGTCTGTGAGACTACAAACTACTTGGAAATACTGAGTTATATAATAAATTATAGTTATTATATTGGGAAAATATGTTAACTTGGCCGATACAATAGTATAAACAATGAATCAAATACAATTGAGTTTCTTGACGGTCGTCTTCGATACAACTCTATTACAATACTTTGACCATGAAGTAAATATTAGTAAGTAGCAGATTGTTGTATTATAATAAACATTCAACATTATAATGTGAACTACCCACTTACAGCGACCACACGTAATAAGTGGGGAAAGATCACTTCAATGAAAGTACCACTAAGTGGGGAAATAGTTGATTCATATCGTGCTGCGATGGTCGCAGAGAGAAATATTAGTTTTCCACTAGACCAGTACTAAAAGAAAAGATAGTTATAATTATTACATTTCGAAAAGACAAGAAAGTTTCATGACGGTTGTTCTTCGATAAATAAGAATTAATACATTAATATTACCATTATAAACATTACACAGTTTACCAGACAATGTACACTCAAACATCGACGCACACAATTAGAACAAGCGTGAAGCTCATTCGATGGCTATAAGACACAAGACACAGACAGAGGACATAGTTCATGGAGTCTGGTTGAGCCGAACTATTCATTCTTTGGACAGTCTGTTGTATAGACTATGTAAAGAGTTTCTTTCTATGTTCACATGTTTATAATATAAAATAGAAAAGTCACGTAGAACAACTTCTGCACGTAGAACAGTTAGTTCTAAATAGGGAAAATGTTGTTTTATACATGCCATTAGAAATGTTATATGTAAAGTTAATATTGCAATAGAAGTTTCTAGACACGAGTTTCTTGACGGTTGTTCCTCGACAGAACTCATATACAATACTGGTAAGACAAATATCGACGCACACAGTTAGAACAAGCACGGTGGACGGTACATTGTTAAATTACTTTGAATAAGTGGGAAGTTACAAATATTCTTGTAGTCTGAATATTCGTATTTGTATACATTCCGAGATTTATGCAATTTAGATATATGATTACATAAAAATATCACTTAAAAAGCGATGTCAAGAAAGCGTTGGTCGTAATCTCCATGCAAAATACGATCAAATTGAATGAAATATTTAATGCTTCATATATCGACGCACACAATTAGAACATTGGTGGCTATGAGACACAGACAGAGGACAACATGTAGGTATTTGAAGTCTGGATGACACGAACTGTTCATTCCTTGGCCAGTCTGTTGTATAGACTATACAAAGAGTATTTGATCGTTGTTTGGTAGAACAGTGTTAAGTATCACTTTGTGACTTAGAAAAACCATAATAGTCATTTGACTTTCCAATAATTGGTACAAGTTTCTATATGTTATTGAATAATTGAGTATTAAAATACCACATAGAATTACAAATACATAATTCTGAATGGGAAAAAATGGTCTTCCACAAAATGACCAGTTGATAGTAATAATTGACTCGGTTGCTATGGTAACAAGTTTCTTGATGGTTGTATTCGACACAACTTTAGACAATATTCGTATTGTATGAACACGAAAGTAACATATTATTATTTCGTAAATGGCAGTTAACTACCAACTGTTTAGAAATAATGACACATTGTGTAATTGTTATACATTTCATTTCATTTTATATCATTTATTCTTAACTAACACCTCTGGTGCCTGAATGTAGTGCTTCCTTCTAAGACATGAAACATTATTTAGAAGATTCATTGGTTTAACAATTTATACTAATGATGTATTAATTCACTCTATTCAACAAAAAAATAAACAACAGGCCAATATTACCTAACTGTCTATACATATTGGAGTTTCTTGATGGTTGTATTCGATAGTCGGTAAACATTTAGAAAATGTTCATATTAGAAATAGAAATAGAAATAGAAATATATTTATTTGCTTCAAAACATGGTATATAAAGGTCTTACAATTAAAATGGGATTCACATGTTTTGCTTAAATTATAAGCATGCAAATATTTCAAATTATCACAGAAATGTGAGTTTGTATCTATGGTAATACAACATGCAAAATAATTAAAAAATTAAAACTTATAATCTAAATATTCCTTCTTATGACTTCTTCGACTATAAAAATTATGTTGGTTGAGCCATTTGTATAGTTTTTTCTTAAATAGACTAGCATTAAGGCACTTAAGCTCTGTGGGTAGTTTGTTATATACGCGTATACACATGGCCACACAGTTTTTGCTATATTTGGTACTATTAGGTCGGTTTATAACAAGTTTATATGGATCCCGGCGGTTTCTTGGGATAACTTGTTCTAATGCTTGGAAAAATTGTTTATGTTTCGAGACAAACATACAAGTTTCATAAATATACAAACAAGGCAAAGGCAGCAGACCAAGTCTTTTAAAATGAGGTTGGCATGAATCGTCGGGTTTTAGTCCACATATTGCTCTTATACATTTTTTTTGGGCAACAAATGCTCTATTTATATCCGTATTATTGCCCCAAATTACTAAGCCATAACGGAGTATAGATTCCACATATGAATGATAGCATAGAATAGCTGTATTTATATTTGTTACATATCTAGCTTGTCTTAATGCGTAAACAAACTTATTAATTTTGTTAGATATAGTATTTGTATGTTCTTTCCAGCATAACATTTCATCAATCGTTATCCCTAAAAATTTGGTGTGTGTGACTTTACTAATTTTATGTATATTCATGTTAAAATTGTATTTACTATTAAATGATTGGTTAAACTGAATGTAAACTGATTTTTGAAGATTAATTTTTAATTTATTTTTATTTAGCCAGTGTATCAAATTGTCTACAGTTGAATTTATTTCACTTTCATGGTCGCTAATTGTGTTAATTTTTTTGTCTGATGATATCAGAATCGATATGTCATCAGCAAATAAAGTGCATTTATGCTGAGTTATGTCCGTTATGTCGTTAATATATAATAAAAATAAAATAGGTCCCAATATACTGCCTTGCGGAACGCCGCGTTTGATATTTTCATATTTTGACATGTAAGGTATCATATCTTTATTTTTATCTAAGTTTGTGATCATAACACACTGTTGCCTGTTACTTAGATATGACGTAATCCATTGAAGTGCAATTCCTCTTATGCCCACATTCTCTAATTTACGTAGAAGAATGTCATGTGTAACCAGATCAAAAGTCTTAGACAGATCAAAAAATAACCCGGTTGTTATATGATTTTCATTAATACTCTCTAAAACATTTTTTGTAAAGGAAAATATAGCGGAATTTGTAGACTTATGTTTTTGAAAGCCGAATTGCTGTTTACTAATGATTTTATATTTATCACAAAAACCCGTCATTCTTTTGTACATGCACTTTTCAAACAGTTTTGCGAATATAGGGATTAAGGTTATTGGCCGATAATTAGTAATGTCATGTTTGTCTCCTTTTTTGAATAAAGGCTTTACTATGGAGCGTTTTAAAGCATCTGGAAACACTCCGAGTGCAAAAGATTGGTTAATTAGATAAGTGAGTATGTTGGTAATCTCATTTGAGCAAAGTTTTATTATTTTCGTATTTATTTCATCGTATCCTTCTGAGTTAGTGGCCTTCAGTAGCATAATTTCGCGATTAACTTCACTTTGTGACATAGGCATAATATACATTGAATTTGCTATAGGAGTCTGAGTTTTATGAATTTGATTAAGCGATGGTGTTAGCTGATGGGCAGGTGTTATGAAATAGTTATTGAATGCAGTAGCTATATCTAGAGGATTTGTGAGTATAGTATCATTAACTTTGATACCATCAATGTTATCTTTAGGCTTTGCATTTGAGATTTCTTCTTTGACTATTGACCACGTAGCTTTGCATTTGTTTTCATTTTTATTAATAAATTTTACATTGGCAAGTTTTTTAGAGTTATATATACATTTTTGTAAAAGATGTGAATAAGTCTTATATTGATGTTTATTCTCCTCATTTTTATTTTTATAATAACGAGATCGTAGATATCTTTTCTTTGAGCAACTTATTTTGAGTCCTTTGATAATCCATTTTTGGTTACTTTTATTTAATTGGATTTTTATTTTGTTTTTTGGGAAACAAAGGTTATACATAAGGCAAAACAATTCATGAAATTTATTAAAGGCAATATTTATATTATTTTCATTGAAAACATCTGACCAAGATAGACATTGTAAATACTTTTTAAATTTTTCAATGTTTTCTGAATTAAAGTCTCTTTTGTATAAATAGAAAATAATTTTCTAATGGTACAATTGTTAGACTTAGAACTATTATGAGCTATTAGTTTTCTAATTTGAGTTGGACACAAAAATTTTTCATTATAATAATTACAATCTAAATAGTAATTTATACATTCACTAATAACTAATGCCTTTGAAGTCTTTCTTATAAATGTACATGTTCTATATTGTTTACATACATTTTCGAGATAGTTATTTAATTTGTTGACATTATAGTAGTAACTATTATTTACACCAAGTACAAAAATTAAATTATCCTTAAACCGGTTTAATAATGTTTTTAACTGTGACACGACACCATTTATATTTCGATCATTTTCACCAATACATACTACTAGTACATCGTGCTGACGAAGCTTCGCACTCAAACAGTTCTTTACTACTTGGGTACTAAGAGCGTTCGGGTTTGTTTCACCAATAACTTCGTATGTTTCATATTGCGTTTTAAATCTAGATTGCCATAGAGCTGAAGCCAAACCAACACATTGTTGAGCACCAAATATGAGTATTCTCTTCTTTTCCATTTTGCATATTTGTATATTATGTTCTTGCTGGGTAGTATCTTCAAATTTCGAGTGTACATAGTTAGGTTGTTCGAGATTTTCTAATTGTATACTTGAACTAGAATCACAGGTGGGAAGAGTGTAGTTATGTTGCATTATAAGTCTAACACGTTTTGTGAGAGCAACAATTTCCTCTTCTGCAACTTTTAATTGTTGTTGCAGGGATGTAATTTGAAGGTTTAAGGTTCGTATTATATCGTCGTCAGTGGTGTTGACGCTGATCTTGGCTGATGATGGAGAAGGTGGTGTTGAACATATGTTTTGAGGTAATAGGGCATGATTTTTAATATTTTTGTTCGTATCTGGGCCTTCATACAAGGAGGAAGAATAGCACAAAGATTTTAAAGTTGTTATTTCTATATTTAATTTATCAATTAGTAGGTGCAGTTCCCTGTTTTGTAGTGAAATACTTGCTAGGTCATTTTCGGTGGTTTGTAGCTTGTTTGAGAGTTGGGTTATTGTCTCTTTCATGTCAGAGATTGATATGAAATCAGTGACCGTTCCATCCATACTAACAGAAGTTTTATTAGGAGTAGTGTAGGACTCGTCCGATGTTTCGCAGTCGGTGAGTATGTGCGAGTCGGTTAATGTGCTATTTCGAGTTCGAGGTTGTTGTTGTACCTTCTTCGTACGCTGTTGTAGATCGGCAGGCGATGGGATTTTCGATAAGGTTTTCTTACGCAAAGTCATAGCAGACGGTCCTCCGTCACCTACATTGCTATATTTCTTGCTTCTAACACAAGCACTGCACCTCCACTTTTTTTTACTTTCGGCATCTTTTAGTTTATACGTTGCCTCGGGGTAACCATCGCAGCTCAACTCGTATCGATTGTCACAAGCGCAACATAAGGCAGTATTCTTCACGCTTACTATTTTTTTACATTTGTGACAGCGTACTAGTGCTGCCATCTTGTGATCAAAATAGTGATATTTTAGTGAACAGTTTTTGAAAGTTTTTTTCCGCTACTCGGCGCTAGATGGCGTTGTCTGTGTTTTGGATTTTAGTGTTTTTGTTTTGGTATTCTTTATTATGCGGTTATATTATAAGGAAATATCTGTTAAATACCTTTCTAGTACTCCTTTACATATGTTCATAGCTTGTGGTTCGAATAATATACACTTTTCCGGCACTTGACTGTTTTTAATTTTGAATCACAATTTTTGAAAAAGCTCGTTGGTAAACACAACTTTCTTTGTTTTTATCACTTTTGTTCCAAGATTCATTTGAACTACTTCTTTAAACACTGATAGTTGTTAAGTTTTAACTTTTCATCGGTTTTTTAAGGCGATAGATGCACTTTTACTATTTTTAAAATTTAAAATACGCGGGGCTATTTGTTTACGTGCGCACTGCAGCGCCCTCACGCTACTACGTTAGAACAAGCACGGCGGACGGTACATTGTTAAATAACTTTGAATAAGTGGGAAGTTACAAATATTCTTGTAGTCTGAATATTCGTATTTGTATAAATTCTCTGCGTATATGTATAGCTATGTAACATGTTTATATAAAGATGTCACGAATGTATTTGTAGTTTCTTGACGGTTGTCTTGATTGATGTATAAAGTTCTAAATAAGCTTCATGCTTATTTTATAATTGCATGCTTAAGCCATTGCAAGTAAAGAGCCCTCGCCAGGAGAACAAAGGAAAATTTAACTGCTAGACTGGCCAAATAGTTTCTTGACGGTTGTCTTCGATACAATTGTACGCTTGAATGTATTTGACATGGCAAACAATCATACATTTTTTTTATCAATATTGTAATTGACGTAATTGTGGACTTACCACGTAGACACGCATCGAAGTTCAACTGGTTCTAAGTGGGGAAATGGTTGTTTTACATCATGTGGAGACGTCCACAGGGAACACCATGAAATAACTTGGAACATGGAGGAGCACCATTTGCACACACCAGTACAATCATTACTGCGGTAGTATAGCTGAACTAGACTCGATGTTTCTTGATACATTACATTACATTTAAATGTTGACAATAGAAACATGGACTGTCCACGTAGAATACGAGAAACTAAATGTTTAACTGTTTTACTTTAGTACGATCCAGACGAAATGAATGGATATAAACGTCGATGATGAATTATGACGAATTCGAAATAATCAATGTTGAATATAATTCACGCGACATATATCGACGCACACAATTAGAACAAGCGGTTGACGGCACATCGTCACCAGCCTCTTGACAGTTGTCTTGTGTTTGACACAACTATGAAGATATTCGTATTGTGCGAATGCGAATGAATCCTTACATCTCATCAAGTAGCGACTGGAAGCAGACTCTGTCTGTCTCCGCGTGGAACAATTACATCACAATATTATTCATAGCACAATACAGTTTGTTGACAGTTGTCCTTCTATGGAACTCTATATGTTCGATTGTGTGCTTGCAAGCAACAAATATATTTTACAGTTACACTTATAGTTGTTATAAAACATACAACTTTGATTTCTTGTAATGTAACGTCAATGTATAATGACATTTAAAGACATACAGTGATTTAATAGAAAGTTTATAAATAATTATTCAATGAGTTTCTTGACGGTTGTTCTTTGATGTAACATAATATATTCTATCTTAATACATATTTCATATCACATGTAATACTGAAAAGGATATCTTGTGTAGAACGACCGTAGTGCAGCATCCTCCTCCTCAGTCGTACATTCTTGACAGAATGCTCGTGGTTGACAATGATGCATTTTCCCTGGATATCGTAGCTCTCGCGATGCGCCTCTACTTGTTGCGGTCTTCACCCGTAACCCTGGGCACGGGTTCCGCGTTATACCCCGCAGGACTGGGTCCCTGCTGAACTTCGCCATCTACACACTCCGGCCTACTGAAGTGTAAGATGCCCACCCCCGCGACATGGACGCGCCAGACAGGAAT
This sequence comes from Spodoptera frugiperda, assembly GCF_023101765.2. Classification (NCBI taxonomy): domain Eukaryota; kingdom Metazoa; phylum Arthropoda; class Insecta; order Lepidoptera; family Noctuidae; genus Spodoptera; species Spodoptera frugiperda. The sequence goes on from NC_064230.1 coordinate 4,485,645, forward strand.
TGCCCAAGTGAAGAGTAGAGAAGGTGACTCTACTCCCCCAGGGCCGAGTTAATGGGCGTGTATGATCCCACACCCAAAGGCTTAACACTACCACTACTACAAATATAAATAAAACAACATTCAGTTGTTGTATCTTGTAAATATTAATTCTAGAATACATTTATGTACTCGCCATTACAGGGAATTTTGTCGGTATGAAATATATTTTATTTAAAAGATACATCAACATTACACAGTTCATCATTCCAATACAAATATAAAACAATTGATGTCATGTCAATGACGTCAGAGCCGAAATGACAAGGACAGAAAAAAAAATGTTATTGTTGTCTCTTTTTAATGGACATGTAGAATTACCTTTAGACTCTAGCGATGATTTACATAACAAAACAATGAAGTTTCTTGATAGTTGTCTTCGATACAACTATTTTACAATATTTCAATAATGAAATGAGGGAAAATATTCAAGTAACCCTACAATGTAGATTATTTAAAGAGTTCCTTAATGGTTGTCTTCGACACAATTCTTATGTTTTAAACATAAGTGGGATATATCAAAGTGTAGTTGTTTGTGAGACTACAAACTACTTGGAAATACTGAGTTATATAATATGGAATACTTTAATATTGTTCAACAAATTACAGTCATCTGAACAAACAATTGTCTCTTGTTCTAGGATAACGAGTTTCTTGACGGTTGTCTTCGATGTAACTCTTACAAGAGTGTCGGAACTACAATGTTCCACTTTACTTGTGAACATACATTATTGCTTACTTCGTTCGTTATTGAATTAAAATATTTCGAGAGACATTTCACAATTGTCGAAATATTGTTACAGCATTAAGTATTGGTACCTATATCAATTGGTTTCTTGACGGTTGTCCTCGATACAAGTATGACAAATGTTTCATACAATAGAACTAATATGTTCACAGGAAACATTCAGTACAATTTATTATATATTTCAATGGAATATATGTCGGGATTAATCCCGATATATTGCTTTACTAATGAAGAAGTAAACTTGTCTGCTAGCTTCACGAACTAATGAGTTTCTTGACGGTTGTCTTCGATACAAGATTTAAGCCTCGTCTCCACTAGGAACATTTGTCGAGCGACATGTGTCCCCAGAGACATCGGGCGATGTCGGGCGACGTCGGGCAACATCGCCCGATGTATATCAGCACATTGGATGATGATGGGATATTCAGCATACATAAAACTACTAATGAAGAAGTAAACTTGTCTGCTAGCTTCACGAACTAATGAGTTTCTTGACGGTTGTCTTCGATACAACGTTGACAGAACATATAGTACCTAGCTGTGTATGGGGCTACACACCACTGTGGAATACTGACTGGGTAGATGTCATAGCGTTTGTTGCCATTAAACTACAGAACGAAATGATCAAATTGAATGATATATTTAGAGCGCCAAATATCGACCCACACAATTAGAACATTGGCGGTTATTCATTTTTAGTGATATATGTACAAAATATAGTGTTATGAAAGTATTATAGGAAAATGTTGACATATCAAAAGTAACTAATTAAAGATTAGTTGTTGAATATTAAACTACAAACGAGTCAGTAATTACAACCATAATAAATAGACAAGCATCATTGAGGCTGTCGTAGAAGAAAACGGAAACATACGAGACAATATGTAGGTACTCCAGTGGACGAGAACTAGTTTCTTGACGGTTGTCTTCGATACAACGCTTGTATAATATACCAATTACGAAACAAGGTGAGAATATTACTTGAAAATACTGATTGAGTCAACCTCATCGGGCACCATATGTGATATGGGCCTCGTTGAACAAATTCATTGGAGTTCCAACGTTTGGGGAAACAGTTGATTGTTCACAATATCTTAATATTGGCATTTATTAATTGAATATGAATATCAATATGACGAACTGGACAAAACGTAAATATTAAAATAATTACATAGATAAGACAATATAATTCACGCGACAAACATCGACGCACACAACTAGAACAAACTAGTCTGTCGCTACACTACTCAACGTTTCTTACTGGTTGTCTTCGCTACAACTTTAATAAATACAATATATTTATGTCGCACGGAATTACACAGGGTGTATACTAATTGTAATCAGCAGTTTATGTAACTGTAAAGTATTTGTACATACTAAATAGAAACGTCATCTGGTACATCAGCATTCGTCATCTGGTAATACTGAGTAAAAAACTCTTTTAAGAATCAAACGGTGTTCGACGACCTATCGCTGAATTCGGGGAAAATTACATTTACAATGAGTACGTTACGACTTTCTTGATGTTAGTCTTTGATACAAGCGTGGCACATGTTAGATACGGACACTCCACGAGCGAGCACTGTAATGTCGTCCTTAGTGGGGAAATATTAGAGTTTGTTTTCGAGTGTATAGTGAACCGGAGCACAAACCACTATACAAACTACTAGAAACATTAATGAGGAGGTCTCATATCTGTTGAGACTCTGAAAGAGTATGTAAACCATACATCGATGATACTATCAATATTTAAATGTATATTTGTATATGTATTACATAACACATTAGTAATTATTACAATGCAATACCAACAATAGCAACAATGGCAACGACTACAACAATACAGACAATATAATTCATACGACATATATCGACACACACACAAGTCCGTATATAGTGAACATTTGCCACAGTAGCAGTCAGTAATATTGTCTCTGAGACATGGAACAATGCACAGGTTGTAATGGAAAAATACCACGGAGTAATCCATTTTTTACCTTTCAAAGATTATATTAAGTTTATTGACGGTTGTCACATTCAAAGTGAGACGTAGAACATTTCAAACACCTTCTCATGTTATAAACTCAATATTTTGGAAATTGTATCAGCACAATTATGTACTAAACATATTTTGCAAAGCTCATGGCCTTGGAACATCAGAACATGACAATACACAAGGTACTACATATTCCTGTTGGGATTTCATTCTGCAGACGTATCATTGAATTATTTAGTCAAACTTATAAGATCAGTCAACAAAATTTTACTTCATATGTGATATTTAATGAGTTTCTTGACGGTTGTTCTTTGATGTAACAATTATATTTTATTTTAAGTCTCATGTAATAGGTGGTGAGCCTATTGCCATATACCGGCCACATTTCCAGACTCTAATATTTTCGAAAAACGGAAAAAAGCCCAGTAATACTTCGCCCGATCCGGGAATCGAACCCAAGACCTCTTGCCCGCCCTTAAACGGGACTTACAACATAAATTGTAAAAGGTGGGTGTACATTGACATTATGTGCTATAATATGTACCTCTGCCTACCCCTTCGGGGATTGAAAGGCGTGATGATTTTATCTTAATACATATTTCATATTACATGAAATACTGAAAAGGATATCTTATGTAGAACGACCGTAGAGCAGCATTCTCCTCCTCAGTCGTACATTCTTGACAGAATGCTCGTGGTTGACAATGATGCGTGTTCCCTGGATATCGTAGCTCTCGCGATGTGCCTCCACTTGTTGAAGTCTTCACCCGTAACCCTGGGCACGAGTTCCGCGTTATACCCCGCAGGACTGGGTCCCTGCTGAACTTCGCCATCTACACACTCCGGCCTACTGAAGTGTAAGATGCCCACCCCCGCGACATGGACGCGCCAGACAGGAATTGCCCAAGTGAAGAGTAGAGAAGGTGACTCTACTCCCCCCAGGGCCGAGTTAATGGGCGTGTATGATCCCACACCCAAAGGCTTAACACTACCACTACTACAAATATAAATAAAACATCTTTCATTTGTTGTATCTTGTAAATACTAATTCTAGAATACATTTATGTACTCGCTATTACAGGGTATTTTATCTGTATGAAATATATTTTATTTAAAAGATACATCAACATTACACAGTTCTCTCCTCACTCGGACATATCTTACATAGTACAAAGGAAGTTTGTCTTCAAATGACTAGAGTACATTAGTATTTTACATTTTGCGAAAAGATTTAATAAAGGTACAACTGTACCTTTACATTGAGGACTTAACAATATACAAGCACCCCATTGAAGAGGTTTCTTGTCGGTTGTATTCAATACTACTTTCACAAATCCTATCTATTAACTAACCTACACTAAATATTAAAGAGTTACAAAGAGTTTCTTAATGGTTGTCTTCAACACAATTCTTATGTTTTAAACATAAAGAAATAATGAGGAGTTATTAAATATTGTTACAGCATCAAGTATTGGTACGTATATCAATTGGTTTCTTGACGGTTGTTCTTTGATACAACTCTCAGACAAAACGTTGAACATGAAATGTGTGAGAAATATATGTAAGTAGCTGTACATGGAGCTACAAGCTACTTGGAAATACTGAATGAGTAAATAGCATCAGGAGGTGTTCGACCACCTCGAGTATCTTGACTTAGTTTTACATTTCATAGAAGTACGAAGAAGTTTCTTGACGGTTGTCTTTCACTGAACTCTTTTACGACATTTCAGTCACGAAATGTGTAGGAAATGTTTATTTGTAGCGGACCGTGAGACATGGAACACAAATAGTACAGAAATATGTTCTGTATTACATTAAATGTTTACAAATTACACAATACATGGTTATACTGGACACCTGGAAGTAGTACTTTAATGGCGTGCCAAGTGGAGACATATAGGTACTTCATGTAGAAAAGTACTCAAAGATGAATACATACGAAAGTACGTCGGTCTGGAGAAAACTATATAAAATTAATTTCGACGTACAATTTCATTTAGTTTCTTGACGGTTGTCTTCTTTACTTAGAATTGGTTGAATTTACTTCCAACAACATTTGGCACGACATTTTATTTATTATTATTTATTATTTATTATAAAAATCTTCCTGCACTCTCATTACAGGATTTTCCCAATGCGACAGTGAGGCTTAATCTAGAACTAGTACATAATAAACTTAAGAAACTAAAAATAAATTATACAAAAAAAAAGAAGAAAAAAAAAAAGAAACAAAACACAATCATAATGAAGAAACCCTTACTTAACCTATGTATTACAAAACTACTAATTAACCTCACATAATAACATAATTATACAATAACAGTAACAAAACAACTAACCTAAAATAACAAAAAATAAATATAAAATAAGTACATAAGGAACTATTCACCATCGTAACTTAAAATAAACAATAATACTTTTGTGAATTCACTCGAAGGAGCTGTAAATATGTCAATCTGATTGTGGAGCTTATTGATGGTACGGATTGCGCGAGTCAGTGGTGCTTTAGCGAGAAGATTGGTCCTCGCCGTTGGCACTGCCAATATTGGCGGGCGCCGCCGTCTCCACACGTAGCGGTCTGGTACAGACAGACTCAGGTGACGCAGAACTCCCGGGTTATGTTCCAGACCTCGGAGCAACCTCACCAAGTAGGCAACTAAGGCAAATTTCCGCCGTACACCGAGCTGATTGTACCCCACCATGCCGAGCACAAACAAAGTGGGATACATCAGCGGGTAATACGGATATACCCCATACAGCTTCCAGTACAAATGTCTGGTGAACTTATTCTGTACGCGTTCCAACATTAACGTGTACTTTGTCTCGTGCGGATCCCATATGACAGCACTATGTTCCAGATGACTCCTGACTAATGCGTCATACAGAACCCTAACTGTTGCAATGTTGGTGAAGTTCCTCGTCTGCCTCAAAACAAAACCTAGGTTCCTAAATGCCCTTTTGCAGATCTTCGTAATATGGTCGCGAAACGACATCTCCCGAGACACAATAACCCCCAAATCCCTCACCTCCGTGACACGTTGCATAGGCACCGCGTCCAGCACGTATTCATGCATGAGGGGCACTCGAGCACGGGTTATACTCATCACCGAGCACTTTGCTACGTTGAAGTACAGCCTGTTCTCCTTACTCCATTCCAGTACTCGGTCTATGTCCTCCTGCAATCGCTCGCAGTCGGATTTACCTTGTACTTCCATCAGCAACTTCAAGTCATCCGCGAACAGTAAACAGCAGCCATGTCTAATGACGTCGGGCAAGTCATTTACCATTATTATAAATTCAAGGGGACCCAAATTACTGCCTTGACTCACTCCTGATCGGGTGTAATATGGATCGGATGTACACCCCTTATAGTCCACGTACTGCTGTCTATCACGCAAATAGCTCGAGAAGAATTGCAATAGATGTGGTGTGCAGCCAACCCTTGCAAGCTTCTCCAGCAAAATGTCATTGTCTACGGTATCAAAAGCTTTCTTAAAATCAAAATAGGCAACGTCAACTTGCACACCAGCATCTACCGCCGGGACCACCCGCGCCATGAAGTTTAATAGATTAGTGGCCGTACTGCGCGCCGGGCGGAATCCGTGCTGTGCGTCGGAAAGCTGCCCACTTACCTGCCTCTGTATGCAGCGCTGAAGAGCGGATTCAAACACTTTGGCCGGCGTCGACAGTACTGCCATAGGTCTATAACCACTAATTTCTGATCCCGCCTTCCCCTTAGGTACAGGGATGACTCGTGTTATTTTCCATTGTGCTGGGAACGTTGCCGAGCTGAGAATAACATTAAAAATATAAAGCAAGGGTTCCGCCAGGCCGCCAGTTCCGCCGCAATCCTTAAACAAAAAAGCCGGTATTCCGTCCGGTCCTGAGGACCGTTTCGGCTTTAAATGTTCCAGTGCCGTAATGACGTCATCCCGACTAAGTACATCAACGTGCACTCTCGCCCCGCTTCCCGCTCCCGCTCCCGCTGCCGCGCGAGTATCCAATCGTGGTGGCTGCTTGCTATACACCGATTCAAAAAACCTCGCGAACTACACACTCAGAGTCTGACAAATGTTTACCATTAAATATAATAGAATCTTTTTTAGCGGAACTTTTCTGTGATCGGATGTACTGCCAGAAGGACTTAGGATCTTTAGCAAACTGAGACTGAATCTTATTCTGATGCTGCTTGTAAGCTGTTACAATAGATTTTTTAATAAGTGACCGGATCGGATCAGAATATTTTTTGTAATCCCTATCACTTTTAGTTCTCTTATATATTTTGTGAAGTCTTGATTTGGTTTTTAAGTCTCTAATTATATCATTCGTGTACCATACTGGATAACTATAACGTGACTTTGGTATAATTTTTTTCCTAGGAACACATTCATCAAAAATTTTATTAATATTGTCATAAAATAGCTCTAATATTTCATTTAGATTATTCATCTCATACATGTTTTTCCAATCAATAGAAAGTAACCTATGATACAGTAATTGATAATTAGCTTTATAAAAGTTCCATTGTGGTCTATTATCGCTCGCCCGCACATCGGGTGTCAAATCGGCAGCGGAGGCCGGAGCGGGCGCCCCGCTCGCGAGCCGCACACTTATCGCAAGCGGCGGGTGGTGCGCGTCTACCGGCACGAGCGGCGCGTCCGCCTCCTCGACACAAACGTTCGCGCTAAAACCTGAACTTAATACCAAATCCAGTTGCCTATTTAAACAATTGGGTATATTATTACTTTGAGTGAATTCACAAAAAGACACGAAATATTCATAGTAATTACTTATACATAATGGACATGAATGTAAATTAAAATCGCCTATTACAATGACTTCCTTATACTTAGAGCATAATTTTTCTATAAGGTTAAACAAAATCATATAGTCATTTTCCGAACTAGCAGGTGGAATGTATATCACTAAGCATAAGAATAAAAATCTGCCATTTAAGTAAACTGTAACACAAACTATTTCGAACACACAATTGTCAATAATAATGTCGGGTACATGTACTTGCCGCAACTCGAACCGGTGTGTGGCCACTAAAAACGCTCCGCCCTGTTTTCGTCCATCCGCTCGGTCACATCGAAGTATCTGGTACCCGGTAGGTATTATTTCGTGATCTTCAATAGAGGCATTGCAGCCTGTTTCCGTTATTGCGTATAAATCATAATTTAACGTCTCAATGTTATTCCTGAACTCGTCCAACTTTGTGCGAAGACCACGTACGTTTTGATAAAATATATTAATATTATTACTATTCATTATTCGTTCTTTTGGTTGGCTTACGAAACCAAATCCATTCGTCAAATTCTGCATTCTTAGGCCAAACATCCGCTTGATTTAAGATATCAAAATAACTTTCGGATACTCCAATAACAAACGACGAGTAATCTCTCTCCGTTTTATGTTTTATTTTATCAATTTTGAACGTGGAGTCCGGGCCACATATAGATTTTACGTGTTCTGTTATGGCTTCAACGGTAGTGTCAGGGTGCAATCTCCAAACATGTAGGTGCTTTTTTCGTTCAGTAGCTTGAATTGCCTTCAAAGCTGTATTTGTGCCAACTTTAACATTTTTAGGTGACTTGTATATTATTTTTTTATTTTGTACTGTGGTCCAGCCCGATTCCTTGTCTCCATCCTCAATGACAGTTGGTGCATCAACCATTGTCAAGTTGGTAATGCACGAAGCATTTTCCCGTAATACTGTCGACTTCGTGGCCCCACCTTTGTTTACCTTTTCAACGCGAATATTCTTAGACGAGGTTTTAGGTAGATTAGTGACTTCTGCAAATGTGGAAGTAGACGGAGTAATGTTGTTAGGCAATTCATGCGATATGTCGATAGTCTGCTTGGCATCAATTTTTTCTTCGAGTACCTTCATAATCTGTACTACATTGTCCAATTCTGTTTTAGTTTGATAAAATTGGTTTAACAGAAAATTAATCGCTTGCGCCTGACTGTCCATGCGAGCTACCATGTCAGATCTGAATTCTCTCAGTTCCTTAAGCAAATCAGAATCATTATTAGAAACTGTAGGTGTAAAATTTGCCTTGCTTCCCCGCTGAGCACTGACAAAGCTCATGGGTGTGGTGTAGGTATTAATGTCAGACTTCAACGTATTCGATCTGATTGGGGTTTCAATATTGCCAACTTTAGGTTTTGAGCAAACGCATTCCGGACAGATCCAGTTCTTCTTAAAAGACTGAGTATACGACCCAAACGTGTCTGTACTTATTTCCAAACACTCCAAGTCATACCTCTTTTTACATTTTTCATTTGAACATTCCATATTATTTGTGTCAGTTAATGCTGCACCGCAAGCCCCGCAATTATTTGGCATTATTATTGGAATATTTGTTTCCAAGAAAACCAAACAAAATTCCAGGAACTACCTCGCACCTCGCCGAACACAGCGCACGCAGGAGTACGACAGGGATGAGTTAATTGCTTCTCGCAACCCGTCTCTTTCTCCCGAGGTGAGGGGGAGGGTACCTCGGCTTATGCGAACGGCGCGAAGTTACGCTTGCTAATTTCAATCACTAAATTAGTTCACGCCACTATAGTACTTGTTGCACTTATTGTCAATACACTTCATAGTCAAAATTGCGTCCATTAATTTACCACTTTTGGGGTAAAATTAAATAAAACAAAAAACACGTCCGCACTGTCCGCGTCCGACGACGATGTGACGATGTGACATGAATCGAATAGTATAGTGTCTTCGATACAAAGTACTTGATAGTTGTTTCCGATACAAATCTTTTACAATATTTCAATCATGAAATGAGGGAAAATACAATTACACCTAAATAGTAGATTATTTAAAGAGTTTCTTAATGGTTGTCTTCGACACAATTCTTATGTTTTAAACATAAGTGGGAAATAATAAAGTGTACTTGAGACTACTACATAGCACACCACTATCTTTAAACATTTAACTTCATAGAAAACTCAAGACTGTGAAGTTTACATGCGAATTAACACGGATAGACACGAACAACTGTTGGGCAGAAAGCCCGCCAGGCACGATCACCTCGCCTGGTCGGAGGATCCTCTTTTTCTTAGGGAACTTTACTCTCTGTTCCCGAAACCTGCTCTAAGCATTGATTAATTAGAACAAACACAGTTCATCACTAGTCGTTTCTTGACGGTTGTCTTTGATACAGTTTTGTAATACTTTTCGTACTACGTAAACACGTAGAAAACGTTTGAAGAGAATTTTCAATAAACAGTATTGTACATTGTAACCTCCACGTTCTAAGTGGAACAATAGTTGTTTTAATTCTAAAATATGATGTTGATATCACAATCGAGTGATAAATCCTTACAAGACATCGACAAAATTAAAATCGACGTCAGCTAGAACTAGCGGTAGACATTTAATTGTCAAATTACTTTAAATTACTGAGACAGTATGTTAACACAGATTGACAGAGGGAGGTATAAATATTTTAAATGAGATCAACGTTTATTACATCTTTAGTAGATATTTCAATATTCAACTATACATATCACCTTCATCAAAACATTAAGGACAATTGTGTTTCTTGATGGTTGTATTCGATACAACTTTAGACAATATTCGTATTATAATATGAACACGAAAGTAACATTTTGTTTTGTAATTTGTCGGGATTAATCCCGATTAAAGTCAAATATATTGTTTTACTAATGAAGAAGTAAACTTGTCTGCTAGCTTCACGAACTAATGAGTTTCTTGACGGTTGTCTTCGATACAAGATTTAAGATGCTTTAACATTATGTGACTGATATAACCTCTTTATTATTTAACTTACGAATACGAAGTTTGTTATAATACTTACGTATACCAGCGGGATATTCATCATACATAAAATACAATATTGTAATTGATACGACAAATATCGACGCACACAATTAGAACAAGCGTGAAGCTCATTCGATGGCTATAAGACACAAGACACAGACAGAGGACATAGTTCATGGAGTCTGATTGAGCCGAACTATTCATTCTTTGGACAGTCTGTTGTATAGACTATGTAAAGAGTTTCTTTCTAGTTGTCCTCGATACAACTTTGGTACATCGGTAGTTTGTAGTTATGTTTGAATACGTTTGAAAACATAGTAGTTAAGTTAATCCAACCGAATTCAGCACATATAGTTGCTACAAGATATAATCACAAGGGAGTTTCTTGATGGTTGTTCTTCGATAGAATCTACAAGTAGCTGGACATGACTCCACAAACTACTTGGGAATACTAAGACACATCGGGCCACTGAGTGAGGAAATGTGCCCCAAACGTTTTCAATATTAATTCACATGTTTATAATATAAAATAGAAAAGTCACGTAGAGTAATTTTTAAATGTAACAACAGTTAGTTCTTAATAGTTTCCAGACACGAGTTTCTTGACGGTTGTTCCTTGACAGAACTCATATACAATACTGGTAAGACAAATATCGACGCACACAGTTAGAACAAGCACGGCGGACGGTACATTGTTAAATAACATTGAATAAGTGGGAAGTTACAAATATTCTTGTAGTCTGAATATTCGTATTTGTATACATTGCCAGGTTTCATGCACTTTCGGGAAATTATTATATAAAGATGTCACGATTGTATTTGTAGTTTCTTGACGGTTGTCTTCAATACAACATCGATAATTTTAACCGAAAATTAAGTAAATATAAAGACATTACTTGTAAGCAGCTAATTATGCCCCTATATACTACTTGCATGTACGACATACTATATGTTAAATGATGGCTGCATTAAGTATTGAGACGTTGAAACATGTATCTACATTCCACGGAGCGACCACTTCAATGGAAGTACCACTAAGTGGGGAAATAGTTGATTCATATCGTGCTGCGAATGGTCGCAGAGAGAAATATTAGTTTTCCACTAGACCAAGAAAAGATAGTTATAATTATTACATTCCGAAAAGACAAGAAAGTTTAAAATCTTAACACATGACATAGACACACGACAAATATCGACAATAAGTTTCAGTTTGCTATATTGACTAAGGTTGTCTCCTTAGTCATCTAATAACAAGGGATCATTATAGAAGCTTCCTCAAAACAACTACAAGTAGTAAGAATTACGAAATCATTCCATTCCAAGACAAGTTAGTTTCTTGACGGTTGTCCTTCGATACAACACTTACAATATTAAAAACTTGAAATAAGTATAAAGTACTAGTTGATCCGGTAAACTTCGTACCGCCTCGAACATTTTTTTTTTTACCTTTTAATCCTTCCCTGGACTTACACAAACAATTCAAGATCAAAATTAGCCAAATCGATCCTGCCATCCTCGAGTTTTAGCGAGACTAACGAACAACAATTGATTTTTATATATAGAGATTAGTAAGTAGCAGTCTATGAGGTGACAAACTACATACTTGAAAATACTGATTGAGTCAACCTCATCGGGCACCATATGTGATATGGGCCTCTAATTATTAAAATTGACATTTACTAATTGAATATGAATATCAATATGACGAACTGGGATAAATTGAAACAAAAACTTATTACATAGATAAGACAATATAATTCACGCGACAAACATCGACGCACACAACTAGAACAAACTAGTCTGTCGCTACACTACTCAACGTTTCTTACTGGTTGTCTTCGCTACAACTTTAATAAATACAATATATTTATGTCGCACGTAATAACACAGAGTGTATACTAATAGTAATCAGCAGTTTATGTAACTGCAAAGTATTTGTACATACTAAATAGAAACGTCATCTGGTACATCAGCATTCGTCATCTGGTAATACTGAGTAAAAAATTCTTTTAAGAATCAAACGGTGTTCGACGACCAATAGCTGAGTTCCGGGGAGAAATTACATTTACAATGAGTACCGTACGTTACGAGTTTCTTGATGTTTGTCTTTGATACAAGCGTGGCACATGTTAGATACGGACACTCCACAAGCGAGCACTTTAATGTCGTCCTTAGTGGGGAAATATTAGAGTTTGTTTTCGAGTGTATAGTGAACCGGAGCACAAACCACTATACAAACTACTAGAAACATTAATGAGGTGGTCTCATATCAGTCTGTTGAGGCTCTGAAAGAGTATGTAAACCATACATCGATGATACTATCAATATTTAAATGTATATTTGTATATGTATTACATAACACATTAGTAATTATTACACGCGTATTTTTGTTTGTAATAGAAAACATATTTGAAAACGATTGTAACATAGACATCGACTATTTGTTACATGGGCATACGCAGATACATAAGTTTCTTGACGGTTGTGTTCAATACGATACAACTCTCTTACAATATTTCAAATGAGAGGAAAATATTTGTAAGTCTACAAGGTGACAGACTACACACTTGGAAGTAGGTACTGATTGAGTACCTTATCGGGAAAATTCATTGAATTTCCAAAATTTACTGTCCACTTACAACACAGACAAAGACAAAGCGAGGATTGCTTTATAACTGTATAAAGGAATATATTAAACATATTGTTGCTCCACGTATATAATGGCGATACAAAACGTTTCTTGACGGTTGTCCTTCGATAGAACTTTATACAATACTGTTCCTTGGATTTGTAGAAACAGTACAGAAATATTTGTAACTATGTAGATGTACATGAAGCTACAGCTACAAGACGCGCAGTCATACTGTACATGGAGCTACAAGCTACTTGGAAATACATACTTGAATAATATCATGTCTTAGTTTTACATTTCATAGAAGTACAAAGAAGTTTTTGACGGTCGTCTTCGATACAACTCTTAATACAATACTTTGATCATAAAGGCAATGTTTGTAAGCAGCTGGCAAATTCTACTATCATAATACACAGCCGACATTACAATAGTGTTGTAAGTACAACACTCACTCACACAGCGACACAATAAGTGGGGAAATGTTGGCTTTACACCACGTGGAGACGTCCAACAACACTGTAACTACAACTATCCCGCAACACATCTATTGTGGTGGGTATAGTACACCCACTCATTATTCAACCCTATAAAGGTATCATTATTTTAGTGTCAATTTAACAATCCAGAAATTCTCAATTCTCAGTTTTATTTCTAAGATTTTTATATTATGTATGTACATAGTTTCTTGACGGTTGTCTTCGATACAACACTCATGTTGTAATCATGCAACATGTAGGAAAGAGTAGTAAGTAGCTGGAGCCACCGACTACTTGGAAATACTGACTAGGAAACACTACAACATGTAGGTATTTGAAGTCTGGATGACACGAACTGTTCATTCTTTGGCCAGTCTGTTGTATAGACTATACAAAGAGTGTTTGATCGTTGTTTGGTAGAACAGTGTTGAGTATCACTTTGTGACTTAGAAAATCCATAATAGTCACTTGACTTTGCAATAACTGGTACAAGTTTCTATATGTTATTGAATAATTTAATATTAAAATACCACATAGAATACAATATAAACACTTAATTCTAAATGGGGAGGATGGTGGTTTTATCATTGCAAGCCATTGCAATTAAAAATACGGCGCCGAAGAAAAATGATGTTACTAATCTTAACTTCTAGACTGAACAAAGAGTTTCTTGACGGTTGTCTTCGATACAATTGTATGCTTGATCGCTTTACGACATGGAATATAACACATGATTATTGATTATTTAAATTTCAATATTAATTACATAAAGTTTCTTTTTACCAATATTAAAATTGACAACAATTGTGGAATTGCCACGTAGAACATAGACCCACTTAGAAATATTTGTTCTAAGTGGGGACATTGTGGTTGTAGAGGCGACAATATAGCTCAATATTACACAATGACCTAGCTTCGTAGACTACCCAAAGCATTACTGGACATACAGTACTGTGTCGACACTCACATATAATTGCCAAATTTGAAACACAAAGCACATACTGAGAGTCCATACACTATTTAAAGAGTTTCTTGACGGTTGTCTTCGATACAAGTTACACGATACTAAGATACTAAGAAGATGTTTAATGTACATTTCTTTATCAGTTCAACTATTGATATATAACTAACACCTCTGGTGCCTGAATGTAGTGCTTCCTACAAGACATGAAACATTATTTAGAAAATTCTTTGATTTTACAGTTAATACTGATGTGGTCATAAACATTGAATTAAATATTTGTCGGGATTAAGCCCGAATGAAGTCAAATATAACGTTATAGTTTAATAATCGAGGACAAGGGAGTTTCTTGACAGTTGCCTTGACAATACTTCTTATTAGTTCAAACATCATTAGATTTAAAATAGTATAATTCACGCTACATATATCGACGCACACATTAGTACAAGCGCGGTTGTCACTAGCACATTGCTTGACTGTCTTCGACACAAGTTTGTACAGGGTGTCCGGTGGCAGAATTAGGATTTAAATTTCAAACTATTTTCGAACCGTTAGCGGAGGGACGGACGGGGTGGTCTCGTGCGATTCGTCATTCGTGCGGGTTCCTTAGCCACGATGTCGCAGTGGACAGGAGAACAACGTGCGTCCGCAATCGAAGCTTATTGTTGCGCTGCGCATGAGACAAAACAAGAGAATGCATAATCACAATGACCAGGTTCAATATAATATTGCTGTACGTATATAATGGCAATACAAAACGTTTCTTGACGGTTGTCTTCGACAGAGACCTTTTTCATATATTAATAAGAAAAAGGCATTTGTTGCAATTGAATTCATAACACACGAAATATTGTTAGTTGGAACAAAGATATTTTGGAGAATAATCCGAATGTAGTTCAAGAGACAAGAGAGATATATGTATGTACTAAGTTTATACTAGCAGGAATCATCATATGCTTTATGTATCTCATAGTCTAGTCATAATAAGTTTCTTGACGGTTGTCTTCGATACAACGTTGACAGAACATATAGTACCTAGCTGTGTATGTGACTACACACCACTGTGGAATACTGACTAGGTAAGTGTCATGGCGTATGCCGCTTAGTACAGAACGAATTGATCAAATTGAATGGTATATTTAATGCGACAAATATCGACGCACACCAATATTTTAGTTGTAGAACTTTGGTGGAACAGTAGCGGAATAGAGGGAAAATAGCGCGTTTGCCAATGAATATTGTTTACATTAACTATGTGTTTCTTGACGGTTGTCTTCGATACAACGATTTTAGAATATTATTATATCAACTTGATATAAGTAAAAATATTTGTAAGTGGCAGTTAACTACCAACTGTTTAGAAATACTGACACATTATGTAATTGTTATAGATTTCATTAATATGTGTAGAAATAGTAGTAAATTCATTTTATATCATTTATTCTTAACTAACACCTCTGGTGCCTGAATGTAGTGCTTCCTTCTAAGACATGAAACATTATTTAGAAAATTCATTGGTTTTACAGTTAATAGGAGCCGACCAAGCGGGAGCATGGTCCAGGCTACCGGTTGTTAGGACTGCCGAGACAGAAACCTCCACACGATATATCATAATTAATATTACGTATTTGGCGGGATTAATCCCGATTGGACTAAAATATATTGTTTTACTAATGAAGAAGTAAACTTGTCTGCTAGCTTCACGAACTAATGAGTTTCTTGACGGTTGTCTTCGATACAAGGATGATCGAACATAAGTATTTGATCATCTAATATATCCTATACAATTATTCTAAATACTATATACTGGTATTACTGGTATATTACCCAAACATCATTTTGAATGAACTATTGAATAAACCACAACATAATTCACGCGACAAATATCGACGCACACAATTAGAACAAGTACGGTTGATGGTTTATCTATATTTAGCACTTTAACTTTCGCCACTGGCGTCCTAAGTGGGGAACGTTTGTTTGTTTAAAGCCTCAATTCTATGCGGATTTAAATATTAAGAAATGGTTTCAACAATGAGTTTCTTGACGGTTGTCTTCTATACAATCCTTACATTTCGTTCCAATACTAATAATTTATAAGACTACAAACTACTCGGTAGTTCTGAGTAAGTATTCAACATCACTTTGTGAAAGTTACACAATATTATTCATGAACACTACACAGGTATAATGAAAACTGAACATTGGAACTACAAATAGTTGTAAAATGTGGATATCGTGGAATGACGATATGAAGAATTATTGTTCAATAATGTCGGCACGTAGGTACCCGCTGTATCACTAATGCAAGCGTGACATGATCAAGCGCCAGTAAAATTCCAGCTTTGGCAGATATTTAGGCATAATCAGCAGTTTCTTGACGGTTGTGCTTCGATACAAGGTTAATCTAAAATAATAAGACTGCACGGTTGGTGCGGTGGCTGGGCAACTGGTTGCCACGCAACGGGTAGCGGGTTCGATTCCCGCACGGAGCAACTCTTTGTGTGATCCACAAATTGTTGTTTCGGGTCTGGTTGTCATGTGTATGTGAACTTGTATGTTTGTAAACGCACCCACGACACAGGAGAAAATCCTAGTGTGGGGCTACGTTTTTTTAGAAAAAAAAAAAAAAAAAAAAATTATTTCATTGTATATTTATATCTTCCAAACGTATTAAATTTTTCGGGGATAATTCGTGGGACACCTAAACTCGGTGCACGGTAGCATTCAGTTCACTACTGAGGAGGAGAAGGAAGGAATGCTGCCGTTCTTAGACGTGCTCGTGAGGCGTGAAACAGACGGCCGCCTGTCACACACGGTTTACCGTAAACCGACACACACAGACCGGTACCTACGAGCCGACTCACACCATCATCCCTCCCACCTTGCCTCTGTTTCCCGTACTTTAATCAACCGGGCACTGAACCTGTGTGATCCCCAGTACATTGACGCGGAACTTGATCACCTTAGACGGGTACTGGAAACCAATGGGTACAACTGGCGCCAATGTACTCGACTGGCGAGCTCATCATGTAAAAGACGACCGGCAGTTGCGGAGCGGACTCCAGCATTTTTACCCTATGTGAAAGGAGTAACCGACACCATCGGACACCTGTTACGCCGAAGATACAGCATCAGGACGATCTTCCGCCCACCCGGTCAATTACGAAACTTATTACGCTCGCCTAAGGACAAGGATCCACTGGCAGTTCCCGGGGTATACATGATACCGTGCGACTGTGGCTCGAGTTACATCGGGGAAACTCGCCGCAACATCACAACCAGACTAAAGGAACACATACGCAGTGTGAAGAACATGGACACCCATACATCTGCAGTAGCCGAGCATGCTTGTAGCGCGGGCACGACTCACTTCCTCCGTTTCGACAAGGTCTCCGTACTAGCGAGGGAGAAATACTTCGTACCGCGGAAAGTACGTGAGGCCATCGAAATAAGTCGTCGTCCCAACTTCAACAGAGACGGTGGCTGGGCATTACCTCCTGCCTGGAAGCCAAGTCTACAATCTGCGTCAGCCTACAATGTTGCGGGTCTGGAGTGTGACACAGTGAGCGCGGTATGCAGCACCGTCTTTGCGTCGACCCGAGAATCGAACCCAACACCTACGCAGCCGCCGGCGAACGAGTCTAACGAGCCAACAACGTCGCACGCGCCGTATAGTACGCGCGATTCCAGGCAGAGGGCGCGATGGGCGCGAAACTCGAGTCGTCAGTAGCAGCGTGACAATCGCCGCGTCGTGTGTCGCGAAATGCTCCTCATGAATATGAGCCTCTTGCATGGCTTGAAACTAGTCGAGTTAATCGTCAAAACGTTACGTGAGTAAGCCGATAACATAATAATTAACTTTGTATATGTTGTCTTCGATACAACTCTCTTACAATATATTTTAAATGAGAGGAAAATATTTGTAAGTAGTAGTCTACAAGGTGACAGACTACACACTTGGAAGTAGGTACTGATTGAGTACCTTATCGGAAAAATTAATTGAATTTCCAAAATTTACTGTCCACTTATAACACAGACAAAGACAAAGCGAGGAATGCTTCATAACTATACTCCTATTAGGAATAATGTTGCTGTACGTATATAATGGCAATACAAAACGTTTCTTGACGGTTGTCTTTGACAGAGACCTTTTTCATATTACACACATGAAATATTCAGAGTTGGAACATAGATATTCTGTGTATAACGACCACTTTAGTATCGTTCTAAGTGGGGAAATTGTCGTTGTACCTATATCGCATCAAGACGTTCCTAGAAATGATGACCGATGTATCTCGTATGTCAAACGTTTTATCAGGACGGGCTTTGGAAATTCCAAATTGCGACATATATCGACACACACACAAGTCCGTATATAGTGAACATTTGCCATAGTAGCAGTCAGTAATATTGTCTCTGAGACATGGAACAATGCACAGGTCCGAATGGGAAGTAAAGATGGGGGAGTACATTTTGAACATTTCAAATATTATATTAAGTTTCTTGACGGTTGTCTTTGATACAACTTTGACAAATATTTTGTAGTGAAAAATACATTCAACGCGAGACGTAGAACATTTCAAACACCTTATCATGTTATAAACTCAATATTTTGGAAATTGTATCAATACAATCATGTTCTAAACATATATTCCAAAGATCATGGCCTTGGAACATCAGACCATGGCAATATACAAGGTACTATATATTCCTTATGGGATTACATTCTGCAGACGTATCATTGAATTGTTGAGTCAAATATGAACACTTCATCAACCACTGTCTTATAATTTTACTTCGTATGTGATATTTAATGAGTTTCTTGACGGTTGTTCTTCGATGTAACATATATTTAATCTAAATATGTATTTCATATCACATGCAATACTGAAAAGGATATCTTGTGTAGAACGACCGTAGAGCAGCATCCTCCTCCTCAGTCGTACATTCTTGACAGAATGCTCGTGGTTGACAATGATGTATTTTCCCTGGATATCGTAGCTCTCGCGATGTGCCTCCTCTTGTTGAGGTCTTCGCCCGTAACCCTGGGCACGGGTTCCGCGTTATACCCCGCAGGACTGGGTCCCTGCTGAACTTCGCCATCTACACACTCCGGCCTACTGAAGTGTAAAATGCCCACCCCCGCGACATGGACGCGCCAGACAGGAATTGCCCAAGTGAAGAGTAGAGAAGGTGACTCTACTCCCCCCAGGGCCGAGTTAATGGGCGTGTATGATCCCACACCCAAAGGCTTAACACTACCACTACTACAAATATAAATTAAACAACATTCAGTTGTTGTATCTTGTAAATACTAATTGTAGAATACATTTATGTACTCGCCATTACAGGGCATGTTGTCTGTATGAAATATATTTTATTTAAAAGATACATCAACATTACACAGTTCTCTCCTCACTCGGACAAATTTTCCACAGTACAAAGTAAGTTTGTGTTAAAACTACTAGAGTACATTAGTAGTTTACATTTTGCGAAAAGATCGACACAATCACTTTATTAAAAAATAATGACAAATATTTTTATGAATAAAACTTACTTTCCCATACATTTTGACGCATGCCACACAGAGACAAGATTAATTTCCATTATGTACGTTTAACAAGAGAGTTTCTTAATGGTTGTCTTCAACACAATTCTTATGTTCTAAACATAAGTGGGAAATATTAAAGAGTAGTTGTTTGTGAGACTACAAACTAATTGGAAATCCTGAGTTATATAATATGGAATGACCACATAGGACGACAAATAGTTCCACAGTGGGGAAATAGTCTTTGAAATATCACGTCATTTACAAAGAGGAACAAAATCAAGTACCTAATAATATAATTTGTCTACACACGAGACAGTGGACATCGGCTTAAACGCATCGGCCGAGTTTGTGATATTTTTAATATAATTTCAAGCGTCAAATATCGACGCACACAACTAGAACAAGCATACAGCTCATTTGATGTTAATACTCGTATAACTGACGGAGGACAACATTTTCCAAATAATAATTACGAGAAGTAAGTTCCAGCGAAACATAATTTTTATAAATTACCAGTTTGGAATCACTAATCCGCCTTGAGCAACGATTATTTCTCATTCCTTCTCTGTATGAGAAGAGGCCTTTTCTCAGCAGTGGGACAATTACAGGCTGATGATGTTGACATGTCGACGACGGAACTAGTTTCTTGACGGTTGTCTTCGATACAACTTGTAAAGTTTCGTATTATTTAAATACATTTGAGACTGCAAACTATTATTAGGGTCAGTCTGACGTGGAACTTTCAAAGGACATGGCTAAACCATGAAAATATTAATATTAAGGTACTCCACTTGACGAGAACTAGTTTCTTGACGGTTGTCTTCGACACAACTTGAAAAATTTCGTATTATTTAAATACATTTGAGACTGCAAACTATTATTAGGGTCAGTCTGACGTGGAACTTTCAAAATGTAATGTGTGTTTCATTATCAGTTTAAATATTGATAAGAATAATCACGTGGAACGACAAATGGTACTAAGTGTTCCCACTTAGTTATTTTTGATTCGATAATTGTTGATTCTTGAAATTGTGAGGCCACAAAACATTCGTCTGTATATATTTATCTGACTTAGAGACGAGCTCAACACTTGACGTGAAAGAAAATGCTTTCTCAACTAGTTTCTTGGCGGTTGTTCTCCGATAAACATGGTATATAAATATTTTAATCATGAAATATGTAACGATCATTACATAAGTAGCTGTACATGACACTACAAACTACTTGGAAATACTGAGTAAGTCTCAGCGGACGACAAAATGAAGAAAGGCGCCTCGCCTTGTGAGACATGGAATATTTAGGTTGGATAAACTAGCAACATCCAATTAACAATACTGGTAAGACAACTATCGACACACACAGTTAGAACAAGCACGGCGGACGGTACATTGTTAAATAACTTTGAATAAGTTACAAATATTCTTGTAGTCTGAATATTCGTATTTGTATACATTCGCCGCTTACATGTACAGCTACGTAACAAGTTTATATAAAGATGTCACGAACGTATTTGTAGTTTCTTGACGGTTGTCTTCGATATAACATTCATGTTGTACCGAATTGCAGTTTTAAATCATGCTATATTTTTACTCACATTGACAAATTCGACAATTATCCCATATTATTGTGTATAATAGAAACATGAATATCTCACTTGAGACTTGTTGAGATATGTTTTACAGTACATATTATGATCACACAGACCCACAGACATATCGTTTAAATTCACAGATTACAGATTAGAAAGACAGTGCAGTGAATGCACCCAAATGAGATGACCCGCCAATGTAGAAGCATAAATTAATTTTGAGTATATTTTGATTAGTGGAGTTTCTTGCTGGCTGTATTCGATACAACATTAGAAAATGTTCGTATTACATGAATACGAAGGAAACATTTGTTAGTAGTCCTTTATTAGACTACCAACTATTCGGATATAGGAACATAATTATCAACATGCCACATTCCACGAATTCTCAAACTTCAGTGAGAAACATTACAACGTAGATTATTTAAAGAGTTTCTTGATGGTTGTCTTTGATACAATTCTTATGTTTTAAACATAAGTGGGAAATATTAAAGAGTAGTTGTTTGTGAGACTACAAACTACTTGGAAATACTGAGAAATTAAATATGGAATTACCACATACAACGACGAATAGTTCCATAGTGGGGAAATAGTTATTTTTTTTAATACATTCATTTACAAAGAACACAAAGACCAAGAGGAGGATAATTTGTACCTAACTTTAGTAGAATGAACGAGTTTCTTGACGGTTGTCTTCGATACAAACTTACAGACTCACTGAGCGTAACAGTTTCATTACATGAACTGCACAAGTTGCTCGACATAATGTTAATTAATGCGACGGACACGTTAGTCAGTAGCCGTTTACAAGACCGTTTACACATAGGAACGTATATTTATACATTCCATTAAATAATAAACATTTCAATATGAATGCTCCAGGTACAATGACCACTTTGACTGTCATTCTATATTCCAGATACAAATTATTTTAAGTATTATACTAGTATATCACCAAAAATACAACCGAAATGAGTTATTGATTAAACCACGATATAATTCACGCGACAAACATCGACGCACACAATTAGAACAAACACAGATGATCGGACATGGAATATTCAACATTCCATCTCGATAACAAGGAGGGAGTTCTGAGATGTACGCATTCAGGCGTATTGTTATATACAACATTATACTTCTATTCGTTTTATATCGATGTCTGTTTTGTGTTTTGCGGACAAAATTTGTGTCTGAAAAGAAAAAGAAACCAAAAAATTTTTAAATTCATGAACTGCTCAACAAGTTTCTTGACGGTTGTCTTCTACAACTTATATTATAAAATATTCACATTATGTAAATACGAAGGAAACATTTGTAAGTAGTCCTTTATTAGACTACCAACTATTCGCATATAGGAACATAATTATCAACATGCCACATTAAACCTGTTAATATACCATGAGATACAATTTCCCAAATCTGTAGAATTATAATCAGAATCGCAAACAGTGACATGATATCGTGGACTGTCCACTCCATAAGTGACATTAGCTGACTTATAGAGAATTGTATCGAAATACAAATGGACGTACAATCAACTGTGATTGAAGAAGTAATAATTAGATAAAGAATTATTGAGACATATAACGACGCAAACAATTAGAACAAGCGTGAAGCTCATTCAATGGCTATAAGACACAAGACACAGACAGAGGACAACATTCAGCTTTGTGAAGTTTGGATGACACGAATTATTCGTTCTTTGGATAATATGAAACGAGCACACAGCCCGTGCACTGAACCTAACCAGCACTCGCACAATACGGACATACAATACGTAATGTTGACGCACACAACTGCAGGAGACAAGCATAATGAACATCTGACGGTGCATTGTGGAACTATATCACACACAGATGATAAATATTTCAATTAAGACTGCGGACCAGTAATGGAATATCTAAAACATTACAACGTTCAGCAGACAATGTACATTCAAATATCGACGCACACAATTAGAACAAGGGTGAAGCTCATTCGATGGCTATAAGACACAAGACACAGACAGAGGACATAGTTCATGGAGTCTGATTGAGTCGAACTATTCATTCTTTGGACAGTCTGTTGTATAGACCATGTAAAGAGTTTCTTTCTAGTTGTCCTCGATACAACTTTGGTACATCGGTAGTTTGTACTTATGTTAGAATATGTTTGAAAACATAGTAGTTAAGTTAAATCGATCGAACTGATATTGGTACATACAGTTGCTACGAGATATAATCACAAGGGAGTTTCTTGATGGTTGTTCTTCGATAGAATCTACAAGTAGCTGGACATGACTCCACAAACTACTTGGGAATACTAAGCTAAGACACATCGGGCCACTGAGTGAGGAAATGTGCCCCAAACGTTTTCAATATTAATTCACGTGTTTACAATATAAAATAGAAGTCATGGAGAAACACTTCTGGATGTAGAACAGTTAGTTCTCAATAGTTTCCAGACACGAGTTTCTTGACGGTTGTTCCTCGACAGAACTCATATACAATACTGGTAAGACAAAATATTAGTTTTTCTCAAGACCAGTACTAAAAGAAAAGATAGTTATAATTATTACATTTCGAAAAGACAAGAAAGTTTAAAACCTTTTAAAATATTTAAAACCTTAACACATGACATATACACGCGACAAATATCGACAATAAGTTTCAGTTTGTAAATATTGACTAAGGTAGTCTCCTCGGTCATCTAATTACAAGGAATCATTATGGAAGCTTACATTATCACTGTAAGGAGGAATAACGAAATCATTCCATTCCAAGACAAGTTAGTTTCTTGACGGTTGTCCTTCGATACAACACTTACAATATTAAAAACTTGAAATAAGTAGAAAGTATTAGTAAGTAGCAGTCTATGAGGTGACAAACTACATACTTGGAAATACTGATTGAGTCAACCTCATCGGGCACCATATGTGATATGGGCCTCGTTGAACAAATTCATTGGAGTTCCAACGTTTGGGGAAACAGTTGATTGTTCACAATATATTAATATTGGCATTTATTAATTGAATATAAATATCAATTTGACGAACTGGATGTAAAATGCAAACTATTACATAGATAAGACAATATAATTCACGCGCCAAACATCGACGCACACAACTAGAAAAATCTAGTCTGTCGCTACACTACTCAACGTTTCTTACTGGTTGTCTTCGCTACAACTTTAGTAAATACAATATATTTATGCCGCACGTAATAACGACAAAGACAAAGCGGGGAATGCTTCATAACTATAATCCTGTTCGGAATAATGTTGCTGTACGTATATAATGGCAATACAAAACGTTTCTTGACGGTTGTCTTTGACAGATACCTTTTTCATATTACACACATGAAATATTGAGAGTTGGAACATAGATATTCTGTGTATAAGGACCATTTTAGTATCGTTCTAAGTGGGGAAATTGTCATTGTACCTATATCGCATCAAGACGTTCCTAGAAATGATGACCGATGTATCTTGTATGTCAAACGTTTTATCAGGACGGGCTTTGGAACCCAAGATATGAACATGGACGAAACAATACAGACAATATAATTCATACGACATATATCGACGTATGTAAAACTCCCGTAGGCGCGATAAATATTGGATACAGTAGCAGTCAATAATATTGTATACTTCAAGTTTCTTGACGGTTGTCTTCGATACAACGTTGACAGAACATATAGTACCTAGCTGTGTATGTGGCTACACACCACTGTGGAATACTGACTAGGTACGTCTCATGTCTACACAAATGTAGGCAACATCTGTTGAAACATTATCGTTTAACTTTAAGAATATCAAATGTAGAAAAGTAATACGCTACGTGGAGAAAAAACGCAACAATCTGATTGAACTTATAGACTGACCAAAGAGTTTCTTGACGGTTGTCTTCGATACAAGTTGACATACAACAATTGAAGAACACTAACATTCAGTACAATGTTGTTCGCCCGAATGCGGGCACGACTTCTGAGACAAGAAACATTTCACACATCCATACATTGTGTTTGTATGCAAAATTCTATGCACGACAAAAGTTCACCGCTGTCAATCTTACCACGTAGAATATCAAACAGCAGAAGCATATCCACCATCTCTTCTACCGACGAGTGGAAGCAAGTGATGGTGACTACAATCTGTGACATACGAAGCATGGCACTTGTTTCATTTGAAGTTTAAACATTTTATAAATCTTTTTTGGAGACCTTAAAATCTAGAAATATAAACCATATATTGAGGTGACCAAATTGCGGCATCATCAGAATGCTGCGGACATATTAGGCTAATGAGTTTCTTGACGGTTGTCTTCGATACAAGGTTGATCGAACATAATGGAGAGGTGACAGTTAATTCAAACACCTTCTCATGTTATAAACTCAATATTTTGGAAATTACAAAAGTAAGATTATATATTATTCAATGAGTTTCTTGACGGTTGTTCTTCGATGTAACACATATTTTATCTTAATACATATTTCATATCACATGAAATACTGAAAAGGATATCTTGTGTAGAACGACCGTAGAGCAGCATCCTCCTCCTCAGTCGTACATTCTTGACAGAATGCTCGTGGTTGACAATGATGCATTTTCCCTGGATATCGTAGCTCTCGCGATGCACCTCCACTTGTTGCGGTCTTCACCCGTAACCCTGGGCACGGGTTCCGCGTTATACTCCGCAGGACTGGGTCCCTGCTGAACTTCGCCATCTACACACTCCGGCCTACTGAAGTGTAAGATGCCCACCCCCGCGACATGGACGCGCCAGACAGGAATCGCCCAAGTGATGAGTAGAGAAGGTGACTCTACTCCCCCAGGGCCGAGTTAATGGGCGTGTATGATCCCACACCCAAAGGCTTAACACTACCACTACTACAAATATAAATAAAACAACATTCAGTTGTTGTATCTTGTAAATACTAATTCTAGAATACATTTATGTACTCGCCATTACAGGGCATTTTGTCTGTATGAAATATATTTTATTTAAAAGATACATCAACATTACACAGTTCTCTCCTCACTCGGACATATTTTGCTTAGTACAAAGTAAGTTTGTCTTAAAACTACTAGAGTACATTAGTACTTTACATTTTGCGAAAAGATCGACACAAACACTTTATTCAAAAATCATAACAAATATTTTATGAAGAAAACTTACTTTCCCATACATTTTGACGCATGTCACACAGAGACAAGACTAATTTCCATTATGTACGTTTAACAAAAAAACAAATGACATGTCAGTGACGTCATGCACAAAATGACAAGGACAGAAACATTTTATATTATTATTGTTGTCTCTTTTTAAAGGAGATGTGGAATTACCTTTAGTCTCTAGCGATGATTTACATAACAATACAATGAAGTTGCATGATAGTTGTCTTCGATACAACACTTTTACAATATTTCAATCATGAAATGAGGGACAATACAAGTAACCCTACAATGTAGATTATTTAAAGAGTTTCTTAATGGTTGTCTTCGACACAATTCTTATGTTTTAAACATAAGTGGGAAATATCAAAGAGTAGTTGTTTGTGAGATTACAAACTACTTGGAAATACTGAGTTATATAATATGAAATAATTTAAAATTGAGCGAGAATTACAATCACATGAACAAATAATCGTCTCTTGTTCTAGGATAACGAGTTTCTTGACGGTTGTCTTTGATATAACTCTTACAAGAGTGTCGGAACTACAATGTTCCACTTTACTTGTGAACATACATTATTGCTTACTTCGTTCGTTTTTGACGTAATATATTTCGAGAGACATTTCACAAATGTCGAAATATTGTTACAGCATTAAGTATTGGTACCTATATCAATTGGTTTCTTGCCGGTTGTCCTCGATACAAGTATGACAAATGTTTCATACAATAGAACTAATGTATTCACAGGAAACATTCAGTACAATTTAATATATATTTCAATGGAATATTTGTCGGGATTAATCCCGATTAAAGTCAAATATATTGTTTCACTAATGAAGAAGTAAATTTGTTTGCTAGTTTCACGAAATAATGAGTTTCTTGACGGTTGTCTTCGATACAAGGTTGATCGAACATAATGGTACTAAGAGTGGGTTTTAAGTCTGGGAGAGTTATGCTTCGGCAAGAATGGGCCGGCTCGACAGGAGTGATACCACGCCTTCACAGAAAACCAACGTGAAACAACGCTTGCGTTGTGGAGGTTACCGGAGGTTCAATTATACCCCCCCCCCACTTCCCAAACTTCCCAACTCCCAAGGTAATTACAACCATAATAAATAGATAAATATATTTTTATTGTGGTTCATTCAACCAGAATAAGTGGGAGACATCATTTGCTGCAGTTAACAACTAGCATTAGTAATGCAGATAATGTTGCTGTACATATTATGGCAATACTAAAAGTTTCTTGACGGTTGTCTTTGATACAGACCTTCTCATGTTCATTATAAACAATGAAATGACATTTATTATTATACATTTATGAAGACTTTTACAATTTCAATATTGATCTAGACACACGGCAGTGTGTCCGCCAAGTTCGAGCAAAAAAACCGACACACCGGCCGTGGGTTATATTACACGAACCATTTCGGGCCAAGTTCGACCCACCCATAACTCAAAATCTATTTTATCTACGCATATGAAATTTCTAGTATCTGTCGAGATCTACTTACTTATCTAAAATACAAAATTTCATTAATGTACCTATTGTAGGTCTTGAGATATTGACGTCAGAAAATCGCTATTTTTACTATACACTCACTGACTGACTCACTCACTCATCAAAAACCTAGACCACTTCCAATGGTCGTATTGACTTGAAATTTGGCATGGAGGTAGGTCTTTAGGTCAAAGTAAAGGAAAAAATCTGAAAATGGCCAAGTGTGAGTCGGTTTTAAAAATAATGAAGGTGTAAATTCATACCCCTAAAGAACTAAAACAAAAAAATTATCTATATCTTCCAATGGTCGTACCGACCTAAAATTCATTACGAAGGTTTGTATTAAGTCAAAGTAAAGTAAAATAAGAAAAAAAGAAAATAAACCTTACAAAAATAAATGAAACCCACCCAAAACATAAATGTGAAAGGCTGCCAAGTTCGATAATATTGGAATGCTTCGCCTATAAAAGAAGTGAGATCTAAATAAGTACCAAGTTCCATACACAGACCTCAGTTAAAAATGATATAACAAGTTGGCAAGTTTTCACACACTTTGTTATAAACCTACTAAACGCAATGAGTCAAGTATATAATTTTCTATTAAAACTTGCCAAGTTATATCATTTTTAACTGAGGTCTGTGTATGGAACTTGGTACTTATTTAGATCTCACTTCTTTTATAGGCGAAGCATTCCAATATTATCGAACTTGGCAGCCTTTCACATTTATGTTTTGGGTGGGATTTAGAACAATCGATGTGAATATTATCGAGCGCCTGAATGTACAGATACAGATCCCTCCATAGACAAGGAATGTTTCAATATTTAATCCTAAATTCTTATCCAATAGATAATCAGATTGTAGTTCCACATAGGACGACACTTTAATAACATTTAAAGTGCGGTGACAGTACACATCGCCTCCTGTGTGGAGTCAAATGTTAATACATTCATATTGGAATACAAACGATTCAATGTGAGGACTAAATGTATGTCCATGTCAAGTGAAAAATACACTATAGACCTACAATAAAACATTAAGGACAATTGTGTTCCTTGATGGTTGTATTCGATACAACTTTAGACAATATTCGTATTATATGAACACGAAAGTAACATATTATTTTGTAAGTGGCAGTTAACTACCAACTGTTTAGAAATACTGACACATTATGTAATTGTTATAGATTTCATTTCATTTTATATCATTTATTCTTAACTAACACCTCTGGTGCCTGAATGTAGTGCTTCCTTCTAAGACATGAAACATTATTTAGAAAAATCATTGAATTTACAGTTAATACTGCAATCATTTTTAATATTCAGGGGGATAATTGCGTACAACATACAAACTTGTCTGCTTGCTTCACGAACTAATGAGTTTCTTGACAGTTTTCTTCGATACAAGGTTGTTCGAACATAATTATTTGATCGTCTACCTATACCTTCACGGTACAGTAACAAATTGCCAGATATTTAGACGTAATCAGCAGTTTCTTGACGGTTGTACTTCGATACATGTTCGAGCAGTGTATGTCACCACATACTACTTGGACATTCTGACTCGATAGCGCACAATGCGCGTATATATGGGGCTGCCTGTAGAGACATGTTACATAGTATATAATAACATCCAATGTATAGTACTTTGTACATACGAATACTGCACGTACAACGATCACTTCACTGGCGTCCTAAGTTAGAAAACGCTTGTTTATGAACATACTGATCCACAATACCTATGTGGCCACGGAAATATATTCCTAAAACCTAAAACTCTTTCCTTTCGTTGAATAAGTTTCTTGACGGTTGTATTTGATACAACTTTACAAACATCGCACCGTTAGTACGAAGTAAATATGTATACATAAGTAGCTGTGTGTGAGAGTACAAGCTACTCGGACATAATTATAATTACTAGTGGTCGCCTAGTGGTTGAAATTCAACCATATACGATTTAATTTACAATACCACTTAACATACGTTCAAGGATAATTTTTATTTAACTCAAACTCAAACAAACTCTTTTATAAAACTCTATTCATATGAGACGTCAATATCATCGCAATGTCTATCGATTTTGACGTTTTGTCAAATACGATCAGATACTATGCATGTGTGTGTAATGTTTTATTTATTAATTTAATGTACTTAATAAGCATTATTTTTGAAAAATATTAGCGTCCTGCACTTCTCCTACACATAAACTATAAGTGTACCAAAGGGGTTTGGGTAAAGTTGGCGTCGTTTTGAAGTTGAGCGGCCAGTAATGAAACTTAAATATTATGAAAGAACAGAATACAGCGATCAAAAGCTATTATGGTCATATTTCTCTAAACCATATCGGAACGGAGATATTTGGTTTTATATTGGTCATTGAAATCGAAGAAGTTATTAAATGTTATTGCACTCTTTATCTATGGGCCGATGGTGTGGCGCGCTTCTAATCTCTCGTGGACTTGTGGATAATTATAACGACCATAGGCGTAGCCAGGGGGGTTGGGGGTTCAAACCCCCCCGAAAAATGCGTACCTAGACATTACAGAGCGTTATGTGTCTAGTTAGCATAGTACATTCCCTGTTTGGCAAAGGTCTGTATGACTACCTATGAATCTATTTAAAATATTACATAAATTATTTTTTTTTGGTCACACATTTCATGGGTCGACTTTCTGGTAGAAACACTGGAAGGGCAAGATGCACAAGGGCTAGATGCAATATTGGGCCACTATTGCTCATGTATAATCGGAACACGGACCTTAGGCTACTGTTCGCATATAATGTCCATTATATGGTACATGGGATGGGGCAGATATCAAAATAATCTGACTCCGCCGGCACAATTTTAGATACCATTATTCGACATGACATTGAGAACGAAATGGACGAAGAAAGTTAATATGTAAATGTGTTTTTAAAAATCATGTTATAAATGCAATAAGGTATAATACTGTGTTTTTATTATTTCCTAGGGCCCAATACTAACGTCACATTGATAGACGAGAGGTCGAGAAACAGTAAAGCCAATAACTAATATCAATCTTCTAATAATATACAATAACTAAGATTTTTTTTCACACAGGACAGTAATTGAAGTATTTATAGAAACTACATTTTTAAATTCTTCAAACTCAAATATCTCAGCTTTGATATAACTTAGGATAAAAATAATTGAACATATATGTATAATGAACACAGCAGAACAAAGTAACATGAAAATTATTGGTGGCCGCTGAAAAAAAAAATGACGCCACAAGTCCATACAAAGTTACTCAAACCCCTTTTATGCTTCTACGTCCGCGCAATTTTCGTAAAAGGCGGTCCAAAGTTTTTGCATCACGTATTAATATATAGATAATTATAATTATAATCACATACGTCAGTGGAAGACAAGTCAATCGCTCGTCAGTTGTCTTCGATACAACTGTGAATAATTACGTACTGCTTATTGAAGTAAGCACTACTTCAGTAGGTAAGTACCTAGTTACAACGTAAATATTTCACTACCGGGCCGAAACATGATGAATATTTTAACCGGGTAAAGGTATTAGTTTCTTGACGGTTGTCTTCGATACAAGGTTGTTCGAACATAATTATTTGATCGTTATTTGATAGATACGAGTTTCTTACCTTCATTTGAAGGAATTCTTATAAAAAAGTTATTGTAAAGTAAACATTTTATAAGTAGCCATTTATTAGATCACAAGCTACTTGGAAATACTCATTCTGCAAAACAGGAGAGGGGCAAACCCTTAAGACATGGTGTACTGGAATAATCAATAAGAGACATAGATTATGAAATAAAACGAAATCATTCCATTCCAAGACAAGTTAGTTTCTTGATGTTTGTTCTTCGATAGAACTCTTATACATTACTTTAACGTATAATAAATTACGTTTTACGTATTATACAATACTTTAATCATAGAATACATTACGTGAGATACATCAGTCAGTAGCTGCACAATGTACATACATACGTAGGAAAATATTTACATATTCCACGTAGAAACACCACTTCAACACGACACATACAAACAAGAATGTAGTTCAAGAGACAAGAGACATATATATATATATGTACTAAGTTTATACTAGCAGGGATACAACACACCCCAAATACTATCCTTTATGACGTCACAGTCCACCCAGTACGTTTCTTGACGGTTGTCTTCGATACAACGTTGACAGAACATATAGTACCTAGCTGTGTATGTGGCTACACACCACTGTGGAATACTGACTGGGTAGATGTCTTAGCGTTTGTTGCCATTAAACTACAGACACAGATACAAACACTACAGATATCGACGCACACAATTAGAACATTGGTGTTTATTCATTTTTAGGTATAAATGTACAAAATATAGTGTTATGAAAGTATTATACAATAATGTCGACAATTTAAAAGCGCCTAATTAAAGATTAGCTGTTGAATATTAAACTACAAACGAGTCAGTAATTACAACGATAATAAATAGACAAGTATAGTTGAGGCTGATTCAATTTATTAACACGACTGTTGGGACAGTATTTAGGTACTCCAGTGGACGAGAACTAGTTTCTTGACGGTTGTTTTCGATACAACGCTTGTATAATATATCAATTACGAAACAAGGGGAGAATATTACTTGAAAATACTGATTGAGTCAACCTCATCGGGCACCATATGTGATATGGGCCTCGTTGAACAAATTCATTGGAGTTCCAACGTTTGGGGAAACAGTTGTTTGTTCACAATATATTTATATTGGCATTAATTAATTGCATATGAATTAGATAATTACATAGATAAGACAATATAATTCACGCGACAAACATCGACGCACACAACTAGAACAAACTAGTCTGTCGCTACACTACTCAACGTTTCTTACTGGTTGTCTTCGCTACAACTTTAATAAATACAATATATTTATGTCGCACGTAATTACACAGGGCATATACTAATTGTAATCAGCAGTTTATGTAACTGCAAAGTATTTGTACATACTAAATAGAAACGTCATCTGGTACATCAGCATTCGTCATCTGGTAATCTATATCTATACATATAATAAAATCGTAGAAAAGTGCTGTCTGTACATTGAAAATAAAAATAAAAAATATAGCAGGGGTTATTGTTATGTCGATGTCGAACCCAAAAATGTAATTAACTTTTTTTTTGTCTGTTTGTCTGTTTGTCTGTTTGTCTGTTCGTCTGTGCGCGCTAATCTCAGAAACGGCTGATCCGAGTTGGATGCGGTTTTCACGAATATATTGTGGGATGCTTAAATTTACATTTAGTGTTTGTTTCATGTCAATCGGTTCATAAATAAAAAAGTTATGTCAAATTAAAGAATCACGTCGAACATTCTATGCTTATACCATTAATCTCCGCAACTATTTGACGGATTTGGTTGAAATTTGGTACAGATATAGTTTAGAACCTTAGAAAGGACATAGATATATTTTTATTTCAAAAATCAAAAAATAAAAATAAGAAATAAATTATTTATAAATAATTCTATGTCGATCGTTACACGACTTCGGTTCATGTTATTGTTTTAATTTATCGAAAAAAGTAAATAAATAGTAAAAAGGTATGAAAAAAATAATATCAATATAATAAAACATTTAGTACAAAGAAAATGCTCTAACGGAGTAATAAGTTTATTTGTTGGGTTTTCCTGGTTTTTTGGTTAAACTATTTAACGTAGGTTTAGTTTGATATCGATTATTAGTAGTTACTGTAGTTAGTTTTTTTAATAAAATTGTAAGTCTAATTTTTTTTTTAATTAGATTAGATTTAAGTCGTTTCTTTTAAATTATTTAGTTTAAGCTTGGTTATTATAGCATAGAGGATAGGTTGTAATATAGTTTCTTTTTTAATTGTTATAAATTCGTAATTCGTAGCTTTCTTTAGTTTTAAGTTAGTTTAAGTCCGTTTTTAAACAATTTTTTCAATGCCCTAAGTGAGTATACATCTATTAAATTCAAACGCAGAGCTCATTATGTTGATTTTTGAAGAGTTCCCTGGAATATCTTCCACATCTCATTTTTGAAGAGATCCCGCGAGATCGGGAACTATGTGGTTAAAACCAAAAATATTATAATAAATCTGTAGAAGGGTCAATTCTGTACATTGAAAATATTGAAAGAATAAATGGCACTGGATTGTTACCAAACCCAAATATGTGATTAATTTTTGTCTGTCTGTATGTTCATGCATCACGTGAAAACTAACGGTTCGATTTTGATGAAACTTGGTATAATTATACCTTATTATCCTGGGTATAAGGATACTTTTTATCCTGGAAAAATACGTAGAAATAATATCTTTATTTTTCAGTTTTATTCTACAGAACGACCAATAGAGGGATCTCCTTAATTATTATGGGCCTCGCCGTATTTGGGTCCAATAGATATTTAAATATAAGATGTCATTGTCAGAGTTACTCAAAATGGAGAAATAAAACTTCCACGCGAAGACCGACATCCGCGCGGACGGAGTCGCGGGCGGAAGCTAGTACTGAGTAAAAAACTATTTTAAGAATCAAACGGTGTTCGACGACCAATAGCTGAATTTTCTGGAAAATTACATTTACAATGAGTACGTTACGAGTTTCTTGATGTTTGTCTTTGATACAAGCGTGGCACATGTTAGATACGGACACTCCACGAGCGAGCACTTTAATGTCGTCCTTAGTGAGGAAATATTAGAGTTTGTTTTCGAGTGTATAGTGAACCGGAGCACAAACCACTATACAAACTACTAGAAACATTAATGAGGAGGTCTCATATCTGTTGAGACTCTGAAAGAGTATGTAAACCATACATCGATGATACTATCAATATTTAAATGTATATTTGTATATGTATTACATAACACACTAGTAATTATTACAATACAATACCAACTATAGCAACAATTACAACAATACAGACAATATAATTCATACGACATATATCGACGCACACACAAGTCCGTATATAGTGAACATTTGCCACAGTAGCAGTCAGTAATATTGCCTCTGAGACATGGAACAATGCACAGGTTCTAATGGAAAGGAATCACGGAGTGGTACATTTTGAACATTTCAAAGATTGTATTAAGTTTCTTGACGGTTGTCTTCGATACAACTTTGACAAATATTTTGTATTAAATAATATATTCAAAGTGAGACATAGAACATTTCAAACACCTTCTCATGTTATAAACTCAATATTTTGGAAATTGTATCAGCACAATTATGTACTAAACATATATTCCAAAGCTCATGGTCTTGGAACATCAGACCATATAATTATAATTTTACTTCGTATGTGATATTTAACGAGTTTCTTGACGGTTGTTCTTTGATGTAACATGTATTGTATCTTAATACATACTTCATATCACATGAAATACTGAAAAGGATATCTTGTGTAGAACGACCGTAGAGCAGCATCCTCCTCCTCAGTCGTACATTCTTGACAAAATGCTCGTGGTTGACAATGATGCTTTTTCCCTGGATATCGTAGCTCTCGCGATGTGCCTCCACTTATTGGAGTCTTCGCCCGTAACCCTGGGCACGGGTTCCGCGTTATACCCCGCAGGACTGGGTCCCTGCTGAACTTCGCCATCTACACACTCCGGCCTACTGAAGTGTAAGATGCCCACCCCCGCGACATGGACGCGCCAGACAGGAATTGCCCAAGTGAAGAGTAGAGAAGGTGACTCTACTCCCCCAGGGCCGAGTTAATAGGCGTGTATGATCCCACACCCAAAGGCTTAACACTACCACTACTACAAATATAAATAAAACAACATTCAGTTGTTGTATCTTGTAAATACTAATTCTAGAATACATTTATGTACCCGCCATTACAGGACATTTTGTTTGTATGAAATATATTTTATTTAAAAGATACAACAACATTACACAGTTCTCTCCTCACTCGGACATATTTTACATAGTACAAAGTAAGTTTGTGTTAAAACTACTAGAGTACATTAGTACGTTACATTTTGAGAAAAGATCGACACAAACACTTTATTAAAAACTCATGACAAATATTTAAAAAAAAAGTAGATTATTTAAAATAGTTTCTTGACGGTTGTCTTCGATACAACTTGTAAAGAATCGTATTATTTAAATACATTTGAGACTGCAAACTATTATTAGGGTCAGTCTGACGTGGAACTTTCAAAATGTAATGTATATTTCATTATCAGTTTAAATATTGATAAGAATAATCACGTGGAACGACAAATGGTACTAAGTGTTCCCACTTAGTTATTTTTGATTCGTTAATTGTTGATTCTTGAAATTGTGAGGCCACAAAACATTCGTCTGTATATATTTGTCAGACTTAGAGACGAGCTCAACACTTGACTTGAAAGAAATTGCTTTCTCAACTAGTTTCTTGGCGATTGTTCTTCGATAAACATGTAATATAAACATTTTAATCATGAAATATGTAGCGATCATTACATAAGTAGCTGTACATGACACTACAAACTACTTGGAAATACTGAGTAAGTCTCAGCGGACGACAAAATGAAGAAAGGCGCCCCGCCTTGTGAGACATGGAATATTTAGGTTGGATAAACTAGCAACATCCAATTATAATAAACATACACTTGAAATACCACGTAGAACGACAACTGTCGCCTTAAGTGAGGAAATCGTAGTTTATATAATTTTAAATGTTGACGATTGTAACATGGACTGTCCACGTAGAATACGAGAAACTGAATGTTTAACTGTTTTACTTTAGTATCCACCCGAAGAAATAAATGGAGATAGATGAAGACAATATAATTCATACGACATATATCGACGCACACAATTAGAACAAACACAACTGTCACTAGCACATTGCTTGGCGGTTGTCTTCGATACAACTTTGGAAGTATTCGTCCTACGCAAATATGAAGAAATCATTACATCACATCTAGCGACTGGAAGTGGAGGCTGACTTTAGCGGGACATTACTGTTTTAATCATTTCAGTAACACGTATTTCATCGAGGAGTTTCTTGACGGTTGTCTTCTATCTAAGTTCTAAGTGTAGAACTTGTTGTTTGATATCACGTCCTAGTTGACACAGAAAACCCGAACTATTGTATTTACCATAATACTTTATTAATTTGTATATTCAATATATACTTGAAAACACCGACTGGGTCAGTCGTCTTGTGGGACTTACAATATCTCACCTACATGGAACACGATTACCCATCTATACATAGCCTATACATCATTTCCTCAGTTCTAAATATCGACGCACACATTAGAACAAGCGCGGTTGTCACTAGCACATTGCTTGACTGTCTTCGACACAACTTTGTATATGTTGTCTTCGATACAACTCTCATACAATATTTCAAATGAGAGGAAAATATTTGTAAGCAGTAGTCTACATGGTGACCGACTACACACTTGGAAGTAGGTACTGATTGAGTACCTTATCGGGAAAATTCGTTGAATTTCCAAAATTTACTGTCCACTTACAACACAGACAAAGATAATGCGGAGAATTCATCATAACTATACTCCTATTTGGAATAATGTTGCTGTACGTATATAATGGCAATACAAAACGTTTCTTGACGGTTGTCTTTGACAGAGACCTTTCTCATATTACACACATGAAATATTGAGAGTTGCAACATAGATATTCTGTGTATAACGACCACTTTAGTATCGTTCTAAGTGAGGAAATTGTCGTAGTACCTATATCGCATCAAGACGTTCCTAGAAATGATGACCGATGTATCTCGTATGTCAAACGTTTTATCAGGACGGGCTTTGGAACCCAAGATATGAATATGGAAGAAAAAATACAGATACTATAATTCATACGACATATATCGACGCACACACAAGTATAGTGAACATTTGCCATAGTATCAATCATAATATTGCCTCTGAGACATGGAACAATGCACAGGTTCGAATGGAAAGGAACCACGGAGTAATCCATTTTGTACATTTCAAAGATTATAAGTGTCTTGACGGTTGTCACATTCAAAGTGAGACATTTCAAACACCTCATGTTAAAAACTCAATATTTTGGAAATTACAAAAGTAAGATTAAACATTATTCAATGAGTTTCTTGACGGTTGTTCTTTGATATTACATATATTTTATCTTTATACATATTTCATATCACATGAAATACTGAAAAGGATATCTTGTGTAGAACGACCGTAGAGCAGCATCCTCCTCCTCAGTCGTACATTCTTGACAGAATGCTCGTGGTTGACAATGATGCATTTTCCCTGGATATCGTAGCTCTCGCGATGTGCCTCCACTTGTTGAGGTCTTCACCCGTAACCCTGGGCACGGGTTCCGCGTTATACCCCGCAGGACTGGGTCCCTGCTGAACTTCGCCATCTACACACTCCGGCCTACTGAAGTGTAAGATGCCCACCCCCGCGACATGGACGCGCCAGACAGGAATTGCCCAAGTGAAGAGTAGAGAAGGTGACTCTACTCCCCCAGGGCCGAGTTAATGGGCGTGTATGATCCCACACCCAAAGGCTTAACACTATTACTACTACTATATAATACATTCATATAATTACATTTTTGATATTACTTTATGCACCCGCCATCACAGGGCATTGTCTCGTTGAGTTACATTTTATTTATAAGTTGTGTTAATATTACACAGTTCTCTCCTCACTCGGATATATTCTACTTAACTTACAAAGTAAGTGCGTCTTAAACCTTCGTGAGTACAATTGTATTTTAATATTCCAAATGTTGATAAAGTATACATTGAACGTACAACATTTTGATACACAATTCAATACAAACGATACAAGACTTTTATAAAAACCAACATAAATATTATTGTGATGAAGAAAATGCAGTTTCCCGTACATTTTGTAGCATGCCATACAAAACCAATCACGAAATTCCAATATTTCAACGAAAATAACATGTCATGACATGTCAGTGACGTCATGCACAAAATGACAAGGACAGAAACATCGTATTCTCTTTCTAAATCCATTTACTGAACTTTCTTCATTCTAATACGAATAAAAAACAATTGACACGTCAATGACGTCAGACCCGAAATGACAAAGGCAGAAACATTTATATTATTGTTGTCTCTTTTAAATGGAGATGTAGAATTACCTAAAGGCAGTTGTCCCACCAACGGCGAGTGAACGACTAACTATCGGCTATTTTCTCGCTCAAGAAACGTA
Source organism: Spodoptera frugiperda (assembly GCF_023101765.2). Taxonomy (NCBI): domain Eukaryota; kingdom Metazoa; phylum Arthropoda; class Insecta; order Lepidoptera; family Noctuidae; genus Spodoptera; species Spodoptera frugiperda. Next base: position 4,525,276 of record NC_064230.1, read on the forward strand.
CAATAGATATACTTTCCGTGTAAACAAAAGAGATGCATATACAAATAGTTGATCGCTGACTGTTCACACTGCCGGCGAGTGCTCGCTTCACTAGTTTGTCGCTGAGCGACAAGAGCTATGAAAGATAACACTCGCTCGGCGACAATCGCCAAGCGATTAAAACAAACGCCGAGCGAGCAACCAGTGGACATTTCTCTACAGTGCGTATCGTAGTGCGAGTAATCGCCCGCCTCACTCGCACACTCGCTTATACCTGAGCTACACAAATATCGGAACTATGCACTCGCAACACGCGTCTCGCTAACTCGTTGCTAGTTCTAGCTCTACTCGTTACTCGTTCATCGTTGCCGGTGGGACAACTGCCTAACTTTCCCATACATTTTAACGCATGTCACACAGAGACAAGACTAATTTCCATTATTTTCGTTTAACAAAAAACAAATGACATGTCAGTGACGTCACGCACAAAATGACAAGGACAGAAACATCGTATTCTCTTTCTAAATCCATTTACTGAACTTTATTCACTTATAATACAAATAAAAAACAATTGACATCTAAATGTCGTCAGACACGAAATGACAAGGATAGAAACATATTCTTTTCCTTCAAATGTAACAAATTCCCCCTAACAGTGGTCATGTAATAATTGGAACACAATCCAATCATAGATACTTGGTATGGAACTCTACAAGTTTCTTGACGGTTGTCTTCGATACAACACTTATGCTGATATACTTTATAATATACTTTGATACTAAAACGTGCAACAATCTTTAAGTAGCCAGTACAAGCTACTTGCATGTAGACCAAGTCATCTACTTGAATATCTTTATAGACATAAACTACCGTATACATTTAGAGAGTTTATTGACATTCACAAATAAAACCATCGAGTTTTTGAACAGTATGAAATACTCTTCATGAAACAATTCCTCAAGTATAAGACAAATTCCATGATTACATTAAAATTTTTAAACCTATCAACTGCATTAGTTTCTTGATAGTTGTCTTTCGATATAACTCTTTTACAATATTTCAATCATGAAATGGGGGACAATACAAGTAACCCTACAATGTAGATTATTTAAAGAGTTTCTTAATGGTTGTCTTCGATACAATTCTTATGTTTTGAACATAAGTGGGAAATATTAAAGAGTAGTTGTTTGTGAGACTACAAACTACTTGGAAAGATTAATTTAAGTATGGGAGAGCCATGCTTCGACTCGAATGGGCTGGCTCGACCGGAATGATATCTTCTATACAACGCTTTTACAATATTACAATCTTGTAAGAAGTAGAAAATATTAGTAAGTAGCAGTCTACGAGGTGACAAACTACATTCTTGGAAATACTGATTGTAAATCAGTTGTTTAATAATTAGCAATCAACAATTAATGGAGTTACAAACATCACAATTACCAATCGACGGGACCGCTAACAAATTATATGTAAAGTTAAATTAAACTCAGCCTCATCGAAGTGTTTCTTGACGGTTGTTCTTTGATACAACTCTCAGAAAAAACGTTGAACATGAAATGTGTGAGAAATATATGTAAGTAGCTGTACATGGAGCTACAAGCTACTTGGAAATACTGAATGAGTAAATAGCATCAGGAGGTGCTCGACCACCTCGAGTATCTTGACTTAGTTTTACATTTGATAGAAGTACGAAGAAGTTTCTTGACGGTTGTCCTTCACAGAACTCTTTTACGACATTTCAGTCATGAAATGTGTAGGAAATATTTGTGTGTGGCGGACCGTGAGACATGGAATACAAATAGTACAGAAATATGTTCTGTATTACATTAAATGTTTACAAATTACACAATACGTGGTTATACTGGACACCTGGAAGTAGTACTTTAATGGCATCCCACCCAAGTGAAGAAAGAATACGAAGATATTTTCATAAATGAGAATCCTTCTGGAGTAACTAGTTTCTTGACAGTCGTCCATCGCAGCGAGGCCCGGTTTATACATTTCTACATAATAATTTAATGTTTAACGCGTAATTAAACATTATCCACATACAACGACAACTGTCGCCCTAAGTGAGGAAATCGTGGTTTATATAATTTTAAATGTTGACTATTGAAACATGGGCTGTCCACGTAGAATACGAGAAACTGAATGTTTAACTGTTTTACTTTAGTATGACTCTCACCAAAAGCAAACGGAAAAACATAGATGAAGACAATATAATTCACGCGAGCAGATTCTACGTCCAGCAGTGGATGGATATCCACTACCTAAAATACAACATTAAGAACAATTGTGTTTCTTGATGGTTGTATTCGATACAACTTTAGACAATATTCGTATTATATGAACACGAAAGTAACATTATTTTGTAAGTGGCAGTTAACTACCAACTGTTTAGAAATACTGACACATTATGTAATTGTTATAGATTTCATTTCATTTTATATCATTTATTCTTATCTAACACCTCTGGTGCCTGAATGTAGTGCTTCCTTCTAAGACATGAAACATTATTAAATTTTAGAAAATTCTTTGGTTTTTCAGTTAATACTGCAATCATTGCATCTCATTCAACTGAATATTTGTCGGGATTATGCCCGATTAATGTCAAATATATTGTTTTACTAATGAAGAAGTAAACTTGTCTGCTAGCTTCACGAACTAATGAGTTTCTTGACGGTTGTCTTCGATACAACGTTGATCGAACATAATTATTTGATCGTCTACCTATATCTTCCATACGTATTAAATTTACGTCTAGATTTTTCGAGACGAGTTTCTTACCTTCTTTTGAAGGAATTTCATTAAAAAAGATTTACATTACAACATTATATAGGAAACATTTTATAAGTAGCCATTTATCAGATTACAAGCTACTTGAAAAAACTCATTCTGCAAAACCGGAGAGGGGCAAACCCTTAAGACATGACATAGACACACGACAAATATCGACAATAAGTTTCAGTTTTTTAATATTGACTAAGGTTGTCTCCTCGGTCATCTAATAACAAGGAATCATTATGGAAGCCTTCATTATCACTGTAAGGAAGAATAACGAAATCATTCCATTCCAAGACAAGTTAGTTTCTTGACGGTTGTCTTTCGATATAACACTTACAATATTACAATCTTGTAAGAAGTAGAAAGTATTAGTAAGTAGCAGTCTATGAGGTGACAAACTACATACTTGAAAATACTGATTGAGTCAACCTCATCGGGCACCATATGTGATATGGGCCTCGTTGAACAAATTCATTGGAGTTCCAACGTTTGGGGAAACAGTTGATTGTTCACAATATATCCATATTGGCATTTATTAATTGAATATGAATATCAATTTGACGAACTGGATGTAAAATGCAAACTATTACATAGATAAGACAATATAATTCACGCGACAAACATCGACGCACACAACTAGAACAAACTAGTCTGTCGCTACACTACTCAACGTTTCTTACTGGTTGTCTTCGCTACAACTTTATTAAATACAATATATTTATGTCGCACGTAATAACGACAAAGACAAGACGGAGAATACTTCATAACTATAATCCTATTTGGAATAATGTTGCTGTACGTATATAATGGCAATACAAAACGTTTCTTGACGGTTGTCTTCGATAGAACTTTATACAACACTGTTCCTTGGATTTGTAGAAACAGTACAGAAATATTTGTAAATTAATATAATGATATTGCACATACGTAGGACCTCTATATCCATACTGTTGATACATCAAGTTCCACGTACAAAACCACGTCAATGGCGGTCTAAGTGGAGGAATTGTTTCATAAATCTTGTGAAGACGTTCAGAGACATGTCGGTAAATACCATTTACATTGTCATTGTTAAACATATTCTTTTTAATTCTCTGTTGAAATTACTTGATTGTAGCACATCATATTTTCATAACCGCAGTCATTCTTGCGGACAAGGAAGTGAATCAAATAAAACGCATATTTGTGTCATTTCCAAGTCAATGGAGTTTCTTAACGGTTGTTGTTTGATGTAACATAATATATTTTATCTTAACACATATCTCATATCACATGAAATACTGAAAAGGATATCTTGTGTAGAACGACCGTAGAGCAGCATCCTCCTTCAAGACACTTTATTAAAAAATCATGACAAATAATTTTATGAAGAAAACTTACTTTCCTATACATTTTGACGCATGTCACACAGAGACAAGACTAATATCCATTATGTATGTTTAACAAAAAACAAATGACACGTCAGTGACGTCATGCACAAAATGACAAGGACAGAAACATTTATACCATAGTTGTCTCATTCTAAATTTGTCTTTTGTTCGTCGATACAATTCTTTTACAATATTTCAATCATGAAATGAAATGGAAAATACAAGTAACCCTACAATGTAGATTATTTGACAGAGACAATACAGTTTCTTAATGGTTGTCTTCGACACAATTCTTATGTTTAAACATAAGTGGGAAATATAAAAGAGTAGTTGTTTGTGAGACTACCAATTACTTGGAAATACTGAGAAATTTAATATGGAATTACCACATAGAACGACAAATAATTCATAGTGGGAAAATAGTTTTTTTTATAATACCACGTCATTTACATGGATGAAGAAAATAATTTATACCTAACTCAAGTAGAATGAACGAGTTTCTTGACGGTTGTCTTCGATACAAACTTACAGACTCACTGAGCATAACAGTTTCATTACATGAACTGCACAAATTTCGGAAATGATCATAAATATTAGTGTTCCATCTCTTTTATATGAATAAAGTGCCCATAGAGAAGAATCATTTAATGAATCAGAATATAATTCATGCGACCAGCAAAATTTATGATATATTTAGGTACTCCAGTTGACGAGAACTAGTTTCTTGACGGTTGTCTTCGACACAACTTGTAAAGTTTCGTATTATTTAAATACGTAACTACTAGGTCATGTCAGTATGAAACATCCGTGGAACTTGTATATTTCATTATTTGAAAACATTTACATAATCTTGGAATAATGTTGCTGCACGTATATAATGGCAATACAAAACGTCTCTCGACAGTTGTCTTCGATACAACTTGTGAAGTTTCATATTATTAAAATACTTTAAACCACTCAATTAGTTTGATCATTATTTCGCAGGTATTTAAGAAAACCTTTAAAACATTTGAACCACGACGAGATGTCTGTTACAACAGAACCAAAACTTTCTACATGTATAGAACATGGAACAAAACAATATAATCCACAACACAAATATCGACGCACACAATTACAACATGCGCGGACGATTGTTAGGAAATAGTTTTAACTGTCATCGCACACTACAACAGGCGCGGCCTGGTGGCACATGGAATATTCAACATTCCGTCTCGATAACAAGGAGGGAGTTCCTGAGATGTACGCATCCAGGCGTATTGTTATATACAACATTATACTTCTGTTCGTTTTATATCTACTTATATAATCGTTTTGACGCAAATTTTGACCGCTATAGCCGAAGAAAAAGGCAAAAGATTTCTTAAATTCATAGACTGTTCAACGAGTTTCTTGACGGTTGTCTTCGATACAACGCTTTTACAATATTATTATATGAAACATGAAAGAAGTAAAAAATATTTGTATGTATAATAGCAGTGTATGAGGTGACAAACTACATACTTGGAAATACTGATTGAGTAAACCTCATCGGACACCTTGTGTGTATCTTGTGACACTTTACAATGGCAATTGAAACATGAATACTTTAGTAACGTTCTGAATGTGGGAATACATAGTTATCCCACAGTGCTCACACATTTGTAGAATACAACATGATACTGCAGTCTGTACATGATAGTACTACAAGTACAGTTCAATCAATAGATGACCAATTAGACGATAACTTACTCGACGATTACCTATTGGATGACATTATTGCAACAAGTTTCTTGACGGTTGTCTTCGCTACAACTCCAACTAGAGTTTAGTACAACGCTAATCACTAGACAATAGTGACTGGAGACGTGGAGAATGTGACGAGTATGGAGTAATATTGACACAAACAGTTGTAATATTTATACTGCAGTTTGTATTGTATATGACAATGCAACCTTCTGTGCCTAGTTCTGGCAGAACAAGTATCTTGCTGGTCGTCTTTGATAGAACTCTTCTACTGAAAAGGATATCATGTGTAGAACGACCGTAGAGCAGCATCCTCCTCCTCAGTCGTACATTCTTGACAGAATGCTCGTGGTTGACAATGATGCATTTCCCTGGATATCGTAGCTCTCGCGATGCGCCTCCACTTGTTGCGGTCTTCACCCGTAACCCTGGGCACGGGTTCCGCGTTATACCCCGCAGGACTGGGTCCCTGCTGAACTTCGCCATCTACACACTCCGGCCTACCGAAGTGTAAGATGCCCACCCCCGCGACATGGACGCGCCAGACAGGAATTGCCCAAGTGAAGAGTAGAGAAGGTGACTCTACTCCCCCCAGGGCCGAGTTAATGGGCGTGTATGATCCCACACCCAAAGGCTTAACACTACCACTACTACAAATATAAATAACACAACATTCAGTTGTTGTATCTTGTAAATATTAATTCTAGAATACATTTATGTACTCGCCATTACAGGGCACTTTGTCCGTATGAAATATATTTTATTTAAAAGATACATCAACATTACACAGTTCTCTCCTCACTCGGACATATTTTACATAGTACAAAGTAAGTTTGTCTTAAAACTACTAGAGTACATTAGTACTTTATTAAAAAATCATGACAAATATTTTTATGAAGAAAACTTACTTTCCCATACATTTTGACGCATGTCACACAGAGACAAGACTAATTTCCATTATGTACGTTTAACAAAAAACAAAAGACATGTTAATGACGTCATGCACAAAATGACAAGGACAGAAACATTTATATTATTGTTGTCTCTTTTTAATGGAGATGTAGCATTACCTTTAGTCTCTAGCGATGATTTACATAACAATACAATGAAGTTTCTTGATAGTTGTCCTTCGATACAACTTGAACAATATTTTGTATAACAAGTCTCACTGGGAATGAATATGGGATTGTCTTCTAAGACAATATGAGAAATTAGAATCTATAAAATAATATATACTTTCGATTATTCCATGAGAACCAAAGTAATAATACAGCTTAAAATTTAAGTTTATACATAACTAAATGAAGTTTCTTGATAGTTGTCTTCGATACAACTCTTTTACAATATATCAATCATGAAATGAGGGAAAATACAAGGAACCCTACAATGTAGATTATTTAAAGAGTTTCTTAATGGTTGTCTTCGACACAATTCTTATGTTTTGAACATAAGTGGGAAATATTAAAACGCAGTTGTTTACACGCGTATTTTAGTTCGTAATAGAAATCATTTTTGAAAATGACTGTAACATCGATATAGACTACCTAGTTGTTACATGAACATACACAGATACATAAGTTTCTTGACGGTTGTGTTCAATACGATACAACTATTTAACAATATTTCAAATGAGAGGGAAACACACTTGGAAGTAGGTACCGATTGAGTACCTTATCGGGAAAATTCATTGAATAACAATTGAAACATGAATACTTTAGTAACGTTCTGAATGTGGAAATACATAGTTATCCCGCAGTGCTCACATGATACTGCAGTTTGTACATGATAGTACTACAAGTACAGTTCAATCAATAGATGACAACGATACAATTAGACGATAATTTACTCGACGATTACCTATTGGATAACATTATTGCAACAAGTTTCTTGACGGTTGTATTCGGTACAACTCCAACTAGAGTTTAGTACAACGCTAATCACTAGACAATAGTGACTGGAGACGTGGAGAATGTGACGAGTATGGAGTAATATTGACACAAACAATAACAACTACAACGATCCACGAATTATTAATGGCGACTAATGAGTTCCTTGGCGGTTGTCTTCTTTACTTAGAATTGGTTGAATTTACTTCCAAGAACATTTGGCACGACATGAATCGAACTTGCAACATCGTTGTACGAGGACCTACCGAACTATTGACAAAATATCGACGCACACCCCACAGAGCGCACACAATACTCATTGTACGAGTAATCGTTAAACAACTCAAGTCAAGTCAAGTCAAGTCAAAGCATTTATTTCAATTAATCCTAAATTAGGCACTTTTGAAACGTCAAATTAAATTGTCCGTCAGTCTGTCTGTCAGTGAAGCTAGGCGCTGCCTCCGAGCAATGATACTGAGAGGGAATTACAAATATCTTGAAGCCTCTGAGGCAAAATACTTATTTATATCTCGATATGTGCCTAACCTCTTCTTATACTGAACCGCACTCTTACAGAACAAGGAAGAAATAGACCCAGTCAATACTTTCAAACATCGACACACACAGCTAGAACTAGCAGACTCCCCGTGTACTAAACTAGTATTTATTTACTTTTAAATTTAATCAATTGCCCGAAATTATGGGAGAGTCATACGTTCACTTTATACTCTCTGTGTTTCTTGACGGTCGTCTTCGATACAACGCTAGTATAATATATCAATTACGAAACAAGGGGAGAACATTACTTGAAAATACTGATTGAGTCAACCTCATCGGGCACCATATGTGATATGGGCCTCGTTGAACAAATTCATTGGAGTTCCAACGTTTGGGGAAACAGTTGTTTGTTCACAATATATTCATATTGGCATTTATTAATTGAATATGAACATCAATATGACGAACTAGGTAAAATAGACTTTGGAACGAGCGCCTAGCTTCACTGACGGACGTACTGACGGACAATTCTATTTGACGTTTCAAAAGTGCGTAATTTAGGATTAATTGAAATAAATGCTTTGTCTTTGACTTTAACTTTGATGAAGAAAGTTGGATAATTAAATAGATATATAATTCACGCGACAAACATCGACGCACACAACTAGAACAAACTAGTCTGTCGCTACACTACTCAACGTTTCTTACTGGTTGTCTTCGCTACAACTTTAATAAATACAATATATTTATGTCGCACGTAATAACGACAAAGACAAAGCGAGGAATGCTTCATAATTATAATCCTGTTCGGAATAATGTTGATGTACGTATATAATGGCAATACAAAACGTTTCTTGACGGTTGTCTTTGACAGAGACCTATTTCATATTACACACATGAAACATTTAGAGTTAGAACATAGATATTCTATGTATAACGACCACTTTAGTATCATTCTAAGTGGGGAAATTGTCGTTGTACCTAAATCGCATCAAGACGTTCCTAGAAATGATGACCGATGTATCTTGTATGTCAAACGTTTTATCAGGACGGGCTTTGGAACCCAAGATATGAATATGGAAGAAAAAATACAGACAATATAATTCATACGACATATATCGACACACACAAGTCCGTATATAGTGAACACTTGCCACAGTAGCAGTCAGTAATATTGTCTCTGAGACATGGAACAATGCACAGGTTCTAATGGAAAGGTACCACGGAGTAATCCATTTTGAACATTTCACAGATTATATTAAGTTGTTTTTTGGTGTGACAAATATTTTATCTTAATACATATTTCATATCACATGAAATACTGAAAAGGATATCTTGTCTAACAGTAACTAGCCTCTAGTACTCACAGTAAAACGTTCACCATAATTGATTTGGCGGAACCCTAAAGACTGCGTTAAATTTAAAAATCAAATATATAATAATAATATTCAATGAGTTTCTTGACGGTAGTTCTTCTATATGACATGGCGTATTAAAAAGGATATCTTGTGTAGAACGACTATAGAGCATCCTCCTCCTCAGTCGTACATTCTTGACAGAATGCTCGTGGTTGACAATGTTGCTTATGTATAGACAATATAATTCACGCGACAAACATCGACGCACACAACTAGAACAAACTAGTCTGTCGCTACACTACTCAACGTTTCTTACTGGTTGTCTTCGCTACAACTTTAGTAAATACAATATATTTATGTCGCACGTAATAACGACAAAGAGGAAATTGTCGTTGTACCTATATCGCATCAAGACGTTCCTAGAAATGATGACCGATGTATCTCGTATGTCAAACGTTTTATCAGGACGGGCTTTGGAACCCAAGACATGAACATGGACAGTCTGAGACACTGCAATCTACATGTTTTACACTTTCAAGTGTTCCTAACCCCATGCGACTATTGAAAGGTTAAACGAATAGAATGATATTGTACATGCGTACATAGGACACTATATATCCTAACTGTTCATAAACACAACAAGGACGCACACAATTAGAACAAGCGGTTGACGGCACATCGTCACCAGCCTCTTGACAGTTGTCTTGTGTTTGACACAACTATGAAGATATTCGTATTGTGCGAATGCGAATGAATCCTTACATCTCATCAAGTAGCGACTGGAAGCAGACTCTGTCTGTCTCCGCGTGGAACAATTACATCACAATATTATTCATAGCACAATACAGTTTGTTGACAGTTGTCCTTCTATGGAACTCTATATGTTCGATTGTGTGCTTGCAAGCAACAAATATATTCTACAGTTACACTTATAGTTGTTATAAAACATACAACTTTTATTTTTTGTAATTATAACGTCAGTGTATAATGACATTTAAAGACATTCTTTAACCATCATACTGAAAAAATACAAAAAATAATAATTATAGTTGATACATTATTCAACGAGTTTCTTGACGGTTGTTCTTCGATGTAACATACAGTTAATTTTAATACATATTTCATATTACATGAAATACTGAAAAGGATATCTTGTGTACAACGACCGTAGAGCAGCATCCTCCTCCTCAGTCGTACATTCTTGACAGAATGCTCGTGGTTGACAATGATGCATTTCCCTGGATATCGTAGCTCTCGCGATGCGTCTCCACTTGTTGCGGTCTTCGCCCGTAACCCTGGGCACGGGTTCCGCGTTATACCCCGCAGGACTGGGTCCCTGCTGAACTTCGCCATCTGCACACTCCGGCCTACTGAAGTGTAAGATGTCGCCCACCCCCGCGACATGGACGCGCCAGACAGGAATTGCCCAAGTGAAGAGTAGAGAAGGTGACTCTACTCCCCCCAGGGCCGAGTTAATGGGCGTGTATGATCCCACACCCAAAGGCTTAACACTACCACTACTACAAATATAAATAAAACAACATTCAGTTGTTGTATCTTGTAAATACTTATTCTAGAATGCAGTTTTGTACTCGCCATTACAAGGCATTTTGTCAATATGAAATATATTTTATTTAAAAGATACATCAACATTACACAGTTCTCTCCTCACTCGGACATATTTTACATAGTACAAAGTAAGTTTGTCTTAAAACTACTAGAGTACATTAGTACTTTACATTTTGCGAAAAGATCAACACAAACACTTTATTAAAAAATCATGACAAATATTTTTATGAAGAAAACTTACTTTCCCTTACATTTTGACGCATGTCACACAGAGACAAGACTAATTTCCATTATGTACGTTTAACAAAAAAACAAATGACATGTCAGTGACGTCATGCACAAAATGACAAGGACAGAAACATCGTATTCTCTTTCTAAATTCATTTATTGAACTTTCTTTGGTCCAACACAAATAAAAAACAATTGACATGTCAGTGACGTCATGCACAAAATGACAAGGACAGAAACATCGTATTCTCTTTCTAAATTCATTTATTGAACTTTCTTTGGTCCAACACAAATAAAAAACAATTGACATGTCAATGACGTCAGACCCGAAATGACAAGGGCAGAAACATGTTTGTTATTGTTGTCTCTTTTTAATGGAGATGTATTATACCTTTAGACTCTAGCGATGATTTCCATAAGAATACAATGAAGTTTCTTGATAGTTGTCTTCGATATAACACTTTTACAATATTTCAATCATGAAATGAGGGAAAATACAAGTAACCCTACAAAGTAGATTATTTAAAGAGTTTCTTAATGGTTGTCTTCAACACAACTCTTATGTCATTACTTCTGATAACATAGATGAAGACAATATAGCTCATTAGACAAATATCGACGCACACAGTTAGAACAAGCACGGCGGACGGTACATTGTTAAATAACTTTGAATAAGTGGGAAGTTACAAATATTCTTGTAGTCTGAATATTCGTATTTGTGTAAATCACAAGTTCGTTCCATATGGAGTACTACTCAATTTTTTTTTAATAAGTTTATACTAGCAGGAATCACCATACATATGATAATACTCTCATAACTTTATAAACCTCTTCTATCCAATAAGTTTCTTGACGGTTGTCTTCGATACAAAGCTAACAAATATTTTGTACAATAAGTCTCATTGTGGCTGAATGCGACATTGAAAGTGAGATGTAAAACTCTCAATAATGCCACGGAGTACCACGGAGAATAATTCAATATTCAAAACAAATGAATATTGTGAGAGTCATGAACAACTACAAATAGTTGTAAGTGGGGAAATAGTAGTTTTATATCGCGTCAATATGTTCACAGAATACACGATACACAACGCACGGCTAGAACGAGAACACATCACATGTGACTGCAACTTGTGTGCAAGCCACGCCGCGTGCAAGCAAACAATTACATCGACATGGAATGGTTTCAATGTTTCTTGTCAGTTGTCTTCTATACAACGCTTTTACAATATTACAATCTTGTAAGAAGTAGAAAATATTAGTAAGTAGCAGTCTATGAGGTGACAAACTACATACTTGGAAATACTGATTGTACATCAGTTGTTTAATAATTAGCAAGTAACAATTAATGGAGTTACTAACATTACAATTTCCAATTTACGAAAAAACTCTTATATGTTTAACATTAAACTCATCGAAGTGTTTCTTGACGGTTGTTCTTTGATACAACTCTCAGAAAAAACGTTGAACATGAAATGTGCGAGAAATATATGTAAGTAGCTGTACATGGAGCTACAAGCTATTTGGAAATACTGAATGAGTAAATAGCATCAGGAGGTGCTCGACCACCTCGAGTATCTTGACTTAGTTTTACATTTCATAGAAGTACGAAGAAGTTTCTTGACGGTTGTTCTTCACAGAACTCTTTTACGACATTTCAGTCACGACATGTGTAGGAAATATTTATTGACAAATGTATGTCGAGACAAATGGACAAATCCTTGGAACTTTCAATGTTTAATACAATACATTGTCTCTCAATGACATTAAGTATGAAGAAGTTAAATCATGTACATTCCGCAGTACACACGGAGCGACCACTTCAATGACTTTCTAAGTGGGGAAATATTTCCAACACAACGAGAACAAAAAGAATATTGCCGTCTTCTAGAACAACGAGTTTCTTGACGGTTGTCTTTGATGTAACTCTTACAAGAGTGTGAGGACTTCATTGTGGGAACTGCAATGTTCCACTTTACTTGTGAACAAATATTTCGCATGAAACAGTTGATTATAGAAATACAAAGATTAATGAGCTGTCGGACACAAGACATGGACATGAGTGAGTCGACATAGATAAAGACAATAATTCATGCAACAAAGTCCCACGACTAATATTTAGGAAATAGTTTTAACTCTGTTTAATTTTTTTGGTGCAAACTTTAAACGTTGACTATCAAAATCATATGGTAAAGTTTTTTTTTACAATACATAGACTGCTCAACGAGTTTCTTGACGGTTGTACTCAACACAAGCCACACAACAGTCATGAACAATCCAATACATGGAAGTTATTTAATGAACTTGTATCGGATCGTGAGACTCGGAATATTAACAAATATATTGAACTTACAATATACAATACTGAAGTAGCAATACATTGTTAGTTTGTATGTTCATTCATATCATTTCTATTCAACCTCTTTATAACGTGTGTTTACGTAAACATTACAATGCACACACAAGACAGAAGAAATATCATATTCCACGTAGAAACACCACTTCAATGGCGGCATTAGTGGGGGAAGTAAACTGCACAAGTTAATACAATAAGTGGTATGTACCACAAATACACGTACACGGATGTTTTACAAGTACAACTGAATCAATAGATGACATTATTGCAACAAGTTTCTTGACGGTTGTCTTTGATACAACTTGTAAAGTTTCGTATTATTTAAATACGGAGGAAACATTTGAGACTGCAAACTAATTGCAGGTACTGACTAGGTCATGTCAGTCTGAAACATCCGTGGAACTTGTATATTTCATTATCAGTTTAAATACTGATAGGAATGACCACGTGAAACGAGATTTTTTAATTATATAGAAATAAATGATCTGTGTGTAGTCGAATGGTAACAACACAAGAGTGGAAACTTAAGTACACTCATAATCAAATCACATCAAAAATGTTGAGATTATTACACATGGATATTCCGGAATGAGGACTTTAATGGCGTAGCTTACACCATCCGTCACAAGACATTGAAAACTGTTGTCTTCAATACAACGCTTATACAATATTTCAATCATGAAATAAAGGAAACATTGTAAGTAGCAGTTAATGCCACGATGGAGTATTTCAAGAACCTGCAATACTTCATCACAACATTAAGGACAATTGTGTTTCTTGATGGTTGTATTCGATACAACTTTAACACCTCTGGTGCCTGAATGTAGTGCTTCCTTCTAAGACATGAAACATTATTTAGAAAATTCATTGGATTTACAGTTAATACTGCAATCATTATTAATATTCAATGAACATTTGTCCGGATTAATCCCGATTACAGTCAAATATATTGTTTTACTAATGAAGAAGTAAACTTGTCTGCTAGCTTCACGAACTAATGAGTTTCTTGACGGTTGTCTTCGATACAAGGTTGATCGAACATAATGGTACTAAGAGGTGACAGTTATTTCAAACACCTTCTTAACTTCAGTTTTTTGAAAATTGGGACCCTAAAGACTTTCCAAAGTAATAGTTAAATAGTCGAGGACAAGGGAGTTTCTTGATGGTTGTCTTCGATACAAATCTGGCTGGCGGTGGCGCAGCACTCCCGCGTTGTGTGCCACACCCCGCAACTACTTCACCACGTATGCAGCCAGAGAGAACTCCCTGCGTACTCATAGCTCGTTGTACTACACGGGGTAAACGTACAGATTGTTGTACAAGCGCCTGGTGAACTTGTTCTGGACTCGCTCTAACATGACACTGTACTTCGTTACATGTTTGTGGGCCACAATGACCGCACTATGCTCAAGGTGACTCCTGACTATAGCATCAAACAGTACCCTGAATGTACATATTCTTCTGGACCTCTGAGTCTGCACAATGTTTCAAATACAATTGAGTTTCTTGGCGGTTGTCTTCGATACAACTTTACCAAACATTTCGCACAATGCTAATTACTAGACAAAACATTTAATATTGAGAATTGAGAACCACTTTAGTGACGTCATAAGTGGGGAAATAGTTATGTTAGCTCCTGTATGGAGGAGTGTTTGTAAAACATTAATGTTGAAATTCAAACATTTAAATTCAATATAATTGGATATTTTAGTAAGATAAGGTATTTCCCCCTCCAAATGTAGAACATGTGTAGAAAGAAGGATATCTATCTATCTATACATATAATAAAATCGTAGAAAAGTGCTGTCTGTACATTGAAAATAAAAATAAAAAAAATAGCAGGGGTTATTGTTATGTCGATGTCGAACCCAAAAATGTAATTAACTTTTTTTTTGTCTGTTTGTCTGTTTGTCTGTTCGTCTGTGCGCGCTAATCTCAGAAACGGCTGATCCGAGTTAGATGCGGTTTTCACGAATATATTGTGGGATGCTTAAATTTACATTTAATGTTTGTTTCATGTCAATCGGTTCATAAATAAAAAAGTTATGTCAAATTAAAGAATCACGTCGAACATTCTATGCTTATACCATTAATCTCCGCAACTATTTGACGGATTTGGTTGAAATTTGGTACAGATATAGTTTAGAACCTTAGAAAGGACATAGATATATTTTTATTTCAAAAATCAAAAAATAAAAATAAGAAATAAATTATTTATAAATAATTCTATGTCGATCGTTACACGACTTCGGTTCATGTTATTGTTTTAATTCATTGGAAATTTGTTTTTTACAAAATAGTAAAAAGCAATGTAAAATATAATATAATACAACTTTTAGTACAAAGAAAATGCTCTAACGGAGTATAGATAATTCTATGTCGATCGTTACACGACTTCGGTTCATGTTATTGTTTTAATTATACAAAAAATTAAATAAATAGTAAAAAGGTATGAAAAAAATAATATCAATATAATTAAACTTTTAGTACAAAGAAAATGCCCGAACGGAGTATAAATAAATAATCCAAGTTGTCTTTATCCTCGATAGATCGAAATAGATCGCGCTATGGTTTCGTTACATTCATTTGGTTGGGTATCGGCCGATCGCTTCGGTACTATCGTAGAAAAAGTGTATTATCAGTCGTATGATTATTTGTCTGTAGTGGTTCTGCTGTTTCGTATATTCTAAATTGGTTTCGTTGTATTTGTCAATTAATAAGTTTATTTGTTGGGTTTTCCTGGTTTTCTGGTTAAACTATTTAACGTAGGTTTAGTTTGATATCGATTATTAGTAGTTACTGTAGTTAGTTTTTTTAATAAAATTGTAAGTCTAATTTATAAATTAATTAGATTAGATTTAAGTCGTTTCTTTTAAATTATTTAGTTTAAGCTTGGTTATTATAGCATAGAGGATAGGTTGTAATATAGTTTCTTTTTTAATTGTTATAAATTCGTAATTCGTAGCTTTCTTTAGTTTTAAGTTAGTTTAAGTCCGTTTTTAAACTATTTTTTCAATGCCCTAAGCGAGTATACATCTATTAAATTCAAACGCAGAGCTCATTATTTTGATTTTTGAAGAGTTCCCTGGAATATCTTCCACATCTCATTTTTGAAGAGATCCTGCGAGATCGGGAACTATGTGGTTAAAACAAAAATTTGCCAGAAGTCACTATTCCACGCGAACGAAGTCGCGGGCAAAAGCTAGTACATATAATAAAATCGTAGAAAAGTGCTGTCTGTACATTGAAAATAAAAATAAAAAAAATAGCAGGGGTTATTGTTATGTCGATGTCGAACCCAAAAATGTAATTAACTTTTTTTGTCTGTTTGTCTGTTTGTCTGTTTGTCTGTTTGTCTGTTCGTCTGTGCGCGCTAATCTCAGAAACGGCTGATCCGAGTTAGATGCGGTTTTCACGAATATATTGTGGGATGCTTAAATTTACATTTAGTGTTTGTTTCATGTCAATCGGTTCATAAATAAAAAAGTTATGTCAAATTAAAGAATCACGTCGAACATTCTATGCTTATACCATTAATCTCCGCAACTATTTGACGGATTTGGTTGAAATTTGGTACAGATATAGTTTAGAACCTTAGAAAGGACATAGATATATTTTTATTTCAAAAATCAAAAAATAAAAATAAGAAATAAATTATTTATAAATAATTCTATGTCGATCGTTACACGACTTCGGTTCATGTTATTGTTTTAATTCATTGGAAATTTGTTTTTTACAAAATAGTAAAAAGCAATGTAAAATATAATATAATACAACTTTTAGTACAAAGAAAATGCTCTAACGGAGTATAGATAATTCTATGTCGATCGTTACACGACTTCGGTTCATGTTATTGTTTTAATTCATCGAAAAAAAGTAAATAAATAGTAAAAAGGCATGAAAAAAATAATATCAATATAATTAAACTTTTAGTACAAAGAAAATGCCCGAACGGAGTATAAATAAATAATCCAAGTTGTCTTTATCCTCGATAGATCGAAATAGATCGCGCTATGGTTTCGTTACATTCATTTGGTTGGGTATCGGCCGATCGCTTCGGTACTATCGTAGAAAAAGTGTATTATCAGTCGTATGATTATTTGTCTGTAGTGGTTCTGCTGTTTCGTATATTCTAAATTGGTTTCGTTGTATTTGTCAATTAATAAGTTTATTTGTTGGGTTTTCCTGGTTTTCTGGTTAAACTATTTAACGTAGGTTTAGTTTGATATCGATTATTAGTAGTTACTGTAGTTAGTTTTTTTAATAAAATTGTAAGTCTAATTTATAAATTAATTAGATTAGATTTAAGTCGTTTCTTTTAAATTATTTAGTTTAAGCTTGGTTATTATAGCATAGAGGATAGGTTGTAATATAGTTTCTTTTTTAATTGTTATAAATTCGTAATTCGTAGCTTTCTTTAGTTTTAAGTTAGTTTAAGTCCGTTTTTAAACTATTTTTTCAATGCCCTAAGCGAGTATACATCTATTAAATTCAAACGCAGAGCTCATTATTTTGATTTTTGAAGAGTTCCCTGGAATATCTTCCACATCTCATTTTTGAAGAGATCCTGCGAGATCGGGAACTATGTGGTTAAAACAAAAATTTGCCAGAAGTCACTATTCCACGCGAACGAAGTCGCGGGCAAAAGCTAGTGTAGGAATATTTCTATAAATTGTGCAACAACATTGATTTGATTTAATTCGATTTAAAGTTTCTTGACGGTTGTCTTCGACACAAGCTAACATGCAACACTCATAGAACATTAGATATAGTTGCAGTCAGTAATATTGTTGTACCAAATATCGACGCGCACAGCGTCACATCGAGCGCCTGAATGTAGTGCCGCCTTCTGAGACATGAAATGTTATTTAGTATATTCATATCAAATATTTAAATCACTCGGAGATATGGAAGGTGAAGTAACGTTAACTTTATACACTACTCTCTGTGTTTCTTGACGGTTGTCTTCGATACAACGCTTTTACAATATAATTATATGAAACATGAAAGAAGTAGAAAATATTTGTAAGTGGCAGTTCACTACCAACTGTTTAGAAATACTGACACATTATGTAATTGTTATAGATTTCATTAATATGTGTAGAAATAGTAGTAAATTCATTTTATATCATTCATTTCAACTAACACCTCTGGTGCCTGAATGTAGTGCTTCCTTCTAAGACATGAAACATTTAATTTTATAAAATTCTTTGTATTATACAATACTTTAATCATAGAATATATTACGTGAGATACATCAGTCAGTAGCTGCACAATGTACATACATACGTAGGAAAATATTTACATATTCCACGTAGAAACACCACTTCAATGGAAAGTGAAGAAACTTCAATAAGTGGGGAAATTATTTCTTAAACCTTGGGTAGGTCTATAGAAAAGACGATTAAAGACATTTACCTCAATATACCCTTGTCCAATACAACATACTAATACTATAATGTTTTAGTTTTAATTTATTGTGCTTGTCTTCTCAGACAAGCGCTGCAAATCCGTTTCCTCGTGCGAAGAATGTATACAAATACAATTTTTGTGTTTCTTGACGGTTGTCCTTCGATACAACTCTAATACAATAGTTTGACCGTGAAATATGTAGCGACCATTCAACATTCAGCCACTACTTCTGATAACATAGATGAAGACAATATAGCTCATTAGACAAATATCGACGCACACAGTTAGAACAAGCACGGCGGACGGTACATCTATACATATAATAAAATCGTAGAAAAGTGCTGTCTGTACATTGAAAATAAAAATAAAAAAAATAGCAGGGGTTATTGTTATGTCGATGTCGAACCCAAAAATGTAATTAACTTTTTTTTTGTCTGTTTGTCTGTTTGTCTGTTCGTCTGTGCGCGCTAATCTCAGAAACGGCTGATCCGAGTTAGATGCGGTTTTCACGAATATATTGTGGGATGCTTAAATTTACATTTAATGTTTGTTTCATGTCAATCGGTTCATAAATAAAAAAGTTATGTCAAATTAAAGAATCACGTCGAACATTCTATGCTTATACCATTAATCTCCGCAACTATTTGACGGATTTGGTTGAAATTTGGTACAGATATAGTTTAGAACCTTAGAAAGGACATAGATATATTTTTATTTCAAAAATCAAAAAATAAAAATAAGAAATAAATTATTTATAAATAATTCTATGTCGATCGTTACACGACTTCGGTTCATGTTATTGTTTTAATTCATTGGAAATTTGTTTTTTACAAAATAGTAAAAAGCAATGTAAAATATAATATAATACAACTTTTAGTACAAAGAAAATGCTCTAACGGAGTATAGATAATTCTATGTCGATCGTTACACGACTTCGGTTCATGTTATTGTTTTAATTCATCGAAAAAAGTAAATAAATAGTAAAAAGGCATGAAAAAAATAATATCAATATAATTAAACTTTTAGTACAAAGAAAATGCCCGAACGGAGTATAAATAAATAATCCAAGTTGTCTTTATCCTCGATAGATCGAAATAGATCGCGCTATGGTTTCGTTACATTCATTTGGTTGGGTATCGGCCGATCGCTTCGGTACTATCGTAGAAAAAGTGTATTATCAGTCGTATGATTATTTGTCTGTAGTGGTTCTGCTGTTTCGTATATTCTAAATTGGTTTCGTTGTATTTGTCAATTAATAAGTTTATTTGTTGGGTTTTCCTGGTTTTCTGGTTAAACTATTTAACGTAGGTTTAGTTTGATATCGATTATTAGTAGTTACTGTAGTTAGTTTTTTTAATAAAATTGTAAGTCTAATTTATAAATTAATTAGATTAGATTTAAGTCGTTTCTTTTAAATTATTTAGTTTAAGCTTGGTTATTATAGCATAGAGGATAGGTTGTAATATAGTTTCTTTTTTAATTGTTATAAATTCGTAATTCGTAGCTTTCTTTAGTTTTAAGTTAGTTTAAGTCCGTTTTTAAACTATTTTTTCAATGCCCTAAGCGAGTATACATCTATTAAATTCAAACGCAGAGCTCATTATTTTGATTTTTGAAGAGTTCCCTGGAATATCTTCCACATCTCATTTTTGAAGAGATCCTGCGAGATCGGGAACTATGTGGTTAAAACAAAAATTTGCCAGAAGTCACTATTCCACGCGAACGAAGTCGCGGGCAAAAGCTAGTTGTTAAATAACTTTGAATAAGTGTAATATGATTTACCACATAGATTACAAAAATATATAATTCTGAATGGGAAAAATGGTCTTCCACAAGATAACCAGTTGATAGTAATAATTGACTCGGTTGCTATGGTAACGAGTTTCTTGACGGTTGTCTTCGATACAACTTTGGAAGTATTCATCCTGCGCAAATATGAAGAAATCATTACATCACATCTAGCGACTGGAAGTGGAGGCATTATAATAATATATAAAGGCAATACAAAACGTTTCTTGACGGTTGTCTTTGACAGAGACCTTTTTCATATTACACACATGAAATATTGAGAGTTGGAACATAGATATTCTGTGTATAACGATCACTTTAGTATCGTTCTAAGTGGGGAAATTATACCTATATCGCATCAAGACGTTCCTAGAAATGATGACCGATGTATCTCGTATGTCAAACGTTTTATCAGGGCGGGCTTTGGAACCCAAGATATGAAGATGGACGAAACAATACACACAATATAATTCATACGACATATATCGACGCACACAAAAGTCCGTATATAGTGAACATTTGCCACAGTAGCAGTCAGCAATATTGTCTCTGAGATATGGAACAATGCACAGGTTCTGATGGAGAGTGACCATGGGAATGGAGAGTTACATTTTAAACATTTCCTAAATAATTCTAAGTTTCTTGCCGGTTGTCTTCGATATATTATTCTATATGTCGGCACGTAGGTACCCGCTGTATCACTAATGCAAGCGTGACATGATCAAGCGCCAGTAAAATTCCAGCTTTGGCAGATATTTAGACGTAATCAGCAGTTTCTTGACGGTTGTGCTTCGATACAAGGTTGTTCGAACATAATTATTTGATCGTCTACCTATATCTTCCAAACGTATTAAATTTACGTCTAGATACGAGTTTCTTACCTTCTTTTGAAGGAATTCTTATAAAAAGTTATTGTATAGGAAACATTTTATAAGTAGCCATTTATCAGATTACAAGCTACTTGGAAATACTAATTCTGCAAAACAGGAGAGGGGCAAACCCTTAATACATGACATAGACACACGACAAATATCGACAATAAGTTTCAGTTTTTTTATATTGACTAAGGTTGTCTCCTCGGTCATCTGATTACAAGGGATCATTATGGAAGCTTCCTCAAAAAACTACAAGTAGTAAGAATAACGAAATCATTCCATTCCAAGACAAGTTAGTTTCTTGATGTTTGTTCTTCGATAGAACTCTTATACAATACTTTAACGTATAATAAATAACGTTTTACGTATTATACAATACTTTAATCATAGAATACATTACGAGAGATACATCAGTCAGTAGCTGCACAATGTACATTGTGTACAATGTACACTGGAAAGCCAGCCGTATGTGCCCTCACAAAATCTTTATATTAAGAATGGGTCCCGACTGCTTACATTTTACGAAGACTTTCTTGTTTTAGGGTTTTTTCATTTTAATATTTTAAACAAACGCAGTCGGGTTTTTTAGTTTTTTAAATTACTTTTTTTATTATAAAACTAATTAGTGGAGACACAGGGATTGCACACAGCTAGAACTAGCACACACCGCGTGCACTGAACTTGCTGGTAGAACATTGTACTAGACGTTGTACTGACACCAACACCAGTATCTACCTTACTACCGCACAGGACACGGGACTGACTCAACATTCAGTAAATAGCAACGCACACAACTAGAGAACTAGCAACTAGACATTACAACCGTGACACACACAGGGAACAAGGACTCGCTCGGACCTGCTTCTGTCGGGGAACATACATACGTAGTTGGAGTCATTGTGTCGTTGTACCAAATGTGGACACACTGTGGCTGCCTTCTGACACAATGACAGGCAGTAACATTTCTATTCAACCTCTTTATAACGTGTGTTTACGTAAACATTACAATGCACACACAAGACAGAAGAAATATCATATTCCACGTAGAAACACCACTTCAATGGCGACATTAGTGGGGGAAGTACACTGCACAAGTTAATGCAATAAGTGGTATGTACCACAAATACACGTACATGGATAGTTTACAAGTACCAGCAAATAAATAGATGACATTATTGCAACAAGTATCTTGACGGTTGTCTTCGACACAACTGTAATATATCTCATTGTTGACAATTGTAGCTGAATGAGCTTTGTAACACACGGCATGAACATTGAAATGACGTAGATGTAGTCAGTATCAGTATAGTGCATGCGTCAGCCATCGTCGCACGAAGACAAGTATAATTGAGGCTGTTTTAACTAATATCAAAGAAAACAAAAGCTAATATTAAGGTACTCCAGTTGACGAGAACTAGTTTCTTGACGGTTGTCTTTTATACAACTTTACAAAATATTCACATCATGTAAATACGAAGGAAACATGTAAGTAGCTGTCTATAGCAACACAAGCTCTATACATGGAAATACTGATTACGTACATCTCATCTGACACCTTTAAGGTAACGTTTAATAAACCATTACATTTGATAACTTTTGATAACTTCAGTAACAGGACATATCTCTCATCTATTCCTATTCTTACATCACATAGTTTCTTGCTGGTTGTCTTCGACACAACTTTGATAAACATCGAGAAACAACGTATTGTTTAATATTTTGTTATCAAAGTATTGTACAAGAGTCCCATACTATGCATGGTATTACCACCACTTCAGAATATTTCTTTAATAAGACTTTTGAGTTTCTTGACGGTTGTCCTTCACAGAACTCTTTTACGACATTTCAGTCACGACATGTGTAGGAAATATTTATTGACAAATGTATGTCGAGACAAATGGACAAATCCATGGAACTTTCAATGTTTAATACAATACATTGCCTCTCAATGACATTAAGTATGAAGAAGTTAAGTCATGTACATTCCGCAGAACACACAGAGCGACCACTTCAATGACTTTCTAAGTGGGAAAATATTTTTAATACGATTAGTACGAAAAATTTGTACCAGAAGAAGATTGCCGGCTTCTAGAACAGCGAGTTTCTTGACGGTTGTCTTTGATGTAACTCTTACAAGAGTGTGAGGACTTCATTGTGGGAACTGCAATGTTCCACTTTACTTGTAAACAAATATTTCGCATGAAACAGTTGATTATAGGAATACAAAGATTAATGAGCTGTCGGACACAAGACATGGACATGAGTGAGTCGACATAGATAATAAAGACAATAATTCGTCATGCAAAGATCAACGATTTTAATAGTTAGGAAATAGTTTTAACTGTCATCGCACACTACAACAGGCGCGGCCTGGTGGCACATGGAATATTCAACATTCCGTCTCGATAACAAGGAGGGAGTTCCTGAGATGTACGCATCCAGGCGTATTGTTATATACAACATTATACTTCTATTCGTTTTATATCGATATCTTTTTTGTGTTTTGCGGACAAAACTTGCGTCTGAGAAGAAAAAGAATCAAGATTTTTTAAATTCATAGACTGCTCAACAAGTTTCTTGACGGTTGTCTTCTACACAACATTATAAAATATTGACATTATGTAAATACGAAGGAAACATTTGTTAGTAGTCCTTTATTAGACTACCAACTATTTGGATATAGGAACATAATTATCAACATGCCACATTAAGGGTCTCAGCACACATATGGGATCGGAAAGGGATCGTCACCGTATCGCCTCGGAACAGGCTCCGAACTTAAATTCCCGCGCTTACGGCTCATCGTCCCCACGCTTACGTTTCTCCGTCCCCGCGCTTACGTCTCTCCGTACCGACTAACTATCGTGTTAGTCTAGTCGGTGTCGCCTAGCCGTAGCCGAGTTGACGTACAGGCGCTGCTGATACGCTTTCGTTACGTGCATACGGTAGGTTGACGCCTGGTTGACAGCGAGGCAAAAGGCGTTACGGTTACGATCCCTTTCCGATCCCATATGTGTGCTGAGACCTTAAACCTGTTAATACAACACATGGGATACAATTTCCCAAATCTGTAGAATTATAATCAGAATCGCAAACAGTGACATGATATCGTGGACTGTCCACTCCATAAGTGACATTAGCTGACTTATAGAGAATTACAAGAATGCCCGAAAAATACCATTATATTTGAGACCGTACATTTAATATATAGGTTACATTATAAACATCGACACACACAGCTAGAACAAGCACATACCCCGTGCACTGAACTTGCTGGTAGAACATTGTACTAGACGTTGTACTAACGTTAGCACTTGTCGTAGTAAACAGAGCACACGAGTGACTCCACTCGTACAATAAGTCTCATCACACTTGCATGTGGCATTGGAAGTGAGACGTGGAACGTTTAATGACGTCATAACCAGAGACACTGATGTTTATTTCCGCACCGATTTATACAACACTGAGTCGAGTGCAAAACTTAGATAAAAAGACAATATAATTCACGCGACATATATCGACGCACACATTAGAACAAGCGCGGTTGACGGCACATCGTCACCAGCCTCTTGACAGTTGTCTTGTGTTTGACACAACTATGAAGATATTCGTATTGTGCGAATGCGAATGAATTCTTACATCTCATCAAGTAGCGACTGGAAGCAGACTCTGTCTGTCTCCGCGTGGAACAATTACATCACAATATTATTCATAGCACAATACAGTTTGTTGACAGTTGTCCTTCTATGGAACTCTATATGTTCGATTGTGTGCTTGCAAGCATCAAATATATTTTACAGTTACTCTTATAGTTTTTATAGAACATACAATTTTGATTTCTTGTAATGTAACGTCAATGTATAATGACATTTAAAGACATTCTGTAATATCCAACAACAATGACTTACAATATTCAATGGGTTTCTTGACGGCTGTTCTTCGATGTAACATATAATCTTATCTTAATACATATTTCATATTACATGAAGTATTGAAAAGGATATCTTGTGTAGAACGACCGTAGAGCAGCATCCTCCTCCTCAGTCGTACATTCTTGACAGAATGCTCATGGTTGCATTTCCTTGGACATCGTAGCTCTCGCGATATTTAAAGAGTTTCTTAATGGTTGTCTTCGACACAATTCTTATGTTTTAAACATAAGTGGGATATATTAAAGAGTAGTTGTTTGTGAGACTACAAACTACTTGGAAATACTGAGTTATATAATATGGAATTACCACATAGAACGACAAACAGTTCCACAGTGGGGACATAGTCTTTTTTAAATATCCCGTCATTTATAAAGACGGAATATACAGTAAAGTACCTAATAATTTGTCAACACACGACACAGTGGACATCGACCCGGACGCATCCGAAGTGTTTGAGTTATTTTTAATATAATTTCAAGCGTCAAATAACAATTAGAGAACTAGCAATATAATGCAATGAGCGCTACAACGTGGCATCACAATGAAGGCGATTCTAACTTGACGCCCGTCATTAATACAACTTTACAATGTTTGCAATACTCTGTAGACATGTTACAAGATTCAAATAGAAACAATAGCAATAAAGGAGATGGCTAAATGACTGACCCAGGCATAATAACAAGAATACGAATTTCACGCTAACCGGTATCATTTAAATATTCACTTATGAATTATTTTGTGTTTAACTAATTCTTATAACTTGGTGAACAAAAATTAACAAAAATAAGTTTCATAATTGATTTTTTTCTGTTGTGGTTTGACATGACAACACGGAAGTAGGTACTGCAAGCTATTATTAGGACATTAGTTTCCCCGAAAATCAAATCGAAATAATTAAACGAACATCAATTTTTAATAACGGTAATATAATGACTTTTTTCTGAAACCAAATAATTGTAAATGTTTTGATCGACACAAAATATATATTTTGTATAAGATTGCACAATCTTACTATATATTTTGTGTCTGTCCTTGGTTACTTTGTGTTCATTATCTAGTATAAGCAGAATTGTTTACCTATCTACCTCATATATAAATAACTTTCGGCTCAGGTACATCAAAACGCCTTGATAAAAGTTCACAGCAATGTTGTGGTTTGAAGTTTTTGTAACGTTGTTTGACGTAGGAACGCTACTTTATTTTCAGGATTGCGCAGATATGCCAAGTTTCTGGACCTTCTTAATTACAAAATATCAATTTTTAATTATGCGGCTTTATTTATTGCTAGGTACCATATTTATACAATATTTATTTGTACGGGTTACGACGTCCATACTTTGGTTTAGCCATGTCCTTTACACTCTTCAACATCTAACATTATTCAAATTCATTCTGCAAAAAGTTTCTTGACGGTTGTCTTCGATACAACTCTAATTTACGTATTAGTTAAATACGTGAGACATTATTTTGCAAATTTATATATTTTAAGTCAATAATGTGAATGTGTTAACACACTCATTAAAACATTGAGCACAGATTAGAAAGACAGTGCAGTGAATGCACCATAATGTTCTAAGAGTCATTTTGAGTATATTTTGATTAGTGGAGTTTCTTGCTGGCTGTATTCGATACAACATTAGAAAATGTTCGTATTACATGAATACGAAAGAAACATTTCTTAGTAGTCCTTTATTAGACTACCAACTATTCGGATATAGGAACATAATTATCAACATGCCACAGCAATAGCACAAATTCTCAACCTACAATATAACTCACAATGTAGATTATTTAAAGAGTTTCTTGATGGTTGTCTTTGACACAATTCTTATGTTTTAAACATAAATGGGAAATATTGAAGAGTAGTTGTTTGTGAGAATACAAACTACTTGGAAATACTGAGTTATATAATATGGAATACTTTAATATTACACCATCATCCCAACTAATTGAAAAATAATTGACTCTTGTTATAGAATAATGAGTTTCTTGACGGTTGTCCTTCACAGAACTCTTTTACGACATTTCAGTCATGAAATAAGTGAGGAAATCGTAGTTTATATAATTTTAAATGTTGACAATTGAAACATGGACTGTCCACGTAGAATACGAGAAACTGAATGTTTAACTGTTTTACTTTAATATGCACCAGAAGAGATAAATGGTGATAATTGAAGACAATTATAATTCACGCGACAAACATCGACGCACACAATTAGAACAAGTACGGTTGATGGTTTATCTATATTTAGCACTTTAACTTTCGCCACTGACGTCCTAAGTGGGGAACGTCCAGAGAAAATTATTAGAAAACACTTTCTCCACAGTCTATACAAAGAGTTTCTTGACGGTTGTCTTCGATACAACACTCATGTTGTAATCATGCAACATGTAGGAAAGAGTAGTAAGTAGCTGGAGCCACCGACTACTTGGAAATACTGACTAGGTGGGTCTCATCCAAACTCCTTTATTATTACATCGCTACGAGTAGATGACATTGTTTGAACACGCCTCCTGTGTCCATAACTACGTACTCATGCACCAAGTACCGACACGTACTGCTAGTAGACACATTGAACACCACGGCCAATCAAAGAAAATGATTATTTAACTTCCATACACTATCTGACGAGTTTCTTGACGGTTGTCTTCGATACAAGTTTGTTAAATATTTTGTATTGAAGAATATATTGAAAGTGAGACGTAGAACTGACACACACACAAACTACTAGAACATTGAGGAGGTCTCATATCTGTTGAGACTCTGAAAGAGTATGTAAACCATACATCGATGATACTATCAATATTTAAATGTATATTTGTATATGTATTACATAACACATTAGTAATTATTACACGCGTATTTTTGTTCGCAATAGAAAACATTTTTGAAAACGATTGTAATATAGACATCGACTACTTGTTACATAGACATACTCAGATACATAAGTTTCTTGACGGTTGTGTTCAATACGATACAACTCTCTTACAGTATTTCAAATGACACTTAAAATACAGACAAAGACAAAACGGAGAATGCTTCGTAACTATACTCCTATTTGGAATAATGTTGCTGTACGTATATAATGGCAATACAAAACGTTTGTTGACGGTTGTCTTTGACAGAGACCTTTTACATAATATCACACGCATGAAATATTAAGAGTTGGAACATAGATATTCTGTATATAACGACCACTTTATTATCGTTCTAAGTGGGGAAATTGTCGTTGCCATAGTAGCAGACAGTAATATTGTCTCTGAGACATAGAACAATGCACAGGTTCTAATGGAGAGTGGCCATGGGCATGGAGAGTGACATTTTGAACTTTTCCAAGATAATTTTAAGTTTCTTGCCGGTTGTCTTCGATACAACTTTCATTGTGACTGTGTAGTCACAATGAAAACTGAACATTGGAACTACAAGTAGTTGTAAAATGTGGATATCGCGGAATAATGATTATATGAAGAAATATTATTCTATATGTCGGCACGTAGGTACCCGCTGTATCACTAATGCAAGCGTGACATGATCAAGCGCCAGTAAAATTCCAGCTTTGGCAGATATTTAGGCGTAATCAGCAGTTTCTTGACGGTTGTACTTCGATACAAGTTCGAGCAGTGTATGTCACCACATACTACTTGGACATACTGACTCGATAGCGCACAATGCGCGTATATATGGGGCTGCCTGTAGAGACATGTAACATAGTATATAATCTATATATTAATACGTGAAGCAAAAACTTTGTAATTCTTTTTACGAAAATTGCGCGGACGTAGTAGCATAAAATTTGGTACACTTATAGTTTATGTGTAGTAGAAGTGCATAGCGCTAATATTTTTCAAAAATAATGCTTATAAAGTACATTAAATCAATAAATAAAACATTACACACACATGCATAGTATCTGATCGTATTTGACAAAACGTCAAAATCGATAGACATTACGATGATATTCTCACGTCTCATATGAAAAGAGTTTTATAAAAGAGTTTGAGTTAAATAAAAATTATCCTTGAACGTACGTTAAGTGGTATTGTAAATTAAATCATATATGGTCGAATTTCGGCCACTAGGCGACCACTAGTAATTGTAAATACGAATACTGCACGTACAACGATCACTTCAATGGCGTCCTAAGTTAGAAAACGCTTGTTTATGAACATACTGATCCATAATATGTGGCAAGGAAATATATTCCTGGATGAGAATAAGACTCTGTCTGGATTAAAAACTAAAACCTAAAACACTTTCCTTTCACAGAATAAGTTTCTTGACGGTTGTATTTGATACAACTTTATAAACATCGCACCGTTAGTACGAAGTAAATGTTTATACATAAGTAGCTGTGTGTGAGAGTACAAGCTACTCGGACATAATTATAATTATATAATCACACACATCAGTGGAAGATAAGTCAATCGCTCGTCAGTTGTCTTCGATACAACTGTGAATAATTACGTACTGCTTATTGAAGTAAGCACTACTTCAGTAGGTATGTACGAGCCGCTAGCCCGTACAGTAGAGTTGTAGTATATTGTGGTGAAGTGGTTAGTTGTGGTAGACGGGATGTAACCAGGGAATAAAACCGCTGTATTGTGTCCGTGCTACCGGAGTGAATTTATTGTTAACACTAAAATTAATACAAAGTAGATCACACAAGAAAGGTTCGATGACCTACTCAGCGCGTAATAATTTTGCTTAATAGGTTGAAATACATAACAAGTAAAATACTATGGCGATGCTCGTACATCCTGCCAACCAATAAGAGAAAAGAAATAAAGTAACACAATATTAATCTAAAGTCACAATTCGCCGTCCATAATAGCTTGTCCGGTAATGGTCAGTGCTGCGCCGGGTCCGGCGACGTTCCGATGTCCATCTTTCTGACGCTGGCAGACGCGAAGTGTTGAGGTTCGATGATCTCTCTCGTCAGCCGGTTGTCTGCCTCAATTCCATTGCTGGTTTGGTCTCGTGGAAGATGAGTTAAAACCAGTTCCATGTCGTCCTTGGGTTCTGCTAGACGGCTGGCTCCAGGTAAACAGAGACGACGTCCTCTGACCGTGATGTATATCCAAATGCCAAACATAGTTCCACATAATGCCATAAACCCGTACATGATGTAATGATGTGGTTCTGCCGCGGCTAATTTCGTCGCATGTTGTTCCTGCTGTTCCTTAACCAGTCGTATTTTCTTCTTCAAATTAATCAATTGTTCTTCGTGTGTTTCTAATGTGATGTTGGACCAATTCGAAATTCTGTTATTGTTTGATAATAATAACTCGTTTATGTTTGCATCTGGTACGTAGATCTCATCTTCCTCAGGTCCCAATTCCATTTTGCTATGTAAACTATAATGCGAGTGAATGAGGTGATTGTCGCCTCGCATCATACATCCTTTTGCCAACGTAATTATTCCAGTGCCACGCAAGGTCTGTGACGTAACGCCAGCTGGACAGAAAATGCGCATGGTGCATTCCTCGCAACACCCAAACAACCACGCGTCCTTGCTGTGTATCTTTTTCCATTCATTACGGCAACTTGATACTTCAGTGCGGCAACTGGACACCTCTCTATTGTTTATTATGTTAGCTTCGCACATGTGTGTTGTCGTTTTAATCTCGTAGAAAGGTAAATCGACGTTACATAACATTTGAAATGTATTGACTTCTATGCACGATGATAGATGTTGTTCATCCATTGGTATTATCATGTCCTTTTTTAAGTTCACCGCCATGTATTTGGCTGTAGGTATCACATAAATCATGGAATCTCTCTGCATGTTCCGAATCGGTAGTACTTCCGTTAGCTCGTATTGTTCGTCTGTTACGAGAGGAATCTTTACTTCAAATATTAAAAAGTCTTCGATAAGTTTTCCGTGCACTGTGGATAGTTTATACATTTCTCGGATGCATTTGAGGTTATTTGTGCAGGGCAGTGACAATCCTTTGGGTACTTGTGCCGAGATAGTGTGTAATTGCTTCTCAAAGGCATTGGGCTTCAGTAAATGAATGTCCACTCTACCGTTGCGGAGGTCTGTAATTAAGTCCATCAATGTATCTTGTATTCTTCGCAGGTTTCCAATCATCATGTTTGCGGCGAGTGCTGTGGCGGTGATAAAAGTTATTTGGTCTTGCTCGGTCTTCAACTGTAGTACCGACTCTCTAATCTGTTTGTTCATAACAATAAACTGTCTGTTCACACATATTACATTTCTCCTGTACGGGCTAGCGGCTCGTACATTGGCTACTGACACACCATCAGCATCATCTTGTAGTGTGCTGTCCGTAACATAATTGTCCATGTTGTCTATGGGCAATCGGGACAGTTTTGTGATCGGCCTTTTCACTGTGTTTGATTTTGTTTTCAGTGTAACGACTCGTACCAGGTTATCGGATCCAGGATGTGTTTCTGTAACTCGACCCAGTAACCATTGGGCTGGTGGTACGTGGTCTTCTTTTATAAGTACTATATCACCCACTTTAATGTTTTCTGTTGGGTTCGTCCACTTCCCTCGCAGCTGCAGTGTTTGAAGATAATCTTTAGACCACTTTCTCCAAAATTCTCTGTACATGTTTTCTGTAAGCCGCCAGCGCACTGTTAAGTTCGTAATTTCAGCTGCAGACGCGATGGGTGGTGCTAAGACAGGACCGCCAACTAAGAAGTGACCCGGTGTCAAGTAGTCAATGTCATCAGTGTCATTGGTTAGAGCAACGAGTGGCCTTGAATTAAGGCAGGCCTCAATTTGTACAAGTAACGTCGTGAATTCTTCGTATGTCAGCCTTTGATCACCAAGGACACGTTTGAGGTGATGTTTCATGCTCTTGACCGCAGCTTCCCATAGTCCTCCGGCCGTCGGCCAAGCGGGAGCATTGAAATGCCATTCAATGCCTTGAGTCGCGACGTTGCTGAGTAGTTCATCGTTGACGAAAAGTTTCAGAGCCTCCCGGTGTTCCCTTTTTAGGGTTTTCGCTGCGCCGACAAAGTTCGTCCCATTATCGCTGTAGATATGCTTGGGTGTTCCCCGTCGAGCGCAAAGCCGCTTCATTGCTGCCAAAAATGTGATTGTGCTGAGGTCTGAAACTAGCTCAAGATGAACAGCCTTGGTGGAAAGACAAATAAAAATGGCGATGTATGCCTTTACTGTCTTTATACCTCGGCCTTTATTAGCCTTTATTTCAACATGTCCAGTGAAGTCTACACCGGTGTGTGTGAACGGCCGCGACGGTGTAACTCGAGGCGTAGGTAGGTCAGCCATCAGCTGACTGCTGCGTTGCGTTTTGTGACGGTGACATGTGACACATTTAATTAGTTGTTTTTTGATTGTTTTCATGCCACCCAGTATCCAATATTTGTGTCGAATGTATCCCAGGGTAAGTCTCGCGCCTCCGTGCAGAGTATTCTTGTGAGCTTGGTCAATCAGAAGCTGTGATAATTTATGGTTGTTCGGCAAAATTACTGGATGCTTCTGGTTGTGGGCTATATGAGCATGTTCCAGTCTACCCTGTACTCGTAGGATACCGTTGGCATCTATGATGGGGCTCAAACTCAAAAGTTTGCTTGTAGGCCGCACTCGCTTGTGTTTTTGGATGTAAGATATATCATCCCAAAAACTGTTGTATTGTACTGTTTTGACGATCAAAGTCTCAGCCAACTCTAAATCCTTTGTAGTTAAGTATGAAATTCGCTTGGCTTTTGTAGCATTACGTGAATTGTTGATGAATCGTAGTACCCAGCTGACGACTCGAATTGCAAGAGTTATTGAACTGCATTTTTGCAGTATAATGTCAATAAATTGAGCGTAGGTAGGCTGAGTGGCGCAAACATGAACGTTTTTCTTCTGCTCTTCATTGGTTGTAACAATGATCTGGTCGGGAACGTCGTTAGTCTGAATCCAGGTTGGAGCGTTCCACCACAGTGTATGACCCATTAAATCTCTTGGAAGAATTCCGCGGCTCGCACAATCTGCGGGATTTTCAGTAGTCTTGACATGTCTCCAACAGGTTGAGGCGACGATCTGTGTTATCTGAGTGACTCTATTGGCTACGAAACTTTTCCAGCGGTTCACATCGCCTTGTAACCACCCAAGCACTACCATCGAATCTGTCCAACAAAGTACGGCGCTCGGTTGCATATTCGTTGATTCTTTGATCTTATTGATAAGTCGAGCTAGTAAGACTGCACCACACAACTCTAATCTGGGTAAAGAGATAGGTTTCTTCAACGGTGCTAGTTTGGTTTTTGCTGCTACCAGTCGGATCACATGTTGACCACCTTCATCGTAGGACTTGCAGTAGACGACGCATCCATAGGCCTTCTCAGATGCATCGCAAAAGCCATGTAATTCGAAGGGTTTTGTTGTGTTGCCGATCCATCGTGGTATAGTAATGTCGTGGATGTGTGACATCTGTTGTCGGAACAGTTCCCATTCTTCTAGTATGTGTGACGGCAAGCAATCATCCCAACCGGTTGTCGTTATCCAGGCTGTTTGAAAAATCAACTTGGCTTTCAATGTGACGGGTGATAACCAGCCAAGTGGGTCATAAAGTTTCGAAATGTCGGATAGCAGTGTACGCTTGGTGTTGACGTCACGTTTTGCGATGAGTGTAATTTGTTTATATGTAAACTGATCCGCGCATGGATTCCACGTGATGCCGAGTGTTTTATTTGTGTCAGCGTCTTTGAAGTTAAACATTCCTTGACTTATTGATTCATTGGGTAAGTTTTCAAGCAGGCTTGTATTATTGCTGGCCCATTTGCGTAGATTAAATCCACCGCCTCTTAGCATGGTCATAACTTCATTTTGAACCTTCTGTGCTGTTGACAGATCGTTACTTCCTCCCAAAAAATCGTCGACGTATAGTTGATTGGATAGGATATCCGCAGCTAACGGGTAGCGCGCGCCGTCGTCCTCAATCAATTGTTGTATGGTCCGCATAGCTAAAAATGGAGCGGATTTGGTTCCGTATGTTACCGTAGTGAGCTGAAATTCTTGTATCGGTTCAGTCATGGAATTTCGCCAAACAACTTTTTGCAGATGTTGGTCTATATCTTGAATACGTATTTGTCGATAAAACTTCTCAATATCTGCAGTGTACACGTATTTGAAAGTCCTCCATCGTAAAATCATAGATTGCAAGTCTTGTTGTAGGTTTGGCCCGCAGCACATCAGTTGATTCAAACTAGAGCCAGAACTAGTAATCGCAGAGGCATTGAAGACTACACGTAGTTTGGTTGTTGTTGAGTCAGGTTTTATTACTCCATGATGAGGTAGGAAACAGCTTAGTGTTGTCGACTTAGTGCAAAATTTCATATGTTGTAGAGTTAGGTACTCTTCGATGAAGGCCTTATAGCTTGAAGATAGGGTTTCATCACGAGCTAAACGCCTTTCCAATTGTTTGAATTGTGCCACTGCTTGAGGTTTTGATTGTCCTAAGTGTTTGAAGAAATCGGGTTTCATGGGAATCCGAACCGCGTACCTTCCATCGTCAAGCCTTTTCGTGGTGTTAACATATAGAGATTCGCAGTACTCTTCTTCAGTTGTGAGGGCGTCGTTATGCGGTGATGACGTCAGCTCTTCAATTTCCCAAAACCGTGAAATATCTTCGTTGTTGACTACTACGTGACAGTTGAAAGTGTTTGTGTTTCCAAGCAACACCCATCCGAACTTCGTTTGTTGTGCAATTGGCGCGTTGAAATCTCCTCGAAGAATGTTGCTCATGACAATGTCCGCGTAGACTCCAGCATCAAGCAAAATGTCGATTGGTCGGGATAAGTTGTACTGCGGATCGGCTAAGTTTATGTTCTGAATGTGAGGCCAATCTTGTTTCTCGAAAGAGTAATTGGGCAAGTTATTCAATAGTTTAGCCATAACGAGTGCTTGTGTTGTGAAAGTGTAGTCACCGTACAGCGATTCACAAACCAACTCAACTGTTCCGTTGCTCTGACTGACCGATGGTCCAATACCGCACACGGTGGAGTTCTGGTTGTGCCTAGGCAAGCCCAATCGTTGTGCAGCTGACTCCGTTATAAGATTAAGTTGAGAGCCTTGATCTAGAAGACATCTCAGCGTTATGTAGGTTCCATCTGCAGCTCTCACTCGTAATTGCAGTGTGGCCAGCAAAACTTCATTGTAATTACCCGCCACGTGATTAGTTTTGCCCGGCATATTGGGTTGTGTGTCACCCGCGTTGTAGGGTCGCTGACCGGGCGATGACGTTAGTAACTGGGCGTCACGTGTCACGTCGTGTAGGGCAGTGTGATGTGCGGAGTTGCACACTCGACATCTTTTGTGAGAGTTGCATTTATTGCCGTTGTGCGAATACATGCAATTCGTGCAAATATGGAATTGTTCGATGGTTTTTAGTTTACGCTCCGGAGACATTTCCTGGAACGTTTTACAGTTTAGTAAGATGTGGTTTGTTTTACAGATGGGGCAATTCCTATCTGAGTTTGTGTGGTTGACCTTAGGGTAACGTCTGTGTTTGTTGTACGTATCCCTTTGGAATGTTGGCGCTGCGTGCTCCTTGTTTGAAGTCGAGGGCGACACGTGATTCGGTTTGCTGTTGTGGGTCAAATTACTCCTTTTCTTCACGATGGCTTCTAGTGCAGTGAACTTGCTTTCGATAAAGCTGATAAATTCGTCGAAAACGGGCAAGTCTCTGGGATTTTTTCTTGCTTCCATGTAGTCGGTAATGGTCTGCGAATCAAGCTTTCCCACTAGAATGTGCACAAGAATCGGGTCCCACGTCGTAATGTCGATGCCCAGGTTGCGGATGGCGTGCACAGTTTCGAGGCTTGTGTCGTGGAGCCGTTTTAGATCGTATGAGTTTTGTTGTAGAGTTGTTGGTTGGCTCATCAAGGTCTGCATTAGCTTTGTAAAGAGTAGTTGCAGATTGTTGTACCTGTGGTTGAGAATTTCCCAACAGGAATCGTAATTGTGTTCCGAAACAGGTAAATGTTGTACTAAGCGCTCAGCTTCCCCCTTCAGCTTCCCTTTTAGATGTTGCATTTTTTGACCTTTGGAGAAAATTGGGTTGTTATGAATGGCAGCCGAGTAAAGGTCCATAAACGTCGGCCATTGGTGGTAGCTTCCAGAGAAAGTGGGTATTTCAATCTTCGGAGCACTGTCGCGTTGTTGTACAGCCAAGTTCAATTTGCGGTTGAGTTCACGCTTCGTTGCCTCGTAGGTATCTTCGTTTTGAGAGAACTCAAGTTCATAGGTCACGTCACTGCCAACGAAGATGTTGTCGAGTTTCCAGTGCACTTCATCGATCACCTTCCAACGGGACTCCAGTGTCTTCAGCTTGTCTTCGATATCCCATTTCTCGGTTATTTCAGAAGTGTTCAAGTTACGAATGAAGCGAGAGAAGGCTCTAAAGTTAGTGGCTTGTTGAACCTTGAGCTCATCTGCCTTAGATAGAACGCCAATGTTCTTACCTTGGGGGTCTACGCGTTCAGAGACCTTGTCACCAGCAGCAGAGTGAGTGGGCCAGGCTTGCAGCTTCTGTAAGATGTGCAAATATTCAAGCTTGACCCGTTCGTACGCCTTTGTATTGTAGTAATCGGCGGTCTGGACTTCATAGCTCAACAGCACACTATGGTTTATTTCAAACTCGTTCCACTGCGCCTGGAGCTTGTCAAGTCTCTCCTTAATGTACGTAGCGGTTTTACGGTCGGGGCCATCCTTGCCGAAGTTGACACCGATTTTTCTGATGCCTTCAGCGATGATCTCCTGACGCTTGAAAAGTTCTTGTTGTTTAGTGTCCATTGTAGTTGTGGGACACTAACTCCTGTTAACTTCAATAGCTTCCGGATCACCCTCTGTTGATGTTGCCTGTTGTGATCGCAGGATCAGAAGGTATCTCTAATACGATATGTGCGCCTTCTCAATCTGACTGGGGCGATCCGCTTGTGGAAGACCAGCCAAACCGATTCGCTATCGTAAATAGAAATACTTCGTACCTGAGATGGAGTGCAGGGCTGTAGTTCCAGTTGCGATGATCCGGCTCGAAGGACCAAAATGTACGAGCCGCTAGCCCGTACAGTAGAGTTGTAGTATATTGTGGTGAAGTGGTTAGTTGTGGTAGACGGGATGTAACCAGGGAATAAAACCGCTGTATTGTGTCCGTGCTACCGGAGTGAATTTATTGTTAACACTAAAATTAATACAAAGTAGATCACACAAGAAAGGTTCGATGACCTACTCAGCGCGTAATAATTTTGCTTAATAGGTTGAAATACATAACAAGTAAAATACTATGGCGATGCTCGTACAAGGTAAGTACCTAGTTGCAACGTAAATATTTCACTACCGGGCCAAAACATGATGAATATTTTATCCGAGTAAAGTTATTCGTTTCTTGACGATTGTGTTTCGATACAAGGTTAATCTGAAATAATTATTTGATCGTCTCCCTATATCTTCCAAACGTATTAAATTTACGTCTAGATACGAGTTTCTTACCTTCTTTTGAAGGAATTATTATAAAAAAGTTATTGTATAGGAAACATTTTATAAGTAGCCGTTTATCAAATTACAAGCTACTTGGAAATACTCATTCTGCAAAACAGGAGAGGGGCAAACCCTTAACACATGACATAGACACACGACAAATATCGACAATAAGTTTCAGTTTTTTAATATTGACATATTTTCACAACCGCAGTCATTCTTGCGGATAAAGAACTCAATCAAGTTAAAATATATCTGTGTCATTTCCAAGTCAATGGAGTTTCTTGACGGTTGTTCTTCAATGTAACATATATTTTATCTTAATACATATTTCATATCACATGAAATAGTGAAAAGGATATCTTGTGTAGAACGACCGTAGAGCAGCATCCTCCTCCTCAGTCGTACATTCTTGACAGAATGCTCGTAGTTGACAATGATGCATTTTCCCTGGATATCGTAGCTCTCGCGATGTGCCTCCACTTGTTGAGGTCTTCACCCGTAACCCTGGGCACGGGTTCCGCGTTATACCCCGCAGGACTGGGTCCCTGCTGAACTTCGCCATCTACACACTCCGGCCTACTGAAGTGTAAGATGCCCACCCCCGCGACATGGACGCGCCAGACAGGAATTGCCCAAGTGAAGAGTAGAGAAGGTGACTCTACTCCCCCCAGGGCCGAGTTAATGGGCGTGTATGATCCCACACCCAAAGGCTTAACACTACTACAAATATAAATAAAACAACATTCAGTTGTTGTATCTTGTAAATAATAAATCTAGAATACATTTATGTACTCGCCATTACAGGGCATTTTGTCCGTATGAAATATATTTTATTTAAAAGATGCATCAACATTACACAGTTCTCTCCTCACTCGGACATATTTTACATAGTACAAAGTAAGTTTGTCTTAAAACTACTAGAGTACATTAGTACTTTACATTTTGCGAAAAGATCGACACAAACACTTTATTAAAAAATCCTGACAAATATTTTTATGAAGAAAACTTACTTTCCCATACATTTTGACGCATGTCACACAGAGACAAGACTAATTTCCATTATGTACGTTTTACGTAAAACAAATGACATGTCAGTGACGTCATGCGCAAAATGACAAGGACAGAAACATTTATACCATAGTTGTCTCTTTCTAAATTTGTCTTTTGCTCGTCGATACAATTCTTTCACAATGTAGATTATTTAAAGAGTTTTTTAATGGTTGTTTTCAACACAATTCTTATGTTTTAAACATAAGTGGGAAATATTAAAGAGTAGTTGTTTGAGACTACAAACTACTTGGAAATACTGAGTTATATAATATGGAATTACCACATAGAACGACAAATAGTTCCACAGTGGGGAAATTGATTTTTTTATAATACCACGTCATTTACAAAGAACCCACCGAATGATGATGCAGAGGATAATTTATATCTAGCTTTAGTAGAATGAACGAGTTTCTTGACGGTTGTCTTCGATACAAACTTACAGACTCACTGAGCGTAACAGTTTCATTACATGAACTGCACAAATTTTGGAAATGATCATAAATATTAGTGGTTCATCTCTTTTGTGTGAATAAAGAGCACATAGAGAAGAAACATTTAATGAATCAGAATATAATTCATTCGGCCACCAGCAAAGAAAATGAGAATATTTAGGTACCGCAGTTGACGAGAACTAGTTTCTTGACGGTTGTCTTCGATACAACTTGTAAAGTTACGTATTATTTAAATATATTTGAGACTGCAAACTATTATTATTGTCAGTCTGACGTGGAACTTTCAAAATGTAATGTATGTTTCATTATCAGTTTAAATATTGATAAGAATAATCACGTGGAACGACAAATGGTACTAAGTGGGGAAATTGTTGATTTACATATATCGCGTTAAAGTTAACACAGAAAAGACGATTGCCATCTGTAACATTAAATGTACCAAATAGCAACATTATGTATACTCCACTTCAGACGAGTACATACATGCCTTCATAAGTGGGGAAATCGTTGTACATCTCATATTCTGATATACACACAGAATCAAAGAATGACAATTCATAAGAGAAGAATATATAAGACTTGG
This sequence comes from Spodoptera frugiperda, assembly GCF_023101765.2. Taxonomy (NCBI): domain Eukaryota; kingdom Metazoa; phylum Arthropoda; class Insecta; order Lepidoptera; family Noctuidae; genus Spodoptera; species Spodoptera frugiperda. The sequence continues at coordinate 4,565,585 of NC_064230.1, forward strand.
AAAAAATGCTTTCTCAACTAGTTTCTTGGCGGTTGTGCTTCGATAAACATGTAATATAAACATTTTAATCATAAAATACTTAGCTGACCATTACATATGTAAGTAGCTGTACATCATATAACAAGCTACTTGGAAATACTGAGTAAGTCTCAGCGGACGACAAAATGAAGAAAGGCGCCCGCCTTGTAAACATCTGAGAAATATTCAATGTGATCATCACTTTAAATCATTAAAATGTGTTTAAACCTGGATCTGGACAGTAGAGATGATTGGGATAAGCGTTTTTGCTTTTCGTTAGTTGTCAAGTTTCTAGTCAGCCGTTCTCCAATACAACGCGACAAATTTGTCGCACGAAGTAAATAATATTTTTTATGAGAAGAAGTCGTCGAAGAAGAAGAAGACAAATAACTTTGAATAACTCGGAATTGACGTATAAGTATGAAGTATTAAGATATCACGAATGTATTTGTAGTTTCTTGACGGTTGTCTTCGATACAACTCTTAATACAATACTTTGATCATATAGGCAATGTTTGTAAGCAGCTGGCAAATTGTAATATCATAATACACAGCCGACATTACAATAGTGTTGTAAGTACAACACTCACTCACACAGCGACACAATAAGTGGGGAAATGTTGGCTTTACACCACGTGGAGACGTCCAACAACACTGTAACTACAACTATCCCGCCACACATCTGTTGTGGTGGGTATAGTACACCCACTCATTATTCAACCCTATAAAGGTATCATTATTTTCGAAAAAAGCATAAAATTCCAACCTAAAACTTAAGTTTATATATTACTTAGTTTCTTGGCGGTTGTCTTCGATACAACGTTGACAGAACATATAGTACCTAGCTGTGTATGTGGCTACACACCACTGTGGAATACTGACTAGGTAAGTCTCATGTCTACACAAATGTAGGCAACATCTGTTGAAACATTATTGTTTAACTTTAGGAATACCAAATGTAGAAAAAGTTCATATTATTATGTTCGGTAAAGGACGACCACGTACAAAATACTCCATATTTATCTTATATATGTATGAAATTACACGATTAATGCAATTGTGTAAGATTCCGTACAATCAGTTGTACAGAGGTGACGTCATGTCACGCATCTGGGCTAAAACTAAATAGACACACACAGCTAGAACAAGCACACACCCCGTGCATTGAACTTGCTGGTAGAACATTGTACTAGACGTTGTACTAACGTTAGCACTTGTCGTAGTAAACAGAGCACACGAGTGACTCCACTCGTACAATAAGTCTCATCACACCTGCATGTGGCATTGGAAGTGAGACGTGGAACGTTTAATGACGTCATAACCAGAGACACTGATGTTTATTATCAAACAGACTTGTATGAGGATTAAAATATATACTTATATAAAGACAGTATAATTTACGCGACATATATCGACGCACACATTAGAACAAGCGCGGTTGTCTCTAGCACATTGCTTGACTGTCTTCGACACCACTTTGTATATTTACGTAACCACTTGCACATACTAACTAGGTAAGTCTCAATGCGCCCGAATGCGGGCACGACTTCTGAGACAAGAAACATTTCACACATCCATACATTGTGTTTGTATTTATACTCCTTTATGGAGAAATACTACCGACTGCAGTATTTTGGAACTTTAGCTGCTAACAGCTGATCATGCGAAAGCACGCGCAAAATATTTTTCTAGACATAGACATTTACAAACTTCTTTTTTATTATTTAACCCATTTATGAGATGCTAACCAATAAAGTTTCTTGACGGTTGTCTTCAATACAACACCCACGAATCGTTTAATGTAAATACGAAGGAAACATTGTGTAAGCAGCAGTCGGGAAATACTCCATAGTGTGGTCTAATGCCATGCAACATGTACATTGTATATAGCGGACCAATAGCTGCGTTATACTGTCGCGTAGAACGATACATAGTACATCAAGTAGAGACGTTGTTGTCTGGTTGAGAAATCGCTTATACAAGAATCTCGATTTCGAACGATTAGATACAGAGTACAATATAGTTTCTTGACGGTCGTCTTCGATACAAGACTGATAAATACTTCGTATTATGTAAACACAGAATGCATATGTGCCTTACCTTAAGGCATTTGGAGACATTTACAATTTCAATATTGATTTAGAACAATCGATGTGAATATTATCGAGCGCCTGAATGTACAGATACAGATCCCTCCATAGACAAGGAATGTTTCAATATTTAATCCTAAATTCTTTATCCAATAGATAATCAGATTGTAGTTCCACATAGGACGACACTTTAATAACATTTAAAGTGCGGTGACAGTACACATCGCCTCCTGTGTGGAGTCAAATGTTAATACATTCATATTGGAATACAAACGATTCAATGTGAGGACTAAATTAGTTTTGTATGATAACATCGTGGGAATGACATAACCTTTTTGTTATTTAGCGTACGAATGCGATATTTGTTTGATACTTACGTGTATCGGCGGGATGTTGTAATTGATACGACAAATATCGACGCACACAATTAGAACAAGCGTGAAGCTCATTCGATGACTATAAGACTGCATGTAGTCGAATGGTAACAAAACAAGAGGGTAAACTTAAGTACACTCATAATCACTCAATAAGTTTCTTGATAGTTGTATTTCGATACATATTACTGTATTACATGAAATGTTGAGATATTACACATGGATATTCCGGAAAAGACATCACTGAGAAATAAGGTTCATTAGAGAACTTCACTTCTTTACTTTACTAGGGAATATTTAAGAAATGCATTGGATTTCCAGTATTTTACTTTGCGCTCGACGCTTGCTTTAAACGCATGCCTCTACTACGAGACACGTCTGCTACGCAGGCACGCCCCGCCCACATCTCGTAGCTCTGTCTGCTACGCGGTAGAGCTACGCCGTAGTACTTCACATACTGAGTTAGCGCTATAACTAGAAATGAAACGGTAATCATACGTTCACTTTATACTCTCTGTGTTTCTTGACGGTTGTCTTCGATACAACGCTTGTATAATATATCAATTACGAAACAAGAGGAGAATATTACTTGAAAATACTGATTGAGTCAACCTCATCGGGCACCATATGTGATATGGGCCTCGTTGAACAAATTCATTGGAGTTCCAACGTTTGGGGAAACAGTTGATTGTTTACAATATATTAATTTTGGTATTTTTTAATTGAATATGAATATCAATTGGACGAACTGGGCTAAATTAAAACAAAAACTTATTACATAGATAAGACAATATAATTCACGCGACAAACATCGACGCACACAACTAGAACAAACTAGTCTGTCGCTACACTACTCAACGTTTCTTACTGGTTGTCTTCGCTACAACTTTAATAAATACAATATATTTATATCGCACGTAATTACGACAAAGAAAAAACGGAGAATGCTTCATAACTATAATCCTGTTTGGAATAATGTTGCTGTACGTATATAATGGCAATACAAAACATTTCTTGACGGTTGTCTTTGACAGAGACCTTTTTCATATTACACACGTGAAATATTGAAAGTTGTAGTTACATAGATATTCTGTGTATAACGACCACTTTAGTATCGTTCTAAGTGGGGAAATTGTCGTTGTACCTATATCGCATCAAGACGTTCCTAGAAATGATGACCGATGTATCTCGTATGTCAAACGTTTTGACAAGGATAGAAATATTTATATTATTGCTGTCTCTTTTTAATGGAGATGTAGAATACATTTACGCGCAACAAATGACGAATAGTTAGATTATCCAACAATCCCTGGATAAAATTTAATGATACAACTCTATTATAATATTTCAATCATGAAATGAGGGAAATTACAAGTAACCCTACAAGTAGATTATTTAAAGAGTTTCTTAATGGTTGTCTTCAACACAATTCTTATGTTTTGCATAAGTGGGAAATATTAAAGAGTAGTTGTTTGTGAGGCTACAAACTACTTGGAAATACTCTTTTTTTAAATATCACGTCATTTACAAAGACGAAATATACAGTCAAGTACCTAAAATTTGTCAACACACGAGACAGACGACATGGGACATCGATTCGGACGCATCCGAAGAGTTTGAGATATTTTAAATATAATTTCAAGCGTCAAATATCGACGCACACAATTAGAACAAACAAATCCGTTGCATGCTAGACTAAGCAACGAATATCTCGACATTTGAAACATGGGATATTTAAAAATCCACTATTCTTTCAATGTTCAACACATGATATATTTCTATATCGTATTAAATAATGGTAAAATATGACATTACCACGTAGCACTACAAATAGTTGTAAGTGCGGAAACAAGTCTCCGTAGTCGCACTATAGGCGGTTAGTTCCGGAGATGGAGGATTTACCACAGCAAGTTTTTGTAGAAGACTTAGAAAATATTCTTCTCAACTAGTTTCTTGGCGGTTGTTCTTCGATAAACATGTAATATAAACATTTTAATCATGAAATATGTAGCGATCATTACATAAGTAGCTGTACATGACACTACAAACTACTTGGAAATACTGGGCGGACGACAAACGCCCTGTAAGAGTGTGAAAAATATTCAATGTGAATCATCACTTTAAAGGATCGAAGTCAACCGAGACATCAGAATATCGTGGTCAGATCGTATATCACTATACGATAGGAAAATATCCATATCCAGGGACTTTTTCATTAAATATTGAATAATATTGTTTGCACGGAGTTTCTTGACGGTTGTCTTTAATGCTATCCTCACGCTATAATTATACGTAGGAAGTATCGGTAAGTTGTCTCTCAATGACATTAAGTATGAAGAAGTTAAATCATGTACATTCCGCAGTACACACGGAGCGACCACTTCAATGACTTTCTAAGTGGGGAAATATTTTTATTACCAAAGATTAATACCAAAAGAAGATTGCTAGTTTCTAGAACAACGAGTTTCTTGACGGTTGTCTTTGATGTAACTCTTACAAGAGTGTGAGGACTTCATTGTGGGAACTGCAATGTTCCACTTTACTTGTGAACAAATATTTCGCATGAAACAGTTGATTATAGGAATACAAAGATTAATGAGCTGTCGGACACAAGACATGGACATGAGTGAGACGACATAGATAAAGACAATAATTCGTGCTGCAAAGACCAACGACTTTAATATTTAGGAAATAGTTTTAACTGTCATCGCACACTACAACAGGCGCGGCCTGGTGGCACATGGAATATTCAACATTCCGTCTCGATAACAAGGAGGGAGTTCCTGAGATGTACGCATCCAGGCGTACTGTTATATACAACATTATACTTCTATTCGTTTTATACTTTTATATTTTTAGGCACCTCTTGATGAGACAGAAGGTATTTTTGTATAATTCATAGACTGCTCAACGAGTTTCTTGATGGTTGTACTCAACACAAGCCACACAACAGTCATGAACAATCCAATACATGGAAGTTATTTAATGAACTTGTATCGGATCGTGAGACTCGGAATATTAACAAATATATTGAACTTACAATATTCAATACTGAAGTAGCAATACATTGTTAGTTTGTATGTGCATTCATATCATTTCTATTCAACCTCTTTATAACGTGTGTTTACGTAAACATTACGATGGTCACACAATGGAGCTATTGAATTACCTTTAACCTATAACAATACAATGAAGTTTCTTAATGGTTGTCTTCGACACAATTCTTATGTTTTAAACATAAGTGGGAAATATTAAAGAGTAGTTGTTTGTGAGACTACAAACTACTTGAAAATACTGAGTTATATAATATAATATTACTTTAATATTGTGCAACTAATTACAGTCATCTGAACAAACAATTGTCTCTTGTTCTAGGATAACGAGTTTCTTAACGGTTGTCTTTGATGTAACTCTTACAAGAGTGTCGGAACTACAATGTTCCACTTTACTTGTGAACATACATTATTGCTTACTTCGTTCGTTATTGAATTAAAATATTTCGAGAGACATTTCACAATTGTCGAAATATTGTTTCAGCATTAAGTATTGGTACCTATATCAATTGGTTTCTTGCCGGTTGTCGATACAAGTATGACAAATGTTTCATACAATAGAACTAATATGTTCACAGGAAACATTCAGTACAATTTAATATATATTTCAATGGAATATTTGTCGGGATTAATCCCGATTAAAGTCAAATATATTGTTTTACTAATGAAGAAGTAAACTTGTCTGCTAGCTTTACGAACTAATAAGTTTCTTGTCGGTTGTCTTCGATACAAGGTTGATCGAACATAATTATTTGATCGTCTACCTATATCTTCCAAACGTATTAAATTTACGTCTAGATACGAGTTTCTTACCTTCTTTTGAAGGAATTCTTATAAAAAAACTTATTGTATAGGAAACATTTTATAAGTAACCATTTATCAGATTACAAGCTACTTGGAAATACTCATTCTGCAAAACAGGAGAGGGGCAAACCCTTATGAAATGACATAGACACACAACAAATATCGACAATAAGTTTCAGTTTTTTTATATTGACTAAGGTTGTCTCCTCGGTCATCTAATTACAAGGGATCATTATGGACCACCTAATAGAACTGAAAGTTGTAAGAATTACGAAATCATTCCATTCCAAGACAAGTTAGTTTCTTGACGGTTGTCCTTCGATACAACACTTACAATATTAAAAACTTTAAATAAGAAGAAAGTATTAGTAAGTAGCAGTCAATGAGGTGACAAACTACATACTTGAAAATACTGATTGAGTCAACCTCATCGGGCACCATATGTGATATGGGCCTCGTTGAACAAATTCATTGAAGTTCCAACGTTTGGGGAAACAGTTGTTTCTTCACAATATATGAATATTGACATTTATTCATTGAATATGAATATCAATATGACGAACTGGGAAACATGTAAAGATCAAAGTAATTACATAGATAAGACAATATAATTCACGCGACAAACATCGACGCACACAACTAGAACAAACTAGTCTGTCGCTACACTACTCAACGTTTCTTACTGGTTGCCTTCGCTACAACTTTAATAAATACAATATATTTATGTCGCACGTAATTACGACAAAGACAAAACGGAGAATGCTTCGTAACTATACTCCTGTTCGGATTAATGTTGCTGCACGTATATAATGGCAATACAAAACGTTTCTTGACGGTTGTCTTTGACAGAGACCTTTTTCATATTACACACATGAAATATTGAGAGTTGGAACATAGATATTCTGTGTATAACGACCACTTTAGTATCGTTCTAAGTGGGGAAATTGTCGTTGTACCTATATCGCATCAAGACGTTCCTAGAAATGATGACCGATGTATCTCGTATGTCAAACGTTTTATCAGGACGGGCTTTGGAACCCAAGATATGAACATATACGAAACAATACAGACAATATAATTCATACGACATATATCGACACACACACAAGTCCGTATATAGTGAACATTTGCCATAGTAGCAGCAAGTAGGTACTGACTGAGTAAATTATCGGGAAAATTCATTGTATTTTTAAAGTTTACTGTTCGCTAACAACGAGCTATCGTAAATAAGAAAACATTTTTGAAAATGATTGCAACATTGACATTGATTATATTTGTTACATTGACATACGCAGACACATAAGTTTCTTGACGGTTGTGTTCAATACAAGTTTGGTAAATATGTTGTAGCATGTAAATACGTAGGAAACATGTGTAAGTAGCTGTTTGTGAGATTACGAGCTAAGTACTTGGACATACTGAGTAATAAACTCCACTTGAGTGACACTTTGTAGATAGCAGTTGTTCAATAGAAACTATATAACTTTAGAGGAATTATATAATCATCGATTATATAATTATAAATTATTACTTATTAATTATTATACCATTACTATAGATGGCATGAGGACGAATTTGTTGAAAATTTATTATAATTTGTTTTTCGAAATTATACAAGTTTCTTGACGGTTGTCTTCGATACAACGTTGACAGAACATATAGTACCTAGCTGTGTATGTGGCTACACACCACTGTGGAATACTGACTGGGTAAGTCTCATGTCTAGCTCTTCAAACGAAGAAGTAACAAGCATGTCATATCCTTGGAACACTGTGAAATTGCACAAGAAAATAAGTGACTCAGTCAGACTGAAGTCACAACATTCACGTAACAAATATCGACGCACACAATCAGAACAAACACAAAGCCCTGTAAGTAGCTGTTTATGAGATTACAAGCTACTTGGACATACTGATTTATAAACACCACATTTTCTGTGAGACTTTGTTGACGGCAGTTCTTCAATAGAAACATCATATTTTGACATATAGTATGGACATTTATAAAGACACAAACTACATACTTGGAAATACCGACTAGGTAAGGTGTCTTGTGATACATGGAACGTTTAACAAATCCATGGAGTATTGAGAAACCAAACACGGATATATTACACGATAGCGTGTAGACATTGGTCCACTTTTGGATGCAAATTATTAATTTTTAAATAATTGAGGACAAGGGAGTTTCTTGACGGTTGTCTTCAATACAAATGTATGCTTGAATGTGTTTACGACGTGGAATATAACAAATAACCATCTGCACCGCTGTAGACACGGCCGAGACAAGGAGACCTGCTCGTGCTACTCTCCATACACACGACTCTGTTAGCGCCATATATTTGAAGGCGCGGTATTCCGCACATTAACAAAGCTATGGGATCCCGCGATAATGCGGGATATATCGAAACACTGACACATATAGCTAGAACTAGCACACACTATGTGTTCAAAATATAATCTTTTAAAGTATACATAGATCCTGGGGCTCAATGACATAATTTCTATATTAAATACATTTTCATCAATTAACATTTCTATATAAAGACTTAACCCACATTTATAATTAATCATTTAACTTCATAGACTACTCAATAAGTTTCTTGACGGTTGTCTTTGATACAGTTTTGTAATACTTTTCGTACTACGTAAACACGTAGAAAACGTTTGAAGAGAATTTTCAATAAACAGTATTGTACATTGTAACCTCCACGTTCTAAGTGGAACAATAGTTGTTTTAATTCTAAAATATGATGTTGATATCACAATCGAGTGATAAATCCTTACAAGCTGACTATACTTGTATCTTAGTCGAAGACATCGACAAAATTAAAATCGACGTCAGCTAGAACTAGCGGTAGACAGTTAATTGTCAAATTACTTTAAATTACTGAGACAGTATGTTAACACAGATTGATAGAGGGAGATATAAATAAATTTTAAACGAGATCAACGTTTGTTACATCTTTACTGGATACCATTTGTCGAAGTACTACTACCTTCATCAAAACATTAAGGACAATTGTGTTTCTTGATGGTTGTATTCCATACAACTTTAGATATAGATTATTATAGATTTCATTAATATTTATGTTCATGTGTTCGTGTTCCATTCGAAACTGCACATAGGAACGAGCACCTAGCTTCACTGACAGACAGACTGACGGACAATTCCGTTTTGACAGTACAAAAGCGTCTAATTAAAGATTAGTTGCTGAATATTAACAATCGAGTTTTTGTATAACAAGTCTAACTGGGAATGAATATGGGATTGTCTTCCAAGACAATTTGAGAAATTAGAATCTTTAAGATAATATATTCTTTCGTCCAATATCCTCGCGCTACAAATGACGATTATTCCATAGAAACCAAAGTAATGCCACAGAAAATTTAAGTTTATACATAATTCAATGGAGTTTCTTGTTGGTTGTAGTCGATACAACTTCGAACATTTTGTAAAATGTAAATACGAAGGAACATTGATTAGTAGCTATTTATTGGACTACCAATCATTCGGATATAGGTTCATGCAAGAGACAAGCATAATGAACATCTGACGGTGCATTGTGAAACTATATCACACACAGATGACAAATATTTAAATAACTCGGAGATATGGAAGGCGAAGTCAAACGTTAACTTTATACACTACTCTGTGTGTTTCTTGACGGTTGTCTTCGATACAACTCTAATACAGTACTTTGACCATGAAATATGTAGCGACCATTCAACATTCAGCCATTACTTCTGATAACATAGATGAAGACAATATGTATAGCTCATTAGACAAATATCGACGCACACAGTTAGAACAAGCACGGCGGACGGTACATTGTTAAATAACTTTGAATAAGTGGGAAGTTACAAATATTCTTGTAGTCTGAATATTCGTATTTGTATACATTGTCAAATTTAATGCACTTTGAATCTAGATAGAATTACAAATACATAATTCTGAATGGGAAAAATGGTCTTCCACAAAATGACCAGTTGATAGTAATAATTGACTCGGTTGCTATGGTAACGAGTTTCTTGACGGTTGTCTTCGACACAAGTTTACCAAACATTTCGTACAATGCAAATTACTAGACAATACATTTAATATTGAGAATTGAGAACCACTTTAGTGACGTCACAAGTGGGGAAATAGTTATGTTAGCTCCTGTATGGAGGAGTGTTTGTAAAACATTAATGTTGAAATTCAAACATTTAAATTCAATACGAATGGATATTTTATGAAGATAAGCGGTTATCAGCCTCGCAGAAACATGTTTGTATATAAAACAAGGATGTATGTAAAGTTTCTTGACGGTTGTCTTCGACACAAGCTAACATGCAACACTCATAGAACATTAGATATAGTTGCAGTCAGTAATATTGTTGTACCAAATATCGACGCGCACAGCGTCACATCGAGCGCCTGAATGTAGTGCCGCCTTCTAAAATATAAAGCATTATTTAAAAAAAAAACATCAACTTTACAGTTCATACTGCAATCTTTATTAATATTGAATGGAATTCTTGTCGGGATTAATCCCGATCACAGTCAAATATATTGTTTTACTAATGAAGAAGTAAACTTGTCTGCTAGCTTCACGAACTAATGAGTTTCTTGACGGTTGTCTTCGATACAATGTTGGTCGAACATAATTATTTGATCGTCTACCTATATCTTCCAAACGAATTAAATTTACGTCTAGATACGAGTTTCTTACCTTCTTTTGAAGGAATTCTTATAAAAAAAGTTATTGTATAGGAAACATTTTATAAGTAGCCATTAATCAGATTACAAGCTACTTGGAAATACTCATTCTGCAAAACAGGAGAGGGGCAAACCCTTAACACATGACATAGACACACGACAAATATCGACATACAGTTTCAGTTTTTTTTTAATATTGACTAAGGATGTCTCCTTGGTCATCTAATTACAAGGAATCATTATGGAAGCCTGTAATATCAATGTGCACAAGAATAACGAAATCATTCCATTCCAAGACAAGTTAGTTTTTTGATGTTTGTTCTTCGATAGAACTCTTATACAATACTTTAACGTATAATAAATTACGTCTTACGTATTATACAATACTTTAATCATAGAATACATTACGTCAGATACATCAGTCAGTAGCTGCACAATGTACATACATACGTAGAAACACCACTTCGTGGAAAGTAGACGAACATGTTAACCTTCTTAACCGACTCAAATGACCTAAAATATAGATTTCGACAAGAAGAGTTGTTTGAACCAAAATTTGGATGAAATAAACTATCTAATGAGTTTCTTGACGGTTGTCCTTCGATAGAACTTTATACAATACTGTTCCTTGGATTTGTAGAAACAGTACAGAAATATTTGTAACTATGTAGATGTACATGAAGCTACAGCTACAAGACGCGCAGTCATACTGACTAACTGGAAGCATCCTACATCTCGCGCCGGTTGTACTCGATACTACTTTTATATATTATCGTGTTATACAAACACTTGGAAATATTCTCAAGTAGTCACTTGTGAGACTATACTCTACTTGGAAACTCTGACAAGACTATTAAGTCTCAGATAATATAAGTAAATGAATATAATGATATTGCACATACGTAGGACCTCTATATCCATACTGTTGATACATCAAGTTCCACGTACAAAACCACGTCAATGGCGGTCTAAGTGGAGGAATTGTTTCATAAATCTTGTGAAGACGTTCAGAGACATGTCGGTAAACACCATTTACATTGTCATTGTTAAACATATTCTTTTTAATTCTCTGTTGAAATTACTTGATTGTAGCACATCATATTTTCACAACCGCAGTCATTCTTGCGGACAAGGAACTTAAACCATCTAAAGAAACATTTATATTTGTGCCATTTCCAAGCCAATGGAGTTTCTTGACGGTTGTCTTCGATACAACTCTACAAATATTTTGTATTGAAAAATATATTCAATGTGAGACGTAGAACATTTCAAACACCTTCTCATGTTATAAACTCAATATTTTGGAAATTGTATCAGTACAATTATGTTCTAAAAATATGTTCCAAAGCTCATGGCCTTAAACACATCACAATACACAAGACATATTCTTGATGGAATTTAATTCAGACGTAGCATTGAATTGTTGAGTGTAAAACCGCTGCGTGTGGTCGACTTAATTTTACTCCATATGTGATATTTAATGAGTTTCTTGACGGTCGTCTTTGATACAACTTTGGAAGTTTTCGTATTATGTACATATTAAGTAGTACGACCACTGTATGTCGCACTAAGTGGGGAAATATCAGTTTACATCATTTCGACATGTTACAAGGGTAAGTGATGGCTACACTTATAGTTGTTATAAAACATACAACTTTGATTTCTTGTAATATAACGTCAATGTATAATAACATTTAAAGACATTTTGTAATATCCAACAACAATGACTTTATGCTGTAAATTATTGTTTATAAATTATTCAATGAGTTTCTTGACGGTTGTTCTTTGATGTAACATATATTTTATCTTAATACATATTTCATATCACATGAAATACTGAAAAGGATATCTTGTGTAGAACGACCGTAGAGCAGCATCCTCCTCCTCAGTCGTACATTCTTGACAGAATGCTCGTGGTTGACAATGATGCATTTTCCCTGGATATCGTAGCTCTCGCGATGCGCCTCCACTTGTTGAAGTCTTCACCCGTAACCCTGGGCACGGGTTCCGCGTTATACCCCGCAGGACTGGGTCCCTGCTGAACTTCGCCATCTACACACTCCGGCCTACTGAAGTGTAAGATGCCCACCCCCGCGACATGGACGCGCCAGACAGGAATTGCCCAAGTGAAGAGTAGAGAAGGTGACTCTACTCCCCCCAGGGCCGAGTTAATGGGCGTGTATGATCCCACACCCAAAGGCTTAACACTACCACTACTACAAATATAAATAAAACAACATTCAGTTGTTGTATCTTGTAAATACAAATTCTAGAATACATTTATGTACTCGCCATTACAGGTCATTTTTTTTTGTATGAAATATATTTTATTTAAAAGATACATCAACATTACACAGTTCTCTCCTCACTCGGACATATTTTATTTATTTATTTATTTATTAATTCTTTATGCACATGAATAACATTTGTACATTAGGTGGGCTTAATGCCTTAGGCATTTTCTACCAGCCAAACCTTCAGGTGATGCAATGAGAAACCAGTGGTAGGTGCACGGAGCAAGCAAATCAAGAAAGCTCAAGAGGAAAAAAAGAAATACAATATACTTACACAAATATATACCAATATATATTAAATAATATGGAAACATAATATACCTACATAATAACATTACATATACTATCTACATATAATACATACATACTACTTATAGTGAAGATCACGATGAAGACTCTGACAACCTCTTCAGAAGAAGCTCCCGAACTCTCCGCTTGAACGTCAAACGACCAGACAGCAACCTGACATCGGTGGGGAGCTCGTTCCACAGCAAGATAGATTGGATAAAAAAAGAAGAATGAAGAAATTTTGTGTGATGTGTAGGACACTGAAGGAGACGGTTATTAGAAGAGCGTAGATATTTGCTGTGGTTGGCGCAAGTGTATTGAAAGAGAGAGGAAAGATAGCTAGGCGAAGAAGGTGAATCGAGGAAGGAGAAAAGTGTGGTAAGCGCCCTTTGCTCCCTGCGCTGGCGTATGGGCAGCCACTGTAATTGCAACCGATGTGCAGAAACGTGATCATATTTACGCAGGTTGAAAACGAATCGAATGCAGTTATTCAGAAGTCGGTCCAGTTTATTGAGGAGATCTGCATTCAGGTCATAATAACAAACATCCGCATAATCAATAATAGGGAACAATAAGGCCTGCACTAGCATTGACTTGGTGGTAGACGGAAGCAAGTTCTTAACGCGATAAAGAGACCGCAGTGATCCGGTGACCGTTTTGCACACATTTGTGACTTGTGCCTGCCAGTTCAAATTACTGTCAATGAGTAAGCCGAGATCTTTGACATCACTACTGAACGGCACGATCGCACCGTCGAAGACAACAGGCGGTAGGGATGCATTGTCAACCTTATTCAGAGACCTAGAGCTTCCAATGATGATCGCCTGGCATTTGTTGGGGTTCACCGAAATACCAAACCTCGCCGACCAGCTGCTGATAGCAGACAAGTCATCATTGATTTTACAGATGGCGCTCGGTAAGTCATCAAAGCCGGCCTGACAGCAAAGTTGCAAGTCGTCGGCATACAGATGGTACGAACACTGAAGTTCAGAGGTGATTAGATTAATAAAGATAGAAAATAAGAGAGGTGAAAGTATACCGCCTTGAGGAACGCCAGCTTTTAATTCGCGCCAATTTGATGTTGAGTCACCACATTTGACCGACTGCTGACGCTCCTGAAGATAAGAAGAGAACCATTCCAGTGACTTGCCAGAGACTGTAAGGTGGGATAGGATAGCTAAAAGGATGTCGTGACTGACCATATTGAAGGCATTCGAGAAGTCAACCAAAACCAGGACTGTGGCTCTGGTATTCTCGAAGCCGGTTCTAATATCGCCAGTCACTTTAAGGAGGGCTGAAGTAGTGCTGTGGCCTGGTCTGAAGCCAGATTGTAATGGACTAATTAGTCCATTTCTGTATACGAAACTCGAAAGTTGTTTGTGTACGCAGGCTTCGAGCACCTTGGACAGGAAGGGAAGTATAGATATTGGACGGAATTGGGACGGAAGAGTGGGACTAGAGACTTTAGGGAGCGGACGGACAAAGGCTCTACGCCAAAGGGATGGGAAAGTTCCGGAAAAAAGGGAAAAATTTATGACATGGGTTAAAGCAGGTAGGAGGTGATCTAATACAGTAACAATCATGTGACGAGAAATGTTGTCACAACCTACCGCTTTGGATTTTATTGAAAGGATAATCCTTCCAACCTCCGACAAGTCAACTGGAACGAAGCAGAAGGGGTTTCTGATGTTAGGACGCGTCAGACCTTCAATATATGTTAAAGTGTTTTGTTTTACTAGACGATCCATAATGGGTACTGTAGCGAAGTGGTCATTGAGATCGTCTAAGCAAATTGAACAGGGAAGGTCTGAATGTTGCGTTTTGCCGATACCTAGAGTTCCGAGGAATTTCCAGATATCGGCGGAAGAAGAAGAGGATATATTTTCAAGAACGTGGCGGCGTTTGGCGTTGCGCACCATCTGATTACACCTATTTCTTGCAAGTTTGAATGCCGCCCAGTTTTCGTCAGTGCGATCCCTCCTATGTTTACGGAACGCCCGGTCCCTGCGACGCATAGCCATTCTTATTCCACGCGTCATCCAAGGCGCAGGTGGGCGCTTAACTCGTATCTTCCTAATGGGAGCGTGGCGATCATAAAGACTAATTACACTGGAATTAAAAATCGCCAACTTGTCATCAACTGTCGTGGCTTCCAACAGGGGCTCCCAGTCAATCAGCGACGCGTCCTCCTGCAATCTTGCTCCGTCCACCCGCGCAAAACAACGCCTATACAGGACCCTAGGCCTCACCTTGGGTGGCTTAAGGATGTAGGATAGGAATATCATGTCGTGGTGAGAAAAACCAGGAGCGTCATGTTGACCATGACAGGATACAAAGGACGGATTGGAGGTGAGGATAAGGTCAAGCCAGGAGTCATCACCAGCAGTGTTGTGATGGGTGGGATTAAGTGGTAACACATGAAGGCTTGACGACTCCACAATTTGAAGGAGTTTGCGGGAACGAGGGGATTCATGGGAGAGAAGATTGGTATTAAAGTCACCCATGATTATGTGATGCATGTACTCGGACCCCAGGGATTCTAAAACTGATTCGAATTCAGTGAAATAATCAACAGTAGGGGGACAGTAAACGACACCCAGTACGGTTTTCCCCCCTTGGCTACAAACCTCAAGAAAAAGATACTCCGCAGGACAATTGGGAGGAGAAGTGAAGAGCACTTTGTAGGACAAATCGCTGCGGAGGTATATGGCAACACCACCCCCTCTCCTCACAGTACGGTCATTCCGTATAAGAATATAACCAGGAAGGGGGTAGGTAGTAGAAAGTAATTGTGGTTTGAGCCAAGTTTCCGATATCAGGATAGCATGGACGCTACTATTGCCGAACACGTCGTAGAGCTCATTGTAATGGCTGGGAATGCTTTGCGCATTTAAATGGCAAACATTCAACAGCCGGTTCTGGCTGTGGGCAAATTGATTACTCACAAAGTCAACCAGAGTGTCGCCCAGAGAGTGGAAGCTGTCATCATTAGAGGATTCATCAGCTGATACAAAAGAATCGTCTTCTATCATTTATAAAATATATATAAACTATAATAAACAATAAAACTAATACCAGAATACAATTAATAAAATATTTAAATATTGATAGATAGAATAAAATTAAATAATGCACACACTTAATACTCACCAATTGTAACACTGCACCACCCGCCAGCTAACATCAATGACTCAATTTAGAAAAAAAGAAACAAACAAAATCACAAAACACAAAAACAACAAAACAGTAATAAGTAAAAAAAAAAAAGTTTTAGTATTCCATTGAGCGGTGTAACAAAACGCATTAATCAAATGACATGACATTGACATTATAAGATAAACAAAAGTTCGTGTCATATCTCCTAAAAATAACAATAAAATGCGTACAATAAATAAAAAAGTGAGATTAGAATATATAATTTGCTATTAAAATGAAATAATAAATGAAATAAACCAATTGTATGATTAATAAGTAATTAAAAACTTAAAGGATTTGAATTTTAAATAATTTTGTGAGAAGAAAACAGTAGGAGGTAACACGATAAAAGTTGATTCAATAGAATTATATGACCACCGTCTTTGGTTATACTAATAATCAACCGGCAACAAGAGGGTAATTGTCTAATAGTACAAGAACAAAGAAAACTGTTACAAAATTAGGATTAATAAGACACAAGAAGAAGAATTTTAGAGAAAATTATTTTGAGAATTAGACTGAGGAAATGACACAGAAGTAAGTAATTTACAAGATAATACAAAAGAAGATAAGCTAAGATGTACCAGATAATTAGAGTTCTCACCTATTTTCTTGTACCTTTCAGATTTCCCCCTGCTGACTCTGCAGGCCGCTTGCCAACTGAAGGAGACTTGCCCTGAGTCCTCGGGTACTTGGACAACAGAGGATCCAACCCGTCCATGGATGTCACCTTATGCCTGCTGCCATCTGGAGCCCTGATGTGGATGACACCATTGTTGGTCCAACAAGCCCTCATGCTGAAGTGTTGCCGCGCCCTCTCAAACACGCTCTGCCTAGTCCTTGTTAGGAACTCCTTGATGACTACGCTGGAGCCCTTCAAGCCAGCCTTTGCCTTCCAAACCTTCATCTTATCAGCTGTGCTAGCAAATCTAACCAAAACCGGCCGGTGGTGGTCTGCGCTGGCCTGCCCCAGCCTGTGACTGACCTTGATGGAAGATGCAGTGAGGTTGAGGCCAAGTTTTGCATTGCATATGCCAAGAGTGACAGCAGTACAGTCCTCGCTAGCCACTTCGGGTACACCCTGGATGATTAGGGCTTTGCGTCGGCTCCTAGTATTTATTTCATCGAGCTCCCGAGAGTGCTCACTGACCTGGAGCCGCAACATCTTCAACATTTCGAAGACAAGTTCCCGAAACGTCCGGAAGTCCTCCGCTACCCTCGCAATTGTGTCCTTGGATGTGCCCGCCGTTTGGATTTGCACCTGAACCTCTTGGAACTTCCTGCCGATGCGCTCCTCCCAGGAATCCAGTATGGACACTATGGATTTGCTTTCCAGTGACATTGTGATGATGATGACTAACTTAGTGATGATTTTAGTTAATAAAGTGATTGATGTGCTGGCAGGTGGTGTGCCCAATTTGTTTTATTTAAGCAGTTTAGTGCACTATAGCTACTTAATAATTAATCTAATTTCAACAGGTAAGCAAAACTTATTATATTTAATATTATTAAATATTATTAAATTATCAAATAAATTTTTATCAACACAAGGGATGTGTGTCCACTTGCAACACCTACACGCGAATTTCACTTTAATAAATATAATATATTTATGTCGCACGTAATTACGACAAAGACAAAATGGGGAATGCTTCGTAACTATAATCCTGTTTGGGATAATGTTGCTTTACGTATATAATGGCAATTTGTATTGCCGTTTCTTGACGGTTGTCTTTGACAGAAACCTTTTTCATATCACACACATGAAATATTGATAAATGATAAATGATAAATGATATTTATTTCTGTAAATAGATTATAAAATAACACTTTTACACGTCAATAACGCACTGCATCTGGGCCAGCCTCGACTTCAATGATGTGATATCCTTCAGCAGCCTGGTGACATTTACGTGGTCGAAAGTGACGGGCGGCAACTTATGTAGCTCCTTCGCCACAAAAGTCGGAACGTCGTCAGGGTCGGTCGCCTTCATAAAGGTGATGATATCTTGGACGCTCTTATCCGTACCATCTCTCCTCCTCGATGGCATTTGGTCCAGCTTCCCAGTCGATTGGAAGAGTAGCATCTTGCCTTTGCTGATCTCGTCTTCTTTGAAGCTCGACTTGCAAATCTGCATGATGCTGATCTCGTCCATGGTGTCGATAGCATTTTGTGTAAATGCCAACAGCTCGTTTGCGATAAGTTGTTGTGAACTCATTGCGAAATATCGGGCAGCGACTTATGCCGCGACCTTTGCGTACAACTGCAACACGTCCGTACTCGAGCGCGCATCGCACTGCACTTATTTAGGATCAATTGAAATAAATGCTTTGACTTTGACTGTAGCGCCGAACTTTTTAACTGATAGATAAATAATAGAGGACAAGGGAGTTTCTTAACGGTTAACCTCATCAGACACATTGTGAGACATGGAACATTTAGTGAATTCAATATTAATACATGCTTCTGTATTGATGCAAATATTATGTTAAATTGTCACATGGACTATCCACGTTGGATGACCGCTGCAATGACTGACACTATGAATTATAGCGATTATAATATCGTAACCAGAAATGGATATGTCGCAGTAACATACATGAAACCGCGGCTTCGTCTATAAGACGCAAATAAGACTAGATTTGTAACTTTATATTTCACAAACTATGCATTTCTTCATGACGGTTGTCTTTGATGTAACTCTTACGAGAGTCGAAATATTGTTACAGCATTAAGTATTGGTATATCGTCATACAGCACATGACTCGGTTGCACTCGAGTGCATCATTAACAAGGAATTTACTAAACCGAACGACCACTGCAGTCCTCAGTGGAGTAATTGTGTCCTCCTAAGTCGCAGTCTGGTACACTATAGTCTGCTTGGAAATACACACCCACAAGAAGAATCACAGAACTTTGTATTTTATATTTTATATAGACATTCAATGACTTTCTTGACAGTTGTCTGACAGGAAAAAGAAGAAAATACAAGAACCCTACAATGTACATTATTAAAAGAGTTTCTTAATGGTTGTCTTCAGCACAATTCTTATGTCATTACTTCTGATAACATAGATGAAGACAATATAGCTCATTAGACAAATATCGACGCACACAGTTAGAACAAGCACGGCGGACGGTACATTGTTAAATAACTTTGAATAAGTGGGAAGTTACAAATATTCTTGTAGTCTGAATATTCGTATTTGTGTACATTCCGAGTTTTATGCACTTTCGGGAAATAATTATATAAAGATGTTACGAATGTATTTGTAGTTTCTTGATGGTTTCTTCATTGATTCTTCAATACAACTTTAACAAACATTTCGTACAATGCAAATTACTAGACAATACATTTAATATTGAGAATTGAGAGCCACTTTAGTGACGTCAGAAGTGGGGAAATAGTTATGTTAGCTTCTGTATGGAGGAATGTTTGTAAAACATTAATGTTGAAAATTTAAACATTTAAATTCTATACGAGTGGATATTTTATGAAGATAAGGCGTTGTCACTTTCCCCTTAAGAACGTAAAACACATATTAAACATATGTATAAAACAAGGATATATGTAAAGTTTCTTGACGGTTGTCTTCGACACAAACTAACATGCAACACTCATATGCAAATTCATTTACTACACTTTCTTCATTCCGATACAAAGAAAAAACAATTAATATGTCAATGACGTCAGACCCGAAATGACAAGGGTAGAAACATTTATATTATTGTTGTCTCTATATATATTATTGTTGTCTCTTTATATTATAGCATTGCCATACAACGTGGCAATGCGGCCAGTCTTCTGGGAACGTTCCCCAATGACAGCGATACGGACGAGTACTTCGACGCCTAACCACGCCTAACGCCTTTATTTTAGTTATAAGTTAGTTTTTATTCCTTTTTTTATTTGGTATTTTTAAGTTGTAAATAATGTGTTAGTTTAAAAACTGGATAAATAAAATATATTCAAAAAAAAAAAAATTCTGTTGTCTCTTTCTTAATTGGTGTTATCTTCTTCGATACAATTCTTTTACAATGTAGATTGTTTAAAGAGTTTCTTAATTGTTGTCTTCGACACAATTCTTATGTTTTAAACATAAGTAGAGTAGGTAGTTGTGTTTGAAACTACAAACTACTTGAAAATAACTACTCAGTAATTAAATATGAAATACTTTAGTATTGCGGAGCCAAAACCACAACAAAAACGAATAACACGATCAAACTTTATTCTTGTTCTAGAACAACGAGTTTCTTGTCGGTTGTCTTCGATGCTATCCTCACGCTATAATTATACGTAGAAAGTATCGGTAAGTTGTCTCTCAATGACATTAAGTATGAAGAAGTTAAATCATGTACATTCCGCAGTACACACGGAGCGACCACTTCAATGACTTTCTAAGTGGGGAAATATTTTTAATGCGAAAAATTTATAACTACCAGAATAAGATTGCCGGCTCCTAGAACAACGAGTTTCTTGACGGTTGTCTTTGATGTAACTCTTACAAGAGTGTGAGGACTTCATTGTGGGAACTGTAATGTTCCACTTTACTTGTGAACAAATATTTCGTATGAAACAGTTGATTATAGGAATACAAAGATTAATGAGCTGTCGGGCACAAGACATGGACATGAGTGAGACGACATAGATAAAGATAGTACTTCATGCAGCAAAGACCGACGACTAATATTTAGGAAATAGTTTTAACTCTTTTTAATTATTTTGGCGCAAACTTTAAACGTTGACTATCAAAATCATATGATAAAGTTTTTTTTTACATTTCATACACTGCTCAACGAGTTTCTTGACGGTTGTACTCGACACAAGCCACACAACAGTCATGAACAATCCAATACATGGAAGTTATTTAATGAACTTGTATCGGATCGTGAGACTCGGAATATTAACAAATATATTGAACTTACAATATACAATACTGAAGTAGCAATACATTGTTAGTTTGTATGTTCATTCATATCATTTCTATTCAACCTCTTTATAACGTGTGTTTACGTAAACATTACAATGCACACACAAGACAGAAGAAATATCATATTCCACGTAGAAACACCACTTCAATGGCGACATTAGTGGGGAAGTAAACTGCACAAGTTAATACAATAAGTGGTATGTACCACAAATACACGTACACGGATGTTTTACAAGTACAACTGAATCAATAGATGACATTATTGCAACAAGTTTCTTGACGGTTGTCTTTGATACAACTCGTAAAGTTTCGTATTATTTAAATACGGAGGAAACATTTGAGACTGCAAACTAATTGCAGGTACTGACTAGGTCATGTCAGTCTGAAACATCCGTGGAACTTGTATATTTCATTATCAGTTTAAATACTGATAGGAATGACCACGTAAAACGACATTTTTTAATTATATAGAAATAAATGATCTGTGTGTAGTCGAATGGTAACAACACAAGAGTGGAAACTTAAGTACACTCATAATCAAATCACATCAAAAATGTTGAGATTATTACACATGGATATTCCGGAATGAGGACTTTAATGGCGTAGCTTACACCATCCGTCACAAGACATTGAAAACTGTTGTCTTCAATACAACGCTTTTACAATATTTCAATCATGAAATGAAGGAAACATTGTAAGTAGCAGTTTATGCCGCAATGGAATATTTCCAGAACTTGCAATATTTCATCACAACATTAAGGACAATTGTGTTTCTTGATGGTTGAATTCGATACAACTTTAGACAATATTCGTATTATATGAACACGAAAGTAACATATTATTTTGTGAGTGGCAGTTAACTACCAACTGTTTAGAAATACTGACACATTATGTAATTGTTATTAATTTTATATCATTTATTCTTAACTAACACCTCTGGTGCCTCAATGTAGTGCTTCCTTCTAAGACACGATGCATTATTTAGAAAATTCATTGGATTAATACTGCAATCATTATATTCACATTCAATTGAATATTTGTCGGCATTAATCCCGACTAAAGTCAAATATATTGCTTCACTAATGAAGAAGTAAACTTGTCTGCTAGCTTCACAAACTAATGAGTTTCTTGACGGTTGTCTTTGATACAAGGTTGATCAAACATATTGGTACTAAGAGGTGACAGTTATTTCAAACACCTTCTTAACTTCAGTATTTTGAGAATAGTGTATACGTACAATTATGTACCAAAGTATATTCCCACACAATATACTGAGTCATACTTTACTTACATACGTTAGTACCGACCATCCAGTTCTGATACAGAGTTAGACTGAAGTCACAACATTCACGCGACAATCATCGACGCACACAACTAGAACAAACTAGTCTGTCGCTACACTACTCAACGTTTCTTACTGGTTGTCTTCGCTACAACTTTAATAAATACAATATATTTATGTCGCACGTAATAACGACAAAGACAAAGCGGGGAATTCTTCGTAACTATAATCCTGTTTGGGATAATGTTGCTGTACGTATATAATGGCAATACAAAACGTTTCTTGACGGTTGTCTTTGACAGAGACCTTTTTCATATTACACACATGAAATATTGAAAGTTGGAACATAGATATTCTGTGTATAACGACCACTTTAGTATCGTTCTAAGTGGAGAAATTGTCGTTGTACCTATATCACATCAAGACGTTCCTAGAAATGATGACCGATGTATCTCGTATGTCAAACGTTTTATCAGGACGGGCTTTGGAACCCAAGATATGAATATGGAAGAAAAAATACAGACAATATAATTCATACGACATATATCGACGCACACACAAGTCCGTATATAGTGAACATTTGCCACAGTAGCAGTCAGTTATACTGTCTCTGAGACATGGAACAATGTAATCACATTAGGTATTGAACCTAGGACGATCCACGTACAACGACATCTTTATAACCATCGCATTAAGGCGTCCATAGAAACGACGACCGATGTATCTCGTATATGGAGAGTAACATCTGGACGGGCTTTGGAACAGAAACTACAGACGATATAATTCATACGACAAACATCGGCGTACATAAAACTCCAATATATAAATATTGGATACAGTAGCAGTCAATAATATTGTATACTTCAAGTTTCTTGACGGTTGTCTTCGATACAACGTTGACAGAACATATAGTACCTAGCTGTGTATGTGGCTACACACCACTGTGGAATACTGACTGGGTAATCAATCGACGCACACAATTAGAACATTGGCGGTTATTCATTTTAGGTATAAATGTACAAAATATAGTGTTACGAAAGTATTATAGGATAATGTTGACATTTCAAAAGCAACTTATTAAAGATTAGCTGTTGAATATTAAACTACAAACGAGTTAGTAATTACAACCATAATAAATAGACAACTGTCATTGAGGCTGTCGTAGAAGAAAACGGAAACATACGAGACAATATGTAGGTACTCCAGTTGACGAGAACTAGTTTCTTGACTTGGTTGTCTTCGATACAACGCTTGTATAATATACCAATTACGAAACAAGGGGAGAATATTACTTGAAAATACTGATTGAGTCAACCTCATCGGGCACCATATGTGATATGGGCCTCGTTGAACAAATTCATTGGAGTTCCAACGTTTGGGGAAACAGTTGATTGTTCACAATATATTCATATTGACATTTATTAATTGAATATGAATATCAATATGACGAACTGCAGACAAAATGTTCAGATCAAAATATTACATAGATAAGACAATATAATTCACGCGACAAACATCGACACACACAACTAGAACAAACTAGTCTGTCGCTACACTACTCAACGTTTCTTACTGGTTGTCTTCGCTACAACTTTAATAAATACAATAATATTTATGTCGCACGTAATAACGACAAAGACAATGCGGAGAATGCTTCGTAACTATACTCCTGTTTGGAATAATGTTGCTGTACGTATATAATGGCAATACCAAACGTTTCTTGACGGTTGTCTTTGACAGAGACCTTTTTCATATTACACACAAACACATGAAATATTGAGAGTTGGAACATAGATATTCTGTGTATAACGACCACTTTAGTATCGTTCTAAGTGGGGAAATTGTCGTTGTACCTATATCGCATCAAGACGTTCCTAGAAATGATGACCGATGTATCTCGTATGTCAAACGTTTTATCAGGACGGGCTTTGGAACCCAAGATATGAATATGGAAGAAAAAATGCAGACAAAATAAGATTATATATTATTCAATGAGTTTCTTGATGGTTGTTCTTCGATGTAACATATATTTTATCTTAATACATATTTCATATCACATGAAATACTGAAAAAGATATCTTGTGTAGAACGACCGTAGAGCAGCATCCTCCTCCTCAGTCGTACATTCTTGACAGAATGCTCGTGGTTGACAATGATGCATTTTCCCTAGATATAGTAGCTCTCGCGATGTGCCTCCACTTGTTGAAGTCTTCACCCGTAACCCTGGGCACGGGTTCCGCGTTATACCCCGCAGGACTGGGTCCCTGCTGAACTTCGCCATCTACACACTCCGGCCTACTGAAGTGTAAGATGCCCACCCCCGCGACATGGACGCGCCAGACAGGAATTGCCCAAGTGAAGAGTAGAGAAGGTGACTCTACTCCCCCAGGGCCGAGTTAATGGGCGTGTATGATCCCACACCCAAAGGCTTAATACTACCACTACTACAAATATAAATAAAACAACATTCGGTTGTTGTATCTTGTAAATACTAATTCTAGAATACATTTATGTACTCGCCATTACAGGGCATTTTGTCGGTATGAAATATATTTTATTTAAAAGATACATCAACATTACACAGTTCTCTCCTCATTCGGACATATTTTACATGCATAATATAAATTAGTAAGATTGTGTTAAAACTACTACACTACATTAGTACTTTACATTTTGCAATGATTTACATAACAATACAATGAAGTTTCTTAATAGTTGTCTTCGATTCAACTTTTATACAATATTTCAATCATGAAATGAGGGAAAATACAAGTAACCCTACAATGTAGATTATTTAAAGAGTTTCTTAATGGTTGTCTTCGACACAATTCTTATGTTTTAAACATAAGTGGGAAATATTAAAGAGTACATGTTTGTGAGACTACAAACTACTTGGAAATACTGAGTTATATAATATGGAATTACCACATAGAACGACAAATAGTTCCTTAGTGAAGAAATAGATTTTTAAATATCACGTCATTTACAAAGAGGAACTAAGTCAAGTACTTAATAATTTGTCAAGACGTGTGAGTATGAGATATTTTTAATATAATTTCAAGCGTCAAATATCGACGCACACAATTAGAACAAACAAGTCCGTTGCATACTGGATGATAAATGATAAATGATATTTATTTCTGTAAATAGATTATAAGATAACACTTTTACACGTCAATATTTCAAATAGCTAGATGAGGCCGGCATTTCCTATCCGACTACTCTGAGAAGAAATGCCGAAACAAACTCAGAGGTCATAGTCTCTTTTAAAGTCCAGACAAATCAATTAAAGATGTCGGAGAACCGTGCAAGTTTATTCTGTAGTGGTCTTTTGAGGAAAGAACCACAGCAGTTTGAGCGGACCTGTTCAGATGGCAGCACGCATGTGTCAGTTTACAATGAGCTCAGCTGACGGCTGTTGCTGAATGATCCGACGAACAATACCTACCAAAAGAACATTTGGGTAGGCCACACAAATGCTCACACTGTCAGAATATAATTAACTAAAAGTGAAATGACTAGGCAAACTCTCGCACGGTCCTCAAACTAACAATTTTAAAAATAATATGTGAAAACAAAAAAATATCGAATGATATTAATGTATATCATGTCAAATTGTATAAAAATGTAACTTGTGTTACAAACATGTCAACATGACCTGTGTGGACATTATAGCGGCTCACTCCCAAGCCTGACTATCATCTAAGTAGTCTTTAATTTTATAAAAAGCTTTACTATACAGTTTTTCTTTAATAACATTTTTAAATTTATTCAGGCTCAAACTTTGAATATCGCTGGGAATTTTATTGTAAAAGCGTATGCATTGACATCTGAACGAACCACTTATTTTCTTAAGTCTAGTAGTGGGAACAATATATTTGTTTTTACTTCTAGTGTTTATATTATGTATATCACAATACTTTTTGAATAAATTAATGTTTTTGTGAGCATACACCACATTTTCATAAATGTATTGAGAAGGAACAGTCAATATATTAATTTCTTTAAATAGTTCCCTAAGAGAGTGCCTCGGACTAAGATTATAAATTGATCGAATGGCTCTTTTCTGCAGCACAAAGACAGACTGAATGTCAGCAGCATTTCCCCACAGGGGGATACCATATGACATGATACTATGAAAATAACTAAAGTATACTAATCGCGCTGTATTTACATCGGTCAAATTTCTAATTTTTTTAACGGCATATGCTGCAGAGCTGAGTCTTTTCGACAACTTATCTACGTGTGGAGCCCACTGTAGCTTAGCGTCCAGAGTTATACCTAAAAAGACAGTTGAATCTACAGGGTCCAACTCCTCGCCCTTGATTAGCACGCTGGTTTTCACATGTCTAACATTTGGTGTTGTGAATTTAATGCATTTAGTTTTTGATTCATTAAGTAATAAATTATTGGCACTAAACCAGCGTACTATTTTTGAGAGAGCACTATTTACATGATCACTGACTAATTGTCCACGTTTGAGTTTAAACAATAAAGATGTATCATCAGCAAACAGTACTATCCCATGGTTATCCTTCACAAGATAAGGTAAATCATTAATATAAATAAGAAAGAGAAACGGGCCGAGAATTGACCCCTGCGGAACACCCATCCTAACAATAGACCCGGAGGAAACTTTTCCGTTAATGTCGACTCTCTGAATCCTATCACTCAAGTATGAAATAAGAAGATCCAGAGAGCTGCCCCGTATTCCATAATGGGATAGCTTCCTGATCAGTGTTTCATGAGAGACACAATCGAACGCCTTGGATAAGTCACAAAAAATACCCAATGCGTCGGCCGAGTCCTCCCATGCATTATAAATATTATTAAGAAGTTCAACACCGGCATCAGTTGTTGAACGACCCCTTGTAAAACCAAACTGGTTTCCATGTAATAATTTATTTCTATTAAAGAATCTTTGCAACTGATATAGAATAATTTTTTCAAAAATTTTACTGAATGTAGGTAGTACTGAAATAGGTCTAAAGTTAGTGGGGTCAGAAGTACTACCCGATTTAAATAACGGAGTTATTTTACTATTCTTCATGAGATCAGGAAACACACCACGATCGACACAGTTATTAAAGATTAGAGCTAATACGGGTGCTACAATATCTATTACAGAGCCGGTAATGTACACAGAATTACTAACTGAGCCATTTCACATTTCAGTTTCTTATTATTATTTAAAACGTCTAAAAATTCCTTCTCATTGTCATCTCTTTCCTTCAGCAGTTGATCACACAACTCTTTTGAAGCCTTTAGTTCGCTCAAAGCCAGGTTGAGTTTTGACTCCTCTTGGCGAGCATGGGCTTTGCGAGTTAGAATCATATTGAAAGTTAGAGAAGGAGACAGTAAGATGGAAGTTATGTTAATAATATGAAAAATTTAAAGTTGATTTAGTTAAGAAAACTGCTAGAAAAGTTAAGTAGTTTCAAACAAAGGAGTTGTGTCAACAACCGCAAAGAGGTTATGTTTACTAATATTTTTAATTTATCAGGCCTTATACTTGAATTTTATTTAGTGATATTGTTGTAAATACGATTATTATAATGCAAAATAGCCTATTTCGTTCAAATTATACAATATTTTACCTGATATTGAGATGACAGTTTAACAAATTCCTTACGCCGGTAACCGTAAATTTTCCAACTTCATCAATTTCACAAAATCACTTTAAAAATACGAAATCTTCTTAGTATACACTATATATTATGTATTTCCTCAGTGTTGAGATTGTTTCAGAGATTAATACACTAAAAAACATAAATTAAAGAAAAAATAATACGGACAGTAACAAATCAGCTGTTTACCCCAGTGTTGCCACAGCAAAAAAAAAACTACTAGACTACTAGACTAAGCAACGAATTTCTTGACATTTGAAACATGGGATATTTAAAAATCCATTATTCTTTCAATGTTTAACACATGATATATTTCTATATCGTATTAAATAATGGTAAAATACCCTTACGGTACACTTAAGAAACGGAATCCTTGTCTCTACAACCTAATCTATACATATAATAAAATCGTAGAAAAGTGCTGTCTGTACATTGAAAATAAAAATAAAAAAAATAGCAGGGGTTATTGTTATGTCGATGTCGAACCCAAAAATGTAATTAACTTTTTTTTTGTCTGTTTGTCTGTTTGTCTGTTTGTCTGTTTGTCTGTTTGTCTGTTCGTCTGTGCGCGCTAATCTCAGAAACGGCTGATCCGAGTTGGATGCGGTTTTCACGAATATATTGTGGGATGCTTAAATTTACATTTAGTGTTTGTTTCATGTCAATCGGTTCATAAATAAAAAAGTTATGTCAAATTAAAGAATCACGTCGAACATTCTATGCTTATACCATTAATCTCCGCAACTATTTGACGGATTTGGTTGAAATTTGGTACAGATATAGTTTAGAACCTTAGAAAGGACATAGATATATTTTTATTTCAAAAATCAAAAAATAAAATAAAAATAAAATAAAAATAAAATAAAAATAAAAATAAAAATAAAAATAAAAATAAAAATAAAAACAAAAATAAAAATAAAAATAAAAATAAAAATAAAAATAAAAATAAAAATAAAAATAAAAATAAAAATAAAAATAAAAATAAAAATAAAAATAAAAATAAAAATAAAAATAAAAATAAAAATAAAAATAAAAATAAAATAAAAATAAAATAAAAATAAAATAAAAATAAAATAAAAATAAAATAAAAATAAAATAAAAATAAAAATAAAATAAAAATTAAAATAAAATTAAAATAAAATTAAAATAAAATAAAAATAAAAATAAAATTAAAATAAAATAAAAATAAAAATAAAATTAAAATAAAAATAAAAAAAAAATAAAATAAAAAATAAATTTATTCCGGACATACAGCGCCATCTATTGTTCAATTTCGTACTTATAGTACGGAATTGAACAATGTCGGGCTGTTCCTATACTCCGTAGATAGATGGCGTTGATCGCGCAATGGTGTAATTACAATTGTTCAGTTCATGTTATTGTTTTAATTCATTGGAAATTTGTTTTTACAAAATAGTAAAAAGCAATGAAAAATATAACATAATACAACTTTTAGTACAAAGAAAACGCTCTAACGGAGTATAGATAATTCTATGTCGATCGTTACACGACTTCGGTTCATGTTATTGTTTTAATTCATCGAAAAAAGTTAACAAATAGTAAAAAGGTATGAAAAAAATTATATCAATATAATTAAACTTTTAGTACAAAGAAAATGCCCGAACGGAGTATAAATAAATAATCCAAGTTGTCTTTATCCTCGATAGATGGCGTTGGGATCGAAATAGATTGCGCTATGGTTTTGTTATAATTATTTGGTTGGGTATCGGCCGAGCGCTTCGGTACTATTGTAGAAAATGTGTATTATCAGTCGTATGATTATTTGTCTGTAGTGGTCCTGCTGTTTCGTATATTCTAAATTGGTTTCGTTGTATTTGTCAATTAATAAGTTTATTTATTGGGTTTTCCTGGTTTTCTGGTTAAACTTTTTAACGTAGGTTTAGTTTGATATCGATTATTAGTAGTTACTGTAGTTAGTTTTTTTAATAAAATTGTAAGTCTAATTTATAAATTAATTAGATTAGATTTAAGTCGTTTCTTTTAAATTATTTAGTTTAAGCTTGGTTATTATAGCATAGAGGATAGGTTGTAATATAATTTCTTTTTTAATTGTTATAAATTCGTAATTCGTAGCTTTCTTTAGTTTTAAGTTAGTTTTCATCTTAAGTTCGGAAAGATTATAATATTTCTTTAGTTATTTTTAAACTATTTTTTCAATGCCCTAAGTGAGTATACATCTATTAAAATCAAACGCAGAGCTCATTATGTTGATTTTTGAAGAGTTCCCTGGAATAACTTCCACATCTCATTTTTGAAGAGATCCCGCGAGATCGGGAACTCATCATCATCATCATCATCATCAGCCTATAGCTATGGGAACTATGTGGTTAAAACCAAAAATTTGCCGGAAGTCACTATTCCACGCGAACGAAGTCGCGGGCAAAAGCTAGTATTGAATAATATTGTTTGCACGGAGTTTCTTGACGGTTGTCTTCAATACAATTGCTATGTTTTAAACATGATGTGAGAAAAGCAAGAGTAAATACGGGGTGTTTCTTAGTCAGTAAGAGTCTGATACTCCCTCTCGCCTCGCCAAGGCGGGAGAAGCCGTTGGATGATTTAAAAAAAAAAGAACTGACAACTAACTTCAACTAAGTACATACAGTAATCACTCAATAAGTTTCTTGATAGTTGACTTACGATACATATTACTGTATTATAATTTTTACTTAATTAATTATTATCGTCGCGCGCGCCAGAAAGTGCGCGTGATTCCAAGGCAGAGGGCGCGATGGGCGCGTAACTCAAGTCGCCAGTAGTAGCGTGACAATCGCCGCGTCGTATGTCACGAAATGAAAACTGTTGTCTACAATACAACGCTTTTACAATATTTCAATCAAGAAATGAAGAAGCATTGTAAGTAGCAGTTTATGCCACTATGGAGTATTTGAAGAACCTGCAATACTTCATCCCAACATTAAGGACAATTGTGTTTCTTGATGGTTGTATTCGATACAACTTTAGACAATATTCGTATTATATGAACACGAAAGTAACATATTATTTTGTAAGTGGCAGTTAACTACCAACTGTTTAGATATACTGACACATTATGTAATTGTTTTAACTACATGTGCAAAAAGGTTAGACTGAAGTCACAACATTCACGTAACAAATATCGACGCACACAATCAGAACAAACACGAATCATCGTTTGTAGTTTCTTCATAATTGTTCTTCATTACAACTTTTAGATAATATTTTGATCATTAAATATGTTAGAAATACATATGAGGCCGTCCCATTATTTTTAGGAGAACATTACAACACCACATTTCTAAGACAATAGAGTTTCTTGACAGTTGTTCCTCGATACAACTCAATATAGACTTGCTTCTAAACTTTTCAAATATATTAAACATTTAGTACATATTTCCATGTATTTTTAAATATTGAAAAGGATATCTTGTGTAGAACGACCGTAGAGCAGCATCCTCCTCCTCAGTCGTACATTCTTGACAGAATGCTCGTGGTTGACAATGATGCATTTACCCTGGATATCGTAGCTCTCGCGATGCACCTCCACTTGTTGAAGCCTTCACCCGTAACCCTGGGCACGGGTTCCGCGTTATACCCCGCAGGACTGGGTCCCTGCTGAACTTCGCCATCTACACACTCCGGCCTACTGAAGTATAAGATGCCCACCCCCGCGACATGGACGCGCCAGACAGGAATTGCCCAAGTAAAGAGTAGAGAAGGTGACTCTACTCCCCCCAGGGCCGAGTTAATGGGCGTGTATGATCCCCACCCAAAGGCTTAACACTACCACTACTACAAATATAAATAAAACAATATTCAGTTGTTGTATCTTGTAAATACAAATTCTAGAATACATTTATGTACTCGCCATTACAGGGCATTTTGTCCGTATGAAATATATTTTATTTAAAAGATACATCAACATTACACAGTTCTCTCCTCACTCGGACATATTTTACACAGTAAAAAGTAAGTTTGTGTTAAAACTACTAGAGTACATTCGTTATTTACATTTTGCGAAAAGATCGTCACAAACACTTTATTAAAAAATCATGACAAATATTTTTATGAAGAAAACTTACTTTCCCATACATTTTGACGCATGCCACACAGAGACAAGACTAATTTCCATTATGTACGTTTAACAAGAGAGTTTCTTAATGGTTGTCTTCAACACAATTCTTATGTTTTAATCATAAGTGGGAAGTATTAAAGAGTAGTTGTTTGTGAGACTACAAACTACTTGGAAATCCTGAGTTATATAATATGGAATTACCACATAGGACGACAAATAGTTCCACAGTGGGGAAATAGTCTTTGAAATATCACGTCATTTACAAAGAGGAACAAAATCAAGTACCGCATAATATAATTTGTCTACACACGAGACAGTGGACATCGGCTTAAACGCATCAGCCGAGTTTGTGATATTTTAAATATAATTTCAAGCGTCAAATATCGACGCACACAACTAGAACAAGCATACAGCTCATTTGATGTTAATACTCGTATAACTGACGGAGGACAACATTTTCCAAATAATAATTACGAGAAGTAAGTTCCAGTGAATCATAATTTATAAATTACCAGTTTGGAATCACTAATCCGCCTTGAGCAAGGATTATTTCTCATTCCTTCTCTGTATGAGAAGAGGCCTTTTCTCAGCAGTGGGACAATTACAGGCTGTTGATGTTAATGAAGAATGATTATATAAAGGTTACACGAATGTATTTGTAGTTTCTTGACGGTTGTCTTCGATACAACACTCATGTTGTAATCATGCAACATGTAGGAAAGAGTAGTAAGTAGCTGGAGCCACCGACTACTTGGAAATACTGACTAGGTGGGTCTCATCCAAACTCCTTTATTATTACATCGTTACGAGTAGATGACATTGTTTGAACACGCCTCCTGTGTCCATAACTACGTACTCATGCACCAAGTACCGACACGTACTGCTAGTAGACACATTGAACACCACGGCCAATCAAAGAAAATGATCATTTAACATCCATACACTATCTGACGAGTTACTTGACGGTTGTCTTCGATACAAGTTTGACAGATATTTTGTAGAATAAGTCTCATTGCGCCTGAATGTGGCATTGAAAGTGAGACGTGGAACATTTAATGATTACATGTACAATACTTCGGGGAATTCATTGAATTTCCAAAATTTACTATCCATTTACAACACAGACATATTATATATAATTTATAACTATATGGAATAATGTTGCTGCACGTATATAATGGTAATACAAACTAAACACCTATCACATTAATGTACACAATATTGTCACGTTTGACTGATGTGTAAAGTTACAAATACGCTTAATGCATATTTCATGAAAATATATATTTATCACAACAAGCCGCTGCCGCAAGAACATGTTGTAATCATGAAATATATAGGAAATAGTAGTAAGTAGCTGTATTCTATACACTCTGATCGTTGAACTCTTATGTACTAGTACTCGAACGTTAAATATCGATACACAATTAGAACAAACAAGTCCATTGTGCAATATGTATTACTATTGAATTCGTTTCTTGACTGCAGTTTTTGATAGAACTACAATACATATTCCCGTAGTACATTAAACACATTGAAAAGGATATCTTGTGTAGAACGACCGTAGAGCAGCATCCTCCTCCTCAGTCGTACATTCTTGACAGAATGCTCGTGGTTGACAATGATGCATTTTCCCTGGATATCGTAGCTCTCGCGATGTGCCTCCACTTGTTGAAGTCTTCACCCGTAACCCTGGGCACGGGTTCCGCGTTATACCCCGCAGGACTGGGTCCCTGCTGAACTTCGCCATCTACACACTCCGGCCTACTGAAGTGTAAGATGCCCACCCCCGCGACATGGACGCGCCAGACAGGAATTGCCCAAGTGAAGAGTAGAGAAGGTGACTCTACTCCCCCAGGGCCGAGTTAATGGGCGTGTATGATCCCACACCCAAAGGCTTAACACTACCACTACTACAAATATAAATAAAACAACATTCAGTTGTTGTATCTTGTAAATACTAATTCTAGAATACATTTATGTACTCGCTATTACAGGGCATTTTGTCTGTAAGAAATATACATTAGGGTGGAGTGAAAAAATCTTTTTCTTAATTTGAAGTTTCCTGTATTTTCAAACATTGACCCATAGTAATAGAAATGTTCATGCAAAATTACAGCTTTCTAACTCAACATCTTGAGGTGGCGCATTAGGTATGAAGTTTGAAAAAAATAACAAAAGTAGAGTTACAAGCAAATATTTATTTCTAACTATATTACCATACATTTAAATGAATTTAAACTTTAAACCACTAGAATAATAAAATACTATATGAAATTACCATAAAAATATTTTTTTTATGTCCAGTATCAGAGATTCCAGTGTCTTCATTTTGGCAAAAATACTGAGATTTTGTGAAAAAATAGGTATTTCTTGCCTGGATTTTATTTTAGTACGGATGAAACCATTTCTATCATCGGGTTCACAAACAGATGCCGAAGCCTCCCTTATATGTTTGACACACCTTTCTACTGCTTGAGTAGACTCGACTAATCACTGTGTGACAAAAATGACCTCAATAAAAGTTAAATTAATTTGAATGGGATATTTTGTATCTACAATTAGCCTGTTAATAATCTGCATTTTTGAAAAGTTTCAGTCACCCTCAGTTTTCTTGCAACTGCAATACACTTTTTTTAAGTAAATATGGTTGAAAATTGAATTTAATCAAGCAAAACAACTAACATTTGACTTTTATTCAGGATTTTCGGGAATATTTAGCGTCAAGTACATCTCTTTTGAGTATCCAACAGTAATCAGCCAACATGTTCGGACTCCACTTGCCTTGGTACCGTTTTTTCATGTTGGATATATCCTGATGGAATCGCTCGCCGTGTTCATCACTAATGGCTCCCAAATTTCGAGGAAAAAATCCAAATGAGAGTGTAAGAAGTGTATCTTGAGCGACATATTGCATCCCATATTTTTGTAAGCTGATAAGAGGTTGAAGGAATCATAATTCTCAGATACATTTTCTTCATCAATCACGTCATCCACGTCAAACACGGATGTTTACTGAAGGCTGAGGAACAGGCAGATCATCACTGTGTGGGATAGGTCTTTGAGCAGATTGTAAATTCGGATAGTTCACGATGTGTCTAGATTTGTGATTAATACCTTTGATAGAAGTTTGGCAGAAATAACAATCTGATACATGGTCTTTCTGTTCAGACCATATCATTGGAACTGCAAATGGCATATGACGAGATCCTTTAGCCCATGATGTTAATAAACTAACACATTGTGCACCACAAACACTAGGAGTCCAGGTTTTGTCCAAATTTCGCACAGGAAAGCCAAAATAATTAAAATAACAGTTTTTGACTAATGGTGTCAAATTACGACGTTGACTTTTAATAGTAAGTTGACCGCAAATGTAACAAAAGTTATCAGGATGGTTTACACACACTCTAGGCATCTTATTACGATGTACAGAAACGGCAATCACAAAAAAAACCGTTTTAATTTCAATAATTCAATATTAATTTATCGGGAACATACGTCGGTAAGCAAAATTCGCGTAATCAATTTAGTTTATATTTAACGGAAACTGAGGGTGATCGAACAAAACTAAGTATGAGGTTTATATGCGGGTAGTAGTGTTTAAAAAACCGACTCGATTTTGTTTAACAAAAATACTGTTTACCAGTGTTATTATGATTTGATAGAATTGGCGACAAAAAGATAACAAAACCTCCTCTAACAATGAAATACAGCGACTCGGAAATCAGTACAATGATTGCACCTGAAGGTAAATTGTTTGAAATTGAGAAGTATCCTTGCCACACTCAAGCAGTAAAAAGATGTGTCAAACGTATAGCAGAGGCTTCGGCATCTGTTTGTGGACCCATTATATTTTGCAGCAAACTCATCATATTATCGCTTCTTAATTTCATGACATCGCATAGATTGAGTGGTCATCTTATCTACAGAACCAATGTACATTTTGCGCTCATTTCGTTGACCTTTTAAGAAGGTTTCCTCAGCAGCAGGTGCTCTAGTCACACATTTGCATACTTCTTGGGATAAATATTTACGTGGCGCGATATAAAAAAAAAATGTAAAATATCTGCTTTTTGGCGTCATTGCGTAACATTTTACATATTTGTACTTTTGAAAGTACAAAATAGACAACCTAGACACGACTTGTTGATGGATAATTGTAGAGATAGATGCGTTATTCTATATCGCTTTACTATAGAAATTCAAAGTCAAAATTATTTATTACAAATAGACCGGGAAGGCACTTTTGAACGCCAAAGCAAATATAACAATGTAAAGAAAACAAAATGTCTGTCTGTCGGTCAGTCCTCTAGTTGCTCTATTTGCTCGATCCAAAGTGTAGATTCGTATGGAGAAGAACGAGCAAGAAACTCCATAGGTCTTTTACAGTCAGGTTCTCAATACAATACTTGGTTAAAAGCAATCATTTCACATATTTCTTCTAAGGATCCTTTCCATCATTCAATTCTAACATATTGTTTTTTATCTATAAGTAGTGTTTTATCACATCACAATGTGTAGGTAACATAAATTATCATTTAATTTGATTGGATCGCCAAGTAAAGGACATCGCAAGTATTTGCCCGTTTTAGGCATTTTTTAATAAAATTGACTTAACTTTGGCACTATTTTACAACTATATATTAAAGTTTTATAAGATAATACTGTATTTGCATACGAGATAACACTTAGTTGAAGTTAAAAACAGTAAATTTGTAAGCATAGCATATAAGCACAACTCTTTTTTGTGGGTGGTCTTATAAGTAAAAATTTGATTTTTTTAGAAACTATTTCCTCGATGCGCCACCTGAAGATAATGTCGTAGAGCTTTGATTTTTTGCATAAACAAAGCTTATACGTATGGTCACCAATTAATAATACAGGACAAAAGAAAAGAGAAAAAAATTTTTTTTTGGTATGTTTCACTCCACCCTAAAACTACACCTACTTACACGCGTATTTAACTTCGTGATAGAAAATATTTGAAAACGACTGCAATATAGACATCGATTACTTGGAACATGAACACACACACACATACATAAGTTTCTTGACGGTTGTGTTCAATACAAGTTTGGTAAATATGTTGTATCATGTAAATACGTAGGAAACACGTGTAAGTAGCTGTTTGTGAGATTACGAGCTAAGTACTTGGACATACTGAGTAATAAACTCCACTTGAGTGAGACTTTGTCGATAGCAGTTGTTCAATAGAAACTACATATATAACTTTAGAGGAATTATATAATCATCGATGTATACCATCACTGTATAACATTTGAAATGTTTTTTAATGTAGGGATGGGCCGAGTAGGATTTTGTACCGAGCTTTTGTTTTGTTTTTCGAAATTTGATGTTTCTTGACGGTTGTCTTCGATACAACGTTGACAGAACATATAGTATGTGGCTACACACCACTGTGGAATACTGACTAGGTAAGTCTCATGTCTACACAAATGTAGGCAACATCTGTTGATCGTCTCATGATGACGCAGACAAGACCTCGACATGACATCGACACACACAGCTAGAACAAGCACACACCCCGTGCACTGAACTTGCTGTAGAACGGCTGAGTACATAATTATATACCCGCTACATTTCATCGTTCTTAAATGTATACAGAGTACAATATTGTTTCTTGTCGGTTGTCTTCGATACATGGTCTTCCACAAAATGACCAGTTGATAGCAATAATTGACTCGGTTGCTATGGTAACGAGTTTGTTGACGGCTGTCTTTGTTCTGCATTCGTTAGACACAGACAGAGGACAAGGATTAAGTTTGACAAAGTCCTCGCGAGGGAACATTGTACATAGTAGTGTCAGTAATATTGTACTGTAGACTCAATCAAAGATTAACGTATATATTCTGGAACACTTTCAGTTATGTTATATGGACCTCGATACGACGTCGACGCTTAATCATAGATAAAGACATTATTATTCATACGACATATATCGACGCACACAATTAGAACAAACACAACTGTCACTAGCACATTGCTTGACGGTTGTCTTCCATACAACTTTGGAACGCTCTTAACAGGGAAACAGCTGTTTGTCAACAAGCTCATATTCAATGGAATATTTGTCGGGATTAATCCCGATTAAAGTAAAATATATTGCTTTACTAATGAAGAAGTAAACTTGTCTGCTAGCTTCACGAACTAATGAGTTTCTTGACGGTTCTTTTCAATAGAAATGTATGCTTCAATGTATTTATGACGTGGACTATATTTGCACCGCTGTAGATACGGCCGAGACAAGGTATATCTAAGTAGCATACAACCAGCGCACAACATATATCAAAGAGGGGAATGATTTAACTCCATAGACTGTGCAACAGGTTTCTTGGCAGTTGGCTTTATGGTATATGATATATGTAATATTAATAATATTATTCGCACGGAGTTTGAGTAAGTCTCAGCGGACACCTTGGTAAGGAAATGTGCCACAAAATATTGTGGACAATTGTAGTTGAATGAACTTTGTAACACGACACATACAAACAAGAATGTAGTCCAAGAGACAAGAGAGATATATGTATGTACTAAGTTTATACTAGCAGGAATCATCATATACTTTATGTATCTCATAGTCTATCCAATAAGTTTCTTGACGGTTGTCTTCGATACAACTTTACCAAACATTTCGTACAATGCAAATTACTAGACAATACATTTAATATTGAGAATTGAGAACCACTTTAGTGACGTCATAAGTAGGGAAATAGTTATGTTAGCTCCTGTATGGAGGAGTGTTTGTAAAACATTAATGTTGGAATTCAAACATTTAAATTCAATACGAATGGATATTTTATGAAGATAAGGGGTTACCAGCCTCGCAGAAACATGTTTGTGTATAAAACAAGGATGTATGCAAAGTTTCTTGACGGTTGTTTTCGACACAAGCTAACATGCAACACATAGAACATTAGATATAGTTGCAGTCAGTAATATTGTTGTACCAAATATCGACGCACACAGCGTCTCACCGAACGGTGAGTGTAAAATTTATACACGCAATTGCTACAAGGAACTTTTGGATGACATAAACTATTTAATGAGTTTCTTGACGGTTGTCCTTCGACAGAACTTTATACAATACTGTTCCTTGCATTTGTAGAAATAGTACAGAAATATTTGAAGCATGAAGCAACAGCTACAAGACATACATACATCTTACATCTCGCGCCGGCTGTATGTACAACAGCAACAAGTAATGAAACTGTAATGGATACTCCACGTAGAACTAACACTGTAATTTCGTCCTCAGTGGGGAAACGATTGTTTTGTAAACCATGTTAGTACATTAGCTGCTTCGTGGACAATTGTAGCTGAATGAGCTTTGGGACACGAAGTTAATAACAACAACTACAATCCTTTAACGCCGGTTTCTGATACGGCGACCGTTTCTTGACTACTGGCGTCTATCATGGACTCTCATGTGGCGGCAAATCCACATTTGTTTAATATTTTTCCACCTCTGTGGCAGAATATTCATATACATGACATGAATATAGACGAGGCGACACAGACAAAAATAATATAATACCTCCGAACTAATCACAATTATTTATTACAACAAGCACAGTTCATCACTAGTCGTTTCTTGACGGTTGTCTTTGATACAGTTTTGTAATACTTTTCGTACTACGTAAACACGTAGAATACGTTTGAAGAGAATTTTCAATAAACAGTATTGTACATTGTAACCTCCCCCTCAATAATTCGTGCTGCAAATATCGACGGCGATCGAATGAAGCATTATTTAGAAAATTCATTGGTTTTTCAGTTAATACTGCAATTATTATTAAAATTCAATGGAATATTTGTCGGGATTAATCCCGACTAAAGTCAAATATATTGCTTTACTAATGAAGAAGTAAACTTGTCTGCTAGCTTCACGAACTAATGAGTTTCTTGACGGTTGTCTTCGATACAAGGTTGATCGAACATAATGGTACTAAGAGGTGACAGTTATTTCAAACACCTTCTTAACTTCAGTATTTTGAGAATTGTGTATACGTACAATTATGTACCAAAATATATTCCCACACAATATACTGAGTCATACTTTACTTACATACGTTAGTACCGACCATACAGTTCTGATACAGAGTTAGACTGAAGTCACAACATTCACGCGACAAACATCGACACACACAACTAGAACAAACTAGTCTGTCGCTACACTACTCAACGTTTTTTACTGGTTGTCTTCGCTACAACTTTAATAAATACAATATACTTATGTCGCACGTAATAACGACAAAGACAAGACGGGGAATGCTTCGTAATTATAATCCTGTTCGGAATAATGTTGCTGTACGTATATAATGGCAATACAAAACGTTTCTTGACGGTTGTCTTTGACAGAGACCTATTTCATATTACACACATGAAACATTTAGAGTTGGAACATAGATATTCTGTGTATAACGACAACTTTAGTATCGTTCTAAGTGGGGAAATATTCGTTGTACCTATATCGCATCAAGACGTTCCTATAAATGATGATCGATATATCTCGTATGTCAAATGTTTTATCAGGACGGGCTTTGGAACCCAAGATATGAATATGGAAGAAACAATACAGACAATATAATTCATACGACATATATCGACACACACTTAAGTCCGTATATAGTAAACATTTGCCATAGTAGCAGTCAGTAATATTGTCTCTGAGACATGGAACAATGCACAGGTTATTAATTAATATATTTATTGCATTAATCACATTAAGTATTGAACGATGGACTATCCACGTACAACGACATCTTTATAACCATCGCATTAAGGCGTCCATAGAAACGACGACCGATGTATCTCGTATATGGAGAGTAACATCTGGACGGGCTTTGGAACAGAAACTACAGACGATATAATTCATACGACAAACATCGACGGACATAAACCTCCAATATATAAATATTGGATACAGTAGCAGTCAATAATATTGTATACTTCAAGTTTCTTGACGGTTGTCTTCGATACAACGTTGACAGAACATATAGTACCTAGCTGTGTATGTGGCTACACACCACTGTGGAATACTGACTAGGTAAGTCTCATTGCGTATGCCGCTTAGTTCAAAACGAAATTATCAAATTCAATTAGAAAATATCAATCGACGCACACAATTACAACATTGGTGGTTATTCATTTTTAGTGATAAATGTACAAAATATAGTGATATGAAAGTATTATAGGATAATGTTGACATTTTAAAAGCAACTAATTAAAGATTAGCTGTTGAATATTAAACTACAAACGAGTCAGTAATTACAACCATAATAAATAGACAAGTATAGTTGAGGCTGTCGTCCAAGAAAATGGAAACATGTGAGACAATATGTACTCCAGTTGTCGAGAACTAGTTTCTTGACGGTTGTCTTCGATACAACGCTTGTATAATATATCAATTACGAACAAGGGGAGAATATTACTTGAAAATACTGATTGAGCCAACATCATCGGGCACCATATGTGATATGGGCCTCGTTGAACAAATTCATTGGAGTTCCAACGTTTGGGGAAACAGTTGTTTGTTCACAATATATTCATATTGGCATTTATTAATTGAATATGAATAGCAATATGACCAACTGGATGTAAAATGCAAGTTATTACATAGATAAGACAATATAATTCACGCGACAAACATCGACGCACACAACTAGAACAAACTAGTCTGTCGCTACACTACTCAACGTTTCTTACTGGTTGTCTTCGCTACAACTTTAATAAATACAATATATTTATGTCGCAAGTAATTACACAGGGCATATACTAATTGTAATCAGCAGTTTATGTAACTGCAAAGTATTTGTACATACTAAATAGAAACGTCATCTGGTACATCAGCATTCGTCATCTGGTAATACTGAGTAAACAACTCTTTTAAGAATCAAACGGTGTTCGACGACCAATAGCTGAATTCGGGGAAAATTACATTTACAATGAGTACGTTACGAGTTTCTTGATGTTTGTCTTTGATACAAGCGTGGCACATGTTAGATACGGACACTCCACGAGCGAGCACTTTAATGTCGTCCTTAGTGGGGAAATATTAGAGTTTGTTTTCGAGTGTATAGTGAACCGGAGCACAAAATACTATACAAACTACTAGAAACATTAATGAGGAGGTCTCATATTTTAAGGTCAATTATTATTTTATTCTCGAAGGGGTAGGCAGAGGTGCACATTCCGGCACGTAATGCCGCTATACAATGTACACCCACTTTTCACCATTTGTGTTATAAGTCCCATGTAATATGGGGTGAGACACATTCCACATTCCACACGTGCCACATTCCAGGCACAATTCCAAAATCCGTGCTAGTACTAAAAAAAAATTTGGAAAAACCCAGTAATACTTTGTCCGATACGGGAATCGAACCCGACACAACTTGCCTGGCAGTCGCATTTGCAACCACTCGACCAACGACGGAGTCTGTCAAGAAGGGAACGTATATTTGTATATGTATTACATAAAACATAGACATCGACTACTTGTTAC
Source organism: Spodoptera frugiperda (assembly GCF_023101765.2). NCBI lineage: Eukaryota > Metazoa > Arthropoda > Insecta > Lepidoptera > Noctuidae > Spodoptera > Spodoptera frugiperda. The sequence continues at coordinate 4,608,846 of NC_064230.1, forward strand.
ATGGACATACGCAGATATATTAGTTTCTTGACGGTTGTGTTCAATACGATACAACTCTCTTATAATATTTTAATTGAGAGGAAAACACACTTGGAAGTAGGTACTGATTGAGTACCTTATCGGGAAAATTCATTGAATTTCCAAAATTTATTCATCGTCAGTCCACTTACAACACAGACAAAGACAAAACGGAGAATGCTTCATAACTATATTCCTATTTGGAATAATGTTGCTGTACGTATATAATGGCAATACAAAACGTTTCTTGACGGTTGTCTTTGACACACCCCATTTCATATTATATTATTAAATGCAACGAGTCATAAGAATATTAAAGAATATTAATACTTATATTTGGTTAATCTTTGGTACAACTCTCGTGTTGTAATCATGGAATATATAGAAATGATCTGTGTGTAGTCGGATGGTAACAAAACAAGAGGGGAAACTTAAGTACACTCATAATCACTCAATAAGTTTCTTGATAGTTGTCTTTCGATACAGCGTGCATGCATGCAGGAGCACCGCCTGAGACACGTACCATAACACACCGATGTAGAAACATCATGGCGGACTTGTGTATACAACGACACAATCACACGCACACTTATATACGGTTTACGTGAACTTACAAAAGGTATCAGATAGATGAACTCGATACAGTAAAACTTCTCGACAATTTTATTCTTCGATACAATATTCATTATATTGCAATCAGGAAACGCAGGAAATATTTGTATAACAATGTCTATGTGAATTAAACAGAGAGTTCAATCGAACAATTAATGCTTAACTTGATAAGTAACTAGATAAGTTTCTTGATACTTGCCTTCGATACAACACTTTTACAATATTATAATCTTGTTAGAAGTAGAAAATATTAGTAAGTAGCAGTCTATGAGGTGACAAACTACATACTTGGAAATACTGATTGTACATCAGTTGTTTAATTAATTAGCAAGTAACAATTTATGGAGTTACTAAAATATTAATTACCAATCGACGGGACCGCTAACCAAATATATGTCACGATTAACATTAAACTCAGGTGACAGACTACATACTTGGAAATACTGATTGAGTCAACCTCATCGGGCACCATATGTGATATGGGCCTTGTTGAACAAATTCATTGGAGTTCCAACATTTGGGGAAACAGATTGTTCACAATATATTAATATTGGAATTTATTAAATGAATATGAATATCAATATGACGAACTGTGCAAAACGTAAAGATAAAATTAATTACATAGATAAGACAATATAATTCACGCGACAAACATCGACGCACACAACTAGAACAAACTAGTCTGTCGCTACACTACTCAACGTTTCTTACTGGTTGTCTTCGCTACAACTTTAATAAATACAATATAATATTTATGTCGCACGTAATAACGACAAAGACAAAGCGAGGAATGCTTCGTAACTATACTCCTATTTGGAATAATGTTGTTGTACGTATATAATGGTAATACAGGACGTTTCTTGACGGTTGTCTTCGATACAACTTGTGAAGTTTCATATTATTAAAATACTTCAAACCACTCAATTAGTTTGATCATTATGTCGCAGGTATTTAAGAAAACCTTTAAAACATTTGAACCACGACGAGATGTCTGTTACAACAGAACCAAAACTTTCTACATGTATAGAACATGGAACAAAACAATATAATCCACAACACAAATATCGACGCACACAATTAGAACAAGCGATGACCTCGCCATCGTGGCTGAGACCGTGCAACACCTACAATATATACTGGACAGCCTGACTGCCTGTACTGCTCGCATCGGACTCCGGATGGACCTAGACAAACCGAAGGTTATGTTCAATGAACATGTTCTTCCGGAGCTGATCACACTCAATGGGTCTCCTCTCGAGGTTCAGGAGTATGTCTACCTAGGACAAACCCTACGGTTTGGTAGAAACAACTTCGAGAGGGAGGCTCATAGAAAGATACAGCTTGGCTGGGCAACATATAGCGACCTCAGTCGAGTCTTTTTAGTCACATGTACCGCAAAGCCTGAAGATAAAAGTGTCCAACGAGTGCGTCCTACCAGGGGCCTTAATCTGCTTAGTGCAAGAGGGACGGAGCTATACAACCTACATAGCTCCGTCCTTCTTGCACTGCTCAATGATCGACCATTCTGACACAATTGTAATAGCAGACTAAGGCCCCAGTAATGACATACGGAGCCGACACGTGGACACTCACAGTGCGACTGGTCCACCAATTTAAGGTTGTGAAGCAAGCTATGGAAAGAGCTGCTCGGAGTCTCTCTGAAGGATCGAATCCTTGACAAGGTGTTTCGAAAGAGTTATCGACGTGTCTCAAAGGATTAGTAAGCTGAAAGGGCAATGACCGTTGGGGTAAACGTGTTCTAGAGTGGAGACCGCGTGTAAGCAAGCGTAGTGTAAGGTTTAAGGTGGCTGGTAATGATTGGATGCGTAGAGCTGAAGATCGAGCTCAGTGGCGTGCCATTGGAGAGGCCCACGTCCAGCAGTGGACGAGAACAGGCTGAAGAGGAAGATGAAATATTCTCAACCACCTTCATCACAACATTAAGGACAATTGTGTTTCTTGATGTTTGTATTCGATACAACTTTAGACAATATTCGTATTATATGAACACGAAAGTAACATATTATTTTGTAAGTGGCAGTTAACTACCAACTGTTTAGAAATACTGACACATTATGTAATTGTTACAGATTTCATTTCATTTTATATCATTTATTCTTAACTAACACCTCTGGTGCCTGAATGTAGTGCTTCCTTCTAAGACATGAAACATTATTTAATCTTAGAAAATACTCAAAGCGCACACAATACTCATTGTACGAGTAATTGTTAAACAACTCCGAGCAATGATACTGAGAGGGAATTACAAATATCTTGAAGCCTCTGAGGCAAAGTACTTATTTATATCTCGATATGTGCCTAACCTCTTCTTATACTGACACTCCATATAACATGTTACGTAAAAAATTACACCCAGTCAATACTTTCAAACATCGACACACACAGCTAGAACTAGCAGACTCCCCGTGTATTAGGTCATGTCAGTCTGAAACATCCGTGGAACTTGCATATTTCATTTTCTGTTTAAATATTGATAGGAATGATCACGTGAAACGACTTTTTTTATTATATAGAAATAAATGATCTGTGTGTAGTCGGATGGTAACAAAACAAGAGGGGAAACTTAAGTACACTCATAATCACTCAATAAGTTTCTTGATAGTAGTCTTTCGATACATATTACTGTGTTACATGAAATGTTAAGATATTACACATGGATATTCCGGAAAAGACATCACTGAGAAATAAGGTTCATTAGAGAACTTCACTTCTTTACTTTACTAGGGAATATTTAAGAAATGCATTGGATTTCCAGTATTTTACTCTATATATGTACTAGGTTAATACAAGCAGGAATCACGATACATATGATGTATACACTTCATGTATCTTATAGTCTATCCAATAAGTTTCTTGACGGTTATCTTCGATACAACTTTACCAAACATTTCGTACGGGAAACATTGTAAGTAGCAGTTTATGCCACTATGGCAAAAAGTTATTCAAACATTTAAGAAGAATCTGTACAGTCTTCCACAAGATGACCAGTTGATAGTAATAATTGACTCGGTTGCTATGGTAACGAGTTTCTTGACGGTTGTCTTCGATACAACGTTGACAGAACATATAGTACCTAGCTGTGTATGTGGCTACACACCACTGTGGAATACTGACTGGGTACAAGTTTGTCAAATAATTTCGTAAAATAAGTCTCATCGCACCTGAGTACGGCATTTAAAGTGAGACGTTTAATGATAGTTCCCTGCTGAGGACATCATTAAACTGATGTTTATACACCCTGAACTATGATTCCAACATAGACGTAGATAACGTACCACGAATGTATTTGTAGTTTCTTGACGGTTGTCTTCGATACAACACTCATGTTGTAATCATGCAACATGTAGGAAAGAGTAGTAAGTAGCTGGAGCCACCGACTACTTGGAAATACTGACTAGTTTGGTCTCATCCAAACTCCTTTATTATTACATCGTTACGAGTAGATGACATTGTTTGAACACGCCTCCTGTGTCCATAACTACGTACTCATGCACCAAGTACCGACGCGTAATGCTAGTAGATACATTGAACACCACGGCCAATCAAAGAAAATGATTATTTAACATCCATACACTATCTGACGAGTTTCTTGACGGTTGTCTTTGATACAAGTTTGACAGATATTTTGTTGAATAAGTCTCATTGCGCCTGAATGTGGCATTGAAAGTGAGACGTGGAACATTTAATGATTACATGTACAAAACTTTGGGGAAATTCATTGAATTTCCAAAGTTTACTGTTCATTTACAACACAGACATATTATATATAATTTATAACTACACTCCTATTTGGAATAATGTTGCTGCACGTATATAATGGCAATACAATACAATCGTTTGTCTCACAGTCATGAACACAATATTGTCACGTTTGACTGATGTATAAAGTTACACATACGCTTTACTTTACAGGCAACCAGTTTTTTTTATGAAGAAACCTTTCTTTCCCATACATTTTGACGCATGTCACACAGAGACAAGACTAATATACATTTTGTACGTTTAACAAAAAACAAATGTCAGTGACGTCATGCACAAAATGACAAGGACAGAAACATCGTATTCTCTTTCTAAATCCATTTCTTCATTCCAATACAAATAAAAAACAATTGACATGTCAATGACGTCAGAACCGAAATGACAAAGACAGACGCATTCATTTTATTCTTGTCTCTTTTTAATGGAGATAAAGATATAACTTTTTTTTAATCATGATTTACATAGCAATACAATGAAGTTTCTTGATAGTTGTCTTCGATACAACTCTTTTACAATATTTCAATCATGAAATGAGGGAAAATACAAGTAACCCTACAATGTAGTTTATTTGAAGAGTTTCTTAATGTTTGTCTTCAACACAAATCTTATGTCATTACTTCTGATAACATAGATGAAGACAATATAGCTCATTAGACAAATATCGACGCACACAGTTAGAACAAGCACGGCGGACGGTACATTGTTAAATAACTTTGAATAAGTGGGAAGTTACAAATATTCTTGTAGTCTGAATATTCGTATTTGTACACATTGTCAAATTTAGTGCACTTTAAAGATATGATTTACTATATAGATTACTACAAATACATAATTCTGAATGGGAAAAATGGTCTTCCACAAGATGACCAGTTGATAGTAATAATTGACTCGGTTGCTATGGTAACGAGTTTCTTGACGGTTGTCTTCGATACAAGCTAACATGCAACACTCATAGAACATTAGATATAGTTGCAGTCAGTAATATTGTTGTACCAAAATTAAATATCGACGCGCACAGCGTCTCACCGGACGGTGAGTGTAGACGAAAACTATATCCACCACCTACATCTACAATACTTTTGGATGACATACACTATCTAATCAGTTTCTTGACGGTTGTCTTCAATACAACGTAACATACAACTATTGAAGATCATTCAGTATACTTTTGTATATGTTCCATATTCAACATTTAAAATGTAGATAATACGACATTACCACGTAGAACTACAAATAGTTGTAAGTGGGGAAACTGTTGTTTTATATCGCGACAAGTTTAGAAAAGATGACGAGTTGCTGTTACCTCTACACTGTAACTACTGCTCTACTGGCATCTTACGATGGGAAATACTTGAATTATATCGTGTTAATATATTCACACAAAAAGCTATTAAGAACAATTGTGTTAAATTGAAACGGGACCACGATACGATTTCGATGCTTAATTATAAATTAATCATACGACATATATCGACGCACACAATTAGAACATACACAACTGTCACTAGTATAGAACGTTCAAAGTTGTATTGTCTTCGATACAACTTTGAACGTTCTTAACAGGAAATCAGTTGTTTGTCAACAAGCTCATATTCAATGGAATATTTGTCGGGATTAATCCCGATTAAAGTAAAAATATATTGCTTTACTAATGAAGAAGTAAACTTGTCTGCCAGCTTCGCGAACTAATGAGTTTCTTGGCGGTTGTCTTCGATACAAGGTTGATCGAACATAATGGTACTAAGAGGTGACAGTTATTTCAAATAATTATGCCAATACTTTGGACATTGTAAAAGCCTCGGAACTTCAGACCATGACAATATACAAGAAATACATATTCCCGTTGGGATGTCATTCTGCAGACGTATCATTGAATTGTTGAGTCAAATGTGGACGCTTACAAGACAGTGGACTTAATTTTACTTCGTATGTGATATTTAATTATAAATGTATTAAATTTCTTGACGGTTGTTCTTTGATGTATAATGTATTTTATCTTAATATATGTTTCATATCATATGAAATACTGAAAAGGATATCTTGTGTAGAACGACCGTAGAGCAGCATCCTCCTCCTCAGTCGTACATTCTTGACAGAATGCTCGTGGTTGACAATGATGAATTTCCCTGGATATCGTAGCTCTCGCGATGTGCCTCCACTTGTTGAAGTCTTCGCCCGTAACCCTGGGCACGGGTTCCGCGTTATACCCCGCAGGACTGGGTCCCTGCTGAACTTCGCCATCTACACACTCCGGCCTACTGAAGTGTAAGATGCCCACCCCCGCGACATGGACGCGCCAGACAGGAATTGCCCAAGTGAAGAGTAGAGAAGGTGACTCTACTCCCCCCAGGGCCGAGTTAATGGGCGTGTATGATCCCACACCCAAAGGCTTAACACTACCACTACTACAAATATAAATAAAACAACATTCAGTTGTTGCATCTTGTAAATACTAATTCTTGAATACATTTATGTACTCGCCATTACAGGGCATTTTGTCGGTATGAAGAATATTTTATTTAAAAGATACATCAACATTACACAGTTTTCTCCTCACTCGGACATATTTTACATAGTACAAAGTAAGTTTGTCTTAAAACTACTAGAGTAAATTAGTACTTTACATTTTGCGAAAAGATCGACACAAATACTTTTTGCAGAAATCATGACAAATATTTTTATGAAGAAAACTTACTTTCCCATACATTTTGACGCATGTCACACAGAGACAAGACTAATTTGAATTATGTACGTTTAAAAAAAACAAATGACATGTCAGTGACGTCATGCACAAAATGACAAGGACAGAAATATTTATGTTATTGCTGTCTCTTTTTAACGGAGGTGTAGATATTACTTTCTTCCACAGTGATGATTTACATAACAATACAATGAAGTTTCTTGACGGTTGTCCTTCGATACAACTTGAACAATATTTTGTATAACAAGTCTCACTGGGAACGAATATGGGATTGTCTTTTAAGACAATTTGAGAAATTAGAATCTTTAAAATAATATATTTTTTCAATTATTCCATGAGAACCAAAGTAATAAATACATCGTAAAATTTAAGTTTACACATAACTAAATGAAGTTTCTTGATAGTTGTCTTTGATACAACTCTTTTACAATATTTCAATCATGAAATGAGGGAAAAATAAGTAACCCTACAATGTAGAATATTTAAAGAGTTTCTTAATGGTTGTCTTCAACACAATTCTTACGTTTTAAACATAAGTGGGAAATACTAAAGAGTAGTTTTTTGTGAGACTACTAGAAAGCACACCACTGTCTACAATCATTTAACTTCATAGACTATTCAATAAGTTTCTTGACGGTTGTCTTTAATACAATTTTGTAATACTTTTCGTATTACGTAAACACGTAGAAAACGTTTACTTTGAAGAGAATTTTCAATAAACAGTATTGTACATTGTAACCTCCACGTTCTAAGTGGAACAATAACAATAGTTGTATTAATTCGAAAATATGATGTTGATATCACAATCGAGTGACAAATCCTTACAAGCTGACTATACTTGTATCTTAGTCGAAGACATCGACAAAATTAAAATCGACGTCAGCTAGAACTAGCGGTAGACAGTTAATTGTCAAATTACTTTAAATTACGACACAGTATGTTAACACAGATTGACAGAGGGAGATATAAATATTTTAAACGAGATCAACGTTTGTTACAACTTTAGTCGTTACTATAACATCGAGTTATACCACCTTCATGAAAACATTAAGGACAATTGTGTTTCTTGATGGTTGTATTCGATACAACTTTAGACAATATTCGTATTATATGAACACGAAAGTAACATATTGTTTTGTAAGTGGCAGTTAACCACCAACTGTTTAGAAAATACTGACACATTATGAAATTGTTATAGATTTCATTTCATTTCATTTTATATCATTTATTCTTAACTAACACTTCTGGTGCCTGAATTTAGTGCTTTCTTCTAAGATATTAAACATTATTAAGAAAATTAATTGGTTTTCCAATTTACACTAATGCTATAAATAAATACATGCATTTCAATACAATAACAAGGAGTTTCTTGATGGTTGCATTCGATAGTCGTTAAACATTTGGAAAATGTTTTAATATCTAAATTAATTTACTAATGCAATACTTTGACCATGAAACATGTAGTACTCAGTTAATACTAGCAGGAATCACCATACATATGAAGTATACACTTTATGTATCTCACAGTACACCCAATAAGTTTCTTGACGGTTGTCTTCGACACAACCTAACATGCAACATTCATAGAACATTAACAACCGTAGGGGAAGTGCGCCTGAAGCGGGCACAGTGTCCAATAGAGGGGACTATTGTATTTAAATATATTTCAAAATGTGTGCGTAAACTCCGCCCCATCTAAACTATTACGCTATCTAAGGAGGAGGCGGGGCGCGTGAGGGAACGAACGCCTCTCCTCACACCCCAGCCATCGCGAGAGACACTCCGGGCGTCGGGGATCGCGGGACGATCTCCGGCGGGAGAAGTCATTGGATTGTTATGCCCCCACAAAAAAAAAATCTGCACTATTATCTATTAAAAAAAAAAAAAAATAAAAATTAAAAATTCTTTATTTGAGACAAGAAAAACATACAAAAACAAACAAGTTGAAACGATGATAACAGCAATAGTATTAAACTGTGTCGCAGTTATCAGCGCCCCTTTCCAGGTAAGAAAATAAATTGCACCAGTAACAAAAACCATAGATGCGGAATTTTTTTAGTCTAATTAACAATTTAAAAAGAATCTAATGTAAGTATATTAAGTCTTTGTGTGATTAGATGAGTGGTTGTGTGTATGTGTACTTGTATAATTTGTGTATGTAACACATTCATCTGAATGTGTTTGTGTGTGTGTGTATTATGTGTATGTTAGTGTATGTGTAAGGATGTGTGTGAGTTACAATTCCACTAGTTCTTCTGTTTCGTTATAATTTAATTGTTTTAGCCACATATTTAATTTGATTTTGAGTTTATTTCTAGTTAATGAATAGATATTTATTTCCTTATTTATTCTATTATATATTTTGCAGCTAATGTGTTTAAAGTGTCGGCGTGCCGCTTCAGTTCTGCGAACTGCTATGCCACATACCCTATCAGACCGGCGTTTTGTACTGAAGATACTAGGATCATAGGCAAGCTGGCAATGTTTACGAAGTATGGCTTGAAGTACAAATAATTGTCTTACAGTGAGAACCTGACATAGAGAATACAGAGCCTTTGTTGGGTATCGTATCGGTTTCTTCGCCAGAACCTTAAGTATAGCACGCTGTCCGCGTTCAACTCGTAGCATGGTCGTTTTATGAGTTCCTCCCCATACAACAAGGCAATAACCTAACACCGACTGAGCCAGCGAGAAGTATATTTTAATTAAGCTGTCAAAATCAACTACGGATCTAAGTTTCTTAAAAATATAAATAAGCTTCCTCAGTCGTGTAACTGTGGCATCAATTTGCTGTTTCCATTTAAGATGACTATCCACTAAAATACCCAAGTATTTAACAGTCTGAGTACTATCAAGTTTAGGACAGTCACAGCTTGTGTTTGACGTAGAGGTAGAACAAGTGTGGGCGCGGATCACAAAAGGAGTTGCTGGCTGACTAGAGCTATTTGGAGAAAATACAATGAATTTTGTTTTACTAGTATTTAGGGTTAAGAGATTTTTGGTTAACCATTTCGTTACAGAATTTAGGGCCAGTTCTGAGTTTGTTTGAACCCCACTCCAATCAACACCGTGAATTATTAGAGCTGTGTCATCTGCATAAGTAATAATTTTGCAGTTCGGTATGTTTAACTGACACAGCTCATTCACATATATGAGGAATAGGGTTGGGCCCAGTACACTGCCCTGTGGTACTCCAAAAGTAAGAGATTCTTCGCCACTTATGAAGTTTCCTATCTTAAGGGACTGTTTGCGGCCCGTCAGGTAGCTACAAAACAAATCATATGCAGTACCGCGAATGCCTATGTTATTTAGCTTTGAAAGAAGCATGGGGACAGAGACAGTGTCAAAAGCCTTAGAGAGATCTAAAAATATACCAATAGTTTTATGTTTCTTTTCGAAATTGTCTACAATTGTGTCGGTAAGTTCCAAGACAGCATCATCTGTAGATTTACCACGTCTAAAGCCGAACTGATTTGGTGCTAAGATCTGAAATTTGTCGAGGTATTTAGTAAGTCTAATATTAATTAATTTTTCAAAAATTTTTGAAAGTGTGGAGAGTATTGAGATTGGTCTATAGTTTGAGACACTGTCTCTGTCTCCAGCTTTGTAGATAGGATGAACAACCGCAGTTTTAAAAACAATAGGAAAGGTGCCTGTAGACAGGCATAAGTTAAAAATATGGACAAGGATTGGTATAATTGTATGTCTCGTAGCTTTCACAATAGCAGAAGTAATACCATCAAGACCAGCAGAACTTTTCTCTTTGAGACCCAGAATAATGTTTTCTAGCTCAGTATTGTCAACTTCCAGCAACGTCATTGAATGCAGAGGTGGAGAGTGGGAAGAAATGGGATGCTTATTTGAGGCAAGGTTCTTGTAGAAGTCTGTTTGTTGAATTTTATCCGCTAATAGTCTGCCTATGTTGGAAAAATAGTTATTCGCGCTATCCACCGATTTAGAGGGATTTTCACAGCAATTTAATAGTTCCGAAGCCGTTGTGCTGCTCTGATTAAGGTTTGCGATTTGTTTTATAAGCCGCCACGTATCTTTAGGATCACTCCTAACCCTCTGAAACTCAGCGCGTTCATATTCCCGTCTAACTTTTTTTAAAAGGTTGTTACAAAAGTTGCGATAACGGTGGAAAACCAACTTATATGATTCGTTATCCGGGTTTTTTTTAAACGCACGATACAATTTGTCACGGTGTCGTATACATCTCAGAAGGCCAGGAGTAATCCACGGCTTAATAATACGTTTTTTACTAGGTATGATTGAGACATGGGAGTGAGATTTTATGACAGAGGACATAGTTGACACGAAGTATTTCGCAGCTGAGTCCGGATCTTGAGATTCTAAAATTGACGCAAAATTTGTTTTTTTAATACATTCGACAACCGCGGGGAAATCTATCTTATTAATAGTCTGTTTATGAGCATTCGTCTTAATATTTAGGTTACAGTAAATAACAATTGGTGAATGGTCCGTAATGAGTGAGTCAAGCACAAGAGTGGTGGCAGTGGTATGGGAGCGAAGGATCACATGATCCAGGCAGTTTGAAAGTCTCGTTGGAAAGATATGAGCAGGGAGCATTGCATGAGAAGCCAAAAGTGTCAGGTATTCATCAGCATAGGAATCAGTGCAATTGGGTATAATATTTATATTAAGATCGCCAATTACGGCTACTGTTTTGTATTGTGACAGGCTTGATAACAAAAGATCGAGCCCATTTAAAAACTGTGTCAAATCTCTTTTAGACGGGGACCGATATACGGCGACAAAGGCCGAGTGACCATTTAGCTTGAGTACTAAACAGTTAGCATCGTTAAGTATGGGTTGGTCAACAATAACATTTAAACAGTCGCTTATGTAGACAACCACACCATCATTTTGACTTTTAAATGATGAAGAGTAAGAGGTGTAGCCTTTTATAGAGGGAATTATTTGACATTTACTTAACCAGCATTCACTTAAAACTAGAATATCAGGCAAGTGTGTTAGTCTACTCAAGTATACTAATAGGTTATTGAAATTACAATTTAGACTACGTATATTAGTATGAAAAACTTTAAAATCATGCAATGCACTATTAAAAAATCTTTCACTTATTTCCGGTGAGCACATGTAGCAGTTAGATACAGAAACATTTTCGACTTCGCTTGTTATAGAAGTTAAGTCATCCATTCCACAGAATATTAAAAAACAACAGGGGAAAGAAAAATGGGACATAAGTTACATTATTTACGAAAGCAATAAACGGCTTTCTAGTGTCTTTTATGAAATATCGCTTATAAAGTGTGTTAGAATACGCGAACAACTTAACTGACTGAGTATTTGTAACATAAAGGTAGTGGATTGTATGAGTAGGATAAAGTGGATGATGTGTGAAATGGCTGTAGAGTGTGAAGTGTGTAGTTTGAGTGGCAACAAAGAATAATTTGAATGAATTTTTACAATGAATAAAAAATCTAGGGTAATCATGCAAGAAATATAGAAAAAATGATATAAGAGCTAGATATTCAGCGACGTCTTTTGCTATCATAATGACTAGTCACGCTGTTTTCGTAATCCTTGCTAAGTCTGACTCGTTCTTCACCTGTAAGTGGGGACTACCAGGTCTTTCGCGAACAAAAATCCTCCCATGTGAGACCCAGCAGAATTCAAACTGGTTGGTTTTAGCTGCATCCCTAGCTAGGAAGAAGAGTCTTTTATTCTTGGCTGACAAATTTTCTGATATATAGATACGATTTGCAGGGCCACTTATTTTAAGGTGTTCAGTTGTCAGTTTGAAGTTATTTTTAATATGGTTACGAAATTTTTGCAGAAAATCTTCCTTAAGCAACACTGAGGTAAAATCTACTATAATTGGCTTGACTGCTGGGTCCTTTGCTTTTATCCGAAATACATCTTTGACGTCTCTCGGCTGAATTGTAAGGTTCAGTAATTTACCAGTTTCTATGATAGTATTCAACAGTAAGGACTTCGTTTCAGATTTACAACATGGAATATTACGTATCTCAACACAAGTAGATCGTGCGCTTTGCTCCATACTGTCAAGCTTTCTTTCAAGTTCATTTATATATTTCAAATTTCCTTCACGTTCCGTTTCTAGAACCTTTACTTCTAATTTCAGATCCTCATGTTGTTTAGATAGGAATTCCAAGGAATCACGTATGTCATTTACAACGGAAAACAATTTATCATATTTCTCGTCCTGTTGTTGCTTAAATTCGTGAAACATTTTCCGCATCTCAGACATAAAATGGGTTAAGTTGGTATTTCTAAAAGTAATATTTGGCAAGGATTCTGGTGAATGAGTATCACTGCTTAAGTTAGGTTCAGATGAACTAAGTGGTGTAGCTAGCGCCTGCTCGTTTGAGACAGGCAATGTTGCAGCAGACGTCTTAGACGTTGTCGACTGAGGCGGCGGAGAACGGTTGATCGGCATGTTCGAAAAAAAAGTACTAGGCTGCCAGTAGATTGAAGAGGCAAAGTGCAACTTAATGCGGCAGGGGTCAGCTTATTCTGGTGGCAATCGACAGAATTGAACAAAACTGCTTTCCGTCTGATATAAGTTGACCTCCGGTAAAAAAATATAAGGGGATCCTTCACTCACAACTTGCTTGTGTTTTATCCGTTGCAGCACACAAACGAAGCCGAATCGTGTCACACGTAGTCAGTTAAGTAAGCTTCTTGTAAATATGCGCTCCTAATATTTGCACTGAATTTAAGTGAATGAATTTATGTTTTTACAAATAAAAATAAGGTGTAAATTACTAAAAATGCGTCTAAACTGCTCAGAGGTCCGGAGGGAAGGGGACTTTAACTAACACTACAATGTAGATTATTTAAAGAGTTTCTTAATGGTTGTCTTCGACACAATTCTTATGTTTTAAACATAAGTGGGAAATATTAAAGAGTAGTTGTTTGTGAGACTACAAACTACTTGGAAATACTGAGTAATTAAATCCATATTTGACCATCGTTTATGTATACATCAAGTTTACGCTGACAATACGTGAGACAAAATTGACTCTTGTTCTATGAGTTCTAGTTTCGTACCTCAAAGCGATATGATCAAATTGAATGATATATTTAATGCTTCATATATCGACGCACACAATTAGAACATTTGTGGTTTTGAGACACAGACAGAGGACAACATGTATAGTATGTATATGTAACATGTATGTATATGTAGTAGGTGTCATGTAGGGTGACACGGACTGTTCATTCCTTGGCCAGTCTGTTGTATACACTATACAAAGAGTGTTTGACGGTTGTCTTCAAAACAACTCTGATATACTTCCGTGTTAATACGAATGAAGACATTTTTGAGACTTAATATATCGATTCAATGTTTAAGTACTAATTACCAATCGTCCATATTGGAAATATTGTCAGTCTGGCAAGTATTCATATAGCAGACCGGCTCCTGAATCTAAAAAAATATCGACGTAAATATGACGTAACCACTTATTGAGCATGTATAAACATCGACACACACAGCTAGAACTAGCAGACTCCCCGTGTACTAAACTGACTTGTTGCACAGTGGTACAACAGCAACAAGTAATGAAACTGTACTCTATACACTCGAGGCAGAAGCAATCGCCATCAGCTATATCGGAGCTGTCAGTAAACGGGAACACTACATTGTAAGAACTGCTGAACATTAAGTAAATACCAATAAATTCTTAATAACTAACTTAATATTTGGGTTCCAGTCAACGAGAACAAGTTTCTTGACGGTTGTCTTCGATACAACTTGTAAAGTTTCGTATTATTTAAATACGGAGGAAACATTTGAGACTGCAAACTAATTGCAGGTACTGACTAGGCCATGTCAGTCTGAAACATCCGTGGAACTTGTATATTTCATTATCAGTTTAAATGTTGATAAGAATAATCACGTGGAACGACAAATGGTACTAAGTGTTCCCACTTAGTTATTTTTGATTCGTTAATTGTTGATTCCTGAAATTGTGAGGACACAAAACATTCGTCTGTATATATTTGTCAGACTTAGAGACGAGCTCAACACTTGACTTGAAAGAAAATGCTTTCTCAACTAGTTTCTTGGCGGTTGTTCTCCGATAAACATGTAACATAAATATTTTAATCATGAAATATGTAGCGACCATTACATAAGTAGCTGTACATGGCACTACAAACTACTTGGAAATACTGAGTAAGTCTCAGCGGACGACAAAATAAAGAAAGGCGCCCCGCCTTGTGAGACATGGAACATTTATTTAGTTGGATAAACTAGCAACATCCAATTATAATAAATATACACTTGAAATATTGAAATACAACATAGAACGACAACTGCCGCCTTAAGTGAGGAAATCGTAGTTTATATAATTTGAAATGTTGACAATTGAAACATGGACTGTCCACGTAGAATACGAAAAACTGAATGTTCAACAGTTTTACTCTCACCAAAAGCGAACGGAAAAACATAGATGAAGACAATATAATTCACGCGACAAATATCGACGCACACAATTAGAACAAGTACGGTTGATGGTTTATCTATATTTAGCACTTTAACTTTCGCCACTGGCGTCTCAAGTGGGGAACGTTTGTTTGTTTAAAGCCTCAATACTATGTGGATACCAAAGTTATGAACTGGTTTCAACAATGAGTTTCTTGACGGTTGTCTTCGATGCAATCCTTACATTTCGTTCCAATACTAGTAAGTACCTATTTATAAGACTATAAACTACTCGGTAGTTCTGAGTAAGTATTCAACATCACTTGGTGAAAGTGACACAATATTATTCATAAACACTACACAGTCACAATGAAAACTGAACATTGGAACTACAAGTAGTCGTAAAATGTGGATATCGTGGAATGATAATTATATGAAGAAACATTATTCTATATGTCGGCACGTAGGTACCCGCTGTATCACTAATGCAAGCGTGACATGATCAAGCGCCAGTAAAATTCCAGCTTTGGCAGATATTTAGGCATAATCAGCAGTTTCTTGACGGTTGTGCTTCGATACATGTTCGAGCAGTGTATGTCACCACATACTACTTGGACAAACTGACTAGATAGCGCACAATGCGCGTATATATGGGGCTGCCTGTAGAAACATGTTACATAGTATATAATAATATCCAATGTATATTACTTTGTATATACGAATACTGCACATACAACGATCACTTCAATGGCGTCCTAAGAAAATGCTAGTTTATGAACACACTGATCCATAATATATGACCATGCCACCGTTTTACTTGAACTGCTATAAAATCTTCAACATTACCAAAATCTTTCATCTCATAGATTTGACAATAAGTTTCTTGACGGTTGTCTTCGATACAACTCTTGTTTAATATACCAATTACGAAACAAGGGGAGAATATTACTTGAAAATACTGATTGAGTCAACCTCATCGGGCACCATATGTGATATGGGCCTCGTTGAACAAATTCATTGGAGTTCCAACGTTTGGGGAAACAGTTGTTTGTTCACAATATATTAATATTGGCATTTATTAATTGAATATTAATATCAATATGGCGAACTGGACAAAATGTAAAGATCAAAATAATTACTTAGATAAGACAATATAATTCACGCGACAAACATCGACGCACACAACTAGAACAAACTAGTCTGTCGCTACACTACTCAACGTTTCTTACTGGTTGTCTTCGCTACAACTTTAATAAATACAATATATTTATGTCGCACGTAATTACGACAAAGACAAAGCGGGGAATCTTTGTAACTATAATCCTTTTCGGAATAATGTTGCTGTACGTATATAATGGCAATACAAAACGTTTCTTGACGGTTGTCTTTGACAAAGACCTTTTTCATATTACACACATGAAATATTGAGAGTTGGAACATAGATATTCTGTGTATAACGGCCACTTTAGTATCGTTCTAAGTGGGGAAATTGTCGTTGTACCTATATCGCATCAAGACTTTCCTAGAAATGATGACCGATGTATCTCGTATAGTAACAACATATAGACAGAAACAATACAGACAATATAATTCATACGACATATATCGACGCACACACAAGTTCGTATATAGTGAACATTTGCCATAGTAGCAGGCAGTAATATTGTCTCTGAGACATGGAACAATGCACTGGTTCTGATGGAGAGTAAATGAAATTAGATGTGGTAGTACATTTTGAACATTTCAAAGATTATATTAAGTTTCTTGACGGTTGTCTTCGATACAACGTTGACAGAACATATAGTACCTAGCTGTGTATGTGGCTACACACCGCTGTGGAATACTGACTAGGTAAGTCTCATGTCTACACAAGTAAGAGTATTATTGCCTTTTCAAAGGCAGAATATAAAACAATTATTGTAATCATTGTAACATGGATACTCCACGTAGAACGACTACGAAAATGACCATTTATTTGCCTTAGTATTAGACTTAGAAAAAATGGTTTCTCAACCAGTTTCTTGGCGGTTGTTATTCGATAAACAAGTAATATAAACATTTTAATCATGAACTATGTAGCGATCATTACATAAGTAGCTGTACATGCCACTACAAACTACTTGGAAATACTGAGTAAGTCTCAGCGGACGAGAGAATGAAGATAATCAACAAAGATAGATGAAGACAATATAATTCACGCGACAAATATCGACGCACACAATTAGAACAAGTACGGTTGATGGTTTATCTATATTTAGCACTTTAACTTTCGCCACTGGCGTCCTAAGTGGGGAACGTTTGTTTGTCTATAGCCCCCAATAACATGTAGAGAGGTCCACATTAAAGTTTCGATAAAACTTTATACAATACTTCAGGAATAGTACTAAATAAATAAATATTGCGATTTACACAACGCATTTGAAGAGCGTCTAGATTTAACTAAACTTGTAAACTGGTTTCATCAATGAGTTTCTTGACGGTTGTCTTCGATACAAGACTGATAAATACTTCGTATTATGTAAACACAGAATGCATGTGTGCCTTACCTTAAGGCATTTGGAGACATTTACAATTTCAATATTGATTTAGAACAATCGATGTGAATATTATCGAGCGCCTGAATGTACAGATACAGATCCCTCCATAGACAAGGAATGTTTCAATATTTAATCCTAAGTTCTTTATCCAATAGATAATCAGATTGTAGTTCCACATAGGACGACACTTTAATAACATTTAAA
Source organism: Spodoptera frugiperda (assembly GCF_023101765.2). Taxonomy (NCBI): domain Eukaryota; kingdom Metazoa; phylum Arthropoda; class Insecta; order Lepidoptera; family Noctuidae; genus Spodoptera; species Spodoptera frugiperda. Next base: position 4,627,135 of record NC_064230.1, read on the forward strand.
GTGCGGTGACAGTACACATCGCCTCCTGTGTGGAGTCTAATGTTAATACATTCATATTGGAATACAAACGATTCAATGTGTGGACAAAATTAGTTTTGTATGATAACAAAACTGACAAATGCTAATGATACGACCTCTTTACAATGCACACTACGAATGCCACATTTGCTACAATGCTTGCGTACGTCAGCGCAATGATGGAATAAACTATGTTACATAAAATACAGTATTGAAGCCTAATAAACAAATTAAGATACGAACCTCATATATCCCATAGTCTATCCAACAAGTTTCTTGATGGTTGTCTTCGATACAACGCTAACAATATTTTGTACAATAAGCCTCATTGTGGCTGAATGCGACATTGAAAGTGAGATGTAAAACTCTTGATAATGCCACGGAGTACCGTGGAGAATAATTCAATATTCAAAACAAATGAATATTGTGAAAGTCATGAACAACTACAAATAGTTGTAAGTGGGGAAATAGTAGTTTTATATCGCGTCAATATGTTCACAGAATACACGATACACAACGCACGACTAGAACGAGAACACATCACATGTGACTGCAACTTGTGTGCAAGCCACGCCGCGTGCAAGCAAACAATTACATCGACATGGAATGGTTTCAATGTTTCTTGTCAGTTGTCTTCTATACAACGCTATTACAACATTACAGTCTTGTAAGAAGTAGAAAATATTAGTAAGTAGCAGTCTATGAGGTGACAAACTACATACTTGGAAATACTGATTGTAAATCAGTTGTTTAATAATTGAGTTACAAACATTACAACACCCAATTGACGGGTTTAGCAACAAAGTTTCTTGACGGTTGTTCTTTGATACAACTCTCAGACAAAACGTTGAACATGAAATGTGTGAGAAATATATGTAAGTAGCTGTACATGGAGCTACAAGCTACTTGGAAATACTGAATGAGTAAATAGCATCAGGAGGTGCTCGACCACCTCGAGTATCTTGACTAGGTTTTACATTTCATAGAAGTACGAAGAAGTTTCTTGACGGTTGTCCTTCACAGAACTCTTTTACGACATTTCAATCATGAAATGTGTAGGAAATATATATAGCGAACCGTGATACATGGAATACAAGGAGTAATATCGATGCACACGGAAATACTCCATAGTGTGGTCGGACCAATAGCTGCGTTATGCTGTCGCGTAGAACGATACATAGTACATCTAGTAGAGACATTGTTGTCTGGTTTAGAAACCGCTTATACAAGAATCTTGATCTTGAACGATTGGATGTATACAGAGTATAATATAGTTTCTTGACGGTCGTCTTCGATACAAGGTTGATCGAACATAATGGTACTAAGAAGTGACAGTTATTTCAAACACCTATGTACAAAATATATACCAAAGCTCATGGCCTTGGATCATCAAACCATGAAAATGCTCAAGAAAATAAGTGACTCATAGTCAAATACTCAAAGGTCACTCAATTTTACGACACTCTCAAATATAGTTTTGTCCTTAGAAATTCTTTGTAAATGAAAGAGATTTAAGTACAACTTAAATTTGAGTACCGTTTCAGTATTCGGGCGTAAGTCAGACTGAAGTCACAACATTCACGTAACAAATATCGACGCACACAATCAGAACAAACACAAAGCCCTGTAAGTAGCTGTTTATGAGATTACAAGCTACTTGGACATACTGAGTGAGTGAACCTCATCAGACACATTGTGAGACATGGAACATTTAGTGAATTCAATATTAATACATGTTTCTGTATCGATGCAAATATTATGTTACATTGTCACATGGACTATCCACGTTGGATGACCGCTGCAATGACTGACACTATGAATTATAGTGATTATAATATCGTAACCAGAAATGGATATGTCGCAGTAAGATACATGAAACCGTGGCTTCGTCTATAAGACGCATACAAGACTGTGGATTTTTAACGTTATATTTCACAAACTATGCATTTAGTTTCTTGACGGTTGTCTTCGATACAATCCTTACATTTCGTTCCAATACTAGTTAGTACCTATTTATAAGATTACATACTACTCGGTAGTTCTGAGTGAGTATTTTTTTTTTATTCGACAAAAACTAATGGTATTCAACATCACTTTGTGAAAGTGACACAATATTATTCATAAACCTATACACTTCATTGTAACATGGATACTCCACGTAGAACGACCACTATAATGACGTCATAAGTGGGGAAACAGTTATTTTATAAACTGTGTAGGAGCAATATCTGCCCGGGTGTCATCACTGCGAAGACCGCCCGGAGGACACGGTGGAACACACGGTTGCGGTCTGCCCTGCGTGGGCTGAACACCGCCGTGCCCTCAGGGAAGTGATCGGCGACGGCGACCTCTCGCGTCCGGCTTTGGTTCAAGCCATGGTGCGGAGCGAGGGGGACTGGGATGCCGTCTCCTCCTTCTGCGAAGCAGTCATGCTAGTTAAGGAGGAGGCGGGACGCGTGAGGGAACGAACTTCCTTACGCCCCAGCCGACGCGAAAGACACTCCGGGCGTCGGGGATCGCGTGACGATCTCCGGCCACCGTAAGTGCGGGTCTGCGGACGGCGAGCAAGGGTAGCTCGCCGCCCGACCAGAACCAGACCCGTGCGTGCGGCGCGTTGCGTTCCGCGCGCGCCTTAAAGAGCCATCAGACCACCACAGATGGGGCCCAGTAGGGCTGATGCTTAATCCGGAGCTGCGGACAACCTAGCGGGTTTACCGGGGCTCCGGCTCGACAAGCAGGAGTAGGAACGGGGTGGTTTTTAGTCAGTAAGAGTCTGACACTCCCTCTCGCTTTGCCCTGGCGAGAGAAGTCATTGGATGATTTTCCCCCCTGAAAAAAAAAAAAAGGAGCAATATCTCATTATTGACAATTGTAGCTGAATGAGCTTTGTAACACACTGTGCGTTTCATTTCATTGCGTTTTGCCATAAAGTGGTAAAGTAGTAATCATGAATTAACAATATGGAAACATCAATATTGTTTGTATGTGTGTGTACGCAATGTATGCAAGGAGTTATGTAGTATTATTCAGGTACTATACCTCAAGGCTCAATATCTATATATATGTTATGTATTGTTCTAAATCATTGCACTAAACATCGACACACACAGCTAGAACAAGCACACACCCCGTGCACTGAACTTGCTGGTAGAACATTGGTATATTGTATTGGTAAGTTAAACACATTAACTATATTGGAAATTATGTTTAATTCGTGAGAAATATACAATGACCACGTAGAACGAGAAACAGTTGTAAGTGAAGAAATTATTGTTTTACATCTCCTCTTGAGGTCCCAGAATAAGACGATACCAGTATTCTTATGGAACACTGTTTGTATCACATTAATGAACACAATATTGTCACGTTTGACTGATGTATAAAGTTACAAATACGCTTCATGCACATTTCATGGGAAGATGATATATTTATTACAACAAGGCATTGCAATTAAAGAGGCGTTATGTAGAGAAAAAACGATACAATCTGATTGAACTGCTAGACTGGCCAAAGAGTTTCTTGACGGTTGTCTTCGATACAATTGTATGCTTGAATGTATTTACGACATGGAATATAACACATGATTATTGATTATTTAAATTTCAATATAAAATATTCCTGAGAAACATATTATTTGCGCACACAATGCAACAATACTGACCGCACTCTTAAACTGTGAAGAGACAATTGCAAGTCTTTGTGTCGCGAAGTTTAATTTCCAAACAGTTTCTTGACGGTTGTCTTTTATACAACTTTAGAAAATATCCACATTATGTAAATACGAAGGAAACATGTAAGTAGCTGTCTATAGCAATACAAGCTCTATACATGGAAATACTGATTACGTACATCTCATTGGACACGTATAATGATAATGTAAGGGCGTGCTTCACAATATCTGAACAGCCACGAAACCAGACCGATAACTAACTTCATCATCATCATCATCAGCCTATAGCAGTCCACTGCTGGACATAGGCCTCCCCAATTGTTCGCCACTTTGCTCTATCACTCGCGACACCAACTTAGACAGAGATAATATTATTCACGCGACAAATATCGACGCACACATTAGAATAATCACGAAGCTTGTTTAATCAGATAGAGCACAAAATGATTGTTTTATTTGTTGTATTTCTTGTTCAGTATGTTGCACAGACTAACTCGACTAAAGACAAGAGACTTACTCGACGGTTGTATTCCGATACACATCTTATACAACACTTTGATCATGAAATATGTAGGAATCTACAAGTAGCTGGACATGACTCCACAAACTACTTGGGAATACTAAGACACATCGGGCCACTGAGTGAGGAAATGTGCCCCAAACGTTTTCAATATTAATTCACATGTTTATAACATAAAATAGAAATGTCACGTAGAATAGTTTTTGAATGTAACAATAGTTAGTCCTTAATAGTTTCCGGACACGAGTTTCTTGACGGTTGTTCCTCGACAGAACTCATATACAATACTGGTAAGACAAATATCGACGCACACAGTTAGAACAAGCACGGCGGACGGTACATTGTTAAATAACTTTGAATAAGTGGGAAGTTACAAATATTCTTGTAGTCTGAATATTCGTATTTGTATACATTCTCTGCGTATATGTATAGCTATGTAACATGTTTATATAAAGATGTCACGAATGTATTTGTAGTTTCTTGACGGTTGTCTTCTATACAACGCTTTTACAATATTATTATATCAAACATGAAAGAAGTAGAAAATATTTGTATGTATAATAGCAGTGTATGAGGTGACAAACTACATACTTGGAAATACTGATTGAGTAAACCTCATCGGACATCATCTGACACCTTTAAGGTAACCTTTAATAAACCATTACATTTGCTAACTTTTGATAACTTCAGTAACAGGACATATCTCTCATCTATTCCTATTCTTACATCACATAGTTTCTTGCTGGTTGTCTTCGATACAAAACTGAGGTGCGAGGCTTGGTCTTGTTTACAGAATGTTTTTGATGTATAATGTTTACTTGTTCTTAAACGTTGCAAGGAATATTCCCTAGTACTTAGTAAGTGTCAAGTATACAGGGTTGTCAAGTTCGAGTAAAATTCAATGTTTGAGACCATACAACAAACGACACAGTACCTTTATCAAAACCAAGTTCAATGAACTTTCATTGTCTGTCATGAAAGTAACTACCTACAATCTTTGTGAATGGTGGACAATTGACAACATTAAGGACAATTGTGTTTCTTGATGGTTGTATTCGATACAACTTTAGACAATATTCGTATTATAATATGAACACGAAAGTAACAAATTATTGTTTTGTAAGTTGTAGTTACCTACCAACTGTTTAGATATACTGACACATTATGTAATTGTTATAGATTTCATTAATATGTGCAGAAATAGTAGTAAATTCATAATATATCATTTATTCTTAACCAACACCTCTGGTGCCTGAATGTAGTGCTTCCTTCTAAGACATGAAACATTATTTAGAAAATTCATTGGTTGTACAGTTATGATTGATCCAACAATGAAGAACAAAGAGTATATTTGTCGGGAATAATCCCGATCCGATTAAACAAATATTGTTTTACTAATGAAGAAATAAACTTGCCTGCTAGCTTCACGAACTAATGAGCTTTTTGACGGTTGTCTTCGATACAAGGTTGTTCGAACATAATGGTACTAAGAGGTGACAGTTATTTCAAACATCTGCTTAACTTCGATAATTTGAGGATTAGAATCCCAAAAAAATAACTACATCATAGTTAAATAATCGAGGACAAGGGAGTTTCTTGACGGTTGTATTCAATACAAATGTATGCTTGAATGTGTTTACCCTTGTCTGTCAGTGCTATAATGTTTTAGTTTTAATTCACTGCGGTTGTCTTATTGGACAAGCGGTGTCAACCTAGCTGATACTATCGTCTGAACAATGTTTCAAATACAATCGAGTTTCTTGACGGATTTTCTTCGGTATACACGGTCGGCGATAACGACAAACCGAAGGTTCAACAAATGTAGTTTCTTGACAATCGTCTTTGTCAATACTTGGACAAATATATCGTATCAACAAGCTACATAGTCACAAACACTGATTGAGTAAACCTCATCGGACACCTTACGTGACGTAATGGAAACAATCTAGACAATGTTCAATATTTAATACATATTGATATATCACATTGAGTATTTAACAAACGTGAGGCCTTTGGATTCAGGACATGAACATGGAAACATTAAATACAATATAATTCACGCGACAAATATCGACGCACACAATTAGAACAAGCGCGGTTGTCACTAGCACATTAGTTGACTGTCTTCGACACAACTTTATATATGTTGTCTTCGCTACAACTCTCTTACAATATTTCAAATGAGAGGAAAATATTTGTAAGTAGTAGTCTACAAGGTGACAGACTACACACTTGGAAGTAGGTACTGATTGAGTACCTTATCGGGAAAATTCATTGAATTTCCAAAATTTACTGTCCACTTACAACACAGACAAAGACAAAGCGAGGAATGCTTTATAACTGTAATCCTATTTGGGGTACAACACAAATCCATAATATTATTATGTATATTGGCAATACAAAACGTTTCTTGACAGTGGTCTTCGATACAACTTTAATTCACGTATTAGTTAAATACGTGAAACATTATTTAGCAAATTCATATATTTTAAGTCAATAATGTGAATGTGCTAACACACTCATTAAAACATTGAGCACAGATTAGAAAGACAGTGCAGTGAATGCACCATAATGTTCTAAGAGTCATTTTGAGTATATTTTGATTAGTGGAGTTTCATGCTGGCTGTATTCGATACAACATTAGAAAATGTTCGTATTACATGAATACGAAGGAAATATTAGTTAGTAGTCCTTTATTAGACCACCAACTATTCGGATATAGGAACATAATTATCAACATGCCACATTAAACCAGTTAATATAACACATGGGATACAATTTCAATTTCAAATTATAATCAGAATCGCAAACAGTGACATGATATCGTGGGAATTACCAATCGTTCATATTGGAAATACTGTCAGTCTGGCAAGTATTAATATAGCAGACCGGCCCCCATATAAGAAAAACAAAGGCGAATATGACGTAACCACTTATTGAGCATGTATAAACATCGACACACACAGCTAGAACTAGCAGACTCCCCGTGTACTAAACTGACTTGTTGCACAGTGGTACAACAGCAACAAGTAATGAAACTGTACTCTATACACTCGAGGCAGAAGCAATCGCCATCAGCTATATCGGAGCTGTCAGTAAACGGGAACACTACATTGTAAGAACTGCTGAACATTAAGTAAATACCGACGAGTCAGTAATTACAGCCATAATAAATAGACAAGTATTGTTCTACTGTGGTTCTTTTAACCAAAAAAAGTGGGAAACGATATTTAGGTACTCCAGTTGACGAGAACTAGTTTCTTGACGATTGTCTTAAGTTTCGTATTATTTAAATACGTAGGAAACATTTGAGACTGCAAACTAATTGCAGGTACTGACTAGGTCATGTCAGTCTGAAACATCCGTAGAACTTGTATATTTCATTATCAGTTTAAATATTGATAGGAATGACCACGTACTAGTAGAACCATTAGCTGACTTTTAGAGAATTAAAAGAAGGCATGCGCAAACATTGTAAACATCGACACACACAGCTAGAACAAGCACACACCCCGTGCACTGAACTTGCTGGTAGAACATTGTACTAGACGTTGTACTAACGTTAGCACTTGTCGTAGTAAACAGAGCACACGAGTGACTCCACTCGTACAATAAGTCTCATCACACCTGCATGTGGCATTGGAAGTGAGACGTGGAACGTTTAATGACGTCATAACCAGGGAAACTCGTGTTTATTTTCACATTGACATGTTCCTTGTCTAAGAAATATATAAAGACAATATAATTCACGCGACATATATCGACGCACACATTAGAACAAGCGCGGTTGTCACTAGCACATTGCTTGACTGTCTTCGACACAACTTTGTATATTTACGTAACCACTTGCACATACTGACTAGGTAAGTCTCAATGCGCCCGAATGCGGGCACGACTTCTGAGACAAGAAACATTTCACACATCCATACATTGTGTTTGTATTTATACTCCTTTATGGAGAAATACTACCGACTGCAGTATTTTGGAACTTTAGCCGCTGATCATGCGAAAGCACGCGCAAAATATGTTTCTAGATATAGACACATACAGTAATAGAAAACATTTTTGGAAATGACTGTAATATCAATATAGACTATATTTGTTACATGGACATACGCAGATACATAAGTTTCTTGACGGTTGTGTTCAATACGATACAACTCTCTTACAATATTTCAAATGAGAGGAAAACACACTTGGAAGTAGGTACTGATTGAGTACCTTATCGGGAAAATTCATTGAATTTTCAAAATTTACTGTCCACTTACAACACAGACAAAGACAATGCGGAGAATGCTTCATAACTATACTCCTATTTGGAATAATGTTGCTGTACGTACATATATAATGGCAATACAAAACGTTTCTTGACGGTTGTCTTTGATGTAACATATTTTATCTTAATACATATTTCATATCACATGAAATACTGAAAAGGATATCTTGTGTAGAACGACCGTAGAGCAGCATCCTCCTCCTCAGTCGTACATTCTTGACAGAATGCTCGTGGTTGACAATGATGCATTTTCCCTGGATATCGTAGCTCTCGCGATGCACCTCCACTTGTTAATGTCTTCACCCGTAACCCTGGTCACGGGTTCCGCGTTATACCCCGCAGGACTGGGTCCCTGCTGAACTTTGCCATCTACACACTCCGGCCTACTGAAGTGTAAGATGCCCACCCCCGCGACATGGACGCGCCAGACAGGAATTGCCCAAGTGAAGAGTAGAGAAGGTGACTCTACTCCCCCCAGGGCCGAGTTAATGGGCGTGTATTATCCCACACCCAAAGGCTTAACACTACCACTACTACAAATATAAATAAAACAACATTCAGTTGTTGTATCTTGTAAATATTAATTCTAGAATACATTTATGTACTCGCCATTACAGGGAATTTTGTCTGTATGAAATATATTTTATTTAAAAGATACATCAACATTACACAGTTCATCATTCCAATACAAATATAAAACAATTGATGTCATGTCAATGACGTCAGAGCCGAAATGACAAGGACAGAAACATGTATGTTATTGTTGTCTCTTTTTAATGGAGATGTAGAATTACCTTTAGTCTCTAGCGATGATTTACATAACAGTACAATGAAGTTTCTTGATAGTTGTCTTCGATACAACTCTTTTACAATATTTCAATCATGAAATGAGGGAAAATATTCAAGTAACCCTACAATGTAGATTATTTAAAGAGTTCCTTAATGGTTGTCTTCGACACAATTCTTATGTTTTAAACATAAGTGGGATATATCAAAGTGTAGTTGTTTGTGAGACTACAAACTACTTGGAAATACCGAGTTATATAATATGGAATACTTTAATATTGCAGGACAACCAATGAAAGCATAATTATAATTGACTCTTGTTCTAGGATAACGAGTTTCTTGACGGTTGTCTTTGATGTAACTCTTACAAGAGTGTCGGAACTACAATGTTCCACTTTACTTGTGAACATACATTATTGCTTACTTCGTTCGTTATTGAAATAAAATATTTCGAGAGACATTTCACAATTGTCGAAATATTGTTACAGCATTAAGTATTGGTACCTATATCAACTGGTTTCTTGCCGGTTGTCCTCGATACAAGTATGACACGTGTTTCATACAATAGAACTAATATGTTCACAGGAAACATTCAGTACAATTTAATATATATTTCAATGGAATATTTGTCGGGATTAATCCCGATTAAAGTCAAATATATTGCTTTACTAATGAAGAAGTAAACTTGTCTGCTATCTTCACGATCTAATGAGTTTCTTGACGGTTGTCTTCGATACAACGCTTTTACAATATTTCAATCACGAATTAAGTAGAAACATATTTTGTAGTTGCAGTGAGGTAACAAGCTACATAATTCGGAAATACCGATGGGGTACACCGCATCGGGCACATTATGCCACATTCCCACTTCATACATTTTTTAATAAATTCATTAACAACATTAAATATTGTTATTTGAAACATGGATACACCATGTAGACCGACAATGTGATGACGTCATAAATAGAGAAACAGTTGCTTGTTCTGAACAAGCTCCTGTATGGAGAAATACTATCGAATACATTAGTATCGGGATACAAAGATATTAATTTACTGCTAAAGTGTATTTGGCAAAACAATTGACGAAGAAAAGTTAACATTTACAAAGACAATATAATTCACGCGACATAATATCGACGCACACATTAGAACAAGCGCGGTTGTCACTAGCACATTGCTTGACTGTTGTCTTCGATACAACTTTGGAATTATTCGTCCTACGCAATTATGAAGAAATCATTACATCACACAACGGAACAATATTGACGTAAATGCCATTTCATGAAATACAAAATTGCGTGTCTTCGTGTCGCGAAGTTTAATTTCCAAACAGTTTCTTGACGGTTGTCTTTTATACAACTTTAGAAAATATCAACATTATGTAAATACGAAGGAAACATGTAAGTAGCTGTCTATAGCAACACAAGCTCTATACATGGAAATACTGATTACGTACATCTCATCTGACACCTTTAAGGTAACGTTTAATAAACCATTACATTTGATCACTTTTGATAACTTCAGTAACAGGACATATCTCTCATCTATTCCTATTCTTACATCACATAGTTTCTTGCTGGTTGTTTTCGATACAAAACTGAGGTGCGAGGCTTGGTCTTGTTTACAGAATGTTTTTGATGTATGTATAATGTTTACTTGTACTTAAACGTTGCAAGGAACATTCCCTAGTACTGAGTAAGTACCAAGTATACAGGGTGTCAAGTTCGAGTAAAATTCATCCTTTATCAAAACCAAGTTCAATGAACTTTCATTGTCTGTCATGAAAGTAACTACCTACAATCTTTGTGAATAGTGGACAATTGACAACATTAAGGACAATTGTGTTTCTTGATGGTTGTATTCGATACAACTTTAGACAATATTCGTATTATATGAACACGAAAGTAACATATTATTTTGTAAGTGGCAGTTAACTACCAACTGTTTAGAAATACTGACACATTATGTAATTGTTATAGATTTCATTTCAATTTCTATCATTTATTCTTAACTAACACCTCTGGTGCCCGAATGTAGTGCTTCCTTCTAAGACACGATGCATTATTTAGAAAATTTTAGAAAATTCATTGGTTTTACAGTTATGTTTGATCCAACAATAAAGAACAAAGAGTATATTTGTCGGGAATAATCCCGATCCGATTAAACAAATATTGTTTTACTAATGAAGAAGTAAACTTGTCTGCTAGCTTCACGAACTAATGAGTTTCTTGACGGTTGTCTTCGATACAAGGTTGATCGAACATAATGGTACTAAGAGGTGACAGTTATTTCAAACATCTGCTTAATTTCGATAATTTGAGGATTAGAATCCCAAAAAAATAACAACATCATAGTTAAATAATCGGGGACAAGGGAGTTTCTTGACGGTTGTATTCAATACAAATGTATGCTTGAATGTGTTTACCCTTGTCTGTCAGTGCTATAATGTTTTAGTTTTAATTCACTGCGGTTGTCTTATTGGACAAGCTGTGTCAACCTAGCTGATACTATCGTCTGAACAATGTTTCAAATACAATCGAGTTTCTTGACGGTTTTTCTTCGGTACACACGGTCGGCGATAACGACAAACCGAAGGTTCAACAAATGTAGTTTCTTGACAATTGTCTTTGACAATACTTGGACAAATATATCGTATCTACAAGCTACATAGTCACAAACACTGATTGAGTAAACCTCATCGGACACCTTACGTGACGTAATGGAAACAATCTTTTTTTTTTTTTTTTTTTCTTTTAAAGAAACGTTGCCCCACATTAGGATTATCTCCTGTGTCGTGGGTGCGTTTACAAACATACAAGTTCACATGCACATGATACCCAGACCCGAAACAACAATTTGTGGATCACACAAAGAGTTGCTCCGTGCGGGAATCGAACCCGCTACCCGTTGCGCGGCAGCCAGTTGCCCAGCCACCGCACCAACCGTGCAGTCTATGCTATCTATGCAATGTTCAATATTTAATACATATTGATATATCACATTGAGTATTTAACAAACGTGAGGCCTTTGGACACAAGCCCTTATCGTACAAACTTCATTAGATTTAATACAATATAATTCACGCGACAAATATCGACACACACAATTAGAACAAGCGCGGTTGGCACTAGCACATTGCTTGACTGTCTTCGACACAACTTTGTATATGTTGTCTTCGATACAACTCTCTTACAGTAGTTCAAACGAGATGAAAATATTTATAAGTAGTAGACTACAAGGTGACAGACTACACACTTGGAAGTAGGTACTGATTGAGTATCTTATCGGGAAAATTAATTGAATTTCCAAAATTTACTGTCCACTTACAACACAGACAAAGACAAAGCGAGGAATGCTTTATAACTGTAATCCTATTTGGGGTACAACACAAATCCATAATATTATTATGTATATTGGCAATACAAAACGTTTCTTGACAGTGGTCTTCGATACAACTTTAATTCACGTATTAGTTAAATACGTGAAACATTATTTAGCAAATTCATATATTTTAAGTCAATAATGTGAAAGTGTTAATACACTCATTAAAACATTGAGCACAGATTAGAAAGACAGTGCAGTGAATGCACCATAATGTTCTAAGAGTCATTTTGAGTATATTTTGATTAGTGGAGTTTCATGCTGGCTGTATTCGATACAACATTAGAAAATGTTCGTATTACATGAATACGAAGGAAATATTAGTTAGTAGGAAATATTAATCAGTGATTGATATCGTGGGAATTACCAATCATCCATATTGGAAATACTGTCAGTCGGACAAGAATTAATTTAGCAGACCGGCTCCGGAATGTGAAAAAAAAATATCAACGTAAATATGACGTAACCACTTATTCAGCATGTATAAACATCGACACACACAGCTAGAACTAGCAGACTCCCCGTGTACTAAACTGACTTGTTGCACAGTGGTACAACAGCAACAAGTAATGAAACTGTACTCTATACACTCGAGGCAGAAGCAATCGCCATCAGTTATATCGGAGCTGTCAGTAAACGGGAACACTACATTGTAAGAACTGCTGAACATTAAGTAAATACCGACGAGTCAGTAATTACAACCATAATAAATAGACAAGTATTGTTCTATTGTGGTTCTTTTAACCAAAAAAAGTGGGAAACGATATTTAGGTACTCCAGTCGACGAGAATTAGTTTCTTGACGGTTGTCTTCGATACAACTTGTAAAGTTTCGTATTATTTAAATACGTAGGAAACATTTGAGACTGCAAACTAATTGCAGGTACTGACTAGGTCATGTCAGTCTGAAACATCCGTGGAACTTGTATATTTCATTATCAGTTTAAATATTGATAGGAATGACCACGCGAAACGACATTTTTTATTATATACAAATAAATGATCTGTTTGTAGTCGGATGGTAACAAAATAAGAGGGGAAACTTAAGTACACTCATAATCACTCAATAAGTTTCTTGATAGTTGTCTTTCGATACATATTACTGTATTACATGAAATGTTGAGATATTACACATGGATATTCCGGAATGAGGACTTTAATGGCGTAGCTTACACCATCCGTCATAAGGCATTGAAAACAGTTGTCTTCAATACAACGCTTTTACAATATTTCAAACATAAAATGAAGGAAACATTGTAAGTAGCAGTTTATGCCACTATAGTACTATAAACTACTTGGACATACAAAGTCAGTCTCATCGAGCGCCTGAATGCGGAGTTGAGACGTGGAATATTTCAAACATCATACAATTTCAATTACTCTCCTAGAGACGTCATATCTGACCACCTTCATCACAACATTAAGGTCAATTGTGTTTCTTGATGGTTGTATTCGATACAACTTTAGACAATATTCGTATTATATGAACACGAAAGTAACACATTATTTTGTAAGTGGCAGTTAACTACCAACTGTTTAGAAATACTGACACATTATGTAATTGTTATAGATTTTAACTACATGTGCAAAAAAGTTAGACTGAAGTCACAACATTCACGTAACAAATATCGACGCACACAATCAGAACAAACACAAAGCCCTGTAAGTAGCTGTTTATGAGATTACAAGCTACTTGGACATACTGATTTATAAACACCACATTGTGTGTGAGACTTTGTTGACGGCAGTTCTTCAATAGAAACATCATAATTTGACATATAGTATGGACATTTATAAAGACACAAACTACATACTTGGAAATACCGACTAGGTAAGGTGTCTTGTGATACATGGAACGTTTAACAAATCCATGGAGTATTGAGAAATCAAACATGGATATATCACACGCAAATAAGCGTCAGTTAGATAATATTTGAAATGTTTTAAACGCATCGGTTTTTATTGTGTATACAATATTGTGTCACAGTCATATTATGTCGCAAGCATTAAATATCGATACACAATTAGAACAAACAAGTCCATTGTAAAATATGTATTACTATTCAATTCGTTCCTTGACTGCAGTTTTTGATACAACTAGAATACATATTCCCGTAGTACATTAAACATATTGAAAAGGATATCTTGTGTAGAACGACCGTAGAGCAGCATCCTCCTCCTCAGTCGTACATTCTTGACAGAATGCTCGTGGTTGACAATGATGCATTTTCCCTGGATATTGTAGCTCTCGCGATGTGCCTCCACTTGTTGCGGTCTTCACCCGTAACCCTGGGCACGGGTTCCGCGTTATACCCCGCAGGACTGGGTCCCTGCTGAACTTCGCCATCTACACACTCCGGCCTACTGAAGTGTAAGATGCCCACCCCCGCGACATGGACGCGCCAGACAGGAATTGCCCAAGTGAAGAGTAGAGAAGGTGACTCTACTCCCCCCAGGGCCGAGTTAATGGGCGTGTATGATCCCACACCCAAAGGCTTAACACTACCACTACTACAAATATAAAAAAAAACAACATTCAGTTGTTGTATCTTGTAAATACTAATTCTAGAATACATTTATGTACTCCCCATTACAGGGCATTTTGTCGTTATGAAATATATTTTATTTAAAAGATACATCAACATTACACAGTTCTCTTCTCACTCGGACACATTTTACATAGTACAAAGTAAGTTTGTGTTAAAACTACTAGAGTACATAAATACTTTACATTTTGCGAAAAAAAAAAAAATCATGACAAATATTTTTATGAAGAAAAGTTACTTTCCATACATTTTGACGCATGTCACACAGAGACAAGACTAATTTCCATTATGTACGTTTAACAAAAAACAAATGACGTGTCAGTGACGTCATGCACAAAATGACAAGGACAGAAACATCGCATTCTCTTTCTAAATCCATTTACTGAACTTTCTTCCTTCTAATACAAATAAAAAACAATTGACATGTCAAAGACGTCAAACCCGAAATGACAAGGATAGAAACATTCATATCATCGTTGTCTCTTTCTAAATTTCTCTTTTGTCTTTCGATACAATTTCAACAATATTTTGTATTGTAATTCATAATGGACATGAATCCGGTAATTATTGTCTTTTCAGTTTGAGAAAATATTAGATTCTTTAAGACAATATGTTCTTTCGTCCAATTTCCACGCTCTACAATAATAGGGTGGATTATTAATTTTTATTTTAATGTCGGTCTTGTAGATCATTTTAAATTATTTACTTATGGAAACAAATACTTTCAACGATATATCGATTTGAAATAATTATCGCGTGACGTCACTTCAATGTACATTTTAGACGTAAAAATTACGTAAACTTTAATTCGTTTTATCTTCTTATCTTATACGATAAAATATCAAAATACATGTCTTATATTTTTCCATTTCCTAACTGACGGACAAAATAGATTTTAAATGTTCATACCCCGTCACCATCTCTATTACGATTAAGTAGAAAAACCTTCAGAAGAACCTACAACAGAACATTTTATTGAATACATAATTTAATGAAATTTCTTGACGGTTGTCTTCGATACAACTCTTTTACAATATTTCATACAAGTAACCCTACAATGTAGATTATTTAAAGAGTTTCTTAATGGTTGTCTTCGACACAATTCTTAAGTAGATTAGTTATTTGTGAGACTACAAACTACTTGGAAATACTGAGTTATATAATATTGAATACTTTAATATTGCGGAACCAAGACCACGATTCAGACAATGAAACACATCAAAGAACTTCTTGGAAAAGGAGAGATAATCAGTCTCGACACACACAGCCAGAACTAGCACACACCGCGTGCACTGAACTTGCTGGTAGAACATTGTACTAGACGTTGTACTGACACCAACACCAGTATCTACCTTACTACCGCACAGGACTCGGGACTGACTCAACATTCAGTAAATAGCAACGCACACAACTAGAGAACTAGCAATATAATGCAATGAGCGCTACAACGTGGCATCACAATGAAGGCGATTCTAACTTGACGCCCGTCTTTAAGGTTTGTTGTTCGGGAATGGGGATGGGGAAGATTGGGAAGGGGGGAATTGGGCTTTCGGTAACCCCACTCACACAACGTAACACAACGCAAGCGTTGTTTCACGAATAATCATAATTCCGAAGAATGATTATATAAAGGTCACACGAATGTATTTGTAGTTTGTTGACGGTTGTCTTCGATACAACACTCATGTTGTAATCATACAACATGTAGGAAAGAGTAGTAAGTAGCTGGAGCCACCGACTACTTGGAAATACTAACTAGGAAACACTACAACATGTAGGTATTTGAAGTCTGGATGACACAAGTGACACAGACTTAATATTTGGTTACTCTTCGGCAGATCCCTTATATACTGATTGTGTAATATATAGAAACGATCTGTGTGTAGTCGAATGGTAACAAAACAAGAGGGGAAACTTAAGTACACTCATAATCACTCAATAAAGTTTCTTGATAGTTGTCTTTCGATATATATTACTGTATTACATGAAATGTTGAGATATTACACATGGATATTCCGGAAAACACATCACTGAGAAATATGGTTCATTAGAGAACTTCACTTCTTTACTTTACTAGGGAATATTTAAGAAATGCATTGGATTTCCAGTATTTTACTCTGCGCTCGACGCTTGCTTTAAACGCATGCCTCTACTACGAGACACGTCTGCTACGCAGGCACGCCCCGCCCACATCTCGTAGCTCTGTCTGCTACGCGGTAGAGCTACGCCGTAGTACTTCACATACTGAGTTACCGCTATAACTAGAAATGAAACGGTAATCATACGTTCACTTTATACTCTCTGTGTTTCTTGACGGTTGTCTTCGATACAACGCTTGTGTAATATACCAATTACGAAACAAGGGGAGAATATTACTTGAAAATACTGATTGAGTCAACCTCATCGGGCACCATATGTGTCCACCATATGTGTCAATACAACATACTAATACTATAATGTTTTAGTTTTAATTCACTGCGGTTGTCTTCTTAGACAAGACATGTTAACTTGGCTGACACTATAGTGTAAAGAATTAATCAAATACAATTGAGTTTCTTATAATAATTTTTATTATTTATTGTTGTTGAATGTAGTTCTTTACAGAATGAGCAAATAGCATCAGTAGGTGCTCGACCACCTCGAGAATCTTGACTTAGTTTTACATTTCATAGAAGTACGAAGAAGTTTCTTGACGGTTGTCCTTCACAGAACTCTTTTACGACATTTCAGTCACGACATGTGTAGGAAATATTTATTTGTAGCGGACCGTGAGACATGGAATACAAATAGTACAGAAATATGTTCTGTATTACATTAAATGTTTACAAATTACACAATACGTGGTTATACTGGACACCTGGAAGTAGTACTTTAATGGCGTGCTAATATATATCGTGGTCATATATTCACACAAAAAGCTATTAAGAACACTTTTAACTGTGTCAAATTGAAACGGGACGACAACACACCCCACACTTCGTAATCATAGATAAAGACAATATAATTCATACGACATATATCGACGCACACAATTAGAACAAACACAACTTAGCTCATTGCTTAACGGTTGTCTTCGATACAACTTTGGAAGTATTCGTCCTACGCAAATATGAAGAAATCATTACATCACATCTAGCGACTGGAAGTGGAGGCTGACTTTAGCGGGACATTACTGTTTTAATCATTTCAGTAACACGTATTTCATCGAGGAGTTTCTTGACGGTTGTTATTCGATGTAATGATACATCGAATAACTAATATTTTGTCTTAATACATATTTCATATCACATGAAATACTGAAAAGGATATCTTGTGTAGAACGACCGTAGTGCAGCATCCTCCTCCTCAGTCGT
This sequence comes from Spodoptera frugiperda, assembly GCF_023101765.2. Taxonomy (NCBI): domain Eukaryota; kingdom Metazoa; phylum Arthropoda; class Insecta; order Lepidoptera; family Noctuidae; genus Spodoptera; species Spodoptera frugiperda. Next base: position 4,645,684 of record NC_064230.1, read on the forward strand.
ACATTCTTGACAGAATGCTCGTGGTTGACAATGATGCATTTTCCCTGGATATCGTAGCTCTCGCGATGTGTCTCCACTTGTTGTGGTCATCACCCGTAACCCTGGGCACGGGTTCCGCGTTATACCCCGCAGGACTGGGTCCCTGCTGAACTTCGCCATCTACACACTCCGGCCTACTGAAGTGTAAGATGCCCACCCCCGCGACATGGACGCGCCAGACAGGAATTGCCCAAGTGAAGAGTCGAGAAGGTGACTCTACTCCCCCCAGGGCCGAGTTAATGGGCGTGTATGATCCCACACCCAAAGGCTTAACACTACCACTACTACAAATATAAATAAAACAACATTCAGTTGTTGTATATTGCAAATACTAATTCTAGAATACATTTATGTACTCGCCATTACAGGGCAGTTTGTCTGTATGAAATATATTTTATTTAAAAGATACATCAACATTACACAGTTCTCTCCTCATTCGGACATATTTTACATAGTACAAAGTAGGTTTGTCTTAAAACTACTAGAGTACATTAGTACTTTATTAAAAAAATCATGACAAATATTTTAATGACGAAAACTTACTTTCCCATACATTTTGACGCATGTCACACAGAGACAAGACTAATTTCCATTATGTACGATTAACAAAAAACAAATGACATGTCAGTGACGTCATGCACAAAATGACAAGGACAGAAACATCGTATTCTCTTTCTAAATCCATTTAATGAACTTTCTTCGTTCCAATATAAATTAAAACAATTGACATGACAATGACGTCGACCTGAAATGACAAAGACAGAAACTTTTATGTTATTGTTGTCTCTTTTTAATGGAGATGTAGAATTACCTTTGGTCTCTAGCGATGATTTACATAACAATACAATGAAGTTTCTTGATAGTTGTCTTCGATACAACTCTTTTACAATATTTCAATCATGAAATGAGGCAAAATACATGTAACCCTACAATGTAGATTATTTAAAGAGTTTCTTAATGGTTGTCTTCAATACAATTCTTATGTTTTAAACATAAGTGGGAAATATTAAATAGTAGTTGTTTGTGAGACTACAAACTATGTACTTAGAAGTACTGAGAAAATAAATATGGAATTACCACATAGACCGACAAATAGTTCCATAGTGGGGAAATAGTTTTTTTTTTAATACATTCGTTTACTAAACGATCTGGAGGAGGATAATTTGTACCTAACTTTAGTAGAATGAACGAGTTTCTTGACGGTTGTCTTCGATACAAACTTACAGACTCACTGAGCGTAACAGTTTCATTACATGAACTGCACAAGTTGCTCGACATAATGTTAATTAATGCGACGGACACGTTAGTCAGTAGCCGTTTACAAGACACATAGGAATTAAAGTCAAATATATTGCTTTACTAATGAAGAAAATTGTGACGATATCCGCAAGGTCAGCTCAGTGGTGTGCCATTGGAGAGGCCTATGTCCAGCAGTGGACGACAACAGGCTGCTCAGCAGCTAGTTGTGCAAGACGACGGTTAATACCTACTATCTACATCAAAACATTAAGGACAATTGTGTTTCTTGATGGTTGTATTCGATACAACTTTAGACAATATTCGTATTGTACGAACACGAAAGTAACATATTATTTTGTAAGTGGCAGTTAACTACCAACTGTTTAGAAATACTGACACATTATGTAATTGTTATAGATTTCATTTTATTTTATATCATTTATTCTTAACTAACACCTCTGGTGTCTGAATGTAGTGCTTCCTTCTAAGACATGAAACATTATTTAAAAAATTCATTGGTTTTACAATTTATACGAATGCATTAAATTAATACATGCATTTCAATACAATAACAAGGAGTTTCTTGATGGTTGTATTCGATAGTCGGTAAACATTTGGAAAATGTTCTAATTTCTAAATTAATTTTCTAATACAATACTTTGACCATGAAATATGTAGTACTAAGTTAATACTAGCAGGAATCACCATATGATGTATACACTTTATGTATCTCATAGTCTATCCAATAAGTTTCTTGACGGTTGTCTTCGACACAACCTAACATGCAACACTCATAGAACATTAACAACCGTAGGGGAAGTGCGCCTGAAGCGGGCACAGTGTCCAATAGAGGGGACTATTGTATCTAAATATATTTCAAATTGTGTGCGTAAACTCCGCCCTATCTAATGTAGATGCTAGCTAAGGAGGAGGCGGGGCGCGTGAGGGAACGAACGCCCCTCCTCACGCCCCAGCCATCGCCATATTTAAATCAAGCAGCCAGATTGACTGAAGAGTCAAACGTACTTTATACACTACTCTCTGTGTTTCTTGACGGTTGTCTTCGATACAACGCTTTCACAATATTATTATATCAAACATGAAAGAAGTAGAAAATATTTGTATGTATAATAGCAGTGTATGAGGTGACAAACTACATACTTGGAAATACTGATTGAGTAAACCTCATCGGACACCTTGTGTGTATCTTGTGACACTTTACAATGGCAATTGAAACATGAATACTTTAGTAACGTTCTGAATGTGGAAATACATAGATATCCCACAGTGCTCACACATTTGTAGAATACAACATGATACTGCAGTTTGTACATGATAGTACTACAAGTACAGTTCAATCAATAGATGATCATTTAGACGATAACTTACTGGAGGATTACCTATTGGATGACATTATTGCAACAAGTTTCTTGACGGTTGTCTTCGATACAACTCCAACTAGAGTTTAGTACAACGCTAATCACTAGACAATAGTGACTGGAGACGTGGAGAATGTGACGAGTATGGAGTAATATTGACACAAACAATAACAACTACAACGATCCACGAATTATTAATGGCGACTAATGAGTTCCTTGGCGGTTATCTTATTATATAGTAAATAGACAAGTACAATTGAGGCTGCTTCAACCAATGTTATTGGGTAATATTTAGGTACTCCAGTTGACGAGAACTAGTTTCTTGACGGTTGTCTTCGACACACCTTGTAAAGTTTCGTATTATTTAAATACGTAGGAAACATTTGAGACTGCAAACTAATTGCAGGTACTGACTAGGTCATGTCAGTCTGAAACATCCGTGGAACTTGTATATTTCATTATCAGTTTAAATATTGATAGGAATGACCACGTACTAGTAGAACGACAAATAGTTGTAAGTGTAGAACTTGTTGATTGATATCACGTCCAAGTTGACACAGAAAACCCGGACTATTGTATTTACCATAATACTTTATTAATTTGTATATTCAATATACTTGAAGATACCGACTAGGTCAGTCGTCTTGTGGGACTTACAATATCTCACCTACACGAGACACTACTGAGAGCTTTTAGTTAAGTATTGAGAAATGTTTTTGAGAAACATATTATTTGCGCACACAACGCAACAGTACTGACGCCAATAACATTTTATGAAGTAGAATATTGCGAGTCTTTGTGTAGCGAACAGTTTCTTGACGGTTGTCTTTTATACAAATTTAGAAAATATTGACATTATGTAAATACGAAGGAAACATGTAAGTAGCTGTCTATAGCAATACAAGCTCTGTACATGGAAATACTGATTACGTACATCTCATCTGACACCTTTAAGGTAACGTTTAATAAACCATTACATTTGATAACTTTTGATAACTTCAGTAACAGGACATATCTCTCATCTATTCCTATTCTTACATCACATAGTTTCTTGCTGGTTGTCTTCGACACAACTTTGATAAACGTCGAGAAACAACCGTATTCTCTCCGAATCGAATGATAAAGTTTTTTTTACAATTCATAGACTGCTCAACAAGTTTCTTGACGGTTGTACTCGACACAAGCCACACAACAGTCATGAACAATCCAATACATGGAAGTTATTTAATGAACTTGTATCGGATCGTGAGACTCGGAATATTAATATTATATTGAACTTACAATATACAATACTGAAGTAGCAATACATTGTTAGTTTGTATGTTTATTAATATCATTTCTATTCAACCTCTTTATAACGTGTGTTTACGTAAACATTACAATGCACACACAAGACAGAAGAAATATCATATTCCACGTAGAAACACCACTTCAATGGCGACATTAGTGGGGGAAGTAAACTGCACAAGTTAATACAATAAGTGGTATGTACCACAAATACATGTACACAGATGTTATATAAATACAACGTAATCAATAGATGACATTATTGCAACAAGTTTCTTGACGGTCGTCTTCGACACAACTGTAATATATCTCATTTTTGACAATTGTAGCTGAATGAGCTTTGTAACACACGGCATGAACATTGAAATGACGTAGATGTAGTCAGTATCAGTATAGTTCATGCGTTAGCCATCGTCACACGTAGACAAGTACAATTGAGGCTGTTGTATAGACAAAAGACACAATCGATTTTTAGGTTGACGGTTGTCTTCGATACAACTTGTTAAAGTTTCGTATTATTTAAATACATTTGAGATTGCAAACTATTACTGGGGTATATTATAAAATAGTTGCCACATATTAATTGAATATGAATATCAATAAGATGAAGTGCATATAACACGGAAATAAAGTTGCATACATCGATAATACAATATAATTCACGCGACATATATCGACGCACACATTAGAACAAGCGCGGTTGTCACTAGCACATTGCTTGACTGTCTTCGACACAACTTTGTACATATATTTACGTAACCACTTGCACATACTGACTAGGTAAGTCTCAATGCGCCCGAATGCGGGCACGACTTCTGAGACAAGAAACATTTCACACATCCATACATTGTGTTCGTATTTATACTCCTTTATGGAGAAATACTACCGACTGCAGGATTTTGGAACTTTAGCTGCTAACAGCTGATCATGTGAAAGCACGCGCAAAATATTTTTCTAGATATAGACATTTACAAACTTCTTTTTTATTTAACCCATTGATGAGATGCTAACCAATAAAGTTTCTTGACGGTTGTCTTCAATACAACACCCACGAATCGTTTAATGTAAATACGAAGGAAACATTGTGTAAGCAGCAGTCGGGAAATACTCCATAGTGTGGTCTAATGCCATGCAACATGTACATTGTATATAGCGGACCAATAGCTGCGTTATACTGTCGCGTAGACGATACATAGTACATCAAGTAGAGACATTGTTGTCTGGTTGAGCAATCAAAAAAGAAATTGAAATAATCCTTGCATGTATATAGAATAGAATATAGAGTTTCTTGATGTTTGTCTTTGATACAAGCGTGGCACATGTTAGATACGGACACTCCACGAGCGAGCACTTTAATGTCGTCCTTAGTGGGGAAATATTTGACTGCACGGTTGGTGCGGTGGCTGGGCAACTGGCTGCCGCGCAACGGGTAGCGGGTTCGATTCCCGCACGGAGCAACTCTTTGTGTGATCCACAAATTGTTGTTTCGGGTCTGGGTGTCATGTGTATGTGAACTTGTATGTTTGTAAACGCACCCACGACACAGGAGAAAATCCTAGTGTGGGGCAACGTTTTTTTAAAAAAAAGAAAAAAAAGAAAAAAGAAAGAATATTAGAGTTTGTTTTCGAGTGTACAGTGAACCGGAGCACAAACCACTATACAAACTACTAGAAACATTAATGAGGAGGTCTCATATCTGTTGAGACTCTGAAAGAGTATGTAAACCATACATCGATGATACTATCAATATTTAAATGTATATTTGTATATGTATTACATAACACATTAGTAATTATTACAATACAATACCAACAATAACAACAATGGCAAATAATTACAACAATACAGACAATATAATTCATACGACATGTATCGACACACACACAAGTCCGTATATAGTGAACATTTGCCATAGTAGCAGTCAGTAATATTGTCTCTGAGACATGGAACAATGCACAGGTTCTAATGGAGAGTAACCACAGAGTAATTCAGTTTTTACATTTCAAAGATTATGTTAAGTTTGTTGACGGTTGTCTCATTCAAAGTGAAACTCAATATTTTGAAATTGTATCAGTACAATTATGTACTAAACAAATGTTCCTAAGCTCATGGTCTTGGAACATCAGACCATAACAATACACAAGAAATACAACAGGATTGCTGTGATTCCCTCACTTCGTACACTTTGAATATTTCAAAGATTATATTAAGTTTCTTGACGGTTGTCTTCGATACAACTTTGACAAATATTTTGTATTAAATAATATATTCAAAGTGAGACGTAGAATATTTCAAACACTTTCTCATGTTATAAACTCAATATTTTGTAAATTGCAAAAGTAAGACTATATATTATTCAATGAGTTTCTTGACGGTTGTTCTTCGATGTGACATAATATATTCTATTTAATACACATTTCATTTCACATGAAATACTGAAAAGGATATTTATTTATTTCTTCATCACGAATACAGTGAATAGCGGACTTAATGCCTTATAAGGCATTCTCTAACAGTCAACCATAGGGTAGTGCAGAGAAATGAAGCGGATTGATGCTAATGCTAATTTCCATTATGTACGTTTATCAAAAAACAAATGACATGTTAATAACGTCATGCACAAAATGAAAAGGACAGAAATATTTATGTTATTGTTGTCTCATTTTAATGGAGATGTAGAATTACCTTTAGTTTCTAGCGATGATTTACATAACAATACAATGAAGTTTCTTGATAGTTATCTTCGATACAACTCTTTTACAATATTTCAGTCATGAAATAAAGGAAACATTATAAGTAGCAGTTTATGCCACTATGGCAAACAGTTATTAAAACATTTATGAAGAATCTGTACAGTCTTCCGCAAAATGACCAGTTGATAGTAATAATTGACTCGGTTGCTATGGTAACGAGTTTCTTGACGGTTGTCTTCGATACAACTTGTAAAGTTTCGTATTATTTAAATACGTTGGAAACATTTGAGACTGCAAACTAATTGCAGGTACCGACTAGGTCATGTGAGTCTGAAACATCCGTGGAACTTGTATATTTCATTATCAGTTTAAATATTGATAGGAATGTCATTTTTTATTATATAGAAATAAATGATCTGTGTGTAGTCGGATGGTAACAAAACAAGAGGGAAACTAAAGTACACTCATAATCACTCAATAAGTTTCTTGATAGTTGCCTTTCGATACATATTACTGCATTACATGAAATGTTGAGATATTACACATGGATATACCGGAAAAGATATCACTGAGAAATAAGGTTCATTAGAGAACTTCACTTCTTTACTTTACTAGGGAATATTTAAGAAATGCATTGGATTTCCAGTATTTTACTCTGCGCTCGACGCTTGCTTTAAACGCATGCCTCTACTACGAGACACGTCTGCTACGCAGGCACGCCCCGCCCACATCTCGTAGCTCTGTCCGCTACGCGGTAGAGCTACGCCGTAGTACTTCACATACTGAGTTACACCGGTATAACTGGTTGCTACTAGTATTTATTTACTTTTAAATTTAATCTTCGCCTGAATTCATGGGAGAATCATACGTTCACTTTATACTCTCTGTGTTTCTTGACGGTTGTCTTCGATACAACGCTTGAATAATATATCAATTACGAAACAAGGGGAGAATATTACTTGAAAATACTGATTGAGTCAACCTCATCGGGTACCATATGTGATATGGGCCTCGTTGAACAAATTCATTGGAGTTCCAACGTTTGGGGAAACAGTTGAGGGCTCATTAGAGACTGTAAAATTAAAGTTGCATACATCGCTAAGACAATATAAATCACGCGACAAATATCGCCGCGCACAATTAGAACAAACACAAAGCCCAAGTATGAACTAGTATATAGCAGTATATATTATATAGCCCAGAATGAGGGTATTTCCAGTAATGAATTGTATCCACAGCCTAATCCTAATTTCGTGTATTATATTTACATGTAAAGGTTTCACGAATGTACGTAGAAGTTTCTTGACGGTTATCTTCGAGCAACCATGGCACACGCCGCGCACTGACCTCGTCTGGTAGAACATTGCTACAACACGTTGTACTGACATTAGCACTACACATACGACACACACATGTCTTTGGACAAACTAATAAGTTTCTACACATCGTCTCTTACTAGTTTTGTCCTTCAAACAATCTTTTACAATATATTAACGTTTGTGTTGGAAATATGCAAGTACTCGTACCAACATGTAGCTGTCAGCTACTTGGAAACACACACACACGCGTGTGTTTACCTTTTTTTGATTGATTTGGACAATGATAGACATAATCAACCATACATTGTTCAAGAGTTAGGGAACGTGGAAGTGTACGATGTACTAGAATATTTATATAAAGACAATATAATTCACGCGACAAACATCGACGCACACAACTAGAACAAACTAGTCTGTCGCTACACTACTCAACGTTTCTTACTGGTTGTCTTCGCTACAACTTTAATAAATACAATATATTTATGTCGCACGTAATAACGACAAAGACAATGCGGAGAATGCTTCATAACTATAATCCTATTCGGAATAATGTTGCTGTACGTATATAATGGCAATACAAAACGTTTCTTGATGGTTGTCTTCGATACAACTTTGGAAATATTCGTATTATGTAAATTCGTAGGAAGCATTTGTAGAAACACGCTTATGAGACTAAACACCACTTAGATATACTGACTAGGTGAGTCTCACTTGAATACTTATACAGAACACCGACATCCATAAACACCAGTTATCTTCCTAAGTAGCACACAGCCAGCGCACAAGATATATCAAAGAGGGGAATGATTTAACTCCATAGACTATTCAACAGGTTTCTTGGCGGTTGGCTTTATGGTATATGACGTTAAATATTAAACACTTACATGTTGATTTAGTAGAAGCACGTAGTACGAGCACTGTATGTCGCACTAAGTGGGGAAATATCAGTTTACATCATTTCGACATGTTACAAGGGTAAGTGATGGCTACACTTATAGTTGTTATGAAACATACAACTTTGATTTCGTGTAATGTAACGTCAATGTATAATGACATTTAAAGACATTCTGTAACAATAATCCATTCACATCACATCAAATTTGAGTTTATAAATTATTCAATGAGTTTCTTGACGGTTGTTCTTGGATGTAACATATATCTTATCTTGATATGATATCTTGTGTAGAACGACCGTAGAGCAGCATCCTCCTCCTCAGTCGTACATTCTTGACAGAATGCTCGTGGTTGACAATGATGCATTTCCCTGGATATCGTAGCTCTCGCGATGTGCCTCCACTTGTTGAAGTCTTCACCCGTAACCCTGGGCACGGGTTCCGCGTTATACCCCGCAGGACTGGGTCCCTGCTGAACTTCGCCATCTACACACTCCGGCCTACTGAAGTGTAAGATGCCCACCCCCGCGACATGGACGCGCCAGACAGGAATTGCCCAAGTGAAGAGTAGAGAAGGTGACTCTACTCCCCCCAGGGCCGAGTTAATGGGCGTGTATGATCCCACATCCAAAGGCTTAATACTACCACTACTACAAATATAAATAAAACAACATTCAGTTGTTGTATCTTGTAAATACTAATTCTAGAATACATTTATGTACTCGCCATTACAGGGCATTTTGTCAGTATGAAATTTATTTTATTTAAAAGATACATCAACATTACACAGTTCATCATTCCAATACAAATATAAAACAATTGATGTCATGTCAATGACGTCAGAGCCGAAATGACAAGGACCGAAAAAAAATGTTATTGTTGTCTCTTTTTAATGGACATGTAGAATTACCTTTAGTCTCTAGCGATGATTTACATAACAATACAATGAAGTTTCTTGATAGTTGTCTTCGATACAACTCTTTTACAATATTTCAATCATGAAATGAGGGAAAATACAAGTAACCCTACAATGTAGATTATTTAAAGAGTTTCTTAATGGTTGTCGTCGACACAATTCTTATGTTTAAAACATTAGTGGGAAATATTAAAGAGTAGTTGTTTGTGAGACTACAAACTACTTGGAAATACTGAGTTATATAATATGGAATACTTTAATATTGTTCAACAAATTACAGTCATCTGAACAAACAATTGACTCTTGTTCTAGGATAACGAGTTTCTTGACGGTTGTCTTTGATGTAACTCTTACAAGAGTGTCGGAACTACAATGTTCCACTTTACTTGTGAACATACATTATTGCTTACTTCGTTCGTTATTGAATTAAAATATTTCGAGAGACATTTCACAATTGTCGAAATATTGTTACAGCATTAAGTATTGGTACCTATATCAATTGGTTTCTTGCCGGTTGTCCTCGATACAAGTATGACAAATGTTTCATACAATAGAACTAATATGTTCGCAGGAAACATTCAGTACAATTTAATATGTACCATAAACAGCTTGTACAGAGAATTGTAGCTGAATGAGCTTTGGGACACGAAGTTAATAACAACTACAATCCTTTAACGCCGGTTTCTGGTACGGCGACCGTTTCTTGACTACTGGCGTCTATCATGGACTCTCATGTGGCGGCAAATCCACATTTGTTTAATATTTTTCCACCTCCGTGGCAGAATATGCAAATACATGACATGAATATACACGTGGCGACATAGACAAAAACAGTATAATTCACGCGACAAATATCGTGGATCGATGTTTGTTCATTACGAGGAAGCAAGCTTTATCATTATCACTAGATTCATCACTAGTTGTTTCTTGACGGTTGTCTTTGATACAGTTTTGTAATACTTTTCGTACTACGTAAACACGTAGAAAATGTTTGAAGAGAATTTTCAATAAACAGTATTGTACATTGTATTGTTTCTTGCTGGTTGTAGTCGATACAACTTCGAAAATTTTGTAAAATGTAAATACGAAGGAAACATTGATTAGTAGCTATTTATTGGACTACCAATCATTCGGATATAGGTTCATGCAAGAGACAAGCATAATGAACATCTGACGGTGCATTGTGAAACTATATCACACACAGATGACAAATATTTAAATAACTCGGAGATATGGAAGGGGAAGTCAAACATTAACTTTATACACTACTCTCTGTGTTTCTTGATGGTTGTCTTCGATACAACTCTAATACAGTACTTTGACCATGAAATATGTAGTGACCATTATACATTCAGCCATTACTTCTGATAACATAGATGAAGACAATATAGCTCATTAGACAAATATCGACGCACACAGTTAGAACAAGCACGGCGGACGGTACATTATTAAATAACTTTGAATAAGTGGGAAGTTACAAATATTCTTGTAGTCTGAATATTCGTATTTGTATACATTCTGAGATATATGCACGACCGAGAGAAAATTATATAAAGATGTCATGAATGTATTTGTAGTTTCTTGACGGTTGTCTTCGATACAACGCTTGTATAATATATCAATTACGAAACAAGGGGAGAATATTACTTGAAAATACTGATTGAGTCAACCTCATCGGGCACCATATCGACGCTGGAAAGGCAAAATGTATTAAGCGCCACTTTGGTCGAAAATGAGTTATATATACCGTTGGAATCGCCTGATTTTTCTCTTTCGAATGGTCTATGTCACGCCTTAATTTGAGCACTTTGATGGCGGTTAATACACCGGTGATTTTAGACTTTTTCGTATATTTTTTTGTTTTAAATCCATTCATTTTTTTACTTTGGCTCATAAAGCGTACATGATAGTAACAAACTATTGATAAGTCATTTATACCTGCTTAAGTTTACAACTAGATTGGTTTTAAATCTCTTTACCTTTCCATTTTTCTAAAAAATAACGCAATAAAACATTTTACAGATTGGCAATTATTATAAAATCTAAACATAAGTCAATTTACTTGTAAATAAAATATATGTTTTTTGCGTTTAAAACATTTTACTTTTCTGCATGTTACAATTATTTGGACGTTAAAACAATTTTATCGAAAACATTTTATTACTAAAATGGTCGATAATACAATTTTACCTGAAGCTATTCTAATGTGTTTGTAGCACTTAAATTAATTTACCTAATGTAAAATTAATTGCATTTGTGAGTTAACCCTCCCAAAAAAGATTGATAAATACCAAACTATGGTGGTTAGACGGTAGTTCAAGACTGTCATTCACCGAGACCGCGGCTGTTAATCAGGGCCGAGAGCGTTGCGCGGGCGCTTCAGTCACCCATGCGCTGTCGACGAGGGAGTTCACGCTCGCTGTCACAATACACTGTTCGTAAATATGAGGAGTACCTTAGTTTGCAAACGTGTAATGCCAAAAAGAATTTACCAGATATTGATATAGAAGATGTTGAATATAGATATTTTTAATTTTCCAAAATGTGATTATTTTTTAATATTATATCGTCACGCTCTTTATCCCCGAAGGGATTGGCAGAGGTGCACATTATTGCACGTAACGCCACTGTATAATGTACATCCACTTTTCACAATTTATGTTGTAAGTCCCATGTAATAGGTGAGCCTATTGCCATACATCGGACACATTTCTAGATTCCATGCTATTACTGAGAAATTTTCGAAAAACCGAAAAAAGCCCAGCAATACTTCGCCCAACCCGGGAGTTGCCCTTGCCCAGCAATCGCACTTGCAACCACTCGGCCAACGAGGCAGTCATTATTTTAATATAAGATTAAGTGAGATTATATTTTACACTTATAAGATGAATACTGATACAGAAGATGTTGATGAAGTTTTATGTTATCTAAGTCTGATTATTTTTCATTTTGTATTTGATTAGTATAAGTCTAAGTACAAGTGTACCTATTAACTTGTGATATCTGATCTCTACTAGGTATACTTAAAAGTATTGCCTTTCCATGTTCCGTACCAAAATGGCAAAAAACGAAACCCTTATAGGATTCTTCATGACTGTCTATCCAATAGTCCGTCCGTATGTCACAGCCATTTGTTTCCAAAACTGTTGGGCCTACATAGTTGAAACTTTGTAGGTTGATGTATTCTGGTAATCGCTATTTGGATTTCGAATAACAATTAATAAATTAAAAGGGGCACCCCATACATGGAACTGATTCAAAAAGTTTTAACCTATTCGTGATGGGTGTCTATCGATAGGACTTTAAAAAAGACATTAAGGTTCCTAAACAACTTTTCGTCAAAATCAATTGTTTGAAAGGGGTTCCCTCTATCTGGCAGAATTTTAATGCTCCGAAATTTGTTTGGCATAACACACCTGGCAGAATCTTCTTTAAACGAATATACATATGGCATAAAAACTGTTTAATATAATTATTGTTTTGCCGAATGTTTATATGTCCGAATTTACAAAGGCATACTTTTAAGATGGTAGAATTTTATTTGGCATAATTACGTTTGGCAAAGCTTAATTTTGCATAATTTTGTTTCACATAACGTTTATTTAGAGCGACGATTGTTTGGCATAATTTCAGTTGGCATATTAAGAAGATGGTAGATAAAAGTTAGAAAAGTGACAGAACGGAATCGCTGCAAAACCGACTGCACGTAGTCTTGTCTGCCCTACCCCTAGAGTGCAATTTAAAATCGCGTAGGCGCGGAGGGGCGAGGCGGCCCGCGGGCTGAGGAGCAGGCGGCTATGAGCGAGCCGCCGCGGCTGAGGCTGGCCGGCGAAGCCGGCCAACAAGCCGAAGCTGCGGTGGTGAGCGAAAGCCGTCTGCGACGATTAGCGCGCGTGGGGCCGCCGGAGCCCTGCAGCGCCGGAGCCGTGACGGAAACCATGCTTGCTTGCATGCTGTTTGCTTGCTGCATGCTTGCTTGCATGCGGCATGGTTGCTTGCATGCTGCATGCTTGCTTGCATGCTGCATGCTTGCTTGCATGCTGCACGCTTGCTTGCATGCTGCATGCTTGCTTGCATGCTGCATGCTTGCTTGCATGCTTGCTTGCATGCTGCATGCTTGCTTGCATGCTTGCTTGCTGCTTGCTTGCTTGCTTGCACGCTGCATGCTTGTTTGCTTGTACGCTGCATGCTTGTTGCAAGCCTGCTTGCATGCTGCATGCTTGCGTGATAGATGAGTCTTTCGATTATGATGGATATTAAAAGTATGCCAAAAGACGATTCTAACTGTGAACATTCTGAGATATGATGGTTCTACTTATTTATTATTATGGTTATGAAATTTATGCCAAAAGACGATTCTGAAAGTGAACATTCTGCAATATGATGGTTCTACCTTTCAATTATTATGCGTATCAATTTATGCCTAAAGATAATTCTGACTTACAAAATTATGCGTATTTAATGTATTGCAAATGATGGTATACCAAATGATTTTCTGCGAAATGAAGTTTCTGCCATGCGTTGTTATGCAAAATAAAATTATGACCAAAAAAATTCTACTAATAAAGGTAGACCCGTTTGAAAGATAGACGTTTCCAAAGTGGAAAAATGAGTGTCCCCCCTCTAACATTTAAAATATGGGAGGGACAAAACTAAAAAAAAAATATGCTGTAAATTTCATTTGAAACTTTCAAAGAAAATTGGTTTGAACGAGATATCATTATTACTTTTTCAGAAATAATACTAATAGAACTCGTCCGTGAACGGTGGCGGTGTGTCCTGCATGGGCTGAGCACCGCCAAGTCCTCAGGGTTGTAGTCGGCGACGGCGACCTCTCGCGCCCGGCACTGGTTCAGGCCATGGTGCGGAGCGAGAGGGACTGGGATGCCGTCTCCTCTTTCTGCGAAGCAGTCATGCTAGCTCAGGAGGAGGCGGGGCGCGTGAGAGAACAAACCTCCTCACGCCCCAGCCGTCGCAAGAGACACTCTGGGCGTCGGGGATCGCGGGACGATCTCCGGCCACCGTAAGTACGGGTCTGCGGACGGCGAGCAAGGGTAGCTCGCCGTCCGACCAGAACCAGACCCGTGCGTGCGAAATGTATCCGTTCCAATATCGGATCATCTTGAGCTTCTGGGCGTAACTTTATCGCTTACACTAAACTTCGGCTCTTGTATAGAGTCGAAGGCGCATCTGGCTGGTAGAAAGTTGGGTATCCTCTGGTGGGTGACACGGCACTTCACACCGAAACAACTGCTGAGCCTGTACCAAGCGCAGGTTCGGTCATGTATGGAGTACTGTTCTCACCTTTGGGACGGCTCGGCTAAATGCCAGATCAATGCGCTAGAAAACATCGAAAAGCGTACCAAGAAGCTCATCAATGATGATGCGCTTGAAGAGGCTCGGCTTCAAAGCCTTGAACACAGGCGCAAGGTTGCAAGCCTTTCCGTTTTTTACCAGATACATTTCGGAGAGTGTGCGGGGAATTGCACAACTTGATTCCCCCGAGTCCTTTCCATTATCGAACCACAAGACAATCGGCGAGGCGTCACCGTTTCATGGTAGATATCCCACCCACTCGCACGAAGCGCTTCACTCCAAACTTCCATGTGCGAACTGTTAGGGAGTGGGACTCTTTGCCGGAGTCTGTGTTTCCTGATGGGTATAACCTGGATGTTTTCAAGGCCCGAGTGAATAGGTTGGTTATGGGCAGACGTGCTCCATCGTAGGCCGCGTCATCACTTACCACCAGGCAAGATAGCGGCTAAACGTCGACCCATCAAACGTAATAAAAAAGTGCATTTTCAAAAAACGCAAATATAACTTTCTCGTTCATACAAACACTATGTATAACGAAGTTATTTTATAAGTTTTATATTATGCCATCTACTTGCTGCTACGGAACCCCTCATGGCCGAGTCTGACTCGTACTTGGCCGGTTTTTTTAAGACTGATTGATCTCAGAAGTATGTGGTTTATAATTTTTCTTTATTTTACGATGAAAAGTCCTTTTAAATAATATTTTTGCGTTATTTAGTTTTACCCGTAACTTCCATTATTCATTAATATTGTGAGATAATACTTAAAGCCCAGCGAAAACTTTAGCTTAATGCAAGATAAGACATTTTAGTTTTCATGGTCTGACTTGACCGGGCTTGATAAAACATTTTACTTAGACGTGTTAGTATGCTGTACAGAACATAACACATTTTTCTAGCTCAATTTTTGCAGCTTTTTGTTCGTTAAAACATGTTTTACCTGGACACGGTGAGTACGGTTAACTGACTTAAGTCAATTTTACCTAACCAAGATTATGGCCTGCATTGTATTAACTCCAAAATCTTGGACACCAAGATACCTAGATTATTTTCTATTATTACATTTCATAGTAAACGTTATTCGTAATAACTATTTTGAGTTTCAAAGAAAAAGCTCCAGTAATTAATTAGTTATGATTTTTTTTGCAAAATTTGAAACTTCAAATCGCTCTACTGAACAATTCACTTAATGGCGGTTAATACATTTTGCCTTTCCAGCGTCGATATGTGATATGGGCCTCGTTGAACAAATTCATTGGAGTTCCAACGTTTGGGGAAACAGTTGATAGTTCACAATATATTAATATTGGCATTTATTCATCGAATATGAATATCAATATGACGAACTGGGCTGAATATAGAACATGTGGATAATTACATAGATAAGACAATATGATTCACGCGACAAACATCGACGCACACAACTAGAACAAACTAGTCTGTCGCTACACTACTCAATGTTTCTTACTGGTTGTCTTCGCTACAACTTTAATAAATACAATATATTTATGTCGCACGTAATTACGACAAAGACAAAGCGGGGAATGCTTTGTAATTATAATCCTGTTCGGAATAATGTTGCTGTACGTATATAATGGCAATACAAAACGTTTCTTGACGGTTGTCTTTGACAGAGACCTTTTTCATATTACACACATGAAATATTGAAAGTTGGAACATAGATATTCTGTGTATAATGACCACTTTAGTATCGTTCTAAGTGGTTAAATTGCCGTTGTACCTATATCGCATCAAGACGTTCCTAGAAATGATGACCAATGTATCTCGTATGTCAAACGTTTTATCAGGGCGGGCTTTGGAACCTAAGATATGAACGTGGATGAAACTATACAGACAATATAATTCATACGACAAACATTGACGGGCACACAACACCAATATATGCTATAAATATTGGATACAGTAGCAGTCAATAATATTGTATACTTCAAGTTTCTTGACGGTTGTCTTCGATACAACGTTGACAGAACATATAGTACCTAGCTGTGTATGTGGCTACACACCACACATATTCCTGTTGGAATTTCATTCTGCAGACGTATCATTGAATTGTTGAGTCAAATATGGATACACAAATAAAATAGACGATTTAATTTTACTTCGTATGTGATATTTAATGAGTTTCTTGACGATTATTCTTTGAAATAACATATATTTTACCTAAATATATATTTCATATCACATGAAATATTGACGTTAATAACATTGATATGAATATACGAGACAAAAACAATATTTTCCCTCGATAAAAAAGAATAGATCCATTTCAACAAGCACAGTTCATCACTAGTCGTTTCTTGACGGTTGTCTTTGACACAGTTTTGTAATACTTTTCGTACTACGTAAACACGTAGATTTTCAATAAACAATATTGTACATTGTTTTGTTTCTTGCTGGTTGTAGTCGATCCAACTTCGAACATTTTGTAAAATGTAAATACGAAGAAACCTTGATTAGTAGCTATTTATTGGACTACCAATCATTCGGATATAGGTTCATGCAAGAGACAAGCATAATGAACATCTGACGGTGCATTGTGGAACTATATCACACACAGATGACAAATATTTCAATTAAGACTTTGGATCAATCAATCAAGGAATATTTAAAAACATTACAACGTTCAGCAGACAATGTACATTCATATATCGACGCACACAATTAGAACAAGCGTGAAGCTCATTCGATGGCTATAAGACACAAGACACAGACAGAGGACGAATTAAGACAAATTCAACAATGATCCCATATTATTGTATATTATAGAAACATGAATATCTCACTTGAGACTTGTTGAGATATGTTTTACAGTACATATTATGATCACACAGACCCACAGACATATCGTTTCAATTCACAAATTACAGATTAGAAAGACAGTGCAGTGAATGCACCCCAACGAAATGACCCGCCAATTTACGAGCATAAGATAATTTTGAGTATATTTTGATTAGTGGAGTTTCTTGCTGGCTGTATTCGATATAACATTAGAAAATGTTCGTATTACATGAATACGAAGGAAACATTTGTTAGTAGTTCTTTATTAGACTACCAACTATTCGGATATAGGAACATAATTATCAACATGCCACATTAAACCTGTTAATATGACGCATGGGATACAATTTCCCAAATCTGTAGAATTATAATCAGAATCGCAAACAGTGACATGATATGGTGGACTGTCCACTCCATAAGTGACGTTAGCTGGCTTATAGAGAGTTTTAAGAAGGCCCGAAAAAAATAATCTTATTTGAGACCGTACATTTAATATGTTGGTTACATTATAAACATCGACACACACAGCTAGAACAAGCACACACCCCGTGCACTGAACTTGCTGGTAGAACATTGGTATATTGTATTGGTAAGTTATTTACACTAACTATATTGGAAATAATGTTTAATTCGTGATAAATATAAAATGACCACGTAGAACGAGAAACAGTTGTAAGTGGAGAAATTATTGTTTTACATCTCCTCTTGAGGTCCCAGAGTAAGACGATACCAGTATTCTTGTGGAACACTGTTTGTATCACATTAATGAACACAATATTGTCACGTTTGACTGATGTATAATAAAGTTACAAATACGCTTGATGCAAATATCTCCGCAGGATGATGTTTTGAAACTGATTTAACTGCTAGACTGGACAACGAGTTTCTTGTCGGTTGTCTTCGATACAAATATATGCTTGAATGTCCTTACGACATGGAATATAACACATGATTATTGACAGCTCATTCCACAGTTTTGCTGTGCGAGGCAGAAAGTTTCGTAAGAAGCGCACAGTTGTGGCCTGCCAACCATCTATATGATGGGGATGGAAGTACTGCCGTACAGATCGACGGCGCAATTACAAGATTCAGCTAGACGGGAAGGTTAATATATATATTGTTTTACTAATGAGTTTCTTGACGGTTGTCTTCGATACAAGGTTGATCGAACATAATGGTACTAAGAGGTGACAGTTATTTCAAACACCTTCTTAACTTCAGTATTTTGAGAATTGTATATACGTACAGTTATGTACCAAAATATGTTACAAGCCTTGGAACATCAGACCATGAAAATGAGTCAGACTCAATCAGACTGAAGTCACAACATTCACGTAACAAATATCGACGCACACAATCAGAACAAACACAAAGCCCTGTAAGTAGCTGTTTATGAGATTACAAGCTACTTGGACATACTGATTTATAAACACCACATTTTGTGTGAGACTTTGTCGACGGCAGTTCTTCAATAGAAACATCATATTTTGACATATTGTATGGACATTTATAAAGACACAAACTACATACTTGGAAATACCGACTAGGTAAGGTGTCTTGTGATACATGGAACGTTTAACAAATCCATGGAGTATTGAGAAATCAAACATGGATATATCACACGCAAACAAGCGTCACTTAGATAATATTTGAAATGTTTTAAACGCATCGGTTTTTATCTTACATACAATATTGTGTCACAGTCATATTATGTCGCAAGCATTAAATATCGATACATAATCATAAGGGTAGTTCTTCGAAATTTGATTCTTCGACTGATTCATATGGCCAAAATTTAATTCCACTTTAAGATCTGTAACACGTGTTCATATAAAAATAGATATGCCAAATAACGTATATTCGAAAAAGGGACTCGTTTTTAAAAAATAGTTTTCGAGATATCGACGTTCGAATATTTTCTGCCCAGATGAATCAGAAAATTGTATGTAAATAAGCTCTGTATTTATTTTAATTTCACGTTCTTTTAATTTCATGTTAGCATACCATTTTCGAGTACTTTCGCACAGAAAAAACACGAGCATTCATCATCACGCTTGCTCAGGGCAGATTAGCAATTTCAGACTCATATTAATTACATTCCTCAAAAAAAAGTTTTTAAATTATAGCTATAATATTTATAGCTAAGTTAATTAAAAAATAAGACTAATAAAAAAATGGACAACGCAACAAGAGCATTATTTTATGATTCATATGCGGTTTTGACCATACGAATCAGGCACAGATGACTCAGGATTTTGCTTACAATCATGCATAACTCACCGTATATACAAACTTCATTCTTATCATTTTTCTACACGAATGTATAACCAAAAAGCTTCACACGAAACATAGATTGAAGTTTTAAAACTGTAAAGTAAATTTTATATAATAGGCATTGTAATCAGGATACCATGTAAACCAAACACAGATGAATCAGATATTTACCTTAGTAACACCTGAATCTAAGCCAACCAGCCGCACGTCTGCCTCCTAGCTTGTCCGTTGCAGGCCTGGTTTCCCTCCGCACAGGAAGCCAGACTCTCATTATTAATACCCGATCAAGTATGGTCATTCGCAGCTTACGCCATATTAATCAGTATTATACGCCGGACACTTCTTATTTATTTATTTATAATCATACTAACATAGTTATAACGAATGCATATTTTTTTTTGAAGAGGACAACTCATCTCCTTTCGATGTAATTATAATTTATATTGAAGTATCAAAGGGAAAATGCGAAATCGACTACTTTGTTCCGGAAAATGGCAAACGGACACGCCATATGAATCAGAAGAACAAGCTTTAAAAAAAATATTTTGTACCTAGACTGCAATTATTTAAAAAATATTATTTGTCCTAGTAACTGATATAGCTAAACTATACTAAAAAAAATATTACATGCTGTTTTGTTAGTTGGTTTCAAAAATATTCCCATAGACATCGAAAATTTTGTCTCTGAAGAACTACCCATAACACAACTTTTTATAAGTGCGAGCATTGCAAGAGTTGATCATGAATTAATGAGTTTCTTGACGGTTGTCTTCGATACAAGGTTGATCGAACATAATGGAGAGGTGACAGTTAATTCAAACACCTTCTTATGTTACAAACTCAATATTTTGGAAATTGCAAAGGTAAGATTATATGTACATTATTCAATGAGTTTTTTGCCGGATTTTCTTTGATGTTACATATTTTATCTTAATACATATTTCATATCACATGAAATACTGAAAAGGATATCTTGTGTAAAACGACTGTAGAGCAGCATCCTCCTCCTCAGTCGTACATTCTTGACAGAATGCTCGTGGTTGACAATGATGCATTTTCCCTGGATATCGTAGCTCTCGCGATGTGCCTCCACTTGTTGAAGTCTTCACCCGTAACCCTGGGCACGGGTTCCGCGTTATACCCCGCAGGACTGGGTCCCTGCTGAACTTCGCCATCTACACACTCCGGCCTACTGAAGTGTAAGATGCCCACCCCCGCGACATGGACGCGCCAGACAGGAATTGCCCAAGTGAAGAGTAGAGAAGGTGACTCTACTCCCCCCAGGGCCGAGTTAATGGGCGTGTATGATCCCACACCCAAAGGCTTAACACTACCACTACTACAAATATAAATAAAACAACATTCAGTTGTTCTATCTTGTAAATACTAATTCTAGAATACATTTATGTACTCGCTATTACAGGGCATTTTGTCTGTAAGAAATATACATATTTTATTTAAAAGATACATCAACATTACACAGTTTTCTCCTCACTCCAACATATTATATTATACCTACATATTTTACATAGTACACTTTATTAAAAACAAAACAAATGACATGTCAGTGACGTCATGCACAAAATGACAAGGACAGAAACATCGTATTCTCTTTCTAAATCCATTTACTGAACTTTCTTTGTTCCAATACAAATAAAAATCAATTGACATGTCAATGACGTCAGACCCGAAATGACAAGGACAGACGCATTCATTTTATTCTTGTCTTTTTTTAATTATGATTTACATAACAATACAATGAAGTTTCTTGATAGTTGTCTTCGATACAACTCTTTTACAATATTTCAATCATGAAATGAGGGAAATACAAGTAACCCTACAATGTAGATTATTTAAATAGTTTCTTAATGGTTGTCTTCGATACAATTCTTATGTTTTAAACATAAGTATCTTTCGTATTACATGAATACGAAAGAAACATTTGTTAGTAGTCCTTTATTAGACTACCAACCATTCGGATATAGGAACATAATTATCAACATGCCACAGTAATAGCACAAATTCTCAAACTACAATATAACTCACAATGTAGATTATTTAAAGAGTTTCTTGACGGTTGTCTTCAACACAATTCTTATGTTTTAAACGTAAGTGGGAAATATTAAAGTGTAGTTGTTTGTGAGACTACAAACTACTTGGAAATACTGAGTTATATAATATGGAATTACCACATAGAACGACAAATTGTTTTTAAATATCACGTAATTTACAAAGACGAAATATACAGTCAAGTACCTAATAATTTGTCAACACACGACACAGTGGACATCGACTCGGACGCATCCGAAGAGTTTGATTTATTTTTAATATAATTTCAAGCGTCAAATAACAACTAGGGAACTAGCAATATAATGCAATGAGCGTTACAACGTGGCATCACAATGAAGGCGATTCTAACTTGACGCCCGTCTTTAATACAACTTTACAATATTTGCAATACTCTGTAGACATTTTATATAATTGAAATAGGAACAATAGCCAAAGTGTTTCTTGACGGTTGTCTTCGATACAACTTTAATTCACGTATTTTCATTTAAATACGTGAAACATTATTTAGCAAATTCATATATTTTAAGTCAATAATGTATATGTGTTAACACACTCATTAAAACATTGAGCGCAGATTAGAAAGACAGTGCAGTGAATGCACCATAATGTTCTAAGAGTCATTTTGAGTATATTTTGATTAGTGGAGTTTCTTGCTGGCTGTATTCGATACAACATTAGAAAATGTTCGTATTACATGAATACGAAGGAAACATTTGTTAGTAGTCCTTTATTAGACTACCAACTATTCGGATACAGGAACATGATATATTAATATTTTCCTGAAAGTGCAATTTGTGAAAAAAACAAGGACTTGTTATTGTAATAGTTGATTTTGTTCCAACGATACGAGTTTCTTGACGGTTGTCTTCGATATACTTGTGTAGTTACGAATACGTACAATATGTGTGTAAGTAGCTGTACACGCAGGTACCAGGCAGCCGACCAGTTAGTCTCATCGGACGCCGCAGTGGTGGAAGGCGCCCGCCTCGGTACACATACAACTAGTGTTTTAAATTCATTGAGATTTCAATATATTTCTCATATTTTTAATATTAGAATATTGATGAAATGTGTATTACACATGTTCACAGTTCTATATGACATTAAGTATTGAAAGATTAATTAAATCTTCAGAAACATATTATGTGCGCACACAACGCAACAATACTGACGTCGGTGTCATTTTGTGAAAAATAAAACAGCGTGTCTCTCTGACGCGAAGTTTAATTTCCAAATAGTTTCTTGACGGTTTTCTTTAATACAACTTAAATTTTTGCATTAGTTGCATGTTTATTAGGAATAATTGAATATAAAAATACCACATAGAATTACAAATACATAATTCTGAATGGGGAAAATGGTCTTCCACAAAATGACCAGTTGATAGTAATAATTGACTCGGTTGCTATGGTAACGAGTTTCTTGACGGTTGTCTTCGACACAAGTTTAGTTCTGAATAATAAATTAATGTTATACGATCACGATCTCTTTAATGGCGTTCCAAGTAGGGAAACGCTTGTTTATGAACACACTGGTCCATAATATATGATCATGCCACCGTTTTACTTGAACTGCTACTGAAATCTTCAACATTACCAAAATCTTTCATCTCATAGACTTTACAATAAGTTTCTTGACGGTTGTCTTCGATACAACGTTGACAGAACATATAGTACCTAGCTGTGTATGTGGCTACACACCACTGTGGAATACTGACTGGGTAGATGTCATAGCGTTTGTTGCCATTAAACTACAGAACGATATGATTAAATTGAATGATATATTTAGAGCGCCAAATATCGACCCACACAATTAGAACATTGGTGGTTATTCATTTTTAGTGATAAATGTACAAAATATAGTGTTATGAAAGTATGATAATGTTGACATTTTAAAAGCAACTAATTAAAGAATAGTTGCTGAACATTAAACTACAAACGAGTTAGTAATTACAACCATATTAAATAGACAAGTGTTATTGAGGCTGTCGTAGAAGAAAACGGAAACATGTGAGACAATATGTAGGTACTCCAGTTGACGAGAACTAGTTTCTTGACGGTTGTCTTCGATACAACGCTTGTATAATATATCAATTACGAAACAAGGGGAGAATATTACTTGAAAATACTGATTGAGTCAACCTCATCGGGCACCATATGTAATATGGGCCTCATTGAACAAATTCATTGGAGTTCTAACGTTTGGGGAAACAGTTGATTGTTCACAATATATTAATATTGGCATTTATTAATTGATTATGAATAACAATAAGACACACTGAAAATTGAGGATAATTACATAGGTAAGACAATTATTATAATTCACGCGACAAACTTCGACGCACACAACTAGAACAAACTAGTCTGTCGCTACACTACTCAACGTTTCTTACTGGTTGTCTTCGCTACAACTTTAATGAATACAATATATTTATGTCGCACGTAATTACACAGGGTGTATACTAATTGTAATCAGCAGTTTATGTAACTGCAAAGTATATGTACATACTAAATAGAAACGTCATCTGGTATATCAGCATTCGTCATCTGGTAATACTGAGTAAAAAATTATTTTAAGAATCAAACGGTGTTCGACGACCTATCGCTGAATTTGGGGAAAATTACATTTACAATGAGTACGTTACGAGTTTTTTGATGTTTGTCTTTGATACAAGCGTGGCACATGTTAGATACGGACACTCCACGAGCGAGCACTTTAATGTCGTCCTTAGTGGGGAAAAATTAGAGTTTGTTTTCGAGTGTATAGTGAACCGGAGCACAAACCACTATACAAACTACTAGAAATATTAACGACGGTTGTGTTCAATACAAGTTTGGTAAATATGTCGTATCATGTAAATACGTAGGAAACATGTGTAAGTAGCTGTTTATGAGATTACGAGCTAAGTACTTGGACATACTGAGTAATAAACTCCACTTGAGTGAGACTTTGTAGATAGCAGTTGTTCAATAGAAACTATATAACTTTAGAATTATATAATCATCGATGTATACCATCACTATACAACATTTGAAATGTTTTTAAATGTAGGGATGCAGCGCATAGGAGTTTGTGCAAAGTTTGTTGTTTTGTTTTTCGAAATTTGACAAGTTTCTTGACGGTTGTTCGATACAAGTAATTGACTCGGTTGCTATGGTAACGAGTTTGTTGACGGCTGTCTTTGTTCTGCACTCGTTTGACACAGACAGAGGACAAGGATTGAGTTTGACAAAGTCCTCGCAAGGGAACATTGTACATAGTAGTGTCAGTAATATTGTACCGTAGACTCAATCACAGATTGACGTATACAGGGTGACTTTGAATTCGACGTATTCCTCTCGGGAGGTGATAATACAACTAATTTCCTACAAAATTAGCCCTGAGGTCCTTGGGCGGAAAGTGGCTAGTTTCTGAGATATTCAACATTTTTGGTTTTGGTAAACAAATCCCGAATTGATTACAAAACCATCAATAAATAAAAAAATACTGGTTGGATTTTAGTAATTTTAGTTTTAATCAGTTGCCAATACATCAATTATCATTTATAAATACTAATAATGGCAGAAATATCATTCGTTTTAAAATAGCAAGCAATTTCTTATCAAATTTTGTTTTGTGTCACTAATTTGGTCGATAGAAACCTGGATTTATTTCGAAAAAAATATATGACACTAAGCGTACAAACTATTAGGAAAACTTCCTTGGTTTATTAGCTACCCAGAAATGTAAAATTATTTAAAAAATTCTCAAAAACAAATGAATTAATTGATGATAAGTAGAGTGTAAAGAGAAAAGGGCAATTTCAACAACAGCTTTATTTGCAAAATTTTGTTCAAAGTGACCTCCCCTATGACGAATACATGCCCGAACACGCTTTCTTATCTCTATGACGGTCACTGTAGGACTGAATATGCGTCTTACTTCGTCATTATCTTCAAATATGTTTTGGGGAAGAATTTCGATACACGGCCAATTCCGTCTGTATAAACAAGTGACTTCATGTAAAAATCAACCGGTAACGCCGGTTGATTTTTACATGAAGTCACTTTGAAGGTTCTAGTCATTGTGCATGCCATGTAGTTGGACCCCCGTGTCAATATAACGCCTAGGATCTAAGGTATCCAACCTTTACTCCACAGTAGTTCGATAGTGCGCTGGATAAACTATCACAATATCCATTATCAGTCCCAAAAAAGTCAACGAAATCCGAAAAAAGCAAAACCATCGGGTTCGCGCATAGGGTTTTAATTCAAATGTTTGCATGGGTATGATAAATAATTATTTGATTGGACCCTACTATTCATCCAACAATTTAAATGCTGATAACTATGAAGAATTTTTAAGGAATGAACTAGGGTCATTGTTTTAAATTTGGATTTAGAGACAAGATGAATTAACTTATTCTACTTATTAATTTGATTGACAAATTTATTCCACACGGCGATTGTTAAGTGCATTATCGAACTACTGTGCGGCAATGGTCGGATACATTGATTCTCAGGCATTGGATTAGTAGAGCGGTACAACTACATGGCATGCACAATGACTAGAACCTAACGCCGGTTGATTTTTACATGAAGTCACTTGTTTATACAGACGGAATTGGCCGTGTATCGAAATTCTTCCCCAAAACATATTTGAAGATAATGACGAAGTAAGACGCATATTCAGTCCTACAGTGACCGTCATAGAGATAAGAAAGCGTGTTCGGGCATGTATTCGTCATAGGGGAGGTCACTTTGAACAAAATTTTGCAAATAAAGCTGTTGTTGAAATTGCCCTTTTCTCTTTACACTCTACTTATCGTCAATTAATTCATTTGTTTTTGAGAATTTTGTAAATAATTTTACGTTTCTGGGTAGCAAATAAACCAAGGAAGTTTTCCTAATAGTTTGTACGCTTAGTGTCATATATTTTTTTCGAAATAAATCCCGGTTTCTATCGACCAAATTAGTGACACAAAGAAAAATTTTATAAGAAATTACTTGCTATTTTAAAACGAATGATATTTCTGCCATTATTAGTATTTATAAATGATAACTGATGTATTGGCAACTGATTAAAACTAAAATTACTAAAATCCAACCAGTATTTTTTTATTTATTGATGGTTTTGTAAGCAATTCGGGATTTGTTTACCAAAACCAAAAATGTTGAATATCTCAGAAACTAGCCACTTTCCGCCCAAGGACCTCAGGGCTAATTTTGTAGGAAATTAGTTGTATTATCACCTTCCGAGAGGAATACGTCGAATTCAAAGTCACCCTGTATATCCTGGAACACTTTCAGTTGTGTTATATGGACCTCGATACGACGTCGACGCTTAATCATACATAAAGACATTATAATTCATACGACATATATCGACGCACACAATTAGAACAAACACAACTGTCACTAGCACATTGCTTGACGGTTGTCTTCGATACAACTTTGGAACGTTCTTAACAGGGAAACAGTTGTTTGTCCACAATCTCATATTCAATCGAATATTTGTTGGGATTAATCCCGATTTGAGTAAAAATATATTGTTTTACTAATGAAGAAGTAAACTTGTCTGCTAGCTTCACAGCATCTTGTGTAGAACGACCGTAGAGCAGCATCCTCCTCCTCAGTCGTACATTCTTGACAGAATGCTCGTGGTTGACAATGATGCATTTTCCCTGGATATCGTAGCTCTCGCGATGCGCCTCCACTTGTTGCGGTCTTCACCCGTAACCCTGGGCACGGGTTCCGCGTTATACCCCGCAGGACTGGGTCCCTGCTGAACTTCGCCATCTACACACTTCGGCCTACTGAAGTGTAAGATGCCCACCCCCGCGACATGGACGCGCCAGACAGGAATTGCCCAAGTGAAGAGTAGAGAAGGTGACTCTACTCCCCCCAGGGCCGAGTTAATGGGCGTGTATGATCCCACACCCAAAGGCTTAACACTACCACTACTACAAATATAAATAAAACAACATTCAGTTGTTGTATCTTGTAAATACTAATTCTAGAATACAAATGTATTCTGTACTCGCCATTACAGGGCATTTTGTCGGTATGAAATATATTTTATTTAAAAGATACATCAACATTACACAGTTCTCTCCTCACTCGGACATATTTTACAAAGTACAAAGTAAGTTTGTCTTAAAACTACTAGAGTACATTAGTACTTTACATTTTGCAAAAACTTACTATCCCTTACATTTTGACGCATGTCACACAGATACAAGACTAATTACCATTATGTACGTTTAAAAAAAACAATTGGCTTGTCAGTGATACAGTATATTATTGTTGTCTCTTTTTAATGGAGATTTAGAATTACCTTTAGTCTCTAGCGATGATTTACATAACAACACAATGAAGTTTCTTGATAGTTGTCTTCGATACAACTCTTTTACAATATTTCAGTCATGAAATGAGGGAAAATACAAGTAACCCCACATTGTAGATTATTTAAAGAGTTTCTTAATGGTTGTCTTCGACACAATTCTTATGTTTCAAACATAAGTGGAAAATATTAAAGAGTAGTTGTTTGTGAGACTACAAACTTCTTGAAAATACTGAGTAATTTAATATGGAATACTTTAATATTGTAACAACCAAAGAACACACAGTAATATTTGACTCTTGTTCTAGGATAACGAGTTTCTTGACGGTTGTCTTCGATACAACGCTTTTACAATATTATTATATCAAACATGAAAGAAGTAGAAAATATTTGTAAGTGGCAGTTAACTACCAACTGTTTAGAAATACTGACACATTATGTAATTGTTATAGATTTCATTAATATGTGTAGAAATAGTAGTAAATTCATTTTATATCATTTATTCTTAACTAACACCTCTGGTGCCTAAATGTAGTGCTTTCTTTTAATATGCAACCAATTTTTGTAGGAGAAATAAACTTGTTTGCTAGCTTCACGAACTAATGAGTTTCTTGACGGTTGTCTTCGATACAAGGTTGATCGAACATAATTATTTGATCTTCTCGCTATATCTTCCAAACGTATTAAATTTACGTCTAGACGAGTTTCTTACCTTCTTTTGAAGGAATTCTTATAAAAAAGTTATTGTATAGGATACATTTTATAAGTAGCCATTTATCAGATTACAAGCTACTTGGAAATACTCATTCTGCAAAACAGGAGAGGGGCAAACCCTTAAGACATGACATAGACACACGACAAATATCGACAATAAGTTTCAGTTTGTTATATTGACTAAGGTTGTCTCCTCGGTCATCTAATAACAAGGGATCATTATGGATCACCTTATCGAACTGCGAGTAATTACGAAATTATTCCATTCCAAGACAAGTTAGTTTCTTGACGGTTGTCCTTCGATACAACACTTACAATACTAAACACTTGTAAGAAGTAGAAAGTATTAGTAAGTAGCAGTCTATGAGGTGACAAACTACATACTTGGAAATACTGATTGAGTCAACCTCATCGGGCACCATATGTGATATGGGCCTCGTTGAACAAATTCATTGGAGTTCCAACGTTTGGGGAAACAGTTGTTTGTTCATAATATATGAATATTGACATTTATTCATTGAATATGAATATCAATATGACGAACTGGGAAACATGTAAAGATCAAAGTAATTACATAGATAAGACAATATAATTCACGCGACAAACATCGACGCACACAACTAGAACAAACTAGTCTGTCGCTACACTACTCAACGTTTCTTACTGGTTGTCTTCGCTACAACTTTAATAAATACAATATATTTATGTCGAACGTAATTACACAGGGCATACACTAATTGTAATCAGCAGTTTATGTAATTACAAAGTATTTGTACATACTAAATAGATACGCATTACCTGGAGATACTGAGTGAAGAACTCTTTAAAGAACATTAAAACGGTGTTCGACGACCAATTGCAGAATTGAAAGGGAAATACTTTTCCCTTTCATTTACAATGAGTACGTTAATTCATTCATTCATTGGAGCTCTTTCGTACTAGGGTTAAATAACTTTGAATAAGTGGGAATATTCGTGTTTGTATACATTCGCCGCTTACATGTACAGTTACGTAGCACATTTATATAAAGATGTCACAAATGTATTTGTAGTTTCTTGACGGTTGTCTTCGACACAATTCCAACTAGAGTTTAGTACAACGCTAATCACTAGACAATAGTGACAGGAGACGTGGAGAATATCGACGCACACAGTTAGAACAAGCACGGCGGACGGTACATTGTTAAATAACTTTGAATAAGTGGGAAGTTACAAATATTCTTGTAGTCTGAATATTCGTATTTGTATACATTCCCTGCGTATAATGTACTTATAGTTCCACCTATAGTTGTTATAAAACATACAACTTTGATTTCTTGTAATGTAACGTCAATGTATAATGACATTTAAAGATATTCTGTGACAATCATTCAAAGCCGATATATAAAATTATAGTTTATACATTATTCAATGAGTTTCTTGACGGTTGTTCTTCGATGTAACATATATTTTATCTTAATACATATTTCATATCACATGAAATACTGAAAAGGATATCTTGTGTAGAACGACCGTAGAGCAGCATCCTCCTCCTCAGTCGTACATTCTTGACAGAATGCTCGTGGTTGACAATGATGCATTTTCCCTGGATATCGTAGCTCTCGCGATGTGCCTCCACTTGTTGAAGTCTTCACCCGTAACCCTGGGCACGGGTTCCGCGTTATACCCCGCAGGACTGGGTCCCTGCTGAACTTCGCCATCTACACACTCCGGCCTACTGAAGTGTAAGATGCCCACCCCCGCGACATGGACGCGCCAGACAGTAATTGCCCAAGTAAAGAGTAGAGAAGGTGACTCTACTCCCCCCAGAGCCGAGTTAATGGGCGTATATGATCCCACACCCAAAGGCTTAACACTACCACTACTACAAATATAAATAACACAACATTCAGTTGTTGTATCTTGTAAATACTAATTCTAGAATACATTTATGTACTCGCCATTACAGGGCATTTTGTCCCTATGAAATAAATTTTATTTAAAAGATACATCAACATTACACAGTTCTCTCCTCGCTCGGACTTATTTTACATAGTACAAAGTAGGTTTGTCTTAAAAGTACTAGAGTACATTAGTACTTTACATTTTACAATGATTTAAATAACAATACAATGAAGTTTCTTGATAGTTGTCTTCGATACAACTCTTTTACAATATTTCAATCATGAAATAAGGGAAAATACAAGTAACCCTACAATGTAGATTATTTAAAGAATTTCTTCATGGTTGTCTTCGACACAATTCTTGTGGTTTTAAACATAAGTGCGAAATATTAAAGAGTAGTTGTTATAGAATTACAAACACATATAACGACAAACAGTTCCACAGTGAGGAAATAGTTTTTAAATATCACGTCATTTACACAGACAAAAACTCAGTCAAGTACTTAATAATTTGTCAAGACGTGTGAGTTTGTGATATTTTAAATATAATTTCAAGCGTCAAATATCGACGCACACAATTAGAACAAATAAGTCCGTTGCATACTAGACTAAGCAACGAATTTCTTAACATTTGAAACATGGGATATTTAAAAATCCACTATTCTTTCAATGTTTAACACATGATATATTTCTATATCGTATTAAATAATGGTAAAATACCCTTACGGTACACTTAAGAAACGCAATCCTTGTCTCTTTAACTTAATATTGAATAATATTGTTTGCACGGAGTTTCTTGACGGTTGTCTTCAATACAATTGATAGGTATGTTTTAAACATGATGTGATAAAAGCAGGAGTAGGAACGGGGTGGTTCTTAATCAGTAAGAATCTAAAACTCTCTCTCACCTCGCCCATGGCGGGAGAAGCCATTGGATGATTTGAAAAACAAAAAAACTGACAACTAACTTTAATTAAGTACATAATCACTCAATAAGTTTCTTGATAGTTGACTTACGATACATACTGTATTATAATTTTATTATAACTTTTGTAAGACATACTTAATTAATTATTATCGTCGTGCGCGCCAGAAAGTGCGAAGGATTCCAGACAGAGGGCGCGATTGGCGCGAAACTCGAGTCGCCAATAGCAGCGCGACAATCGCCGCGTCGTATGTCGCGGAATGCTGCTCATGAATATGAGGCTCTAGCATGGCTTGAAACTAGTCGAGTTCCTCGTCAAACAGTTACGTGAGTAAGCCGATATTACACATGGATATTCCGGAATGAGGACTTTAATGGCGTAGCTTACACCATCCGTCACAAGACATTGAACACTGTTGTCTTCAATACAACGCTTTTACAATATTTCAATCATGCAATGAAGCAGACATTGTAAGTAGCAGTTTATGCCACTATAGTACTATAAACTACTTGCACATACAAAGTCAGTCTCATCGAGCGCCTGAATGCGGAGTTGAGACGTGGAATATTTCAAACATCATACAATTTCAATTACTCTCCTAGAGACGTCATATCTGACCACCTTCATCACAACATTAAGGACAATTGTGTTTCTTGATGGTTGTATTCGATACAACTTTAGACAATATTCGTATTATATGAACACGAAAGTAACATTTTGTTTTGTAATTTGTCGGCAATAATCCCGATTAAAGTCAATTAATATATTGCTTTACTAATGAAGAAGTAAACTTGTCTGCAAGCTTCACGAAGTAATGAGTTTCTTAACGGTTGTCTTCGATGCAACTTTATACAGAATGTTAAGCTTACCAATATAATTTGGTTTAACCTGTCAGAACGCGTCCCAATCGGGTAGGTAGTTCCAGAATGAGGGAATTGTTGCGCTGCGCATGCGACAAAACGGAGAATGTATGGTGACGACGATCAGATTCGATATAATGTTGCTGTACGTATATAATGGCAATACAAAACGTTTCTTGACGGTTGTCTTTGACAGAGACCTTTTTCATATTCATTTATTAAATGCAATATAATTCAATACTTATGAAATATTGTAAGTTGGAACAAAAAGATATTTTGGAGAATAATCCGAATGTAGTTCAAGAGACAAGAGAGATATATGTATGTACTAAGTTTATACTAGCAGGAATCATCATATACTTTATGTAGCTCATAGTCTATCCAATAAGTTTCTTGACGGTTGTCTTCGATACAACGCTAACACATATTTTGTACAATAAGTCTACTTATATGATAATGCCACGGAGTACCACGGAGAATAATTCATATTCAAAACAAATGAATATTGTGAAAGTCATGAACAACTACCAATAGTTGTAAGTGGGGAAATAGTAGTTTTATATCGCGTCAATATGTTCACAGAATACACGATACACAACGCACGACTAGAACGAGAACACATCACATGTGACTGCAACTTGTGTGCAAGCCACGCCGCGTGCAAGCAAACAATTACATCGACATGGAATGGTTTTAATGTTTCTTGTCAGTTGTCTTCTATACAACGCTTTTACAACATTACAATCTTGTAAGAAGTAGAAAATATTAGTAAGTAGCAGTGTATGAGGTGACAAACTACATACTTGGAAATACTGATTGTAAATCAGTTGTTTAATAATTGAGTTACTAACATTACAACACCCAATTGACGGGTTTAGCAACAAAGTTTCTTGACGGTTGTTCTTTGATACAACTCTCAGACAAAACGTTGAACATGAAATGTGTGAGAAATATTTGTAAGTAGCTGTACATGGAGCTACAAGCTACTTGGAAATACTGAATGAGTAAATAGCATCAGGAGGTGCTCGACCACCTCGAGAATCTTGACTAGGTTTTACATTTCATAGAAGTACGAAAAAGTTTCTTGACGGTTGTCCTTCACAGAACTCTTTTACGACATTTCAATCATGAAATGTGTAGGAAATATATATAGCGGACCGTGAGACATGGAATACAAAGAGTAATATCGATGCACACGGAAATACTCCATAGTGTGGTCGGACCAATAGCTGCGTTATATTGTCGCGTAGAACGATACATAGTACATCTAGTAGAGACATTGTTGTCTGGTTTAGAAACCGCTTATACAAGAATCTGGAACGATTGGATGTATACAGAGTACAATATAGTTTCTTGACGGTTGTCTTCGATACAAGACATAAATACTTCGTATTATGTAAACACAGAATGCATGTGTGCCTTACCTTAAGGCATTTGGAGGCATTTACAATTTCAATATTGATTTAGAACAATCGATGCGAATATTATCGAGCGCCTGAATGTACAGATACAGATCCCTCCATAGACAAGGAATGTTTCAATATTTAATCCTAAATTCTTTATCCAATAGATAATCAGATTGTAGTTCCACATAGGACGACACTTTAATAACATTTAAAGTGCGGTGACAGTACACATCGCCTCCTGTGTGGAGTCAAATGTTAATACATTCATATTGGAATACAAACGATTCAATGTGTGGACAAAATGTATGTCCATGTCCAGCAGTGGACCAGAGCAGGCTGACGCGGAAACACTAGTCTATACACCCACTACCTACAATAACATTAAGGACAATTGTGTTTCTTGATGGTTGTATTCGAGACAACTTTAGACAATATTCGTATTATATGAATACGAAAGTAACATATTATTTTGTAAGAGGTGGTTAACTGAACCACAAACTACCTAGAGTCATCGTCAAACATTGCAATAAAAGTTTCCAGCCACGAGTTTCTTGACGGTTGTTCCTCGACAGAACTCATATACAATACTGGTAAGACAAATATCGACGCACACAGTTAGAACAAGCGCGGCGGACGGTACATATTGTTAAATAACTTTGGATAAGTGGAAAGTTACAAATATTCTTGTAGTCTGAATATTCATATTTGTATACATTCGCCGCTTACATGTACAGCTACGTAACATGTTTATATAAAGATGTCACGAATGTATTTGTAGTTTCTTGACGGTTGTCTTGGTAACTTCCAAATAAGCTTCGGGTTATTTCATAGAAAGATCATGTTTATATTATTGCAATTAAAGAGACGTCACAACTGATACACAAGCCAAATTTACTGCTAGACTGACCAAATAGTTTCTTGACGGTTTTCTTCGATACAATTGTATGCTTCAATGTATTTACGACATGGAATATAATTAATCATTTAATTTTTTATCAACATTGAAATTGACATAATTGTGGAATTATAACGTAGAACCTTAACTGGTTCTAAGTGGGGAAATTCTTGTTCATATTACGTTAAGGCGTTCTTAGAAAGACATGAATGTTCCCTAAATTATGATTAGTATTATTTTAATTAATTATACCATCGTTCTAATAGACATTATAGCATTTTTATTAATAAAATTTACATCACGACAGAAGGTAACCGATACGAGTTTCTTGGCGGTTGTCTTCGATACAACTCTTTTACAATATTTCAATCAAGAAATGAGGGAAAATACAAGTAACCCTACAATGTAGATTATTTAAAGAGTTTCTTAATGGTTGTCTTCGACACAATTCTTATGTTTTAAACATAAGTGGGAAATATTAAAGAGTAGTTGTTTGTGAGACTACAAACTGCTTGGAAATACTGAGTAACTAAATATTGTTACGTTTTCAATATTAATTCACATGTTTATAATATAAAATAGAAAAGTCACTTAGAACGACCATAAACAAAACAAACTACACGAAAATTGCAATAGAAGTTTCCAGAACGAGTTTCTTGACGGTTGTTCTTCGATAGAACGTAATAATATTATAGGAAATATTATTTACGTAGCTGTACATGACACTACCAGCTATTTGGAAATACTGAGTAAGTCTCAGCGGACGCCCGAATGTGCCTCGAGAGATAAATAAAGTTATACAAACTCCACGTAGAAAAACCACTTCCATGGCCGCCTTAGTGGGAAATGGTTTCATAAACCTTGTGAAAGTGTTCACAGACAAGTCGGTAAAGATCATTTACCATTATAATAGTAAGACATCATTTTAGTACCGTAGTTGAATCAGTTGATTGCATCATGTCGCTTGAATCATTACTGTATTGTTTACGTACACACAAATATACAAACGACAAGGGAGTTTCTTGACGGTTGTTCCTCGACAGAACTCATATACAATACTGGTAAGACAAATATCGACGCACACAGTTAGAACAAGCACGGCGGACGGTACATTGTTAAATAACCTTGAATAAGTGGGAAGTTACAAATATTCTTGTAGTCTGAACTGCAGTGAAATGATTATTACATAAAGATTTCACGACTGTATTTGTAGTTTCTTGACGGTTGTCTTTGATATAATCCGACAATTATCCCATATTATTGTATATTATAGAAACATGAATATCTCACTTGAGACTTGTTGAGATATGTTTTACATATTATGATCACACAGACCCACAGACATATCGTTTAATTTCACAGATTACAGATTAGAAAGACAGTGCAGTGAATGCACCGCAATGGAAACAGTATTTGAGAATAAGGCAATTTTGAGTATATTTTGATTAGTGGAGTTTCTTGCTGGCTGTATTCGATACAACATTAGAAAATGTTCGTATTACATGAATACGAAGGAAACATTTGTTAGTAGTCCTTTATTAGACTACCAACTATTCGGGTATAGGAACATAATTATATTTTTTTCTTGTAATTTTCTTTGGGACACAAGACATGAACATGGACGAGAGTACATGGAGGAAGGTAATATAACTCACGCGACAAATATCGACGCACACTATTAGAACAAATACGACTGTCTGTAGTCACCCGTGTTGACGGTTGTCTTCGATACAACGTTGACAGAACATATAGTACCTAGCTGTGTATGTGGCTACACACCACTGTGGAATACTGACTAGGTAAGTCTCATGTGATATATTGAAATATTAGTTAAAGATTGGCCACGAACAACTACTAAATGATACACAGTAACAACATAGTAGTTAAGTTAAATCTATAGAAACGTGTACTTACATATTGAGGTAAGGCGACACAGGACATTGACCTTGCATTCGTTCAATACAATATACTGATAGTATATGGTTTACCATTTTAATATTGACTAAGGTTGTCTCCTCGGTCATCTAATTACAAAAACCAAATGAAAGACGAATCGAAATCGAAATCATTCCATTCCAAGACACGTTAGTTTCTTGATGTTTGTTCTTCGATAGAACTCTTATACAATACTTTAACGTATAATGAATTACGTTTTACGTATTATACAATACTTTAATCATAGAATACATTACGTGAGATACATCAGTCAGTAGCTGCACAATGTACATACATACGTAGGAAAATATTGTCCACATAGAACAACCTCTTCATGACACGTGGAGTGTATAACTAATTCATTGGATGCATAAGAATCGTTCCCAACATAATTGTATATTGTTATATTGTACCAAATACACATAGAACCGACAGCGGCAGTCGATACAAGTAGAGGAATCGCAGTTGAAATACAGGAAAATATTTTAACTATGGTTGACATTTCATAGAAGCACGAAGAAGTTTCTTGACGGTTGTCCTTCACAGAACTCTTTTACGACATTTCAGTCACGAAATGTGTAGGAAATATTTATTTGTAGCGGACCGTGAGACATGTAATACAAATAGTACAGAAATATGTTCTGTATTACATTAAATGTTTACAAATTACACAATACATGGTTATACTGGACACCTGGAAGTAGTACTTTAATGGCGTGCCAAGTGGAGAGATATATATTACCATAGTGTTTTAATATTTAAAGAAAATATTCTCTGAATATCACAACCACATGGAGGTAGAACTCCTTCACGAATATCAAATTGAAATAAGAGAGTTTCTTGACAGTTGTCTCGTACAACTCTTACGTTTCTACTTCGTGTTTATCATCAGGATGTTAAAATGGACTATCCACGTAGAACGACCACTTCAGTGATGTCACAAGTGAGGAAATTGTATTGAATGCGTGAACACTATAGGGAAACATACCGACATCCTGCCTGTTTACTTCACGAACTAATGAGTTACTTGGCGGTTGTCTTCGGTATGACGCATTTATAATGTTTTAATAATTGGACAATATTAGTAAGTAGCAGTGTATGAGGTGACAAACTACATACTTGGAAATACTGATTGAGTAAACCTCATCGGACACCTTGTGTGTATCTTGTGACACTTTACAATGGCAATTGAAACATGAATACTTTAGTAACGTTCTGAATGTGGAAATACATAGTTATCCCACAGTGCTCACACATTTGTAGAATACAACATGATACTGCAGTTTGTACATGATAGTAATACAAGTACAGTTCAATCAATAGACGACGCGTCCAAAGAATTTCTATCCATTGGATGACATTATTGCAACAAGTTTCTTGACGGTTGTCTTCGACACAACTTCAACTAGAGTTTAGTACAACGCTAATCACTAGACAATAGTGACTGGAGACGTGGAGAATGTGACGAGTATGGAGTAATATTGACACGAACAATAACAACTACAACGAATTATTAATCGTGGTTAATGAGTTTCTTGACGGTTGTCTTCGATACAAGATTGTTCGAACATAATTATTTGATCGTCTACCTATATCTTCCAAACGTCTTAAATTTACGTCTAGATACGAGTTTCTTACCTTCTTTTGAAGGAATTCTTATAAAAAATTAATTGTATAGGAAACATTTTATAAGTAGCCATTTATCAGATTACAAGCTACTTGGAAATACCCATTCTGCAAAACAGGAGAGGGGCAAACCCTTAAGACATGACATAGACACACGACAAATATCGACAATAAGTTTCAGTTTTTTTTTTTTAATATTGACTAAGGATGTCTCCCCAGTCAACTAATAACAAGTGATCATTTTGGAAGTCTACACTACCATTGTAAAGACGATGAAAAACGAAATCATTCCATTCCAAGACAAGTTAGTTTCTTGATGTTTGTTCTTCGATAGAACTCTTATACAATACTTTAACGTATTATAAATTACGTTTTACGTATTATACAATACTTTAATTATAGAATACATTACGTGAGATACATCAGTCAGTAGCTGCACAATGTACATACATACGTAGGAAAATATTTACATATTCCACGTAGAAACAGCACTTCGTGGAAAAGAAGACGAATATATTGACCTACTGAATCGTCTCAAAAAGTTAAATTTGGATGAAATAAACTATCTAATGAGTTTCTTGACGGTTGTCCTTCGATAGAACTTTATACAATACTGTTTCTTGGATTTGTAGAAACAGTAGAGAAATATGTATATTTTCTTGACAATTGCCTTAGACAATACTTGGACAAATATATCGTATCTACAAGCTACATAGTCACAAACACTGATTGAGTAAACCTCATCGGACACCTTACGTGACGTAATGGATCAATCTATGCAATGTTCAATATTTAATACATATTGATATATCACATTGAGTATTTAACAAACGTAAAGCCTTTGGATTCAGGACATGAATATGAACGAACAGTAAGAATAAAGACAATATAATTCACGCGACATATATCGACGCACACATTAGAACAAGCGTGGTTGTCACTAGCACATTGCTTGACTGTCTTCGACACAACTTTGTATATTTACGTAACCACTTGCACATACTGACTAGGTAAGTCTCAATGCGCCCGAATGCGGGCACGATTTCTGAGACAAGAAACATTTCACACATCCATACATTGTGTTTGTATTTATACTCCTTTATGGAGAAATACTACCGACTGCAGTATTTTGGAACTTTAGCTGCTAATAGCTGATCATGCGAAAGCATGCGCAAAATGTTTTCCTAGATACAGACATATTCAGTAATAATATTTTTGAAAATGACTTTCATCTTATCTTTCATTGCAGTTCATCTATGTATTAACTATTTGTTACATACGCAGATACATACGTTTCTTGACGGTTGTGTTCAATACGATACAACTCTCTTATAATATTTCAAATGAGAGGAAAACACACTTGGTACTGATTGAGCACCTAAAAAATTCATTGAATTTCCAAAATTTACTGTCCACTTACAACACAGACAAAGACAAAGCGGAGAATGCTTCATAACTATACTCCTATTTGGAATAATGTTGCTGTACGTATATAATGGCAATACAAAACGTTTCTTGACGGTTGTCTTCGATACAACTTTGGAAATATTCGTATTATGTAAATACGTAGGAAGCATTAGTAGAAACACGCTTATGAGACTAAACACCACTTAGATATACTGACTAGGTGAGTCTCACTTGAATACTTATACAGAACACCGACATCCATAAACACCAGTTATCTTCCTAAGTAGCACACAACCAGTGCACAAGATATATCAAAGAGGGGAATGATTTAACTCCATAGACTATTCAACAGGTTTCTTGGCGGTTGGCTTTATGGTATATGACGTTAAATATTAAACACTTACATGTTGATTTAGTAGAAGCACATAGTACGACCACTGTATGTCGCACTAAGTGGAGAAATATCAGTTTACATCATTTCGACATGTTACAAGGGTAAGTGATGGCTACACTTATAGTTGTTATAAAACATACAACTTTGATTTCTTGTAATATAACGTCAATGTATAAAGGCATTTAAAGACATTTTGTGACTAACAATTATACAATCACACTGTATTAAATTTAAGTTTATTCATTATTCAATGAGTTTCTTGACGGTTGTTCTTTGATGAAACATATATTTTATCTTAATACATATTTCATATCACATGAAATACTGAAAAGGATATCTTGTGTAGAACGACCGTAGAGCAGCATCCTCCTCCTCAGTCGTACATTCTTGACAGAATACTCGTGGTTGACAATGATGCATTTTCCCTGGATATCGTAGCTCTCGCGATGTGCCTCCACTTGTTGAGGTCTTCACCCGTAACCCTGGGCACGGGTTCCGCGTTATACCCCGCAGGACTGGGTCCCTGCTGAACTTCGCCATCTACACACTCCGGCCTACTGAAGTGTAAGATGCCCACCCCCGCGACATGGACGCGCCAGACAGGAATTGCCCAAGTGAAGAGTAGAGAAGGTGACTCTACTCCCCCCAGGGCCGAGTTAATGGGCGTGTATGATCCCACACCCAAAGGCTTAACACTACCACTATTACAAATATAAATGAAACAACATTCAGTTGTTGTATCTTGTAAATACTAATTCTAGAATACATTTATGTACTCGCCATTACAGGGCATTTGGTCCATATGAAATATATTTTATTTAAAAGATACATCAACATTACACAACACATCTCTCCTCACTCGGACATATTTTACATAGTACAAAGTAAAACTTACTTTCCCATACATTTTGACGCATGTTACACAGAGACAAGACTAATTTCCATTATGTACGATTAACAAAAATCAAATGACATGTCAGTGACGTCATGCACAAAATGACAAGGACAGAAACATTTATATTATTATTGTTGTATCTTTTTAAAGGAGATGTGGAATTACCTTCAGTCTCTAGCGATGATTTACATAACAATACAATGAAGTTTCTTGATAGTTGTCTTCGATACAACACTTTTACAATATTTCAATCATGAAATGAGGGAAAATACAAGTAACCCTACAATGTAGATTATTTAAAGAGTTTCTTAATGGTTGTCTTCGACACAATTCTTATGTTTTAAACATAAGTGGGAAATATTAAAGGGTAGTTGTTTGTGAGACTACAAACTACTTGGAAATACTGAGTAATTAAATATTGTAACGTTTTCAACATTAATTCACATGTTTATAAAATATGATGTTGATATCACAATCGAGTGATAAATCCTTACAAGCTGACTATACTTGTATCTTAGTCGAAGACATAGACAAAATTAAAATCGACGTCAGCTAGAACTAGCGGTAGACAGTTAATTGTCAAATTACTTTAAATTACTTAGACAGTATGTTAACACAGATTGATAGAGGGAGATATAAATATCCCACCCAAAACATAAATGTGAAAGGCTGCCAAGTTCGATAATATTGGAATGCTTCGCCTATAAAAGAAGTGAGATCTAAATAAGTACCAAGTTCCATACACAGACCTCAGTTAAAAATGATATAACAAGTTGGCAAGTTTTCACATACTTTGTTATAAACCTACATAACGCAATGAGTCAAGTATATAATTTTCTATTAAAACTTGCCAAGTTATATCATTTTTAACTGAGGTCTGTGTATAACCCACGGCCAGTGTGTCGGTTTTTTTGCTCGAACTTGGCGGACACACTGCCGTGTGTCTAGATTTTAAACGAGATCAACGTTTGTTACATCTTTACTGGATACCATTTGTCGAGGTAGTACCACCTTCATCAAAACATTAAGGACAATTGTGTTTCTTGATGGTTGTATTCGATACAACTTTAGACAATATTCGTATTATATGAACACGAAAGTAACATATTATTTTGTAATTTGTCGGGAATAATCCCGATTAAAGTCAATTAATATATTGCTTTACTAATGAAGAAGTAAACTTGTCTGCTAGCTTCACGAACTAATGAGTTTCTTGGCGGTTGTCTTCGATACAAGATTTAAGATGCTTTAACATTATAGGACTGATATAACCTCTTTATTATTTAACATACGAATACGAAGTTTGTTATAAAACTTCCGTATACCAGCGGGATATTCAGCAGACATAAAATACAATATTGTAATTGATACGACAAATATCGACGCACACAATTAGAACAAGCGTGAAGCTCATTCGATGGCTATAAGACACAAGACACAGACAGAGGACATAGTTCATGGAGTCTGATTGAGCCGAACTATTCATTCTTTGGACAGTCTGTTGTATAGACTATGTAAAGAGTTTCTTTCTATGTTCATATGTTTATAATATAAAATAGAAAAGTCACGTAGAACAACTTCTGCACGTAGAACAGTTAGTTCTAAATAGGGAAAATGTTGTTTTATACATACCACTTTACTTTTATTACAATGTAAATTGCAATAGAAGTTTCCAGACACGAGTTTCTTGACGGTTGTTCCTCGACAGAACTCATATACAATACTGGTAAGACAAATATCGACGCACACAGTTAGAACAAGCACGGCGGACGGTACATTGTTAAATAACTTTGAATAAGTGGGAAGTTACAAATATTCTTGTAGTCTGAATATTCGTATTTGTATACATTCCCAGCGTATAATGTACTTAAAGTTACACTTATAGTTGTTATAAAACATACCGTACAACTTTGATTTCTTGAAATATAACGTCAATGTTGAATGACATTTAAAGACATTCTGTAACAATAATACTAACCACGTATAAAAAATTGTTAAAGTTGATACATTATTCAGTTGAGTTTCTTGACGGTTGTTCTTCGTTGTAACATATATTTTATCTTAATTCATATTTCATATCACATGAAATACTGAAAAGGATATCTTGTGTAGAACGACCGTAGAGCAGCATCCTCCTCCTCAGTCGTACATTCTTGACAGAATACTCGTGGTTGACAATGATGCATTTTCCCTGGATATCGTAGCTCTCGCGATGCGCCTCCACTTGTTGAGGTCTTCACCCGTAACCCTGGGCACGGGTTCCGCGTTATACCCCGCAGGGCTGGGTCCCTGCTGAACTTCGCCATCTACACACTCCGGCCTACTGAAGTGTAAGATGCCCACCCCCCGCGACATGGACGCGCCAGACAGGAATTGCCCAAGTGAAGAGTAGAGAAGGTGACTCTACTCCCCCCAGGGCCGAGTTAATGGGCGTGTATGATCCCACACCCAAAGGCTTAACACTATTACTACTACTATATAATACATTCATATAATTACATTTTTGATATTACTTTATGCACCCGCCATCACAGGGCATTGTCTCGTTGAGTTACATTTTATTTATAAGTTGTGTTAATATTACACAGTTCTCTCCTCACTCGGATATATTCTACTTAACTTACAAAGTAAGTGCGTCTTAAACCTTCGTGAGTACAATTGTATTTTAATATTCCAAATGTTTTTTTTTATTTTTTATTTTATTGTGATATTACAACATAATAACATATTAACTTAAATAATAATGTAGCCCACAGCGCTGTTCACAGATTAACATTGTTGAATACATTTTTAAAATGCTAGGGAATAGCTATTCGTGTATGACAGTTAGTATAACAAGTAAAATAGAAAAAATCACAATAATACAGTAATAATATAAAATGACATATCTAAGACCGTAAAAGTGTCTCATACAATTGGCTTCGAAACATATGCATGGAGCAC
Source organism: Spodoptera frugiperda (assembly GCF_023101765.2). NCBI lineage: Eukaryota > Metazoa > Arthropoda > Insecta > Lepidoptera > Noctuidae > Spodoptera > Spodoptera frugiperda. Next base: position 4,690,111 of record NC_064230.1, read on the forward strand.
GTAAATATGTCCAAGTGTTCAAATTCTTTATTGTAAGATGCTGCCATTCGCCGGGTTGGTGAACGTTGGCCAGTATTAGATCGGCAGGTACCTATTGCAAATAGCGTACCCGCTCGCACCTCGCCTTCTGTGAACAGTCCTAGGGACGGCATAACAGAGTACATTATTTAGATCGATACAGTCAAAGTTGCCATTAACAATATTATATAGGGCCATTGCTTCTAGTTGTTTGCGTCTGGAGCTAAGCGTTAAGAGTTTGTATCTGCTTAGTAGCTGGTCATACGACAAATACGTTCCGTTAAATCAATGTATTTCTTATAGTACGGGTTCCAGATGGGAACGGCGTAATGGCTCAAGCTGAGAGCGGACTAATGATGATGTGAGAAATATTTAAAAGCAGCTCTCACAGTCCACCCAATAAGTTTCTTGACGGTTGTCTTCAATACAATTGTTATGTTTTAAACATTGTAGTGTTTGTGTCAGTATAGTAACTATAAAGATAGTTACATATATGCACATACGCTGTCTCGTGCACACGGATGGTGGGGCGCGCACGGTAGTATACCATAGACTATACAATATGGATAATACACGTTGAGACACGGTCGAGAGCGGACGCGCGCCTGCACATATCGTGTGTTGTCGAGCCAGTGGCAGTTTGTAGTGATCAGTGTGATCCGGAGTATATTACAAACATGATGTGAGAAATATTTAAAAGCAGCTCTCACAGTCTACCCAATAAGTTTCTTGACGGTTGTCTTCGATACAACTTTACCAAACATTTCTTACAATGCAAATTACTAGACAATACATTTATTATTGAGAATTGCGAACCACTTTAGTGACGTCATAAGTGGGGAAATAGTTATGTTAGCTCCTGTATGGAGGAGTGTTTGTAAAACATTAATGTTGAAATTCAAACATTTAAATTCATTATAATTGGATATTTTAGTAAGATAAGGTATTTCCCCCTCCAAATGTAGAACTATGTGTAGAAAGAAGGATATGTAGGAATATTTCTATTAATTGTTCAACAAAAATTTTATTTGATTTAATTCGATTTAAAGTTTCTTGACGGTTGTCTTCGACACAAGCTAACATGCAACACTCATAGAACATTAGATATAGTAGCAGTCAGTAATATTGTTGTACCAAATATTGACGCGCACAGCGTCACATCGAGCGCCTGAATGTAGTGCCGCCTTCTGAGACATGAAATGTTATTTACTATATTCATAGATTTACAGATAATTACGTACACTAATTAAATACCGTACAATATTAAAATACCAAATAGAATTACAAATACATAATTCTGAATGGGAAAAAATTGTCTTCCACAAAATGACCAGTTGATAGTAATAATTGACTAGGTTGCTATGGTAACGAGTTTCTTGACGGTTGTCTTCGATACAACTTGTAAAGTTTCGTATTATATAAATACGTAGGAAACATTTGAGACTGCAAACTAATTGCAGGTACTGACTAGGTCATGTCAGTCTGAAACATCCGTGGAACTTGTATATTTCATTATCAGTTTAAATATTGATAGGAATGGCCGCGTACGAGTAGAACGACAAATAGTTGTAAGTGTAGAACTTGTGGATTGATATCACGTCCAAGTTGACACAGAAAACCCGAACTATTGTATTTACCATAATACTTTATTAATTTGTATATTCAATATACATGAAAATACCGACTAGATCAGTCATCTTGTGGGACTTACAATATCTCACCTACACGAGACACTACTGAGAGCTTTTAGTCAAGTATTGAGAAATATTCTTGAGAAACAAATTATTTGCGCACACAACGCAACAATACTGACGTAAATGTCATTGTATGAAAAACAAATTGCGTGTCTTTGTGTAGCGAACAGTTTCTTAGCGGTTGTCTTTTATACAACTTTAGAAAATATCCACATTATGTAAATACGAAGGAAATATGTAAGTAGCTGTCTATAGCAATACAAGCTCTATGCATGGAAATACTGATTACGTACATCTCATCTGACACCTTTAAGGTAACGTTTAATAAACCATTACATTTGATAACTTTTGATAACTTCAGTAACGGGACATATCTCTCATCTATTCCTATTCTTACATCACATAGTTTCTTGCTGGTTGTCTTCGACACAACTTTGGTAAACATCGAGAAACAACGTATTGTTTAATATTTTGTTATCAAAGTATTGTACAAGAGTTCCATACTACGCGTAGTACTACCACCATTTCGAAATATTTATTTTATAAGACTTTTGAGTTTCTTGACAGTTGTTCTTAGACTGAAATCAATGTTTGAATCATGAATCAAGCTCTATCCCAACATACAATATAATTCACGCGACAAATATCGACGCACACATTAGAACAAGCGCGGTCACTAGCACATTGCTTGACTGTCTTCGACACAACTTTGTATATGTAGTCTTCGATACAACTCTCTTACAATATTTCAAATGAGCGAAAAATATTTGTAAGTAGTAGTCTACAAGGTGACAGACTACACACTTGGAAGTAGGTACTGATTGAGTACCTTATTGGGAAAATTCATTGAATTTCCAAAATTTACTGTCAATTTATAACACAGACAAAGACAATGAGAAGAATGCTTTATAACTATACTCCTATTTGGAATAATGTTGCTGTACGAATATAATGGAAATACCACCTTATACGTTATCATACGTTTATATACATACGTTTCTTGACGGTTGTCTTCGATACGAAACTGAGATTAATATTTCTGTTGCTATGACGGATACTACATAACATTAATTGTAAAATACAATTTTATTTAGTTTCTTGATGGTTGTCTTTCTTACGCACTTCATAAACATTTAGAAATTGTAGTTGTATGAGGCGACAATTAACAACTTTTATGACGGTTGTCCTTCGATACAACTTGAACAATATTTTGTATAACAAGTCTCACTGGGAATGAATATGGGATTGTCTTTTAAGACAATTTGACAATTTAGAATCTTTAACATAATAATTATGTAGGTTTGCGCTGCTACAGGATAATAAAATGATCGATTAAATATAATTCACGCGACAAATATCGACGCACACAGTTAGAACAAACGCGAAGCTTGTTTAATCAGCTAGAGCACAAAATGATTGTTTTATTTGTTGTATTTACTTAGTGAGTCTGTTGTACAGAACAAACTAGTCTGTCGCTACACTACTCAACGTTTCTTACTGATTGTCTTCGCTACAACTTTAATAAATACAATATATTTATGTCGCACGTAATTACGACAAAGACAAAGCGGAGAATGCTTCATAACTATAATCCTGTTCGGAATAATGTTGCTGTACGTATATAATGGCAATACAAAACGTTTCTTGATGGTTGTCTTTGACAGAGACCTTTTTCGTATTACACACATGAAATATTGAGAGTTGGAAAATAGATATTCTGTGTATAACGACCATTTCAGTATCGTTCTAAGTGGGGAAATTGTCGTTGTACCTATATCGCATCAAGACGTTCCTAGAAATGATGACCGATGTATCTCGTATGTCAAACGTTTTATCAGGACGGGCTTTGGAAGTTCCAAATTATGACATATGACACACACACACACACAAGTCCGTATATAGTGAACATTTGCCACAGTAGCAGTCAGTAATATTGTCTCTAAGACATGGAACAATGCACAGGTGCTAATGGAAAGGACCCCCATGAAAATCTATTTTTACATTTCAAAGATTATATTAAGTTTCTTGATGGCGGTCTTTGATACAAGTTTGATAAATAATTTCGTAAAATAAGTCTCATCGCACCTGAGTGCGGCATTTAAAGTGAGACGTTTAATGATAGTTCCCTGCTGAGGACATCATTAAACTGATGTTTATACACACTGAACTATATGTAGATTTAGACATAGATAAAGACAATATAATTCACGCGACAAATATCGACGCACACAATTAGAACAAGTACGAGTCATCGGTTGTAGTTTCTTCATGATTGTTCTTTAATACAACTTTTAGACAATATTTTGATCGTTAAATATGTTAGAAATACATATGTGGCCTTCCCATTAACCCTTGGAGAACATTACAACACCACATTTCTAAGACAAAAGAGTTTCTTGACAGTTGTTCCTCGATAGAACTCAATATAGACACGATGCTAAACTTTTCGAATACATTAAACATTTACTACATAATAACTCCAAGTATTTTCAAACATGAAAAGGATATCTTGTGTAGAATGACTGTAGAGCAGCATCCTCCTCCTCAGTCGTATAAAGTAAGTTTTTGTTAAAACTGCTGGAGTACATTAGCACTTTACATTTTGCGAAAAGATCGACACAAACACTTTATTAAAAAATCATGACAAATATTTTTATGAAGAAAACTTACTTTCCCATACATTTTGACGCATGTCACACAGAGACAAGACTAATTTCCATAGAGTAAGTGAGAAAAAAAACAAATGACATGTCAGTGACGTCATGCACAAAATGACAAGGACAGAAACATTGCATTCTCTTTCTAAATCCATTTCTTCATTTTTATACAAATAAAAAACAATTGACATGTCAATAACGTCAGACCCGTAATGACAAGGACAGAAACGTTCATTTTATTCTTGTCTCTTTTTAATGGAGATATACTTAGATACAACTTTTTTTCTTTTAATGATGATTTACATAACAATACAATGAAGTTTCTTGACGGTTGTCTTCGATACAACTCGAACAATATTTTGTATAACAAGTCTCACTGGGAATGAATATGGGATTGTCTTTAAAGACAATTTGAGAAATTAGAATCTATAAAATAATATATACTTTCGATTATTCCATGATAACCAAAGGAATAATACATCTTAAATTTTAAGTTTATATATAACTAAATGAAGTTTCTTGATAGTCGTCTTTGATACAACTCTTTTACAATATTATATCAATCATGAAATGAGGGAAAAATAAGTAACCCTAAAATGTAGATTATTTAAAGAGTTTCTTAATGGTTGTCTTCAACACAATTCTTATGTCATTACTTCTGATAACATAGATGAAGACAATATAGCTCATTAGACAAATATCGACGCATACAGTTAGAACAAGCACGGCGGACGGTACATTGTTAAATAAATTTGAATAAGTAGGAAGTTACAAATATTCTTGTAGTCCGAAGTCACACAGAGATAAGATTAATGTAGAATTACCTTTAGTCTCTAGCGATGATTTACATAACAATACAATGAAGTTTCTTGATAGTTGCCTTCGATACAACGTTGACAGAACATATAGTACCTAGCTGTGTATGTGGCTACACACCACTGTGGAATACTGACTGGGTAGATGTCATAGCGTTTGTTGCCATTAAACTACAGAACGAAATGATCAAATTGAATGATATATTTAGAGCGCCAAATATCGACGCACACAATTAGAACATTGGTGGTTATTCATTTTAGTTATAAATGTACAAAATATAGTGTTATGAAAGTATTATAGGATAATGTTGACATTTCAAAAGCAACTAATTAAAGATTAGCTGCTGAATATTAAACTACAAACGAGTCAGTAATTACAACCATAATAAATAGACAAGTATAGTTGAGGCTGATTCAATCTACTAACGCGACTATTGGGACAATATTTAGGTACTCCAGTTGACGAGAACTAATTTCTTGATGGTTGTCTTCGATACAACTCTTGTTTCACATACCAATTACGAAACAAGGGGAGAATATTACTTGAAAATACTGATTGAGTCAAACTCATCGGGCACCATATGTGATATGGGCCTCGTTGAACAAATTCATTGGAGTTCCAACGTTTGGGGAAACAGTTGTTTGTTCACAATATATTTATATTGGCATTAATTAATTGCATATGAATTAGATAATTACATAGATAAGACAATATAATTCACGCGACAAACATCGACGCACACAACTAGAACAAACTAGTCTGTCGCTACACTACTCAACGTTTCTTACTGGTTGTCTTCGCTACAACTTTAATAAATACGATATATTTATGTCGCACGTAATTACACAGGGCATATACTAATTGTAATCAGCAGTTTATGTAACTGCAAAGTATTTGTACATACTAAATAGAAACGTCATCTGGTACATCAGCATTCGTCATCTGGTAATACTGAGTAAAAAACTATTTTAAGAATCAAACGGTGTTCGACGACCAATAGCTGAATTCGGGGAAAATTACATTTACAATGAGTACGTTACGAGTTTCTTGATGTTTGTCTTTGATACAAGCGTGGCACATGTTAGATACGGACACTCCACGAGCGAGCACTTTAATGTCGTCCTTAGTGGGGAAATATTAGAGTTTGTTTTTGAGTGTACAGTGAACCGGAGCACAAACCACTATACAAACTACTAGAAACATTAATGAGGAGGTCTTATATCTGTTGAGACTCTGAAAGAGTATGTAAACCATACATCGATGATACTATCAATATTTAAATGTATATTTGTGTATGTATTACATAACACATTAGTAATTATTACACGCGGATTTTTGTTCGTAATAGAAAACATATTTTATAACGACTGTAACATAGACATCGACTATTTGTTACATGGACATACACACATACATAAGTTTCTTGACGGTTGTGTTCAATACGATACAACTCTCTTACAATATTTCAAATGAGAGGAAAACACACTAGGAAGTAGGTACTGATTGAGTACGTAATTGGGAAAATTTATTAAATTTCCAAAATTTACTGTCCACTTACAACACAGACAAAGACAAAGCGAGGAATGCTTTATAACTGTATAAAGGAATATATTAAACATATTGTTGCTCCACGTATATAATGGCGATACAAAACGTTTCTTGACGGTTGTCCTTCGATAGAACTTTATACAATACTGTTCCTTGGATTTGTAGAAACAGTAGAGAAATATTTGTAACTATGTAGATGTACATGAAGCTACAGCTACAAGACGCGCAGTCATACTGTACATGGAGCTACAAGCTACTTGGAAATATTTGAAAAATATCGTGTCTTAGTTTCACATTTCATAGAAGTACGAAGAAGTTTCTTGACGGTCGTCTTCGATACAACTCTTAATACAATACTTTGATCATATAGGCAATGTTTGTAAGCAGCTGGCAAATTGTAATATCATAATACACAGCCGACATTACAATAGTGTTGTAAGTACAACACTCACTCACACAGCGACACAATAAGTGGGGAAATGTTGGCTTTACACCACGTGGAGACGTCCAACAACACTGTAACTACAACTATCCCGGCACACATCTGTTGTGGTGGGTATAGTACACCCACTCATTATTCAACACTATAAAGGTATCATTATTTTTGTGTCAATTTAACAATTCAACAATTTTCCAATTTATCTTTATTTATTAGATTTTTATATTACGTACATAGTTTCTTGACGGTTGTTTTCGATACAACACTCATGTTGTAATCATGCAACATGTAGGAAAGAGTAGTAAGTAGCTGGAGCCACCGACTACTTGGAAATACTGTCAGTCTGGCAAGTATTAATTTAGTAGACCGGCTCCGAAATGTGATACAAAACGCGTAAATATGACGTAACCACTTATTGAGCATGTATAAACATCGACACACACAGCTAGAACTAGCAGACTCCCCGTGTACTAAACTGACTTGTTGCACAGTGGTACAACAGCAACAAGTAATGAAACTGTACTCTATACACTCGAGGCAGAAGCAATCGCCATCAGCTATATCGGAGCTGTCAGTAAACGGGAACACTACATTGTAAGAACTGCTGAACATTAAGTAAATACCAATAAATTCTTAATAACCAATTTCATATTTGGGTTCCAATTGACGAGAACAAGTTTCTTGGCGGTTGTCTTCGATACAACGCTTGTATAATATATCAATTACGAAACAAGGGGAGAATATTACTTGAAAATACTGATTGAGTCAACCTCATCGGGCACCATATGTGATATGGGCCTCGTTGAACAAATTCATTGGAGTTCCAACGTTTGGGGAAAAGTTGATTGTTCACAATATATAAATATTGGCAATTATTAATTAAATATAAATATCAATAGGACGAACTTGATGTGAAATGTCATTTATTACATAGATAAGACAATATAATTCACGCGACAAATATCGACGCACACAACTAGAACAAACTAGTCTGTCGCTACACTACTCAACGTTTCTTACTGGTTGTCTTCGCTACAATTTTAATAAATACAATATATTTATGTAGCACGTAATAACGACAAAAACAAAACGGAGAATGCTTTATAACTATACTCCTATTTGGAATAATGTTGCTGCACGTATATAATGACAATACAAAACGTTTCTTGACGGTTGTCTTTGACAGAGACCTAATTTTCATATTACACACATGAAATATTGAGAGTTGGAACATAGATATTCTGTGTATAACGACCACTTTAGTATCGTTCTAAGTGGAGAAATTGTCGTTGTACCTATATCGCATCAAGACGTTCCTAGAAATGATGACCGATGTATCTCGTATGTCAAACGTTTTATCAGGACGGGCTTTGGAACCCAAGATATGAACATGGACGAAACAATACAGACAATATAATTCATACGACATAATTATATCGACGCACACACAAGTCCGTATATAGTGAACATTTGCCATAGTAGCAGCAAGTAGGTACTGATTTAGTACATTATTGGAAAAATTCAATGTATTTTTAAAGTTTACTGTCCACTTACAACGAGCTATCGTAAATAAGTGGTAGAATGTTTGTTTCACATCATGTACAGATGTTTATACAAAGTAGAAAACGTTTAATGGAAGACAATCAATGTCAGTAGACCGTTGTATACAATATTGACACAAATAATACAGAGTAGATGATGAATGACTCGACAATGTTGATCCTGATTATAGTCAAATTATATTTTTACGTAAGTTTCTTGACGGTTGTCTTCGATACAAGATTGATCGAACGTAAGGAAGAGGTGACAGTTATTTCAAACACCTTCTCATGTTATAAACTCAATATTTTGGAAATTGCAAAAGTAAGATTATACATTATTCAATGAGTTTCTTGACGGTTGTACTTCAATATAACATATATTTTATCATAATACATATTTCATATCACATGAAATACTGAAAAGGATATCTTGTGTAGAACGACCGTAGAGCAGCATCCTCCTCCTCAGTCGTACATTCTTGACAGAATGCTCGTGGTTGACAATGATGCATTTTCCCTGGATATCGTAGCTCTCGCGATGTGCCTCCACTTGTTGAAGTCTTCACCCGTAACCCTGGGCACGGGTTCCGCGTTATACCCCGCAGGACTGGGTCCCTGCTGAACTTCGCCATCTACACACTCCGGCCTACTGAAGTGTAAGATGCCCACCCCCGCGACATGGACGCGCCAGACAGGAATTGCCCAAGTGAAGAGTAGAGAAGGTGACTCTACTCCCCCCAGGGCCGAGATAATGGGCGTGTATGATCCCACACCCAAAGGCTTAACACTACCACTACTACAAATATAAATAAAACAACATTCAGTTGTTGTATCTTGTAAATACTAATTCTAGAATACATTTATGTACTCGCCATTACAGGGCATTTTGTCTGTATGAAATATATTTTTTTTAAAAGATACATCAACATTACACAGTTCTCTCCTCACTCGGACATATTTTACATAGTACAAAGTAAGTTTGTGTTTAAACTACTAGAGTACATTAGTACTTTACATTTTGCGAAAAGACACAAACACTTTATTAAAATATCATGACAAATATTTTTATGAAGAAAACTTACTTTCCCATACATTTTGACGCATGTCACACAGAGACAAGACTAATTTCCATTATGTACGTTTAACAAAAAACAATAGACATGTCAGTGACGTCATGCACAAAATGACAAGGATAAAAAAAAATTGTTATCTCTTTTTAATGGAGATGTAGAATTACCTTTAGTCTCTAGCGATGATTTTCATAATAATACAATAAAGTTTCTTGATAGTTGTCTTCGATACAACTCTTTTACAATATTTCAATCATGAAATGAGGGAAAATACAAGTAACCCTACAATGTAGATTATTTAAAGAGTTTCTTAATGGTTGTCTTCGACACAATTCTTATGTTTTAAACATATGTGGGAAATATTACAGTGTAGTTGTTTGTGAGACTACAAACTACTTGGAAATACTGAATTATATAATATGGAATTACCACATAGAACGACAAACAATTCCACAGTGAGGACATAGCCTTTTCTAAATACCAGGTCATTTCCAATACGAAATATACAGTCAAGTACCTAATAATTTGTCAACACACGACACGTTGGACATCGACTCGAATTCATCTTCACATCACACTTCACTAGCAATATAATGCAATGAGTACTACAACGAGGCATCACAATGAAGGCGATTCTAACTTGACGCCCGTCTTTAATACAACTTTACAATATTTGCATTAATACTCTGTAGACATATTACATAATTTAAATAGGAACAATAGTAATAAAGTTACCCTCGTCAACAAACATTATTCAAATACATTCTGCAAAGTGTTTCTTGACGGTTGTCTTCGATACAACTTTAATTTACGTATTAGTTAAATACGTAAGACATTATTTAGCAAAGGACATGGCTAAACCAAAGTATGGACGTCGTAACCCGTACAAATAAATATTGTATAAATATGGTACCTAGGAATAAATAAAGCCGCATAATTAAAAATTGATATTTTTTAGTTAAGAAGGTCCAGAAACTTGGCATATCTGCGCAATCCTGAAAATAAAGTAGCGCTCCTACGTCAAACAACGTTACAAAAACTTCAAAATATAACATTGCTGTGAACTTTTACCAAGGCGTTTTGATGAACCTGAGCCGAAAGTTATTTATATATGAGGTAGATAGGTAAACAATTCTGCTTATACTAGATAATGAACACAAAGTAACCAAGGACAGACACAAAATATATAGTAAGATTGTGCAATCTTATACAAAATATATATTTTGTGTCGATCAAAACATTTACAATTATTTGGTTTCAGAAAAAAGTCATTATATTACCGTTATTAAAAATTGATGTTCGTTTAATTATTTCGATTTGATTTTCGGGGAAACTAATGTCCTAATAATAGCTTGCAGTACCTACTTCCGTGTTATCATGTCAAACCACAACAGAAAAAAATCAATTATGAAACTTATTTTTTGTTAATTTTTGTTCACCAAGTTATAAGAATTAGTTAAACACAAAATAATTCATAATTAAGTCAATATATAAATGATACGGGTTAGCGTGAAATTCGTATTCTTGTTATTATGCCTGGGTCAGTCATTTAGCCATCTCCTTTATATATCTTAAGTCAATAATGTGAATGTGTTAACACACTCATTAAAACATTGAGCACAGATTAGAAAGACAGTGCACGGTGTGCGGTGCAAGACAGTGCGGACGGTACATTGTTAAATAACTTTGAATAAGTGGGAAGTTACAAATATTCTTGTAGTCTGAATATTCGTATTTGTATACATTGTCAGCATACATGTATAGCTACGTAACATGTTTATATAAAGATGTCACGAATGTATTTGTAGTTTCTTGATGGTTGTCTTCGATACAACTTCAACAAACATTTCGTACAATGCAAATTACTAGACAATACATTTAATATTGAGAATTGAGAACCACTTTAGTGACGTCATAAGTGAGGAAATAGTTATGTTAGCTCCTGTATGGAGGAGTGTTTGTAAAACATTAATGTTGAAATTCAAACATTTAAATTCTATACGAATTGATATTTTATGAAGAGAAGGCGTTGTCACCTTTCCCTATAGAACGTGAAACACATATTGAAACATATGTATAAAACAAGGATGTATGTAAAGTTTCTTGACGGTTGTCTTCGACACAAGCTAACATGCAACACTCATAGAACATTAGATATAGTTGCAGTCAGTAATATTGTTGTACCAAATATCGACGCGCACAGCGTCACATCGAGCGCCTGAATGTAGTGCCTCCTTCTGAGACATCAAATGTTGAGAAACCGCTCTAGTAATGAGCTGAACTTTCGATGACATAAACTATCGAATGAGTTTCTTGACGGTTGTCTTCGAAATAACTTAAGTACATACTTTATGCATTAAGTTCAATTGCACCAGAATGCGACATTGGAAGTTGTACATAGTACATTTAATAATACCGCGGAACTCTCAATATTCAATTATTACATGTGACTATCACATAAAATACTGGATACATAATGTTGAAACACCACGTAGAACTACAAATACTTGTAAGTGGGGACATTGTTGTTTTATATCGCGTTATAGCGTTCACAGAAATCACGATTGAAGACATTTACTTCTTTATTATGGGAATCAAAGATACTTTAATTAATCATTGATTAAGGAAGGGTTCTCAGATGCAAACAACACGCGATAAGATATTGTCGAACACATTAATGTTTGTATCAAAACATCAAAACATACAGCTAGAACAAGCTCACACTACCCAAATAGTAATATTGAATTAACAATAAGGAAACATCAACATTGTGTGTATGTGTGTGTACGCAATGTATGCAAGGAGTTATGTAGTATTGTATAGTATATTCGGATTCTATACCTTAAAGCTCTTTATATGTTATGTATTGTTCTAAATCATTGCACTAAACATCGACACACACAGCTAGAACAAGCACACACCGCGTGCACTGAACTTGCTGGTAGAACATTGGTATATTGTATTGGTAAGTTATTCACACTAACTATATTGGAAATTATGTTTAATTCGTGAGAAATATACAATGGCCACGTAGAACGAGAAACAGTTGTAAGTGGAGAAATTATTGTTTTACATCTCCTCTTGAGGTCCCAGAATAAGACGATACCAGTATTCTTATGTAACATGTTTGTATCACATCAATGAACACAATATTGTCACGTTTGACTGATGCATAAAGTTACAAATACGCTTCATGCACATTTCATGGAAAGATGATATATTTAACACTACAAGCCATTGCAATTAAAAGAAATCGGTCAAAAAAGAAACTTAACAATCTGATTGAACTTCTAGACTGACCAAAGAGTTTCTTGTCGGTTGTCTTCGATACAAGTTACACGATACTAAGATACTAAGAAGATGTTTAATGTACATTTGTTTATCAGTTCAAATATTGATAGCAATGGCCGCGTTGGACGACAAATAGTTGTAAGTGGGGAACTCGGACACCTTCGCGTGTCCCTCAAATATTGTCCACATAGAACAACCTCTTCATGACACGTGGAGTGTATAACTACACCTACTTACACAATTATTTAAGTTTGTGATAGAAAACATATTTGAAAACGACTGTAATACAGACATCGAATATTTACGATCATGATTCCACACCCACATACATAAGTTTCTTGACGGTTGTGTTCAATACAAGTTTGGTAAATATGTTGTATCATGTAAATACGTGGGAAACATGTGTAAGTAGCTGTTTCTGAGATTACGAGCTAAGTACTTGGACATACTGAGTAATAAACTCCACTTGAGTGAGACTTTGTAGATAGCAGTTGTTCAATAGAAACTATATAACTTTAGAGGAATTATATAATCATCGATGTATACCATCACTTTAGAACATTTGAAATGTTTTTTAATGTAGGGATGCAGCGCATAGGAGTTTGTGCAAAGTTTGTTGTTTTGTTTTTCGAAATTTGACAAGTTTCTTGACGGTTGTCTTCGATACAATTTGATCAAATAATGGTACTAAGAGGTGACAGTTATTTCAAACACCCGCTCATGTCATAAACTCAATATTTTGGAAATTGCAAAAGTAAGATTATATATTATTGAATGAGTTTCTTGGCGGTTGTACTTCGATTAACATATGCTTTATCTTAACACATATTTCATATCACATGAAATACTGAAAAGGATATCTTGTGTAGAGCGACAGTAGAGCAGCATCCTCCTCCTCAGTCGTACATTCTTGACAGAATGCTCGTGGTTGACAATTATGCATTTCCCTGGATATCGTAGCTCTCGCGATGCGCCTCCACTTGTTGAAGTCTTCACCCGTAACCCTGGGCACGGGTTCCGCGTTATACCCCGCAGGACTGGGTCCCTGCTGAACTTCGCCATCTACACACTCCGGCCTACTGAAGTGTAAGATGCCCACCCCCGCGACATGGACGCGCCAGACAGGAATTGCCCAAGCGAAGAGTAGAGAAGGTGACTCTACTCCCCCCAGGGCCGAGTTAATGGGCGTGTATGATCCCACACCCAAAGGCTTAACACTATTACTACTACTATATAATACATTCATATAATTACATTTTTGATATTACTTTATGCACCCGCCATCACAGGGCATTGTCTCGTTGAGTTACATTTTATTTATAAGTTGTGTTAATATTACACAGTTCTCTCCTCACTCGGATATATTCTACTTAACTTACAAAGTAAGTGCGTCTTAAACCTTCGTGAGTACAATTGTATTTTAATATTCCAAATGTTGATAAAGTATACATTAAACGTACAACATTTTGATACACAATTTAATACAAACGATACAAAACTTTTATAAAAAACCAACAAACCAGTAGTGGTAGCTATTACAAATATAAATAAAACAACATTCAGTTATTGTATCTTGTAAATACTAATTCTAGAATACATTTATGTACTCGCCATTACAGGGCGTTTTGTCGGTATGAAATATATTTACTGCACGGTTGGTGCGGTGGCTGGGCAACTGGCTGCCGCGCAACGGGTAGCGGGTTCGATTCCCGCACGGAGCAACTCTTTGTGTGATCCACAAATTGTTGTTTCGGGTCTGGGTGTCATGTGTATGTGAACTTGTATGTTTGTAAACGCACGACACGACACTGGAGAAAATCCTAATGTGGGGCTACGTTTTTTTAAAAGAAAAGAAAAAAAATAAATATTTTATTTAAAAGATACATCAACATTACAGTTCTCTGTTCGTCATGTTCGTCTATATAATTATTTTACAATGTAGATTATTTAAAGAGTTTCTTAATGGTTGTCTTCAACACAATTCTTATGTTTTAAACATAAGTGGGAAATATTAAAGAGTAGTTGTTTGTGAGACTACAAACTACTTGGAAATACTGAGTTATATAATAAATGAGTTATATAATAAATTATAGTTATTATAGTGGGGAAATATGTTAACTTGGCCGATACAATAGTGTAAACAATGAATCAAATACAATTGAGTTTCTTGACGGTCGTCTTCGATACAACTCTATTACAATACTTTGACCATGAAGTAAATATTAGTAAGTAGCAGATTGTTGTATTATAATAAACATTCAACATTATAATGTGAACTACCCACTTACAGCGACCACACGTAATAAGTGGGGAAAGATCACTTCAATGAAAGTACCACTAAGTGGGGAAATAGTTGATTCATATCGTGCTGCGATGGTCGCAGAGAGAAATATTAGTTTTCCACAAGACCAGTACTAAAAGAAAAGATAGTTATAATTATTACATTTCGAAAAGACAAGAAAGTTTCTTGACGGTTGTACTTCGATACAACGCTTGTATAATATACCAATTAACAAGGGGAGAATATTACTTGAAAATACTGATTGAGTCAACCTCATCGGGCACCATATGTGATATGGGCCTCGTTGAACAAATTCATTGGAGTTCCAACGTTTGGGGAAACAATTGTTTGTTCACAATATATTCATATTGGCATTTATAATTTGAATATGAATATCAATTGGAAGAGCTGGACATAATGTAAAAATTAATATAATACATATAATTTTTAATGGAGATGTATTACCTTTAGTCTCTAGCGACTATTTACATAACAATACAATGAAGTTTCTTGATAGTTGTCTTCCATACAACTCTTTTACAATATTTCAATCATGAAATGAGGGAAAATACAAGTAACTACAATGTAGATTATTTAAAGAGTTTCTTAATGGTTGTCTTCAACACAATTCTTATGTTTTAAACATAAGTGGGAAATATTAAAGAGTACTTGTTTTAACGCGTATTTTAGTTCGTAATAGAAAACATTTTTGGAAATGACTGCAACATCGATATAGACTATTTAGTTGTTACATGGGCATACACAGATACATAAGTTTCTTGACGGTTGTGTTCAATACGATACAACTCTCTTACAATATGTTAAATGAGAGGAAAATATTTGTAAGTAGTAGTCTACAAGGTGACAGACTACACACTTGGAAGTAGGTACTGATTGAGTACCTTATCGGGAAAATTCATTGAATTTTCAAAATTTACTGTCCACTTACAACACAAACAAAGCCAAAGTTGATGGATAATTTTGCTGTACGTATATAATGGCAATACAAAACGTTTCTTGACGGTTGTCTTTGGTGCAACTCTAATACAATACTTTGACCATGAAATATGTAGCGATCATTACATAAGTAGCTGTACATGACACTACAAACTACTTGGAAATACTGAGTAAGTCTCAGCGGACGACAAAATGAAGAAAGGCGCCCCGCCTTGTGAGACATGGAATATTTAGGTTGGATAAACTAGCAACATCCAATTATAATACACTAGCTGTGCCCGCGACTTCGTCCGCGTGGAATAGTTATTTTAGGCATTATATTTATTTTTGCAAACAACTTTCTCAGCTTCATAAATTATAGCTGTTACCCATGGTTAATTTTTGCATTGAAAATTCGTGATAGCACTGGATTATGATTATAAGGAACAATCCACACTCATTTCTATACTATATGTGTTTCCATTATTTTCCGGAAACCTGTGCCTATAGGTTGGGTAACCACCACCCCGGTTTGTGTTTCAGAAATAAAATTCCTAGGGTACTTTTTAGATGGGCTCGCTACATACGCGTTATAGCAGTGATAAGTCCCCTCTTTGAAGAGTGGCTTGAGAGGCGTCACGGCGTCCTCACCTACCGCCTGACGCAGGTACTTACCGGACACGGAAGTTTCGGTTGGTACCTGTTTCGAATTCGGCGGGAGGAAACACCCGGCCAAACGGCCGAGGATCGCCCGGAAGATATGGTGGAGCATACAGTGGCAGTGTGCATTGCATGTGCTGAGCATCGCCATGTCCTTAGGGATGTGAATGGCGACGGTAACCTCTCACGTCCGGCTCTAGTTCAGGCCAAGGTGCGGAGCGAGGGGGAAAGGGACGCCGTCTCCCCCTTCTGCGAAGTAGTCATCCTAGCTAAGGAGGAGGCGTAGCGCGTGAGGGAACGATCCTCATCACAACCCAGCCGCCGCAGAAGACACTCCGGGCGTCGAGAATCGCGTGACGATCCCCGGCCACCGTAAGCGCAGGTCTGCGGACGGCGAGTAAGAGTAGCTCGTCGCCCGATCAAAACCAGACCCGTGCGTACCGTGCGTCGCGTTCTGTGCGCGCCTCAAAGAGCCAGGCCACTACAGATGGGACCCAATAGTCTAACAGACAACGTAAAAGATTACCGGGGCCCCGGCTCAACGGGGTGATTTTTACACTCCTTCTCGCTTCACCCAAGGCAGGAGTAGCCAACGGATGATTTTCCCCCCTCAAAAAAAAAAGAAAGAGTACTTTCTAGAACAAATGTTTTCTTTCATACATGGTGACGCAAGGTTATGAAATCCTTAAGGATCATATTTTTATACCCTTGTTTTACTTTTGTTTGTCAAATATTTCAGCCGATATTATTGCACTATACGTAGAATCTGGTTGTACTTTGTTAGACAGCCACAATAAAATTTGGGCGTGTGTTAAACTCTTTTTTGCCATTCTACGCTGTAAACAAACGCTTTCGATGGTCAATGATCAAAAAATGTTTTACTTCGTTAGTAAGACTATAATTTTTTTGAGTATAGTTACACCAGGCTCTGCGTCGTTCGCAAACAATGCCTCTCCTCCTGGCAGCGTCGTGTTTCGCACTTCATGCGGCGCGCGTGAATTTTATATGGGAGTTATTTTAAAATTGTAATATCTTCTAAGATGTTTATTGAAGTTTAGTGATGTCAAAGACAATTTTGTTCACAATTAAATACTCTTAATGAACAACACATTTATTTCGATAAAGATTAATATTTTTTCGTTAATACAACTCTTAACAAATAATGCATTAATTTCGACCCAGTTTGATTACCATAAAAACGATTCTAGTAAGTTAATCCTAAAAGATAGACATATACTGTCGCGGACTTTTTTTAGATCATTTTAAGAGGAATAATTCTTTCATACATATAATTTTCGTATCTTGAACCATTTTCGCAGCGCACGCAACGGAAGCCCTCAAGAATTAATAATTTCCCCCGTTTTGTCCACATTTTCCTTTATTTCTTCGCTCCTAATAGTTATAGCGTGATGTTTTATAGCCTATAACCTTCCTCGATAAATGGACTATCCAACACAAAAAGAATTATTCAAATCGGACCAGCAGTTCCGGAGATTAGCGCGTTCAAACAAACAAACAAACAATCAAACAATCAAACAAACTCTTCAGCTTTATAATATTAAGTATAGATATACACTTGAAATATTGAAATACCACGTAGAATCACAATTTTTCTAAGTGGGGAAATTGATGTTTTATATTGAGTCGTGAGAATATTAAAGAATAACTAGTAATAGAACAATGCCTAAAGACAATTAGAGACACAGGGTACAATAGAGTTTCTTGACGGTTGTCTTCGACACAAGCTAACATGCAACACTCATAGAACATTAGATATAGTTGCAGTCAGTAATATTGTTGTACCAAATATCGACGCGCACAGCGTCACATCGAGCGCTATTTAAAAAATTCATTGGATTTACAGTTAATACTGCAATCATTATTAATATTAAATTGAATATTTGTCGAGATTAACCCCGATTACAGTCAAATATATTGCTTTACTAATGAAGAAGTAAACTTGTCTGCTAGCTTCACGATCTAATGAGTTTCTTGACGGTTGTCTTCGATACAACGTTGACAGGACATATAGTACCTAGTTGTGTATGTGGCTACACACCACTGTGGAATACTGACTAGTCTCATGTCTACACAAATGTAGACAACATTGAAACATTATCGTTTAACTTTAAGAATATCAAATGTAGAAAAAGTTCAATCAATCTTATATATGTATAAGATTACATGATTAATGCAATTGTGTAAGATAAATATGGAGTTTTTTGTACGAGGACAGAGAACAATCAACGGTACAAAAATGACGTCATGTCACGTACTTGGTCGAAAACAAACATCGACACACACAGCTAGAACAAGCACACACCGCGTGCACTGAACTTGTTGGTAGAACGGCTGAGGACATAATTATATACCCGCTACATTTGCCACGTATTCATTTTCCATGTAATACATGAAGCACATCCATACTCGGATACCATGGAAGAATATAGAAAAGACGAGAAAATCCACGCGATACGAGTTAGTTGTTTATGTTAGAAATCCGCGGCGCAATATTATGTTAGAAACGAGTTTACCATCATCAGCGTCCCAGCGTCGGCTCTCACGACGCCCTCGGGAAGTTCTTACATTTTGTTTTATAAAATCAACATTAAATCTTATTTAATTGCCACCTCGTCGAGCGACCCTTGAATAACGTTCCAAGTCGGGAAATACTCCATAGTGTGGTCTAATGCCATGCAACATGTACATTGTATATAGCGGACCAATAGCTGTGTTATACTGTCGCGTATATATTATCAACATTATATAAAAGACTTGGAAACATGCTTTCTCAATCAGTTTCTTGCCGGTTGTCTTCGATACAACACTCATGTTGTAATCATGCAACATGTAGGAAAGAGTAGTAAGTAGCTGGAGCCACCGACTACTTGGAAATACTGACTAGGAAACACTACAACATGTAGGTATTTGAAGTCTGGATGACACGAACTGTTCATTCCTTGGCCAGTCTGTTGTATAGACTATACAAAGAGTTTTTGATCGTTGTTTGGTAGAACAGTGTTGAGTATCACTTTGTGACTTAGAAAAACCATAATAGTCATTTGACTTTCCAATAATTGGTACAAGTTTCTATATGTCATTGAATAATTGGATATTAAAATACTACATAGAATTACAAATACATAATTCCAAATGGGAAAACATATTCTTCCACAAAATGACCAGTTGATAGTAATAATTGACTCGGTTGCTATGGTAACGAGTTTCTTGACGGTTGTCTTCGATACAACTTGTAAAGTTTCGTATTATTTAAATACGTAGGAAACATTTGAGACTGCAAACTAATTGCAGGTACTGACTAGGTCATGTCAGTTTAAAACATCCGTGGAACTTGTATATTTCATTATGAACATTGTGAGACATGGAACATTTAGTGAATTCATACATGTAGCTGCAATGACTGACACTATGAATTATAGTGATTATAAGATACATGAAACCGTGGCTACGTTTATAAGACGCGTACAAAATACCAGATGTTAACCTTTATATTTCACAAACTATGCATTTAGTTTCTTGACGGTTGTCTTCGATACAATTCTTACGTTTCGTTCCAATACTAGTAAATACCTCTTTATAAGACTACAAACTACTCGGTAGTTCTGAGTAAGTATTATTTCATCTTGTTTGTATGAATAAAGAGCCCATAGAGAAGAATCATTTAATAAATCAGAATACAATTCATACGACCAGCACCAAAGAAAAATGCGAGCCAATATTTAGGTACTCCAGTTGACGAGAACTAGCTTCTTGACGGTTGTCTTCGATACAATTTGTAAAGTTTCGTATTATTTAAATACATTTGAGTTACTTTGAGTAGCCGAGGGTATCATTAAAATATTGATTCGATTGCACTAAACATCGACACACACAGCTAGAACAAGCACACACCGCGTGCACTGAACTTGTTGGTAGAACATTGGTATATTGTATTGGTAAGTTAAAGAGGAATCAGATTTACATATTCTATGAAGAAACACCGCTATAAGTGGGGACATTGTGTTTAGTTCGTGAGAAATATTTAATTTGCACGTAGAGCGTGAAGGGGAGGGGGGGAGAATGTGAGGAAATTGTTGTTTGTATTGTGTCATTACGGGTAATGTTTATCCCAGCTGGCAATTAAAAGTATGTTTTTTTACTATTCATAGACTGCTCAACGAGTTTCTTGACGGTTGTACTCAACACAAGCCGCACAACAGTCATGAACAATCCAATACATGGAAGTTATTTAATGAACTTGTATCGGATCGTGAGACTCGGAATATTAACAAATATATTGATAGTTGTCTTTCGATACACATTGCTGTATTACATGAAATGTTGAGATATTACACATGGATATTCCGGAATGAGGACTTTAATGGCGTAGCTTACACCATCCGTCACAAGACATTGAAAACTGTTGTCTTCAATACAACGGTTTTACAATATTTCAATCATGAAATAAAGAAAACATTGTAAGTAGCAGTTTATGCCACGATGGAATATTTTAAGAACTTGCAATACTTCATCACAACATTAAGGACAATTGTGTTTCTTGATGGTTGTATTCGATACAACTTTAGACAATATTCGTATTATATGAACACGAAAGTAACGTATTATTTTGTGAGTGGCAGTTAACTACCAACTGTTTAGAAATACTGACACATTATGTAATTGTTATTAATTTTATATCATTTATTCTTAACTAACACCTCTGGTGCCTCAATGTAGTGCTTCCTTCTAAGACACGATGCATTATTTAGAAAATTCATTGGTTGTACAGTTATGATTGATCCAACAATAAATAACAAAGAGTATATTTGTCGGGAATAATCCCGATCCGATTAAACAAATATTGTTTTACTAATGAAGAAGTAAACTTGTCTGCTAGCTTCACGAACTAATGAGCTTTTTGACGGCTGTCTTCGATACAAGGTTGATCGAACATAATGGTACTAAGAGGTGACAGTTATTTCAAACACCTTCTTAACTTCAGTATTTTGAGAATTGGCACAATAAAGACTTTCCAACGTAATAGTTAAATAATCGAGGACAAGGGAGTTTCTTGACGGTTGTGTTCAATACAAATGTATGCTTGAATGTATTTACCCTTGTCTGTCAACGCTATAATGTTTTAGTTTTAATTCACTGCGGTTGTCTTATTGGACAAGCTGTGTCAAACTAGCTGATACTATCGTCTGAACAATGTTTCAAATACAATCGAGTTTCTTGACGGTTTTACTTCGGTACACACGGTCGGCGATAACGACAAACCGAAGGTTCAACAAATGTAGTTTCTTGACAATTGTCTTTGACAATACTTGGACAAATATATCGTATCTACAAGCTACATAGTCACAAACACTGATTGAGTAAACCTCATCGGACACCTTACGTGACGTAATGGAAACAATCTATGCAATGTTCAATATTTAATACATATTGATATATCACATTGAGTATTTAACAAACGCGAAGCCTTGGGACACAGGCCATGATATCTTATGAAGACTCATTAGATTTAAGACAATATAATTCACGCGACATATATCGACGCACACATTAGAACAAGCGCGGTTGTCACTAGCACATTGCTTGACTGTCTTCGACACAACTTTGTATATATTGTCTTCGATACAACTCTCTTACAATATTTCAAATGAGAGGAAAATATTTGTAAGTAGTAGTCTACAAGGTGACAGACTATACTATACTACTACCTTATCGGGAAAATTCATTGAATTTCCAAAATTTACTGTCCACTTACAACACAGACAAAGACAAAACGGAGAATGCTTTATAACTATACTCCTATTTGGATTAATGTTGCTGTACGTATATAATGGCAATACAAAACGTTTCTTGACCGTTGTCTTTAATACAACTTTGGAAATATTCGTATTATGTAAATACGTAGCAAGCATTTGTAGAAACACGCTTATGAGACTAAACACCACTTAGATATACTGACTAGGTGAGTCTCACTCGACATAATTAAACATTATCCACATAGAACGACAACTGTCGCCTTAAGTGAGGAAATCGTAGTTTATATAATTTTAAATGTTGACAATTGAAACATGGACTGTCCACGTAGAATACGAGAAACTGAATGTTTAACTGTTTTACTTCAGAATGATGAGGAAATAAATTGATATAGATGAAGACAATATATTTCACGCGACAAATATCGACGCACACAATTAGAACAAGTACGGTTGATGGTTTATCTATATTTAACACTTTAACTTTCGCCACTGGCGTCCTAAGTGGGGAACGTTTGTTTGTCTATAGCCCCCAATAACATGTAGAGACGTCCGTAGAAAACCATAATCAAGTAAGAACTTTGGCCCACCGTCTATACAAAGAGTTTCTTGATGGTTGTCTTCGATGCAACGCTTTTATAATATTATTATACCAAACATGAAAGAAATAGAAAATATTTGTATGTATAATAGCAGTGTATGAGGTGACAAACTGCATACTTGGAAATACTGATTGAGTAAACCTCATCGGACACCTTGTGTGTATCTTGTGACACTTTACAATGGCAATTGAAACATGAATACTTTAGTAACGTTCTGAATGTGGAAATACATAGTTATCCCACAGTGCTCACACATTTGTAGAATACAACATGATACTGCAGTTTGTACATGATAGTACTACAAGTACAGTTCAATCAATAGATGACCAATTAGACGATAACTTAATCGACGATTACCTATTGGATGACATTATTGCAACAAGTTTCTTGACGGTTGTCTTCGATACAACTCCAACTAGAGTTTAGTACAACGCTAATCACTAGACAATAGTGACTGGAGACGTGGAGAATGTGACGAGTATGGAGTAATATTGACACAAACAGTTGTAATATTTATACTGCAGTTTGTATTGTATATGACAATGCAACCTTCTGCGCCTAGTTCTGGCAGAACAAGTATCTTGCTGGTCGTCTTTGATAGAACTCTTCTACTGCATTTCTGTCAAGGAATTGAAATGCTATGTAACGATTATAATTATTCTAAAGATGGCCAATGTCCTCGCACGAATGAAAGCAATACTACATCACATTTATACGTCAATATAGTTTCTTGACAGTTGTTCTTCGACAGAACTTGATGTGTTCGACATTACTGTATAACAAGTCTCTTTATCCCAAGATACAATATAATTCACGCGACAAATATCGACGCACACAGTTAGAACAAGCGCGGTTGTCACTAGCACATTGCTTGACTGTCTTCGACACAACTTTGTATATGTTGTCTTCGATACAACTCTCTTACAATATTTCAAATGAGAGGAAAATATTTGTAACGGTTGTCTTCGATACAACGTTGACAGAACATATAGTACCTAGCTGTGTATGTGGCTACACACCACTGTGGAATACTGACTAGGTAAGTCTCATGTCTATGACGACTATGTCGCAAACATGACCAACTAATAAACATCGACACACACAACTAGAACAAGCACACACCCCGTGCACTGAACTTGCTGGTAGAACATTGGTATATTGTATTGGTAAGTTATTTACATTAACTATATTGGAAATTATGTTTAATTCGTGAGAAATATAAAATGGCCACGTAGAACGAGAAACAGTTGTAAGAAGAGAAATTATTGTTTTACATCTCCTCTTGAGGTCCCAGAATAAGACGATACCAGTATTCTTATGGAACACTGTTTGTATCACATTCATGAAAACAATATTGTCGCGTTTGACTGATGTATAATAAAGTTACAAATACGTTTCATGCAGATATCTTAGCAAGATGATGTTTTCAAACTGATTTAACTGCTAGACTGGACAACGAGTTTCTTGTCGGTTGTCTTCGATACAAATATATGCTTGAATGTCTTTACGACATGGAATATAACTCGTGATTATTGATTATTTAAATTTCAATATAAAATATTCCTGAGAAACATATTATTTGCGCACACAACGCAACAATACTAACCGCACTCTTAAACTGTGAAGAAATAGTTGTCAGTTTGTCTTCGTGCCACGAAGTTTAATTTTCCAAACAGTTTCTTGACGGTTGTCTTTTATACAACTTTAGAAAATATCCACATTATGTAAATACGAAGGAAACATGTAAGTAGCTGTCTATAGCAATACAAGCTCTATACATGGAAATACTGATTACGTACATCTCATTGGACACGTATAATGATAATGTAAGGGCGTGCTTCACAATATCTGAGCAACCACGAAACCAGACCGATAACCAACTTCATCATCATCATCATCAGCCTATAGCAGTCCACTGCTGGACATAGGCCTCCCCAATTGTTCGCCACTTTGCTCTATCACTCGCGACACCAACTTAGACAGAGATAATATTATTCACGCGACAAATATCGACGCACACAATTAGAACAAATGCGAAGCTTGTTTAATCAGATAGAGCACAAAATGATTGTTTTATTTGTTGTATTTCTTGGTCAGTCTGTTGTACAGACTAACTCGACTAAAGACAAGAGACTTACTCGACGGTTGTATTCCGATACACATCTTATACAACACTTTGATCATGAAATATGTAGGAATCTACAAGTAGCTGGACATGACTCCACAAACTACTTGGGAATACTAAGACACATCGGGCCACTGAGTGAGGAAATGTGCCCCAAACGTTTTCAATATTAATTCACATCATGTTTGTGATATAAAATAGAAATGTCACGAAGAATACTCCCAACATGTTAGAACAGTTAGTTCTCAATAGTTTCCAGACACGAGTTTCTTGACGGTTGTTCCTCGACAGAACTCATATACAATACTGGTAAGACAAATATCGACGCACACAGTTAGAACAAGCACGGCGGACGTTACGTTGTTAAATAACTTGAATAAGCGGGAAATTACAAATATTCTTGTAGTCTGAATATTCGTATTTGTATACATTGTCAAATCTAATGCACTTCAAGGATGTCATATATATCATAGAATTACAAATACAGAATTCTCGGTTGCTATGGTAACGAGTTTCTTGACGGTTGTCTTCGACACAAGTTTAGTTCTGAATAATAAATTAATGTTATACGATCACGATCTCTTTAATGGCGTTCCAAGTAGGGAAACGCTTGTTTATGAACACACTGATCCATAATATATGACCATGCCACCGTTTTACTTGAACTGGTATGAAACGAAACATTATTGCATACGAACTCTTTCATTTCATAGACTTTACAATAAGTTTCTTGACGGTTGTCTTCGATACAACGTTGACAGAACATATAGTACCTAGCTGTGTATGTGGCTACACACCACTGTGGAATACTGACTAGGTAAGTCTCATGTCTACACAAATGTAGGCAACATCTTTTGATCGTCTCATGATGACGCAGACATTATTCAAATAACGAAATTCGACACACACAGCTAGAACTAGCACACACCGCGTGCACTGAACTTGCTGGTAGAACATTGTACTAGACGTTGTACTGACACCAACACCAGTATCTACCTTACTACCGCACAGGACACGGGACTGACTCAACATTCAGTCAATAGCAACGCACACAACTAGAGAACTAGCAATATAATGCAATGAGCGCTACAACGTGGCATCACAATGAAGGCGATTCTAACTTGACGCCCGTCTTTAATACAACTTTACAATATTTGCAATACTCTGTAGACATATTACATAATTTAAATAGGAACAAAAGCAATAAATTTACTCTCTTCAACATCTAACATTATTCAAATTCATTCTGCAAGTTTCTTGACGGTTGTCTTTGATACAACTTTAATTCACGCATTAGTTAAATACGTGAAACATTATTTAGCAAATTCATATATTTTAAGTCAATAATGTGAATGTGTTAACAGACTCATTAAAACATTGAGCACAGATTAGAAAGACAGTGCAGTGAATGCACCATAATGTTCTAAGAGTCATTTTGAGTATATTTTGATTAGTGGAGTTTCTTGCTGGCTGTATTCGATACAACATTAGAAAATGTTCGTATTACATGAATACGAAGGAAACATTTGTTAGTAGTCCTTTATTAGACTACCAACTATTCGGATATAGGAACATAATTACCAACATGCCACATTAAACCTGTTAATATAACACATGACTTAAAACAGGCTTTACCATCAGAATTATTAGCGCGATACAACGCTTTTACAATATCATTATATCAAACATGAAAGAAGTAGAAAATATTTATAAGTGGCAGTTAACTACCAACTGTTTAGAAATACTGACACATTATGTAATTGTTATAGATTTCATTAATATGCACAAAATGACAAGGAAAGAAAAATTGATAGTATTGTTGTCTCTTTTTAATGGATATATAGAATTACCTTTAGTCTCTAGCGATGATTTACATAACAATACAATGAAGTTTCTTGATAGTTGTCTTCGATACAAATTTTTTACATTATTTCAATCATGAAATGAGGGATAATAAATAGTAGATAATTTAAAGAGTTTCTTAATGGTTGTCTTCGACACAATTCTTACGTTTTAAACATAAGTAAGAAATATTAAAGAGTACTTGTTTGTGAGACTACTAAACAGCACACCACTATCTTTAATCATTTAACTTCATAGAAAACTTAAGACTGTGAAGTTTACATGCGAATTAACACGGATAGAAAATCCCAACGAACAACAGTTGGGCTGAGAGCCCGCCAGGCATGATCACCCCGCCTGGTCGGAGGATCCTCTTTTTCTTAGGGAACTTTACTCACTGTTCCCGAAACCTGCTCTAAGTATAGATCGATTACAACAAGCACAGTTCATCACTAGTCGTTTCTTGACGGTTGTCTTTGATACTGTTTTGTAACACTTTTCGTAGTACGTAAACATGTAGAAAACGTTTGAAGAGAATTTTCAATAAACAGTATTGTACATTGTAACCTCCACGTTCTAAGTGGAACAATAGTTGTTTTAATTCTAAAATATGATGTTGATATCACAATCGAGTGATTAATCCTTACAAGCTGACTATACTTGTATCTTTGTCGAAGACATCGACAAAATTAAAATCGACGTCAGCTAGAACTAGCGGTAGACAGTTAATTGTCACATTACTTTAAATTACTGAGACAGTATGTTTACACAGATTGACAGAGGGAGATATAAATATTTTAAACGAGATCAACGTTTGTTAAATCTTTAGTAGATACTTCAAGATCGAGTTGTATATATCACCTTCATCAAAACATTAAGGACAATTGTGTTTCTTGATGGTTGTATTCGATACAACTTTAGACAATATTCGTATTATATGAACACGAAAGTAACATTTTGTTTTGTATTTTGTCGGCAATAATCCCGATTAAAGTCAAATATATTGCTTTACTAATGAAGAAGTAAACTTGTCTGCTAGCTTCACGAACTAATGAGTTTCTTGACGGTTGTCTTCGATACAACTTATACAGAATTTTAAGCTTACCAATATAATTTGGTTTAACCTGTCAGAACGCGTCCCAATCGGGAGGTAGTTCCAAAATAAGAGAATTGTTGCGCTGCGCATGCGACAAAACGGAGAATGTATGTTGACGACGATCAGATTCGATATAATGTTGCTGTACGTATATAATGGCAATACAAAACGTTTCTTGACGGTTGTCTTTGACAGAATCCTTTTTCATATTACACACAAGAAATATTGAGAGTTGGAACATAGATATTAAGTGTATAACGACCACTTTAGTATCGTTCTAAGTGGGGAAATTTTCGTTGTACCTATATCGTATCAAGACGTTCCTAGAAATGATGACCGATGTATCTCGTATGTCAAACGTTTTATCAGGACGGGCTTTGGAACCCAAGACATGAATATGGAAGAAACAATACAGACAATATAATTCATACGACATATACCGACACACACACAAGTCCGTATATAGTGAACATTTGCCATAGTAGCAGTCAGTAATATTGTCTTTGAGACATGGAACAATGCACAGGTTTTAATGGAAAAGAACCACGGAGTAATCCATTTTGTACATTTCAAATATTACATTAAGTTTCTTGACGGCTGTCTTTGATACAAGTTTGTCAAATAATTTCGTAAAATAATCTCATCGCACCTGATTGCGGCATTTAAAGTGAGACGTTTAATGATAGTTCCCTGCTGTGGACATCATTAAACTGATGTTTATACACACTGAACTATATGTAGATTTAGACATAGATAAAGACAATATAATTATATAAAGAGTTTCTTTGACTGCACGGTTGGTGCGGTGGCTGGGCAACTGGCTGCCGCGCAACGGGTAGCGGGTTCGATTCCCGCACGGAGCAACTCTTTGTGTGATCCACAAATTGTTGTTTCGGGTCTGGGTGTCATGTGTATGTGAACTTGTATGTTTGTAAACGCACCCGCGACACAGGAGGAAATCCTAATGTGGGGCAACGTTATCTTTAAAAAAAAAAAAAAAAACACGCGACAAATATCGACGCACACAATTAGAACAAGCACGAATCATCGGTTGTAATTTCTTCATAATTGCTCTTTAATACAACTTTTAGACGATATTTTGATTATTAAATATGTTAGAAATACATATGTGGCCTTCTCATTAACCCTTGGAGAACATTACAACACCACATTTCTAAGACAATGGAGTTTCTTGACAGTTGTACCGACGATAGAACTCAATGTAGACACGATGCTAAACGCTTTAAATACATTAAACTTACAATATTTAGTACATATCTCTATGTATTTTCAAACATTGTAAAGGATATCTTATGTAGAAACATCGTATTCTCTTTCTAAATCCATTTATATATTACTGAAAATTCTTCTTTCCAATACAAATAAAAAACAATTGACATGTCAATGACGTCAAACCCGAAATGACAAGGACAGAAACATTTTTTATTATCGTTGTCTCTTTCTAAATTACGCTTTAGTCCGTCGATACATTTGAACAATGCAAACAAAATGTGTTCCTGCTACATCTTACAACTTCATAGTCTACACAACTAGGCAAGACATGATGTAAAGGAGGAGAGCGGCAACCCCACACTGTAGATTATTTAAAGAGTTTCTTAATGGTTGTCTACAACACAATTCTTATGTCATTACTTCTGATAACATAGATGAAGACAATATAGCTCATTAGACAAATATCGACGCACACAGTTAGAACAAGCACGGCTGACGGTACATTGTTAAATAACTTTGAATAAGTGGGAAGTTACAAATATTCTTGTAGTCTGAATATTCGTATTTGTATACATTGCCAGGTTTCATGCACTTCAGTGAGATAATTATATAAAGATGTCACGAATGTATTTGTAGTTTCTTGATGGTTGTCTTCGATACAACGCTTTATTATATATCAATTACGCAACAAGAGGAGAAAATTACTTGAAAATACTGATTGAGTCAACCTCATCGGGCACCATATGTGATATGGGCCTCGTTGAACAAATTCATTGGAGTTCCAACGTTTGGGGAAACAGTTGTTTGTTCACAATATATTAATATTGGCATTTATTAATTGATTATGAATATCAATATGACGAACTGGACAAAATATTAAGTTTACAATATACCTATCAATATTGGCATTTATTAATTTAATATGAATATCGTTCCAATTTTAGTATATGTACTGCCGAAGCAAGTACATGAATATCAATATGACGAACTGGATGTAAAATGTAAACTATTACATAGATAAGACAATATAATTCACGCGACAAACATCGACGCACACAACTAGAACAAACTAGTCTGTCGCTACACTACTCAACGTTTCTTACTGGTTGTCTTCGCTACAACTTTAATAAATACAATATATTTATGTCGCACGTAATTACACAGGGCATATACTAATTGTAATCAGCAGTTTATGTAACTGCAAAGTATTTGTACATACTAAATTGATACATCAGCATTACCTGGAGATACTGAGTAAAGAACATTAAAACGGTGTTCGATGTCGCACAAGGAAGCTTGAAGCGAAGCGCTTCGTGCGTGTGGGTGGGATATCCACCATGAATCGGTGACGCCTCGCCAATTGAGCTTAAAGGAAAAATTACATTTACAATGAGTACGTTACGAGTTTCTTGATGTTTGTCTTTGATACAAGCGTGCCACATGTTAGATACGGACACTCCACGAGCGAGCACTTTAATGTCGTCCTTAGTGGGGAAATATTAGAGTTTGTTTTCGAGTGTATAGTGAACCGGAGCACAAACCACTATACAAACTACTAGAAACATTAATGAGGAGGTCTCATATCTGTTGAGACTCTGAAAGAGTATGTAAACCATACATCGATGATACTATCAATATTTAAATGTATATTTGTATATGTATTACATAACACATTAGTAATTATTACACGCGTATTTTTGTTCGTAATAGAAAAAATATTTGAAAACGACTGTAACATAGACATCGACTATTTAGAACATGAACACACACACACATACATAAGTTTCTTGACGGTTGTGTTCAATACAAGTTTGGTAAATATGTTATATCATGTAAATACGTAGGAAACATGTGTAAGTAGCTGTTTATGAGATTACGAGCTAAGTACTTGGACATACTGAGTAATAAACTCCACTTGAGTGAGACTTTGTCGATAGCAGTTGTTCAATAGAAACTATATAACTTTAGAATTATATAATCGTCGACGTATACCATCACTATACATGGCTTGAGGAGGAATTTGTTGAAAGTTTATTGTTATTTGTTTTTCGAAATTTGATGTTTCTTGACGGTTGTCTTCGATACAACGTTGACAGAACATATAGTACCTAGCTGTGTATGTGGCTACACACCACTGTGGAATACTGACTGGGTAAGTCTCATGTCTAGCTCTTCAAACGAAGAAGTAACCAGCATGTAACCATCCTTGGAACACCATGAAATGGCATAAGAAAATAAGTGACTCAGTCAGACTG
The DNA here is from genome assembly GCF_023101765.2 of Spodoptera frugiperda. NCBI lineage: Eukaryota > Metazoa > Arthropoda > Insecta > Lepidoptera > Noctuidae > Spodoptera > Spodoptera frugiperda. The sequence goes on from NC_064230.1 coordinate 4,721,986, forward strand.
AAGTCACAACATTCACGTAACAAATATCGACGCACACAATCAGAACAAACACAAAGCCCTGTAAGTAGCTGTTTATGAGATTACAAGCTACTTGGACATACTGATTTATAAACACCACATTTTGTGTGAGACTTTGTTGTCGGCAGTTCTTCAATAGAAACATCATATTTTGACGTATAGTATGGACATTTATAAAGACACAAACTACATACTTGGAAATACCGACTAGGTAAGGTGTCTTGTGATACATGGAACGTTTAACAAATCCATGGAGTATTGAGAAATCAAACATGGATATATCACACGCAAACAAGCGTCAGTTAGATAATATTTGAAATGTTTTAAACGCTACTGTTTTCATATACCATACAATATTGTGTCACAGTTTTATTATGTCGCAAGCATTAAATATCCATACATAATCATAACACAACTTTTAATAAGTGCGAGCATTGCAAGAGTTGATCATGAATTACTGAGTTTCTTGACGGTTGTCTTCGATACAAGGTTGATCGAACATAATGGAGAAGTGACAGTTAATTCAAACACCTTCTCATGTTACAAACTCAATATTTTGGAAATTACAAAAGTAAGATTAAACATTATTCAATTCTTGACGGTTGCTCTTTGATATAACATACTCGTATATTTTATCTTAATACATATTTCATATCACATGAAATACTGAAAAGGATATCATGCTTAGAACGACCGTAGAGCAGCATCCTCCTCCTCAGTCGTACATTCTTGACAGAATGCTCGTGGTTGACAATGATGCATTTTCCCTGGATATCGTAGCTCTCGCGATGTGCCTCCACTTGTTGCGGTCTTCACCCGTAGCCCTGGGCACGGGTTCCGCGTTATACCTCGCAGGACTGGGTCCCTGCTGAATCCATCTACACACTCCGGCCTACTGAAGTGTAAGATGCCCACCCCCGCGACATGGACGCGCCAGACAGGAATTGCCCAAGTGAAGAGTAGAGAAGGTGACTCTACTCCCCCCAGGGCCGAGTTAATGGGCGTGTGTGATCCCACACCCAAAGGCTTAACATTACCACTACTACAAATATAAATAAAAAAAACATTCAGTTGTTGTATCTTGTAAATACTAATTCTAGAATACATTTATGTACTCGCTATTACAGGGCATTTTGTCTGTAAGAAATATACATATTTTATTTAAAAGATACATCAACATTACACAGTTCTCTCCTCACTCGAACATATTTTACATAGTACAAAGTAAGTTTGTGTTAAAACTACTAGATTACAATTAGTACTATATTTTGCGAAAAGATCGACACAAACACTTTATTAAAAAATCATGACAAATATTTTTAAGAAGAAAACTTACTTTCCCATACATTTTGACGCATGTCACACAGAGACAAGACTAATTTCCATTGAGTTAGTGATACAAAAAACAAATGACATGTCAGTGACGTCATGCACAAAATGACAAGGACAGAAACATAGATGTTATTTTTGTCTCTTTTTAATGGAGATGTAGAATTACCTTTCGTCTCTAGCGATGATTTACATAGCAATACAATGAAGTTTCTTAATAGTTGTCCTTCGATACAACTCTTTCACAATATTTCAATCATGAAATGAGGGAAAATACAAGTAACCCTACAATGTAGATCATTTAATGAGTTTCTTAATGGTTGTCTTCAACACAATTCTTATGTCATTACGAATGTTGTAGCAAATATCGACGCGCACAGCGTCTCACCGGACGGTGAGTGTAGACGAAAACTTATTATACACCAGATACTTCTTGAAAACTCCATCCAAACTGAGATCTAAAATGATATAAACTATTTAATGAGTTTCTTGACGGTGTCCCCCTGAACCGACAGCGGCAGTCGATACAAGTAGAGGAATCGCAGTTGAAATATTTAACACGTAATGGTATACTTAAATCTCAAAATACGAACACCGCGAGAACAAGCTAGAAGCTTGTTTGATGTTTATGTTAAACGAGTTTTATTAGGATTTGTTTTGTCTGGGTTAACATTTGATTGAAGTACGAAGAAGTTTCTTGACGGTTGTCCTTCACAGAACTCTTTTACGACATTTCAGTCGTGAAATGTGTAGGAAATATTTATTTGTAGTGGACTGTGAGACATGGAATACAAATAGTACAGAAATATGTTCTGTATTACATTAAATGTTTACAAATTACACAATACATGGTTATACTGGACACCTGGAAGTAGTACTTTAATGGCGTGCTAATATATATCGTGTTCATATATTCACACAAAAAGCTATTAAGAACACTTTTAACTGTGTTAAATTGAAACGGGACGACAACACACTTCTTCATTGCCTAATCATAGATAAATACATAATAATTCATACGACATATATCGACGCACACAATTAGAACAAACACAACTGTCACTAGCACATTGCTTGGCGGTTGTCTTCGATACAACTTTGGAACGTTCTTAACAGGGAAACAGCTGTTTGTCAACAAGTTCATATTCAATAGAATATTTGTCGGGATTAATTCCGATTTGAGTAAAAATATATTGCTTCACTAATGAAGAAGTAAACTTGTCTGCTAGCTCACGAACTAATGAGTTTCTTGACGGTTGTCTTCGATACAAGGTTGACCGAACATAATGGTACTAAGAGGTGACAGTTATTTCAAATTATTATGCCAATATTTTGGACATTGTAAAAGCCTTGAAACTTCAGACCACATAGAACGACAACTGTCGCCTTAAGTGAGGAAATCGTAGTTTATATAATTTTAAATGTGTTAGTATTTATACTCCTGTATGGAGAAATACTACCGACTGCAGTATTTTGGAACTTTGATCATGCGAAAGCACGCGCAAAATATTTTTCTAGATATAGACACATACAGTAATAGAAAACATTTTTGGAAATGATTGCAATATCGCTATTGACTACTTAGTTCTTACATGGACATACGCAGATACATAAGTTTCTTGACAATTGTGCTCAATACGATACAACTCTCTAACAATATTGAGAGGAAATGAGAGGAAAATATTAGTGAGTAGTAGTCTACAAGGTGACAGACTACACACTTGGAAGTAGGTACTGATTGAGTACTTTATCGGGAAAATTAATTGAATTTCCAAAATTTATTGTCCACTTACAACACAGACAAAGACAAAACGGAGAATGCTTCATAACTATACTCCTATTTGGAATAATGTTGCTGTACGTATATAATGGCAATACAAAACGTTTCTTGACGGTTGTCTTTGACAGAGACCTTTTTCATATTACACACACGAAATATTGAGAGTTGAAACATAGATATTCTGTGTATAACGACCACTTTAGTATCGTTCTAAGTGGGGAAATTGTCGTTGTACCTATATCGCATCAAGACGTTCCTAGAAATGATGACCGATGTATCTCGTATGTCAAACGTTTTATCAGGACGGGCTTTGGAACCCAAGATATGAACATGGACGAAACAATACAGACAATATAATTCATACGACATATATCGACGCACACACAAGTCTGTATATTCAAACACTTTCTCATGTTATAAACTCTATATTTTGGAAATTGTATCAGTACAATTATGTACTAAACAATTGTTCCTATGCTCATGGTCTTGGAACATCAGACCATGACAATACACAAGAAATACATCCTGTTGTGATTCTTGCACTTCTTTGTACACTTTGAACATTTCAAAGATTATATTAAGTTTCTTGACGGTTGTCTTCGATACAACTTTGACAAATATTTTGTATTAAATAATATATTCAAAGTGAGACGCAGAATATTTCAAACACCTTCTCATGTTATAATATCAATATTTTGGAAATTGCAAAAGTAGGACTATATATTATTCAATGAGTTTCTTGACGGTTGTTCTTCGATGTAACATATATTTTATCTTAATACATGTTTCATATCACATGAAATACTGAAAAGGATATCTTGTGTAGAACGACCATAGAGCAGCATCCTCCTCCTCAGTCGTACATTCTTGACAGAATGCTCGTGGTTGACCATTGTCAACCACGAGCATTCTGTCATCATCATTATGCATTTCCCTGGATATCGTAGCTCTCGCGATGCACATCCACTTGTTGAAGTCTTCACCCGTAACCCTGGGCACGGGTTCCGCGTTATACCCCGCAGGACTGGGTCCCTGCTGAACTTCGCCATCTACACACTCCGGCCTACTGAAGTGTAAGATACCCACCCCCGCGACATGGACGCGCCAGACAGGAATTGCCCAAGTGAAGAGTAGAGAAGGTGACTCTACTCCCCCCAGGGCTGAGTTAATGGGCGTGTATGATCCCACACCCAAAGGCTTAACACTACCACTACTACAAATATAAATAAAACAACATTCAGTTGTTGTATCTTGTAAATACTAATTCTAGAATACATTTATGTACTCGCCATTACAGGGCATTTTGTCCGTATACGTACGTATACCTATATTATATTTAAAAGATACATCAACATTACACAGTTCTCTCCTTACTCGGACATATTTTACATAGTGCAAAGTAAGTTTGTGTTAAAACTACTAGAGTACATTAGTACTTTACATTTTGCAATGATTTACTTAACAATACAATGAAATTTCTTGATAGTTGTCTTCGATACAACTCTTTTACAATATTTCAATCATGAAATGATGGAAAATACAAGTAACACTACAATGTAGATTATTTAAAGAGTTTCTTAATGGTTGTCTTCGACACAATTCTTATGTTTTAAACATAAGTGGGAAATATTAAAGAGTAGTTGTTTGTGAGACTACAAACTACTTGGAAATACTGAGTTATATAATATGGAATCACCACATAGAACGACAAACAGTTCTACAGTGAGGAAATAGTCTTTTTTAAATATCCCGTCATTTACAAAGACAGTCAAGTACCTACTTAATAATTTGTCAACACGTGTGAGTTTGTCACAAACATGGGATATTTAAAAATCCACTATTCTTTCAATGTTCAACACATGATATATTTCTATATCGTATTAAAAATTAGTAAAATATGACATTACCACGTAGCACTACAAATAGTTGTAAGTGCGGAAACAAGTCTCCGTAGTCGCACTATAGGCGGTTAGTTCCGGAGATGGAGGATCGAAGTCAACCGAGACAAAAGCATCAGAATATCGTGGTCAGATCGTATAACACTATACGATAGGGAAATACCCTTACGGTACGTAACCCGTGTCTGTTTAACCTAACATTGAATAATATTGTTTGCGCGGAGTTTCTTGACGGTTGTCTTCAATACAATTATTATGTTTTAAACATGATGTGAGAAATATTTAAAAGCAGCTGTTCATAAATCTACAAACAACTTGGAATTAATGACTTGGTAAATATCACTTTGTGATAGTGAAACAATATTTATTTAATCAACTGCAAGAGACAAGCATAATGAACATCTGACGGTGCATTGTGAAACTATATCACACACAGATGACAAATATTTAAATCAAGCAGCCAGATTGACTGAAGAGTCATCAAACGTTAACTTTATACACTACTCTCTGTGTTTCTTGACGGTTGTCTTCGATACAACGCTTGTATAATATATCAATTACGAAACATGGGGAGAATATTTCTTGAAAATACTGATTGAGTCAACCTCATCGGGCACCATATGTGATATGGGCCTCGTTGAACAAATTCATTGGAGTTCCAACGTTCTGTAAAATAACTTTGAATAAATGGGAATATTCGTGTTTGTATACTTTCGCGGCATACATGTACAGTTACGTAGAACATTTATATAAAGATGTCACGAATGTATTTGTAGTTTCTTGACGGTTGTCTTCGATACAACTCCAACTAGAGTTTAGTACAACGCTAATCACTAGACAATAGTGACTGGAGACGTGGAGAATGTGACGAGTCCACAGAGACGACAATATTAAACACAACAATACCAGTTTATTATAAAACTAATTAGTGGAGACACAGTGATTGCACACAGCTAGAACTAGCACACACCGCGTGCACTGAACTTGCTGGTAGAACATTGTACTAGACGTTGTACTGACACCAACACCAGTATCTACCTTACTACCGCACAGGACACGGGACTGACTCAACATTCAGTAAATAGCAACGCACACAACTAGAGAACTAGCAACTAGACATTACAACCGTGACACACACAGGGAACAACGACTCGCTCGGACCTGCTCCTGTCGGGGAACATATATACGTAGTTGGAGTCATTGTGTCGTTGTACCAAATGTGGACACACTGTGGCCGCCTTCTGACGCAATGACAGACAGTAACATTTCTATTCAACCTCTTTATAACGTGTGTTTACGTAAACATTACAATGCACACACAAGACAGAAGAAATATCATATTCCACGTAGAAACACCACTTCAATGGCGACATTAGTGGGGGAAGTAAACTGCACAAGTTAATACAATAAGTGGTATGTACCACAAATACACGTACATGGATAGTTTACAAGTACCACCAAATAAATAGATGACATTATTGCAACAAGTTTCTTGACGGTTGTCGTCGATACAACTGTAATATATTATCACATTTTTGAAAATTGTAGCTGAATGAGCTTTGTAACACACGGCATGAACATTGAAATGACGTAGATGTAGTCAGTATCAGTATAGTTCATGCGTCAGCCATCGTCGCACGTAGACAAGTACAATTGAGGCTGTTTTAACTAATATCAAAGAAAACAAAAGCTAATATTAAGGTACTCCAGTTGACGAGAACTAGTTTCTTGACGGTTGTCTTCGATACAACTTGTAAAGTTTCGTATTATTTAAATACATTTGAGTTACTTTGAGTAGACGAGCGTATCATTAAAATATTGATTTGAGAAACATCAAGCAATGTGTTTCTACTTATAGGAATTTGCAATAACAATGTTTTTATTACGTGTCGAAGATTCATCAGTTGCCATCACAGATGTATAACAATAATTCTATTATGAACAACGCTGTGCGATTCATTTCATTGCGTTTTGCCATAAAGTGGTCAAGTAGTAATCATGAATTAACAATAAGGAAACATCAACATTGTGTGTATGTGTGTGTACGCAATGTATGCAAGTAGTTTTGTAGCTCGAATATTATACCAAAGCAATGTTACGTATTGTTCTAAATCATTGCACTAAACATCGACACACACAGCTAGAACAAGCACACACCCCGTGCACTGAACTTGTTGGCAGAACATTGGTATATTGTATCGGTAAGTTCTTTACACTAACTATATTGGTAATTATGTTTAATTAGTGAGAAATATACAATGACCACGTAGAACGAGAAACAGTTGTAAGTGGAGAAATTATTGTTTTACATCTCCTCTTGAGGTCCCAGAATAAGACGACACCAGTATTCTTATGGACCACTGTTTGTATCACATTCATGAACACAATATTGTCACGTTTGACTGATGTATAAAGTTACAAATACGTTTTATGCACATTTCATGGAAAGATGATATATTTATCACAACAAGCCATTGTAATTAAAGAGGCGATGTGTGGAGATTAAACTAAACAATATGATTGAACTTATAGACTGGCCAAAGAGTTTCTTGACGGTTGTCTTCGATACAAGTTGACATACAACAATTGAAGAACACTAACATTCAGTACAATGTTGTCCGCCCGAATGCGGGCACGACTTCTGAGACAAGAAACATTTCACACATCCATACATTGTGTTTGTATTTATACTCCTTTATGGAGAAATACTACCGACTGCAGTATTTTGGAACTTTAGCTGCTAACAGCTGATCATGCGAAAGCACGCGCAAAATTGACAGTGCAGTGCGATGCGCGCTCGAGTACGGACGTGTTGCAGTTGTACGCAAAGGTCGCGGCGTAAGTCGCTGCCCGATATTTCGCAATGAGTTCACAACAACTTATCGCAAACGAGCTGTTGGCATTCATACAAAATGCCATCGATTCCATGGACGAGGTCAGCATCATGCAGATTTGCAAGTCGAACTTCAAAGAAGACGAGATCAGCAAAGGCAAGATGCTACTCTACCAAACGACCGGGAAGCTGGACCAAATGCCATCGAGGAGGAGAGATGGCACGGATAAGAGCGTCCAAGACATCATCACCTTTATGAAGGCGACCGACCCTGACGACGTTCCGACCTTTGTAGCGAAGGAGCTACATAAGTTGCCGCCCGTCACTTTCGACCACGTAGATGTCACCAGGCTGCTGAAGGATATCACATCATTGAAGTCGAGCCTGGCCCAGATGCAGTGCAAGTTGGAGTCGTCTGATGCTACCATCCAGGAACTGCGTGCCGAGATAGTGTTGTTACGCAATGCTGTTTCGGAAAATAGGTCTCAAGACGAAGCCAACGTGAACACACGTCGCGGGGCGCAAAACGTTTCAGTCAGCAGTTTTGCATCGGCGAAACTGAACTCATCGCCTAGTGCAAATAATGAGGTCGATGCACCGTGCCCCGCCGCTCCTCGTGTCTCTCCACGTGCAGGGAACACGTCACGCGAAGCTACGTCGACCCCCAAAGTAGCTTACGCCGCAATTGCTGCCGCAAACAAAACAGCTGCTACACTACCTAAGCAGCTGAAAAGGGGTAAGCAGAACCGGCGCTGTGAATCCGTATCAAGGATTCCGGTACAGCGCTGTCCAGGAAAGCCTGAGTGTGATGAGGATGGCTTCATCAAAGTTCAAAAGAAGAAGAAGAAGCCTACTTCTCGCAATCAGTGCGGTACTGGACTGACCGGACCAAACATGCTGCTGCGTCCAGCTGTGCCTACGACGCTGCTGTATGTGTCCCGACTACACCACACCACGAAGGTTGAGGACATCGTGGAGTATGTGAAGGTGAAGACCAACTGGACCTTGAGGGTCGTAAGGTTGGAACCGCGTCAAAATACCAACTTCAAGTCGTTTGTGGTGCGAGTTCCAACTCAACATCTCGAGAAGTTCCTCAAGGCAGAATTTTGGCCGAAGGGTGTCATATACCGACGTTTTCGAGGCAGGCTACGTGATACCGAGCAGCGTAATACGACGCCACGCATCGTCACATCGTGTGACCTCAATAATTAATATAAGAATTATGTATTTATAGTATTTTATGTTTTAGTATAGTATTATTGTATTGATATGGGCCTTCGTTGCCTGATATAAATTAATAAATAAATAAATAAAAAAAAATAATACACAGCCGACATTACAATAGTGTTGTAAGTACAACACTCACTCACACAGCGACACAATAAGTGGGGAAATGTTGGCTTTACACCACGTGGAGACGTCCAACAACACTGTAACTACAACTATCCCGCCACACATCTGTTGTGGTGGGTATAGTACACCCACTCATTATTCAACCCTATAAAGGTATCATTATTTTCGAAAAAAGCATAAAATTCCAACCTAAAACTTAAGTTTATTTATAAGATATATATTACTTAGTTTCTTGGCGGTTGTCTTCGATACAACGTTGACAGAACATATAGTACCTAGCTGTGTATGTGGCTACACACCACTGTGGAATACTGACTAGGTAAGTCTTATGTCTACACAAATGTAGGCATCATCTGTTGCAACATTATCGTTTAACTTCAAGAATATTAAATGTAGAAAAAGTTCATATTATTATGTTCCATAAAGGAGGACCACGTACAAAATACTCAATATTTATCTCATATATGTATAACATTACATGATTAATGCAATTGTGTAAGATTCCGTACAATCAGTTGTACAGAGATGACGTCATGTCACGTATCTGCGCGAAAACAAAGTAAACACACACAGCTAGAACAAGCACACACCCCGTGCACTGAACTTGCTGGTAGAACATTGTACTAGACGTTGTACTAACGTTAGCACTTGTCGTAGTAAACAGAGCACACGAGTGACTCCACTCGTACAATAAGTCTCATCACACCTGCATGTGGCATTGGAAGTGAGATGTGGGACGTTTAATGACGTCATAACCAGAGAAACTTATGTTTATTGTAACATCAACATGTTCCATGACTAAGACATATATAAAGACAATATAATTCACGCGACATATATCGATGCACATATTAGAACAAGCGCGGTTGTCACTAGCACATTGCTTGACTGTCTTCGACACAACTTTGTATATTTACGTAACCACTTGCACATACTGACTAGGTAAGTCTCAATGCGCCCGAATGCGGGCACGACTTCTGAGACAAGAAACATTTCACACATCCATACATTGTGTTTGTATTTATACTCCTTTATGGAGAAATACTACCGACTGCAGTATTTTGGATCTTTAGCTGCTAACAACTGATCATGTGAAAGCACGCGCTAAATATGTTTCAAGATAAAGACATGATCTGGAAATGACTGCAACATCGATATTGACTACCTAGTTGTTACATGGACATACGCAGATACATAAGTTTCTTGACGGTTGTGTTCAATACGATACAACTCTCTTATAATATTTCAAACTAGCTTCCGCCCGCGGCTTCGCCCGCGTGAAATTAGTTTTTGTCAATCCTGGTCCTTTATGTCTAAGAGACTCTTACAGGGGCCAGCCTCACGTTGTGTACAAAAATATTTTTAAATGACCTAATTTAAAACATTTTTGTACACAACGTTTGCTGTTTTGTTATCATTTGTTAAAATGTGGAGATTGTTTGGACTCGACACTCGCGAGCAGGCCACGTACAGTTGGCCATGCGAAAAACAGTTTTTCTCTAAATGGACACCTGCTACTTTAAGTGTTTGCCCTTGCGCTTTGTTAATGGTCATTGCGAAGGCTGGTTTGAGGGGAAACTGGATTCTTTTAAACTGAAACGGTAAATCTGTAGGGATCATGGGTATGCGTGGAATCAAAACTTCTTCATCTTTAGCTATACCTGTCATTATAATTGCTCCAATAATATTGCGTCCTAGCTGCGTAATTTGCAATCGAGTCCCGTTGCATAGTCTCGGCGCTTCGAGATTTCTCATTAATAAAACTGGAACCCCAACTTTCAGTCTCAGCTTATGAGACGGCACTCCTGACAGCTCTAAAGAGTTTAGAAACTCGGTAGGATAAGACGTCACCTGTTCACTGTCCATGACAATATCTACTGACAAATATTCGACATCATGATGCGCTCATCCCACGGCGATGTCAATTAAACACATCGTCCGTCACGTTTAAATGGAAAAAAAGTAACTAAGAAATTAAATTATCAATATTTATTTACAACCAATGCATAAAAAAGTAGGAGGTTAGTAGCTTAGGTTAGTTTTACACCTACTACGACCTCTTAAATTAATTAAAAAAAGGAAATAAAAGCAAATCGGATTTTTTTAAAGTAACGGAAACTATCTTACCTACTTTTAACTATGAACTAAAAGAAATATCAAGTATGTACAAAATTAATTTACAGGACCTAATTAATAAAAAACACTTAAAAAGTTATACGAAACAAAAAAAATAATTTTACTGGATCGAAAAATGTAATTCTCTATAGCGCAAATTTCTCTAATCGCATGCGTCCGACAACGACGTCTGCCCTCACGTGTCTGCCCGTTCGGGTAGGCATAGTTAGATTCGTGCGCTCCCCCACCACACGACAGCGCCGCGCCGTTGCCTGCCGCAGATGCCGCCACACTTCGGCGAATGTGCGCGACGACGACAGACGGCAGCGGCGGCGATGCAGAGTATTCGTTAAAAGGAATTTAAACTTCAAAAACGAACTTTTTTGTAACTTGATACACCCAAAACTTCTAAATTACATGTTCCTAGGTTCAGTGATTAAGATTTCGTATACAAAAAGTTTGGCTTTGTAGTTCCAGTTCCGAATCCGTTCCGTTCGAATTTCGGGAATTCCGTTTGTAGAAAAATTCTGCACATCCTTTGAGACCTACGTACCAAGATTCATGGTCTTATCTTCAATTCAACCCCTATTTCACCCCCGAACTGGTAAAAATTTCAAAATGCTAGAACAAACGATTTTTTGTTTCTTATGACGTGATATTTGACGAACTTGCATACTAACTTTCAACCCTTATTTCACCCCTTAGCTGGTCGAAATTTCAAAAATGCTAGAACAAATGTTTAATGATTTCTTATCAAGTGCTTAAATATAAAGTTTCATGGTTTTATCTTTTAAAATTAAGAAATCCCATACAAACTTTCAACCTCTATTTCAACCCCTTCATCCCTTTTTTTCGAAATAAAAAGTAGCCTATGTTCTGTCTCAGGGTCTAAAGATTGTCTGTACCAAATTGGTTGCGAGGGTTAAGCGGGAAAGCGTAACAGACAGACAGACAGACAGAGTTACTTTCGCATTTATAATATTAGTTGGGAAGTTGGGATTAGTTGGGATTGACACAAATAATATCGCGTAGACACACAGAGTCACGATAATTATTGATCCTAAAGTCAAATTATATTAATCACGTCAGTTTCTTGATGGTTGACTATGATACAAGTTATATAAAATTTTAAGCTTAACAATATAATTTGGTTTAACCTGTCAGAACGCGTCCCAATCGGGTAGGTAGTTCCAGAATGAGGGACTTGTTGCGCTGCGCATGCGACAAAACGGAGAATGTATGGTGACGACGATCAGATTCGATATAATGTTGCTGTACGTATATAATGGCAATACTAAACGTTTCTTGATGGTTGTCTTTGACAGAGACCTTTTTCATATTCATTTAATACAATATAATTCAATACTTATGAAATATTGTAAGTTGGAACAAAGATATTTTGGAGAATAATCCGAATGTAGTTCAAGAGACAAGAGAGATATATGTATGTACTAAGTTTATACTAGCAGGAATCATCATATACTTTATGTATCTCATAGTCTATCCAATAAGTTTCTTGACGGTTGTCTTCGATACAACGTTAACAAATATTTTGTACAATAAACCTCATTGTGGCTGAATGCGACATTGAAAGTGAGATGTAAAGCTTTTAGTAAATATTCTTTGACAATATTTTGGACAAATATGTCGTATCTACAAGCTACACAGTCAGAAACACTGATTGAGTAAACCTCATCGGACACCTTACGTGACGTAATGGAAACAATCTATGCAATGTTCAATATTTAATACATATTGATATATCACATTGAGTATTGAACAAACGTAAAGCCTTTGGATTCCAGACATGAATATGAACGAACCGTAAAGTTAAAGACAATATAATTCACGCGACAAATATCGACGCAAACAATTAGAACAAGCGCGGTTGTCACTAGCACATTGCTTGACTGTCTTCGACACAACTTTGTATATTATGTTGTCTTCGACACAACTCTCTTATAATATTACAAATGAGAGGAAAATATTTGTAAGTAGTAGTCTACAAAGTGACAGACTACACACTTGGAAGTAGGTACTGATTGAGTACCTTATCGGGAAAATTAATTGAATTTCCAAAATTTACTGTCCACTTACAACACAGACAAAGACAATGCGGAGAATGCTTCATAACTATACTCCTATTTGGAATAATGTTGCTGTACGTATATAATGGCAATACAAAACGTTTCTTGACGGTTGTCTTCAATACAACTAGTTTCCAACATAATTGTATATTGTTATATTGTACCAAATACACATAGAACCGACAGCGGCAGTCGATACAAGTAGAGGAATCGCAGTTGAAATATTTAACACGTAATGGTATAAATCTCAATATACGAACACCGCGAGAACAAGCTAGAAGCTTGTTTGATGTTTTTATATAAATCACAAGTTTACCCCATATGGAGTTCTACTCTAATTTTTTTTTAATAAGTTTATACTGGCAGGAATCACCATACATATGATAATACTCTCATAACTTTATAAACCTCTTCTATCCAATAAGTTTCTTGACGGTTGTCTTCGATACAACGCTAACACATATTTTGTACAATAAGCCTCATTGTGGCTGAATGCGACATTGAAAGTGAGATGTAAAACTCTTGATAATGCCACGGAGTACCGTGGAGAATAATTCAATATTCAAAACAAATGAATATTGTGAAAGTCATGAAGAACTACAAATAGTTGTAAGTGGGGAAATAGTAGTTTTATATCGCGTCAATATGTTCACAGAATACACGATACACAACGCACGACTAGAACGAGAACACATCACATGTGACTGCAACTTGTGTGCAAGCCACGCCGCGTGCAAGCAAACAATTACATCGACATGGAATGGTTCCAATGTTTCTTGTCAGTTGTCTTCTATACAACGCTTTTACAACATTACAATCTTGTAAGAAGTAGAAAATATTAGTGAGTAGCAGTGTATGAGGTGACAAACTACATACTTGGAAATCCTGATTGTAAATCAGTTGTTTAATAATTAGCAAGTAACAATTAATGGAGTTACTAACATCACAATTACCAATTGACGCCAACAAAATATATGTAAAGGTAAATTATTAAACTCAGCCTCATTGAAGTGTTTCTTGACGGTTGTTCTTTGATACAACTCTCAGAAAAAACCAGTCCAATAGGTAATCTAAAAATGGATTACCTATTGGATGACATTATTGCAACAAGTTTCTTGACGGTTGTCTTCGATACAACTTCAACTAGAGTTTAGTACAACGCTAATCACTAGACAATAGTGACTGGAGACGTGGAGAATGTGACGAGTATGGAGTAATATTGACATAAACAATAACAACTACAACGATCCACGAATTATTAATGGCGACTAATGAGTTCCTTGGCGGTTGTCTTAATGTATAGTAAATAGACAAGTACAACTGAGGCTACTACAACCAATGTTATTGGGTCATAATATTTAGGTACTCCAGTTGACGAGAACTAGTTTCTTGACGGTTGTCTTCGACACAACTTGTAAAGTTTCGTATTATTTAAATACGTAGGAAACATTTGAGACTGCAAACTAATTGCAGGTACAAACTGACTAGGTCATGTCAGTCTGAAACATCCATGGAACTTGTATATTTCATTATCAGTTTAAATATTGATAGGAATGACTACGTGAAACGACATTTTTTATTTTATAGAAATAAATGATCTGTGTGTAGTCGAATGGTAACAAAACAAGAGGGGAAACTTAAGTACACTCATAATCACTCAATAAGTTTCTTGATAGTTGTCTTTCGATACATATTACTGTATTGCATGAAATGTTGAGATATTACACTTTTTTTTTTTTTTTTTTTCAGGGGGGAAAATCATCCAATGACTTCTCCCACCTTGGGCGAGGCGAGAGGGAGTGTCAGACTCTTACTGACTAAAAACCACCCCGTTCCTTCTCCTGCTTTTCGAGCCGGAGCCCCGGTAAACCCGCTAGGTAGTCCGCAGCTCCGGATCAGGCATCAGCCCTACTGGGCCCCATCTGTGGTGGTCTGATGGCTCTTTGAGGCGCGCGCGGAACGCTACGCGCCGTACGCACGGGTCTGGCTCTGTTCGGGCGGTGAGCTACCCTTACTCGCCGCCCGCAGGCCCGCACTTACGGTGGCCGGAGATCGTCCCGCGATCCCCGACGCCCGGAGTGTCTCTCGCGACGGCTGGGGCGTGAGGAGGTTTGTTCTCTCACGCGCCCCGCCTCCTCCTTAGCTAGCATGACTGCTTCGCAGAAAGAGGAGACGGCATCCCAGTCCCTCTCGCTCCGCACCATGGCCTGAACCAGTGCCGGGCGCGAGAGGTCGCCGTCGCCGACCACATCCCTGAGGACTTGGCGGTATTCAGCCCACGCAGGGCACACCGCCACCGTATGTTCTACCGTGTCCTCCGGGCGGTCCTCGCAGTGATGACACCCGGGCGTTTCCTCCCGCCCAATAAGGAACAGGAACCTACCGAAACTCCCATGTCCGGTAAGCACCTGCGTCAGGCGGTAGGTGAGGACGCCGTGGCGCCTCTCTAGCCACTCCTCAAAGAGGGGAGTTACCGCTGCGATGACAGCGAGCCCAGCCCTCGGTTGCGACAGTCGTTGCTGCCATTCCGCCATGAGATCGCGCCGGAGCTCGTCCCGCCACGCACTGATCTGGCGCGGCAGTGGAGTTTCGCCCCGGCGGCACGCGTCGGCGCGCAAACTGAACACGTGCGCGAGCACCTTCGCCTCCAAATCCCACGGCGGTAATCCGGCAAGGAGGTTCGCCGCCTCCCCGGAGATCGTGCGATATCCACGGATCACCCGGATGGCCATGACCCTCTGAGATGTGAGCAGCGCCCGAGCTGGCCGCCGCATCAGGTTCGGCGCCCACACAGGGGCGCCGTAGAGGGCCATGGATCGCACGATCCCCGCGTACAACCTCCGGCAGGAGGCATTTGGCCCCCGAGGTTTGGCAGGAGCCGCTTAAGCGCAGCCCCCGTCCGTTCCAACTTAGGAGCCAAACGTCGAAAGTGTTCCACGAAGTACCATCGACTGTCGAGGACGAGTCCTAGGTACTTCATCGTCGTCTCGACGCCGATGGAAACTCCTCCCGCCGTTATTTGGGACCCACCCGGAGGTGGCGCGTTCCCGCGGCCATGAAAGCACATGGCCTCGGACTTGTGGAGCGCCACCTCGAGTCCCAATTGCCGGATCCTTTCAACTACTGTCGCAACCGCTCTCGCCATTAGGTTGGCCGCCGCCTGGTGCGACCTCCCGTGCGCTAGCACTAGCGTATCGTCGGCGTAGCAAATTACGTCGACGCCGTTCGGGAGGTCGGTGCGCAGCACCCAGTCGTAACCGATATTCCACAGGAGCGGTCCCAAAACCGAACCCTGTGGAACACCGCGCGACATCTCTCGCCGTTTCCATTCGCCCTGGTGACCGGGGTATATAACATATCTGTCTGTCAGGTAAGCCTCGATTATACGACGGAGGTAGGTAGGCACCCGGTGATACCGGAGTGCCTCCAGTATGCAGCTCCAGGGTAGGGAGTTGAAGGCGTTGGCGATGTCCAGAGACACCGCCACTACGACCTTACCCCTGGACACTGCAGTCCCCGTCGTGAGGTCCCTTACGCGCATGATGGCGTCCACCGTGGAGCGCCCTCTGCGGAAGCCGAACTGGCCATCCGCGAGGTCCGGCCCAATTCCGGACAAGTGCGCGACGAGGCGGTTCGAAATTATCCTTTCGAAGACTTTTCCCACCTCGTCGAGCAGCACAATGGGCCGGTACGCGGACGGAGAGTCCGCAGGGCGCCCCGGCTTCTTCACGAGGACCAGTTTTCCCGTCTTCCACTGAAGTGGGAACTGGCCCCTCTCCATGCATGCGCTGTAGAGACCGATTAATCGAGGCCTGAGAGCCTCTGAGGCCAGGACCCACGCCTTGCCATGCAGGCCATCGGGTCCTGGGGCGGTGTTCTTGGCGCCCATCCGGCGCACCGCCGCTCTCAATTCTGCCTCGGTCACCTCCGGAACGATGTCGTCGTCGTCGTCGCTGTGGCCCGCATTGGGCACCGCAGGGGGCGGAGTCATAGATGGAGGGGTAAAACCCCTCCGTAGTCGGGGGAACAAGGTGCCGACTACTTCCTCTACGACCTCTGGCCGGAGACTCTGAGTCAGTGGGGGAGCCCACGTGCGGAGCTTATCACGCACCATCCGATAGGGGCGCCACCATGGATCTCTGTTCAGAGTCTCCAGCATCTGCCGGCGGGCTTCCTCCTTAGCCCGCCAAATCTCCGCCTTGAGGGCGGCCTTCGCCACCTTGTACCCCTCGTACAACTCCGCCTCTCTAATCTCCGCGTCTGGAGGGCGGATACGGAGCCTGCGGTGCCTGGTGTACTGGCGTCGCGCAGTTACGCACGCACTGCGCAGAGCAGCCAGCTCTTGCGACCACCAGTACACCTGGCGCTTGCGCTGACCTGGCCGAACCCGGGGCATCGCCACGTCACATATTGAGATATTACACTTGGATATTCTGGAAAAGACATCACTGAGAAATAAGGTTCATTAGAGAACTTCACTTCTTTACTTTACTAGGGAATATTTAAGAAATGCATTGGATTTCCAGTATTTTACTCTGCGCTCGACGCTTGCTTTAAACGCATGCCTCTACTACGAGACACGTCTGCTACGCAGGCACGCCCCGCCCACATCTCGTAGCTCTGTCTGCTACGCGGTAGAGCTACGCCGTAGTACTTCACATACTGAGTTACCGCTATAACTAGAAATGAAACGGTAATCATACGTTCACTTTATACTCTCTGTGTTTCTTGACGGTTGTCTTCGATACAACGCTTGTATAGTATATCAGTTACGAAACAAGGGGAGAATATTACTTGAAAATACTGATTGAGTCAACCTTCACAAGAACAAATTCATTGGAGTTCCAACGTTTGGGGAAACAGTTGAGGGCTCATTAGAGACTGTAAAATTAAAGTTGCATACATCGCTAAGACAATATAAATCACGCGACAAATATCGCCGCACACAATTAGAACAAACACAAAGCCCAAGTATGAACTAGTATATAGCAGTATATAGTATATAGCAGTATATATTATATAGCCCAGAATGAGGGTATTTCCAGTAACTAATTGTATCCACAGCCTAATCCTAATTTCGTGTATTATATTTACATGTAAAGGTTTCACGAATGTACGTAGAAGTTTCTTGACGGTTATCTTCGAGCAACCATGGCACACGCCGCGCACTGACCTCGTCTGGTAGAACATTGCTACAACACGTTGTACTAACATTAGCACTACACATACGACACACACATGTCTACGGACAAACAAATAAGTTTCTACACATCGTCTCTTACTAGTTTTGTCCTTCAAACAATCTTTTACAATATATTAACATTTGTGTTGGAAATATGCAAGTACTCGTACCAACATGTAGCTGTCAGCTACTTGGAAACACACACACACGCGTGTGTTTACCTTTCTGACATAAAAGTTGATTTGGACAATGATAGACATAATCAACCATACATTGTTCAAGAGTTAGGGAAAGGAAGAACATACTTTATGAGTTTCTATTATTTATATAAAGACAATATAATTCACGCGACAAACATCGACGCACACAACTAGAACAAACTAGTCTGTCGCTACACTACTCAACGTTTCTTACTGGTTGTCTTCGCTACAACTTTAATAAATACAATAATATTTATGTCGCACGTAATTACGACAAAGACAAAACGGAGAATGTTTCGTAACTATACTCCTGTTTGGATTAATGTTGCTGCACGTATATAATGGCAATACAAAACGTTTCTTGACGGTTGTCTTTGACAGAGACCTTTTTCATATTACACACATGAAATATTGAGAGTTGGAACATAGATATTTTGTGTATAACGACCACATTAGTATCGTTCTAAGTGGGGAAATTGTCGTTGTACCTATATCGCATCAAAACGTTCCTAGAAATGATGACCGATATATCTCGTATGTCAAACGTTTTATCAGGACGGGCTTTGGAACCCAAGATATGAATATGGAAGAAAAAATACAGACAATATAATTCATACGACATATATCGACGCACACACAAGTCCGTATATAGTGAACATTTGCCACAGTAGCAGTCAGTAATATTGTCTCTGAGACATGGAACAATGCACAGGTTCTAATGGAACGCAGTTATTTTGTAATCCATTTTGTACATTTCAAAGATTATATTAAGTTGTTCTTTGGATGATCACATGAAATACTGCTAAGGATATCTTGTGTAACAGTAACGAGTCTCTAGTACTCACAGTAGAAGGTTCACTATAATTAATTTAGTGAAACGTAAAGCCTGCATTAAATGTAAAAAATAAATATATATAACAATATTATTCAATGAGTTTCTTGACGGTAGCTTTTTTATACTACATTAAGTATTGAAAAGGACATCTTGTGTATAACGACCGTAGAGCAGCATCCTCCTCCTCAGTCGTACATTCTTGACAGAATGCTCGTGGTTGACAATGATGCATTTCCCTGGATATTGTAGCTCTCGCGATGTGCCTCCACTTGTTGTGGTCTTCACCCGTAACCCTGGGCACGGGTTCCGCGTTATACCCCGCAGGACTGGGTCCCTGCTGAACTTCGCCATCTACACACTCCGGCCTACTGAAGTGTAAGATGCCCACCCCCGCGACATGGACGCGCCAGACAGGAATTGCCCAAGTGAAGAGTAGAGAAGGTGACTCTACTCCCCCCAGGGCCGAGTTAATGGGCGTGTATGATCCCACACCCAAAGGCTTAACACTACCACTACTACAAATATAAATAACACAACATTCAGTTGTTGTATCTTGTAAATACTAATTCTAGAATACATTTATGTACTCGCCATTACAGGGAATTTTGTCGGTATGGAATATATTTTATTTAAAAGATACATCAACATTACACAGTTCTCTCCTCACTCGGACATATTTTACATAGTACAAAGTAAGTTTGTCTTAAAACTACGAGAGTACATTAGTACTTTACATATTGCAATGATTTACATAACAATACAATGAAGTTTCTTGACAGTTGTCTTCGATGCAACTCTTTTAGGGAAAATACAAGTAACCCTACAATGTAGATTATTTAAAGAGTTTCTTAATGGTTGTCTTCGACACAATTCTTATGTTTTAAACATAAGTGGGAAATATTAAAGAGTAGTTGTTTGTGAGACTACAAACTACTTTGAAATACTGAGTTATATAATATGGAATACTTCAATATTGTGCGACTAATTACAGTCACCTGAACAAATAATTGACTCTTGTTCTAGAACAACGAGTTTCTTGACGGTTGTCTTTGATGTAACTCTTACAAGAGTGTCGGAACTACAATGTTCCATTTTATTTGTGAACATACATTATAGCTTACTTCGTTCGTTATTGAATTAAAATATTTCGAGAGACATTTCACAATTGTCGAAATATTGTTACAGCATTAAGTATTGGTATATCGTCATACACCACATGACTCGGTTGCACTCGAGTGCATCATTAACAAGGAATTAACTAAACCGAACGACCACTGCAGTCCTCAGTGGAGTAATTGTGTCCTCCTAAGTCGCAGTCTGGTACACTATAGTCTGCTTGGAAATACACACCCACAAGAAGAATCACAGAGAACTTTGTATTTTATATTTTATATAGACATTCAATGACTTTCTTGACAGTTGTCCGACACGAAAAAACGAGGATACGTAACCCTACAAAGTAGATTATTTAAAGAGTTTCTTAATGGTTGTCTTCGACACAATTCTTATGTCATTACGAATGAATTCACAGTTTCTTGACGGTTGTCTTCGATACAACTTTAACAAACATTTTCGTACAATGCAAATTACTAGACAATACATTTATTAATATTGAGAATTGAGAACCACTTTAGTGACGTCATAAGTGGGGAAACAGTTATGTTAGCTCCTGTATGGAGGAGTGTTTGTAAAACATTAATGTTGGAATCCAAACATTTAAATTCATTATAATTGGATATTTTAGTAAGATAAGGTATTTCCCCCTCCAAATGTAGAACTATGTGTTGAAAGAAGGATATGTAGGAATATTTCTATTAATTGTTCAACAACAATTTGATTTGATTTATTTCGATTTAAAGTTTCTTGACGGTTGTCTTCGACACAAGCTAACATGCAACACTCATAGAACATTAGATATAGTTGCAGTCAGTAATATTGTTGTACCAAATATCGACGCGCACAGCGTCACATCGAGTGCCTGAATGTAGTGCCGCCTTCTGAGACATGAAACATTGTTTAATTTTAGAAAATTCTTATTAAATATTTAAATCACTCAAAGATATGGAAGGTGTAGTAACGTTAACATTATACACTACTTTCTATGTTTCTTAACGGTTGTCTTCGATACAACGCTTTTACAATATCATTATATCAAACATGAAAGAGGTAGAAAATATTAGTAAGTGGCAGTAAATTATGTAATTGTTATAGATTTCATTTATATGTGTAGAAATAGTAGTAAATTCATTTTATATCATTTATTCTTAACTAACACCTCTGGTGCCTGAATGTAGTGCTTCCTTCTAAGACATGAAACATTTAATTTTAGAAAATTCTTTGTTTTTGCAGTTAATACTGCAATCATTATATTCACATTCACCTGAATATTTTTCGGGATTAATCCCGATTAAAGTCAAATATATTGCTTTACTAATGAAGACGTAAACTTGTCTGCTAGCTTCACGAACAAATGAGTTTCTTGACGGTTGTCTTCGATACAATGTTGATCGAACATAATTATTTGATCGTCTCCCTATATCTTCCAAACGTGTTAAATTTACGTCTAGATACGAGTTTCTTACCTTCTTTTGAAGGAATTTCATTAAAAATGATTTACATTACAACATTATATAGGAAACATTTTATAAGTAGCCATTTATCAGATTACAAGCTACTTGAAAAAACTCATTCTGCAAAACCGGAGAGGGGCAAACCCTTAAGACATGACATAGCCACACGACAAATATCGACAATAAGTTTCAGTTTTTTTTTTTTAATATTGACTAAGGTTGTCTCCTCGGTCATCTAATAACAAGGAATCATTATGGAAGCTTACATTATCACTGTAAGGAGGAATAACGAAATCATTCCATTCCAAGACAAGTTAGTTTCTTGACGGTTGTCCTTCGATACAACACTTACAATATTACAATCTTGTAAGAAGTAGAAAGTATGAGTAAGTAGCAGTCTATGAGGTGACAAACTACATACTTGGAAATACTGATTGAGTCAACCTCATCGGGCACCATATGTGATATGGGCCTCGTTGAACAAATTCATTGGAGTTCCAACGTTTGGGGAAATAGTTGATTGTTCACAATATATTAATATTGACATTTATTCATCGAATATGAATATCAATGTGACGAACTGGATAAAATACTTAAAAGATGGATAAGTACATAGATAAGACAATATAATTCACGCGACAAACATCGACGCACACAACTAGAACAAACTAGTCTGTAGCTACACTACTCAACGTTTCTTACTGGTTGTCTTCGCTCCAATTTAATAAATACAATAATATTTATGTCGCACGTAATTACGACAAAGACAAAACGGAGAATGCTTCGTAACTATACTCCTGTTTGGATTAATGTTGCTGCACGTATATAATGGCAATACAAAACGTTTCTTGACGGTTGTCTTTGACAGAGACCTTTTTCATATTACACACATGAAATATTGAGAGTTGGAACATAGATATTCTGTGTATAACGACCACTTTAGTATCGTTCTAAATTGTCGTTGTATCTATATCGCATCAAGACGTTCCTAGAAATGATGACCGATGTATCTCGTATGTCAAACGTTTT
Source organism: Spodoptera frugiperda (assembly GCF_023101765.2). Taxonomy (NCBI): domain Eukaryota; kingdom Metazoa; phylum Arthropoda; class Insecta; order Lepidoptera; family Noctuidae; genus Spodoptera; species Spodoptera frugiperda. Next base: position 4,745,215 of record NC_064230.1, read on the forward strand.
ATCAGGACGTGCTTTGGAAGTTCCATGTTGTCACATTTACCGACGCACACACAAGACCGTATATAGTAAACATTTGCCATTGTAGCAGTCAGTAATATTGTCTCTGAGACATGGAACAATGCACAGGTTCTGATGGAAATTCGGAGACGGACAATTTGAGAAATTAGAATCTTTAAAATAATATATTCTTTCGATTATTCCATAGGAACCAAAGGAATACAGCTTCAAATTTAAGTTTATACATAATTATGTTTTAAACATAAGTAGAGTAGTTGTTTGTGAGACTACAATTATCATCAGCATTAAGTATTGGTACCTATATCAATTGGTTTCTTGCCGGTTGTCCTCGATACAAGTATGACAAATGTTTCATACAATAGAACTAATATGTTCACAGGAAACATTTAGTACAATTTAATATATATTTCAATGGAATATTTGTCGGGATTAATCCCGATTAAAGTCAAGTATATTGCTTTACTAATGAAGAAGTAAACTTGTCTGCTAGCTTCACCAACTAATGAGTTTCTTGACTTGACTTGTCTTCGATACAACGCGTTTACAATATTTCAATCATGAATTAAGTAGAAACATATTTAGTAGTTGCAGTGAGGTTACAAACAACACACTTGGAAATACTGATGGCGTACACCTCATCCATCTTTTAGTAAATTCATTGACAACATTCAATACTTTGATAATAGATAATAGTAAACTAAAGCTGTACAGATTTTATCCGCACGAAACATTGAAAAAGACATGATAATTCATACGACATATATCGACGCACACAATAAGAACAAACACAACTGTCACTAGCACATTGCTTGGCGGTTGTCTTCGATACAACTTTGGAAGTATTCGTCCTGCGCAAATATGAAGAAATCATTACATCACATCTAGCGACTGGAAGTGGAGGCATTATAATAATATATAATGGCAATACAAAACGTTTCTTGACGGTTGTCTTTGACAGAGACCTTTTTCATATTACACACATGAAATATTGAGAGTTGGAACATATATATTCTGTGTATAACGACCACTGTAGCTGCACGGTTGGTACAATAATTAGAAATGACACAGAGAGTTTCTTAATGGTTGTCTTCGATACAACGCTTGTATAATATATTAATATTGCCATAAATTTATTGGATGGAGGATGATTGTGATTTGATTTGATGATGATGATTTGACGGAAGAAACAATACAGACAATATAATATATCGTCTGTATTGTACGACATATATCGACACACACACAAGTCCGTATATAGTGAACATTTGCCATAGTAGCAGTCAGTAAAATTGTCTTTGAGACATGGAACAATGCACAGGTTATCTATATATATAAAAATCAATTGCTGTTCATTAGTCTCGTTAAAACTCGAGAACGGCTAAACCGATTTGGCTAATTTTGGTCTTGAATTATTTGTGGAAGTCCAGGGAAGGTTTAAAAGGCGAGAAAAAAATGTTATAGGCAGTACGAAGTTTGCCGGGGCAACTAGTTAATTAATATATTCATTGCATTAATCACATTCAGTATCGAAACTTGGACTATCCACGTACACCGACATCTTTATAACCATCGCATTAAGGCGTCCATAGAAACGACGACCGATGTATCTCGTATATGGAGAGTAACATCTGGACGGGCTTTGGAACAGAAACTACAGACGATATAATTCATACGACAAACATCGACGGACATAAAACTCCAATATATAAATATTGGATACAGTAGCAGTCAATTATATTGTATACTTCAAGTTTCTTGACGGTTGTCTTCGATACAACGTTGACATAACATATAGTATACCTAGCCGTGTATGTGGCTACACACCACTGTGGAAAACTGACTGGGTAAGTCTCATTGCGTATGCCGCTTAGTACAAAACGAAATTATCAAATTCAATTAGAAAATATCAATCGACGCACACAATTAGAACATTGGCGGTTATTCATTTTTAGTGATAAATGTACAAAATATAGTGTTACGAAAGTATTATAGAATAATGTTGACATTTCAAAAGCAACTAATTAAAGATTAGCTGCTGAATATTAAACTACAAACGAGTCAGTAATTACAACCATAATAAATAGACAAGTATAGTTGAGGCTGATTCAATCTACTAACGCGACTATTGGGACAGTATTTAGGTACTCCAGTTGACGAGAACTAGTTTCTTGACGGTTGTCTTCGATACATCGCTTGTTTAATATACCAATTACGAACAAGGGGAGAATATTACTTGAAAATACTGATTGAGTCAACCTCATCGGGCACCATATGTGATATGGGCCTCGTTGAACAAATTCATTGGAGTTCCAACGTTTGGGGAAACAGTTGATAGTTCACAATAAACTCATATTGGCATTTATTAATTGAATATAAATATTAATTAGATGAGCTAGATTCAATGTTAAAATTAATTTTCTAATTCACGCGACAAACATCGACACACACAACTAGAACAAACTAGTCTGTCGCTACACTACTCAACGTTTCTTACTGGTTGTCTTCGCTACAACTTTAATAAATACAATATATTTATGTCGCACGTAATAACGACAAAGACAAAGCGAGAAATGCTTCATAACTATAATCCTATTTGGAATAATATTGCTGTACGTATATAATGGCAATACAAAACGTTTCTTGACAATTGTCTTTGACAGAGACCTTTTTCATATTACACACATGAAATATTGAGAGTTGGAACATATATATTCTGTGTATAACGACCACTTATTATATTATTAATAGTTAAATAATAGAGGACAAGGGAGTTTCTTAACGGTTAACCTCATCAGACACATTGTGAGACATGGAACATTTAGTAAATTCAATATTAATACATGTTTCTGTATTGATGCAAATATTATGTTACATTGTCACATGGACTATCCGCGCTGGATGACCGCTGTAATGACTGACACTATGAATTATAGTGATTATAATATCGTAACCAGACATGGATATGTCGCAGTAAGATACATGAAACCCTGGCTTCGTCTATAAGACGCATATAAAATTCCAGATTTTAAACTTTATATTTCACAAACTATGCATTTAGTTTATTGACGATTGTCTTCGATACAATCCTTACATTTCGTTCCAATACTAGTAAGTAGCTATTTATAAGACTACATACTACTCGGTAGTTCTGAGTAAGTATTCAACATCACTTTGTGAAAGTGACACAATATTATTCATAAACCTATACACTTCATTGTAACATGGATACTCCACGTAGAACGACCACTATAATGACGTCATAAGTGGGGAAACAGTTATTTTATAAACTGTGTAGGAGCAATATCTCATTTTTGACAATTGTAGCTGAATGAGCTTTGTAACACACGGCATGAACATTGAAATGACGTAGATGTAGTCAGTATCAGTATAGTGCATGCGTCAACGTATAGACAAAGAACACGAAAAAATTAAAATTTAGGTACTCCAGTTGACGAGAACTAGTTTCTTGACGGTTGTCTTCGATACAAGGTTGATCGAACATAATGGTACTAAGAGAAGACAGGTATTTCAAATTATTATAATCTCAATATTTTAGAAATTGTAAAAGTATGATCATTGGAACATCAGACCATGACAATACACAAGAAATACATATTCCTGTTGGGATTTCATTCTGAAAAATCCGTATCATTGAATTGTTGAGTCAAATACCAATGCGTATAAAACGGTAGACTTAATTTTACTTCATATTTGATATTTAATGATTTTTTTGACGGTTGTTCTTCGATGTAACATATATTTTATCTTAATACATATTTCATATCACATGAAATACTGAAAAGGATATCTTGTGTAGAACGACCGTAGAGCAGCATACTCCTCCTCAGTCGTACATTCTTGACAGAATGCTCGTGGTTGACAATGATGCATTTTCCCTGGATATCGTAGCTCTCGCGATGTGCCTCCACTTGTTGCGGTCTTCACCCGTAACCCTGGGCACGGGTTCCGCGTTATACCCCGCAGGACTGGGTCCCTGCTGAACTTCGCCATCTACACACTCCGGCCTACTGAAGTGTAAGATGCCCACCCCCGCGACATGGACGCGCCAGACAGGAATTGCCCTAGTGAAGAGTAGAGAAGGTGACTCTACTCCCCCAGGGCCGAGTTAATGGGCGTGTATGATCCCACACCCAAAGGCTTAACACTACCACTACTACAAATATAAATAAAACAACATTCAGTTGTTGTATCTTGTAAATACTAATTCTAGAATATATTTATGTACTCGCCATTACATTTACATTTTGTCGGTATGGAATATATTTTCTTTAAAAGATACATCAACATTACACAGTTCTCTCCTCACTCGGACATATTTTCCATAGTACAAAGTAAGTTTTTCTTAAAACTACTAGAGTACATTAGTACTTTACATTTTGCGAAAAAGATCGACACAAAAACTTTATTAAAAAATCATGACAAATATTTTTACAAAGAAAACTTACTTTCCCATACATTTTGACGCATGTCACACAGAGACAAGACTAATTTCCATTATGTACAATTAACAAAAAACAAATGACATGTCAGTGATGTCATGCACAAAATGACAAGGACAGAAACATCGTATTCTCTTTCTAAATCCATTTCTTCATTCTAATACAAATAAAAAACAATTGACATGTCAATGACATCAGACCCGAAATGACAAAGACAGACGCATTAATTTTATTCTTGTCTCTTTTTAATTATGATTTACATAACAATACAATAGAGTTTCTTGATGGTTGTATTCGATACAACTCTTTTACAATATTTCAATCATGAAATGAGGGAAAATACAAGTAACCCTACAATGTAGATTATTTAAAGAGTTTCTTAATAGTTGTCATTAACACAATTCTTAAGTTTTAAACATAAGTGGGAAATATTAAAAAGTAGTTGTTTGTGAGACTACTAGACAGCACACCACTATCTTTAATCATTTAACTTCATAGACTATTCAATAAGTTTCTTGACGGTTGTCTTTGATACAGTTTTGTAATACTTTTCGTACTACGTAAACACTAATTAAGTATTGGTACCTATATCAATTGGTTTCTTGCCGGTTGTCCTCGATACAAGTATGACAAATGTTTCATACAATAGAACTAATATGTTCACAGGAAACATTCAGCACAATTTAAAAAATATTTCAATGGAATATTTGTTGGGATTAATCCCGATTAAAGTCAAATATATTGCTTTACTAATGAAGAAGTAAACTTGTCTGCTAGCTTCACGAACTAATGAGTTTCTTGACGGTTGTCTTCGATACAAGGTTGATCGAACATAATTATTTGATCGTCTCCCTATATCTTCCAAACGTATTAAATTTACGTCTAGATACGAGTTTCTTACCTTCGTTTGAAGGAATTCTTATAAAAATGTTATTGTGTAGGAAACATTTTATAAGTAGCCATATATCAGATTACAAGCTACTTGGAAATACTCATTCTGCAAAACAGGAGAGGGGCAAACCCTTAAGACATGGTGTGACTGGAATAATCAATAAGAGACATAGATTATGAAATAAAACGAGATCATTCCATTCCAAGACAAGTTAGTTTCTTGATGTTTGTTCTTCGATAGAACTCTTATACAATACTTTAACGTATAATAAATTACGTTTTACGTATTATACAATACTTTAATCATAGAATACATTACGTGAGATACATCAGTCAGTAGCTGCACAATGTACATACATACGTAGGAAAATATTTACATATTCCACGTAGAAACACCACTTCGTGGAAAGTAGACGAACATGTTGACCGACTCGAACGACTTTAGTTACCAAAGGATTAAATAAACTATCTAATGAGTTTCTTGACGGTTGTCCTTCGACAGAACTATACAATACTGTTCCTTGGATTTGTAGAAACAGTACAGAAATATGTATATTTTCTTGACAATTTTATTGTCTTTGACAATACTTGGACAAATATATCGTATCTACAAGCTACATAGTCACAAACACTGATTGATTAAACCTCATCGCACACCTTACGTGACGTAATGGAAACAATCTATGCAATGTTCAATATTTAATACGTATTGATATATCACATTGAGTATTTAACAAACGTGAGGCCTTTGGACACAAGCCCTTATAGTAAAAACATCATCATCATCATTATCATTAGATTTAAGACAATATAATTCACGCGACAAATATCGACGCACACATTAGAACAAGCGCGGTTGTCACTAGCACATTGCTTGACTGTCTTCGACACAACTTTGTATATGTTGTCTTCGATACAACTCTCTTACAATATTTCAAATGAGAGGAAAATATTTGTAAGTAGTAGTCTACAAGGTGACAGACTACACACTTGGAAGTAGGTACTGATTGAGTACCTTATCGGGAAAATTCATTGAATTTCCAAAATTTACTGTCCACTTACAACACAGACAAAGGCAAAGCGAGGATTGCTTTATAACTGTATAAAGGAATATATTAAACATATTGTTGCTCCACGTATATAATGGCGATACAAAACGTTTCTTGACGGTTGTCCTTCGATAGAACTTTATACAATACTGTTCCTTGGATTTGTAGAAACAGTACAGAAATATTTGTAACTATGTAGATGTACATGAAGCTACAGCTACAAGACGCGCAGTCATACTGTACATGGAGCTACAAGCTACTTGGAAATACTGAATGAGTAAATAGCATCAGGAGGTGCTTGACTCCCTCGAATATCTTGACTAGGTTTTACCTTTGGTAGAAGTACGATGAAGTTTCTTGACGGTTGTCTTCGATGCTATCCTCACGCTATAATTATACGTAGGAAGTATCGGTAACTATATACACTACAAACTGTATACTTGGACATACATAGGTACCACCGTGTGGCTGACGATGTACTATAGCCATACATTTCAATATTAAAACATTTTCAATAACATCACATTGCCTGAACATTGACAATGGAATATAGAATTAGCTCGCAGAACTAGAAATAGTTCTGAGCGAGGAAAATAGAGGGAGACAGCAATATCGACGGTCCCTACGTAAATAAAGACATGTCGAAAACCGAGGTTTTCAGGAGAGCGTAATCTATCTTCAAATCGCTCTACAAATAATTCCATTTATAATTATGAAAAAACAAATTATGTTATGTTTTATTAGCTTTAGGAACTTTATTATGGTATATATAAATATTTTCTTCTTTTATATTTTCTTAGAAAAACTGATAGATGACCGTTACTACGCTGATATTAGAATAAAAGTATGTCAGACATGTCTAAGATACCTTTTTATACGCAGGAAAGAAAAAAATAGTGTGTAAAATTAAATTTAAATAAAAATATTTCTGAAAACGTAGAATTATGTTATTAAATTGTAACGGATTTGTTAAACATGCTAAATTCGCCACCCTTGAACAAAAAAAGTACATAACTGAAGACATATCGCTTTATACGCGGTTTTATTTATTCAGGGTAAGATTATACTTCTTGTAATGTAAACAAAGTCATGTCCTTATATAAAATTACCAGGATTGTGTTTTAATAATTAAACAAACATTATAATCGAAAATTATTTATTGTTAAGTAACAACCTTCTAAGGATCTAAACAATAGGTACTTGTAGTCTCATTAAAGTAGGAACTAAACATCAAAAATCACAGTTGTCTAAGATTGATAATTAACCCTCTCTCTAAAATCACAGCTTTATTCAGACTGATTCATCGTTTTACTATACCTAATAATTATTATAAACGTTCTCTGACTTAAATTATAAAAATAACATTATTATAGAAAAAATATTAATCATTAATCAGTCTTCTTCGTCATTACCCTGTTCATCCTTACTATGCTTAATCTTTTCATAGAAGTCATGATATTTTTTTGGGATAATCATTGTATCGCATAAACTAATCAAGTCTTTGTATTTTAATTCAGGAATAGGTATAGGATTATTGTAAACTTTCTCTAGTATTACTTCCTGCTCCTTCTTTTTCCTCCCTCTAGTCAATTTCAAATTATTACTACAGTTCAGTTTTCTATAATTATCTTCAAAAAAATCATACTTAAATTCTATAATGTCTGGATTATCCCCTAAGACTTTTACTTCTCTTATCTTATTCCAAGAAATTTTCTCTGTATTTGTATCTTTTATCCAGTTTTTAGTATGTAGCCATGCTTTGAAATCCAAAACTAAGTCTTGATTCACTTCCACGACTGTATAAGATGGACTATTCTGTTTCGCCCAGCGAACCAGTGTGTACCATTCATCTGGTATGTAAATAAGTTTATTTTTTGATGTTCGTTCAATTAATGCGTGAACGCTGTCGGCCTCATTTTGAGTATGGCCCTTTTCCAAGAATCGATGGCACACATCTACCTTAAATTTATTGCTTACATACAAGTACATAAAAAAAACAATGCGATTGCGATTCTGACCAGCACAGTTGTCTGACCAGAATCTAAAATCTTTGACACCAGCATTAACCTTGTTGTTAATGAAAGAAAATAAACAGCTAGCCACTTCATTGGCGCCACGTTTCGCAACAGTTTCATCCCACATATAACACGTGGCTTCCTTTAACCCAGCATCAAAAACTGTAAAATTATATACTGATAATTTTCTTTTATAATACAGCACACTGATTTCGCCATGTGGAGTATTATTAATTTTTTGAAAGTCAAACATCGCTGTGCAAATATCAGAAGTATTCGATTGAGCTTCAATTTTATCAATGTTTTTCAGTTCCCTGGCAAGTTTTTTGTTATCCAAGTGTGACTTATGCTTCAGTTTGTCATCATTGGTAGGTGAGGTGCTGTTTTTCATTGCATGACACAGATCACACTGGTCTTTTTTAGGAACGTGGAATGCTATATTTAGTTCTTTATTTATTATATCTTTGTATTGTCTTACAGAAGAAGCTATATTTTCAGTTATATTCTGCTCTTTACACCATTCAGTATACAACTTGTACATTTTTTTAAAAGTCAATTCACTATCTAAATACTGTTTATTTGAGTCTTTGCGCGTGTAATGACTTTCTATAGGAGCAAAACTTTGAACATGTTTAATTACATTTTCTTTCATTGCAGTATTTAAAATAATTGGATGATTTGAATGAAAGCCTCTCATGTCTTTGGTACAAATACCCGTATTTTTATCATGTTTGTCGATGGCAGATTGTATAAAAGTGTTACTTATAGAAAACGTATTTTTAAACATGGTTTTGCATACCATAATCTTCTGTTTGTGGCCAACATCAGAAGAAAGCGGCAAAAAAAGCTTATAAACATTTAACCTCTTGGAATCCTGTGTCCATTGTTTTTTTCGTATTTCTTTCACATGTGACGCAATAAAAGACCACTGCTGAGAATGGTCACCTAGATTCCAAAAGGTTTTGAAAATATTTTGGCGAGCTACCATATCAAACTTTTCAAAACATTTTAATCGACAGTAAGCTGGACCCTTTATTTGTTTAGCCATTTGATGTTTCCCGGATCGAGATGTATGAGCTTTGCCTGAATTGACAAGAACCTTCCTTTTTTCATCTAGCCAGTTCAATTTGTTAGTAATTCTGTTCTTTGTTATAGCTTTTTTCACAAACTGACGCTTTTTCTTTCGTTGATGCGGGGTTGATGAACCAGACATTTCGCTTGACCCTAACGGACTTGATCTTAAGGTTGCATCAGAGAGGATAACATTACTTTCTATTAAATTGTTACATTCATTTATAGTGTCCCCAAAGGTTATGTTGCATGGACTTGGTATTGGAGTTGAAACCAAAAATTCTTCATTAATATTATTTTCAGTCAAAGTCAAAGTCAAAGTCAAAGTCAAAATTATTTATTTCAATTAGACCAGGAAGGCACTTTTGAACGTCAAAGCAAATATAATAATATTAATAACGTCAGTCTGTCGGTCAGTCCTCTAGTGAAGCTATTTGCTCGTTCCAAAGTGTAGATTCCTATGGAGAAGAACGAGCAAGAAACTCCATAGGTTACTCTTTTCCAATCAGATTCACAATACAATTCATGGTTACATTGTTTCGATTGCTTCAACTATGTGAGAACAATGTAAAACTAATATTTAGTCAAAGTAATAGAAAAAGAAAATAACCCTGAGGACAACAATCTTAATGCAGTCTGGAGCTGACCAGTCCCAGTTGACAGCGCCCGTTCACGAACATGACACGTACACCAGCACCGCCCAACTCAACCATGTTGCAGGGAATCGAGCGATCCAATGCCCGTGCCACCGCCAATGAGACCTTTGAGTGAGCATGACAACTCCAAGCTGACACAAGTGCATTCTACTAGTCTAATACAGTTTTAGCTAATTACAGGGCTCTCACATTTACAATGATTGTATCTAATTTAACAGAACAAATTGAAATAACATGGTTTTATTATTACATTATTGGAATTACTTTATTTTTTCGTTACCCTGTGGAGCTGGACCAGCCTGCCTCCAAGCATTTTTATCCTCTATATAATCATTCAATTTGTAGTATGCTAATCTACACATCGTTTTTTTAATACATAATTTAAATTGTCTTTCATTTAGGTGTTTTATTTCCTCTGGAATTTTGTTATAACATTTAACACCGAATCCCATGAACGACTTACTTATTTTTGACAATCTAAAGAATGGCTGGCTCAATCTATCCTTATGTCTAGTTTCATAATTGTGTCTGTCAGACACTTTGTCAAACAAGTTTAGATTTTTCCTAACATACATAATGTTTTCATAGATAAATTGACATGGAACGGTCATAATATTGATCTCCTTAAACTTTTCCCTGAGAGATTCGCGACGACCAAGATTGTAGATAGCTCTGACGGCGCGCTTTTGTAAAATAAAAATAGACTCAATGTCAGCAGCCTGTCCCCACAGTAAAATGCCGTACGACATGATGCTATGGAAGTAACTGAAGTACACTAGTCTTGCCGTGTCTATGTCGGTTAACTGTCGGATTTTCCAGACAGCATAAGCTGCAGAGCTTAATCGTCCCGCTAGAGATGTAATGTGAGGACCCCATTGCAATTTGTCGTCTACGGTGATTCCCAGGAAAGTAGTCTCTTTTACAAATTCTAATTTTTCACGATTCAATAATATGTCACATTTATTACTTTTAACATTTGGCAAAACAAATCTAATACATTTTGTCTTTTTATCGTTTAAGACTAAGTTATTGACTGTAAACCAATTCTGAACCTTCATTAGAGCATCATTTACGTCGTCATAATTATTTGTTCGTCTGTTTATTTTAAAAACTAGTGATGTGTCATCAGCAAATAATACCATTTGAGGTTCATTTTTGAATAAATGGGGCAAGTCATTTATATATGCCAAAAATAGGAATGGACCTAGTATTGATCCCTGAGGTACACCCATAGATACGCTAGCCCCATGTGAGTTTACTTTGTTTATTTGAACTTTAAGTTGCCTATCCTGAAGGTATGACTTCAATAGATTTAGCGATACCCCTCGAATGCCGTAGTGTTCCAGCTTCAGCAACAAAGTCCCATGCTCAACACAGTCAAATGCCTTCGAAAGGTCACAAAATATTCCGATAGCGTCCTGAGCTTCTTCCCACGAGGCGAAAATCCGTTTAATCAGAGCTACCCCCGCGTCAGTAGTAGAGCGTCCTTTGGTAAACCCGTATTGTTGATCATGAAAGATAGAATTCATGTTAAAGTGACGCAGCATCTGAGTAAGTATCAGTTTTTCAAATACTTTACTGAGTACTGGTAAAATAGAGACCGGCCTATAGTTATTGGGTTCTGCACTATCACCGGATTTAAATAATGGAACTACTTTACTATGTTTCATTAAATTTGGAAAAACTCCTTGATCTACACTTTTGTTAAAAATTAAAGCTAGATGAGGCGCTATAGTCTCTATAAAAGACCTACATATCCTAACCGACATTCCCCAGAGATCTTCAGTCGACTTAACTTTAATATCTTTAAATGCTTTGATGACTGCTTGTGGGTTTGTGTATTGAAATCGGAAATCAGAAGTGCATTCTTTAACATTACTTTTAAGAAGCTCGATAGAAAGAGATGGAGACGATTTCAATGCTTCCGTAGTTTTTAGCGGAATATTCTTAAAGAAACTTTCGAATTCCTGAGCAACTTTTAAATTTGTACTGATGCGTCCGTTTTCAGTATTTAAATTAAATTCAACATTACGTGGTTTATTTCTACCTGTCTCGTTATTAATTATATTCCAGGTAGTTTTTATTTTGTTTTCCGCGGTCTTAATTTTACTGCTAATATGAAGTGCTTTAGCATGCTTACAAACTGATTTAAATATTTTTGAGTACCTGGAGACATGACTGTGGAAAGCCTCACTACTATTAAATGGTTTCATGCCGTAAAGTTCAAACAACTTTTCCCTACTTATACGAATACCTGGTGTAGCCCAGTCACAAAAAACAAACTTACATTGAATGTGTTTACGTTTTAAAGGGAACAATTTATCATACTGTGTTTTAATAATGGATAATAAGTTGTCATAAATCTCACTCGGGTATTCACTAGCATGTATTTGGTTGCCTAATTCATTTTTTAAGTTGTGATTTAATAACTCAATTTTTTTATTTGTGAATTGTCTGAACATAATTTCCCTATTTTGTACAGTCGTGACAGTGTTAAAGTTGACTGTCAGCCCACTGTGATCAGATGGTAATCTATTTACAATGTCCTTATGTAAATAATCACAGTTGCAAAAAATATTATCTATACATGTCGCCGAGGTGGATGTTACTCGGGTGGGCTCAAGGAAAATATTAGACAAATCAAATGATTTAAAGAGACTCAACAAATCAGTACAATTATTGTTCTTTTCCAGGAGATCAACATTAAAATCGCCACATACTATAACATGTTTACTACTGGAACATGTTTTCTGTAGTACATCTTCCATTACTGAATTGAAAATATTAAGATTCTGCAAAATAGGAGGCCTATAAACACACACTACAATATGCCTATCCAGCTCAACACAGGACAACTCTATTGTGTGCTCTACTGATAGTAATGTAATATCTTGTCTTTCTTTATATTTCACTGACTCTTTCACTAAGATCAAGCTACCACCATGTATCATTGATTGACGGCAAAAAAAGTTGCCAACACAATAGTTTTTAAAATTAATAGATTCTACTTGATAACTTTTCAGCCAATGTTCAGTTATACAAACAATATCATACTTAAATTTTTCTAAAAACAATTCAATTTCTAGAGTTTTTGATGAAAAGCCCTGCATATTTTGATAAAACAATTGTAACAAATTATCTTGTGTATTCTTCTTATGTACTATTTTCTTAGATTTAGATTTAATTAAACTGCCAGAAGATACCTTTCTAATGCATGTAACATTCATAGAATTTAATTTGATATCTTCTGTTGTCTTAGAATTTAGTTTAAAATATTATCAGGAGTGCCACCCACATTTGCCATCAAATGATGAGTCTCCTTCGTACTATTATATATACTACTTATCTCTATATTATTAGATTGTCTATATAATATAGATTTGTCATTTAAATTATCTAAAACTAAATTAATATTATTTGCTAGCAATCTAGCAAGTAATACTTTACATTTCCTAGGAATATGAATATATTCCTTTGTCAAATTAAAGGTATTCAGGTATTGGTTGTGGTGTGTCATTTTCACTAAATGTGGGTGTACTAAGATAGAAATTTTCAATTCCATCATTCGAAATGTCACCTACCGTATCAATAATATAATTTAAATCACTTTGCGATAGTAAATTAGCTGATGTATGGTCCTGTGCTCCATCACTATGAGTTTCGGCAGCTTGTTTTTCGTGCGTACAAACTTCGAAAGGCCGACCGCTGGTAATTTCTAATGGCCGATCCTCTAAATCCATTGAAATATCTTTTTCGGTACATACTCGTGTTTCTAAAAAGAAAAAGAATTAATGCTTAATAAGCAATAGTAAAAGTAAATGACAACAAATCCATAAATAAATTAAAAAGTTACACGTATAAACAAACATGTAGGACATGACTTCATGTACCTACTTCGATAACAATAAAAACTATTTTGTCCTAATAATTACTAGGAAATCATTTATTTTAAAGAAGCATGTAACTTATTCTAATTATTAATGAACTAAAGATGTCTTATTGGCTACATCATAGTATAAGCGGACATGTCTGATATGACCGCTTTTACACTGATATCGTATTGCGCTAGGTTAGAAAAATTATATAAACATTACTAGCAGTTTTGTATATTAATAAGCAGTTGATGTATACTTATTTGAGTGACTACGTACCTTCATTGACTTCATCGATATAATTAATTAAATCTTGTGCTTCAGAAACGCATAAAACATTACTTCTGGAGTTAGCAATATCCACCAATAGCTTTGATCTACTGTTGTTCATGTTTTTCAATACTATTGCAGGTATATTATGAATATTAATAACTAAAAAACACACCACTAAATCTAAATTCTATCAAAACAAAATTTATTTCACCACGCGAACACGCATCGACTCGTTTTCATAGGGGAACTACCGTAAATGACGTCAAGTCTCACTAGATCGCGTACGCGTCGAGTGGCGCGTATTTTCAATCATCGTACAAGACGATATGTATACATATCCGCATCTACGACATTTTTTCGTTGTAAGTATAATACTTGTTCTTTTATACGGTTTGTAAATTAGGTTTAGTATATTATATTTAAAAAAAAACTTAGATAGGTATATGCACATGGAAAATCTAAAGCCTATAAGCAATTAAAAAAAAATTGTCATTTTAGACATGTCTTTATATACGTAAGGACCGTCGATATAATGGCTGAAGAAAAAACAAGGAAGTATCTCTTACGAGGTACTGACAATCAGTATACCACAACGGAGTTTCTTGACGGTTGTTCTTCGATACAACTCTTAATACAATACTTTGATCATATAGGCAATGTTTGTAAGCAGCTGGCAAATTGTAATATCATAATACACAGCCGACATTACAATAGTGTTGTAAGTACTACACTCACTCACACAGCGCCCCGCCTTGTGAGACATGGAATATTTAGGTAATATAAATATACACTTGAAATATCGAAATACCACGTAGAACCACAATAATGTTCTAAGTGGGGAAATTGATGTTTTATATTGAGTCTTGAGAATATTAAAGAATATTAATTCTTTATATTCGGTTACTCTTCGGAAGAACCCTTGTGTTGTAATCATGAATATTTAGAAATGATCTGTGTGTAGTCGGAATAATTAAAAACGAGATATATCTTAAGTACACTCATAATCACTCAATAAGTTTCTTGATAGTTGTTTTTCGATACATACTACTGTATTACATGAAATGTTGAGATATTACACATGGATATTCCGGAATGAGGACTTTAATGGCGTAGCTTACACCATCCGTCACAAGACATTGAAAACTGTTGTCTTCAATACAACGCTTTTACAATATTTCAATCATGAAATGAAGGAAACAAGCTGCATAACCCACGAACACATTACATTAAAAGGCTTTATATTGAAAGAGTTTCTTGGCGGTTGTCTTATTAAATACTATTGTATCACCAAGATGACAACAATATCATGTTCGACCAAAGAATTCCATGAAGACACTGTTTGCAAATCTGGAAAACATTTTCTTGAATTAAACTTTTTTACTAGTACGTCACGTCTAAACTGTGATCGTGGCGCTTGCAATAGTACCGAAACGTATATGATAATATATTATATATTTTTTTGGAATAATGTTGCTGCACGTATATAATGGCAATACAAAACGTTTCTTGACGGTTGTCTTCGATACAACTTGTGAAGTTTCGTATTATTAAAATACTTCAAACCACTGAATTAGTTTGATCATTATGTCGCAGGTATTTAAGTAAACCTTTAAAACATTTGAACCACGACGAGATGTCTGTTACAACAGAACCAAAACTTTCTACATGTATAGAACATGGAACAAAACAATATAATCCGCAACACAAATATCGACGCACACAATTACAACATGCGCGGACGACGGTATATCGTCACCAGCCCCTCTCTTGGCGGCTGTCTTCGATACAGACACAATGACAGAATACTTATTCAAATGGCGAAATTCAATCGCAAGTTAAGCTTCATGTTTATTTGGTGAGAGCAACAATTACTCAAGTTCTGCTGAGCATTGCAAGAGTTGATAGTGAATTAATGAGTTTCTTGACGGTTGTCTTCGATACAAGGTTGATCGAATATAATGAAGAGGAGTTATTTCAAACACCTTCTCATGTTATAAAGTCAATATTTTGGAAATTACAAAAGTAAGATTATATATTATTCAATGAGTTTCTTGATGGTTGTTCTTCAATGTAACATATATTTTATCTCAATACATATTTCATATCACATGAAATACTGAAAAGGATATCTTGTGTAGAACGACCGTAGAGCAGCATCCTCCTCCTCAGTCGTACATTCTTGACAGAATGCTCGTGGTTGACAATGATGCATTTTCCCTGGATATCGTAGCTCTCGCGATGTGCCTCCACTTGTTGCGGTCTTCACCCGTAACCCTGGGCACGGGTTCCGCGTTATACCCCGCAGGACTGGGTCCCTGCTGAACTTCGCCATCTACACACTCCGGCCTACTGAAGTGTAAGATGCCCACCCCCGCGACATGGACGCGCCAGACAGGAATTGCCCAAGTGAAGAGTAGAGAAGGTGACTCTACTCCCCCAGGGCCGAGTTAATGGGCGTGTATGATCCCACACCCAAAGGCTTAACACTACCACTACTACAAATATAAATAAAACAACATTCAGTTGTTGTATCTTGTAAATACTAATTCTAGAATACATTTATGTACTCGCCATTGCAGGGCATTTTATCTCTATGAAATATATTTTATTTAAAAGATACATCAACATTACACAGTTCTCTCCTTACTCGGACATATTTTACATAGTACAAAGTAAGTTTGTGTTAAAACTACTAGAGTAAGTAAGAGTTTAGTACTTTACATTTTGCGAAAAGATCGACACAAACATTTTATTACAAAATCATGACAAATATTTTTATGAAGAAAACTTACTTTCGCATACATTTTGACGCATGTCACACAGAGACAAGACTAATTTCCATTATGTACGTTTAACAAAAAACAAATGACATGTCAGTGACGTCGTGAAGGACAGATACATTTATATTATTATTGTTGTCTCTTTTTAAAGGAGATGTGGATTACCTTTAATCTCTAGCGATGATTTACATAACAATACAATGAAGTTTCTTGATAGTTGTCTTCGATACAACACTTTTACAATATTTCAATCATGAAATGAGGGAAAATACAATTAACCCTACAATGTAGATTATTTAAAGAGTTTCTTAATGGTTGTCTTCGACAAAACTCTTATGTTTAAACATAAGTGGGAAATATTAAAGAGTACTTGTTTGTGAAACTACTAGAAAGCACATCACAATCATCATTTAACTTCATAGACTACTCAATAAGTTTCTTGATGGTTGTCTTTGATACAATTTTGTATTCGATACAACTTTAGACAATATTCGTATTCTATGAACACGAAAGTAACATTTTGTTTTGTAATTTGTCGGGAATAATCCCGATTAAAGTCAATTAATATATTGCTTTACTAATGAAGAAGTAAACTTGTCTGCTAGCTTCACGAACTAATGAGTTTCTTGACGGTTGTCTTCGATAAAAGATTTAAGATGCTTTAACATTATGTGACTGATATAACCTCTTTATTATTTAATTTACGAATACGAAGTTTGTTATAATACTTACGTATACCAGCGGGATATTCAGCATACATAAAATACAATATTGTAATTGATACGACAAATATCGACGCACACAATCAGAACAAGCGTGAAGCTCATTCGATGGCTATAAGACACAAGACACAGACAGAGGACATAGTTCATGGAGTCTGATTGAGCCAAACTATTCATTCTTTGGACAGTCTGTTGTATAGACTATGTAAAGAGTTTCTTTCTATGTTCACATTTTTATAATACAAAATAGAAAAGTCATATAGAAGAACAATTTAATTACAAAATTGCATAAGAAGTTTCCAGACACGAGTTTCTTGACGGTTGTTCTTCGATAGAACGTAATAATATTGTAGGAAATATTATTTACGTAGCGTGAAGCTCATTCGATGGCTATAAGTCACAAGACACAGACAGAGGACGAATTAAGATAAATTCGACAATTATCCCATATTATTGTATATTATAGAAACATGAATATCTCACTTGAGACTTGTTGAGATATGTTTTACAGTACATATTATGATCACACAGACCCACAGACGTATCGTTTAAATTCACAGATTACAGATTAGAAAGACAGTGCAGTGAATATACCACAACGAAATGTACAAAGACAAGATAATTTGAATATATTTTAATTAGTGGAGTATCTTGGTGGCTGTATTCGATACAACATTAGAAAATGTTCGTGTACGAGTCATCGTACATTCTTACGCAATAACTTATTATTGTAATTTAACTGTGTCACGCCGCAGGTATTGCTGACAGTGTGATGTACTTATGTGACACACTTATGACGACTTTTGTACATAACCTGATTTTATCTAATTTTAGTGCTAATAAATACGAAATAACTTATTATTGTAATTAACTGTGCCACGCCGCAGGTATTGCTGACAGTGTGATGTACTTATGTGACACACTTATGACGACTTTTGTACATAACATGATTTTATCTAATTTTAGTGTTAATAAATCACTCACTTGTGTCGGTGGTCTTTACATTTGACTGTTCCCTGAACACACATCGGGATCCTACCGACATCACATACCAACTACATACAGCATCATATGTACGAGAGCATACAGCCCGTACATTTTGGTCCTTCGAGGTAATCGCAGTGGTGTTTTGCTTATACGTAAAACAAATTTAACCTAAGCGCTAGTACTAGCAACTTGTCAAATTAATAACTTTACATTATGTTACTTATGTCACTTTACTATAACTTGTACCTTCATTTATTTATCTACTTTCGATTTATATACATTTTAATTGTACTTTCTCTGTTTAGTGGGAAATATGTACGAGTCATCGTACATTCTTACGCAATAACTTATTATTGTAATTTAACTGTGTCACGCCGCAGGTATTGCTGACAGTGTGATGTACTTATGTGACACACTTATGACGACTTTTGTACATAACCTGATTTTATCTAATTTTAGTGCTAATAAATACGAAATAGCTTATTATTGTAATTAACTGTGCCACGCCGCAGGTATTGCTGACAGTGTGATGTACTTATGTGGCACACTTATGAAGACTTTTGTACATAACATGATTTTATCTAATCTTAGTGTTAATAAATCACTCACTTGTGTCGGTGGTCTTTACATTTGACTGTTCCCTGAACACACATCGGGAACCTACCGACATCACATACCAAATACATACAGCATCATATGTACGAGAGCAAACAGCCCGTACATTTTGGTCCTTCGAGGTAACCGCAGTGGTGTTTTGCTTATACGTAAAAGTATATGAAGTGCAAACCCATTAGAAAACTATCACTGACAAGGAAGAAAATACATTCTCCGGGAAGTGACACTGAACCACGACCGTGTTTGGAAAAACAACTCCACTTCGGAAGATCCGTACAAGTGACGAACTAACTTCAGTGATTTCTGCCGTTGACATCGCACTTTGGTGATTTACAACCATCAAGATGCAAGAACTTATCGCAAGGCAAAAGGAAATCATTGACAACATCCACAAGATTCACAGCAATTTCAACAAGGACTCGGCCAGCAGGAGGACTGATTCTTACATCAAGAAACGGATAAGTAGTCTTGACTCCCTATGGGCAGAGTTCGACATAAACCACACACAGCTGCTGCAGTCTGGTGATGATTACTCAGGGCAGGAGTACTTTAAGAAGGATGTCTTCAAGGATACTCAAAGGCTCTACGAGAGAATCAAAGGCTTGATTCAAAATTTCAACCCTTCAGTGGAAGAGGAACTCAACCCTCCAACTCAAGCAAGACCTGCTCTTAGCGATTTGATGAGTGAGCAAAAGACAAACTTTCGAGCCTTGCAAAGGCTCATCAATAGCATTGATATTACAAAAATTGTGGAGAAGTGGGAGCTGGAGGATGAATTAAAGCGCCTACAATCGAGATGGCGTGACATTGACAACCTTCACCTTAAGATTGACAACATCTCGCAAGGTGAGGATGAAACTTACGAACAAGAATTTTCTGTGTACGAGAAAAAATACAAAGATACGAGAAGAGTCTTAAATCGAAAGATATCTTCAACTGCACATCAGTACGAGGCGACCCCTAAGATGGACGTACCTACGTTTCATGGTGACTACGTTCAGTGGCCAACATTCTTGGATCTGTACAAGAGTAGCATCCATGATAACCCCACGTTAACTAACGCACAAAAAATGCAACATTTGAAAGGGAAGTTAAAGGGTGAAGCTCATCGTCTTATTCAACATCTGAACGTGTCGTCGGACAACTACGAGACCGCTTGGAATCTGTTATTTCATCGCTATAATAACCTACAAGTGTTATTCACTAAGCACATTGAATTATTTCTCAATCAGCGCACTATTGAGAAGCAAACTTCTAATGAGATCAAGCGAATCTATGATACAACGATGGAAAGTATTCACGCGATACACAATTTGGGAGTAGATACGACTACTTGGGACCCTATCCTCGTGCATTTGTTGGTGAAGAAACTGGACCCAGAAACAAGAACGGACTACATGGAATCACGGAAGACACCACGGGAACTTCCAGAGTTTGAGGAACTTATGGCGTTCCTTGAGGGAAAGTTTACAGCACTTGAACCCGTTGGCAAAAGGGAGAAAGATTGGTCATCAACAAACAACAAAGGAAATTCGTCTTTCAGTGCTGGAAATAAGACAAAGTTCGTACACGCTGCGTCAACAACAATGAATTGTTGCATCTGCAATAGTGCAAATCACGCATTATACCACTGCAGGAACTTTGTAACTATGTCACCAGAGCAAAAATTGAAAATAGTTACGAAACATCGACTCTGCAGTAATTGTTTGTATGTTCATGACAAACGCGGTTGCAATTCTATGAAAACTTGTAGAATATGCAATAAGAAACATCATTCGTTATTGCACGACTCGTATCATGAACCCGACGCAACAGGAGGTCATACAACAGTTAAATCATCGCGTCAAAATAGCTCGAATAACATAACCAGCGATGACGACGAGATTCTCTTGACAACAGTACAGATACGCGTACGAGCTATTGACGACACATACATGACGTTTAGAGCACTGTTAGATCAGGGTTCACAAGTAACCCTCATCACTGAAAACGTCGCGCAACGCCTAGGATTACCCCGCCGCCAGTTGAACGCTTCAGTAACGGGCGTGGGCGCCTCGATGAAGAGAAGCAAGGGCATAGTCAAACTCGACTGCACGTCAATTCACGGTGACTACGCGTTCTCGGCTGAAGCTTTGGTTCTACCAAAACTACTGAACAGCTTGCCACACAATACACTTGAAAGGAAACAATATCCTCACATTCAACACATTCAACTCGCTGATCCTGATTATTACATTTCAAAACAAATTGACATTCTACTGGATGCCAAAGTTTACTCGGAAATTATCATGAGCGGTTTGATCAAAGGATCGGAGACAGAACCCATCGCCCAACAAACAAAATTAGGTTGGATTTTATCCGGACGAGTGCAAACATTCCACTGCAATGTAGTACTCAATGGGATTGAAGACATTGCGAATTATTGGGAGATGGAAGAAATCTCAACGGACTCAAATACGATGACGAAACAGGAACAATTCTGTGAGGAACTGTATGCACAAACAACTAGGAGATTACCAGACGGGAGATACGAAGTACGCTTGCCGATGAAAGAGGGTTTCGAAAAACATCTAGGACATTCTAAAGCACGAGCAGTGGCCCAGTTTAAACAATTGGAAAATCGCCTACTCATGAATGACAAGCTGAGTCATAATTATCAAGAATTTATACACGAGTACGAAAAACTGGGACACATGAAAGAATGCTACGAACGCAAAGAGCCTGCGTGTTATTTACCACATCATGGCGTAATCAAAGAATCTTCTACAACTACAAAGTTACGTGTGGTGTTTAACGCATCTTCTAAAACATCTACGGGAAGTAGTTTGAACGATTTGATGGAATGCGGTCCTAAATTACAACAGGATATTCAAGAACTACTACTCAGATGGCGCACTTATGAATTCGTGTACACAGCTGATTGTGAGAAGATGTATCGGTGTATTCTTCTCCAATCGGATCAACAACAGCTTCAGAAGATCGTATGGCGAGATAACCCGCAACATTTTTTGAAAGAATACAAACTTTGCACTGTTACCTACGGCATGAAAGCCGCACCCTTCTTAGCTATGCGCACAATGCAACAACTTGCAAGTGACGACCAACATAAATACCCCTTGGCAGCTGAAGTGCTTAAAAATGACTTCTACGTCGACGACCTACTTAGTGGAAGTCATACCATCGAACAAGCACGAGAAATCCAACACCAGCTGATCGAGATGCTGAAAGGCGCAAAAATTAACCTAAGAAAATGGTGTAGTAACAGCTGTGAATTATTATCATCGTTGTCGAATGAGCACATTAATCCGTCTACAATTGACTTCAAAAATGCTAACTCGACAAACGCGCTCGGATTACAGTGGAACCCGGCTACGGATATGTTTACATTTCATCGATTTGAAGAATCCAACAAAAACTGCACGAAACGAATTATGCTATCAAATATTTCCAAAATATTTGACCCGCTAGGTTGGCTTTCCCCACTTACGATAAGAGCCAAATTACTGTTCCAAAAAATCTGGATGGTGGATATGGAGTGGGATGACATGGTCCCGGAGGACATTCGTGAAGAATGGACCAAATTGTTAGGTGATTTAAAGAACATCGACAAGATTACCATCCCACGATGGACCGGAAATCTACACTCAACGCTAGAACTACACGGATTCTGTGATGCGTCTGAAAGAGCGTTTGCTGCAGTTATATACCTCAAGTCAGTCAACGCTAAAGGACACTCCATCGTAAGAATGATGGCATCCAAGACAAAACTCGCACCACGCAAAAATACAATGACGTTGCCACGATTAGAGCTGTGTGGTGCACGGCTACTATCTAAATTGTTAGAAAAGGTGATAAAAGCTTTGAAACAGACTGACGTTCAAATATACTGCTGGACCGATTCCTTAGTTGTACTAGGATGGCTCCAAGGAAATCCCGCTCGCTGGAAGGCTTTCGTAGCGAATCGGACGAAGGAGATCCTTGACATTGTACCGTCATCGTGCTGGCGACATGTAAGCTCAAGTGATAACGCAGCTGATTGCGCAACTAGAGGTCTCACAATATCACAGTTGTTACAACATACACTATGGTGGGAAGGCCCTGCGTGGATCAAAGATGACATCCCTAGTGAAGTCATGAAATTTGACCTCCCTCAAATGGAGGTGAAAAGGAATGTACACACACATACAGCTCAAAGATCAGACTCGATCATTGAAGATATATTGAACAAACACAGTTCAATAACCTATGTCGTGCGAGTTATAGCGCGCGTGTTACGTTTCATAACAAACGTACATCACCGCGTGGTGACACACTCGTCGTCGTCAAGTATGAAACATAATACGCTGGGAATTGCTTACGATGCACCTGATCGTGCGCCGTATTTAACTGCCATTGACATTGAAAAAGCTTATGAAGTGATTATCAAAGCAGTTCAGGCTACAGAATTTCAAGTTGAAATTCTACGACTCAGACAAGGAAGTACATTGACTTCAAAGAGTAATCTACTGCCACTGGATCCATATTTGGATAATAAGAATATTCTGAGAGTAGGTGGAAGACTTCAACACTCAAAACTAAAAGAACACTCAAAGCATCCGATGATTATTCCGAAAGATACACATTTTACAGGACTAATCATCCAGCACGCACATCTCCAAACTCTACACGGTGGACCGAGTCTTACCTTGGCATATCTAAGACAACGATACTGGATACTCGGTGGGATTCGGACCATTAAGAAATACCTAAGAAATTGTGTGAGATGTGTACGGTTCAATCGCCACAATCATCATCAGAAGATGGCCGAGTTACCGGAGCCACGAGTGACACCGTCTAGGCCATTTACTCACACTGGCGTGGACTTCACAGGTCAAGTGGAGCTGAAGGCAAACAAAGGACGTGGGATAAAAACGACCCGAGGATATATCGCGGTATTCGTATGTTTTGCTACAAAAGCGATTCACCTCGAACTTGTGTCCGACTTGAGTACACCGGCGTTTTTAGCAGCCTTTAAGCGAATGTGCGCTAGAAGAGGAACACCTAAACACATGTATAGCGATAATGGCACTAATTTCGTAGGAGCCTCACGTCTCCTCAGAAAAGAATATAAAGAAGTATTAGAGGTGATAAACCAAGACTGGTTATCCTATGTTGCGGAAATGGGCGTTACATGGCATCTTAACGCGCCTGCGTGGCCCAGCGCTGGAGGCCTTTGGGAAGCTGCGGTCAAAAGCACAAAACACCACTTGAAACGGGTTCTAGGCGAGCAAAAACTAACTTTCGAAGAGTTTACTACACTCCTTGCTCAAATAGAAGCGTGCCTGAATTCTCGACCACTTTGTGCACTGACAGAGGATGCAGAAGATCATTACTTAACGCCGGGACATTTTCTGACAGGAGGACCTCTGTTGTCTCCTCCAATGACGGATCTTGATCCGAGATGCATTAGAACTCGATGGCAACTTACAGAGAAAATGCATCGGGATTTCTGGCGAAAATGGTCTGCCGATTACCTTCAGCATCTACAAACGAGAGCTAAATGGCATCATTCGAAGGAAAACTTGAAAATTGATGACGTCGTTCTGATACGAGAGGATAATATGCCACCAACCAAATGGGCATTGGGTCGCGTGAAAGAGGTACATCCTGGACTGGATGGTCACGTACGAGTCGCTACTTTGAAGACTAAGAGTGGTGAAACTAAGCGACCAATCATCAAGTTGATCCCGTTACCTGTACACACGAAGAAGGACAATCCTGATACCAGTACAGAAGACGAAAGAGATGACCCGTTATCCAACAAAGAGGACTAACTTAGGACGACGCACTCAATCAAACGTGGACATCGCGACATCTCCTGGACTTCCTAGAGCCATCAAATTTAACCTAAGCGCTAGTACTAGCAACTTGTCAAATTAATAACTTTAAATTATGTTACTTATGTCACTTTACTATAACTTGTACCTTCATTTATTTATCTACTTTCGATTTATATACATTTTAATTGTACTTTCTCTGTTTAGTGGGAAATATGTACGAGTCATCGTACATTCTTACGCAATAACTTATTATTGTAATTTAACTGTGTCACGCCGCAGGTATTGCTGACAGTGTGATGTACTTATGTGACACACTTATGACGACTTTTGTACATAACCTGATTTTATCTAATTTTAGTGCTAATAAATACGAAATAACTTATTATTGTAATTAACTGTGCCACGCCGCAGGTATTGCTGACAGTGTGATGTACTTATGTGGCACACTTATGAAGACTTTTATACATAACATGATTTTATCTAATCTTAGTGTTAATAAATCACTCACTTGTGTCGGTGGTCTTTACATTTGACTGTTCCCTGAACACACATCGGGATCCTACCGACATCACATACCAACTACATACAGCATCATATGTACGAGAGCATACAGCCCGTACAATTATAATGGGGTTTCTTGCTGGTTGTAGTCGATACAACTTCGAAAAACTTTCGCATTATGTAAATACGAAGAAACATTGATTAGTAC
This sequence comes from Spodoptera frugiperda, assembly GCF_023101765.2. Classification (NCBI taxonomy): domain Eukaryota; kingdom Metazoa; phylum Arthropoda; class Insecta; order Lepidoptera; family Noctuidae; genus Spodoptera; species Spodoptera frugiperda. The sequence continues at coordinate 4,771,152 of NC_064230.1, forward strand.
CATGGAGTATCTACGTGAAACGATCGCTATAACGTTCTTGGAAGCGAAACAACAGTATGCAGGAGCTTGTGGACAGCTCCTGTATGGAGAAATACTTTTAAGTATATTAATATTGGAAGTCAAAAAGTTACACTAGTATTAAATTATATTTGGCACTAAGTTATATGAACGATCACACGACAAATATCGACGCACACAATTAGAACACGCGCGGTACTACAAACCACTCAGATATACTGACTCGGTACAAACATACGAATGTACGTTGCACATGCTATGTCGGATACTGCATAACATTAATTACAATATACAATTTAATTTAGTTTCTTGATGGTTGTCTTTCTTACGCACTTCATAAACATTTTGAAATCGTAGTTGTATGAGGCGACAAGCTACATACCAGGTATAGTGGCTAGGTAAGGCGCCTCGTGAGACGTGGAACACTCGAAGCATAACTGGACATAAAGTACTGTGTCTTTAGGACAACATTTACTTTAACAGACAAAGAAATACAAAGCGCATACTGAGATCTTGGAAATCATCAGAATTATATGTGAATTGTTTAGTACATGACTATCTAATGAGTTTCTTGACGGTTGTCCTTCACAGAACTCTTTTACGACATTTCAGTCACGACATGTGTAGGAAATATTTATAATATAGTAATATCGATGTACACAATTAGAACAAGCACGAATCATCGGTTGTAGTTTCTTCATAATTGTTCTTCAATACAACTTTTAGACAATATTTTGATCATTAAATATGTTAGAAATACATGTGTGGCCTTCTTATTAACCCTTGGAGAACATTACAACACCACATTTCTAAGACAATAGAGTTTCTTGACAGTTGTTCCTCGATAGAACTCAATGTAGACTCGCTTCTAAACGCTTCAAATACATTAAACTTTCAATATTTAGTACATATCTATGCATATTTAAATGTTGAAAAGGATATCTTGTGTAGAACGACCGTAGAGCAGCATCCTCCTCCTCAGTCGTACATTCTTGACAGAATTCTCGTGGTTGACAATGATGCATTTCCCTGAATATCGTAGCTCTCGCGATGTGCCTCCACTTGTTGAAGTCTTCACCCGTAACCCTGGGCACGGGTTCCGCGTTATACCCCGCAGGACTGGGTCCCTGCTGAACTTCGCCATCTACACACTCCGGCCTACTGAAGTGTAAGATGCCCACCCCCGCGACATGGACGCGCCAGACAGGAATTGCCCAAGTGAAGAGTAGAGAAGGTGACTCTACTCCCCCAGGGCCGAGTTAATGGGCGTGTATGATCCCACACCCAAAGGCTTAACACTACCACTACTACAAATATAAATAAAACAACATTCAGTTGTTGTATCTTGTAAATACTAATTCTAGAATACATTTATGTACTCGCCATTACAGGGCATTTTGTCTGTATGAAACAAATTTTATTTAAAAGATACATCAACATTACACAGTTCTCTCCTCACTCGGACATATTTTACATAGTACAAAGTAAGTTTGTGTTAAAACTACTAGAGTACATTAGTACTTTACATTTTGCGAAAAGATCGACACAAACACTTTATTAAAAAATCCTGACAAATATTTTTATGAAGAAAACTTACTTTTCCATACATTTTGACGCATGTCACACAGAGACAAGACTAATTTCCATTATGTACGTTTAACTAAAAACAAATGACATGTTAATGATGTCATGCATACAATGACAAGGACAGAAACATTTATATTATTGTTGTCTCTTTCTAAATTCCTCTTATGTTCGTCGGTACAATAATTATTTTATAATGTAGATTATTTAAAGAGTTTCTTAATGGTTGTCTTCAACACAATTCTTATGTTTTAAACATAAGTGGGAAATATGTATTAAAGAGTAGTTGTTTGTGAGACTACAAACTACTTGGAAATACTGAGTTATATAATGTGGAAGTACCACATAGAACGACAAATTGTTTTTAAATATCACGTCGTTTACAAAGACGAAATATACAGTCAAGTACCTAATAATTTGTCAACACACGACACAGTGGACATTGACTCGGACGCATCCGAAGAGTTTGAGTTATTTTTAATATAATTTCAAGCGTCAAATAACAACTAGAGAACTAGCAATATAATGCAATGAGCGCTACAACGTGGCATCACAATGAAGGCGATTCTAACTTGACGCCCGTCTTTAATACAACTTTATAAATTTACCTTCTATTTCAAACATTATTCAAATCCATTCTACAAAGTGTTTCTTGACGGTTGTCTTCGATACAACTTTAATTCTCGTATTAGTTAAATACGTGAAACATTATTTAGCAAATTCATATATTATTTTAAGTCAATAATGTGAATGTGTTAACACACTCATTAAAACATTGAGCACAGATTAGAAAAACAGTGCAGTGAATGCACCATAATGTTCTAAGAGTCATTTTGAGTATATTTTGATTAGTGGAGTTTCTTGGTGGTTGTATTCGATACAACATTAGAAAATGTTCGTATTACATGAATACGAAGGAAACATTTGTTAGTAGTCCTTTATTATACTACCAACTATTCGGATATAGGAACATAATTATCAACATGCCACATTCCACGAATTCTCAAACTTCAGTAAGAAATTTACAGCGTAGATTATTTAAAGAGTTTCTTGATGGTTGTCTTTGACACAATTCTTATGTTTTAAACATAAGTGGGAAATATTGAAGAGTAGTTGTTTGTGAGACTACAAACTACTTGGAAATACTGAGTTATACAATATGGAATTGCCACATAGAACGACTAATAGTTCCGTAGCCCATAAGAATAGGTTACTCATCAGACGATACCCTGAACTGTGTAGACCGTAAGCTGGAGGGAAGACGACTATTGAGGCACACTTTAGTAGAATGAACGAGTTTCTTGACGGTTGTCTTCGATACAAACTTACAGACTCACTGAGCGTAACAGTTTCATTACACGAACTGCACAAATTTTGGAAATGATCATAAATATTAGTGTTCCATCTCTTTTGTATGAATAAAGAGCCCATAGAGAAGAATCATTTAATGAATCAGAATATAATTCATGCGACCAGCACCCAAGAAAATGACAATATTTAGGTACTCCAGTTGACGAGAACTAGTTTCTTGACGGTTGTCTTCGATACAACTTGTAAAGTTTCGTATTATTTAAATACGTAGGAAACATTTGAGACTGCAAACTAATTGCAGGTACTGACTAGGTCATGTCAGTCTGAAACATCCGTGGGACTTGTATATTTCATTATCAGTTTAAATATTGATAGGAATGACCACGTGAAACGACATTTTTTTTGGAGTTCCAACGTTTAGGGAAACAGTTGATTGTTTACAATATATTCATATTGGCATTTATTAATTGAATATAAATATTAATTAGATGAGCTAGATTCAATGTTAAAATTAATTTTCTAATTCACGCGACAAACATCGACGCACACAACTAGAACAAACTAGTCTGTCGCTACACTACTCAACGTTTCTTACTGGTTGTCTTCGCTACAACTTTAATAAATACAATATTTTTATGTCGCACGTAATAACGACAAAGACAAAGCGGAGAATGCTTCGTAACTGTAATCCTATTTGGGATAATGTTGCTGTACGTATATAATGGCAATACAAAACGTTTCTTGACGGTTGTCTTTGACAGAGACCTAATTTTCATATTACACACATGAAATATTGAGAGTTGGAACATAGACATTCTGTGTATAACGACCACTTTAGTATCGTTCTAAGTGGGGAAATTGTCGTTGCACCTATATCGCATCAAGACGTTCCTAGAAATGATGACCGATGTATCTCGTATGTCAAACGTTTTATCAGGATGTGCTTTGGAACCCAAGATATGAACATGGAAGAAAAAATACCGACAATATAATTCGTACGACATATATCGACGCACACACAAGTCCGTATATAGTGAACATTTGCCATAGTAGCAGTCAGTAATATTGTCTCTGAGACATGGAACAATGCACAGGTTCTAATGGAAAGGAACCACGGAGTAATTCATTCTCATTAACCCTTGGAGAACATTACAACACCACATTTCTAAGACAATAGAGATTCTTGACAGTTGTTCCTCGATAGAACTCAATATATACACGATGCTAAACGTTTCAAATACATTAAACATTTACTACATAATAACTCCATGTATTTTCAAACATTGAAAAGGATATCTTGTGAAGAACGACTGATATTCAACGAGTTTCTTGGCGGTTATTCTTACATGTTCACATGAAATACTGAAAAGGATATCTTGTGTAGAACGACCGTAGAGCAGCATCCTCCTCCTCAGTCGTACATTCTTGACAGAATGCTCGTGGTTGACAATGATGCAGTTTCCTGGATATCGTAGCTCTCGCGATGTGCCTCCACTTGTTGAGGTCTTCACCCGTAACCCTGGGCACGGGTTCCGCGTTATACCCCGCAGGACTGGGTCCCTGCTGAACTTCGCCAACTACACACTCCGGCCTACTGAAGTGTAAGATGCCCACCCCCGCGACATGGACGCGCCAGACAGGAATTGCCCAAGTGAAGAGTAGAGAAGGTGACTCTACTCCCCCCAGGGCCGAGTTAATGGGCGTGTATGATCCCACACCCAAAGGCTTAACACTACCACTACTACAAATATAAATAAAACAACATTCAGTTGTTGTATCTTGTAAACACTAATTCTAGAATTCATTTATGTAATCGCCATTACAGGGCATTTTGTCCGTATGAAATATATTTTATTTAAAAGATACATCAACATTACACAGTTCTCTCCTCACTCGGACATATTTTACATAGTACAAAGTAAGTTTGTTTTAAAACTACTAGAGTACATTAGTACTTTACATTTTGCGAAAAGATCGACACAAACACTTTATTAAAAAATCATGACAAATATTTTTATGAAGAAAACTTACTTTCCCATACATTTTGACGCATGTCACACAGAGACAAGACTAATTTCCATTATGTACGTTTAACAAAAAACAAATGACATGTCAGTGACGTCATGCACAAAATGACAAGGACAGAAACATTTATACCACAGTTGTCTCTTTCTAAATTCGTCTTTTGTTCGTCGATACAATCCTTTTACAATGTAGATTATTTAAAGAGTTTCTTAATGGTTGTCTTCAACACAATTCTTATGTTTTAAACATAAGTGGGAAATATTAAAGAGTAGTTGTTTGTGAGACTACAAACTACTTGGAAATTGGAAATACTGAGTAATTAAATATGGAATTACATAGTCTTTTTTAAATATCATGTCATTTACAAAGATGAAATATACAGTCAAGTACCTAATAATTTGTCAACCTACGAGACAGTGAACATCGACTTGAACGTATCACCAGAGGTTGACATATTTTAAATATAATTTCAAGCGTCAAATATCGACGCACACAACTAGAACAAGCATACAGCTCATTTGATGTTAATACTCGTATAACTGACGGAGGACAACATTTTCCAAATAATAATTACGAGAAGTAAGTTCCACTGAAACATTGTTTATAAATTACCAGTTTGAAATCACTAATCCGCTTTGAGCAAGCGTAGGATTATTTCTCATTCCTTCTCTGTATGAGAAGAGGCCTTTTCTCAGCAGTGGGACAATTACAGGCTGATGGTGTAAACATGTCGACGACGGAACTAGTTTCTTGACGGTTGTCTTCGATACAACTTGTAAAGTTTCGTATTATTTAAATACATTTGAGACTGCAAACTATTATTAGGGTCAGTCTGACGTGGAACTTTCAAAATGTAATGTATGTTTCATTATCAGTTTAAATATTGAAAAGTATAATCACGTGGAACGATAAATGGTACTAAGTTTTCCCACTTAGTTATTTTTGATTTGTTAATTGTTGATTCTTGAAATTGTGAAACTTCAAAAATAATGCAGACTTAGAAAAAATGCTTTCTCAACTAGTTTCTTGGCGGTTGTTCTTCGATAAAAATGTAATATAAACATTTTAATCATGAAATATGTAGCAATCTTGACACTATGACACTATGACACTACAAACTACTTGGAAATACTGAGTAAGTCTCAGCGGACGACAAAATGAAGAAAGGCGCCCCGCCTTGTGAGACATGGAATATTTAGGTTGGATAAACTAGCAACATCCAATTATAATAAATATACACTTCAAATATTGAAATACCACGTAGAACCACAATAATTGTTTTAAGTGGGGAAATTGATTTTTTACGAGTATATTGAGTCGTGAGAATATTAAAGAATATTAATACTTTATATTGGGTTACTCTTCGGTACAACTCTCGTGTTGTAACCACCTTCTATTATAATTAACGAAATATATCTTAAGTACACTCATAAACACTCAATAAGTTTCTTGATAGTTGTCTTTCGATACATATTACTGTATTACATGAAATGTTGAGATATTACACATGGATATTCCGGAATGAGGACTTTAATGGCGTAGCTTACACCATCCGTCACAAGACATTGAAAACTGTTGTCCTCAATACAACGCTTTTACAATATTTCAATCATGAAATGTAGGAAACATTGTAAGTAGCAGTTTATGCCACTGTAGTACTATAAACTACTTGGACATACAAAGTCAGTCTCATCGAGCGCCTGAATGCGGAGTTGAGACGTGGAATATTTCAAACATCATACAATTTCAATTACTCTCCTAGAGACGTCATATCTGACCACCTTCATCACAACATTAAGGACAATTGTGTTTCTTGATGGTTGTATTCGATACAACTTTAGACAATATTCGTATTATATGAACACGAAAGTAACATATTATTTTGTAAGTGGCAGTTAACTACCAACTGTTTAGACATACTGACACATTATGTAATTGTTATAGATTTCATTAATATGTGCAGAAATAGTAGTAAATTTATTTTATATCATTTATTCAATTGCAGGTACTGACTAGGTCATGTCAGTCTGAAACATCCGTGGAACTTGTATATTTCATTATCAGTTTAAATATTGATAGGAATGACCGCGCGAAACGACATATTTTTGTTATATAAAAATAAATGATCTGTGTGTAGTCGGATGGTAACAAAACAAGAGGGGAAACTTAAGTACACTCATAATCACTCAATAAGTTTCTTGATAGTTGTCTTTCGATACATATTACTGTATTACATGGAATGTTGAGATATTACACATGGATATTCCGGAATGTGGACTTTAATGGCGTAGCTTACACCATCCGCCACAAGACATTGAAAACTGTTTCACGAACTAATGAGTTTCTTGACGGTTGTCTTCGATACAAGGTTGATCGAACATAATGGTACTAACAGGTGGCAGTTATTTCAAACACCTTCTTAATTTCAGTATTTTGAGAATTGTGTATACGCACAATTATATATGTACCAAAATATATTTCCCACACAATATACTGAGTCATACTTTACTTACATACGTTAGTACCGACCATCAAGTTCTGATACAGAGTTAGACTGAAGTCACAACATTCACGTAACAAATATCGACGCACACAACTAGAACAAACTAGTCTGTCGCTACACTACTCAACGTTTCTTACTGGTTGTCTTCGCTACAACTTTAATAAATACAATATATTTATGTCGCACGTAATTACGACAAAGACAAAATAGGGAATGCTTCGTAACTATAATCCTGTTTGGGATAATGTTGCTGTACGTATATAATGGCAATACAAAACGTTTCTTGACGGTTGTCTTTGACAGAAACCTTTTTCATATCACACACATGAAATATTGAGAGTTGGAACATAGATATTCTGTGTATAACGACCACTTTAGTATCGTTCTAAGTGGGGAAATTGTCGTTGTACATATATTGTATCAAGACGTTCCTAGAAATGATTACCGATGTATCTCGTATGTCAAACGTTAAATCAGGACGGGCTTTTAAGTCCAATTTACAAAAATGGATTGAAAAAATACAGACAATATAATTCATACGATATATATCGACGCACACACAAGTCCGTATATAGTGAACATTTGCCATAGTAGCAGCAAGCAGGTACTGACTGAGTAAACTATCGGGAAAAGTCATTGTATGTTTAAAGTTTACTGTCCACTTACAACGAGCTATCGTAAAAAGTGGTAAAATGTTTATTTCACATCATGTACAGATGTTTATACAAAGTAGAAAACGTTTAATGGTAGACAATCAATGTCAATAGACCGTTTTATACAATATTGACACAAATAATACCGAGTAGATAATGACTCGACAATGTTGATCCTGATTATAGTCAAATTATATTTTTAAGTTTCTTGACGGTTGTCTTTGATACAAGATTGATCGAACATAATAGTGAGGTGACAGATATTTCAAACACCTTCTCATGCAAAAGTAAGATTACACATTATTCAATGAATTTCTTGACGGTTGTTCTTCCATGTAACATATATTTAATCGTAATACATATTTCATATCACATGAAATACTGAAAAGGATATCTTGTGTAGAACGACCGTAGAGCAGCATCCTCCTCCTCAGTCGTACATTCTTGACAGAATGCTCGTGGTTGACAATGATGCATTTTCTCTGGATATCGTAGCCATCGCGATGTGCCTCCACTTGTTGCGGTCTTCACCCGTAACCCTGGGCACGGGTTCCGCGTTATACCCCGCAGGACTGGGTCCCTGCTGAACTTCGCCATCTACACACTCCGGCCTACTGAAGTGTAAGATGCCCACCCCCGCGACATGGACGCGCCAGACAGGAATTGCCCAAGTGAAGAGTAGAGAAGGTGACTCTACTCCCCCAGGGCCGAGTTAATGGGCGTGTATGATCCCACACCCAAAGGCTTAACACTACCACTACTACAAATATAAATAAAACAACATTCAGTTGTTGCATCTTGTAAATACTAATTCTAGAATACATTTATGTACTCGCCATTACAGGGCATTTTGTCTGTATGAAATATATTTTATTTAAAAGATACATCAACATTACACAGTTCTCTCCTCACTCGGACATATTTTTCATAGTACAAATTAAGTTTGTGATAAAACTACTAGAGTACATTAGTACTTTACATTTTGCGAAAAGATCTACACGAACACTTTATTAAAAATCATAAAAAATATTTTTATTAAGAAAATTTACTTTCCCATACATTTTGACGCATGTCACACAGAGACAAGACTAATTTCCATTGAGTGAGACAAAAAACAAATGACATGTCAGTGACGTCATGCACAAAATGACAAGGACAGAAACATCGCATTCTCTTTCTAAATCCATTTACTGAACTTTCTTCATTCCAATACAAATAAAAAACAATTGACATATCAATGACGTCAGATCCGAAATGACAAGGGCAGAAACATTAATGTTATTGTTGTCTCTTTTTAATGGAGATGTAGAATTATCTTTAGTTTCTAGCGATGATTTACATAACAATACAATGAAGTTTCTTGATAGTTGTCTTCGATACAACTCTTTTACAATATTTCAATCATGAAATGAGGGAAAATACAAGTAACCCTACAATGTAGATTATTTAAAGAGTTTCTTAATAGTTGTCTTCGATACAATTCTTATGTTTTAAACATAAGTGGGAAATATTAAAGAGTAGTTGTTTGTGAGACTACAAACTGCTTGGAAATACTGAGTAATTTAATATTGTTACGTTTTCAATATTAATTCACATTTTTATAATACAAAATAGAAAAGTCATGTCGAAGAACAATTGAATTAAAAAATTGCATAAGAAGTTTCCAGACACGAGTTTCTTGACGGTTGTTCTTCGATAGAACGTAATAATATTATAGGAAATATTATTTACGTAGCTGTACATGACACTACCAGCTATTTGGAAATACTGAGTAAGTCTCAGTGGACGCCCGAATGTGCCTCGAGAGATAAATAAAGTTATACAAATTCCACGTAGAAAAACCACTTCCATGGCATCAGCTAGTATTAAATATGAACAATACAATAATGTAATATATAAATGTCTTAAAAATTCTTGTTCATTTTTCGTCAAGGCGTTCTTAGAAAGACTTTAATGGGCATGTATCCCTAAATTATGATTAGTTTTTTTTTTTATGGAACAAGCCGGCAATCGAGCAGACGTATTACCTGATGGTAAGCAATCGCCGCCGCCCATGGACACTTGAAACACCAAAGGCGTTACAAGTGCGTTGCCGGCTTTTTGGGAGTTAGGAATTTATGTTCGGGAATCGGGGATGGGGAAGATTGGGAAGGGGGGAATTGGGCCTCCGGTAACCTCACTCACACAACGAAACACAACGCAAGCGTTGTTTCACGTCGGTTTTCTGTGAGGCCGTGGTATCACTCCGGTCGAGCCGGCCCATTCGTGCCGAAGCATGGCTCTCCCACACTTAAAATTAATACCATCGTTCACCATATTTAATAATAGTATAGTACTATTTAAATAATTAATACCATCGTTCTAACATTTCTAATACCGTTACTAATAAATATTAGTTCAGGGTATCCATCAGACGATACCCTGAACAGTGTAGACTGGAGATGTTACATTGCTGGGGGGACACAAATAGATTATTGAGACATACTTTAGTAGAATGAACGAGTTTCTTGACGGTTGTCTTCGATACAAACTTACAGACTCACTGAGCGTAACAGTTTCATTACATGAACTGCACAAGTTGCTCGACATAATGTTAATTAATGCGACGGACACGTTAGTCAGTAGCCGTTTACAAGACCGTTTACACATAGGAACGTATATTTATACATTCCATTAAATATTAAACATTTCAATATGAATGCTCCAGGTACAATGACCACTTTGACTGTCATCCTATATCCCACATACAATTATTCTAAATACTAGGTATACTGGTATATTTCCCACCCAACAATCAGTTTGAATTATTGAATAAACCACAATATAATTCACGCGACAAATATCGACGCACACAATTAGAACAAACACAGATGTTGAATCATCGGCAGTCACCATCGGTTATATTCGATATAACTTTGGAATACATAGTAAGTAAATACGGAGAAAACATTGACATAATATATAATTGTGTGACCACAGACCACATACAGACAACGACTGGGTGAGTGTCATTAGGTGCTGGGTGTGTAGGAGACAAGGAATATAAACAATCCATCGAATTTACACATTTCTAGACAACATTTAATATTAACAATTGTAAGGTCAACGACCTCTTGGAAAAATGTGCTGTAAGTCGCTCACACAGCGACATAAAGTAACATCACCACACCCGGAGTTACATTTAGCAAGCTGGAGTGGCAGTGGGCCGGTCACATTTGTCCAAGAACCGATGACCGTTGGGGTAAACGTGTTCTAGAGTGGAGACCGCGTGTAGGCAAGCGTAGTGTAGGGCGCCCTCCAGCTAGGTGGAGTGACGATATCCGCACCGATGGCTGGTAGAGGTTGGATGCGTAGAGCTGAAGATCGAGCTCAGTGGCGTGCCATTGGAGAGGCCCACGTCCAGCAGTGGACAGACACCCACTACCTACAATACAACATTAAGGACAATTGTGTTTCTTGATGGTTGTATTCGATACAACTTTAGACAATATTCGTATTATATGAACACGAAAGTAACATATTATTTTGTAAGTGGCAGTTAACTACCAACTGTTTAGAAATACTGACACATTATGTAATTGTTATAGATTTCATTTCATTTTATATCATTTATTCTTAACTAATACCTCTTGGGCTCGCTGTCATTGCAGCGATAAGTCCCCTCTTTGAGGAGTGGCTTGAGAGACGCCACGGCGTCCTCACCTACCGCCTGACGCAGGTGCTTACCGGACATGGAAGTTTCGGTAGGTTCCTGTTTCTGATTGGGCGGGAGGAAACGCCCGGGTGTCATCACTGCGAGGACCGTCCGGAGGACACAGTGGAACATACGATGGCGCTGTGCCCTGCATGGGCTGAGCACCGCCGTGTCCTCAGGGATGTAGTCGGCGACGGCGACCTCTCGCGTCCGGCATTGGTACAAGCCATGGTGCGGAGCGAGGGGGACTGGGATGCCGTCTCCTCCTTCTGCGAAGCAATGATGCTAGCTAAGGAGGAGGTGGGGCGCGTGAGAGAACGAACCTCCTCACGCCCCAGCCGTCGCGAGAGACACTCCGGGCGTCGGGGATCGCGCGACGATCTCCGGCCACCGTAAGTGCGGGCCTGCGGACGGCGAGCAAGGGTAGCTCACCGCCCGAACAGAACCAGACCCGTGCGTGCAGCGCGTCGCGTTCCGCGCGCGCCTCAAAGAGCCATCAGACCACCACAGATGGGGCCCAGTAGGGCTGATGCCTGATCCGGAGCTGCGGACTACCTAGCGGGTTTACCGGGGCTCCGGCTCGAAAGGCAGGAAAAGGAACGGGGTGATTTTTAGTCAGTAAGAGTCTGACACTCCCTCTCGCCTCGCCCAAGGCGAGAAAAGTCATTGGATGATTTTCCCCCCTCAAAAAAAAAAAAAAAAAAACAAATACCTCTGGTGCCTGAATGTGTAGTACTTCCTTCTTAGACATGAAACATTATTTAATTTTAGAAAATACTCAAAGCTCACCCAATACTCATTGTACGAGTAATTGTTAAACAACTCCGAGCAATGATACTGAGAGGGAATTACAAATATCTTGAAGCCTCTGAAGCAAAGTACTTATTTATATCTCGATATGTGCCTAACCTCTTCTTATACTGAGACGACCCACTAAAAGGTATAGAAATTAAAATTACACCCAGTCAATACTTTAAACATCGACACACACAGGTAGAACTAGCAGACTCCCCGTGTACTAAACTGACTTGTTGCACAGTGGTACAACAGCAACAAGTAATGAAACTGTACTCTATACACTCGAGGCAGAAGCAATCGCCGTCAGCTATATCGGAGCTGTCAGTAAACGGGAACACTACATTGTAAGAACTGCTGAACATTAAGTAAATACCGACGTGTCAGTAATTACAACCATAATAAATAGACAAGTATTGTTCTATTGTGGTTCTTTTAACCAAAAAAAGTGGGAAACGATATTTAGGTACAATTGCAGGTACTGACTAGGTCATGTCAGTCTGAAACATCCGTGGAACTTGTATATTTCATTATCACTTTAAATATTGATAGGAATGACCACGTGAAACGACATATTGTTATTATATAGAAATAAATGATTTGTGTGTAGTCGGATGGTAACAAAACAAGAGGGGAAACTTAAGTACACTCATAATCACTCAATAAGTTTCTTGATAGTTGTCTTTCGATACATATTACTGTATTATATGAAATGTTGAGATATTACACATGGATATTCCGGAATGAGGACTTAAATGGCGTAGCTTACACCATCCGTCACAAGACATTGAAAACTGTTGTCTTCAATACAACGCTTTTACAATATTTCAGTCATGAAGTGAGGGAAACAAGCTGCATAACCCACGAACACATTACATTAAAAGGCTTTATATTGAAAGAGTTTCTTGACGGTTGTCTTATTAAATACTATTGTATCACCATGATGACAACAAAATCATGTTGATCGCGTGAGGGAACGAACGCCCCTCCTCACGCCCCAGCCGTCGCGAGAGACACTCCGGGCGTCGGGGATCGCGCGACGATCTCCGGCGGGAGAAGTCATTGGATTGTTTTGCTCCCACAAAAAAAAATCTACACTATTATCTACTAACTAACACTACAATGTAGATTATTTAAAGAGTTTCTTAATGGTTGTCTTCGACACAATTCTTATGTTTTAAACATAAGTGGGAAATATTAAAGAGTAGTTGTTTGTGAGACTACAAACTACCTGGAAATATTGAGTTATATAATATGGAATTACCACATAGAACGACAAGCAGTTCCATGGTGGGATACTGTTTTTCAATTATCACATCATTTACAAACACGCCACGACGCAAATTACTGATAGCATTGCAAGAGTTGATCACGAACTAATGAGTTTCTTGACGGTTGTCTTCGATACAAGGTTGATCGAACATAATGGTACTAAGAGGTGACAGTTACTTCAAACACCTTCTTAACTTCGGTATTTTGGGAATTGTGTATACGTACAATTATGTACCAAAATATATTCCAAAGCTCATGACCTTGGAACATCAAACCATGAAAATGCATAAGAAAATAAGTGACTCAGTCAGACAGAAGTCACAACATTCAAGTAGCAAATATCGACGCACACAATCAGAACAAACACAAAGCCCTGTAAGTAGCTGTTTATGAGATTACAAGCTACTTGGACATACTGATTTATAAACACCACATTTTGTGTGAGACTTTGTCGACAACTATACGATAGGAAAATATCCTTATCCAGGGACTTCTTCATTAAATATTGAATAATATTGTTTGCACGGAGTTTCTTGACGGTTGTCTTCAATACAATTGTTATATTTTAAACATGATGTGAGAAATATTTAAAAGCAGCAGTTCATAAATCTACAAACAACTTGGAATTAATGACTTGGTAAGTATCACTTTGTGATAGTGAAACAATATTTATTATCAACCCATAGATAGGTTTTGTTTCAGTAGGAATTGTGAACAACATTCTTGCTTTCCCAATTTATGATAGGGCAAAATGTTATACAAATTGATGTGTAGACCATAAGTTCGTAGACTACACTGTTTAGACCATTAGTCGCTATTGAGTTTAGTTTGTTATACGTTATTATGATTATAGCGGCACCGGGCGATGCTGTCTCTGACAGACAACATCCATTAATACATTTAAGAAATGTCGAACTACAAACAACTTCGGAAATGTAAACCAGAAGACGAGACGAGAACTAGTTTCTTGACGGTTGTCTTCGATACAACGCTTGTATAATATATTAATATTGCCATTTATTAATTGAATATGAATATCAATATGATGAACTGCGCATAACACGGAAATAAAGTTGCATACATCGATAATCCAATATAATTCACGCGACATATATCGACGCACACATTAGAACATGGGTGGCGGACACCCAAGAAGAAGTAATTATTATGATTCCCGTGACGAAAATATTACAAAAAAATAACATTAAATAATGTAACTCCATAAATACGTTGCTCAATGAGTTTCTTGACGGTTGTCCTTCGATAGAACTTTATAGAATACTATTCCTTGGATTTGTAGAAACAGTACAGAAATATTTGTAACTGTGTAGATGTACATGAAGCTACAGCTACAAGACGCGCAGTCATACTGACTAACTGGAGGCATCCTACATCTCGCGCTCATATTTAACTCCATAGACTATTCAACAGGTTTCTTGACGGTTGACTTTATGGTATATGACGTCAATTATTAAACAACGTAATATTAATAATATTATTCGCACGGAGTTTCTTGACGGTTGTCTTTGATGTCTCTGGAGACAAGGAATATAAACAATTCATCGAATTTACACATTTCTAGACAACATTTAATATTGACAATTGTAAGGTCACTGACCTTTTGGAAATATGGAGTGTAAGTTGCTCACGCAGCGACATAGAGTAACACCCAGAGTTACTACATACAACTCCTTAATATATCGATGCAACGTTTAAGTACTAATTACCAATCGTCCATATTGGAAATACTGTCAGTCTGGCAAGTATTCATATAGCAGACCGGCTCCCGAATCTAAAAAAATATCGACGTAAATATGACGTAACCACTTATTGAGCATGTATAAACATCGACACACACAGCTAGAACTAGCAGACTCCCCGTGTACTAAACTGACTTGTTGCACAGTGGTACAACAGCAACAAGTAATGAAACTGTACTCTATACACTCGAGGCAGAAGCAATCGCCATCAGCTATATCGGAGCTGTCAGTAAACGGGAACACTACATTGTAAGAACTACTGAACATTAAGTAAATACCGACGTGTCAGTAATTACAACCATAATAAATAGACAAGAATAGTTCTATTGTGGTTCATTCAACCAGAATAAGTGGGAGACATTTTTTGCTGCAGTGAACAACTAGCATTGGTAATGCAAATAATGTTGCTGTACGTATTATGGCAATACTAAAAGTTTCTTGACGGTTGTCTTTGACCTTTATCATTATATGCGAATTATTCTACACATATTTAATACTGAGAATTGAACCTTGGACTATCCACGTGCAACGACATCTTTATAACCATCACATTAAGGCGTCCATAGAAACGACGACCGATGTATCTCGTATATGGAGAGTAACATCTGGACGGGCTTTGGAACACAGAAACTACAGACGATATAATTCATACGACACACATCGACGGACATACAACTCACTGACGTATTATAAATATTGGATACAGTAGCAGTCAATAATATTGTATACTTCAAGTTTCTTGACGGTTGTCTGCGACACAACGTTGACAGGACATATAGTACCTAGCTGTGTATGTGACTACACACCACTGTGGAATACTGACTGGGTAAGTCTCATGGCGTTTGCCGCTTAGTTCAAAACGAAATTATCAAATTCAATTAGAAAATATCAATCGACGTACACAATTAGAACATTGGTGGTTATTTATTTTTAGTGATCAATGTACAAAATATAGTGTTATGAAAGTGTTATAGAATAATGTTGACATTTCAAAAGCATGGCGTCAGAGTGGCCGGGAGCCAGTGGATGCAGGTGGCGACTTGTCGTTCTACGTGGAGGACCAAGGGGGAGGCCTTTGTTCAGCAGTGGACGTCTCTCGGCTGATGATGATGATGATGATTTCAAAAGCAACTTATTAAAGATTAGCTGTTGAATATTAAATTACAAACGAGTTAGTAATTACATACAACCATAATAAATAGACAAGCATCATTGAGGCTGTCGTAGAAGAAAACGGAAATATTGGAGACAATATGTAGGTACTCCAGTTGACGAGAACTAGTTTCTTGACGGTTGTCTTCGATACAACTCTTGTATAATATACCAATTACGAAACAAGGGGAGAATATTACTTGAAAATACTGATTGAGTCAACCTCATCGGGCACCATATGTGATATGGGCCTCGTTGAACAAATTCATTGGAGTTCCAACGTTTGGGGAAACAGTTGATAGTTCACAATATAATATTGGCATTTATTCATCGAATATGAATATCAATGTGACGAACTGAACAAAATACTAAAAAGATGGATAATTACTTAGATAAGACAATATAATTCACGCGACAAACATCGACGCACACAACTAGAATAAACTAGTCTGTCACTACACTACTCAACGTTTCTTACTGGTTGTCTTCGCTACAACTTTAATAAATAAATACAATATTTTTAGCGATCAGAAGTGGTGTTTATTAAAAAAAACAAATTAGGAGGTAGTTACCTCTAATGTTCGTTTATTCTCAATTGAATTATGATTACAATCAACACTTATCTACTTACTAGTATTAATTTTAATAGGAACAAAACAACGATCACTTAGCACACACAAGAATGTAAAAGTAGCAATCAACAATTAATTAAATAACATGAAAAACATAGGTCTCACAGAACTTGAACGATGTTGCCGCTCCGAGTGATGTTGGAAAAAAGGGGTGAGCGCGGGTTTGCTCACGCTTTTATAGTAAGCCTATGGTGGGGTACTGGTAATCCCTAACACGGCCTCTCCTGACGCCGAGTCGCCCTCGACTCCCCTTGACTCGATCGGTTCAGGGCTCGTCTTCGATGGGGTTGTCCTGAGGTGGCACCGCTGGCGCTACCTCGTCCAGCTCCGGCATGGATAGCCCAACCGGGTTGCTGCTGCCAGGCTGACCTGAATTATCGTCTGAGTCATTGGTTTCATCATCTGAAAAGTTACGAATGTTATTAATCTCGTGTTGAGACATTGTGAATAAATTGAACGAAACTAGATGATTAAAAGCACAAGTATAGGACAATGGGCGTCCCCACAGTCCTACATTCCTGCTGCATACTTAACCACAGCTTGATTTCAACCATACCGCTGTTGTGCGACTAACGCATTAAAGTTGGGCGACTAACGCCATTGATGTGCGACTAACGCATTAAAGTTGGGCGACTAACGCCTTTGATGTGCGACTAACGCATTAAAGTTGGGCGACAAACGCCATTGATGTGCGACTAACGCATTAAAGTTGGGCGACAAACGCCATTGATGTGCGACTAACGCATTAAAGTTGGGCGACAAACGCCATTGATGTGCGACTAACGCATTAAAGTTGGGCGACAAACGCCATTGCTGTGCGGCACAAGCCATTGCTGAATGACTCGCCTCCGCCAGCGATACCCGGAGCTATCGAGCTTCACGCACGTATCTAGAACAGAGCATAAGGGTAGGTTACGGGGTGACTTACCCTCGAAGAACGAAGCACAGGTCTCGGGGCACCATTCTCCCTTCCACGGTACCATGTGTTGGGAGGCTGCCTGCGTAGTCTTCCCGCAGCTCCCGCCAAGCAACTTAAGCTCGTATCGGCCATTGGGCAGAACCTTGGTGACCCTGTACGGCCCTCGCATTCCCGGATCCAGTTTTCCTGTCGACTGCGAGTATTTTACAACAAAGGCCAGGTCGTCGACCTTATATTCACGAGGCGGACGTCTGGACCTATTGACGGTTTGATCCTGCTGATCTTGGTTCTTCTTCAGAAGCTCGCTGGCGCGGTTCCTGCTAACCTCCCGCAGAGCTTCTCTGTTGGTCTCCGGCGTGTTCACCGCCAGGTCTCGAACCAGGGAACGTATGATGGGTGTAGTAGCGTCGGTGCCGATCATTAGCTTAATGGCTGAAGCCTGAGTAGTTTTCTGCTTAGTGATGTTCAGCACTAACTGCAGCTTCCAGAGAGTGCTGGACCATGATGCGTTTTTGTGCCCTACTTCGATGCGGAGCATATTGAGTACCGTTCTTATGTAGCGCTCCACTTGACCGTTTGAACCGTGCATCTCGGGCGTGATGTAATGTAATTCGGAGCCAAGTTCAGTTATCCATTGAACAAAATCAACGGATTCAAACATCCTACCTCTATCAGTGACTAGCATCTTAGGGACGCCAAACAAGGAAATAGCAGAGGTCATTACGCGTTTTAATTCGCTGGTGTCTTGGCGATAGATTGAATAAAGGAGGCAGAATTTTGTAAAAGCGTCCACTACTACTAATACGAATTTATAACCTTCCGATTCGGGTAATGGTCCCAAGGCGTCAACATGTACGGTGCTGAATGGGGTATCAGGTTTGGGCCATGACGATATGTTCTGTAACGGGGCTCGAGGGACACGCTTTTTAGAGACACACACTAGACAGTGAGAAATATATTTGGAAACAAATTGGCGTAGCCCAGGAAACCAGAAGTGTTTTAATATGAGGTCCACGGTTTTATCGCGATCGATGTGCTCGTGTTCGTCGTGGAATATCCTAAGCAGGCTTAAGCGATGACCCTTTGGTATAAAACAAAGTAATCGCGATTCCTCACCAACAGGAGTGTACTTATAGTACAGGAGATCACCTCTGACGGTATATCGGGAAGAGTCAAGTTGTCCCTCTGAGACTTTTTGAATTAAGTCCCTCGTCTCGTTATCCGCGGCTTGTGCTATCTGGGCCCAATTACGGGGTCTCGTAATTTGGTTGACAGGGACGATAGGATTTCGACTGAGGTAGTCAGCATGAGGTAGCATTACACCCTTTCTATATTCGATGGAAAAGTTAAAATCCTGTAAATAGATCCACCAACGGGCAACGCGAGGGAGCAAATCCTTCTTACGTTCGGTCGATTTGAGAGCATTGCAGTCAGTAACGACCTTGAAGTTCAGACCTATCAAATAGTGGCGAAAGTGTTGCAAGGCCTTTACGACTGCTAATGTCTCCAACTCGTAACTGTGGTATTTACTCTCAGCGCCCTGTGTGACCTTACTAAAATATGCTACAACATGCCTCGCACCATCAGCGTGAATTTGCAGGAGTACTGCTCCGTATCCGACAGAGCTTGCATCAGTGTGAACCTCGGTAGGGAGTTCGGGTTTAAAAATTGCGAGGACGGGCTCATTCGTTAGGCATTGTATCAGGTCCTGGCGGACCCGTTCCTGCTCCGGACCCCATCGAAATTCAACCCCTTTCCTGGTTAGATGGGCGATGCATGCTGTCTTGGTAGCGTACCCCTTAATATATTTCCGGAAATATCCGGCTAGGCCTAATAGTTGTCTGACCTGTCTGACATTACCGGGCACGGGTGAGTTTTTCAGAGCCTCAATTTTACGCGGGCTTGGCCGTACCTGACCAAAGCTGATCACCCTACCTAAATATTCTACTTCGGACGTCAAAAACGAGCATTTTTTTAAATTAATCGAGAAACCCGCTTTCGTTAGTGTCTCTAACACTCTCCTAAGCAAGAGAATGCCTTCTTCAATTGAATTACTGAGTAGGAGCACGTCATCTATGTATACTAGTACATTCCCCGCTTCAATAAACTCGCGAAGGGTTTGGTTTATGATGCGCTGGTACACGATCGGGGAATTCGTTAGACCATATGGCATTTTGAGGTATTCATAGTGGCCCTCCGGCGTAACGAATCCCGTCACGTGCACCGAGTCCTCACTTATTCGTATTTGATGGAACCCGGTTGCCATATCCAGGCTACTAAAATAAGTGTAATGTCCTAGCCTGTCAATATGGTCGTCTATAAGGGGAAGGGGTACCTCTCTTTTTCGGTGATGCGGTTGAGGGCTCGGTAGTCGACACATATTCGGTCGGTCCCGTCTTTCTTTTTTACTAGGATTATGGGACTGGCATATTCCGACCGTGATTCTCTGATGATTCGTTTTTCCAACAAATCCTTTACTATCTCGCGTACTTTAAGTTTTTCGTCGAAAGAAAGTTTATACGGGCGGTATACTATTGGAGTAGTACTGGTGAGTCTAATAACCATCTCGCCAGTGGTGACTGTACTTGTAGCAGTACCGGAAATAAAATGTTCCGAAAAGGCTTGAATAACGGTCATCAGAAAATCACGTGGAGTGCCTTTTAACGGAGTGTTGACTAGTGTTGAGTCAACAACTTGGGTTACATTGGCGCAAGTATGAGTATCAGTACGTGTTATATACTGCTTGTCCTTTGTGCGTATGTACACAACGCCGTCGCGGTTAAGGACATCAGTCCCGATTATAATCGAAGTGTTCATGCATGACTGGGGGACTACGACTAAATCAGCTTCTAATGAAATATCACTTAATTCAATGGTTACTGTTATGAAAGAGGTGGCGATAATTTCTCGTTCACTTATGCCCTTTAGAATGCAGTGAATGGGCTTTAGATCGCAGGAGAGGTATTTTAAAACGTCGGAGGAAATCAACGATACGTTCTGGGCCCCGCTATCAATAAGTACATCCATAGGGATACCTTGAACTACCGCCGTAACTACATCTCTTTTGTCACTAACCTGATCTGTACACAAGTTAACGTTTCGTTGATTCCTGTATTCTGAACGATCCTTTGCAAAGCAAGTTTCCTCGGTGTGGCCCCTCTTTTTACAAAATGAACATTGAATTCCAGCCTTAGCGTTGGAAGTTTGCGTTGCGTGCTTGGCGCTGAAAGTCTGTGTTTCGGGCTTAGCAGAAGAATCCGAAGGATGTTCTATGCGAGGCTTCTTGTTGCATTTACGACCTGAGTGACCACGTTTACCGCAAACGTAGCACTTTATGTCGTTAGCGGGGAAATTTTGAAGGATACGTTTTTTTGACAAGCTATCGCGAGAGTCAACTTTAGCGCGGTTTGCTTTTGTGTATATGGAAAGAAACGAAACCAAGTCTTCCACCGTCAAATTAGCATTTGCTGCCGCTGCCCTAACTTGGGGTTGTCTATGCCACGTATAACTATAAGGGTGCGCAATTCATCGGTTAAGCCTTTGACTATACGCAAACGCAACAAGGTACGCCGGGCATATTCAGCATACGTCGGGTACTTATCCGACGTCATATTCATCGTATCAAAAAGAATGTTAGCGTAGTCCAACTTCCGAGGGCAAAGGGGTTTGAACTCTAATTTAAAATTTGACCAAGTGCGGTCATTAGTGACCCATTCATTTAGCCACACTTTGGCATCACCTTTGAGACAAGAAGCTACTCTCGACAGGCATTCGTAATCGCTCCAACCATTCGCCGATACCGCCCTATCCACTTCCTCACACCATACGTCGATGTCATGTATGCTTGGGTCAAAGTTAGAAACGTAGTAGTTTCGGGACTTGGCGGGTTGTAACGATTTTATAGCGTCCGCGAGCATAGTTATGGCTGATGGGGCATCTGAACCGCGAACAGTTGGATCGGGAGTACGAATGGTTGTTGAAAAATCCTCGGAGTTGTCCACGCGAGTTTGTTGCGGAACAGCGGTCAAGTCTGTCGGACTACTAAGACGCGGAGTGACCTCATGCACAGGGTTCATGGTAGTTGAACTTTGATTAGCGTTTTGCAACGGGTTATTGAAAATATTTGCACGTTCTATGGCACTAAGTTTCGTCATGATGTCACTGAGGGTACTTTGTAATGCGTTACCATTGTCACGCGAAGGATGCCTAGAGCGCGGGGGACTATCACGTAAACGCAGGCGTGACGATTTAGATCGGGAACGGTAACGGTCGCGATTATCATGATGGGGGTAGAATGAAACGTCTCTTGAATCGCTACGTTCGCGACGGGGATTACGACGCGGCTTGTGGGCCTCCTTAGGCGGGGTATGCGCAGATTCATCACTCACGGACCCGTTTCGCGAATCGTTCGAACGTCTACGTGACCTACTTCGCGATCGACGATGACGAGACCGCTTGGGCATAGTTAGCACTCACTTAACGCACACAATGAAAACACAGAACAAATAACCACACGTCAATAATAGACAAATAGTAATTAAAAGTGACCGTTATTTTGTTCCTTGATTTATAACGAAAACGTGAGCAGTGTAGTTCTTTATCCCACTTCTGATTTTAGCGATCAGAAGTGGTGTTTATTAAAAAAAACAAATTAGGAGGTAGTTACCTCTAATGTTCGTTTATTCTCAATTGAATTATGATTACAATCAACACTTATCTACTTACTAGTATTAATTTTAATAGGAACAAAACAACGATCACTTAGCACACACAAGAATGTAAAAGTAGCAATCAACAATTAATTAAATAACATGAAAAACATAGGTCTCACAGAACTTGAACGATGTTGCCGCTCCGAGTGATGTTGGAAAAAAGGGGTGAGCGCGGGTTTGCTCACGCTTTTATAGTAAGCCTATGGTGGGGTACTGGTAATCCCTAACAATATATTTATGTCGCACGTAATTACACAGGACATATACTATTGTAATCAGCAGTTTATGTAACTGCAAAGTGTTTGTACATCTATACATATAATAAAATCGTAGAAAAGTGCTGTCTGTACATTGAAAATAAAAATAAAAAAAATAGCAGGGGTTATTGTTATGTCGATGTCGAACCCAAAAATGTAATTAACTTTTTTTTTGTCTGTTTGTCTGTTTGTCTGTTTGTCTGTTTGTCTGTTTGTCTGTTTGTCTGTTTGTCTGTTTGTCTGTTCGTCTGTGCGCGCTAATCTCAGAAACGGCTGATCCGAGTTGGATGCGGTTTTCACGAATATATTGTGGGATGCTTAAATTTACATTTAGTGTTTGTTTCATGTCAATCGGTTCATAAATAAAAAAGTTATGTCAAATTAAAGAATCACGTCGAACATTCTATGCTTATACCATTAATCTCCGCAACTATTTGACGGATTTGGTTGAAATTTGGTACAAATATAGTTTAGAACCTTAGAAAGGACATAGATATATTTTTATTTCAAAAATCAAAAAATAAAAATAAGAAATAAATTATTTATAAATAATTCTATGTCGATCGTTACACGACTTCGGTTCATGTTATTGTTTTAATTCATCGAAAAAAAGTAAATAAATAGTAAAAAGGTATGAAAAAAATAATATCAATATAATAAAACATTTAGTACAAAGAAAATGCTCTAACGGAGTATAAATAATTCTATGTCGATCGTTACACGACTTCGGTTCATGTTATTGTTTTAATTCATCGAAAAAAAGTAAATAAATAGTAAAAAAATATGAAAAAAATAATATCAATATAATTAAACTTTTAGTACAAAGAAAATGCCCGAACGGAGTATAAATAAATAATCCAAGTTGTCTTTATCCTCGATAGATGGCGTTAGGATCGAAATAGATCGCGCTATGGTTTCGTTACATTCATTTGGTTGGGTATCGGCCGAGTGCTTCGGTACTATCGTAGAAAAAGTGTATTATCAGTCGTATGATTATTTGTCTGTAGTGGTCCTGCTGTTTCGTATATTCTAAATTGGTTTCGTTGTATTTGTCAATTAATAAGTTTATTTGTTGGGTTTTCCTGGTTTTTTGGTTAAACTATTTAACGTAGGTTTAGTTTGATATCGATTATTAGTAGTTACTGTAGTTAGTTTTTTTAATAAAATTGTAAGTCTAATTTATAAATTAATTAGATTAGATTTAAGTCGTTTCTTTTAAATTATTTAGTTTAAGCTTGGTTATTATAGCATAGAGGATAGGTTGTAATATAGTTTCTTTTTTAATTGTTATAAATTCGTAATTCGTAGCTTTCTTTAGTTTTAAGTTAGTTTAAGTCCGTTTTTAAACTATTTTTTCAATGCCCTAAGTGAGTATACATCTATTAAATTCAAACGCAGAGCTCATTATGTTGATTTTTGAAGAGTTCCCTGGAATATCTTCCTTCCTTCTGGAGATCGGGAACTATGTGGTTAAAACCAAAAATTTGCCGGAAGTCACTATTCCACGCGAACGAAGTCGCGGGCAAAAGCTAGTACTAAATAAATACGTCAGCAACACCTGGAGATACTGAGTGAAGAACTCTTTAAAGAACATTAAAACGGTGTTCGACGACCAATAGCTGAATTTTAACAAGTCCATTGTACAATATGTATTACTATTCAATTCGTTTCTTGACTGTAGTTTTTGATAGAACTAGAATACATATTCCCGTAGTACATTAAACATACTGAAAAGGATATCTTGTGTAGAACGACCGTAGAGCAGCATCCTCCTCTTCAGACGTACATTCTTGACAGAATGCTCGTGGTTGACAATGATGCATTTTCCCTGGATATCGTAGCTCTCGCGATGTGCCTCCACTTGTTGAAGTCTTCACCCGTAACCCTGGGCACGGGTTCCGCGTTATACCCCGCAGGACTGGGTCCCTGCTGAACTTCGCCATCTACACACTCCGGCCTACTGAAGTGTAAGATGCCCACCCCCGCGACATGGACGCGCCAGACAGGAATTGCCCAAGTGAAGAGTAGAGAAGGTGACTCTACTCCCCCCAAGGCTGAGTTAATGGGCGTGTATGATCCCACACCCAAAGGCTTAACACTACCACTACTACAAATATAAATATAACAACATTCAGTTGTTGCATCTTGTATTTACAAGATGCAACAACTGAATGTTGAAATGTATTCCAGAATTAGTATTTACTAATTCTGGAATACATTTATGTACTTGCCATTACAGGGCATTTTGTCTGTATGAAATATATTTTATTTAAAAGATACATCAACATTACACAGTTCTCTTCTCACTCGAACATATTTTACACAGTAAAAAGTAAGTTTGTGTTAAAACTACTAGAGTACATTAGTACTTTACATTTTGCGAAAAGATTGACACAAACACTTTATTAAAAAATCATGACAAAGATTTTTATGAAGCAAACTTACTTTCCAATACATTTTGACGCATGTCACACAGAGACAAGACTAATTTCCATTATGTACGTTTAACAAGAAACAAATGACATGTCAATGACGTCAGACCCGAAATGACAAGGGCAGAAACATTTATGTTATTGTTGTCTCTTTTTAATAGATATGTAGAATTACCTTTAGCCTCTAGCGATGATTTACATAACAATACAATGAAGTTTCTTGATAGTTGTGTTCGATACAACTCTTTTACAATATTTCAATCATGAAATGAGGGAAAATACAAGTAACCCTACAATGTAGATTATTTAAAGAGTTTCTTAATGGTTGTCTTCAACACAATTCTTATGTTGTAAACATAAGTGGGAAATATTAAAGAGTAGTTGTTTGTAAGACTACAAACTACTTGGAAATACTGAGTAATTAAATATTGTTACGTTTTTAACATTAATAATAATTCACATGTTTATAAAATATGATGTTGATATCACAATCGTGTGATAAATCCTTACAAGCTGACTATACTTGTATCTTAGTCGAAGACATCGACAAAATTAAAATCGACGTCAGCTAGAACTAGCGGTAGACAGTTAATTGTCAAATTACTTTAAATTACTGAGACAGTATGTTAACACAGATTGACAGAGGGAGATATAAATATTTTAAACGAGATCAACGTTTGTTACATCTTTAGTAGATATTTTAATATCGAGATTTACATATCACCTTCATCAAAACATTAAGGACAATTGTGTTTCTTGATGGTTGTATTCGATACAACTTTAGACAATATTCGTATTATATGAACACGAAAGTAACATTTTGTTTTGTAATTGGTCGGGATTAATCCCGATTAAAGTCAAATATATTGTTTTACTAATGAAGAAGTAAACTTGTCTGCTAGCTTCAAGAACTAATGAGTTTCTTGACGGTTGTCTTCGATACAACGTTGACAGAACATATAGTACCTAGCTGTGTATGTGGCTACACACCACTGTGGAATACTGACTGGGTAAGTCTCATGTCTACACAAGTAAGACTATTATTTTGGGAGCCTTATAGGTTAGAATATATAACAATTATATAAATTATACGAAAATATGTTGTTTCGACGAAAGTTGGAATAATAACATTAATTTCAAAGTACAATTTTATTTAGTTTCTTGATGGTTGTTTTTCTTACGCACTTCATAAACATTTTGAAACCGTAGTTGTATGAGGCGACAAGCTACATACCAGGTATAGTGGCTAGGTAAGGCGCTCGTGAGACGTGGAACACTCGAAGCATAACTGGACATAAAGTACTGTGTCTTTAGGACAACATTTACTTTAACAGACAAATTTGAAACACAAAGCGCATACTGAGATCTTGGAAATCATCAGAGTTATATGGGAATTGTTTAGTACATTGACTATCTAATGAGTTTCTTGACGGTTGTCCTTCGATAGAACTTTATACAATACTGTTCCTTGGATTTGTAGAAAGAGTACAGAAATATTTGTAACTATGTAGATGTACATGAAGCTACAGCTACAAGACGCGCAGTCATACTGACTAACTGGAGGCATCCTACATCTCGCGCCGGTTGTACTCGATACTACTTTTATATATTATCGTGTTATATAAACACTTGGAAATATTCTCAAGTAGTCACTTGTGAGACTATACTCTACTTGGAAACACTGACAAGACTATTAAGTCTCAGATAATATAAGTAAATGAATATAATGATATTGCACATACGTAGGACCTCTATATCCATACTGTTGATACATCAAGTTCCACGTACAAAACCACGTCAATGGCGGTCTATGTGGAGAAATTGTTTCATAAATCTTGTGAAGACGTTCAGAGACACGTCGGTAAATACCATTTACATTGTCATAGTTAAACATATTCTTTTTAATTCTCTGTTGAAATTACTTGATTGTAGCACATCATATTTTCACAACCGCAGTCATTCTTGCGGACAAAGAAGTGAATCATATAGAACGTATATTTGTGTCATTTCCAAGTCAATGGAGTTTCTTGACGGTTGTCTTCGATGTAACATATATTTTATTTAATATACATATTTCATATCACATGAAATGCTGAAAAGGATATGTTGTGTAGAATGACCGTAGAGCAGCATCCTCCTCCTCAGTCGTACATTCTTGACAGAATGCTCGTGGTTGACAATGATGCATTTTCCCTGGATATCGTAGCTCTCGCGATGTGCCTCCACTTGTTGCGGTCTTCGCCCGTAACCCTGGGCACGGGTTCTGCGTTATACCCCGCAGGACTGGGTCCCTGCTGAACTTCGCCATCTACACACTCCGGCCTACTGAAGTGTAAGATGCCCACCCCCGCGACATAGACGCGCCAGACAGGAATTGCCCAAGTGAAGAGTAGAGAAGGTGAATCTACTCCCCCCAGGGCCGAGTTAATGGGCGTGTATGATCCCACACCCAAAGGCTTAACACTACCACTACTACAAATATAAATAAAACAACATTCAGTTGTTGTATCTTGTAAATACTAATTCTAGAATACATTTATGTACTCGCCATTACAGGGTATTTTTTTCGTACGAAATATATTTTATTTAAAAGATACATCAACATTACACAGTTCTCTCCTCACTCGGACATATTTTACATAGTACAAAGTAAGTTTGTCTTAAAACTACTAGAGTACATTAGTACTTTAAATTTTGTGAAAACATCGACACAAACACTTTATTAAAAAATCATGACAAATAATTTTATGAAGAAAACTTACTTTCCCATTCATTTTGACGCATGTCACACAGAGACAAGACTAATTTCCATTATATACATATAACAAAAAACAAATGACATGTCAGTGACGTCATGCACAAAATGACAAGGACAGAAACATCGCATTCTCTTTCTAAATCCATTTCTTCATTTTTATACAAATAAAAAGCAATTGACATGTCAATAACGTCAGACCCGAAATGACAAGGACAGAAACATTCATTTTATTCTTGTCTCTTTTTAATGGAGTTAGAGACACTACCTTTTCTCTTATCATGATGAGTTACATAACAATACAATGAAGTTTCTTGATAGTTGTCTTCGATACAACTCTTTTACAATATTACAATCATGAAATGAGGGAAAACACAAGTAACCCTACAATGTAGATTATTTATAGAGTTTCTTAATGGTTGTATTCGATACAACCATTAAGAAACTCTAAGTAAGTGGTAAGTGGGAAATATTAAAGAGTAGTCCAGTAGTAACATTTCGTACAATGCAAATTACTAGACAATACATTTAATATTGAGAATTGAGAACCACTTTAGTGACGTCATAAGTGGGGAAATAGTTATGTTAGCTCCTGTATGGAGGAGTGTTTGTAAAACATTAATGTTGGAATTCAAACATTTAAATTCAATACGATTGTAATTTTAGGAAGATAAGGGCTTGTCACCGTCTCCCGAGTCATATGTTTGTGTATAAAACAAGGATGTATGTAAAGTTTCTTGACGGTTGTCTTCGACACAAGCTAACATGCAACACTCATAGAACATTAGATATAGTTGCAGTCAGTAATATTGTTGTACCAAATATCGACGCGCACAGCGTCACATGGAGCGCCTGAATGTAGTGCCGCCTTCTAAAATATAAAGCATTATTTAAAAAAAAAACATCAACTTTACAGTTCATACTGCAATCTTTATTAATATTGAATGGAATTCTTGTCGGGATTAATCCCGATCACAGTCAAATATATTGCTTTACTAATGAAGAAGTAAACTTGTCTGCTAGCTTCACGAACTAATGAGTTTCTTGACGGTTGTCTTCGATACAAGGTTGATCGAACATAATTATTTGATCGTCTACCTATATCTTCCAAACGTATTAAATTTACGTCTACATACGAGTTTCTTACCTTCTTTTGAAGGAATTCTTATAAAAAAGTTATTGTATAGGAAACATTTTATAAGTAGCCATTTATCAGATTACAAGCTACTTGGAAATACTCATTCTGCAAAACAGGAGAGGGGCAAACCCTTAAGACATGGTGTGACTGGAATAATCAATAAGAGACATAGATTATGAAATAAAACGAGATCATTCCATTCCAAGACAAGTTAGTTTCTTGATGTTTGTTCTTCGATAGAACTCTTATACAATACTTTAACGTATAGGTAATAAACTACGTTTTACGTATTATACAATACTTTAATCATAGAATACATTACGTGAGATACATCAGTCAGTAGCTGCACAATGTACATACATACGTAGGAAAATATTTACATATTCCACGTAGAAACACCACTTCAACACGACACATACAAACAAGAATGTAGTTCAAGAGACAAGAGAGATATATGTATGTACTAAGTATATACTAGCAGGGATACAACACACCCCAAATACTATCCTTTATGACGTCACAGTCCACCCAGTACGTTTCTTGACGGTTGTCTTCGATACAACGTTGACAGAACATATAGTACCTAGCTGTGTATGTGGCTACACACCACTGTGGAATACTGACTGGGTAGATGTCATAGCGTTTGTTGCCATTAAACTACAGAACGAAATGATCAAATTCAATGATATATTTAGAGCGCCAAATATCGACGCACACAATTAGAACATTGGTGGTTATTCATTTTTAGTTATAAATGTACAAAATATAGTGTTATGAAAGTATGATAATGTTGACATTTTAAAAGCAACTAATTAAAGAATAGTTGCTGAACATTAAACTACAAACGAGTTAGTAATTACAACGATAATAAATAGACAAGTATAGTTAAGGCTGTCGTCGAAGAAAACGGAAACATGTGAGACAATATGTAGGTACTCCAGTTGACGAGAACTAGTTTCTTGATGGTTGTCTTCGATACAACGCTTGTTTAATATATCAATTACGAAACAAGGGGAGAATATTACTTGAAAATACTGATTGAGTCAACCTCATCGGGCACCATTTATGTGATATGGGCCTCATTGAACAAATTCATTGGAGTTCTAACGTTTGGGGAAACAGTTGATAGTTCACAATATATTAATATTGGCATTTATTCATCGAATATGAATATAAATGTGACGAACTGGATAAAATCCTAAAAAGCTGGATAATTACTTAGATAAGACAATATAATTCACGCGACAAACATCGACGCACACAACTAGAACAAACTAGTCTGTCGCTACACTACTCAACGTTTCTTACTGGTTGTCTTCGCTACAACTTTAATAAATACAATATATTTATGTCGCACGTAATAACGACAAAGACAAAGCGGGGAATGCTTCATAACTATAATCCTGTTTGGATTAATGTTGCTGCACGTATATAATGGCAATACAATACGTTTCTTGACGGTTGTCTTTGACACAGACCTTTTTCATATTACACACATGAAATATTGAGAGTTGGAACATAGATATTCTGTGTATAACGACCACTTTAGTATCGTTCTAAGTGGGGAAATTGTCGTTGTACCTATATCGCATCAAGACGTTCCTAGAAATGATGACCGATGTATCTCGTATGTCAAACGTTCAATCAGGACGGGCTTTGGAACCCAAGATATGAATATGGAAGAAAAAATACAGACAATATAATTCATACGACATATATCGACGCACACACAAGTCCGTATATAGTGAACATTTGCCATAGTAGCAGTCAGTAATATTGTCTCTGAGACATGGAACAATGCACTGGTTCTAATGGAGAGGAATCACGGAGTGGTACATTTTGTACATTTCAAAGATTATATTAAGTTTCTTGACGGTTGTCTTCGATACAACTTTGACAAATATTTTGTATTAAATAATATATTCAAAGTGAGACATAGAACATTTCAAACACCTTCTCATGTTATAAACTCAATATTTTGGAAATTGTGTCAGCACAATTATGTACTAAACATATATTCCAAAGCTCATGGCCTTGGAACACCAGATCTTGTAATTTTAATTTTACTTCGTATGTGATATTTAACGAGTTTCTTGACGGTTGTTCTTTGATGTAACATGTATTGTATCTTAATACATACTTCATATCACATGAAATACTGAAAAGGATATCTTGTGTAGAACGACCGTAGAGCAGCATCCTCCTCCTCAGTCGTACATTCTTGACAGAATGCTCGTGGTTGACAATGATGCATTTTAACTGGATATCGTAGCTCTCGCGATGTGCCTCCATTTGTAGCGGTCTTCACCCGTAACCCTGGGCACGGGTTCCGCGTTATACCCCGCAGGACTGGGTCCCTGCTGAACTTCGCCATCTACACACTCCGGCCTACTGAAGTGTAAGATGCCCACCCCCGCGACATGGACGCGCCAGACAGGAATTGCCCAAGTGAAGAGTAGAGAAGGTCACTCTACTCCCCCCAGGGCCGAGTTAATGGGCGTGTATGATCCCACACCCAAAGGCTTAACACTACCACTACTACATATATAAATAAAACAACATTCAGTTGTTGTATCTTGTAAATACTAATTCTAGAATACATTTATGTACTCGCCATTACAGGGCATGTTGTCTGTATGAAATATATTTTATTTAAAAGATGCATCAACATTACACAGCTCTCTCCTCACTCGGACATATTTTCCACAGTACAAAGTAAGTATGTGTTAAAACTACTAGAGTACATTAGTATTTTACATTTTGCGAAAATATCGACATAAACACTTTATTAAAAAATCATGACAAATATTTTTATGAAGAAAACTTACTTTCCCATACATTTTGACGCATGTCACACAGAGACAAGACTAATTTCCATTATGTAAAATTAACGAAAAATAATTGACATTTCAAAGACTTCAGACCCGAAATGACAAGGACAGAATCATTTAAACCATAGTTGTCTCTTTCTAAATTCCTCTTTTGTTCGTCGATACAATTATTTTACAATGTAGATTATTTAAAGAGTTTCTTAATAGTTGTCTTCAACACATTTCTTATGTTTTAAACATAAGTGGGAAATATTAAAGATTGGTTGTTTGTGAGACTACAAACTACTTGGAAATACTGAGTTATATAATATGGAATTACCACATAGAACGACAAATTGTTTTTAAATATCGCGTCGTTTACAAAGACGAAATATACAGTCAAGTACCTAATAATTTGTCAACACACGAGACAGTGGACATCGATTCGGACGCATCCGAAGAGTTTGAGTTATTTTTAATATAATTTCAAGCGTCAAATAACAATTAGAGAACTAGCAATATAATGCAATGAGCGCTACAACGTGGCATCACAATGAAGGCGATTCTAACTTGACGCCCGTCTTTAATACAACTTTACAATATTTGCAATACTCTGTAGATATTTTACATAATTTAAATAGGAACTATGGCAATAAATTTGCAGACCATAATAACTATTATTCAAATTCATTCTGCAAAGTGTTTCTTGACGGTTGTCTTCGATACAACTTTAATTCACGTATTAGTTAAATACGTGAAACATTATTTAGCAAATTCATATATTTTAAGTCAATAATGTGAGTGTGTTAACTCATTAAAACATTGAGCACAGATTAGAAAGACAGTGCAGTGAATGCACCGTAATGTTCTAAGAGTCATTTTGAGTATATTTTGATTAGTGGAGTTTCTTGCTGGCTGTATTCGATACAACATTAGAAAATGTTCGTATTACATGAATACGAAGGAAACATTTGTTATTAGTCCTTTATTAGACTACCAACTATTCGGATATAGGAATCCGAAAGTGCAATTTGTGTCATTGAAGACACATATAGTTGATTTTGGTCCAACGATACGAGTTTCTTAACGGTTGTGTTCGATTTTTTTCACGCCATACACTATTTAAAGAGTTTCTTGACGGTTGTGTTCGATACAACTCGAATTGTAGCTGAATGAGCTTTGGGACACAAGACATGAACATGGACGAGAGTACATGGAGGAAGGTAATATAACTCACGCGACAAATATCGACGCACACAGTTAGAACAAGCGCGAAGCTTGTTTAATAATGATATAGTTATATAATATAATATAGAGATATAATACGTATGCAGTATATATAAGCAAATAATGATTTACATAACAATTAACAATGAAGTTTCTTGACGGTTGTCCTTCGATACAACTTGAACAATATTTTATATAACAAGTCTCATGGCAACGAATTTGGGATTGTCTTTTAAGACAATTTGAGAAATTAGAATCTTTAAGATAATATATTCTTTCGTCCAATATCCACGCGCTACAAATGACGATTATTTCGAACAGATAGTAAATACTGCAGGTATTTTGATATATTTATTTTTGTACTAGAATTTTACAACTTCATAGACCACGCAACTAGTTTCTTGATAGTTGTTCTCTATACAACGCTTTTACAATAATACAATCTTGTAAGAAGTAGAAAATATTAGTAAGTAGCAGTCTATGAGGTGACAAACTACATACTTGGAAATACTGATTGTACATCAGTTGTTTAATAATTAGCAATCAACAATTAATGGAGTTACCAAAATCACAATCACCAATCGACGGGACCGCAAACAAAATTATTTATGTTTAACATTAAAGTCATCGAAGTGTTTCTTGACGGTTGTTCTTTGATACAACTCTCAGACAAAACGTTGAACATGAAATGTGTGAGAAATATATATGTAAGTAGCTGTACATGGAGCTACAAGCTACTTGGAAATACTGAATGAGTAAATAGCATCAGGAGGTGCTCGACCACCTCGAGTATCTTGACTTAGTTTTACATTTCATAGAAGTACAAAGAAGTTTCTTGACGGTTGTCCTTCACAGAACTCTTTTACGACATTTCAGTCATGAAATGTGTAGGAAATATTTATTTGTAGCGGACCGCGAGACATGGAATACATATAGTACAGAAATATGTTCCGTATTACATTAAATGTTTACAAATTACACAATACATGGTTATACTGGACACCTGGAAGTAGTACTTTAATGGCGTCCTACCCAAGTGAAGAAAGAATACGAAGATATTTTAATAATTGAGAATCCTTCTGGAGTAACTAGTTCCTTGGCAGTCGTCCATCGCAGCGAGGCGCGGTTTATACATTCCTACATAATAATTTAATGTTTAACACGTAATTAAACATTATCCACATAGAACGACAACTGTCGCCTTAAGTGAGGCAATCGTAGTTTATATAATTTTAAATGTTGACAATTGAAACATGGACTGTCTACGTAGAATACGAGAAACTGAATGTTTAACTGTTTTACTTTAGTACTACCCGGAGGAAATAAGTGACGATAGATGAAGACAATATAATTCACGCGACAAATATCGACGCACACAATTAGAACAAGTACGGTTGATGGTTTATCTATATTTAGCACTTTAACTTTCGCCACTGGCGTCCTAAGTGGGGAACGTTTGTTTGTCTATAGCCCCCAATAACATGTAGAGACGTCGAGAGATAATCATAACTTCCAGAAAACACTTTCTCCACAGTCTATACAAAGAGTTTCTTGACGGTTGTCTTCGATACAACACTCATGTTGTAATCACGCAACATGTAGGAAAGAGTAGTAAGTAGCTGGAGCCACCGACTACTTGGAAATACTGACTAGGTGGGTCTCATCCAAACTCCTTTATTATTACATCGTTACGAGTAGATGACATTGTTTGAACACGCCTCCTGTGTCCATAACTACGTACTCATGCACCAAGTACCGACACGTACTGCTAGTAGACACATTGAACACCACGGCCAATCAAAGAAAATGATTATTTAACTTCCATACACTATCTGACGAGTTACTTGACGGTTGTCTTCGATACAAGTTTGACAGATATTTTGTAGAATAAGTCTCATTGCGCCTGAATGTGGCATTGAAAGTGAGACGTGGAACATTTAATGATTACAAGGAACTCTAATATTATCATGTTAAAATATATCGACGCACACACAAGTCCATATATAGTGAACATTTGCCATAGTAGTAGTCAGTCTGCCTCGTTGGTCGAGTGGTCGCAAGTGCGACTGCCGAACAAGGGGTCTCGGGTTCGATTCCCGGGTCGGGCAAAGTATTACTGAGCTTTTTTCGGATTTTCGAAAAATTTCTCAGTGGTAGCACGGAGTCTGGAATTGTGTCCAGGATATGGCAATAGGCTCACCCCCTATTACATGGGACTTTAACACAAAATAGTGAAAAGTGGGTGTACATTGTATAGCGGCATTACGTGCCGTAATGTGCACCTCTGCCTACCCCTTCGGGGATAAAAGGCGTGACGTTGTGTGTGTGTGTAGTAGTCAGTAATATTGTCTCTGAGACATGGAACAATGCACAGGTTCTGATGGAGAGTAAATGAAATCAAATGTGGTAGTACATTTTGAACATTTCAAAGATTATTATTAAGTTTCTTGACGGTTGTCTTCGATACAACGTTGACAGAACATATAGTACCTAGCTGTGTATGTGGCTACACACCACTGTGGAATACTGACTAGGTAAGTCTCATGTCTACACAAGTAAGAGTATTATTGCCATTGAAAGGCAGAATATAAAACAATTATTGTAATAATTGTAACATGGATACTCCACGTAGAACGACCACTATAATGACGTCATAAGTGGGGAAACAGTTTTTTTTTATAAACTGTTTACATACTGACTGTAAGACGCTCACACAACGACATAAAGTAACATAACCACACCCGGAGTTACTACATATAACTCCTTAATGTATCGATTCTACGTTTAAGTACTAATTATCAATCGTCCATATTGGAAATACTGTCAGTCTGGCAAGTATTCATTTAGCAGAACGGCTCCCAAATCTCAAAAAAACTATTAATGTAAATATGACGTAACCACTTATTCAGCATGTATAAACATCGACACACACAGCTAGAACTAGCAGACTCCCCGTGTACTAAACTGACTTGTTGCACAGTGGTACAACAGCAACAAGTAATGAAACTGTACTCTATACACTCGAGGCAGAAGCAATCGCCATCAGCTATATCGGAGCTGTCAGTAAACGGGAACACTACATTGTAAGAACTGCTGAACATTAAGTAAATACCAATAAATTCTTGATAACAAATTTCATATTTGGGTTCCAGTTGACGAGAACTAGTTTCTTGACGGTTGTTTTCGATACAACTTGTAAAGTTTCGTATTATTTAAATACGAAGGGAACATTTGAGACTGCAAACTAATTGCAGGTACTGACTAGGTCATGTCAGTCTGAAACATCCGTGGAACTCGTATATTTCATTATCAGTTTAAATATTGCTAGAAATGACTACGTACGAGTAGAACGACACTAGCTGATTTATAGAGAATTACAAGAAGGTATGCGCAAAACATTATCTTACCTGGACATACATTGAATATGTTGATTACATTGTAAACATCCACACACACAGCTAGAACAAGCACACACCCCGTGCACTGAACTTGCTGGTAGAACATTGTACTAGACGTTGTACTGACACCAACACCAGTATCTACCTTACTACCGCACAGGACACGGGACTGACTCAACATTCAGTAAATAGCAACGCACACAACTAGAGAACTAGCAATATAATGCAATGAGCGCTACAACGTGGCATCACAATGAAGACGATTCTAACTTGACGCCCGTCTTTAATACAACTTTACAATATTTGCAATACTCTGTAGACATATTACATAATTTAAATAGGAACTATAGCAATAAATTTGCAATCTACATTAAATAGTATTCACACTCATTCTGCAAAGTGTTTCTTGACGGTTGTCTTCGATACAACTTTAATTCACGTATTAGTTAAATACGTGAACCATTATATAGCAAATTCATTGGATTTACTTTACAATATTTGCAATACTCCGTAGACATTTCTATCAGAACAGGCTGATGAAAGACCAAGATTATATACCTACTACCTTCATCAAAACATTAAGGACAATTGTGTTTCTTGATGGTTGTATGCGACACAACTTTAGATAATATTCGTATTATATGAACACGAAAGTAACATATTATTTTGTAAGTGGCAGTTAACTACCAACTGTTTAGAAATACTGACACATTATGTAATTGTTATAGATTTCATTTTATTTTATATCATTTATTCTTAACTATCTGGTGCCTGAATGTAGTGCTTCCTTCTAAGACATGAAACATTATTTAGAAAATTCATTGGTTTTACAATTCATACTAATGATATGTATTAATACATTCATTTCATTGCGACAAGATTAAGTCAACAACAAATAACTTTGTATACTTACATATTGATTCGTAAAGTTTCTTTATGGTTGTATTCGATAGTCGGTAAACATTTGGAAAATGTTCATATTGTATAAATACGAAGGAAATATTTATTTTGCTAGCAGCCGTTTATTGGACTACCAACTATTTGGAAATATAAACATCGATACGTCACATTAATGTGAAGGGATCAGTTAAACCTGTTAATGTGAATGCTCCACAACACAAACGATGTAACTCTATACACAAACACTTCGTATCAGTTCACTGCTCGATTAGTTTCTTGGCGGTTGTCTTTATATACAACTTTACATTTATTTTACAAAACTGTCACAAACCAGTTTCAAAAACATTACGATTAGCTTTATAAAGATTGGAGTATCTACACTTCCAATAACATCGATTATTTAAGTAACTTCATGAACGATCTAATGTGTTTCTTGACGGTTGTCCTTCGATAGAATCATTAATCATTTCAGTAACACGTATTTCATCGAGGAGTTTCTTGACGGTTGTCTTCTATCTAAGTTCTAAGTGTAGAACTTGTTGATTGATATCACGTCCAAGTTGATACAGAAAACCCGAACTATTGTATTTACCAT
Organism: Spodoptera frugiperda; assembly: GCF_023101765.2. Classification (NCBI taxonomy): domain Eukaryota; kingdom Metazoa; phylum Arthropoda; class Insecta; order Lepidoptera; family Noctuidae; genus Spodoptera; species Spodoptera frugiperda. Next base: position 4,809,694 of record NC_064230.1, read on the forward strand.
AATACTTTATTAATTTGTAAATTCAATATACTTGAAGATACCGACTAGGTCAGTCGTCTTGTGGGACTTACAATATCTCACCTACACGAGACACTACTGACAGTTTTTGGTTAAAGCACACACGTGTCGGTTCCAAATACTTGGGACATCCCATTACATAGCATATAGATCCTTTTGATATAACTGCACTTTAATATAAGTAGACTGTACGGTTTGCGCGGTGGCTGGGCAACTGGCTGCCGTGCAATGTGTAGCGGGTTCGATTCCCGCACGGAGCAATTTTTAGTGAGATCCACCAATTATTCTTCCGGGTCTGGGTGTCATGTGAAGTTGTATGTTTAAAAAGGCACCTACGATACTTAAAAAAATTCTAATCTGAGGTAAAATCGTTTTTTAGCAAAGTTCTAAATATCGACCCACACAATTAGAACAAACACTGATGTAATGTTACTTGACGGTTGTCTTTAACACAACTTGGAACAATTACGTATTATGTAAATACGTAGGAAACATTAGTTAGACTACAACCCACGCAGATATACTGACTAGGTGTCACCAGGTACAGTCCAACGCGAGACGGAGCACCCTCGGTGGGACTTTGATACAATGGAACAACTCCAGGAAGCATGAACAACCTAAGTTTGATGAAATGTGTATTATGCATGTTCACAATTCTATATGACATTAAGTATTGAGAAATATTCGTGAGAGACACTGTGTTTAAAACGTGTTGAAAGAGGCAAAGAAGACTGGGTAAAGCGGACCCGTGGCCTTACGCGGAGTCATGCCCGTTTCTCGCCTCAGACGTTGTGGACAACTTTTATTCAGGTGTATCAGAGCATTGCAAGAGTTGATCATGAATTAATGAGTTTCTTGACGGTTGTCTTCGATACAAGGTTGATCGAACATAATGGAGAAGTGACAGTTATTTCAAACACCTTCTCATGTTATAAACTCAATATTTTGGAAATTGCAAAAGTAAGATTATACATTATTCAATGAGTTTCTTGGCGGTTGTTCTTCAATGTAACATATATTTAATCTTAATACATATTTCACATCACATGAAATACTGAAAAGGATATCATGTGTAGAACGACCGTAGAGCAGCATCCTCCTCCTCAGTCGTACATTCTTGACAGAATGCTCGTGGTTGACAATGATGCATTTTCCCTGGATATCGTAGCTCTCGCGATGTGCCTCCACTTGTTGAAGTCTTCACCCGTAACCCTGGGCACGAGTTCCGCGTTATACCCCGCAGGACTGGGTCCCTGCTGAACTTCGCCATCTACACACTCCGGCCTACTGAAGTGTAAGATGCCCACCCCCGCGACATGGACGCGCCAGACAGGAATTGCCCAAGTGAAGAGTGGAGAAGGTGACTCTACTCCCCCCAGGGCCGAGTTAATGGGCGTGTATGATCCCACACCCAAAGGCTAAACGCTACCACTACTACAAATATACATAAAACAACATTCAGTTGTTGTATCTTGTAAATACTAATTCTAGAATACATTTATGTACTCGCCATTACAGGGCATTTTGTCTGTATGACGTAAATTATATTTAAAAGATACATCAACATTACACAGTTCTCTGTTCATCATGTTCGTCTATATAATTATTTTACAATGTAGATTATTTAAAGAGTTTCTTAATGGTTGTCTTTAACACAATTCTTAGGTTTTAAACATAAGGGGGATATAATTATTAAAGAGTAGCTGTTTGTGAGACTACAAACTACTTGGAAATACTGAGTTATATAATATGGAATTGCCACATAGAAAGACAAACAGTTCCACAGTGGGGAAATATGTTAACTTGGCCGACACAATCGTATAAACAATGAATCAAATACAATTGAGTTTCTTGACGGCTGTCTTCGATACAACTCTAATACAATACTTTGTCCATGAAATATCTTACAGGAAATATTAGTAAGTAGCAGATTGTTGTATTATAATAAACATTCAACATTATAATGTGAACTACCCACTTACAGCGACCACACGTAATAAGTGGGGAAAGATCACTTCAATGAAAGTACCACTAAGTGGGGAAATAGTTGATTCATATATGCGATGGTCGCAGAGAGAAATATTAGTTTTCCACAAGACCAGTACTAAAAGAAAAGATAGTTATAATTATTACATTTCGAAAAGACAAGAAAGTTTCTTTACGGTTGTACTTCGGTAAATAAGAATTAATACATTAATATTACCATTATAAACATTACAACGTTTACCAGACAATGTACACTCAAATATCGACGCACACAATTAGAACAAGCGTGAAGCTCATTCGATGGCTATAAGACACAAGACACAGACAGAGGACGAATTAAGACAAATTCGACAATTATCCCATATTATTGTATATTATAGAAACATGAATATCTCACTTGAGACTTGTTGAGATATGTTTTACAGTACATATTATGATCACACAGACCCACAGACGTATCGTTTAAATTCACAGATTACAGATTAGAAAGACAGTGCAGTGAATGCACCCCAACGAAATGACCCGCCAATTTACGAGCATAAGATAATTTTGAGTATATTTTGATTAGTGGAGTTTCTTGCTGGCTGTATTCGATACAACATTAGAAAATGTTCATATTACATGAATACGAAGGAAACATTTGTTAGTAGTCCTTTATTAGACTACCAACTATTCGGGTATAGGAACATAATTACTTTTTTTTCTTGTAATTTTCTTTGGGACACAAGACATGAACATGGACGAGAGTACATGGAGGAAGGTAATATAACTCACGCGACAAATATCGACGCACACAGTTAGAACAAGCGCGAAGCTTGTTTAATAATGATATAGTTATATAATATAACATAGAAATATAATGTGTGTGCAGCATCTAAGCAAGTAATGATTAACATAACAATACAATGAAGTTTCTTGATAGTTGTCTTCGATACAACTTGAACAATATTTTGTATAACAAGTCTCACTGGGAATGAATATGGGATTGTCTTTTAAGACAATTTGAGAAATTAGAATCTTTAAGATAATATATTCTTTCGTCCAATATCCACGCGCTACAAATGACGATTATTCCGAACAGACAGTAAATACTGCAGGTATTTGTGGGATGTTTACATCTTACAACTTCATAGTCTACACAACTAGACTTGCTAACGGTTGTCTTCGATACAACTCTTTTACAATAATTTATTTTCAAAATGAGGTAAAATACAAGTCATCATACAATGTAAATTATTTAAAAAGTTTCTTAATGGTTGTCTTCGACAGAATTCTTATGTTTTAAACATAAGTGGGAAATATTAAAGAGTAGTTGTTTGTGAGACTACAAACTACTTGGAAATACTGAGTTATATATTATGGAATACTATAATATTGTGCGACAAATTACAGTCACCTGAACAAATAATTGTCTCTTGTTCTAGGATAACGAGTTTCTTGACGGTTGTCTTTGATGTAACTCTTACAAGAGTGTGAGGACTTCATTGTGGGAACTGCAATGTTCCACTTTACTTGTGAACAAATATTTCGCATGAAACAGTTGATTATAGGAATACAAAGATTAATGAGCTGTCGGACACAAGACATGGACGTGAGTGAGACGACATAGATAAAGACAGTAATTCGTGCTGCAAAGATCGACGACTTTAATATTTAGGAAATAGTTTTAACTCTCATCGCACACTACAACAGGCGCGGCCTGGTGGCACTTGGAATATTCAACATTCCGTCTCGATAACAAGGAGGGAGTTCCTGAGATGTACGCATCCAGGCGTATTGTTATATACAACATTATACTTCTATTAGTTTTATACTTTTATATTTTTAGGCACCTCTTGATGAAACAGAAGGTATTTTTGTATAATTCATAGACTGCTCAACGAGTTTCTTGACGGTTGTACTCAACACAAGCCACACAACAGTCATGAACAATCCAATACATGGAAGTTATTTAATGAACTTGTATCGGATCGTGAGACTCGGAATATTAACAAATATATTGAACTTACAATATACAATACTGAAGTAGCAATACATTGTTAGTTTGTATGTTCATTCATATCATTTCTATTCAACCTCTTTATAACGTGTGTTTACGTAAACATTACAATGCACACACAAGACAGAAGAAATATCATATTCCACGTAGAAACACCACTTCAATGGCGACATTAGTGGGGGAAGTAAACTGCACAAGTTAATGCAATAAGTGGTATGTACCACAAATACACGTATCGATCGCCGCACACACTTACAACAAGCATAACGCTCATTGGACGGTTGTTGGTCATTGGACAAAATATTTGTATGACATTACAGTACATAATATACTAGAACCAGACATACCTATGTATGTATAAGACGCGTGAACATACAACATTCATGTTGAACTTTATATTTCACAAACTATGTATTTAGTTTCTTGACGGTTGTCTTCGATACAATCCTTACATTTCGTTCCAATACTAGTAAGTGAAGACATTTACCTCAATATACCCTTCTCCAATACGACATACTAATACTTTAATGTTTTAGTTTTATTTCACTGCGGTTGTCTTCTCCTAGAAGGAATCATTCAAATACAATTGAATTTCTTGTGGTTGTCTTCGACACAACTTTAACAAACATTTCGTACAATGCAAATTACTAGACAATACATTGAATATTGAGAATTGAGAACCACTTTAGTGACGTCATAAGTGGGGAAATACTTATGTTAGCTCCTGTATGGAGGAGTGTTTGTAAAACATTAATGTTGAAATTCAAACATTTAAATTCAATACGAGAATACATTTTACTAAGTTAAGGTATTTTCGTCCTCAACTAAGAATAAGCGCATAGTCAATCCCAGAGAGTTATATTTGTAGAAAGAAGGATATGTATGTAAAGTTTCTTGACGGTTGTCTTCGAAATAGCTTAGATACATACTTTATGCATTAAGTTCAATTGCACCAGAATGCGACATTGAAAGTTGTACATAGTACATTTAGTAATGCCGCGGAACTCTCAATATTTAATTATTACATTTACCTCTTTATTATGGGAATAAAACACACTTTTATACAACATTGATTAAGGAAGGCTCTTTACACTTGGATGAGTTTATATAGTTGCAGAATCCATTAATGTTGCTATCAATTCATTGCAATAAACATCGACACACACAGCTAGAACAAGCACACACCGCATGCACTGAACTTGCTGGTAGAACATTGTACTAGACGTTGTACTAACGTTAGCACTTGTCGTAGTAAACAGAGCACACGAGTGACTCCACTCGTACAATAAGTCTCATCACACCTGCATGTGGCATTGGAAGTGAGACGTGGGGCGTTTAATGACGTCATAACCAGGGAAACTGGTGTTTATTTTCGAATCGATGTGTACGGTGCTTAAAAGTTATACTTATATAAAGACAATATAATTCATACGACATATATCGACGCACACATTAGAACAAGTGCGGTTGGCACTAGCACATTGCTTGCTACATAAGTTTCTTGACGGTTATGTTCAATACGATACAACTATTTTCTAATATTTCAAATGAGAGGAAAACACACTTGGAAGTAGGTAGTGATTGAGTATCGTATCGGGAAAGTTCATTAAATTTCCAAAATTTACTGTCCACATACAATTTCAATTACTCTCCTAGAGACGTCATATCTGACCACCTTCATCACAACATTAAGGACAATTGTGTTTCTTGATGGTTGTATTCGATACAACTTTAGACAATATTCGTATTATATGAACACGAAAGTAACACATTATTTATTAAGTGGCAGTTAACTACCAACTGTTTAGAAATACTGACACATTATGTAATTGTTATAGATTTCAACTACATGTGCAAAAAAGTCAGACTGAAGTCACAACATTCACGTAACAAATATCGACGCACACAATCAGAACAAACACAAAGCCCTGTAAGTAGCTGTTTATGAGATTACAAGCTACTTGGACATACTGATTTATAAACACCACATTTTGTGTGAGACTTTGTTGACGGCAGTTCTTCAATATAAATATCATATTTTGACATATAGTATGGACATTTATAAAGACACAAACTACATACTTGGAAATACCGACTAGGTAAGGTGTCTTGTAATACATGAAACGTTTAACAAATCCATGGAGTATTGAGAAATCAAACATGGATATATCACACGCAAATAAGCGTCAGTTAGATAATATTTGAAATGTTTTAAACGCATCGGTTTTTATTTTGTATACAATATTGTGTCACAGTCATATTATGTCGCAAGCATTAAATATCGATACACAATTAGAACAAACAAGTCCATTGTACAATATGTATTACTATTCAATTCGTTTCTTGACTGCAGTTTTTGATAGAACTAGAATACATATTCCCGTAGTACATTAAACATATTGAAAAGGATATCTTGTGTAGAACGACCATAGAGCAGCATCCTCCTCCTCAGTCGTACATTCTTGACAGAATGCTCGTAGTTGACAATGATGCATTTTCCCTGGATATCGTAGCTCTCGCGATGTGCCTCCACTTGTTGAAGTCTTCACCCGTAACCCTGGGCACGGGTTCCGCGTTATACCCCGCAGGACTGGGTCCCTGCTGAACTTCGCCATCTACACACTCCGGCCTACTGAAGTGTAAGATGCCCACCCCCGCGACATGGACGCGCCAGACAGGAATTGCCCAAGTGAAGAGTAGAGAAGGTGACTCTACTCCCCCCAGGGCCGAGTTAATGGGCGTGTATGATCCCACACCCAAAGGCTTAACACTACCACTACTACAAATATAAATAAAACAACATTCAGCTGTTGTATCTTGTAAATACTGATTCTAGAATACATTTATGTACTCGCCATTACATGGCATTTTGTCGGTATGAAATATATTTTATTTAAAAGATACATCAACATTACACAGTTCTCTCCTCACTCGGACATATTTTACATAGTACAAAGTAGGTTTGTCTTAAAACTACTAGAGTACATTAGTACTTTATTAAAAAAATCATGACAAATATTTTAATGACGAAAACTTACTTTCCCATACATTTTGACGCATGTCACACAGAGACAAGACTAATTTCCATTATGTACGTTTAACAAAAAACAAATGACATGTCAGTGACGTCATGCACAAAATGACAAGGACAGAAACATCGTATTCTCTTTCTAAATCCATTTAATGAACTTTCTTCATTCCAATATAAATAAAAACAATTGACATGACAATGACGTCGACCTGAAATGACAAGGACAGAAACATTTATGTTATTGTTGTCTCTTTTTAATGGAGATGTAGAATTAACTTTTGGTCCCTAGCGATGATTTACATAACAATACAATGAAGTTTCTTGATAGTTATCTTCGATACAACTCTGTTACAATATTTCAATCGTGAAATGAGGTAACCCTACAATGTAGATTATTTAAAGAGTTTCTTGCTAGTTGTCTTCAATACAACACTTATGTTGATATACTTTATAATATACTTTGATACTAAAATATGCAGCAATCTTTAAGTAGCCAGTACAAGCTACTTGGATATAGACCAAGTCATCTACTTGAATGTCTTTATAGACATAAACTACCGTATACATTTAGGTAGTTTATTGACATTCACAAATAAAACCATCGAGTGTTTGAACGGTATGAAATACTCTTCATGAATCAATTCCTCAAGTACAAGACAAATTCCATGATTATATTCAAATTTGTAAACACATCAATTGCATTAGTTTCTTGATAGTTGTCTTCGATACAACTCTTTTACAATATTTCAATCATGAAATGAGGGAAAATACAAGTAACCCTACAATGTAGATTATTTAAAGAGTTTCTTAATGGTTGTCTTCAACACAATTCTTATGATTTAAACATAAGTGGGAAATATTAAAGAGTAGTTGTTTGTGAGACTACAAACTACTTGGAAATACTGAGTAATTAAATATTGTTACGTTTTCAACATTAATTCACATGTTTATAATATAAAATAGAAGTCACTGAGAAACACTTCTACATGTAGAACAGTTAGTTCTAAGCAACAAAACTTGCGGAATAAAAATTGCAATAGAAGTTTCCAGACACGAGTTTCTTGACGGTTGTTCTTTGATTGAACGTAATAATACGCAACATCACGGCTTTAATCAGAGTAAGCAGAGATGCACATTACATCATGTAATGCCCTTATACAAAATACACCCACTCTTCACCATTTGTGTTATAAGTCCCATATAATAGGGGGTGAGCCTATTGCCATATAGTGGGCACAATTTGAGACTCCGTGCAACTACTGGGAAATTTTCGAAAAACCGAAAAAAGCTCAGTTTTTCTTTGCCCGACCCGGGAATCGAGACCCCTTCTCCAGCAACGACTACAACTACTCTACCAACGAGGCAGTCATCATATTAAAAAAAAACCATTTGTTTTACAGTAAATACCGGTAGCATGATGATGACTGAAGAGTTAAACATATCTGCTAGTGCTAGCTTCACGAACTAATGAGTTTCTTGACGGTTTTTCGAACATAATTATTTGATCGTCTACCTATATCTTCCAAACGTATTAAATTTACGTCTAGATACGAGTTTCTTACCTTCTTTTGAAAGAATTGTCATAAAAAAGTTATTGTATAGGAAACATTTTATAAGTAGCCATTTATCATTACAAGCTTCTTGGAAATACTCATTCTGCAAAACAGGAGAGGGGCAAACCCTTAAGACATGACATAGACACACGATAAATATCGACAATAAGTTTCAGTTTGTTATATTGACTAAGGTTGTCTCCTCGGTCATCTAATAACAAGGAATCATTATAGAAGCTTCCTCAAAAATCTACAAGTAGTAAGACTGTACACTGGTGACTACAAGTAGTACACTGGTGCTAGCGCACGGGAGGTCGCACCAGGCGGCGGCCAATTTAATGGCGAGAGCGGTTGCGACGGTCGTTGCAAGGATCCGGCAATTGGGACTCGAGGTGGCGCTCCACAAATCCGAGGCCATGTGTTTTCATGGCCGCGGGAACGCACCACCTCCGGATGGGGCCCAAATAACGGCAGGAGGGGTTACCATCGGCGTCGAGACGACGATGAAGTACCTAGGACTCGTCCTCGACAGTCGATGGAACTTCGTGGAGCATTTCCGACGTTTGGCTCCTAAGTTGGAACGGACGGGGGCTGCACTTAAGCGGCTCCTGCCCAACCTCGGGGGGCCAAATGCCTGAGACCGCCGACCCTGATGCGGCGACCAGCTCGGGCGCTGCTCACGTCTCAGAGGGTCATGGCCATCCGGGTGATCCACGGATATCGCACGATCTCCGGAGAGGCGGCTAACCTCCTTGCCGGACTCCCGCCGTGGGATTTGGAGGCGAAGTGCTCGCGCGCGTCTTTAGTTTGCGCGCCGACGCGCGTCGCCGGGGCGAAACTCCACTGCCGCGCCAGATTAGTGGGTGGCGGGATGAGCTCCGGCGCGATCTCATGGCGGAATGGCAACAGCGACTGTCGCAACCGAGGGCTGGGCTCGCTGTCATTGCAGCGGTAAGTCCCCTCTTTGAGGAGTGGCTAGAGAGGCGCCACGGCGTCCTCACCTACCGCCTGACGCAGGTGCTTCCGGACATGGAAGCTTCGGTAGGTTCCTGTTTCTGATTGGGCGGGAGGAAACGCCCGGGTGTCATCACTGCGAAGACCGCCCGGAGGACACGGTGGAACATACGCTTGCGGTCTGCCCTACGTGGGCTGAGCACCGCCGTGTCCTCAGGGATGTGGTCGGCGACGGCGCCCTCTCGCGTACGGCACTGATACAAGCCATGGTGCGGAGCGAGGGGGACTGGGATGCCGTCTCCTCCTTCTGCGAAGCAGTCATGCTAGCTAAAGAGGAGGCGGGGCGCGTGAGAGAACGAACCTGTTCACGCCCCAGCCGTCGCGAGAGACACTCCGGGCGTCGGGGATCGCGCGACGATCTCCGGCCACCGTAAGTGCGGGTCTGCGGACGGCGAGCAAGGGTAGCTCGCCGCCCGACCAGAACCAGACCCGTGCGTGCGGCGCGTCGCGTTCTGCGCGCGCCTCAAAGAGCCATCAGACCACCACAGATGGGGCCCAGTAGGGCTGATGCCTAATCCGGAGCTGCGAACTACCTAGCGGGTTTACCGGGGCTCCGGCTCGACGGGCAGGAGTAGGAACGGGGTGGTTTTTAGTCAGTAAGAGTCTGACACTCCCTCTCGCCTCGCCCAAGGCGGGAGAAGTCATTGGATGATTTTCCACCCTGAAAAAAAAAAAAAAAAAAAAAGCTACTTGGAAATACTGGAAATACATATTCTGCAAAACAGGAGAGGGGCAAACTCTTAAGACATGACATAGACAGAGACACACGACAAATATCGACAATAAGTTTCAGTTTTTTAATATTGACTAAGGATGTCTCCCCAGTCAACTAATAACAAGTGATCATTTTGGAAGTCTACACTACCATTGTAAAGACGATGAATAACGAAATCATTCCATTCCAAGACAAGTTAGTTTCTTGATGTTTGTTCTTCGATAGAACTCTTACAATATTACAATCTTGTTAGAAGTAGAAAGTATTAGTAAGTAGCAGTCAATGAGGTGACAAACTACATACTTGGAAATACTGATTGAGTCAACCTCATCGGGCACCATATATAGGCCTCGTTGAACAAATTCATTGGAGTTCCAACGTTTGGGGAAACAGTTGTTTGTTCACAATATATTAATATTGGCATTTATTAATTGAATATGAATATCAATATGACGAACTGGACAAAACGTAAATATAAAAATAATTACATAGATAAGACAATATAATTCACGCGACAAACATCGACGCACACAACTAGAACAAACTAGTCTGTCGCTACACTACTCAACGTTTCTTACTGGTTGTCTTCGCTACAACTTTAATAAATACAATATATTTATGTCGCACGTAATTACGACAAAGACAAAGCGAGGAATGCTTCATAACTATACCCCTATTTGGAATAATGTTTCTGTACATATATAATGGCAATACAAAACGTTTCGTGACGGTTGTCTTTGACAGAGACCTTTTTAATAAATGAATATGAAAAAGATTTTTTTTGACATTTGTTGCAATTGAATTCATTACACATGAAATATTGTAAGTTGGAACAAAGATATTTTGGAGAATAATCCGAATGTAGTTCAAGAGACAAGAGATATATATATATGTACTAAGTTTATACTAGCAGGAATCATCATATACTTTATGTAGCTCATATCTATCCAATAAGTTTCTTGACGGTTGTCTTCGATACAACGCTAACACATATTTTGTACAATAAGCCTCATTGTGGCTGAATGCGACATTGAAAGTGAGATGTAAAACTCTTAATAAATTGTCTTTGACAATATTTGGACAAATATATCGTATCTACAAGCTACATAGTCACAAACACTGATTGAGTAAACCTCATCGGACACCTTACGTGACGTAATGGAAACAATCTATGCAACATATCAATATATATCACATTGAGTATTTAACAAACGTGAGGCCTTTGGACACAAGCCATATTAGTTCAGGCATCCTTAGATTTAAGACAATATAATTCACGCGACATATATCGACTCACACTAGCACATTGCTTGACTGTCTTCGACACAATTTTGTATGTGTAGTCTTCGATACAACTCTCTTACAATATTTCAAATGAGAGGAAAATATTTGTAAGTAGTAGTCTACAAAGTGACAGACTACACACTTGAAAGTAGGTACTGATTGAGTACCTTATCGGGAAAATTCATTTAATTTTCAAAATTAACTGTCCACTTACAACACAGACAAAGACAATGCGGAGAATGCTTCGTAACTATACTCCTATTTGGAATAACGTTGCTGTACGTATATAATGGCAATACAAAACGTTTCTTGACGGTTGTCTTTGACAGAGACCTTTTTCATATTACACACATGAAATATTGAGAGTTGGAACATAGATATATATTCTGTGTATAACGACCACTTTAGTATCGTTCTAAGTGGGGAAATTGTCGTTGTACCTATATCGTATCAAGACGTTCCTAGAAATGATGACCGATGTATTTCGTATGTCATTTACGAAACAAAATATGAACATTTACGAAACAATACAGACAATATAATTCATACGACATATATCGACGCACACACAAGTCCGTATATAGTGAACATTTGCTATGGTAGCAGTCAGTAATATTGTCTCTGAGACATGGAACAATGCACAGGTTCTCATGGAAAGGAACCACGGAGTAATCCATTTTGTACATTTCAAAGATTATAAGTTTCTTGACGGTTGTCACATTCAAAGTGAGACGTAGGACATTTCAAACACCTTCTCATGTTATAAACTCAATATTTTGGAAATTGTATCAGCACAATTATGTACTAAACATATGTTCCAAAGCTCATGGCCTTGGAACATCAGACCATGACAATACACAAGAAATATATATTCCTGTTAGAATTTCATTCTGTAGACGTATCATTGAATTGTTAAGTCAAATATGGATGCGTATAAAACGGTAGACTTAATTTTACTTCATATGTGATATGCAACGAGTTTCTTGACGGTTATTCTTCGATGTAACATGATATATTTATCTTAATCCATGTTTCATATCACATGAAATATTGAAAAGGATATCTTGTGTAGAACGACCGTAGAGCAGCATCATCCTCCTCAGTCGTACATTCTTGACAGAATGCTCGTGGTTGACAATGATGCATTTCCTTGGATATCGTAGCTCTCGCGATGTGCCTCCACTTGTTGAAGTCTTCACCCGTAACCCTGGGCTCGGGTTCCGCGTTATACCCCGCAGGACTGGGTCCCTGCTGAACTTCGCCATCTACACACTCCGGCCTACTGAAGTGTAAGATGCCCACCCCCGCGACATGGACGCGCCAGACAGGAATTGCCCAAGTGAAGAGTAGAGAAGGTGACTCTACTCCCCCCAGGGCCGAGTTAATGGGCGTGTATGATCCCACACCCAAAGGCTTAACACTACCACTACAACAAATATAAATAAAACAACATTCAGTTGTTGTATCTTGTAAATACTAATTCTAGAATACATTTATGTACTCGCCATTACAGGGCATTTTGTCCGTATAAAATTTATTATATTTAAAAGATACATCAACATTACACAGTTCTCTCCTCACTCGGACATATTTGAGGCCGTCAGCTCAAAAGTGGCCTAACCCACAATTTTTCATAATCGTACTTATCTATTGCAATTCATTCGAAACTTGATAAATTTTAATGTTAAACCGGCCTATCTCTAGTTTCACCCTTAGTTAGAAGATGGCGTCGTTAACATTATTTTTGCATGCATTGTTTTTGCCTACGTTACAGTGTAAAAGTGGCCTAACCAGCTTATATTTTTTGATTTTTTGAGAGCATTTTGCACGTGGCTTATAGATTGCCCGTAAAAAATGGAATGTTCGTCTTACTGCGGAGGAGAAACAAATAGTCGAATCTAGAAAAAAAGAAATCCAAGACAAGTTCCGAGAGCAGCTTGGTCTGTTGGTGGATATACCAAAAGCTAACTTCGGAAATAGCAATGACGGAAATACGAGTAGACGCTTTTTCGAGAACTTTGCGATATCGGCGGAAATCACAGGTATAGACATGAATTCAATTTACAGATTGAAAGTCATTTTGGACACACTGTGCTGTGGTTAAAAAGTAAATTCGGATGCATTCCACATATATTGCCACGCAGATGTTTTAAACAGGCTCCTGTTAATATCTGACCCTATGCTGACGGACATGAGAAAAAGGAAGAATAAAGAAAAAGTCCCACTTTTCACTCAGTCACTTGAAAGAAACATAACAAACAGAAAAGTTTCTGTCAGCAAAGGAAAAGTCGAATGGCTGAAAATTCAATGGCTTAAGTTTCACAAAATGCATCCATTCAAGTTTTTTTTTAAGTACTCTAATAACAATGATGTACTTTTTGATGAGGTTGATCTGAAGAAACGCAATTCACATGTTATCCAGAACCTAGAAATTTTATATCCTGATGGTCATGTCATAAGTGATAAAAAAAAGAAAGATTTAATGGAGTTACTAAATTTTATACCACCTGTAAATCATTGTTTTTACAATGAGTTAAAAACATCAAATACTGCAGTTGATATTATTTTCAATGATGAACCTATTGATGACTAATATAAATTCCATGTAATACTCTGTTTAATTAAAAGTGTTAAGTAATGTTAATTTGAAATAAAAATGTGATTTCAGTTACATTTGCGTTTTATTTTTGGCCTAACCTTCTGGATTTAGGAGAAAATATACAGTTACTCTAAATGCATAAATGGCCTATGCCACAAAAAAAAATTTATTTGTGATTGTTTTTCAAAATAATCTACTTCATCACAAAGAATGTACCATAATACATAAATAATACACAACTGTAAACTAAATTCAAGTATAATAATTCTTATATATTCAATTTAAATTCATAAAACATTTCAAACCTCATTATCTCCATACTAACTATGTTAAGCTTAGGCCCCTTATGCGCTGACGGCCTCATTTTACATAGTACAAAGTAAGTTTGTCTTAAAACTACTAGAGTACATTAGTACTTCACATTTTGCGAAAAGATCGACACAAACACTTTTTTAAAAAATCATGACAAATATTTTTTTATGAAGAAATCTTACTTTCCCATACATTTTGACGCATGTCACACAGAGACAAGACTAATTTCCATTATGTACGTTTAACAAAAAACAATTGACATGTCTGTGACGTCATGCACAAAATGACAAGGACAGAAACATCGTATTCTCTTTCTAAATCTATTTACTGAACTTTCTTCATACTAATACAAATAAAAAACAATAGACACGTCAATGACGTCAGATCCGAAATGACAAGGATAGAAACAATTATATATTGTTGTCTCTTTATCTTTAGACTCTAGCGATGATTTACATTCATGGCGGAATGGCAGCAACGACTGTCGCAACCGAGGGCTGGGCTCGCTGTCATCGCAGCGGTAAGTCCCCTCTTTGAGGAGTGGCTAGAGAGGCGCCACGGCGTCCTCACCTACCGCCTAACGCAGGTGCTTACCGGACATGGGAGTTTCGGTAGGTTCCTGTTCCTTATTGGGCGGGAGGAAACGCCCGGGTGTCATCACTGTGAGGACCGCCCGAAGGACACGGTAGAACATACGGTGGCGGTGTGCCCTGCGTGGGCTGAGCACCGCCAAGTCCTCAGGGATGTGGTCGGCGACGGCTACCTCTCGCGCCCGGCACTGGTTCAGGCCATGGTGCGGAGCGAGAGGGACTGGGATGCCGTCTCCTCCTTCTGCGAAGCAGTCATGCTAGCTAAGGAGGAGGCGGGGCGCGTGAGAGAACAAACCTCCTCACGCCCCAGCCGTCGCGAAAGACACTCCGGGCGTAGGGGATCCCGAGACGATCTCCGGCCACCGTAAGTGCGGGCCTGCGGACGGCGAGCAAGGGTAGCTCACCGCCCGAACAGAACCAGACCCGTGCGTGCGGCGCGTCGCGTTCCGCGCGCGCCTCAAAGAGCCATCAGACCACCACAGATGGGGCCCAGCAGGGCTGATGCCTGATCCGGAGCTGGGGACTACCTAGCGGGTTTACCGGGGCTCCGGCTCGAAAAGCAGGAGAAGGAACGGGGTGGTTTTTAGTCAGTAAGAGTCTGACACTCCCTCTCGCCTCGCCCAAGGCGAGAAAAGTCATTGGATGATTTTCCCCCCTCAAAAAAAAAAAAAAAAAAAAAACAGCGATGATTTACATAACAATACAATGAAGTTTCTTGATAGTTGTCTTCGATACAACTCGTTTACAATATTTCAACCATGAAATGAGGGAAAATACAAGTAACCCTACAATTTAGATTATTTAAAGAGTTTCTTAATGGTTGTCTTCAATACAATTCTTATGTTTTAAACATAAGTGGGAAATATTAAAGATTGGTTGTTTGTGAGACTACAAACTACTTGGAAATACTGAGTTTTATAATATGGAATACTTTAATATTACACCATCATCGCATCTGATAGAAAAATAATTGACTCTTGTTATAGAATAATGAATTTCTGACGGTTGTCCTTCACAGAACTGTTTTACGACATTTCAGTCAGGAAATGTGTAGGAAATATTTATTTGTAGCGGACCGTGAGACATGGAATACAAATAGTACAGAAATATGTTCTGTGTTACATTAAATGTTTACAAATTACACAATACATGGTTTTACTAGACACCTGGAAGTAGAACTTTAATGGCGTCCCACCCAAGTGAAGAAATAGTATTTAAATATTCGTAGAAAAATTCACCGCAGAAGACATTATCATTGAGAATCCTTTTGTAGTAACTAGTTTCTTGACGGTTGTCTTCGATACAACTTGTAAAGTTTCGTATTATTTAAATACGTAGGAAACATTTGAGACTGCAAACTAATTGCAGGTACTGACTAGGTCATGTCAGTCTGAAACATCCTTGGAACTTGTATATTTCATTATCAGTTTAAATATTGATAGGAATGACCACGTGAAACGACATATTTTTATTATATAGAAATAAAGATCTGTGTGTAGTCGGATGGTAACAAAACAAGAGGGGAAACTTAAGTACACTCATAATCACTCAATAAGTTTCTTGATAGTTGTTTTTCAATACATATTACTGTATTACATGAAATGTTGAGATATTACACATGGATATTCCGGAAAGACATCACTGAGAAATAAGGTTCATTAGAGAACTTCACTTCTTTACTTTACTAGGGAATATTTAAGAAATGCATTGGATTTCCAGTATTTTACTCTGTATATGTACTAAGTTTATACAAGCAGGAATCACGATACATATGATGTATACACTTCATGTATCTCATAGTCTATCCGATAAGTTTCTTGACGGTTGTCTTCGATACAACTTTACCAAACATTTCGTACGGGAAATATTGTAAGTAGCAGTTTATGCCACTATGGCAAAAAGTTATTCAAACATTTAAGAAGAATCTATACAGTCTTCCACAAAATGACCAGTTGATATACCCTATGCGCCGTAACAAGGTGCGGCTGACAGATTCAGTAACGTTTCGTATCACTCTTGAAAGTTGCTGCGATTTAAAAATTATGCCTTAGTATTTTAACTGTATCACATTCGTATTATGTTATATCATTCGGAAGTGTAGTTAATTAAATTAAATCCAACCGGAATGTTCTAGTCTTTAAATAAAATCTAATGAAATCAAAAATAAAGTAAAGTGTTATGCGTATAACGTAAATCCATAGTCGTGTTTAGTGATGGGATGTACTGCTACGATGGATAGGTAGTCGATGTTTTTTTAGAATATAAAACGAAAATTATGCGTCGTTCAATTATCACTCTTAAAAAACCTTTAATTATGTGGGTAAATCTACTGTAGACGCGGCTCTCTCTGCCCGAACCACAGTGACTTTATCAGAGCACAAATATATAGTAGAAATTTCCGGCGCCTTTGATAATGCGTGGTGGTACTTAATCCGAAAGATCGTGTGGTTGCTTTAGTAACATATACAAACTAATATACACTTATATTCTTCACGGTTCTGTAAAACTGAAACTCTGAAACACCTCAGGGCTCGGTCATAAAATATTTATTTTGACAAGTATATACACGTAGTTACACTGCACAACTAAATAACACACACATTTAATAAAAAAATTAAAGAGAATTAAATGTATGCTGTGAGTATCGATAGCGATAAAAAAAGATTTTTCTAATGTCCATCCCTAAAGAGAGACGTCAACGTCATACTGGCATCTGTCAGCCGCACCTTGTTATAGCGCAAAGGGTATAGTAATAATTGACTCGGTTGCTATGGTAACGAGTTTCTTGACGGTTGTCGTCGACACGACGTTGACAGAACATATAGTACCTAGCTGTGTATGTGGCTACACACCACTGTGGAATACTGACTAGGTACAAGTTTGTCAAATAATTTCGTAAAATAAGTCCCATCGCACCTGAGTACGGCATTTAAAGTGAGACGTTTAATGATAGTACTGAATTGACCGTTTTAAACTATGACTCTGATGTAGACATAGATAACGTACCACGAATGTATTTATAGTTTCTTGACGGTTGTCTTCGATACAACACTCATGTTGTAATCATGCAACATGTAGGAAAGAGTAGTAAGTAGCTGGAGCCACCGACTACTTGGAAATACTGACTAGGTGGGTCTCATCCAAACTCCTTTATTATTACATCGTCATTAATGTAAACTCACATTAATGAAGTAATAAAATTTATAATGTAAGTAGCTGTACATGGAGCTACAAGCTATTAGATGACCCCCGCGACATGGACGCGCCAGACAGGAATTGCCCAAGTGAAGAGTAGAGAAGGTGACTCTACTCCCCCCAGGGCCGAGTTAATGGGCGTGTATGATCCCACACCCAAAGGCTTAACACTACCACTACTACAAATATAAATAAAACAACATTCAGTTGTTGTATCTTGTAAATACTAATTCTAGAATACATTTATGTACTCGCCATTACAGGGCATTTTGTCCGCATGAAATACTATATTTTATTTAAAAGATACATCAACATTACACAGTTTTCTCCTCACTCGGACATCTAGACACACGGCAGTGTGTCCGCCAAGTTCGAGCAAAAAACCGACACACCGGCCGTGGGTTATATTACACGAACCATTTCGGGCCAAGTTCGACCCACCTATAACTCAAAATCTATTTTATCTACGCATATGAAATTTCTAGTATCTGTCGAGATCTACTTACTTATCTAAAATACAAAATTTCATGAATGTACCTATTGTAGGTCTTGAGATATAGACGTCAGAAAATCGCTATTTTTACTATACACTCACTGACTGACTGACTCACTCACTCATCAAAAACCTAGACCACTTCCAATGGTCGTATTGACTTGAAATTTGGCATGGAGGTAGGTCTTTAGGTCAAGGTAAAGGAAAAAATCTGAAAATGGCCAAGTGTGAGTCGGTTTTAAAAATAATGAAGGTGTAAATTCATACCCCTAAGGAACTAAAACAAAAAAATTATCTATATCTTCCAATGGTCGTACCGACCTAAAATTCGTTACGAAGGTTTGTATTTAGACAAAGTAAAGTAAAATAAGAAAAAAAGAAAATAAACCTAACAAAAATAAATGAAATCCCATCCAAAACATAAATGTGAAAGGCTGCCAAGTTCGATAATATTAGAATGCTTCGCCTATAAAAGAAGTGAGATCTAAATAAGTACCAAGTTCCATACACAGACCTCAGTTAAAAATGATATAACTTGGCAAGTTTTAACATAAAATTATATACTTGACTCATTGGGTTTAGTAGGTTTATAACAAAGTGTGTGAAAACTTGCCAACTTGTTATATCATTTTTAACTGAGGTCTGTGTATGGAACTTGGTACTTATTTAGATCTCACTTCTTTTATAGGCGAAGCATTCTAATATTATCGAACTTGGCAGCCTTTCACATTTATGTTTTGGATGGGATATTTTACACAGTACAAAGTAAGTTTGTGTAAAAACTACTAGAGTACATTAGTACTTTACATTTTGTGAAAAGATCGACACAAACACTTTATTAAAAAATCGTGGCAAATATTTTTATGAAGAAAACTTACTTTCCCATACATTTTGACGCATGTCACACAGAGACAAGACTAATTTCCATTATGTACGTTTAACGTAAAACAAATGACATGTCAGTGACGTCATGCACAAAATGACTAGGACAGAAACATTTATACCATAGTTGTTTCTTTCTAAATTTGTCTTTTGCTCGTCGATACAATTCTTGTACAATGTAGATTATTTAAAGAGTTTCTTAATGGTTGTCTTCAACACAATTCTTATGTTTTAAACATAAGTGGGAAATATTAAAGAGTAGTTGTTTGTAAGACTACAAAGTACTTGGAAATACTGAGTTATGTAAGACTACAAAGTACTTGGAAATACTGAGTTATATAATATGGAATACTTTAATATTGTGCAACTAATTACAGTCACCTGAACAAATAATTGTCTCTTGTTCTAGGATAACGAGTTTCTTGACGGTTGTCTTTGATGTAACTCTTACAAGAGTGTCGGAACTACAATGTTCCACTTTACTTGTGAACATACATTATTGCTTACTTCGTCCGTTATTGAATTAAAATATTTCGAGAGACATTTCACAATTGTCAAAATATTGTTACAGCATTAAGTATTGGTACCTATATCAATTGGTTTCTTGCCGGTTGTCCTCGATACAAGTATGACAAATGTTTCATACAATAGAACTAATATGTTCACAGGAAACATTCAGTACAATTTAATATATATTTCAATGGAATATTTGTCGGGATTAATCCCGATTAAAGTCAAATATATTGCTTTACTAATGAAGAAGTAAACTTGTCTGCTAGCTTCACGAACTAATGAGTTTCTTGACGGTTGTCTTCGATACAACGCTTTTACAATATTTCAATCATGAATTAAGTAGAAACATATTTAGTAGTTGCAGTGAGGTGACAAACTACACACTTGGAAATACTGATGGCGTACACCTCATCCATCTTTTAGTAAATTCATTGACAACATTAAATATTGTAATTTGATAATAGATAAAGAATAGTAAACGATCGCTGTACAGATTTTATACGCACTAAACATTGAAAAAGACATTATAATTCATACGACATATATCGACGCACACAATTAGAAAAAACACAACTGTCACATGCACATTGCTTGACGGTTGTCTTCGATACAACTTTGGAAGTATTCGTCCTACGCAAATATGAAGAAATCATTACATCACATCTAGCGACTGGAAGTGGAGGCATTATAATAAATATATAATGGCAATACAAAACGTTTCTTGACGGTTGTCTTTGACAGAGACCTTTTCTTTCCTTGAGCATCTAGCTTCACTGA
Source organism: Spodoptera frugiperda (assembly GCF_023101765.2). Lineage (NCBI taxonomy): Eukaryota > Metazoa > Arthropoda > Insecta > Lepidoptera > Noctuidae > Spodoptera > Spodoptera frugiperda. Next base: position 4,830,655 of record NC_064230.1, read on the forward strand.
CAGACAGACTGACGGACAATTCCGTTTTGACATTTCAAAATCACCTAATTAAAGATTAACTGCTGAATATTAAACAACAAACGAGTCAGTAATTACAATCATAATAAATAGACAAGTATAGTTAAGGCTGTCGTAGAAGAGAATGGAAATATTGGAGACAATATGTAGGTACTCCAGTTGACGAGAACTAGTTTCTTGACGGTTGTCTTCGATACAACTTGTAAAGTTTCGTATTATTTAAATACATTTGAGACTGCAAACTATTATTAGAGTCAGTCTGACGTGGAACTTTCAAAATGTAATGTATATTTCATTATCAGTTTAAATATTGCTAAGAATAATCACGTGGAACGACATATGGTACTAAGTGTTCCCACTTAATTATTTTTGATTCGTTAATTGTTGATTCTTGAAATTGTGAATGCACACAACATACACATATATTTAGACTTAGAAAAAATGCTTTCTCAACTAGTTTCTTGGCGGTTGTTCTCCGATAAACATGTAACATAAACATTTTAATCATGAAATATGTAGCGATCATTACATAAGTAGCTGTACATGACACTACAAACTACGTGGAAATACTGAGTAAGTCTTAGCGGACGATAAAATTAAGAAAATTAACAAAGATAGACGAAGACAATATAATTCACGCGACAAATATCGACGCACACAATTAGAACAAGTACGGTTGATGGTTTATCTATATTTAGCACTTTAACTTTCGCCACTGGCGTCCTAAGTGGGGAACGTTTGTTTGTCTATAGCCCCCAATAACATGTAGAGACGTCCATAGACACTTGACTTGAAAGAAAATGCATTCTCAACTAGTTTCTTGGTGGTTGTTCTCCGATAAACATGTAACATAAACATTTTAATCATGAAATATGTAGCGATCATTACATAAGTAGCTGTACATGACACTACAAACTACTTGGAAATACTGAGTAAGTCTCAGCGGACGACAAAATGAAGAAATGCGCCCCGCCTTATGAGACATGGAATATTTAGGTTGGATAAACTAGCAACATCCAATTATAATAAATATACACTTGAAATATTGAAATACCACGTAGAACCACAATTGTTCTAAGTGGGGAAATTGATGTTTTATATTGAGTCGTGAGAATATTAATACTTTATATTCGGTTACTCTTCGGTACAACTCTCGTGTTGTAATCGTGGAATATTTATAAATGATCTGTGTGTAGTCGAATGGTAACAAAACAAGAGGGGAAACTTAAGTACACTCCTAATCACTCAAAAAGTTTCTTGATAGTTGTCTTTCGATACATATTACTGTATTACATGTAATGTTGAGATATTAAACATGGATATTCCGGAATGAGGACTTTAATGGCGTAGCTTACACCATCCGTCACAAGACATTGAAAACTGTTGTCTTCAATACAACGCTTTTACAATATTTCAATCATGAAGTGAGGGAAACAAGCTGCATTACCCACGAACACATTACATTAAACGGCTTTATATTGAAAGAGTTTCTGGCGGTTGTCTTATTAAATACTGTTTGTATCACCAAGATGACAACACAATCATGTTCGACCAATGAATTCCATGAAGACACTGTTTACAAATCTGAAAAACATTTTCTTGAATTAGACTTTTTACTAGTACGTCACGTATAAACTGTGATCGTGGCGCTTGCAATAGTACCGAAACGTATATGATAATATATTATATATTTTTTTGAAATAATGTTGCTGCACGTATATAATGGCAATACAAAACGTTTCTTGACGGTTGTCTTCGATACAACTTGTGAAGTTTCATATTATTAAAATACTTCAAACCACTCAATTAGTTTGATCATTATGTCGCAGGTATTTAAGAAAACCTTTAAAACATTTGAACCACGACGAGATGTCTGTTACAACAGAACCAAAACTTTCTACATGTATAGAACATGGAACAAAACAATATAATCCACAACACAAATATCGACGCACACAATTAGAACAAGCGTTGACCTCGCCATCGTGGCTGAGACCGTGCAACACCTACAATATATACTGGACAGCCTGACTGCCTGTACTGCTCGCATTGGACTCCGGATGGACCTAGACAAACCGAAGGTTATGTTCAATGAACATGTTCTTCCGGAGCTGATTACACTCAATGGGTCTCCTCTCGAGGTTGTTCAGGAGTATGTCTACCTAGGACAAACCCTACGGTTTGGTAGAAATAACTTCGAGAGGGAGGCTCATAGAAAGATGCAGCTTGTCTAGGCAACATATAGCGACCTCAGTCGAGTCTTTTAGTCACATGTACCGACAAAAGCCTGAAGACAAAAGTGTCCAACGAGTGCGTCCTACCAGGGGCCTTAGTCTGCTTAGTGCAAGAGGGACGGAGCCATACAACCTACATAGCTCCGTTTCTCTTGCACTGCTCAATGATCGACCATTCTGACACAATTGTAATAGCAGACTAAGGCCCCAGTAATGACATACGGAGCCGACACGTGGACACTCACAGTGCGACTGGTCCACCAATTTAAGGTTGCGCAGCGGGCTATGGAAAGAGCTGCTCGGAGTCTCTCTGAAGGATCAAATCCTTGACAAGGAGTTTCGAAAGAGTTACCGACGTATCTCAAAGGATTAGTAGGCTGAAGGGGCAATGACCGTTGGGGTAAACGTGTTCTAGAGTGGAGACCGCGTGTAGGCAAGCGTAGTGTAAGGTCTAAGGTGGCTGGTAATGATTGGATGCGTAGAGCTGAAGATCGAGCTCAGTGGCGTACCATTGGAGAGGCCTACGTCCAGCAGTGGACGAGAACAGGCCGATGAGGAAGATGAAGAATCATCACTACTACCTACAGTAAAACATTAAGGACAATATAGTTGTATTCGATACAACTTTAGACAATATTCGTATTATGTGAACACGAAAGTAACATATTATTTTGTAAGTGGCAGTTAACTACCAACTGTTTAGAAATACTGACACATTATGTCATTGTTATAGATTTCATTTCATTTTATATCATTTATTCTTAACTAACACCTCTGGTGCCTGAATGTAGTGCTTCCTTCTAAGACATGAAACATTATTTAATCTTAGAAAATACTCAAAGCGCACACAATACTCATTGTACGAGTAATTGTTAAATAACTCCGAGCAATGATACTGAGAGGGAAATACAAATATCTTGAAGCCTCTGAGGCAAAGTACTTATTTATATATCGATATGTGCCTAACCTCTTCTTATACTGAGACGACTCCACAAAAACTAGTTATAGAAAAAATATACCCAGTCAATACTTTCAAACATCGACACACACAGCTAGAACTAGCAGACTCCCCGTGTACTAAACTGACTTGTTGCACAGTGGTACAACAGCAACAAGTAATGAAACTGTACTCTATACACTCGAGGCAGAAGCAATCGCCATCAGCTATATCGGAGCTGTCAGTAAACGGGAACACTACATTGTAAGAACTGCTGAACATTAAGTAAGTCGGTAATTACAAACATAATAAATAGACAAGTATAGTTCTATTGTGGTTCATTCAACCAGATTAAGTGAGACATATTTTGCTGCAGTTAGCAACTAGCATTGGTGATGCAAAAAATGTTGATGTACGTATTATGGCAATACTAAAAGTTTCTTGACGGTTGTCTTTGATACAGACCCCTTCATGTTTATTCCATATTCATTTTATAAGTGGCAGTTAACTACCAACTGTTTAGAAATACTGACACATTATGTAATTGTTATAGATTTTAACTACATGTGCAAAAAAGTCAGACTGAAGTCACAACATTCACGTAACAAATATCGACGCACACAATCAGAACAAACACAAAGCCCTGTAAGTAGCTGTTTATGAGATTACAAGCTACTTGGACATACTGATTTATAAACACCACATTTTGTGTGAGACTTTGTTGACGGCAGTTCTTCAATAGAAACATCATATTTTGACCTATAGTATGGACATTTATAAAGACACAAACTACATACTTGGAAATACCGACTAGGTAAGGTGTCTTGTGATATATGGAACGTTTAACAAATCCATGGAGTATTGAGAAATCAAACATGGATATATCACACGCAATGGCTACTTTAGAATCCAGAAACATTTTTCAATGAATAGTTAAATAATAGAGAACAAGGGAGTTTCTTAACGGTTAACCTCATCAGACACATTGTGAGACATGGAACATTTAGTGAATTCAATATTAATACATGTTTCTGTATTGATGCAAATATTATGTTAAATTGTCACATGGACTATCCACGTTGGATGACCGCTGCAATGACTGACACTATGAATTATAGTGATTATAATATCGTAACCAGAAATGGATATGTCGCAGTAAGATACATGAAACCGTGGCTTCGTCTATACAATGCATACAAAATACCAGATGTTAACCTTTATATTTCACAAACTATGCATTTAGTTTCTTGACGGTTGTCTTCGATACAATCCTTACGTTTCGTTCCAATACTAGTAAGTACCTATTTATAAGACTACAAACTACTCGGTAGTTCTGAGTAAGTATTATTTCATCTTTTTTGTATGAATAAAGAGCCCATAGAGAAGAATCATTTAATAAATCAGAAAATAATTCATGCGACCAGCACCAAAGAAAAATGCGAGCCAATATTTAAATAGTCCAGTTGACGAGAACTAGTTTCTTGACGGTTGTCTTCGATACAACTTGTAAAGTTTCGTATTATTTAAATACATTTGAGTTACTTTGAGTAGACGAGCGTATCATTAAAATATTGATTTGAGAAACATCAAGTATTGTATTTCTACTTATAGGAATTTGCAATAACAATGGTTTTATTACGTGTCGAAGATTCGAAGCACATCAGTTGCCATCACAGATGTATAATAATAATTCTATTATGAACAAACTATTAATGCTGTGCGTTTCATTTCATTGCGTTTTGCCATAAAGTGGTTCAGTAGTAATCATGAATTAACAATAAGGAAACATCAACATTGTGTGTATGTGTGTATACGCAATGTATGCAAGGAGTTATGTAGTATTGTATAGTATATTCGGATTCTATACTTAAAAGCTGTATATATGTTATGTATTGTTCTAAATCATTGCACTAAACATCGACACACACAGCTAGAACAAGCACACACCCCGTGCACTGAACTTGCTGGTAGAACATTGTACTAGACGTTGTACTGACGTTATAGAACGTGTCATACATCACGCTGCACACCCGAGTGGCTATTAAATGGGTTTTTCAAATCAAACAAGACGACTCTTACGAAATTCCTTTATTAATGATGATCTTTGATATAACTCGTGGTAAACTACAATGTTCCACTTCACTTATTTTTATACACGGATTACCTGATAGTAAGCAATCGCCTCCGCCATGGACACCCGAAACACCAGAGGCGTTACAAGTGTGTTGCCGGCCTTTTGGGGATAATGAATTTCAGAGTTGTTGGGGAATCGGAGATTAGGAAGATTGAGACGGAGAACTATTGGGCCTCCAGTAACCTCACTCCCACAACGAATCACAACGCAAGCGTTATTTGGCTTGCATACGCGTACAATCGGTAATTGGACGATTAAGTTTATCTCCATACATATATAATTCCTATAAACCATTGGATCATTGACCTGACTTGTAAGAGACGAAGACTATAATTTGGAAAGTGTGAGTAAAAAGACAACTCCACAATATTGTCAGTTCAGTTCCCGAACGGAACTACACTTTGTGTCTAGTAAAATAAACTACAATATTGAATCATATACGACTACCGTAAAGAACAACATATACGTTGTAGTTTTGGAACAAGAGATTAGCAGGCTTTACAATCCTTGGATGTATACAGAGTACAATATAGAGTTTCTTGACGGTTGGCTTCGATACAAGACTGATAAATACTTATTATTATGTAAACACAGAATGCACGTGTGCCTTACCTTAAGGCATTTAGAGACATTTACAATTTCAATATTGATTTAGATCAATCGATGTGAATATTATCGAGCGCCTGAATGTACAGATACAGATCCCTCCATAGACAAGGAATGTTTCAATATTTAATCCTAAATTCTTTATCCAATAGATAATCAGATTGTAGTTCCACATAGGACGACACTTTAATAACATACTCATTGACTTTGACTTTGACTTTGACCTGTGTGGAGTAAAATGTTAATACATTCATATTAGAATACAAACAATTCAAACAATGTGAAAAATACACTATACACCTACAATAAAACATTAAGGACAATTTTGTTTCGTGTTGGTTGTATTCGATACAACTTTAGACAATATTCGTATTACATGAACACGAAAGTAACATATTATTTTGTAAGTGGCAGTTAACTACCAACTGTTTAGAAATACTGACACATTATGTAATTGTTATGTATTTCATTAATATATGTAGAAATAGTAGTAAATTCATTGTCTATCATTTATTCTTAACTAACACCTCTGGTGCCTGAATGTAGTGCTTCCTTCTAAGACATGAAATATTATTTAGACGTCATTACAAATAAATAAATATTTTTCGGAATCAATCCCGATTATTGCTTTACTAATGAAGAAGTAAACTTGTCTGCTAGCTTCACGAACTAATGAGTTTCTTGACGGTTGTCTTCGATACAAGACTGATCGAACATAATGGTACTAAGAGGTGACAGTTATTTCAAACACCTTCTTAACTTCAATATTTTGAGAATTGGGACTCAAAAGATTACTTATCGTCACAGTTAAATAATCGAGGACAAGGGAGTTTCTTGACGGTTGTCTTCAATACAAATGTATGCTTGAATGTGTTTACGACGTGGAATATAACAAATAACCATCTGCACCGCTGTAGACACGGCCGAGACAAGGAGACCTGCTCGTGCTACTCTCCATACACACGACTCTGTTAGCGCCATATATTTGAAGGCGCGGGATTCCGCACATTGACAAAGCTATGGGATCCCGCGATAATGCGGGATACATCGAAACACTGACACATATAGCTAGAACTAGCACACACTATGTGTTCAAAATATAATCTTTTAAAATATAATCTATATACATAGATCCTGGGGCTCAATGACATAATTTCTATATTAAATACATTTTCATCAATTAACATTTCTATATAAAGACTTAACTTATAGTTATAATTCATCATTTAACTTCATAGACTACTCAGTAAGTTTCTTGACGGTTGTCTTTGATACAGTTTTGTAATACTTTTCGTACTACGTAAACACGTTGTAAAAATATGATGTTGATATCACAATCGAGTGATAAATCCTTACAAGCTGACTATACTTGTATCTTAGTCGAAGAACTCGACAAAATTAAAATCGACGTCAGCTAGAACTAGCGGTGCACAGTTAATTGTCAAATTACATTAAATGAAAGACATTTTAAAAAAATTGGTCAAATCTGAGTTCAATCCGACTTTTATGAAGAGTGACCGAAGAGTCAAAACTGGTCTATAGAATTGGATTCAGAGTAATTAATGAATGTTTCAAATATCGACGCACACAATTAGAACATTGGTGGTTGTGAGACACAGACAGCTACACGCTGTGTTCTGACTTATAACATGTTATGTTAACGTGTGTCACAGACAGAGGACAAGGATTCGGTCCAACCTCGTGAAGGAACATTGTACAAAGCTAACAATAAAAATGTGTAACCGTAGAGACAGTAACTTTTCTCGAAGACATTTAAGTTTCTTGACGGTTGTCTTCGATACAACTTTACCAAACATTTCGTACAATGCAAATTACTAGACAATACATTTAATATTGAGAATTGAGAACCACTTTAGTGACGTCATAAGTGGGGAAATAGTTATGTTAGCTCCTGTATGGAGGAGTGTTTGTAAAACATTAATGTTGAAATTCAAACAATTAAATTCAATACGAGAATACATTTTACTAAGTTAAGGTATTTTCTTCCTCAACTAAGAATAAGCTCAGAGTCAATCCCAGAGAGTGATATTTGTAGAAAGAAGGATATGTATGTAAAGTTTCTTGACGGTTGTCTTCGAAATAACTTAGATACATACTTCATGCATTAAGTTCAATTGCACCAGAATGCGACATTGAAAGTAGTACATAGTACATTTAGTAATGCCGCGGAACTTTCAATATTTAATTATTACATTTACCTCTTTGTTATGGGAATAAAACACACTTTTATACAAACATTGATTAAGGAAGGATCCTTACACTTGGATGAGAGACTGTACCGATGCAGAAGACATAAATGTGTCTATCAAACCATTGCACTAAACATCGACACACACAGCTAGAACAAGCATACACCCCGTGCACTGAACTTGTTGGTAGAACATTGTACTAGACGTTGTACTAACGTTAGCACTTGTCGTAGTAAACAGAGCACACGAGTGACTCCACTCGTACAATAAGTCTCATCACACCTGCATGTGGCATTGGAAGTGAGACGTGGAACGTTTAATGACGTCACAACCAGAGACACTGATGTTTATTTTCATACTATCATGTTCCATGATTAAGACATATATAAAGACAATATAATTCACGCGACATATATCGACGCACACATTAGAACAAGCGCGGTTGTCACTAGCACATTGCTTGACTGTCTTCGACACAACTTTGTATATTTACGTAACCACTTGCACATACTGACTAGGTGAGTCTCAATGCGCCCGAATGCGGGCACGACTTCTGAGACAAGAAACATTTCACACATCCATACATTGTGTTTGTATTTATACTCCTTTATGGAGAAATACTACCGACTGCAGTATTTTGAAACTTTAGCGGCTAACAGCTGATCATGCGAAAGCACGCGCAAAATATTTTTCTAGATATAGACACATACAGTAATAGAAAACATTTTCGTAAATGATTGTAATATCGATATAGACTATTTATACTTGTTACATGGACTTACGCAGATACATAAGTTTCTTGACGGTTGTGTTTAATACGATACAACTCTCTTATAATATTTCAAATGAGAGGAAAACACACTTGGAAGTTGGTACTGATTGAGTACCTTATCGGAAAAATTCATTGAATTTTCAAAATTTACTGTCCACTCACACCACAGACAAAGACAAAACGGAGAATTCTTCGTAACTATACTCCTATTCGGAATAATGTTGCTGTACGTATATAATGGCAATACAAAACGTTTCTTGACGGTTGTCTTCGATACAAGACTGATATTAATATTTCTGTTGCTATGACGGATACTGCATAACATTAATTACAAAGTACAATTTTATTAAGTTTCTTGATGGTTGTTTTTCTTACGCACTTCTTAAACATTTTGAAATTGTAGTTGTATGAGGCATCATTAACGAGTTTTTTTGACAGTTGTACTTCGATACAAAGTTGATCGAATATAATCGAGAGGTGACAGTCATTTAAAACACCTTCTCATGTTCTAAACTCAATATTTTGGAAATTGTAAACGTATGTTCCAAAGCCTTGGAACATCAGAACATGAAAATACACAAAATATACTTATTCCTGTTGGGATTTCATAAATTATTGAGTCAAATACCGATGCGTATAAAACGGTCGACTTAATTTTACTTCATATGTGATATTCAATGAGTTTCTTGACGATTTTTCTTTGATGTAAAATATATTTTATCTTAATACATATTTCATATCACATGAAATACTGAAAAGTATATCTTGTGTAGAACGACCGTAGTGCAGCATCCTCCTCCTCAGTCGTACATTCTTGACAGAATGCTCGTGGTTGACAATGATGCATTTTCCCTGGATATCGTAGCCATCGCGATGTGCCTCCACTTGTTGCGGTCTTCACCCGTAACCCTGGGCACGGGTTCCGCGTTATACCCCGCAGGACTGGGTCCCTGCTGAACTTCGCCATCTACACACTCCGGCCTACTGAAGTGTAAGATGCCCACCCCCGCGACATGGACGCGCCAGACAGGAATTGCCCAAGTGAAGAGTAGAGAAGGTGACTCTACTCCCCCCAGGGCCGAGTTAATGGGCGTGTATGATCCCACACCCAAAGGCTTAACACTATCACTACTACAAGTATAAATAAAACAACATTCAGTTGTTGTATCTTGTAAATACTAATTCTAGAACACATTTATGTACTCGCCATTACAGGGCATGTTGTCGGTATGAAATATATTTTATTTAAAAGATACATCAACATTTCACAGTTCTCTCCTCACTCGGACATATTTTACATAGTACAAAGTAAGTTTGTGTTAAAACTACTAGAGTACATTAGTACTTTAGATTTTGCGAAAAGATCGACACAAACACTTTATTAAAAAATCATGACAAATATTTTTATGAAGAAAACTTACTTTCCCATACATTTTGACGCATGCCACACAGAGACAAGACTAATTTCCATTATGTACGTTTAACAAGAGAGTTTCTTAATGGTTGTCTTCAACACAATTCTTATGTTTTAAACATAAGTGGGATATAATATTAAAGAGTAGTTGTTTGTGAGACTACAAACTACTTGGAAATACTGACTTATATAATATGGAATTACCACATAGAACGACAAACAGTTCCATAGTGAGGAAATAGATTTTTAAATATCACGTCATTTACAAAGAGGAACAAAGTCAAGTACCTAATAATATAATTTGTCTACACACGAGACAATGGACATCGACGGTATCGCAGCATCCGAATTTTTGATATTTTAAATATAATTTCAAGCGTCAAATATCGACGCACACAACTAGAACAAGCATACAGCTCATTTGATGTTAATACTCGTATAACTGACTGAGGACAACATTTTCCAAATAATAATTACGAGAAGTAAGTTCCAGTGAAACATAATTTATAAATTACCAGTTTGGAATCACTAATCCGCCTTGAGCAAGCGTAGGATTATTTCTCATTCCTTCTCTATATGAGAAGAGGCCTTTTCTCAGCAGTGGGACAATTACAGGCTGATCTGTCTTCGATACAACTTGTAAAGTTTCGTATTATTTAAATACATTTGAGACTGTAAACTATTATTAGGGTCAGTCTGACGTGGAACTTTCAAAATGTAATGTATGTTTCATTATCAGTTTAAATATTGATAAGAATAATCACGTGGAACGACAAATGGTACTAAGTGTTCCCACTTAGTTATTTTTGATTCGTTAATTGTTGATTCTTGAAATTGTGAAACTTCAATACTAATTTTAGTTATAATGCAGACTTAGAAAAAATGCTTTCTCAACTAGTTTCTTGGCGGTTGTTCTCCGATAAACATGTAATATAAACATTTTAATCATGAAATATGTAGCGATCATTACATAAGTAGCTGTACATGACACTACAAACTACTTGGAAATACTGAGTAAGTCTCAGCGGACGACAAAATGAAGAAAGGCGCCCCGCCTTGTGAGACATGGAATATTTAGGTTGGATAAACTAGCAACATCCAATTTTAATAAATATACACTTGAAATATTGAAATACCACATAGAACGACAACTGTCGCCTTAAGTGAGGAAATCGTAGTTTATATAATTTTAAATGTTGACAATTGAAACATGGACTGTCCACGTAGAATACGAGAAACTGAATGTTTAACTGTTTTACTTTAGTACGCACCAGAAGAGATAAACGGGGATAGATGAAGACAATATAATTCACGCGACAAATATCGACGCACACAATTAGAACAAGTACGGTTGATGGTTTATCTATATTTAGCACTTTAACTTTCGCCACTGGCGTCCTAAGTGGGGAACGTTTGTTTGTCTATAGCCCCAATAACATGTAGAGACGTCGAGAGAAAATCATAACTTCCAGAAAACACTTTCTCCACAGTCTATACAAATAGTTTCTTGACGGATGTCTTCGATACAACACTCATGTTGTAATCATGCAACATGTAGGAAAGAGTAGTAAGTAGCTGGAGCCACCGACTACTTGGAAATACTGACTAGGTGGGTCTCATCCAAACTCCTTTATTATTACATCGTTACGAGTAGATGACATTGTTTGAACACGCCTCCTGTGTCCATAACTACGTACTCATGCACCAAGTACCGACACGTACTGCTAGTAGACACATTGAACACCACGGCCAATCAAAGAAAATGATTATTTAACATCCATACACTATCTGACGAGTTACTTGACGGTTGTCTTCGATACAAGTTTGACAGATAATTTTGTAGAATAAGTCTCATTGCACCTGAATGTGGCATTGAAAGTGAGACGTGGAACATTTAATGATTACATGGAACTCTCAATATCAATATTCTATACGTATTTTGAATATTATCATGTTAAAATATATCGACGCACACACAACTCCGTATATAGTGAACATTTGCCACAGTAGCAGTCAGTAATATTGTCTCTGAGACATGGAACAATGCACAGGTTCTAATGGAGAGTAAATGAAATCAAATGTGGTAGTATATTTTGAACATTTCAAAGATTATATTAAGTTTCTTGACGGTTGTCTTCGATACAACGTTGACAGAACATATAGTACCTAGCTGTGTATGTGGCTACACACCACTGTGGAATACTGACTAGGTAAGTCTCATGTCTACACAAATATAGGCAACATTTGTAGAAACATTATTGTTTAACTTTAAGAATATCAAATGTAGAAAAAGTTCATATTATTATGTTCCATAAAGGACGACCACGTACAAAATACTCCATGTTTATCTTATATATGTATAAGATTACATAATTAATGCAATTGTGTAAGATTCCGTACATTGAGTTGTACAGAGGTGACGTCATGTCACGTTTATGGGCGAAAACTAAATAGACACACACAGCTAGAACAAGCACACACCCCGTGCACTGAACTTGCTGGTAGAACATTGGTATATTGTATTGGTAACTTATTTACACTAACTATATTGGAAATTATGTTTAATTCTTGAGAAATATACAATGACCACGTAGAACGAGAAACAGTTGTAAGTGGAGAAATTATTGTTTTACATCTCCTCTTGAGGTCCCAGAATAAGACGATACCAGTATTCTTATGGAACACTGTTTGTATCACATTCATGAACACAATATTGTCACGTTTGACTGATGTATAAAGTTACAAATACGCTTCATGCACATTTCATGGAAAGATGATATATTTATCACAACAAGCCATTGTAATTAAAGAGGCGATGTGTGGAGATTAAACTAAACAATATGATTGAACTTATAGACTGGCCAAAGAGTTTCTTGTCGGTTGTCTTCGATACAAGTTGACATACAACAATTGAAGAACACTAACATTCAGTACAATGTTGTCCGCCCGAATGCGGGCACGACTTCTGAGACAAGAAACATTTCACACATCCATACATTGTGTTTGTATTTATACTCCTTTATGGAGAAATACTACCGACTGCAGTATTTTGGAACTTTAGCTGCTAACAGCTGATCATGCGAAAGCACGCGCAAAATATTTTTCTAGATAAATATTTTGAATATAAATGTTTTGAAATATAAAAGATAAATATTTAGAAAATATTTTTGGAAATGACTGTAATATCGATATAGACTATATTTGTTACATGGACTTACGCACATTCATAAGTTCCTTGGCGGTTGTGTTCAATACGATACAACTCTCTTACAATATTTCAAATGAGAGGAAAACACACTTGGAAATAGGTACTGATTGAGTACCTAATAAATTCATCTAATTTTCAAAAATTACTGTCCACTTACAACACAGACAAAGACAATGCGGAGAATGCTTCATAACTATAATCCTGTTTGGAATAATGTTGCTGTACGTTTAGAACGGCATATTACATCGTTACGAGTAGATGACATTGTTTGAACACGCCTCCTGTGTCCATAACTACGTACTCATGCACCAAGTACCGACACGTACTGCTAGTAGACACATTGAACACCACGGCCAATCAAAGAAAATGATTATTTAGCATCCATACACTATCTGACGAGTTACTTGACGGTTGTCTTCGATACAAATTTGACAGATAATTTTGTAGAATAAGTCTCATTGCGCCTGAATGTGGCATTGAAAGTGAGACGTGGAACATTTAATGATTACATGGAACTCTCAATATCAATATTTTATACGTATTTTGAATATTATCATGTTAAAATGTATCGACGCACACACAAGTCCGTATATAGTGAACATTTGCCACAGTAGCAGTCAGTAATATTGTCTCTGAGACATGGAACAATGCACAGGTTCTAATGGAGAGTAAATGAAATCAAATGTGGTAGTACATTTTGAACATTTCAAAGATTATATTAAGTTTCTTGACGGTTGTCTTCGATACAACGTTGACAGAACATATAGTACCTAGCTGTGTATGTGGCTACAATTAAAACCGGTTAATACGACGCACATCAAAGAAACGCCGCGCGCTGTTCAGCTTATTTCAATAATAATATTTCAACGCGTGTACCAACATGCCCCTCGTCGAATAAACCGGTTAATTTAGGTTAAAATAAAGTTCTTTAATGTTCACGTTCTTAAGAAAAGTTCGGAGGAAAACCGATATAAACCGGTATTAACCGGTATTTTTTAAACCGGTTCCGAGCCTTGGTCGCACGTAATAACGACAAAGCCAATGCGGAGAATGCTTCATAACTATAATCCTATTTGGAATAACTATATAATGCTGTAACTATATAATAGCAATTTAAAACGTTTCTTAACGGTTGTCTTTAATACAACTTGCGAAGTTCTTTAATGTTCACTTTGAACCACGACGAGATGTCTGTTACAACAGAACCAAAACTTTCTACATGTATAGAACATGGAACAAAACAATATAATCCACAACACAAATATCGACGCACACAATTACAACATGCGCGGACGATTGTTAGGAAATAGTTTAACTGTCATCGCACACTACAACAGGCGCGGCCTGGTGGCACATGGAATATTCAACATTCCGTCTCGATAACAAGGAGGGAGTTCCTGAGATGTACGCATCCAGGCGTATTGTTATATACTACATTATACTTCTGTTAGTTTTATATCGATATCTTTTTTGTGTTTACTCCTTTAAGCGCAAGCCCTAATTGTCAAGTACTAGATTATAATTCATAGACTGCGCAACGAGTTTCTTGACGGTTGTACTCAACACAAGCCACACAACAGTCATGAACAATCCAATACATGGAAGTTATTTAATGAACTTGTATCGGATCGTGAGACTCGGAATATTAACAAATATATTGAACTTACAATATACAATACTGAAGTAGCAATACATTGTTAGTTTGTATGTTCATTCATATCATTTCTATTCAACCTCTTTATAACGTGTGTTTACGTAAACATTACAATGCACACACAAGACAGAAGAAATATCATATTCCACGTAGAAACACCACTTCAATGGCGACATTAGTGGGGGAAGTAAACTGCACAAGTTAATGCAATAAGTGGTATGTACCACAAATATACGCAAATGTTTTTCATATACACAGACTCAATAGATGACATTATTGCAACAAGTTTCTTGACGGTTGTCTTCGACACAACTGTAATATATCACATTTTTGACAATTGTAGCTGAATGGGCTTTGTAACACACGGCATGAACATTGAAATGACGTAGATGTAGTCAGTATCAGTATAGTTCATGCGTCAGCCATCGTCACACGTAGACAAGTACAATTGAGGCTGTTTAATCGACAAGAAAACGGGCGAGAATATTTAGGTACTCCAGTTGACGAGAACTAGTTTCTTGACGGTTGTCTTCGATACAAGGTTGATCGAACATAATGGTACTAAGACGTGACAGTTATTTCAATATTTTGGAAATTGTAAAAGTATGTTCCAAAGCCTTGGAACATGACAATACACAAGGTACTACATATTCCTGTTGGAATTTCATTTCAGTCAAATAGCTAACAAGTCAGTCGACTTAATTTTACTTCGTATGTGATATTTAATGAGTTTCTTGACGGTTGTTTTTCGATGTAACATATATTTTATCTTAATACATATTTCATATCACATGAAATACTGAAAAGGATATCTTGTGTAGAACGACCGTAGAGCAGCATCCTCCTCCTCAGTCGTACATTCTTGACAGAATGCTCGTGGTTGACAATGATGCATTTCCCTGGATATCGTAGCTCTCGCGATGCGCCTCCACTTGTTGAAGTCTTCACCCGTAACCCTGGGCACGGGTTCCGCGTTATACCCCGCAGGACTGGGTCCCTGCTGAACTTCGCCATCTACACACTCCGGCCTACTGAAGTGTAAGATGCCCACCCCCGCGACATGGACGCGCCAGACAGGAATTGCCCAAGTGAAGAGTAGAGAAGGTGACTCTACTCCCCCCAGGGCCGAGTTAATGGGCGTGTATGATCCCACACCCAAAGGCTTAACACTACCACTACTACAAATATAAATAAAACAACATTCAGTTGTTGTATCTTGTAAATACTAGAATACATTTATGTACTCGCCATTACAAGACGTTTTGTCTGTATGAAATATATTTTATTTAAAAGATACATCAACATTACACAGTTCTCTCCTCACTCGGACATATTTTACATAGTACAAAGTAAGTTCGTTCTAAAATTACTAGAGTACATTAGTACTTTACATTTTGCGAGAAGATCGACACAAGCACTTTATTAAAAAAATCATGACAATTTTTTTTATGAAGAAAACTTACTTTCCCATACATTTTGACGCATGTCACACAGAGACAAGACTAATTCCATGTACGTTTAAACGAAAAAAACAAATGATAATATGTTAGTGACGTCATGCACAAAATGACAAGGACACATACAACGTATTCTCTTTCTAAATCCATTTACTGAACTTTATTCACTTACAATACAAATACCAAAACAATTTTATTGACATCTAAATGTCGTCAGACACGAAATGACAATGATAGAAACATATTATTTTCCTTCAAATGTTTCAAATTTCCCCTAACCGTCATCATGTAATAATTGCAACACAACCCAATCATGCTTGGTATGTATCTCTACAAGTTTCTTGACGGTTGTCTTCGATACAACACTTATGTTGATATACTTTATAATATACTTTGATACTAAAATATGCAAGAATTTTTAACTAGCAAGAACAAGCTACTTGGAAATAGACCAACTCATGTATTTAAATATCTTTATAGATATAAAACTACCGTATAATTATTTAGAGAGTTTATTGACATTCACAAACTATTGAGTTTTTGAACGGTATGAAATATTCTTCACGAAAAAAAAATCCTGAAGTAAGTATAAGATTTTTTCTCAAAGACAATAATTTTATTGTTATATTCAATTTTTTAAATCCAGCAACTGGTTCAGTTTCTTGATACACTTAATAAACATTGATTTAAATATTTGTCGGGATTAATCCCGATCAAAGTCAAATTTATTGCTTTACTAATGAAGAAGTAAACTTGTCTGCTAGCTTCACGAACTAATGAGTTTCTTGACGATTGTCTTCGATACAACGCTTTTACAATATTTCAATCTTGAATTAAGAAGAACCATATTTAGTAGTTGCAGTGAGGTGACAAACAACATAACTTGGAAATACTGATTGGGTACACCTCATCGGGCACATTATGCCACATTCCTACTTCATCCATCTTTTAATAAATTCATTAACAACATTAAGTTACTTGAAACATGGACACACCATGTAGACCGCCACTGTGATGACGTCATAAATAGGGAAACAGTTGCTTGTTCTGAACAAGCAACTGTATGGAGAAATACTATCGAGTACATTAGTATCGGGATACAAAGATTTTAATTTAGTGCTAAAGTGTATATATAGACACAGAAAAGTTAACATTTACAAAGACAATATAATTCACGCGACAAATATCGACGCACACAATTAGAACAAGCGCGGTTGTCACTAGCACATTGCTTGACTGTCTTCGACACAACTTTGGAAGTATTCGTCCTACGCAAATATGAAGAAATCATTACATCACACAACGCAACACTATTGACGTAAATGTCATTTTATGAAATACAAAATTGCGTGTCTTTGTGTAGCGAACAGTTTCTTGACGGTTGTCTTTTATACAACTTTAGAAAATATTCACATTATGTAAATACGAAGGAAACATGTAAGTAGCTGTCTATAGCAATACAAGCTCTATACATGGAAATACTGATTACGTACATCTCATCTGACACCTTTAAGGTAACGTTTAATAAACCATTACATTTGATAACTTTTGATAACTTCAGTAACAGGACATATCTCTCATCTATTCCTATTCTTACATCACATAGTTTCTTGCTGGTTGTCTTCGACACAACTTTGATAAACATCGAGGAACAACCGCATTCTATCTGAATCAAACGACGAAGTTTTTTTTTTACAATTCATAGACTGCTCAACGAGTTTCTTGACGGTTGTACTCAACACAAGCCACACAACAGTCATGAACAATCCAATACATGGAAGTTATTTAATGAACTTGTATCGGATCGTGAGACTCGGAATATTAACAAATATATTGAACTTACAATATACAATACTGAAGTAGCAATACATTGTTAGTTTGTATGTTCATTCATATCATTTCTATTCAACCTCTTTATAACGTGTGTCTACGTAAACATTACAATGCGCACACGAGACAGAAGAAATATCATATTCCACGTAGAAACACCACTTAAATGGCGGCATTAGTGGGGGAAGTAAACTGCACATTAATGCAATAAGTGGTATGTACCACAAATACACGTACATGGATAGTTTACAAGTACCACCAAATAAATAGATGACATTATTGCAACAAGTTTCTTGACGGTTGTCTTCGACACAACTGTAATATATCACATTTTTGACAATGGGCATTGTTCATAATTTATAAAATATCGTAATTGAAAAACCATTTCGAGGAATAGACTTACTAATCATTATGGACTAATTAATAATTTAAAATATTTATTATTTATTGATATTTCGTTAAAATACGGTTGACCTTGCTTGTCCTTCAAATGACGTCATAATAGGACGTATACATTAGTATCGTTGCCTCATGTTTCAAAAATTAAAAAGTTTTAAATCAAGCCTACAACTGTCAAATATAAATGTCATGTCAGTTTGTTTCGGTTTTGTTTACAAAAAATACAAAGATTCAAATTCTAAGTTTCTTCTGCATAAAGTGAAAATGGAATACAGAAAGTGCTTTGTTCCAAGTTGCAGCAGTAATTGTAAAAATTGTCCAAACAAAATCTTCGTTCGCAATAGGGAAGACTTACAAGAGAAGTGGTGTCGAGAAGCTGGTGCGGAATATTACAAAGTTTATAATATGTATTGTCGCGAAGATCATTTTAGGGTGATTCTTCAAAAAACTTTAACTTTTATTTAACAAATCATTATTTTCCCGCGTTATTAAGCATCATGGTAGCTTATTGTCATCCTTATTTATATTTGATTGGTTGAGAGCAGTGTCACACCTTAATTTATTGAAACCAAATTTTGTGTTTCAATCGCCAGAATTGTTAACTTTTGGGTGAGGATAATGACGCCGTTAACTTTTTGTGACTTTTTTTGAAGAATCACCCTTTAATGTAAGTACCACAGAAGTAATAGTCTCCTATGATATTATCAGTCCCATTATTGTCCATATCATATGTTAAATTACGTTTTATCACATGTTTTATTGTTTACAGCTTATATTAAGGTTATTATTATTGACAGTTCTATTCAGACAGCTATTATTGACAGTTCTATTCAGACAGCTATTATTGACAGTTGTACTTTTTTAATGCAACCACACTATGGCACAGATACTATCGTTCTGAGCCTTATGATGACGTCACCCATATCAAAAATTTGAAAATCTTCAAAAAATATTTTTGACGTGGTTTCTGATCCTTTTAACAAAATATTCAAATTAGTTTCTTTAAATGGTCTATATTATCGAAAAATTAAATAAAAACACAAGGTAATTTTTTTTGAACAATGCCCATTAATATCGTGGATAGATGTTTGTAAACTACGAGGAGACAAGTTTATCATTATCACTAGATTCATCACTAGTCGTTTCTTGACGGTTGTGTTTGATACAGTTTTGTAATACTTTTCGTACTACGTAAACACGTAGAAAACGTTTGAAGAGAATTTTCAATAAACAGTATTTTACATTGTATTGTTTCTTGCTGGTTGTAGTCGATACAAAATCGAACATTTTGTAAAATGTAAATACGAAGGAACATTGATTAGTAGCTATTTATTGGACTACCAATCATTCGGATATAGGTTCATGCAAGAGACAAGCATAATGAACATCTGACGGTGCATTGTGAAACTATATCACACACAGATGACAAATATTTAAATAACTCGGAGATATGGAAGGGGAAGTCAAACGTTAACTTTATACACTACTCTCTGTGTTTCTTGACGGTTGTCTTCGATACAACTCTAATACAATACTTTGACCACGAAATATGTAGCGACCATTCAACATTCGCCCATTACTTCTGATAACATAGATGAAGACAATATAGCTCATTTGACAAATATCGACGCACACAGTTAGAACAAGCACGGCGGACGGTACATTGTTAAATAACTTTGAATAAGTGGGAAGTTACTAATATTCTTGTAGTCTGAATATTCGTATTTGTATACATTTGCTGCTTACATGTATAGCTATGTTACATGTTTATATAAAGATGTCACGAATGTATTTGTAGTTTCTTGACGGTTGTCTCCGATACAACGCTTTTACAATATTATTATATAAAACATGAAAGAAGTAGAAAATATTTGTATGTATAATAGCAGTGTATGAGGTGACAAACTACATACTTGGAAATACTGATTGAGTAAACCTCATCGGACACCTTGTGTGTATCTTGTGACACTTTACAATGGCAATTGGAACATGAATACTTTAGTAACGTTCTGAATGTGGAAATACATAGTTATCCCACAGTGCTCACACATTTGTAGAATACAACATGATACTGCAGTCTGTACATGATAGTACTACAAGTACAGTTCAATCAATAGATGACAACGATACAATTAGACGATAATTTACTCGGATTATTGGATGACATTATTGCAACAAGTTTCTTGACGGTCGTCTTAATGTATAGTAAATAGACAAGTACAATTGAGGCTGCTTCAACCAAAGTTATTGGGTCATAATATTTAGGTACTCCAGTTGACAAGAACTAGTTTCTTGACGGTTGTCTTCGATACAACTTGTAAAGTTTCTTATTATTTAAATACGTAGGAGACATTTGAGACTGCAAACTAATTGCAGGTACTGACTAGGTCATGTCAGTCTGAAACATCCGTGGAACTTGTATATTTCATTATCAGTTTAAATATTGATAGGAATGACCACGTAGGGGTAGAACGACATTAGCTGACTTATAGAAAATTAAAAGATTTATTATGCGTTATGCATTATGCGCAAACATTGCAAACATCGACACACACAGCTAGAACAAGCACACACCCCGTGCACTGAACTTGCTGGTAGAACATTGTACTAGACGTTGTACTAACGTTAGCACTTGTCGTAGTAAACAGAGCACACGAGTGACTCCACTCGTACAATAAGTCTCGTTACACCTGCATGTGGCATTGGAAGTGAGACGTGGAACGTTTAATGACGTCATAACCAGAGACACTGATGTTTATTTACACACCGATTTATACAACACTGAGACGAGTGCAAAATTTAGATATAAAGGCAATATAATTAACGCGACATATATCGACGCACACAATTAGAACAAGCGCGGTTGACGACACATCGTCACCAGCCTCTTGACAGTTGTCTTGTGTTTGACACAACTATGAAGATATTCGTATTGTGCGGATGCGAATGAATCCTTACATCTCATCAAGTAGCGACTGGAAGCAGACTCTGTCTGTCTCCGCGTGGAACAATTACATCACAATATTATTCATAGCACAATACAGTTTGTTGACAGTTGTCCTTCTATGGAACTCTATATGTTCGATTGTGTGCTTGCAAGCAACAAATATATTTTACAGTTACTCGTTTAGTTGTTATAAAACATACAACTTTGATTTCTTGTAATGTAACGTCAATGTATAATGACATTTAAAGACATTCTGTGACAATCTTATAAAGCCGATATAAAATTATAGTTTATACATTACTCAATGAGTTTCTTGACGGTTGTTCTTTAATGTACTTAACATATATTTTATCTTCATACAAATTTCATATCACATGAAATATTAAAAAGGATATCTTGTGTAGAACGACCGTAGAGCTGCATCCTCCTCCTCAGTCGTACATTCTTGACAGAATGCTCGTGGTTGACAATGATGCATTTTCCCTGGATATCGTAGCTCTCGCGATGCGCCTCCACTTGTTGAAGTCTTCACCCGTAACCCTGGGCACGGGTTCCGCGTTATACCCCGCAGGATTGGGTCCCTGCTGAACTTCGCCATCTACACACTCCGGCCTACTGAAGTGTAAGATGCCCACCCCCGCGACATGGACGCGCCAGACAGGAATTGCCCAAGTGAAGAGTAGAGAAGGTGACTCTACTCCCCCCAGGGCCGAGTTAATGGGCGTGTATGATCCCACACCCAAAGGCTTAACACTACCACTACTACAAATATAAATAAAACAATATTCAGTTGTTGTATCTTGTGAATACTAATTCTAGAATACATTTATGTACTCGCCATTACAAGGCATTTTGTAGGTATGAAATATATTTTATTTAAAAGATACATCAACATTACACAGTTCTCTCCTCACTCGGACATATTTTACATAGTACAAAGTAAGTTTGTCTTAAAACTACTGGAGTACATTAGAACTTTACATTTTGCGAAAAGATCGACATAAATACTTTATTAAAAATCATGACAAATATTTTTATGAATAAAGGAAAACCAAATAACATATCAGTGACAGAAACATTTATGTTATCGTTGTCTCTTTTTAATGGAGATGTAGAATTACCTTTAGTCTCTAGCCATGATTTACATAACAATACAATGAAGTTTCTTAATAGTTGTCGTCGATACAACTCTTTTATAATATTTCAATCATGAAATGAGGGAAAATACAAGTAACCCTACAATGTTGATTATTTAAAGAGTTTCTTAATGGTTGTCTTCAACACAATTCTTATGTTTTAAACATAAGTGGGAAATATTAGAGTACCGTAGTTGTTTGTGAGACTACGAACTACTTGGAAATACGTCATTTACAAAGACGAAATATACAGTCAAGTACCTAATAATTTGTCAACACACGAGACAATGGACATCGACTCGGACGCATCCGACGAGTTTGAGAATATTTGATAAGATTAGTTTTATAAAGATTGGAGTATACTCACCCAGGACCCTCTTCGATTATTGAAGTAACTTCATAAACGATCTAATGAGTTTCTTGACGGTTGTCCTTCGATAGAACTTTATACAATACTGTTCCTTGGATTTGTAGAAACAGTACAGAAATATTTGTAACTATGTAGATGTACATGAAGCTACAGCTACAAGACGCGCAGTCATACTGTACATGGAGCTACAAGCTACTTGGAAATACTGAATGAGTAAATAGCATCAGGAGGTGCTCGACCACCTCGAGTATCTTGACTTAGTTTTACTTTTCATAGAAGTACGAAGAAGTTTCTTGACGGTTGTCCTTCACAGAACTCTTTTACGACATTTCAGTCGCGACATGTGTAGGAAATATTTATTGACAAATGTATGTCGAGACAAATGGACAAATCCATGGAACTTTCAATGTTTAATACAATATATTGTCTCTCAATGACATTAAGTATGAAGAAGTTAAATCATGTACATTGCACAGTACACACGGAGCGACCACTTCATTGACTTTCTAAGTGGGGAAATATTTTTAATGCAAAAACAAAACGAAATACATATAAGATTTCCGAGTTCTAGAACAACGAGTTTCTTGACGGTTGTCTTTGATGTAACTCTTACAAGAGAGTGAGGACTTCATTGTGGGAACTGCAATGTTCTACTTTACTTGTGAAAAAATATTTCCCATGAAACATTTGATTATAGGAATACAAAGATTAATGAGCTGTCGGACACAAGACATGGACATGAGTGAGACGCCATAAATAAAGACAATAATTCGTGCTGCAAAGATCGACGCCTTTAATATTTAGGAAATAGTTGTAACTCTCATCGCACACTACAACAGGCGCGGCCTGGTGGCACATGGAATATTCAACATTCCGTCTCGATAACAAGGAGGGAGTTCCTGAGATGTAAGCATCCAGGCGTATTGTTATATACTACATTATACTTCTGTTAGTTTTATATCTATATATTTTTTTGTGTTTAATCCTTTAGGCGCAAGCTCTAATTGTAAGGTACCAGGTTATAATTCATAGACTGCTCAACGAGTTTCTTGACGGTTGTACTCAACACAAGCCACACAACAGTCATGAACAATCCAATACATGGAAGTTATTTAATGAACTTGTATCGGATCGTGAGACTCGGAATATTAACAAATATATTGAACTTACAATATACAATACTGAAGTAGCAATACATTGTTAGTTTGTATGTTCATTCATATCATTTCTATGCAACCTCTTTATAACGTGTGTTTACGTAAACATTACAATGCACACACAAGACAGAAGAAATATCATATTCCACGTAGAAACACCACTTCAATGGCGACATTAGTGGGGGAAGTAAACTGCACAAGTTAATGCAATAAGTGGTATGTACCACAAATATACGCAAATGTTTTTCATATACACAGACTCAATAGATGACATTATTGCAACAAGTTTCTTGACGGTTGACTTCGACACAACTGTAATATATCTCATTTTTGACAATTGTAGCTGAATGAGCTTTGTAACACACGACATGAACATTGAAATGACGTAGATGTAGTCAGTATCAGTATAGTTCATGCGTCAGCCATCGTCACACGTAGACAAGTACAATTGAGGCTGTTGTATAGACAAAAGACACAATCGATTTTTAGGTTGACGGTTGTCTTCGATACAACTTGATAAAGTTTCGTATTATTTAAATACATTTGAGATTGCAAACTATTACTGGGGTATATTATATAATAGTTGCCACATATTAATTGAATATGAATATCAATAAGATGAAGTGCATATAACACGGAAATAAAGTTGCATACATCGATAATACAATATAATTCACGCGACATATATCGACGCACACATTAGAACAAGCGCGGTTGTCACTAGCACATTGCTTGACTGTCTTCGACACAACTTTGTATATTTACGTAACCACTTGCACATACTGACTAGGTAAGTCTCAATGCGCCCGAATGCGGGCACGACTTCTGATACAAGAAACATTTCACACATCCATACATTGTGTTTGTATTTATACTCCTTTATGGAGAAATACTACCGACTGCAGCATTTGGAACTTTAGCTGCTAACAGCTGATCACACGAAAACACGCGCAAAATATTTTTCTAGACATTTACAAACTTCTTTTCTATTATTTAACCCATTGATGAGATGCTTACCAATAAAGTTTCTTGACGGTTGTCTTCAATACAACACCCCCGAATCGTTTAATGTAAATACGAAGGAAACATTGTGTAAGCAGCAGTCGGGAAATACTCCATAGTGTGGTCTAATGCCATGCAACATGTACATTGTGTATAGCGGACCAATAGCTGCGTTATACTGTCGCGTAGAACGATACATTGAAAAATCACTTAAAGAATCATCCAGATCTATTCTTGGATGTATACAGAGTACTATATTGGAATACAAACGATTCAATGTGAGGACAAAATGTATGCCCATGTCAAGTGAAAAAGACACAATACAACTACAATATTACATTACGGACAAATTGTGTTTCTTGCTGGTTGTATTCGATACAACTTTAGACAATATTCGTATTTTATAAACACGAAAGTAACATATTATTTTGTAAGTGGCAGTTAACTACCAACTGTTTAGACATACTGACACATTATGTAATTGTTATAGATTTCATTTCATTTTATATCATTTATTGTTAACTAACACCTCTGGTGCCTGAATGTAGTGCTTCCTTCTAAGACTTGAAGCATTATTTAGAAAATTCATTGGTTTTACAGTTAATACTGCAATCTATATATTAATACGTGATGCAAAAACTTTCGGAACCTTTTTACGAAAATTGCGCCGACGTAGGAGCATAAAATTTGGTACACTTATAGTTTATGTGTAGGAGAAGTGAAAAATGCTAATATTTTTCAAAAATAATGTTTATAAAGTACATTAAATCAATAAATAAAACATTACACACACTACCATGCATAGTATCGTATTTGACAAAACGTCACAGTTGATAGACATTGCGATGATATTCTCACGTCTCATATGAAAAGAGGTTTCTCATTGAAGGAGGTTTGGTTATTCATGATCCGCCGGAATATATTAATTTGAATTTCACAAAACTAATAGCAATTTGTTAAATTAAAATTATCCTTGAACGTATGGAAAGTGGTATTGTAAATTAAATTGTATATGGTCGAATTTCGACCAATAGGCGACCACTAGTTATTATTAATATTCAACGGAATATGTGTCGGGATCAATCCCGATTAAAGTAAAATATATTGCTTTACTAATGAAGAAGTAAACTTGTCTGCTAGCTTCACGAACTAACGCTTGTTTATGAACATACTGATCCATAATATGTGGCACGGAAATATTTTCCTAGACGAGAACCTAAAACCCTTTCCTTTCATAGAATAAGTTTCTTGACGGTTGTATTTGATACAACTTTACAAATATCGCACCGTTAGTACGAAGTAAATATGTATACATAAGTAGCTGTGTGTGAGAGTACAAGCTACTCGGACATAATTATAATTATATAATCACACACATCAGTGGAAGACAAGTCAATCGCTCGTCAGTTGTCTTCGATACAACTGTGGATAATTACGTACTGCTTATTGAAGTAAACACTACCTCGTAGTTACAACGTAAATATTTCACTACCGGGCCTAAACACGATGAATATTTTAACCGGGTAAATGTATTAGTTTCTTGACGGTTGTCTTCGATACAAGGTTGATCGAACACAATTATTTGATCGTTTACCTATATCTTCCAAACGTATTAAATTTACATCTAGATACGAGTTTCTTACCTTCTTTTGAAGGAATTCTTATCAAAAAGTTATTGTATAGGAAACATTTTATAAGTAGCCGTTTATCAGATTACAAGCTACTTTGAAATACTCATTCTGCAAAATCTCCAAATTATGATGAGTATTATTTTAATTAAATTTTGTGATACCATCGTTCTTTATATTGATATTTTAATCCCATTCATGGTCTACAATATTTACATCACGAGAGGAGATAACAGACACGAGTTTCTTGACGGTTATTCGTCGACAGAACTCATATACAATACTGGTAAGACAAATATCTGAATAAAATAAATAAACTCAATATTTTGGAAATTATTTATTATTCAATGAGTTTCTTGACGGTTGTTCTTCGATGTAACATATATTTTATCTCAATACATATTTCATATCACATGAAATACTGAAAAGGATATCTTGTGTAGAACGACCGTAGAGCAGCATCCTCCTCCTCAGTCGTACATTCTTGACAGAATGCTCGTGGTTGACAATGATGCATTTTCCCTGGATATCGTAGCTCTCGCGATGCGTCTCCACTTGTTGAGGTCTTCACCCGTAACCCTGGGCATGGGTTCCGCGTTATACCCCGCAGGACTAGGTCCCTGCTGAACTTCGCCATCTACACACTCCGGCCTACTGAAGTGTAAGATGCCCACCCCCGCGACATGGACGCGCCAGACAGGAATTGCCCAAGTGAAGAGTAGAGAAGGTGACTCTACTCCCCCAGGGCCGAGTTAATGGGCGTGTATGATCCCACATCCAAAGGCTTAACACTACCACTACTACAAATATAAATAAAACAACATTCAGTTGTTGTATCTTGTAAATACTAATTCTAGAATACATTTATGTACTCGCCATTACAGGGCATTTTGTCCGTATGAAATATATTTTATTTAAAAGATACATCAACATTACACAGTTCTCTCCTCACTCGGACATATTTTACATAGTACAAAGTAAGTTTGTGTTAAAACTACTAGAGTACATTAGTACTTTACATTTTGCGAATCGACAAAAACAGTTTATTAAAAAATCATGACAAATATTTTTCTGAAGAAAACTTACTTTCCCATACATTTTGACGCATGTCACACAGAAACAAGACTAATTTCCATTATGTACGTTTAACAAAAAACAAATGACATGTCAGTGACGTCATGCACAAAATGACAAGGACAGAAACATCGCATTCTCTTTCTAAATCCATTTACTGAACTTTCTTAGGTCCAATACAAATAAAAAACAATTGACATGTCAATGACGTCAGACACGAAATGACAAGGACAGAAACATTTATATTATCGTTGTCTCTTTCTAAATTTCTCTTTTGTCTTTCGATACAATTTGAACAATATTTTGTATTGTAATTCATAATGGACATGAATCCGGTAATTATTGTCTTTTCAGTTTGAGAAAATATATTCTTTAAGATAATAATTATATTCTTTCGTCCAATTTCCACGCGCTACAATAATAGTGTAGATTATTAATTTTTATTTTAATATCGGTCTTGTGGATCATTTTAAAACATTAGACACGTATATTTTCTTATGGAAACAAATACTTTCCAAGATATATTGATTTGAAATATCGCGTGTCGTTACTTCTAGGTACATTTTAGACGTAGAAATTACGTATTCTATTTCAAATTGCTCCCACTCCTAAACTTTAATTCGTTTTATCTTCTTATCTTATACGACAAAGTATCAGAATACATGTTTTATATTTTTCCATTTCCTAACTGACGGACAAAATAGATTTTAAATGTTCATACCCCGTCACCATGTCTATTACGATTAAGTAGAAGAACATTCAGAAGAACCAGATGCAATGAACATTTTATTGAATACATAATTTAATGAAGTTTCTTGACGGTTGTCCTTCGATACAACTCTTTTACAATATTTCATACAAGTAACCCTACAATGTAGATTATTTAAAGAGTTTCTTAATGGTTGTCTTCGACACAATTCTTATGTTTTAAACATAAGTGGGAAATATTAAAGAGTAGTTGTTTGTGAGATTACAAACTACTTGGAAATACTGAGTTACATAATATGGAATACTTTAATATTACACCATCATCACAACTGATTGAAAAATAATTGACTCTTGTTATAGAATAATGAGTTTCTTGACGGTTGTCCTTCACAGAACTCTTTTACGACATTTCAGTCATGAAATAAGTGAGGAAATCGTAGTTTATATAATTTTAAATGTTGACAATTGAAACATGGACTGTCCAGGTAGAATACGAGAAACTGAATGTTTAACTATTTTACTTTAGTATGCACCACCAGAGAATAATGGGGATAGATGAAGACAATATAATTCACGCGACAAATATCGACGCACACAATTAGAACAGTTGATGGTTTATCTATATTTAGCACTTTAACTTTCGCCATTGGCGTCCTAAGTGAGGAACGTCCAGAGAAAATTATTGGAAAACACTTTCTCCACAGTCTATACAAAGAGTTTCTTGACGGTTGTCTTCGATACAACACTCATGTTGTAATCATGCAACATGTGGGAAAGAGTAGTAAGTAGCTGGAGCCACCGACTACTTGGAAATACTGACTAGGTGGGTAATTATTACATCGTTACGAGTAGATGACATTGTTTGAACACGCCTCCTGTGTCCATAACTACGTACTCATGCACCAAGTACCGACACGTACTGCTAGTAGACACATTGAACACCACGGCCAATCAAAGAAAATGATTATTTAACTTCCTTACACTATCTGACGAGTTTCTTGACGGTTGTCTTCGATACAAACACGTTTTGTAGCCAACTTCAGAACAAATGGTATATGATGTAAGGTATATAGACTTTATGGTATATGACGTTAAATATTAAACACTTACATGTTGATTTAGTAGAAGCACGTAGTACGACCACTGTATGTCGCACTAAGTGGGGAAATATCAGTTTACATCATTTCGACATGTTACAAGGGTAAGTGATGGCTACACTTATAGTTGTTATAAAACATACAACTTTGATTTCTTGTAATGTAACGTCAATGTATAATGACATTTAAAGACATTCTGTAATCTCAAACAATAGAGAATTCGTGTTAAATTTAGGTTTATACATTATTTAATGAGTTTCTTGACGGTTGTTCTTTGATGTAACATATATTTTATCTTAATACATATTTCATATCACATGAAATACTGAAAAGGATATCTTGTGTAGACAGAATGCTCGTGGTTGACAATGATGCATTTCCCTGGATATCGTAGCTCTCGCGATGTGCCTCCACTTGTTGCGGCCTTCTAGCCCGTAACCCTGGGCACGGGTTCCGCGTTATACCCCGCAGGACTGGGTCCCTGCTGAACTTCGCCATCTACACACTCCGGCCTACTGAAGTGTAAGATGCCCACCCCCGCGACATGGACGCGCCAGACAGGAATTGCCCAAGTGAAGAGTAGAGAAGGTGACTCTACTCCCCCCAGGGCCGAGTTAATGGGCGTGTATGATCCCACACCCAAAGGCTTAACACTACTACAAATATAAATAAAACAACATTCAGTTGTTGTATCTTGTAAATACTAATTCTAGAATACATTTATGTACTCGCCATTACAGAGCATTTTGTCCGTATGAAATATATTTTATTTAAAAGATACATTAACATTACACAGATCTCTCTTCACTCGGACATATTTTACATAGTACAAAGTAAGTTTGTGTTAAAACTACTAGAGTACATTAGTCCTTTACATTTTGCGAAACGATCGACACAAACACTTTATTAAAAAATCATGACAAATATTTTTATGAAGAAAAGATAAACCAAATGACATATCAGTGACGTCATGCACAAAATGACAAATCCAGAAATATTTATGTTATTGTCGTGTCATTTTAATGGAGATGTAGAATTACCTTTAGTCTCTAGCGATGATTTACATAACAATACAATGAAGTTTCTTGATAGTTGTCTTTGATACAATTCTTTTACAATATTTCAATCATGAAATGAGGGAAAATACAAGTAACCCTACAATGTAGATTATTTAAAGAGTTTCTTAATGGTTGTCTTCGACACAATTCTTATGTTTTAAACATAAGTGGGAAATATTAAAGAGTAGTTTGTGAGACTACAAACTACTTGGAAATACTGAGTTATATAATATGGAATACTTTGATATTACACTCTCATCACAATTATCTGAAAAATAATTGACTCTTGTTATAGCATAATGAGTTTCTTGACGGTTGTCCTTCACAGAACTCTTTTACGACATTTCAGTCACGACATGTGTAGAAAATCGTAGTTTATATAATTTTAAATGTTGACAATTGAAACATGGACTGTCCACGTAGAATACGAGAAACTGAATGTTTAACTGTTTTACTTTAGTACTACCCGGAGGAAATAAGTGACGATAGATGAAGACAATATAATTCACGCGACAAATATCGACGCACACAATTAGAACACGTAGAGATGTCCACATTGAACTTTCGATAAAATTTTATACAATACTTCAGTAATAGTACTAATTACCCACCTTAACAAC
The DNA here is from genome assembly GCF_023101765.2 of Spodoptera frugiperda. Taxonomy (NCBI): domain Eukaryota; kingdom Metazoa; phylum Arthropoda; class Insecta; order Lepidoptera; family Noctuidae; genus Spodoptera; species Spodoptera frugiperda. The sequence continues at coordinate 4,862,325 of NC_064230.1, forward strand.
TGCTTAGACTTAACTTGTAAACTGGTTTCAACAATGAGTTTCTTGAAGGTTGTCTTCGATACAACGTAACATACAACAATTGAAGAACATTCAGTATACTCTTGTATATGTTCCATATTCAACATTTAAAATGTAGATAATACGACATTACCACGTAGAACTACAAATAGTTGTAAGTGGGGAAACTGTTGTTTTATATCGCGACAAGTTTAGAAAAGATGTCGAGTTGCTGTTACCTCTACACTGTAACTACTGCTCTACTGGAATCTTACGATGGGAAATACTTGAATTATATCGTGTTAATATATTCACACAAAAATGCATTAAGAACACTTTTAACTGTGTTTACACGCCTCCAATCCGTAATCATAGATACAGACATTATAATTCATACGACATATATCGACGCACACAATTAGAACAAACACAACTGTCACATGCACATTGCTTGACGGTTGTCTTCGATACAACTTTAACAAATATTTCGTACAATGCAAATTACTAGATAATACATTTAATATTGAGAATTGAGAACCACTTTAGTGACGTCATAAGTGGGGAAATAGTTATGTTAGCTCCTGTATGGAGGAGTGTTTGTAAAACATTAATGTTGGCATTCAAACATTTAAATTCAATACGAATGGATATTTTATGAAGATAAGGGGCTGTCACCTTTTCCTTAGGAATGTGAAACATATGTATAAAACAAGGATGTATGTAAAGTTTCTTGACGGTTGTCTTCGACACAAGCTAACATGCAACACTCATAGAACATTAGATATAGTTGCAGTCAGTAATATTGTTGTACCAAATATCGACGCGCACAGCGTCACATCGAGCGCCTGAATGTAGTGCCGCCTTCTGAGACATGAAATGTTATTTAGTATATTCATAGATTTACAGTTAATTACGTACACTAATTAAATACCGTACAATATTAAAATACCACATAGAATTACAAATACATAATTCTGAATGGGAAAATGGTCTTCCCCAAGATGACCAGTTGATAGTAATAATTGACTCGGTTGCTATGGTAACGAGTTTCTTGACGGTTGTCTTCGATACAACTTGTAAAGTTTCGTATTATTTAATTACGTAGGAAACATTTTATACTACAAACTAATTGCAGGTACTGACTAGGGTCATGTCAGTCTGAAACATCCGTGGAACTTGTATATTTCATTAGGAACATTGTGAGACATGGAACATTTAGTGAATTCAATATTAATACATGTTTCTGTATTGATGCAAATATTATGTTAAATTGTCACATGGACTATCCACGTTGGATGACCGCTGCAATGACTGACACTATGAATTATAGTGATTATAATATCGTAACCAGAAATGGATATGTCGCAGTAAGATACATGAAACCGTGGCTTCGTCTATAAGACGCATACAAGACTGTAGATTTTTAACTTTATATTTCACAAACTATGCATTTAGTTTCTTGACGGTTGTCTTCGATACAATCCTTACATTTCATTCAAATACTAGTAAGTACTTATTTTATGTGTCGTGGTGGCTCGGAGGATCAAAAGAAATATTTGTTTTCCTCACGACCAGTACTAAAAGAAAAGATAGTTATAATTATTACATTTCGAAAAGACAAGAAAGTTTCTTGACGGTTGTTCTTCGGTACAAAATACGTTAGTCTGTGTGTATATCAATCAATGTGTTGCAACGATTAAACTGTGCGCACGAGGCGAGGGCAGCATTGTTTCAAATAACATACAATAGTCATTATAATATCGTAACCAGAAATGGATATATCGGTATACATGAAACCGTCGTCTAGTTACTTACGTTCGGGACAAAGACTGAACTGGTCCAAAGCTACGGACCATTGAGAACACCGCGTGGGACTACAAGTAGTTCCAAATACAGCAATTGTAGTTTACGTCACGTCAAACCGTTTATAGCAAACACAATAAAGGGGAACATCTCCCCGACTCTTATATTGGACTCGACATTCACCATTCTTAATTTGGTGGAACCGTAAGGTATACTTTGAAGTAAAATAAAATTTATATAATAATATTATTCAATGAGTTTCTTGACGGTTGTAACATTTATTTTATCATAATACATATTTCATATCACATGAAATACTGAAAAGGATATCTTGTGTAGAACGACCGTAGAGCAGCATCCTCCTCCTCAGTCGTACATTCTTGACAGAATGCTCGTGGTTGACAATGATGCATTTCCCTGGATATCGTAGCTCTCGCGATGCGCCTCCACTTGTTGAGGTCTTCACCCGTAACCCTGGGCACGGGTTCCGCGTTATACCCCGCAGGACTGGGTCCCTGCTGAACTTCGCCATCTACACACTCCGGCCTACTGAAGTGTAAGATGCCCACCCCCGCGACATGGACGCGTCAGACAGGAATTGCCCAAGTGAAGAGTAGAGAAGGTGACTCTACTCCCCCAAGGCCGAGTTAATGGGCGTGTATGATCCCACACCCAAAGGCTTAACACTACCACTACTACAAATATAAATAAAACAACATTCAGTTGTTGTATCTTGTAAATACTAATTCTAGAATGCATTTATGTACTCGCCATTACAGGGCATTTTGTTTGTATGAAATATATTTTATTTAAAAGATACATCAACATTACACAGTTCTCTCCTCACTCTAACAAATTTTACATAGTACAAAGTAAGTTTGTGTTAAAACTACTTGAATACATTAGTACTTTACATTTTGCGAAAAGATCGACAGAAACACTTTATTAAAAATCGTGACAAATATTTTTATAAAGAAAACTTACTTTCCCATACATTTTGACGCATGTCACACAGAAACAAGACTAAATTCCATTATGTACGTTTAACAAAAAAAAAAAAAAACTAATGACATTTCAGTGACGTCATGCACAAAATGACAAGGACAAAAACATCGCATTCTCTTTCTAAATCCATTTACTGAATTTTCTTTGGTCCAATACAAATAAAAAACAATTGACATATCAATGACGTCAGACCCAAAATGACAAGGACAGAAACATTAATGTTATAGTTGTCTCTTTTTAATGGAGATGTAGAATTATCTTTAGTTTCTAGCGGTGATTTACATTACAATACAATGAAGTTTCTTGATAGTTGTCTTCGATACAACTTGAACAATATTTTGTATAACAAGTCTCACTGGGAATGAATATGGGATTGTCTTCTAAGACAATTTGAGAAATTAGAATCTATAAAATAATATATACTTTCGATTATTCCATGATAACCAAAGGCCAGCTTAAAATTTAAGTTTATACATAACTAAATGAAGTTTCTTGATAGTTGTCTTCGATACAACTCTTTTACAATATTTCAATCATGAAATGAGGGAATATACAAGTAACCCTACAATGTAGATTATTTAAAGAGTTTCTTAATGGTTGTCTTCGACACAATTCTTATGTTTTGAACATAAGTGGGAAATATTAAAACGCAGTTGTTTACACGCGTATTTTAGTTCGTAATAGAAATCATTTTTGAAAATGACTGTAACATCGATATAGACTATTTAGTTGTTACATGGACATACGCAGATACATAAGTTTCTTGACGGTTGTGTTCAATACGATACAACTCTCTTACAATATTTCAAATGAGAGGGAAACACACTTGGAAGTAGGTACCGATTGAGTACCTTATCGGGAAAATTCATTGAATAACAATTGAAACATGAATACTTTAGTAACGTTCTGAATGTGGAAATACATAGTTATCCCACAGTGCTCACACATTTGTAGAATACAACATGATACTGCAGTTTGTACATGATAGTACTACAAGTACAGTTCAACCAATAGATGACCAATTACACGATAACTTACTCGACGATTACCTATTGGATGACATTATTGCTACAAGTTTCTTGACGGTTGTCTTCGATACAACTCCAACTAGAGTTTAGTACAACGCTAATCACTAGACAATAGTGACTGGAGACGTGGAGAATGTGACGAGTATGGAGTAATATTGACACAAACAATAACAACTACAACGATCCACGAATTATTAATGGCGACTAATGAGTTCCTTGGCGGTTGTCTTCTTTACTTAGAATTGGTTGAATTTACTTCCAAGAACATTTGGCACGACATGAATCGAACTTGCAACATCGTTGTACGAGTACCTACCGAACTATTGACAAAATATCGACGCACACCCCACAGAGCGCACACAATACTCATTGTACGAGTAATTGTTAAACAACTCCGAGCAATGATACTGAGAGGGAATTACAAATATCTTGAAGCCTCTGAGGCAAAGTACTTATTTATATATCGATATGTGCCTAACCTCTTCTTATACTGAGACGACTCCACAAAAACTAGTTATAGAAAAAATATACCCAGTCAATACTTTCAAACATCGACACACACAGCTAGAACTAGCAGACTCCCCGTGTACTAAACTGACTTGTTGCACAGTGGTACAACAGCAACAAGTAATGAAACTGTACTCTATACACTCGAGGCAGAAGCAATCGCCATCAGCTATATCGGAGCTGTCAGTAAACGGGAACACTACATTGTAAGAACTGCTGAACATTAAGTAAATACCGACGAGTCAGTAATTACAACCATAATAAATAGACAAGTATAGTTCTATTGTGGTTCTTTCAACCAAAGGAAGTGGGAGACAATATTTAGGTACTCCAGTTGACGAGAACTAGTTTCTTGACGGTTGTCTTCGATACAACTTGTAAAGTTTCGTATTATTTAAATACGTAGGAAACATTTGAGACTGCAAACTAATTGCAGGTACTGACTAGGTCATGTCAGTCTGAAACATCCGTGGAACTTGTATATTTCATTATCAGTTTAAATATTGATAGGAATGACCACGTCCGAGTAGAACGACAAATAGTTGTAAGTGTAGAACTTGTTGATTGATATCACGTCCAAGTTGACACAGAAAACCCGAACTATTGTATTTACCATAATACTTTATTAATTTGTATATTCAATATACTTGAAGTTACCGACTAGGTCAGTCGTCTTGTGGGACTTACAATATCTCACCTACACGGAACACTATTAACGATATATACATAGCCTATACATCATTTCCTCAGTTCACTTACATTTCTCAGTTCTAAATATCGACGCACACAATTAGAACAAACACTGATGTCACGTTACTTGACGGTTGTCTTTAACACAACTTGGAACAATTACGTATTATGTAAATACGTAGGAAACATTAGTTAGACTACAACCCACGCAGATATACTGACTAGGTGTCACCAGGTACAGTCCAACGCGAGACGGAGCACCCTCGGTGGGACTTTGATACAATGGAACAACTCCAGGAAGCATGGACAACCTAAGTTTGATGAAATGTGTATTACGTATGTTCACAATTCTATATGACATTAATTATTGAGAAATATTCTCGAGAGACTGTGTTTAAAACGTGTTGAAAGAGACAAAGAAGACTGGGTAAAGCGGACCCGTGGCCTTACGCGGAGTCATGTCCGTTTCTCGCCTCAGACGTTGTGGACAACTTTTATTCAGGTGTATCATAGCATTGCAAGAGTTGATCATGAATTAATGAGTTTCTTGACGGTTGTCTTCGATACAAGGTTGATCGATCATAATTTATAAAGTTTATTGGCATTTATTAATTAAATATGAATATCAATTTGACGAACGGCAAAACTGAGAGATAAAATTATTACCTAGATAAGACAATATAATTCACGCGACAAACATCGACGCACACAACTAGAACAAACTAGTCTGTCGCTACACTACTCAACGTTTCTTACTGGCTGTCTTCGCTACAACTTTAATAAATACAATATATTTATGTCGCATGTAATAACGACAAAGACAAAGCGAGGAATGCTTTATAACTATACTCCTATTTCGAATAATGTTGCTGTACGTATATAATGGCATGTTGTACGTAACATATTTATATAAAGATGTCACGAATGTATTTGTAGTTTCTTGACGGTTGTCTTCGACACAAGCTAACATGCAACACTCATAGAACATTAGATATAGTTGCAGTCAGTAATATTGTTGTACCAAATATCGACGCGCACAGCGTCACATCGAGCGCCTGAATGTAGTGCCGCCTTCTGAGACATTAAATGTTGAGAAACCGCTCTAGTAATGAGCTGAAATTTTGAATGACATAAACTATCGAATGAGTTTCTTGACGGTTGTCTTCGAAATAACTTAGATACATACTTTATGCATTAAGTTAATTTGCACCAGAATGCGACATTGAAAGTTGTACATAATACATTTAATAATGCCGCGGAACTCTCAATATTTAATTATAACATTTACCTCTTTGTTATGGGAATAAAACACACTTTTATACAACATTGATTAAGGAAGGCTCCTTACACTTGGATGAGAGACTGTACAGATGTAGAATCTATTAATGTTGCTATCAAATCATTGCACTAAACATCGACACACACAGCTAGAACAAGCACACACCCCGTGCACTGAACTTGCTGGTAGAACATTGTACTAGACGTTGTACTAACGTTAGCACTTGTCGTAGTAAACAGAGCACACGAGTGACTCCACTCGTACAATAAGTCTCATCACACCTGCATGTGGCATTGGAAGTGAGACGTGGAACGTTTAATGACGTCATAACCAGAGAAACTCATGTTTATTTTCAAACAGACATGTATGAGGATTAAAATATATTCTTATATATAAAATTCTCGTGTCACAAAGTTAGTCTCCAAACTCCTCCGAAACGGCTCGACCGATTCCTCTGAAATTTGGTAAGCATATTGAGTAGGTCTGAGAATCGGCTAACATCTATTTTTCACACCCCTAAATAATAAGGGTGGTCCACCCCTCAAATTTTTTTTTTCATTTTTTCGACAAAATTTTTTTTATTTATTTTTTTATGATACGATATTCAAAAATACATACAACCCTAAGTTTTTGCCCTTCTATCACCAACCCCTATAATTTAATTAATTTTTAAAATTTTCCGCGCTTTTATTTATTTATTTATTTATTTATTTATTTATTTATCCTAACATTACATTTATCATTACAGGCACACCTAATGCGATAAATGCAGTATAAACTTAAAAAATAAAATAAACCAAAACTAAATAATAATACTAATAATAAATAATTTTACTCTGGATACTCATTGGCCAGACTATATCGGTGTAACTACCCAGTGAACAACGCGGAGTGGGGATGAGACCGAAGCCGGTCTCCTGTTTCTCTCACTCCCTCCACAGTTGTCGGCCATCATTAATGTTTATGTGTGTTTATGCATCAAACTTAGTAGTGACGTTTACTGTCAGTGTATCTCTCATTATTAATTATAAATAATACTAATAATAACTCTCTTAAATTAATTATACAATTAATTAATTAATAATATCTGTTATTATTAATTATAACCTAAAAATATTCAACACGTGTCAGGGGTCCCTACCAACAACGACTTTTGTGTTGTTGTAAGTATATTTATTTTTATACTCAAATTGTTGTTAATAACAATATAATTACGATGTTTTTCATTCTTAAGTAATTTTGTTAGTTCTAATTATGTGTATTTTGTACAGCGAACAATGCCACGAAAACGCAAAGGCGCTGATTTGAGCCGTAATACAAGTAAAACCAGAAGCAAGAGAAATTTAAGATCCGAAAGATCTGAAGAAGAAATCCGTTGAAGCATCGCATTGGCCGTTGCATCGTCAGGCATTGCTGCAACTTTATTGGATGGAGGCAGAACAGCTCATTCAATATTTAAACTGCCATTAAATATTCAAAATAACCCTGACGGAGTGTGCAACATAAAAAATCGTCCATGGCCACCGTGCTGAAACAATGTAAAATTATCATCTGGGATGAATGTACTATGGCGCACAAACATTCACTTGAGGCGTTGAACAGGACGTTAAAAGATATCAAAAACAACGACAAACTATTTGGCGGCACTCTGTTAGTCCTTTCAGGTGATTTCAGGCAAACACTTCCTGTCATTCCACGTTCAACATACGCTGATGAGATTAATGCTTGCTTAAAATCATCTACACTGTGGCGTAATGTTGAAAAAGTACAGCTGAAAGTAAATATGCGCGTTCAAATGCTTCAAGATCCATCCGCTGAAACATTCTCAAAACAACTTCTAGATATCGGTGATGGAAAAGTAACTATAGATGAGACTGGATGCGTAAAATTACCGACAGATTTTTGCACAATCGTTGACTCACAAGACACTCTCATTAATAAAATATTTCCCGATGTACACATACAGTACTTAAATCATGAGTGGCTTGCAGAAAGAGCAATTTTAGCGGCAAAAAATGTAGACGTTGACAATTTGAATCTGAAGTTACAACAGTTATTGCCAGGGAACTTGGAATCATATAAATCTATTGACACAGTTTGCGATGCGAGCGAATCTGTAAATTTTCCGACAGAGTTTTTGAACTCACTGGATTTGCCAGGTGTGCCACCGCATAATTTACAATTAAAGGTTGGATCTCCGATTATCTTGCTTCGCAATTTGAACCCGCCACGGCTGTGCAACGGTACGCGATTGGTCATTCGAAAATTAATGAAGAACGTCATCGAAGCTAGCATTTTAAGTGGAAAGTTCCGAGGTGAAAACATATTAATACCACGGATTCCTATAATACCTACGGATGTGCCAATTCAATTAAAACGTGTTCAGCTTCCAGTTCGATTGGCATTTGCCATGACCATCAATAAATCCCAAGGCCAAACGATGTCGGTTTGTGGTTTAGATTTAAGCACGCCATGTTTTTCACACGGACAATTATACGTAGCATGCTCACGAGTGGGTAAACCATCAAGTTTGTTTGTGTTAGCTAAAGATGGGCTAACAAAAAATATTGTTCACGCTGTAGCATTAAGAGACTGATATTTTTTGATAGTGTTACCGTTCTTATCGAATAATGATACGTATATATATATTACAGAAATAAATTATGATGAATTATTAATAAATATAGTGCTTGGCGTTTGTTATTTCTATATTCCCTTATCGTTCACAGCATTACACACCTATTTCGTGCATATACCACATCCTTACACACTTTAAAATAGGTTAGTTATTTTCTGTCGGCACTAGAAAGTACATAGAAATTGTTTATATGGCAAAACAACGTTTGCCGGGTCAGCTAGTACTTATATAAAGACAATATAATTCACGCGACATATATCGACGCACACATTAGAACAAGCGCGGTTGTCACTAGCACATGCTTGACTGTCTTCGACACAGCTTTGTATATTTACGTAACCATTTGCACATACTGACTAGGTAAGTCTCAATGCGCCCAAATGCGGGCACGACTTCTGAGACATGAAACATTTCACACATCCATACATTGTGTTTGTATTTATACTCCTTTATGGAGAAATACTACCGACTGCAGTATTTTGGAACTTTAGCTGCTAACAGCTGATCATGCGAAAGCACGCGCAAAATATTTTTCTAGATATAGACATTTACAAGCTTCTCTTTTATTTAACCCGTTGATGAGATGCTAACCAATAAAGTTTCTTGACGGTTGTCTTCAATACAACACCCACGAATCGTTTAATGTAAACACGAAGGAAACATTTTGTAAGCAGCAGTCGGGAAATACTCCATAGTGTGGTCTAATGCCATGCAACATGTACATTGTATATAGCGGACCAATAGCTGCGTTATACTGTCGCGTAGAACGATACATAGTACATCAAGTAGAGACATTGTTGTCTGGTTGAGAAATCGCTTACAGAACGATCTGGATCTGGAACGATTGGATGTATACAGAGTACAATATAGTTTCTTGACGGTAATCATAAATACTGTAGATACATATTGTAATTGATACGACAAATATCGACGCACACAATTAGAACAAGCGTGAAACTCATTCGATGGCTATAAGACACAAGACACAGACAGAGGACATAGTTCATGGAGTCTGATTGAGCCGAACTATTCATTCTTTGGACAGTCTGTTGTATAGACTATGTAAAGAGTTTCTTTCTATGTTCACGTGTTTATAATATAAAATAGAAAAGTCACGAAGAACAACTTCTGCACGTAGAACAGTTAGTTCTAAATAGGGAAAATGTTGTTTTATAAATGCTATTAATAATGTTATTTGTTAAATATTGCAATAGAAGTTTCTAGACACGAGTTTCTTGACGGTTGTTCCTCGACAGAACTCATATACAATACTGGTAAGACAAATTTCGACGCACACAGTTAGAACAAGCACGGCGGACGGTACACTGTTAAATAACTTTGAATAAGTGGGAAGTTACAAATATTCTTGTAGTCTGAATATTCGTATTTGTATACATTGCCAAATTTAATGCACTTTAGGGATATGATTTACCACATAGAATTACAAATACATAATTCTGAATGGGGATATTGGTCTTGCAAATAACGACAACATGGCAATAATAATTGACTCGGTTGCTATGGTAACGAGTTTCTTGACGGTTGTCTTCGACACAAGTTTAGTTCTGAATAATAAATTAATGTTATACGATCACGATCTCTTTAATGGCGTTCCAAGTAGGGAAACGCTTGTTTATGAACACACTGATCCATAATATATGACCATGCCACTGTTTTACTTGAACAGGTATAAAATCTTCAACATTACCAAAATCTTTCATCTCATAGACTTTACAATAAGTTTCTTGACGGTTATCTTCGATACAACGTTGACAGAACATATAGTACCTAGCTGTGTATGTGGCTACACACCACTGTGGAATACTGACTAGGTAATAGGTAATATGTAACCCTACAATGTAGATTATTTAAAGAGTTTCTTAATGTTTGTCTTCGACACAATTCTTATGTTTTAAACATAAGTGGGAAATATTAAAGAGTAGTTGTTTGTGAGACTACAAACTACTTGGAAATACTAAGTTATTAAATATGGCATACTTTAATGTTGCGTACTTAGCGAAGCGCGCGAAGAAATAAATTGTCTCTTAAAATGGTTGTCTTTGATGTAACTCTTACAAGAGTGTCGGAACTACAATGTTCCACTTTACTTGTGAACATACATTACTGCTTACTTCGTTCGTTATTGAATTAAAATATTTCGAGAGACATTTCACAACTGTCGAAATATTGTTACAGCATTAAGTATTGGTACCTATATCAATGGGTTTCTTGCCGGTTGTCCTCGATACAAGTACGACAAATGTTTCATACAATAGAACTAATATGTTCACAGGAAACATTCAGTACAATTTAACATTTATATTTCAATGGAATATTCGTCGGGATTAATCCCGATAAAAATCAAATATATTGCTTTACTAATGAAGAAGTAAACTTGTCTGCTAGCTTCACGAACTAATGAGTTTCTTGACGGTTGTCTTCGATACAAGGTTCGAACATAATTATTTGATTGTCTACCTATATCTTCCAAACGTATTAAATTTACGTCTAGATACGAGTTTCTTACCTTCTTTTGAAGGAATTCTTATAAAAAAGTTATTGTATAGGAAACATTTTATAAGTAGCCGTTTATCAGATTACAAGCTACTTAGAAATACTCATTCTGCAAAGCAGGAGAGGGGCAAACCCTTAAGACGTGACATAGACACACGACAAATATCGACAATAAGTTTCAGTTTTTTAATATTGACTGAGGTTGTCTCCTCGGTCATCTAATTACAAGGGATCATTATGGAAGCTTGTAAAAAAACTACAAGTAGTAAGAATAACGAAATCATTCCATTCCACGTTGACAAGTTAGTTTCTTGAAGTTTGGTCTTCGATGGAACTCAATATAAAATCGCCTTTAAACTTTTTAAATATAAACTTTCATTATTTAGTACATATCTCCATGTATTTTTAAATATTGAAAAGGATATCTTGTGTAGAACGACCGTAGAGCAGCATCCTCCTCCTCAGTCGTACATTCTTGACAGAATGCTCGTGGTTGACAATGATGCATTTCCCTGGATATCGTAGCTCTCGCGATGTGCCTCCACTTGTTGAAGTCTTCACCTGTAACCCTGGGCACGGGTTCCGCGTTATACCCTGCAGGACTGGGTCCCTGCTGAACTTCGCCATCTACACACTCCGGCCTACTGAAGTGTAAGATGCCCACCCCCGCGACATGGACGCGCCAGACAGGAATTGCCCAAGTGAAGAATAAAGAAGGTGACTCTACTCCCCCCAGGGCCGAGTTAATGGGCGTGTATGATCCCACACCCAAAGGCTTAACACTACCACTACTACAAATATAAATAAAACAACATTCAGTTGTTGTATCTTGTAAATACTAATTCTAGAATACATTTATGTACTCGCCATTACAGGGCATTTTGTCTGTATGAAATATATTTTATTTAAAAGATACATCAACATTACACAGTTCATCATTTCAATACAAATATAAAACAATTGATGTTATGTCAATGACGTTAGACCCGAAATGACAAGGACAGAAATATGTAGGTTATTGTTGTCTCTTTTTAATTTTTTAGTCTCTAGCGATGATTTAAATAACAATACAATGTAGTTTCTTGATAGTTGTCTTCGATACAACTCTTTTACAATATTTCAATCATTAAATGAGGGAAAATACAAGTAACCCTACAATGTAGATTATTTAAAGAGTTTCTTAATGGTTGTCTTCAACACAATTCTTATGTTTTAAACATAAGTGGGAAATATTAAAGAGTAGTTGTTTGTGAGACTGCAAACTACTTGGAAATACTGAGTTATATAATATAGAATACTTTAATATTGTGCAACTGATTACAGTCACCTGAATAAATAATTGACTCTTGTTCTAGGATAACGAGTTTCTTGACGGTTGTCTTTGATGTAACTCTTACAAGAGTGTCGGAACTACAATGTTCCACTTTACTTGTGAACATACATTATTGCTTACTTCGTTCGTTATTGAATTAAAATATTTCGAGATACATTTCACAATTGTCGAAATATTGTTACAGCATTAAGTATTGGTATATCGTCATACAGCACATGACTCGGTTGCACTCGAGTGCATCATTAACAAGGAATTAACTAAACCGAACGACCACTGCAGTCCTCAGTGGAGTAATTGTGTCCTCCTAAGTCGCAGTCTGGTACACTATAGTCTGCTTGGAAATACACACCCACAAGAAGAATCACGGAGAACTTTGTATTTTATATTTTATATAGACATTCAATGACTTTCTTCACAGTTGTCCGACAACAGAAACAAAAAATACTAGTTACGCAACAATGTAGATGATTTAAAGAGTTTCTTAATGGTTGTCTTCGACACAATTCTTATGTCATTACTTCTGATAACATAGATTAAGACAATATAGCTCATTAGACAAATATCGACGCAAACAGTTAGAACAAGCACGGCGGACGGTACATTGTTAAATAACTTTGAATAAGTGGGAAGTTACAAATATTCTTGTAGTCTGAATATTCGTATTTATATACATTGCCAAATTTAATGCACTTTAGGTATGGTATGATAAACTACATAGATTACAAATGCATAATTCTGAATGGGAAAAATGGTCTTCCACAAAATGACCAGTTGATAGTAATAATTGACTCGGTTGCTATGGTAACGAGTTTCTTGACGGTTGTCTTCGACACAAGTTTACCAAACTTTTCGTACAATACAAATTACTAGACAATACATTTAATATTGAGAATTGAGAACCACTTTAGTGACGTCATAAGTGGGGAAATAGTTATGTTAGCTCCTGTATGGAGGAGTGTTTGTAAAACATTAATGTTGAAATTCAAACATTTAAATTCAATACGAGAATACATTTTACTAAGTTAAGGTATTTTCTTCCTCAACTAAGAATAAACTCAAACAGAACTCCGGAGAATGATATTTGTAGAAAGAAGAATATTTATGTAAAGTTTCTTGACGGTTGTCTTCGAAATAACTTAGATACGCACTTTATGCATTCAGTTCAATTGCACCAGAATGCGACATTGAAAGTTGTACATAGTATATTTAATAATGCCGCGGAACTCTCAATATTCAATTATTACATTTTCCTCTTTGTTATAGGAATAAAACACACTTTTATACAACATTGATTAAGGAAGGCTCCTTAGACTTGGATGAGGGATTGTACCGCTGTAGAATCTATTAATGTGTCTATCAAATCATTGCACTAAACATCGACACACACAGCTAGAACAAGCACACACCCCGTGCACTGAACTTGCTGGTAGAACATTGTACTAGACGTTGTACTAACGTTAGCACTTGTCGTAGTAAACAGAGCACACGAGTGACTCCACTCGTACAATAAGTCTCATCACACCTGCATGTGGCATTGGAAGTGAGACGTGGAACGTTTAATGACGTCATAACCAGGGAAACGTGTTTATTTTCACATTGACATGTTCCTTGTCTTAGAAGAAATATATAAAGACAATATAATTCACGCGACATATATCGACGCACACATTAGAACAAGCGCGGTTGTCACTAGCACATTGATTGACTGTCTTCGACACAACTTTGTATATTTACGTAACCACTTGCACATACTGACTAGGTAAGTCTCAATGCGCCCGAATGCGGGCACGACTTCTGAGACAAGAAACGTTTCACACATCCATACATTGTGTTTGTATTTATACACCTTTATGGAGAAATACTACTGACTGCAGTATTTTGGAACTTTAGCTGCTAACAGCTGATCATGCGAAAACACGCGCAAAATATTTTTCTAGACATAGACATTTACAAACTACTTTTCTATTATTTAACCCATTTATGAGATGCTAACCAATAAAGTTTCTTGACGGTTGTCTTCGATACAAGGTTGATCGAACATAATTATTTGATCGTTTACCTATATTTTCCAAACATATTAAATTTACGTCTAGATACGAGTTTCTTACCTTCTATGGAAGGAATTCTTATAAAAAAGTTATTGTATAGGAAACATTTTATGAGTAGCCATTTATCAGATTACAAGCTACTTGGAAATACTCATTCTGCAAAACAGGAGAGGGGCAAACCCTTAAGACATGACATAGACACACGACAAATATCGACAATAAGTTTCAGTTTTTTTATAGTGACTAAGGTTGTCTCCCCAGTCATCTAATAACAAGTGATCATTTTGGAAGCTTATTCAAACAATCACTGAAAAAAATGAATAACGAAATCTTTCCATTCCAAGACAAGTTAGTTTCTTGATGTTTGTTCTTCGATAGAACTCTTATACAATACTTTAACGTATAATAAATTACGTTATACGTGTTATACAATAGTTTAATCATAGAATACATTACGAGAGATACATCAGTCAGTAGCTGCACAATGTACATACATACGTAGGAAAATGTTTACATATTCCACGTAGAAACACCACTTCGTGGCAAGTAGACGGACATATTAACCTTCTGAACCGGCTCAAGAAATGAAATTTGGATGAAATAAACTATCTAATGAGTTTCTTGACGGTTGTCCTTCGATAGAACTTTATACAATACTGTTTCTTGGATTTGTAGAAACAGTAGAGAAATATGTATATTTTCTTGACAATTGTCTTAGACAATACTTGGAAAAATATATCGTATCTACAAGCTACATAGTCACAAACACTGATTGAGTAAACCTCATCGGACACCTTACGTGACGTAATGGAAACAATCTATGCAATGTTCAATATTTAAAACATAGTGATATATCACATTGAGTATTTAACAAACGTAAGGCCTTTGGATTCAGGACATGAATATGGAAACATTAAATACAATATAATTCACGCGACAAATATCGACGCACACAATTAGAACAAGCGCGGTTGTCACTAGCACATTGCTTGACTGTCTTCGACACAACTTTGTATATGTTGTCTTCGATACAACTCTCTTACAATATTTCAAGGCGACAGACTACACACTTGGAAGTAGGTACTGATTGAGTAACTTATCGGGAAAATTCATTGAATTTCAAAAATTTACTGTCCACTTACAACACAGACAAAGACAATGCGGAGAATGCTTCGTAACTATACTCCTGTTTGGATTAATGTTGCTGTACGTATATAATGGCAATACAAAACGTTTCTTGACTGTTGTACATCGATGTAACATATATTGAAATAATACATACTAAATACATATTTCATATGACATGAAATACTGAAAAGGATATCTTGTGTAGAACGACCGTAGAGTAGCATCCTCCTCCTCAGTCGTACATTCTTGACAGAATGCTCGTGGTTGACAATGATGCATTTTCCCTGGATATCGTAGCTCTCGCGATGTGCCTCCACTTGTTGAAGTCTTCGCCCGTAACCCTGGGCACGGGTTCCGCGTTATACCCCGCAGGACTGGGTCCCTGCTGAACTTCGCCATCTACACACTCCGGCCTACTGAAGTGTAAGATGCCCACCCCCGCGACATGGACGCGCCAGACAGGAATTGCCCAAGTGAAGAGTAGAGAAGGTGACTCTACTCCCCCCAGGGCCGAGTTAATGGGCGTGTATGATCCCACACCCAAAGGCTTAACACTACCACTACTACAAATATAAATAAAACAACATTCAGTTGTTGTATCTTGTAAATACTTATTCTAGAATACATTTATGTACTCGCCATTACAGGGCATTTTGTGTGTATGAAATATATTTTATTTAAAAGATGCATCAACATTACACAGTTCTCTCCTCACTCGGACATATTTTCCACAGTACAAAGTAAGTATGTGTTAAAACTACTAGAGTACATTAGTATTTTACATTTTGTGAAATGATCGACACAAACACTTTATTAAAAAATCATGACAAATATTTTTATGAAGAAAACTTACTTTCCCATACATTTTGACGCATGTCACACAGAGACAAGACTAATTTCCATTATGTACCTTAAACAAAAAAACAAATGACATATCAGTGACGTCATGCACAAAATGACAAGGACAGAAACATCGTATTCTCTTTCTAAATCCATTTCTTCATTCTAATACAAATAAAAAACAATTGACATGTCAATGACATCAGACCCGAAATGACAAAGACAGACGCATTCATTTTATTCTTGTCTCTTTTTAATGGAGATATACTTAGATACAACTTTTTTTCTTTTAATGATGATTTACATAACAATACAATGAAGTTTCTTGATAGTTGTCTTCGATACAACTCTTTTACAATATTTCAATCATGAAAGGAGAAAAAATACAATTAACCCTACAATGTAGATTATTTAAAGAGTTTCTTAATGGTTGTCTTCGACATAATTCTTATGTTTTAAACATAAGTGGGAAATATTAAAGAGTAGTTGTTTGTGAGACTACTAAACAGCACAGCACATTATCTTTAATCATTTAACTTCATAGACTACTCAATAAGTTTCTTGACGGTTGTCTTTGATACAGTTTTGTAATACTTTTCGTATTACGTAAACACGTAGAAAACGTTTGAAGAGAATTTTCAATAAACAGTATTGTACATTGTAACCTCCACGTTCTAAGTGGAACAATAGTTGTTTTAATTCTAAAATATGATGTTGATATCACAATCGAGTGATAAATCCTTACAAGCTGACTATACTTGTATCTTAGTCGAAGACATCGACAAAATTAAAATCGACGTCAGCTGGAACTAGCGGTAGACAGTTAATTGTTAAATTACTTTAAATTACTGAGACAGTATGTTAACACAGATTGACAGAGGGAGATATAAATATTTTAAACGAGATCAACTTTTGTTACATCTTTAGTAGATACTTCAAGATAGAATTATATATATCACCTTCATTAAAACATTAAGGACAATTGTGTTTCTTGATGGTTGTATTCGATACAACTTTAGACAATATTCTTATTATATGAACACGAAAGTAACATATTATTTTGTAAGTGGCAGTTAACTACCAAATGTTTAGAAATACTGACACATTATGTAATTGTTTTAACTACATGTTTAAAAAAGTTAGACTGAAGTCACAACATTCACGTAACAAATATCGACGCACACAATCAGAGCAACCACAAAGCCCTGTAAGTAGCTGTTTATGAGATTACAAGCTACTTGGACATACTGATTTATAAACACCACATTTTGTGTGAGACTTTGTTGACGGCAGTTCTTCAATAGAAACATCATATTTTGACATATACTATGAACATTTATAAAGACACAAACTACATACTTGGAAATACCGACTAGATAAGGTGTCTTGTGATACATGGAACGTTTAACAAATCCATGGAGTATTGAGAAATCGAACATGGATATATCACACGAAGTGACCGCTTTAAAACTCAAACTTATTATACATATTATTAATAGTTACATAATGGAGGACAAGGGAGTTTCTTGACGGTTAACCTCATCAGACACATTGTGAGACATGGAACATTTAGTGAATTCAATATTAATACATGTTTCTGTATTGATGCAAATATTATGTTACATTGTCACATGGACTATCCACGTTGGATGACCGCTGCAATGACTGACACTATGAATTATAGTGATTATAATATCGTAACCAGAAATGGATATGTCGCAGTAAGATACACGAAGCCGTGGCTTCGTCTATAAGAATCAAATAAGACTTGATTTTCAACTTTATATTTCACAAACTATGCATTTAGTTTCTTGACGGTTGTCTTTGATGTAACTCTTACAAGAGTGTCGGAACTACAATGTCCCACTTTACTTGTGAACATACATTATTGCTTACTTCGTTCGTTATTGAATTAAAATATTTCGAGATACATTTCACAATTGTCGAAATATTGTTACAGCATTAAGTATTGGTATATCGTCATACAGCACATGACTCGGTTGCACTCGAGTGCATCATTAATTGTGTCCTCCTATATAACCCTACAAAGATTATTTAAAGAGTTTTTTAATGGTTGTCTTTAACACGATTCTTATGTCATTCCTTCTGATAACATAAATGAAGACAATATAGCTCATTAGAGAAATATCGACGCACACAGTTAGAACAAGCGCGGCGGACGGTACATTGTTAAATAACTTTGAATAAGTGGGAAGTTACAAATATTCTTGTAGTCTGAATATTCGTATTTGTATACAACCACGTCAATGGCGGTCTAAGTGGAGGAATTGTTTCACAAATCTTGTGAAGACGTTCAGATACGTTCAACCGCAGTCATTCTTGCGGATAAAGAAGTCAGTCAAGTAAAAGTACATTTGTGACATTTCCAAGTCAATGGAGTTTCTTGACGGTTGTTCTTTGATGTAACATATATCCCACAAAAACATTTCATGTTAAATGTTGCCAAGACGAGACCATATAGCTCGCACTGTCAAAAAGTAATCAGATCCCGTGTAGAGCCAAGTTTCTAACCCTATACTTTTGAACTGGCGAGTCGGCCGCACGGACTTTTTGCTATTCGTCATATGGGCTTGAGCTTAAAAATCTATTCAATCTTCTAAACTCTTTCCGTGCGGCCAACTCGCCAGTTCAAAAGTATAGGGTTAGAAACTTGGCTCTACACGGGATCTGATTACTTTTTGACAGTGCGAGCTATATGGTCTCGTCTTGGCAACATTTAACATGAAATGTTTTTGTGGGATTTCATTTCTTTTTGTAGGTTGCTTATGATAGAAAGATAAAATGAGCGACAAATTCACCTACTAAACTACTAAATTTATAAGAAAATTGCAAACGTAATCCTAATACTTTTTATCAATGAAAATTAAAACACTAGTATCTAAACCTTTACCTACTAAACTACTAACAATTAAATATTAGGCAAATGGTTTTTTTCTCCGCGATAGCAAACTTTTAAATCACCGAAATATTCCGAAAACTTTTCATTCAACGAGACAACCGTCAACGACGTCTGCCCTCGCGCGTCTGCCCGCGTTCGGGTGCCACGCTCGCTGACGGGCCGATTATTTTTAGCTACTGCGCGGGGACGAGGGGGCAGGCGGCGGGCGTTGGCGCATACTATACTTACGATGCTTATGTTCAAAAGTATAGGTTGATTAATAAACACTTACCGAAGTGAAGTGTAGTAATATTATTCATATCTAAGTACTTATGGGTAGAATAATGTTTTGATTTGATGAAAAGTTTGTGTTCTATGTACTTGTGTATAATTTTCAGATCTCAAGCAGGAAATAGGGAATTAAGTTTCCCTATTTCAGATTTTTACCCCTCCGCGGCCGCATTCAGACCTCTAGCGTCAAAAGTTGCGGAAGTCTCGAACAAACTTTCACCCCCTAGTTTAAGGGGTTGGGGGTAAAAGTTCCAAGTTTTAGGATTTTTTTGTTGTTTGGGTACTAATACTAGCTTACATACCAAATTTCAGTTTTCTAGGACTTCAGGAAGTACCTTAAGAATTTTGTTGATCATCAGTGAGTGAGTGAGTGAGTGAGTGAGTGAGTGAGTGACGAAATCGGGGTATTTTAGATATCAATAAAATCTAAAGTATAAGAGCTATGCAATTGAAACTTTAGAGGTTTATTAAGTCTACCACTGACATTATATCCTGAAAATTTTGTTTATCTGGTATAACCCAAACTCAAGTTATGAAGGTTCAAAAATACGACGAAGCGCTTCGAGAAAAGGTAGGTAGTGCCCTTGCGCTTGCGCTTCGCTTGGCTCGTCTTGGCGGGGGCACTACCGTGCCCCCAGATTTTATCTTAATACATATTTCATATCAGACGAAATACTGAAAAGGATATCTTGTGTAGAACGACCGTAGAGCAGCATCCTCCTCCTCAGTCGTACATTCTTGACAGAATGCTCGTGGTTGACAATGATGCATTTTCCCTGGATATCGTAGCCATCGCGATGTGCCTCCACTTGTTGAAGTCTTCACCCGTAACCCTGGGCACGGGTTCCGCGTTATACCCCGCAGGACTGGGTCCCTGCTGAACTTCGCCATCTACACACTCCGGCCTACTGAAGTGTAAGATGCCCACCCCCGCGACATGGACGCGCCAGACAGGAATTGCCCAAGTGAAGAGTAGAGAAGGTGACTCTACTCCCCCAGGGCCGAGTTAATGGGCGTGTATGATCCCACACCCAAAGGCTTAACACTACCACTACTACAAATATAAATAAAACAACATTCAGTTGTTGTATCTTGTAAATACTAATTCTAGAATACATTTATGTACTCGCCATTACAGGGCATTTTGTCCGTAAGAAATATATTTTATTTAAAAGATACATCAACATTACACAGTTCTCTCCTCACTCGGACATATTTTCCACAGTACAAAGTAAGTATGTGTTAAAACTACTAGAGTACATTAGTACTTTACATTTTGCGAAAAGATCGACACAAACACTTTATTAAAAAATCCTGACAAATATTTTTATGAAGAAAACTTACTTTCCCATACATTTTGACGCATGTCACACAGAGACAAGACTAATTTCCATTATGTACGTTTAACGAAAAACAAATGACATGTTAATGACGTCATGCACAAAATGACAAGGACAGAAACATTTATATTATTGTTGTCGTTTTTTTAATGGAGATATAGAATTACCTTTAGTCTCTAGCGATGATTTACATAACAATATAATGAAGTTTCTTGATAGTTGTCTTTGATACAACACTTTTACAATATTTTAATCATGAAATGAGGGAAAATACAAGTAACCCTACAAAGTAGATTATTTAAAGAGTTTTTTAATGGTTGTCTTCGACACAATTCTTATGTTTAAAACATAAGTGGGAAATATAAAAGAGTAGTTTTTTGTGAGACTACAAACTACTTGGAAATACTGAGTAATTAAATATTGTTACGTTTTCAACATTAATTCACATGTTTATAAAATATGATGTTGATATCACAATCGAGTGATAAATCCTTACAAGCTGACTATACTTGTATCTTAGTCGAAGACATCGACAAAATTAAAATCGACGTCAGCTAGAACTAGCGGTAGACAGTTAATTGTCAAATTACTTTAAATTACTGAGACAGTATGTTAACACAGATTGACAGAGGGAGATATAAGTATTTTAAACGAGATCTACGTTTGTTACATCTTTAGTAGATATTTCAATATTGAACTTTATATATCACCTTCATCAAAACATTAAGGACAATTGTGTTTCTTGATGGTTGTATTCGATACAACTTTAGACAATATTCGTATTATATGAACACGAAAGTAACATTTTGTTGTGTAATTTGTCGGGATTAATCCCGATTAAAGTCAAATATATTGCTTCACTAATGAAGAAGTAAACTTGTCTGCTAGCTTCACGAACTAATGTGTTTCTTGACGGTTGTCTTCGATACAACGTTGATCGAACAAAATTTTTTGATCGTCTACCTATATCTTCCAAATGTATTAAATTTACGTCTAGATACGAGTTTCTTACCTTCTTTTGAAGGAATTATAAAAAGGTTATTGTATAGGAAACATTTTATAAGTAGCCATTTATCAGATTACAAGCTACTTGGAAATACTCAATCTGCAAAACAGGAGAGGGGCAAACCCTTAAGACATGGTGTGACTGGAATAATCAATAAGAGACATAGATTATGAAATAAAACGAAATCATTCTATTCCAAGACAAGTTAGTTTCTTGATGTTTGTTCTTCGATAGAACTCTTATACAATACTTTAACGTTTAATAAATTACTTTTTACGTATTATACAATACTTTAATCACAGAATACATTACGTGAGATACATCAGTCAGTAGCTGCACAATGTACATACATACGTAGGAAAATATTTACATATTTCACGTAGAAACACCACTTCAATGGCGGCATAAGTGGGGAAATTATTTCTTAAACCTTGGGTAGGTCTATAGAAAAGACGATTAAAGACATTTACCTCAATATACCCTTGTACAATACAACATACTATATAATGTTTTTGTTTTAATTTATTGTGCTTGTCTTATTAGACAAGCGGTGCAAATCCGTTTACTCGTACAAAGAATGTATACAAATACAAATTTTGTGTTTCTTGACGGTTGTCCTTCGATACAACTCTAATACAATAGTTTAAAATATGTAGCGATCATTACATAAGTAGCTGTACACGGCACTACAAACAAACCATATATAAAGACAATATAATTCACGCGACATATATCGACGCACACATTAGAACAAGCGCGGTTGCCACTTGCACATTGCTTGACTGTCTTCGACACAACTTTGTATATTTACGTAACCACTTGCACATACTGACTAGGTAAATCTCAATGCGCCCGAATGCGGGCACGACTTCTGAGACAAGACACATTTCACACATCCATACATTATTTTTGTATTTATACTCCTTTATGGAGAATTACTACCGACTGCAGTATTTTGGAACTTTAGCTGCTAACAGCTGATCACGCGAAAACACGCGCAAAATATTTTTCTAGATATAGACATTTACAAGCTTCTTTTTTATTTAACCCATTGATGAGATGCTAACCAATAAAGTTTCTTGACGGTTGTCTTCAATACAACATCCACGAATCGTTTAATGTAAATACGAAGGAAACATTGTGTAAGCAGCAGTCGGGAAATACTCCATAGTGTGGTCTAATGCCATGCAACATGTACATTGTATATAGCGGACCAATAGCTGCGTTATACTGTCGCGTAGAACGATACATAGTACATCAAGTAGAGACATTGTTGTCTGGTTGAGAAACCGCATTCGAAACACAATAGAACTAATAAATTCTTGGATGTTTACAGAGTACAATATAGTTTCTTGACGGTCGTCTTCGATACAAGACTGATAAATACTTCGTATTATGTAAACACAGAATGCATGTGTGCCTTACCTTAAGGCATTTGGAGACATTTACAATTTCAATATTGATTTAGAACAATCGATGTGAATCTTATCGAGTGCCTGAATGTACAGATACAGATCCCTCCATAGACAAGGAATGTTTCAATATTTAATCCTAAATTCTTTATCCAATAGATAATCAGATTGTAGTTCCACATAGGACGACACTTTAATAACATTTAAAGTGCGGTGACAGTACACATCGCCTCCTGTGTGGAATCAAATGTTAAATATACATTAAATGTTAATACATTCATATTGGAAAACAAACGGTTCAATGTGAAAAAATACATTAAGGACAGTTATGTTTCTTGATGGTTGTATTCGATACAACTTTAGACAATAATCGTATTATATGAACAAGAAAGTAACATATTATTTTGTAAGTGGTAGTTAACTACCAACTGTTTAGAAATACTGACACATTATGTAATTGTTATAGATTTTATTTCATAATGTAGTGCTTCCTTCTAAGACATGAAACATTACTTGGAAAATTCATTGGTTTTACAGTTTATACTAATAATGTATTGTATTCATTTCAATACAAAAAGAAGTATTGTTTAGCACACGAAGCTTTCAGATTACTTAACTTCCTGTACATATGAATTTGTAGAATTTCTTGATGGTTGTATTCGATAGTCGGTAAACATTTGGAAAATGTTCATATTGTATAAATACGAAGGAAATATTTATTTTGCTAGCAGCCGTTTATTAGACTACCAACTATTTGGAAATATAAACATCGATACGTCACATTAATGTGAGAGGATCAGTTAAACCTGTGAATGTGAATGCTCCACAACACAAACGATGTAACTCTATACACAAACAATTCGTATCAGTTCACTGCTCGATTAGTTTCTTGGCGGTTGTCTTTATATACAACTTTACATTTATTTTACAAAACTGTCACAAACCAGTTTCAAAAACATTACGATTAGTTTTATAAAGATTGGAGTATCTACACTTCCAATAACATCGATTATTGAAGTAACTTCATGAACGATCTAATGAGTTTCTTGACGGTTGTCCTTCGATACAATCATTAATCATTTCAGTAACACGTATTTCATCGAGGAGTTTCTTGACGGTTGTCTTCTATCTAAGTTCTAAGTGTAGAACTTGTTGATTGATATCACGTCCAAGTTGACACAGAAAACCCGAACTATTGTATTTACCACAATACTTTATTAATTTGTATATTCAATATACTTGACAATACCGACTAGGTCAGTCGTCTTGTGGGACTTACAATATCTCACCTACACGAGACACTACTGACAGTTTTTGGTTAAAGCACACACGTGTCAGTTCCAAATACTTGGGACATCCCATTACCTAGCATATAGATCAATTTGATATAACTGCACTTTAATATAAGTAGACTGCACGGTTTGCGCGGTGGCTGGGCAACTGGCTGCCGTGCAATATGTAGCGGGTTCGATTCCCGCATGGAGCAATTTTTAGTGAGATCCACCAATTATTCTTCCGGGTCTGGGTGTCATGTGCATGTGAACTTTGATGTTTGAAAACGCACCCACGACATAGGAGAAATCCAACGTTTTTTTTTTAATAAAAAAACTGTTTTACTTTGGTATGACCTGGAAGAGAAAAATCCGAAGACAAAGATAATATCATTTACGCGACAAACATCGACGCACACAACTAGAACAAACTAGTCTGTCGCTACACTACTCAACGTTTCTTACTGGTTGTCTTCGCTACAACTTTAATAAATACAATATATTTATGTCGCACGTAATAACGACAAAGACAAAACGGAGAATGCTTCGTAACAATAATCCTGTTTAGAATAATGTTGCTGTACGTATATAATGGCAATACAAAACGTTTCTTGACGGTTGTCTTTGACAGAGACCTTTTTCATATGACACACATGAAATATTGAGAGTTGGAACATAGATATTCTGTGTATAACGACCACTTTAGTATCGTTCTAAGTGGGGAAATTGTCGTTGTACCTATATCGCATCAAGACGTTCCTAGAAATGATGACCGATGTATCTCGTATGTCAAACGTTTTATCAGGACAGGCTTTGAAACCCAAGATATGAATATGGAAGAAAACTTACAGACAATATAATTCATACGACGTATATCGACGCACACACAAGTCCGTATATAGTGAACATTTGCCACAGTAGCAGTCAGTAATATTGTCTATGAGACATGGAACAATGCACAGGTTCTAATGGAAAAGAACAACGGAGTAATCCATTTTGTACATTTCAAAGATTATATTAAGTTGTTCTTTGGTGTGACATAAATTTTATCTGAATACATATTTCATATCACATGAAATACTGAAAAGGATATCTTAATTATTATGTTATCGGCTTACTCACGTAACGTTTTGACGAGGAACTCGACTAGTTTCAAGCCATGCTAGAGGCTCATATTCATGAGCAGCATTACGCAACACACGACGCGGCGATTGTCGCACTGCTACTGGCGATTCGAGCTACGCGCCCATCGCGCCCTCTGCCTGGAATCGCGCGTACTATCCGGCGCGCGCGACGATGTTGGCTCGTTAGACTCGCTCGCCGGCGGCTGCGCAGGTGTTGGGTTCGATTCTCGGGTCGACGCAAAAACGGTGTCACATACCGCGCTCACTGTGTCACACTCCAGACCCGCAACATTGTAGGCTGACGCAGATTGCAGACTTGGCTTCCAGGCAGGAGGTAATGCCCAGCCACCGTCTCTGTTGAAGTTGGGACGACGACTTATTTCGATAGCCTCACGTACTTTCCGCGGTACGAAGTATTTCTCCCTCGCTAGTACGGAGACCTTGTCGAAACGGAGGAAGTGAGTCGTGCCCGCGCTACAAGCATGCTCCGCTACTGCCGATGTATGAGTGTCCCTGTTCTTCACACTGCGTATGTGTTCCTTGAGTCTGGTTGCGATGTTGCGGCGAGTTTCCCCGATGTAACTCGAGCCACAGTCGCACGGTATCATGTATACCCCGGGAACTGCCAGTGGATCCTTATCCTTAGGCGAGCGTAATAAGTTCCGTAATTGACCGGGTGGGCGGAAGATCGTCCTGATGCTGTATCTTCGGCGTAACAGGTGTCCGATGGTGTCGGTTACTCCTTTCACATAGGGTAAGAATGCTGGAGTCCGCTCCGCAACTGCCGGTCGTTTTTTACATGATGAACTCGCCAGTCGAGTACATTGGCGCCAGTTGTACCCATTTGTTTCCAGTACCTGTTTAAGGTGATCAAGTTCCGCGTCAATGTACTGGGGATCACACAGGTTCAGTGCCCGGTTGATTAAAGTACGGGGAACAGAGGCAAGGTGGGAGGGATGATGGTGGGATAACATAATAATTAATTTAGTATGTCTCACGAAAGTTACAATAAAATCAAAGGATATCTTGTGTAGAACGACCGTAGAGTAGCATCCTCCTCCTCAGTCGTACATTCTTGACAGAATGCTCGTGGTTGACAACGATGCATTTTCCCTGGATATCGTAGCTCTCGCGATGTGCCTCCACTTGTTGAAGTCTTCGCCCGTAACCCTGGGCACGGGTTCCGCGTTATACCCCGCAGGACTGGGTCCCTGCTGAACTTCGCCATCTACACACTCCGGCCTACTGAAGTGTAAGATGCCCACCCCCGCGACTTGGACGCGCCAGACAGGAATTGCCCAAGTGAAGAGTAGAGAAGGTGACTCTACTCCCCCCAGGGCCGAGTTAATGGGCGTGTATGATCCCACACCCAAAGGCTTAACACTACCACTACTACAAATATAAAACAACATTCAGTTGTTGTATCTTGTAAATACTAATTCTAGAATACATTTATGTACTCGCCATTACAGGACATTTTGTCTGTATGAAATATATTTTATTTAAAAGATACATCAACATTACGCAGTTCTCTCCTCACTCGGACATATTTTACATAGTACAAAGTAAGTTTGTGTTAAAACTACTAGAGTACATTAGTACTTTACATTTTGCGAAAAGATCGACACAAACACTTTATTAATAAATCATGACAAATATTTTTATGAAGAAAACTTACTTTCCCATACATTTTGACGCATGTCACACAGAGACAAGACTAATTTCCATTATGTACGTTTAACAAAAACCAAATGACATATCAGTGACGTCATGCAAAAAATGACAAGGACAGAAACATGTATGTTATTGTTGTCTTTTTTTAAAGGAGATATAGAATTACCTTTAGTCTCTAGCGATGATTTACATAACAATACAATGAAGTTTCTTGATAGTTGTCCTTCGATACAACTTGAACAATATTTTGTATAACAAGTCTCACTGGGAATGAATATGGGATTGTCTTCTAAGACACTATGAGAAATTAGAATCTATAAAATAATATATACTTTCGATTATTCCGTGATAACCAAAGGAATAATACAGCTTAAAATTTAAGTTTATACATAACTCAATGAAGTTTCTTGATAGTTGTCTTCGATATAACTCTTTTACAATATTTCAATCATGAAATGAGGGAAAATACAAGTAACCCTACAATGTAGATTATTTAAAGAGTTTCTTAATGGTTGTCTTCGACACAATTCTTATGTTTTAAACATAGGTGTGAAATATTAAAGAGTAGTTGTTTGTGAGACTACAAACTGCTTGGAAATACGTCATTTACAAAGACGAAATATACAGTCAAGTACCAAATAATTTGTCAACACACGAGACAGTGGACATCGACTCGGCGCATCCGACGAGTTTGAGAATATTTGATAAGATTAGTTTTATAAAGATTGGAGTATACTCACCCAGGACCCTCTTCGATTATTGAAGTAACTTCATAAACGATCTAATGAGTTTCTTGACGGTTGTCCTTCGATAGAACTTTATACAATACTGTTCTTTGGATTTGTAGAAACAGTACAGAAATATTTGTAACTATGTAGATGTACATGAAGCTACAGCTACAAGACGCGCAGTCATACTGACTAACTGGAGGCATCCTACATCTCGCGCCGGTTGTACTCGATACTACTTTTATATATTATCGTGTTATATAAACACTTGGAAATATTCTCAAGTAGTCACTTGTGAGACTATACTCTACTTGGAAACACTGACAAGACTATTAAGTCTCAGATAATATAAGTAAATGAATATAATGATATTGCACATACGTAGGACCTCTATATCCATACTGTTGATACATCAAGTTCCACGTACAAAACCACGTCAATGGCGGTCTAAGTGGAGGAATTGTTTCATAAATCTTGTGAAGACGTTCAGAGACATGTCGGTAAATACCATTTACATTGTCATTGTTAAACATATTCTTTTTAATTCTCTGTTGAAATTACTTGATTGTAGCACATCATATTTTCACAACCGCAGTCATTCTTGCGGACATAGAATAGCATCAGATAGAGATATATTTATGCCATTTCCAAGTCAATGGAGTTTCTTGACGGTTGTCTTCAATGCAACATATATTTAATTTTGATACATATTTCATATCACATGAAATACTGAAAAGGATATCTTGTGTAGAACGACCGTAGAGCAGCATCCTCCTCCTCAGTCGTACATTCTTGACAGAATGCTCGTGGTTGACAATTATGCATTTTCCCTGGATATCGTAGCTCTCGCGATGCGTCTCCACTTGTTGAAGTCTTCACCCGTAACCCTGGGCACGGGTTCCGCATTATACCCCGCAGGACTGGGTCCCTGCTGAACTTCGCCATCTACACACTCCGGCCTACTGAAGTGTAAGATGCCCACCCCCGCGACATGGACGCGCCAGACAGGAATTGCCCAAGTGAAGAGTAGAGAAGGTGACTCTACTCCCCCCAGGGCCGAGTTAATGGGCGTGTATGATCCCACACCCAAAGGCTTAACACTACCACTACTACAAATATAAATAAAACAACATTCAGTTGTTGTATCTTGTAAACACTAATTCTAGAATTCATTTATGTACTCGCCATTACAGGGCATTTTGTATGTATGAAATATATTTTATTTAAAAGATACATCAACATTACACAGTTCTCTCCTCACTCGGACATATTTTACATAGTACAAAGTAAGTTTGTCTTAAAACTACTAGAGTACCGGTAAAGTATGGCAACTTTACCGGACCCTTGGCAACTTTACCATACTATAGGTATTCAGTATAAACTCATTTATCTAAAAATCTACCCACTAGAATCTGGGGGCACGGTAGTGCCCCCGCCAAGACGAGCCAAGCGAAGCGCAAGCGCAAGGGCACTACCTACCTTT
This sequence comes from Spodoptera frugiperda, assembly GCF_023101765.2. Lineage (NCBI taxonomy): Eukaryota > Metazoa > Arthropoda > Insecta > Lepidoptera > Noctuidae > Spodoptera > Spodoptera frugiperda. The sequence goes on from NC_064230.1 coordinate 4,892,363, forward strand.
TCTCGAAGCGCTTCGTCGTATTTTTGAACCTTCATAACTTGAGTTTGGGTTATACCAGATAAACAAAATTTTCAGGATATAATGTCAGTGGTAGACTTAATAAACCTCTAAAGTTTCAATTGCATAGCTCTTATACTTTAGATTTTATTGATATCTAAAATACCCCGATTTCGTCACTCACTCACTCACTCACTCACTCACTCACTGATGATCAACAAAATTCTTAAGGTACTTCCTGAAGTCCTAGAAAACTGAAATTTGGTATGTAAGCTAGTATTAGTACCCAAACAACAAAAAAATCCTAAAACTTGGAATTTTTACCCCCCAACCCCTTAAACTAGGGGGTGAAAGTTTGTTCGAGACTTCCGCAACTTTTGACGCTAGAGGTCTGAATGCGGCCGCGGAGGGGTAAAAATCTGAAATAGGGAAACTTAATTCCCTATTTCCTGCTTGAGATCTGAAAATTATACACAAGTACATAGAACACAAACTTTTCATCAAATCAAAACATTATCCTACCCATAAGTACTTAGATATGAATAATATTACTACACTTCACTTCGGTAAGTGTTTATTAATCAACCTATACTTTTGAACATAAGCATCGTAAGTATAGTATGCGCCAACACCCGCCGCCTGCCCCCTCGTCCCCGCGCAGTAGCTAAAAATAATCGGCCCGTCAGCGAGCGCGGCACCCGAACGCGGGCAGACGCGCGAGGGCAGACGTCGTTGACGGTTGTCTCGTTGAATGAAAAATTTTCGGAATATTTCGGTGATTTAAAAGTTTGCTATCGCGGAGAAAAAAACCATTTGCCTAATATTTAATTGTTAGTAGTTTAGTAGGTAAAGGTTTAGATACTAGTGTTTTAATTTTCATTGATAAAAAGTATTAGGATTACGTTTGCAATTTTCTTATAAATTTAGTAGTTTAGTAGGTGAAGGTTTAGTTAGGTACTAGTGTTTTAATTTTCATTGATAAAAAGTATACCCCAAAAAAAGAAAGAAAAAATGAGCGACAAAAAAAAACTTGTATTTGTCGCTCATTTTATCTTTCTATCATAAGCAACCTACAAAAAGAAATGAAATCCCACAAAAACATTTCATGTTAAATGTTGCCAAGACGAGACCATATAGCTCGCACTGTCAAAAAGTAATCAGATCCCGTGTAGAGCCAAGTTTCTAACCCTACATGCCCAGACCTAAATCGATAAGCCCTAATTTCACACTCAAGTTACGGGGAAATTCTACAGCCATAGCTCGTACTGCGTAGTTCGTAGCGCGTAGCAGAGTTTTTACGCTATAATCTCGTAGGCGTGCAAACCTTGGACGTAACTGGCGAGTCGGCCGCACGGACTTTTTGCTATTCGTCATATGGGCTTGAGCTTAAAAATCTATTTAATCTTCTAAACTCTTTCCGTGCGGCCAACTCGCCAGTTACGTCCAAGGTTTGCACGCCTACGAGATTATAGCGTAAAAACTCTGCTACGCGCTACGAACTACGCAGTACTAGCTATGGCTGTAGAATTTCCCCGTAACTTGAGTGTGAAATTAGGGCTTATCGATTTAGGTCTGGGCATGTAGGGTTAGAAACTTGGCTCTACACGGGATCTGATTACTTTTTGACAGTGCGAGCTATATGGTCTCGTCTTGGCAACATTTAACATGAAATGTTTTTGTGGGATTCTGTTTTGTAATAGTAGTATTTTTTAGACATTAAAAGGAAATATTTACTATATTTTGCGTAGACGCAAGACTGCTATTATGCCAGTAATGGCCGTCACAGTGTAGTGCGTGAAAATGTGCTAGAAGTTAGTAGTTCCTAAATTGTGCTCACCGAGCCATAATTATATGTCACAGGTGAGTGAAATTTTGATCTTGAATGTATAATTATAGTTGGGATTACTGTTGTAATGCCAGCAATTGCTTTTTCTTTAATTTATTGATAAATAATCGCTTCGGTAATGTTGTCACAGGTTAGGTAAAGTTGCCACGGCCTGCTTTGTGGCAACTTTACCTACGGTTAGGGTTGGCAATAAATGTTTTTTTCTTGTTTGTGTGTATGTAACCATTTTCGAATACCTAAATTTCCCAGCATAATAGTGAATATCCTGGATGATAAGTTATAATGTATTTAATAATACCTTTTGTTTTAGAGCCAAAATGGCTCACATGAAACAAAACCGCAGATAACTCGGAGTTAGACAATATAAAAAGTATACGAAAGTAATGTTAAAATTAGCTATGGAGATAGTGAAGTCAAAAAATTAAAAAGTCAAAAGATTAAACATTATTTTGTAGCCTTTTTTTACAATTTTAAACTTAAATACTTAAAATTTTAGAACTTAATTTAGTTTAAAAGGGAACAATATTTATGTCAGATATTTATGCTTTTTTTTACTTTAGGTTTAAGGTTTATAATTTTTTTTTAAATATACATGTCATAAAAATAATTCTCATTTTTTGACAACCCCGAGCGTAACAAATTATTTGTATGTAAATTACGATGAAACCCGTGGCAACTTTCCCTACTGTCTGTGTAGCCGTTATCTTTATAGATTTCTTCATATTGTTTGCATTATAATACGAAGAGGTCCTAGATGAAGCCCTCTGTACCTCAACAACTCTTTAATATGCAATACACGATGAATACGGCGCGTAGGTAAAGTTGCCAAAAATTTGGTATCTTTACCCATGTTGTTTTTTCTTTACTACGGCTAAAGTAAGCGTTTGTATATAATGACGATTACGGTAAAGTGAGCCAGATAGACTACAATTCTAAATATATAGTTTTGGTTTCTATGCGTCTTATGGTTAAAAATATATTTCGATTTTTGTTCCAAAATATGGTAAAGTTGCCATGTTTTACGGTACATTAGTACTTTACATTTTGCGAAAAGATCGATACAAACACTTTATTAAAAAATCGTGACAAATATTTTTATGAAGAAAAGAAAAACCAAATAACATATCAGTGACAGAAATATTTATGTTATTGTTGTCATTTTTTAATGGAGATGTAAAATTACCTTTAGTCTCTAGCGATGATTTACATAACAATACAATGAAGTTTCTTGATAGTTGTCTTCGATACAACTCTTTTACAACATTTCAATCATGAAATGAGGGAAAATAGAAGTAACCCTACAATGTAGATTATTTAAAGAGTTTCTTAATGGTTGTCTTCAACACAATTCTTATGTTTTAAACATAAGTGGGAAATATTAAAGAGTAGTTGTTTGTGAGACTACAAACTACTTGGAAATACTGAGTTATATAATGTGGAATTACCACATAGAACGACAAACAGTTCCACAGTGGGGAAATTCTTGTTCATATTACGTCAAGGCGTTCTTAGAAAGACTTTAATGGGCATGTATCCCTAAATTATGAAGAGTATTATTTTAATTAAGTTTTTAGAACCATTGTTCTTTATTTTGAAATGTATATCCGATCAATGATTTAAGATTACGACAGGAGTTTCCAGACACGAGTTTCTTGACGGTTGTTCCTCGACAGAATTCATATACAATACTGGTAAGACAAATATCGACGCACACAGTTAGAACAAGCACGGCGGACGGTACATTGTTAAATAACTTTGAATAAGTGGGAAGTTACAAATATTCTTGTAGTCTGAATATTCGTATTTGTATACATTGTCAAATTTAATGCACTTCAGGGATGTGATGTACAACATAGAATTACAAATACATAATTCTGAATGGGAAAAATGATCTTCCACAAAATGACCAGTTGATAGTAATAATTGACTCGGTTGCTATGGTAACGAGTTTCTTGACGGTTGTCTTCGACACAAGTTTAGTTCTGAATAATAAATTAATGTTATACGATCACGATCTCTTTAATGGCGTTCCAAGAAGGGAAACGCTTGTTTATGAACACACTGATCCATAATATATGACCATGCCACCGTTTTACTTGAACTGCAATAAAATCTTCAACATCAGCAAAATCTTTCATCTCATAGATTTAACAATAAGTTTCTTGACGGTTGTCTTCGATACAACTCTTGTTTCACATACCAATTACGAAACAAGGGGAGAATATTACTTGGAAATACTGATTGAGTCAACCTCATCGGGCACCATATGTGATATGGGCCTCGTTGAACAAATTCATTGGAGTTCCAACGTTTTGAAGAGACAGTTGATAGTTCACAATATATTAATATTGGCATTTATTCATCGGATATGAATATAAATGTGACGAACTGGACAAAATACTTAAAAGCTGGATAATTACTTAGATAAGACAATATAATTCACGCGACAAACATCGACGCACACAACTAGAACAAACTAGTCTGTCGCTACACTACTCAACGTTTCTTACTGGTTGTCTTCGCTACAACTTTAATAAATACAATATATTTATGTCGCACGTAATTACACAGGGCATATACTAATTGTAATCAGCAGTTTATGTAACTGCAAAGTATTTGTACATACTAAATAGAAACGTCATCTGGTACATCAGCATTCGTCATCTGGTAATACTGAGTAAAAAACTCTTTTAAGAATCAAACGGTGTTCGACGACCAATAGCTGAGTTCCGGGGAGAAATTACATTTACAATAAGTACGTTACGAGTTTCTTGATGTTTGTCTTTGATACAAGCGTGGCACATGTTAGATACGGACACTCCACGAGCGAGCACTTTAATGTCGTCCTTAGTGGGGAAATATTAGAGTTTGTTTTCGAGTGTATAGTGAACCGGAGCACAAACCACTATACAAACTACTAGAAACATTAATGAGGAGGTCTCATATCTGTTGAGACTCTGAAAGAGTATGTAAACCATACATCGATGATACTATCAATATTTAAATGTATATTTGTATATGTATTACATAACACATTAGTAATTATTACACGCGTATTTTTGTTCGTAATAGAAAACATTTTTGAAAACAACTGTAATATAGACATCGACTATTTGTTACATGGACATACGCAGATACATAAGTTTCTTGACGGTTGTGTTCAATACGATACAACTCTCTTACAATATTTCAAATGAGAGGAAAATATTTGTAAGTAGTAGTCTACAAGGTGACAGACTACACACTTGGAAGTAGGTACTGATTGAGTACCTTATCGGGAAAATTCATTGAATTTTCAAAATTTACTGTCCACTTACAACACAGACAAAGACAATGCGGAGAATGCTTCATAACTATACTCCTATTTGGAATAATGTTGCTGTACGTATATAATGGCAATACAAAACGTTTCTTGACGGTTGTCTTTGACAGAGACCTTTTTCATATTATACGCATGAAATATTGAGAGTTGGAACATAGATATTCTGTGTATAGGGACCACTTTAGTATCGTTCTAAGTGGGGAAATTGTCGTTGTACCTATATCGCATCAAGACGTTCCTAGAAATGATGACCGATGTATCTCGTATGTCAAACGTTTTATCAGGACGGGCTTTGGAACCCAAGATATGAACATAGACGACGAAACAATACAGACAATATAATTCATACGACATATATCGACGTATGTAAAACTCCCGTAGGCGCGATAAATATTGGATACAGTAGCAGTCAATAATATTGTATACTTCAAGTTTCTTGACGGTTATCTTCGATACAACGTTGACAGAACATATAGTACCTAGCTGTGTATGTGGCTACACACCACTGTGGAATACTGACTAGGTAAGTCTCATGTCTACACAAATGTAGGCAACATCTGTTGAAACATTATCGTTTAACTTTAAGAATATCAAATGTAGAAAAGTAATACGCTACGTGGAGAAAAAACGCAACAATCTGATTGAACTTATAGACTGACCAAAGAGTTTCTTGACGGTTGTCTTCGATACAACGTTGACATACAACAATTGAAGAACACTAACATTCAGTACAATGTTGTCCGCCCGAATGCGGGCACGACTTCTGAGACAAGAAACATTTCACACATCCATACATTGTGTTTGTATGCAACATTCTATGCACGACAAAAGTTCACCGCTGTCAATGTTACCACGTAGAATATCAAACAGAAGAAGCATATCCACCATCTCTTCTACCGACGAGTGGAAGCAAGTGATAGTGACTACAATCTGTGACATACGAAGCATGACGCTTGTTTCCTTTGAAGTTTAAACATTTTATAAATGTTTTTTGGAGACATTCCAATCTAGAAATACAATCCTTATATTGAGGTGACCAAATTGCTGCATCCTCAGAATGCTGCGGATATATTAGATTAATGAGTTTCTTGACGGTTGTCTTCGATACAAGGTTGATCGAACATAATGTCTCCATTAACTGTCACCTCTCGGTGACAGTTATTTTAAATACCATTTCTAACATGAGAATGTTATAAACTCAATATTTTGGAAATTACAAAAGTAAGATTATACATTATTCAATGAGTTTCTTGACGGTTGTTCTTTGATGTAACATATATTTTATCTTAATACATATTTCATATCACATGAAATACTGAAAAGGATATCTTGTGTAGAACGACCGTAGAGCAGCATCCTCCTCCTCAGTCGTACATTCTTGACAGAATGCTCGTGGTTGACAATGATGCATTTCCCTGGATATCGTAGCTCTCGCGATGCGCCTCCACTTGTTGAAGTTTTCGCCCGTAACCCTGGGCACGGGTTCCGCGTTATACCCCGCAGGACTGGGTCCCTGCTGAACTTCGCCATCTACACACTCCGGCCTACTGAAGTGTAAGATGCCCACCCCCGCGACATGGACGTGCCAGACAGGAATTGCCCAAGTGAAGAGTAGAGAAGGTGACTCTACTCCCCCCAGGACCGAGTTAATGGGCGTGTATGATCCCACACCCAAAGGCTTAACACTACCACTACTACAAATATTAATAAAACAACATTCAGTTGTTGTATCTTGTAAATACTAATTCTAGATTACATTTCTGTACTCGCCATTACAAGGCATTTTGTCCTTATGAAATATATTTTATTTTAAAGATACATCAACATTACACAGTTCTCTCCTCACTCGGACATATTTTACATAGTACAAAGTAAGTTTGTGGTAAAACTACTAGAGTACATTAGTACTTTACATTTTGCGAAAAGATCGACACAACACTTTATTAAAAAATCATAACAAATATTTTTATGAAGAAAACTTACTTTCCCATACATTTTGACGCATGTCACACGGAGACAAGACTAATTTCCATTATGTACGTTTAACAAAAAAACAAATGACATGTCAGTGTCATCATGCATAAAATGACAAGGACAGAAACATTTATGTTATTGCTGTCTCTTTTTAACGGAGGTGTAGATTTTACTTTTTTCCACTAATAATGATTTACCTAACAATACAATGAAGTTTCTTGACGGTTGTCCTTCGATACAACTTGAACAACATTTTGTATAACAAGTCTCACTGGGAATGAATACGGGATTGTCTTTTAAGACAATTTGAGAAATTAGAATCTATGATAATATATTCTTGCTACAAATGACGATTATTCGACAGTACCGAAAATAGTGCAGAAAATTTAAGTTTATATATAATTAAATGGAGTTTCTTGATAGTTGTCTTCGATACAGCTCTTTTACAGTATTTCAATCATGAAATGAGGGAAAATACAAGTAACCCTACAATGTAGATTATTTAAAGAGTTTCTTAATGGTTGTCTTCAATACAATTGATATAACCATCTGCACCGCTGTAGACACGGCCGAGACAAGGAGACCTGCTCGTGCTACTCTCCATACACACGACTCTGTTAGCGCCATATATTTGAAGGCGCGGGATTCCGCACATTGACAAAGCTATGGGATCCCACGATAATGCGGGATACATCGAAACACTGACACATATAGCTAGAACTAGCACACACTATGTGTTCAAAATATAATCTTTATGGTCCCACATAGATCCTGGGGTTCAATGACATAACTTCTACATTAAATACATTCACATTTCTATATGAAAGACGCTGATGTACCACATATCATTTAACTTCATAGACTACTCAATAAGTTTCTTGACGGTTGTCTTTGATACAGTTTTGTAATACTTTTCGTACTACGTAAACACGTAGAAAACGTTTGAAGAGAATTTTCAATAAACATTATTGTACATTGTAACCTCCACGTTCTAAGTGGAACAATAGTTGTTTTAATTCTAAAATATGATGTTGATATCACAATCGAGTGATAAATCCTTACAAGCTGACTATACGTGTATCTTAGTCGAAGGCATCGACAAAATTAAAATCGACGTCAGCTAAAACTAGCGGTAGACAGTTAATTGTCAAATTACTTTAAATTACTGAGACAGTATGTTAACACAGATTGACAGAGGGAGATATAAATATTTTAAACGAGATCAACGTTTGTTAAATCTTTAGTAGATACTTCAAGATCGAGTTGTATATATCACCTTCATTAAAACATTAAGGACAATTGTGTTTCTTGATGGTTGTATTCGATACAACTTTAGACAATATTCGTATTATATGAACACGAACGTAACATTTTGTTTAGTAATTTGTCGGGATTAATCCCGATTAAAGTCAATTAATATATTGCTTTACTAATGAAGAAGTAAACTTGTCTGCTAGCTTCACGAACTAATGAGTTTCTTGACGGTTGTCTTCGATAAAAGATTTAAGATGCTTTAACATTACGTGACTGATATAACCTCTTTATAATTTAACTTACGAATACGAAGTTTGTTATAATACTTACGTATACCAGCGGGATATTCAGCATACATAAAATACACACAGACAAATATCGACGCACACAATTAGAACAAGCGTGAAGCTCATTCGATGGCTATAAGACACAAGACACAGACAGAGGACGAATTAAGACAAATTCGACAATTATCCCATATTATAGTTTATTATAGAAACATGAATATCTCACTTGAGACTTGTTGAGATATGTTTTACAGTACATATTATGATCACACAGACCCACAGACATATCGTTTCAATTCACAGATTGCAACGATAACACCCCAATTCACAGATTACAACGATAACAGCCAATGTAGGAGCATAAGTTAATTTTGAGAAGTTTCTTGATAGTTGTCTACGATACAACTCTTTTACAATATTTCAATCATGAAATGAGGGAAAATACAAGTAACCCTACAATGTAGATTATTTAAAGAGTTTCTTAATGGTTGTCTTCGACACAATTCTTATGTTTTAAACATAAGTGGGAAATACGACCAAAGATCCCCGATTAAAGTCAAATATATTGCTTTACTAATGAAGAAGTAAACTTGTCTGCTAGCTTCACGAACTAATGAGTTTCTTGGCGGTTGTCTTCGATACAAGGTTGATCGAACATAATTATTTGATCGTCTCCCTATATCTTCACAGATTACAGATTAGAAAGACAGTGCAGTGAATGCACCCTAAAGAAAAGTATGTAATGAACATAGGTTAATTTTGAGTATATTTTGATTAGTGGAGTTTCTTGCTGGCTGTATTCGATATAACATTAGAAAATGTTCGTATTACATGAATACGAATAAAACATTTGTTAGTAGTTCTTTATTAGACTACCAAATATTCGGATATAGGAACATAATTATCAACATTTTTCTGAAAGTGCAATTTGTGTTATAAATGATACGTATAGTTGATTTTGTTCTAACGATACGAGTTTCTTGACGGTTGTCTTCGATACAACTCGAATTGTAGCTGAATGAGCTTTGGGACACAAGACATGAACATGGACGAGAGTACATGGAGGAAGGTAATATAACTCACGCGACAAATATCGACGCACACAGTTAGAACAAATACGACTGTCTGTAGTCACCCGTGTTGACAGTTGTCTTCGATACAACGTTGACAGAACATATATAGAGCGAGATCCCAGAGCTGTCAGACATATCTTATTTTTACAAGCATTTAACCTTCGGCTTACAGTAGTCTTGTATGTACTTTTTAATGCCTTAATGTTTGTAAAGCTTGCCGAGTGACACCAGCGCAGGTACCAGGTGAGAAAGGTAACTAAAAATTAGACTCACTTAACTTAAATTTTTATGTCTGATTTTTATATATGTTTTGTAGAATATTACTCTAAAATCATATTAAAAAAATCAGACATTTTCCATGGACCAAAACTTTTATCAGACGCTATAAAGCTCTAAAAAATAGTGCGCCTTACAAAATTGTAATAGCAATATATGTGAGGTTGGAGAGAAATATCTTTTCGGCAAAGCAGTAGCACATTTGTAACATTCACGATGGTAATCACGTTCGTGTAAATTATCTGGTAAAACTATGATGATTTGATGATTTGACAGACGGCTTAAAGCTCTAAAAAATAGTGCGCCTTACAAAATTGTAATAGCAATATATGGTGCCCCTGTAATGCAAAACAGTAGTACAAATCATCAGATGTTGTCTACACAAATGTAGGCAACATCTGTTGAACCATTATTGTTTAACTTTAAGAATATCAAATGTAGAAATGTTCATATTATTATGTTCTATAAAGGACGACCACGTACAAAATACTCCATATTTATCTTATATGTGTATAGGATTACATGATTAATGCAATTGTGTAAGATTCCGTACAATCAGCTGTACAGAGGTGATGTCATGTCACGCATATGGGCTAAAACTAAATATAAATAGACACACACAGCTAGAACAAGCACACACCCCGTGCACTGAACTTGCTGGTAGAACATTGGTATATTGTAGTGGTAAGTTAAACGCGAAATCCATTTTATTATTCTTATTATGTTTAATTGATGATAAGTATAAAATTAGAACTACAATTATACGTTCTGCACTCGTTTGACACAGACAGAGGACAAGGATTGAGTTTGACAAAGTCCTCGCGAGGGAACATTGTACATAGTAGTGTCAGTAATATTGTACCGTAGACTCAATCAAAGATTAACGTATATATTCTGGAACACTTTCAATTGTGCTATATGGACCTCGATATGATTTGGATGCTTAATCATAGATAAATACATTATATTTCATACAACATATATCGACGCACACAATTAGAACACAACTGTCACTAGCACATTGCTTGGCGGTTGTCTTCGATACAACTTTGGAACGTTCTTAACAGGGAAACAGCTGTTTGTCAACAAGCTCATATTCAATAGAATATTTGTCGGGATTAATCCCGATTAAAGTAAAATATATTGCTTCACTAATGAAGAAGTAAACTTGTCTGCTAGCTTCACGAACTAATGAGTTTCTTGACGGTTGTCTTCGATACAAATGTATGCTTGAATGTATTTACGACATGGAATATATTTGCACACAACCAGCGCCCAAGATATATCAAAGAGGGGAATGATTTAACTCCATAGACTATTCAACAGGTTTCTTGGCGGTTGGCTTTATGGTATATGACGTTAAATATTAAACAACATAATATTAATAATATTATTCGCACGGAGTTTCTTGCCGGTTGTCTGTGATACAGTTTTGTAATACTTTTCGTACTACGTAAACACGTAGAAAACGTTAGAGAGAATTTTCAATAAACAGTATTGTACATTGTAACCTCCACGTTCTAAGTGGAACAATAGTTGTTTTAATTCTATGTAAAATATGAAGTTGATATCACAATCGAGTGATAAAGTTTTGTTTTATTATCTAATAACCATCATAATATATGCTTAGAAAAAATGTTTTCTCAACTAGTTTCTTGACGGTTGTCTTCGATACAACTCTAATACAATACTTTGACCATGAAATATGTAGCGACCATCACATAAGTAGCTGTACATGACACTACAAACTACTTGGAAATACTGAGTAAGTCTCAGCGGACACCTTGGTAAGGAAATGTGCCACAAAATATTGTGGACAATTGTAGTTGAATGAACTTTGTAACACGACACATACAAACAAGAATGTAGTTCAAGAGACAAGAGAGATATATGTATGTACTAAGTTTATACTAGCAGGAATCATCATATACTTTATGTATCTCATAATTTATCCAATAAGTTTCTTGACGGTTGTCTTCAAGTGGAGAAATAGTTATGTTAGCTTCTGTATGGAGGAGTGACTTTTCAATCACCTTCATCAAAACATTAAGGACAATTGTGTTTCTTGATGGTTGTATTCGATACAACTTTAGACAATATTCGTATTATAAAGTTAAAGTTAAAGTAACATATTATTTTGTAAGTGGAAGTTAACTACCAACTGTTTAGAAATACTGACACATTATGTAATTGTTATAGATTTCATTTCATTTTATATCATTTATTCTTAACTAACACCTCTGGTGCCTGAATGTAGTGCTTCCTTCTAAGACACAAAACATTATTTAATTTTAGAAAATTCTTTGGTTTTGCAGCTAATACTGCAATCATTATATTCACATTCACCTGAATATTTGTCGGGATTAATCCCGATTAAAGTCAAATATATTGCTTTACTAATGAAGAAGTAAACTTGTCTGCTAGCTTCACGAACTAATGAGTTTCTTGATGGTTGTCTTCGATACAAGGATGATCGAACATAATGGTACTAAGAGATGACAGTTATTTCAAACACTTTCTTAATTTCAGTATTTTGCGAATTGTGTATACGCACAATTATATATGTACCAAAATATATTTCCCACACAATATACTGAGTCATACTTTACTTCTATACGTTAGTACCGACCATCAACTTCTGATACAGAGTTAGACTGAAGTCACAACATTCACGCGACAAACATCGACGCACACAACTAGAACAAACTAGTCTGTCGCTACACTACTCAACGTTTCTTACTGGTTGTCTTCGCTACAACATTAATAAATACAATATATTTATGTCGCACGTAATAACGACAAAGACAAAGCGAGGAATGCTTCGTAACTATAATCCTTTTCGGAATAATTTTGCTGTACGTATATAATGGCAATACAAAACGTTTCTTGACGGTTGTCTTTGACAGAGACCTTTTTCATATTACACACATGAAATATTGAGAGTTGGAACTTAGATATTCTGTGTATAACGACCACTTTAGTATCGTTCTAAGTGGGGAAATTGTCGTTGTACCTATATCGCATCAAGACGTTCCTAGAAATGATGACAGATGTATCTCGTATGTCAAACGTTTTATCAGGACGGGCTTTGGAACCCAAGATATGAATATGGACGAAACAATACAGACAATATAATTCATACGACATATATCGACGCACACACAAGTCCGTATATAGTGAACATTTGCCATAGTAGCAGTCAGTAATATTGTCTCTGAGACATGGAACAATGCACAGGTTCTGATGGAGAGTGACCATGGGAATGGAGAGTGACATTTTAAACATTTCCTAGATAATTCTAAGTTTCTTGCCGGTTGTCTTCGATACAACTTTCATTGTGACTGTGTAGTCACAATGAAAACTGAACATTGGAACTACAAGTAGTCGTAAAATGTGGATATCGTGGAATACTAATTATAATAAGAAATATTATTATATATGTCGGCACGTAGGTACCCGCTGTATCACTAATGCAAGCGTGACATGATCAAGCGCCAGTAAAATTCCAGCTTTGGCAGATATTTAGGCGTAATCAGCAGTTTCTTGACGGTTGTACTTCGATACATGTTCGAGCAGTGTATGTCACCACATACTACTTGGACATACTGACTCGATAGCGCACAATGCGCGTATATATGGGGCTGCCTGTAGAGACATGTTACATAGTATATAATAATATCCAATGTATATTACTTTGTATATACGAATACTGCACGTACAACGATCACTTCAATGGCGTCCTAAGTTAGAAAACGCTTGTTTATGAACATACTGATCCATAATATGTGGCAAGGAAATATATTCCTGGATGAGAAACTAAAACCTAAAACTCTTTTCTTTCATAGAATAAGTTTCTTGACGGTTGTATTTGACACAACTTTACAAACATCGCACCGTTAGTACGAAGTAAATACACTCGCGAGCAACCAAATCGACTCAACCTACATATGCGCACTCGTAGATGTTTTCTTAAAAAAATACTGAATTGTTTTTAAAAACCGATATACCATTAGAAAGCTTACAACTTCAGCTTTATATTGGTACCATTATTATAAAAATTGTATTAGCACTTTTTAAAATATTTAACTTAATTCAGCGGACAAGAGTATTTGCTCACTACGACACCAACAAGTTATAACACAAACTACCCCTATAAAACATCCACATTAAGGTTAACTTTATCTGTAGCTTATCGAAAGTTGATCGTACATATCTCCGCAAAAACGCTTCATTTTATTTCCAAAAATTATGGATAGGACACCAGAAGAAGCCGCTCAACTCGTTGCTCTACTGGAACAAGGACTTAGTCAGCGAAGAGTTGCTGCTCCGTTGAGTTTGAGCCAATCTGCAGTATCAATAGTGTACAGAAGGTATCAAGATACTGGTGCCTTCAATCGAAGACCAAGAATAAGCCGCCACCGGTCCACCTCGGAGAGAGACAACCGTTTTATTATTTCAACTTCACTACGAAATCGTCACTTGACCGGTGTCGATGTTCAACAGAAACTCAGAAGAGTACGAGGAGTGGCTGTTAGCGAGTGGACAGTACGAAGACGGTTGAAGGAAGCCAACCTCACCCCTAAACGGCCTACCACAGGCCCGAAATTGACGACCCGCCGTCGGCAAGAGCGCCTTCAATTTGCCCAAGAACAACTCGATTCGAGCATGGACCAATGGAGCCCAGTCTTATTTACTGACGAATGCAGAATGTGTCTGCACGGTAGTCGTCCCACAAGTGTTCAATTGGAATCATGTCTGGGCTAAGTGCTGGCCAATCCATTGTTCGTATTCCGCTGGCAAGTTCATTGTTACATAGAGTTGTTCTCGGGAAAATTGAAGGCGCGCTTGCCGATGGTGGGTCGTCAATTTAGGGCCTGTGGCAGGCCGTTTAGGAGTGAGGTTGGCTTCCTTCAACCGTCTTCGTACTGTCCACTCGCTAACAGCCTCTCCTCGAACTTTTCTGAGTTTCTGTTGAACATCGACACCGGTCAAGTGACGATTTCGTAGTGAAGTTGAAATAATAAAACGGTTGTCTCTCTCCGAGGTGGACCGGTGGCGGCTTATTCTTGGTCTTCGATTGAAGGCACCAATATCTTGATACCTTCTGTACACTCTTAATACTGCAGATTGGCTCAAACTCAGCGAAGCAGTAACTCTTCGTTGAGTAAGTCCTTGTTCCAGTAGAGCAACGAGTTGAGCGGCTTCTTCTGGTGTCCTATCCATAATTTTTGGAAATTAAATGAAGCATTTTTGCGGAGATGTGTACGATCAACTTTCGATAAGCTACAGATAAAGTTAACCTTAATGTGGATGTTTTATAGGGGTAGTTTGTGTTATAACTTGTTGGTGTCGTAGTGAGCAAATACTCTTGTCCGCTGAATTAAGTTAAATATTTTAAAAAGTGCTAATACAATTTTTATAATAATGGTACCAATATAAAGCTGAAGTTGTAAGCTTTCTAATGGTATATCGGTTTTTAAAAACAATTCAGTATTTTTTTAACAAAACAGCTACGAATGCGCATATGTAGGTTGAGTCGATTTGGTTGCTCGCGAGTGTATGTATACATAAGTAGCTGTATGTGAGAGTACAAGCTACTCGGACATAATTATAATTATATAATCACATACATCAGTGGAAGACAAGTCAATCGCTCGTCAGTTGTCTTCGATACAACTGTGGATAATAAATTATAGTTATTATAGAGGGGAAATATGTTAACTTGGCCGATACCATTGTATAAACAATGAATCAAATACAATCGAGTTTCTTGACGGTCGTCTTCGATACAACTCTATTACAATACTTTGACCATGAAGTAAATATTAGTAAGTAGCAGATTGTTGTATTATAATAAACATTCAACATTATAATGTGAACTAGCCACTTACAGCGACCACACGTAATAAGTGGGGAAAGATCACTTCAATGAAAGTACCACTAAGTGGGGAAATAGTTGATTCATATCGTGCTGCGATGGTCGCAGAGAGAAATATTAGTTTTCCACAAGACCAGTACTAAAAGAAAAGATAGTTATAATTATTACATTTCGAAAAGACAAGAACCTTTTAAAATATTTAAAACCTTAACACATGACATTGACACACGACAAAATAATATCGACAATAAGTTTCAGTTTGTTAATATTGACTACGGTAGTCTCCTCGGTCATCTATTAACAAGGAATCATTATGGAAGCCTACATTATCACTGTAAGGAAGAATAACGAAATCATTTCATTCCAAGACAAGTTAGTTTCTTGACGGTTGTCCTTCGATACAACACTTACAATATTAAAAACTTGAAATAAGTAGAAAGTATTAGTAAATAGCAGTGTATGAGGTGACAAACTACATACTTGGAAATACTGATTGAGTCAACCTCATCGGGCACCATATGTGATATGGGCCTCGTTGAACAAATTCATTGGAGTTCCAACGTTTGGGGAAACAGTTGATTGTTCACAATATATTAATATTGGCATTTATTAATTGAATATAAATATCAATTTGACGAACTGGATGTAAAATGCAAACTATTACATAGATAAGACAATATAATTCACGCGCCAAACATCGAGGCACACAACTAGAACAAACTAGTCTGTCGCTACACTACTCAACGTTTCTTACTGGTTGTCTTCGCTACAACTTTAGTAAATACAATATATTTATGTCGCACGTAATAACGACAAAGACAAAGCGGGGAATGCTTCATAACTATAATCCTGTTCGGAATAATGTTGCTGTACGTATATAATGGCAATACAAAACGTTTCTTGACGGTTGTCTTTGACAGATACCTTTTTCATATTACACACATGAAATATTGAGAGTTGGAACATAGATATTCTGTGTATAAGGACCATTTTAGTATCGTTCTAAGTGGGGAAATTGTCATTGTACCTATATCGCATCAAGACGTTCCTAGAAATGATGACCGATGTATCTTGTATGTCAAACGTTTTATCAGGACGGCTCAGGCTTTGGAACCCAAGATATGACAAAGACGACGAAACAATACAGACAATATAATTCATACGACATATATCGACGTATGTAAAACTCCCGTAGGCGCGATAAATATTGGATACAGTAGCAGTCAATAATATTGTATACTTCAAGTTTCTTGACGGTTGTCTTCGATACAACGTTGACAGAACATATAGTACCTAGCTGTGTATGTGGCTACACACCACTGTGGAATACTGACTAGGTACGTCTCATGTCTACACAAATGTAGGCAACATCTGTTGAAACATTATCGTTTAACTTTAAGAATATCAAATGTAGAAAAGTAATACGCTACGTGGAGAAAAAACGCAACAATCTGATTGAACTTATAGACTGACCAAAGAGTTTCTTGACGGTTGTCTTCGATACAAGTTGACATACAACAATTGAAGAACACTAACATTCAGTACAATGTTGTTCGCCCGAATGCGGGCACGACTTCTGAGACAAAAAACATTTCACACATCCATACATTGTGTTTGTATGCAAAATTCTATGCACGACAAAAGTTCACCGCTGTCAATCTTACCACGTAGAATATCAAACAGCAGAAGCATATCCACCATCTCTTCTACCAACGAGTGGAAGCAAGTGATGGTGACTACAATCTGTGACATACGAAGCATGACACTTGTTTCATTTGAAGTTTAAACATTTTATAAATCTTTTTTGGAGACCTTAACATCTAGAAATATAAACCATATATTGAGGTGACCAAATTGCGGTATCATCAGAATGCTGCGGACATATTAGACTAATGAGTTTCTTGACGGTTGTCTTCGATACAAGGTTGATCGAACATAATGGAGAGGTGACAGTTAATTTAAACACCTTCTCATGTTATAAACTCAATATTTTGGAAATTACAAAAGTAAGATTATATATTATTCAATGAGTTTCTTGACGGTTGTTCTTCGATGTAACACATATTTTATCTTAATACATATTTCATATCACATGAAATACTGAAAAGGATATCTTGTGTAGAACGACCGTAGAGCAGCATCCTCCTCCTCAGTCGTACATTCTTGACAGAATGCTCGTGGTTGACAATGATGCATTTTCCCTGGATATCGTAGCTCTCGCGATGCACCTCCACTTGTTGCGGTCTTCACCCGTAACCCTGGGCACGGGTTCCGCGTTATACCCCGCAGGACTGGGTCCCTGCTGAACTTCGCCATCTACACACTCCGGCCTACTGAAGTGTAAGATGCCCACCCCCGCGACATGGACGCGCCAGACAGGAATCGCCCAAGTGATGAGTAGAGAAGGTGACTCTACTCCCCCCAGGGCCGAGTTAATGGGCGTGTATGATCCCACACCCAAAGGCTTAACACTACCCCTACTACAAATATAAATAAACCAACATTCAGTTTTTGTATCTTGTAAATACTAGTTCTAGAATAAATTTATGTACTCGCCATTACAGGGCATTTTGTTTGTATGAAATATATTATATTTAAAAGATACATCAACATTACACAGTTCTCTACTCACTCGGACATATTTTACATAGTACAAAGTAACGTTGTGTACATTAGTACTTTATATTTTGTGAAAAAATCGACAGAACCACTTTACTAAAAAAACATGATAAATATTTTTATGAAGAAAACTTACTTTCCCATACATTTTGGCGCATGTCACACAGAGACAAGACTAATTTCCATTATGTACAAAAAACAATTGACATGTCAGTGACGTCAGACCCGAAATGACAAAGACAGACGCATTCATTTCATATTTGTCTGTTTTGAATGGAAATAAAGATACAACTTTTTTTCTTTTAATGATGATTTACATAACAATACAATGAAGTTTCTTGATAGTTGTCTTCGATACAACTCTTTTACAATATTTCAATCATGAAATGAGGGAAAATACAATTAACCCTACAATGTAGATTATTTAAAGAGTTTCTTAATGGTTGTCTTCGATACAAACTTACAGACTCACTGAGCATAACAGTTTCATTATATGAACTGCACAAATTTTATATCATAAATATTAGTGTTCCATCTCTTTTTTTTAATAAAGAGCCCATAGAGAAGAATCATTTAATAAATCAGAATATAATTCATGACAATAGCAGCCAACAAAGTTTGGCATATTTAGGTACTCCAGTTGACGAGAACTAGTTTCTTGACGGTTGTCTTCGATACAACTTGTAAAGTTTCGTATTATTTAAATACGTTTGAGACTGCAAACTATTATTAAGGTTAGTCTGACGTGGAACTTTCAAAATGTAATGTATGTTTCATTATCAGTTTAAATATTGATAAGAATAATCACGTGGAACGACAAATGGTACTAAGTGGGGAAATTGTTGATTTACATATATCGCGTTAAAGTTAACACAGAAAAGACGATTGCCATCTGTAACATTAAATGTAACAAATAGCAACATTATGTATACTCCACTTCAGACGAGTACCTTCATAAGTGGGGAAATCGTTGTTCTTCTCATATTCTGCTATACACTCAGAATTAAAGAATGACATTTCAAAAGAGAAATATATATCAGACTTGGAAAAAATGCTCTCTCCACTAGTTTCTTGGCAGTTGTTCTTCGATAAACATGTAATATAAACATTTTAATCATAAAATATGTAGCGATCATTACATAAGTAGCTGTACATGACACTACAAACTACTTGGAAATACTGAGTAAGTCTCAGCGGACGACAAAATGAAGAAAGGCGCCCCGCCTTGTGAGACATGGAATATTTAGGTTGGATAAACTAGCAACATCCAATTATAATAAATATACACTTGAAATATTGAAATACCACATAGAACGACAACTGTCGCCTTAAGTGAGGAAATCGTAGTTTATATAATTTTAAATGTTGACTATTGAAACATGGACTGTCCACGTAGAATACGAGAAACTGAATGTTTAACTGTTTTACGTTTATGTTTACGTTTTGACGTTTAGTGGGCTACACTCAGTGTTATCTGGGTATACATTTGCTAAAAGTGCGAAGAAGTTTCTTGACGGTTGTCCTTCACAGAACTCTTTTACGACATTTCAGTCATGAAACGTGTAGGAAATATTATTTGTAGCGGACCGTGAGACATGGAATACAAATAGTACAGAAATATGTTCTGTATTACATTAAATGTTTACAAATTACACAATACATGGTTATACTGGACACCTGGAAGTAGTACTTTAATGGCGTCCCATCCAAGTGAAGAAAGAATACGAAGATATTTTAATAATTGAGAATCCTTCTGGAGTAACTAGTTTCTTGACATAGGTTTATACATTCCTACATAATAATTTAATGTTTAACACGTAATTAAACATTATCCACATAGAACGACAACTGTCGCCTTAAGTGAGGAAATCGTAGTTTATATAATTTTAAATGTTGACAATTGAAACATGGACTGTCCACGTAGAATACGAGAAACTGAATGTTTAACTGTTTTACTTTAGTTCGCACCAGAAGAGATAAATGACGATAGATGAAGACAATATAATTCACGCGACAAATATCGACGCACACAATTAGAACAAGTACGGTTGATGGTTTATCTATATTTAGTACTTTAACTTTCGCCATTGGTGTCCTAAGTGAGGAACGTCCAGAGAAAATTATTGGAAAACACTTTCTCCACAGTCTATACAAAGAGTTTCTTGTCGGTTGTCTTCGATACAACACTCATGTTGTAATCATGCAACATGTAGGAAAGAGTAGTAAGTAGCTGGAGCCACCGACTACTTGGAAATACTGACTAGGTGGGTCTCATCCAAACTCCTTTATTATTACATCGTTACGAGTAGATGACATTGTTTGAACACGCCTCCTGTGTCCATAACTACGTACTCATGCACCAAGTACCGACACGTACTGCTAGTGGACACATTGAACACCACGGCCAATCAAAGAAAATTATTATTTAACTTCCATACACTATCTGACGAATTTCTTGACGGTTGTCTTCGATACAAGTTTGACAGATATTTTGTAGAATAAGTCTCATTGCGCCTGAATGTGGCATTGAAAGTGAGACGTGGAACATTTAATGATTACATGGAACTTTCAATATCCTATTTTGTATATCACGTTAAAATATATCGACGCACACACAAGTCCGTATATAGTGAACATTTGCCACAGTAGCAGTCAGTAATATTGTCTCTGAGACATGGAACAATGCACAGGTTCTAATGGAAAGGAACCACGGAGTAATCCATTTTGTACATTTCAAATATTATATTAAGTTTCTTGACGGTTGTCTTCGATACAACGTTGACAGAACATATAGTACCTAGCTGTATATGTGGCTACACACCACTGTGGAATACTGACTAGGTAAGTCTCATGTCTACACAAACATAGGCAACATTTGTAGAAACATTATTGTTTAACTTTAAGAATATCAAATGTAGAAAAAGTTCATAAGTATTATTATGTTCCATAAAGGACGACCACGTACAAAATACTCCATATTTATTTTATATATGTATAAGATTACATAATTAATGCAATTGTGTAAGATTCCGTACATTGAGTTGTACAGAGGTGACGTCATGTCACGTTTATGGGCGAAAACTAAATAGACACACACAGCTAGAACAAGCACACACCGAGTGCACTAAACTTGCTGGTAGAACATTGGTATATTGTATCGGTAAATTATTTACACTAACTATATTGGAAATTATGTTTAATTCGTGAGAAATATACAATGACCACGTAGAACGAGAAACAGTTGTAAGTGGAGAAATTATTGTTTTACATCTCCTCTTGAGGTCCTAGAGTAAGACGATACCAGTATTCTTGTGGAACACTGTTTGTATCACATTCATGAACACAATATTGTCACGTTTGACTGATGTATAAAGTTACAAATACGCTTGATGCAAATATCTTCACAGGATGATGTTTTGAAACTGATTTAACTGCTAGACTGGACAACAAGTTTCTTGTCGGTTGTCTTCAATACAAATATATGCTTGAATGTCTCTATGACATGGAATATAACACATGATTATTGACAGCTCATTCCACAGTTTTGCGGAGTGCGAGGCAGAAAGTTTCGTAAGAAGCGCACAGTGGTGGCCTGCCAACCATCTATATGATGGGGATGGAAGTACTGCCGTACAGATCGACGGCGAAATTACAAGATTCAGCTACACGGGAAGTTTAATACATATATTGTTTTACTAATGAGTTTCTTGACGGTTGTCTTCGATACAAGGTTGATCGAACATAATGGTACTAAGAGGCGACAGTTATTTCAAACACCTTCTTAACTTTAATATTTTGAGAATTGTGTTTACATACAATTATGTACCAAAATATATTCCCACACAATATACTGAGTCATACTTTACTTATGTATGTTAGTACTAACGCTGAAGTTCTGATACAGAGTCAGACTGAAGTCACAACATTCACGTAACAAATATCAACGCACACAATCAGAACAAACACAAAGCCCTGTAAGTAGCTGTTTATGAGATTACAAGCTACTTGGACATACTGATTTATAAACACCACATTTTGTGTGAGACTTTGTTGACGGCAGTTCTTCAATAGAAACATCATATTTTGACATATAGTATGGACATTTATAAAGACACAAACTACATACTTGGAAATACCGACTAGGTAAGGTGTCTTGTGATACATGGAACGTTTAACAAATCCATGGAGTATTGAGAAATCAAACATGGATATATCACACGCAAACAAGCGTCAGTAAGATAATATTTGAAATGTTTTGAACTCCACAATATGTATTTACTAATATTGTGTCACAGTCATATTATGTCGAAGCATTAAATATTGATACATAATCAACACACATACACACAACTTTTTTTAAGTGCGAGCATTGCAAGAGTTGATCATGAACTAATGAGTTTCTTGACGGTTGTCTTCGATACAAGGTTGATCGAATATAATGGAGAGGTGACAGTTAATTCAAACACCTTCTCATGTTATAAACTCAATATTTTGGAAATTGCAAAAGTAAGATTAAACATTATTCAATTTTTGACGGTTGCTCTTTGATGTAACATACTCGTATATTTTATCTTAATACATATTTCATATCACATGAAATACTGAAAAGGATATCATGCTTAGAACGACAGTAGAGCAGCATCCTCCTCCTCAGTCGTACATTCTTGACAGAATGCTCGTGGTTGACAATGATGCATTTTCCCTGGATATCGTAGCTCTCGCGATGTGCCTCCACTTGTTGAAGTCTTCACCCGTAACCCTGGGCACGGGTTCCGCGTTATACCCCGCAGGACTGGGTCCCTGCTGAACTTCGCCATCTACACACTCCGGCCTACTGAAGTGTAAGATGCCCACCCCCGCGACATGGACGCGCCAGACAGGAATTGCCCAAGTGAAGAGTAGAGAAGGTGACTCTACTCCCCCCAGGGCCGAGTTAATGGGCGTGTATGATCCCACACCCAAAGGCTTAACACTACCACTACTACAAATATAAATAAAACAACATTCAGTTGTTGTATCTTGTAAATACTAATTCTAGAATACATTTATGTACTCGCCATTACAGGGCATTTTGTTTGTATGAAATATGTTTTATTTAAAAGATACATCAACATTACACAGTTCTCTCCTCACTCGGACATATTTTACATAGTACAAAGTAAGTTTGTGTTAAAACTACTAGAGTAAATTAGTACTTTACATACATTTTGCGAAAAGATCGACACAAATACTTTTTGCAGAAATCATGACAAATATTTTTATGAAGAAAACTTACTTTCCCATACATTTTGACGCATGTCACACAGAGACAAGACTAATTTCCATTGAGTAAGTGAGACAAAAAACAAATGACATGTCATTGACGTCATGCACAAAATGACAAGGACAGAAACATCGCATTCTCTTTCTAAATCCATTTACTGAACTTTCTTAGGTCCAATACAAATAAAAAACAATTGACATATCAATGACGTCAGACCCGAAATGACAAGGATAGTAACATTTATATTGTTGTTGTCTCTTTTTAATGGAGATGTAGAATTATCTTTAGTTTCTAGCGGTGATTAACATAACAATACAATGAAGTTTCTTGATAGTTGTCTTCGATACAACTTGAACAATATTTTGTATAACAAATCTCACTGGGAATGAATATGGGATTGTCTTCTAACACAATTTGAGAAATTAGAATCTTTAAAACAATATATTCTTTTGTCCTATATCCACGCGCTACAAATGACGATCATTCCATAGTAACCAAAGTAATGCAGCAGAAAATTTAAGTTTATACATAATTCAATGAAGTTTCTTGATAGTTGTCTTCGATACAACTCTTTTACAATATTTCAATCATGAAATGAGGGAAAATACAAGTAACCCTTTTTTTTTTTTTTTTTTTGAGGGGGGAAAATCATCCAATGACTTTTCTCGCCTTGGGCAAGGCGAGAGGGAGTGTCAGACTCTTACTGACTAAACACCACCCCGTTCCTTCTCCTGCCTTTCGAGCCGGAGCCCCGGTAAACCCGCTAGGTTGTCCGCAGCTCCGGATTAGGCATCAGCCCTACTGGGCCCCATCTGTGGTGGTCTGATGGCTCTTTGAGGCGCGCGCGGAACGCGACGCGCCGCACGCACGGGTCCGGTTCTGGTCGGGCGGCGAGCTACCCTTGCTCGCCGTCCGCAGGCCCGCACTTACGGTGGCCGGAGATCGTCGCGCGATCCCCGACGCCCGGAGTGTCTCTCGCGACGGCTGGGGCGTGAGGAGGTTCGTTCTCTCACGCGCCCCGCCTCCTCACGCGCCCCGCCTTCTCACGCGCCCCGCCTAAATACAAGTAACCCTACAATGTAGATTATTTAAAGAGTTTCTTAATGGTTGTCTTCAACACAAATCTTATGTCTTTACGAATGTTGTACCAAATATCGACGCGCACAGCGTCTCACCGGACGGTGAGTGTAGACGAAAACTTATTATACACCAGATACTTCTTGGAAGCTCCATCCAAACACAACTTAGCTCATTACTTGACGGTTGTCTTCGATACAACTTTGGTAATATTCGTCCTGCGTAAATATGAAGAAATCATTACATCACATCTAGCGACTGGAAGTGGAGGCATTATAATAATATATAATGGCAATACAAAACGTTTCTTGACGGTTGTCTTTGACAGAGACCTTTTTCATTTTACACACATGAAATATTGAGAGTTGGAACATAGATATTCTGTGTATAACGACCATTGTAGCTGCACGGTTGGTACAATAATTAGAAATGACACAGAGAGTTTCTTAATGGTTGTCTTCGATACAACTTCATTATACATATGTTCATGTGTTCGTGTTCCATTCGAAACTGCACTTAGGAACGAGCACCTAGCTTCACTGACAGACAGACTGACTGACAATTCCGTTTTGACATTTGAAAAGCACCTAATTAAAGATTAACTGCTGAATATTAAACTACAAACGAGTCAGTAATTACAACCATAATAAATAGACAAGTGTCATTGAGGCTGTCGTAGAAGAAAACGGAAATATTGGAGACAATATGTAGGTACTCCAGTTGACGAGAACTAGTTTCTTGACGGTTGTCTTCGATAAAACTTGTACAACTACTTGGAAATACTGAAAGTCTCAGCGGACGCCAAAATTAAGAAAGGTGCCCCGCCTTGTAAGACATGGAATATTTAGGTTTTGATAAACTAGCAACATCCAATTATAATAAATATACACTTGAAATATTGAAATACCACATAGAACGACAACTGTCGCCTTAAGTGAGGAAATCTTAGTTTATATAATTTTAAATGTTGAAATATTTATTTGTAGCGGACCGTGAGACATGGAATACAAATAGTATAGAAATAAGTTCTGTATTACATTAAATGTTTACAAATTACACAATACATGGTTATACTGGACACCTGGAAGTAGTACTTTAATGGCGTGCTAATATGAATCGTGTTCATATATTCACACAAAAATGCATTAAGAACACTTTTGTTAAATTGAAACATAGACAACAGCTCTTCGTTGCGGAATCATAGAAAAAGACAATATAATTCATACGACATATATCGACGTACACAATTAGAACAAACACAACTTAGCTCATTGCTTGACGATTGTCTTCGATACAACTTTGGAAGTATTCGTCCTGCGCAAATATGAAGAAATCATTACATCACATCTAGCGACTGGAAGTGGAGGCTGACTTTAGCGGGACATTACTGTTTTAATCATTTCAGTAACACGTATTTCATCGAGGAGTTTCTTGACGGTTGTCTTCTATCTAAGTTCTAAGTGTAGAACTTGCTGATTGATATCACATCCAAGTTGACACAGAAAACCCGAACTATTGTATTTACCATAATACTTTATTAATTTGTATATTCAATATACTTGAAGATACCGACTAGGTCAGTCGTCTTGTGGGACTTATAATATCTCACCTACACGAGACACTACTGACAGTTTGTAGTTAAGTATTGAGAAATGTTCTTGATAAACATATTATTTGCGCACACAACGCAACAATACTGACAACACGTCAATGTCATTTTATGAAATACAGATTGCGTGCCTTTTTTGTAGTGAACAGTTTCTTGACGGTTGTCTTTTATACAACTTTAGAAAATATCCACATTATGTAAATACGAAGGAAACATGTAAGTAGCTGTCTATAGCAATACAAGCACTATACATGGAAATACTGATTACGTACATCTCATCTGACACCTTTAAGGTAACGTTTAATAAACCATTACATTTGATAACTTTTGATAACTTCAGTAACAGGACATGTCTCTCATCTATTCTTATTCTTACATCACATAGTTTCTTGCTGGTTGTCTTCGATACAAAACTGAGGTGCGAGGCTTGGTCTTGTTTACAGAATGTTTTTGATGTTCAATGTTTACTTGTACTTAAACGTTGCAAGGAACATTCCCTAGTACTTAGTAAGTACCAAGTATACACGGATGTCAAGTTCGAGTAAAATTCAATAGACCATACAACAAACGACACAGTACTTTTATCAAAACCAAGTTCAATGAACTTTCATTGTCTGTCATGAAAGTAACTACCTACTATATACATTAATGGGGAGGATATTTTTATTGACAACATTAAGGACAATTGTGTTTCTTGACGGTTGTCTTTGATACAACTCTAATAAAATACTTTGACCATGAAATATCTTACAGGAAATGTTAGTAAGTAGCAGATTGTTGTATTATAATAAACATTCAACATTATAATGTGAACTACCCACTTACAGCGACCACACGTAATTGACACACGACAAAATAATATCGACAATAAGTTTCAGTTTTTTAATATTGACTACGGTAGTCTCCTCGGTCATCTATTAACAAGGAATCATTATGGAAGCCTACATTATCACTGTAAGGAAGAATAACGAAATCATTCCATTCCAAGACAAGTTAGTTTCTTGACGGTTGTCCTTCGATACAACACTTACAATATTAAAAACTTGAAATAAGTAGAAAGTATTAGTAAGTAGCAGTGTATGAGGTGACAAACTACATACTTGGAAATACTGATTGAGTCAACCTCATCGGGCACCATATGTGATATGGGCTTCGTTGAACAAATTTATTGGAGTTCCAACGTTTGGGGAAACAGTTGTTCACAATATATTAATATTGGCATTTATTAATTCAATATGAATATCAATTTGACAAACTGGACGTAAAATGCAAACTATTACATAGATAAGACAATATAATTCACGCGACAAACATCGACGCACACAACTAGAACAAACTAGTCTGTCGCTACACTACTCAACGTTTCTTACTGGTTGTCTTCGCTACAACTTTAATAAATACAATATATTTATGTCGCACGTAATAACGACAAAGACAAAGCGAGGATGCTTCATAAATATACCTTTATTGGGGAATAATGTTGCTGCACGTATATAATGGCAATACAAAACGTTTCTTGACGGTTGTCTTCGATACAACTTGTGAAGTTTCATATTATTTAAATACTTTACACCACTTAATTAGTTTGATCATTATGTCGCAGGTATTTAAGAAAACCTTTAAAACATTTGAACCACGACGAGATGTCTGTTACAACAGAACCAAAACTTTCTACATGTATAGAACATGGAACAAAACAATATAATCCACAACACAAATATCGACGCACACAATTACAACATGCGCGGACGATTGTTAGGAAATAGTTTTAACTCTCATCGCACACTACAACAGGCGCGGCCTGGTGGCACATGGAATATTCAAAATTCCGTCTCGATAACAAGGAGGGAGTTCCTGAGATGTACGCATCCAGGCGTATTGTTATATACAACATTATACTTCTGTTAGTTTTATATCTATATCTGTTTTGTGTTTACTCCATTTGACGCAAGTTTTGTCCGCAAAACCAAGAAAAGATCAAAAAAATGAATTTTTAGCTTTATAGATTACTCAATAAGTTTCTTGACGGTTGTCTTTGATACAGTTTTGTACAACTTTTCGTACTACGTAAACACGTAGAAAACGTTTGAAGAGAATTTTCAATAAACAGTATTGTACATTGTAACCTCCACGTTCTAAGTAGAACAATAGTTGTTTTAATTCTAAAATATGATGTTGATATCACAATCGAGTGATAAATCCTTACAAGCTGACTATACTTGTATCTTAGTCGAAGACATCGACAAAATTAAAATCGACGTTTGCTAGAACTAGCGGTAGACAGTTAATTGTCAAATTACATTAAATGAAAGACATTTTAAAAAAATTGGTCAAATCTGAGTTCAATCATACTTTTATGAAGAGTGACCGAAGAGTCAAAACTGGCCTATAGAATTGTATTCAGAGTAATGAATGAATGTTTCAAATATCGACGCACACAATTACAACATTGGTGGTTGTGAGACACAGACAGCTACACGCTGTGTTCTGACTTATAACATGTTATGTAACCTGTGTCACAGACAGAGGACAAGGATTCAGTCCAACCTCGTGAAGGAACATTGTACATAGCTACGTACAAAAATGTGTAAAAAGTGTAATTTATAGTTTCTTGACGATTATATAAATTCATTTTTAATTATCATTAATTTTTAAATATCATTCATTTTTTTAATATCATTCATTTTTAAAATCAATTTAAATTTATTACGAATGTGTTTTACCAAGATAAGGTATTACACACGTCAAAGAAAAAAGGACTACTTGTATAAAAAGAGGATGTATGTATAGTTTCTTGACGGTTGTCTTCGATACAACGCTTTTACAATATTATTATATCAAACATGAAAGAAGTAGAAAATATTTGTAAGTGGCAGTTAACTACCAACTGTTTAGAAATACTGTTTTAATCATTTCAGTAACACGTATTTCATCGAGGAGTTTCTTGACGGTTGTCTTCTGTCTAAGTTCTAAGTGTAGAACTTGTTGATTGATATCACGTCCAAGTTGACACAGAAAACCCGAACTATTGTATTTACCACAATACTTTATTAATTTGTATATTCAATATACTTGAAAATACCGACTAGGTCATTCGTCTTGTGGGACTTACAATATCTCACCTACACGAGACACTACTGACAGTTTGTAGTTAAAGCACACACGTGTCAGTTTCAAATACTTGGGACCTTCCATTACCTAGCATATGATCTATATGCTTTAATATAAGTAGACTGAAGTCTAATGCTACGGTTGGCGCGGTGGCTGGACAACTGGCAGCCGTGCAATGTGTAGCGGATTCGATTTCCGCACGGAGCAACTTTTAGTGTGATCCACCAATTTTTCTTCTGGGTCTGGGTGTCATGTGCATGTGACGTTGTATGTTTAAAAAGGCACCTACGACACTTAAAAAAATTCTAATGTGAGGTAAAGTAGTTTTTAAGCAAAGTTCTAAATATCGACGCACACAATTAGAACAAACTCTGATGTCACGTTACTTGACGGTTGTCTTTAACACAACTTGGAACAATTACGTATTATGTAAATACGTAGGAAACATTAGTTAGACTACAACCCACGCAGATATACTGACTAGGTGTCACCAGGTACAGTCCAACGCGAGACGGAGCACCCTCGGTGGGACTTTGATACAATGGAACAACTCCAGGAAGCATGAACAACCTAAGTTTGATGAAATGTGTATTACGCATGTTCACAATTCTATATGACATTAAGTATTGAGAAATATTCTCGAGAGACACTGTGTTTAAAACGTGTTAAAAGAGACAAAGAAGACTGGGTAAAGCGGACCCGTGGCCTTACGCGGAGTCATGCCCGTTTCTCGCCTCAGACGTTGTGGACAACTTTTATTCAGGTGTATCATAGCATTGCAAGAGTTGATCATGAATTAATGAGTTTCTTGACGGTTGTTCTTCGATGTAACATATATTTTATCTTAATACATATTTCATATCACATGAAATACTGAAAAGGATATCTTGTGTAGAATGACCGTAGAGCAGCATCCTCCTCCTCAGTCGTACATTTTTGACAGAATGCTCGTGGTTGACAATGATGCATTTTCCCTGGATATCGTAGCTCTCGCGATGTGCCTCCACTTGTTGAGGTCTTCACCCGTAACCCTGGGCACGGGTTCCGCGTTATACCCCGCAGGACTGGGTCCCTGCTGAACTTCGCCATCTACACACTCCGGCCTACTGAAGTGTAAGATGCCCACCCCCGCGACATGGACGCGCCAGACAGGAATTGCCCAAGTGAAGAGTAGAGAAGGTGACTCTACTCCCCCCAGGGCCGAGTTAATGGGCGTGTATGATCCCACACCCAAAGGCTTAACACTACCACTACTACAAATATATATAAAACAACATTCAGTTGTTGTATCTTGTAAATACTAATTCTAAAATACATTTATGTACTCGCCATTACAGGGCATTTTGTCTATTTGAAATATATTTTATTTAAAAGATACATCAACATTACAGTTCTCTGTTCATCATGTTCGTCGATACAATTATTTTACAATGTAGATTATTTAAAGAGTTTCTTAATGGTTGTCTTCAACACAATTCTTATGTTTTAAACATAAGTGGGAAATATTAAAGAGTAGTTGTTTGTGAGACTACAAACTACTTGGAAATACTGAGTAATTAAATCCATATTTGACCATCTTTGATGTATACGTTCGTTGATGTATACATCAAGTTTACGCTGACAATACGTGAGACAAAATTGTTCTAGGAGTTTTAGTTTCGTACCTCAAAGCGATATGATCAAATTGAATGATATATATTATGCTTCATATATCGACGCACACAATTAGAACATTGGTGGTTTTGAGACACAGACAGAGGACAACATGTATAGTATGTATATGTATGTATATGTAACAAGTATGTATATGTAGTAGGTGTCATGTAGGGTGACACGGACTGTTCATTCCTTGACCAGTCTGTTGTATAGACTATACAAAGAGTTTTTTGACGATTCTCTTCAATGCAACACTGATATACTTTCGTGTTAATACGAATGAAGACATTTTTGAGACTTAATGTATCGATGCAACGTTTAAGTACTAATTACCAATCGTCCATATTGGAAATACTGTCAGTCTGGCAAGTATTCATTTAGCAGACCGACTCCCGAATGTAAGACCAAAAGGTAAATATGAAGTAACCACTTATTGAACATGTATAAACATCGACACACACAGCTAGAACTAGCAGACTCCCCGTGTACTAAACTGACTTGTTGCACAGTGGTACAACAGCAACAAGTAATGAAACTGTACTCTATACACTCGAGGCAGAAGCAATCGCCATCAGCTATATCGGAGCTGTCAGTAAACGGGAACACTACATTGTAAGAATTGCTGAACAGTCAATACCGACGAGTCAGTAATTACAGCCATAATAAATAGACAAGTGTAGTTCTATTGTGGTTCTTTTAACCAAAGGAAGTGGGAGACAATAATTTAGGTACTCCAGTCGACGAGAATTAGTTTCTTGACGGTTGTCTTCGATACAACTTGTAAAGTTTCGTATTATTTAAATACGAAGGAAACATTTGAGACTGCAAACTAATTGCAGGTACTGACTAGGTCATGTCAGTCTGAAACATCCGTGGAACTTGTATATTTCATTATCAGTTTAAATATTGATAGGAATGACCACGTGAAACGACATTTTTTATTATATAGAAATAAATGATCTGTGTGTAGTCGAATGGTAACAAAACAAGAGGGGAAACTTAAGTACACTCATAATCACTCAATAAGTTTCTTGATAGTTGTCTTTCGATACATATTACTGTATTACATGAAATGTTGAGATATTACTCATGGATATTCCGGAATGAGGACTTTAATGGCGTAGCGAACCGATTACATTAAAAGGCTTTATATTGAAATAGTTTCTTGACGGTTGTCTTATTAAATACTGTTTGTATCACCAAGTTGACAACACAATCATGTTCGACCAAAGAATTCCATGAAGACACTGTTTGCAAATCTGAAAAACATTTTCTTGAATTAGACTTTTTTACTAGTACGTCACGGATAAACTGTGATCATGGCGCTTGCAATAGTACCGAAACGTATATGATAATATATTATTTATATTTTTGAAATAATGTTGCTGCACGTATATAATGGCAATACAAAACGTTTCTTGACGGTTGTCTTCGATACAACTTGTGAAGTTTCATATTATTAAAATACTTCAAACCACTCAATTAGTTTGATCATTATGTCGCAGGTATTTAAGAAAACCTTTAAAACATTTGAACCACGACGAGATGTCTGTTACAACAGAACCAAAACTTTCTACATGTATAGAACATGGAACAAAACAATATAATCCACAACACAAATATCGACGCACACAATTACAACATGCGCGGACGACGGTATATCGTCACCAGCCCCTCTCTTGGCGGCTGTCTTCGATACAGACACAATGACAGAATACTTATTCAAATGTCGAAATTCAATCGCAAATTAGGCTTCATGTTTATTTGGTGAGAGCAACAAATACTCAACTTCTGTTAAGCATTGCAAGAGTTGATCATGAATTAAAGAGTTTCTTGACGGTTGTCTTCGATACAAGGTTGATCGAACATAATGGAGAGCTGACAGTTACTTCAAACACCTTCTCATGTTATAAATTCAATATTTTGAAAATTGCAAAAGTAAGATTAGGTCTCTCCTTCTCGGGTTTGACCCGGTGAAAATGAGCATCGCGTCCCGCGACCCGCAGGAAAAACGGTGCTCATTGCCCCCTACTAATTAAAGTAAGATTAGATATTATTTGATGAGTTTCTTGACGGTTATTCTTCTTGATGTAACATATTATTATATTTTATCTTAATACATATTTCATATCACATGAAATACTGAAAAGGATATCTTGTGTAGAACGACCGTAGAGCAGCATCCTCCTCCTCAGTCGTACATTCTTGACAGAATGCTCGTGGTTGACAATGATGCATTTTCCCTGGATATCGTAACTCTCGCGATGCGCCTCCACTTGTTGAAGTCTTCACCCGTAACCCTGGGCACGGGTTCCGCGTTATACCCCGCAGGACTGGGTCCCTGCTGAACTTCGCCATCTACACACTCCGGCCTACTGAAGTGTAAGATGCCCACCCCCGCGACATGGACGCGCCAGACAGGAATTGCCCAAGTGAAGAGTAGAGAAGGTGACTCTACTCCCCCAGGGCCGAGTTAATGGGCGTGTATGATCCCACACCCAAAGGCTTAACACTACCACTACTACAAATATAAATAAAACAACATTCAGTTGTTGTATCTTGTAAATACTAATTCTAGAATACATTTATGTACTCGCCATTACAGTACATTTTGTGTGTATGAAATTTATTTTATTTAAAAGATACATCAACATTACAGTTCTCTGTTCATCATGTTCGTCGATACAATTCTTTTACAATGTATATTATTTAAAGAGTTTCTTAATGGTTGTCTTCGACACAATTCTTATGTTTTAAACATAAGTGGGAAATATTAAAGAGTAGTTGTTTGTGAGAATACAAACTACTTGTACACTGAGTAATTAAATATGGAATTACCACATAGAACGACAAATAGTTCCATAGTGAGGACATAGTCTTTTGTAAATATCCCGTCATTTCCAATACGAAATATACAGTCAAGTACCTAATAATATGTCAACACACGAGACAGTGGACATCGACTCGGACGCATCTGAAGAGTTTGAGAATATTTAAAGTTGTGATTCCGCACATTGACAAAGCTATAGGATCCCGCGATAATGCGGGATACATCGAAACACTGACACATATAGCTAGAACTAGCACACACTATGTGTTCAAAATATAATCTTTATGACCCCACATAGATCCTGGGGCTCAATGACATAATTTCTACATTAAATACATTTTCATCAATTAACATTTCTATATGAAGACTTAACCCACATTTATAATTAATCATTTAACTTCATAGACTACTCAATATGTTTCTTGACGGTTGTCTTTGATACAGTTTTGTAATACTTTTCGTACTACGTAAACACGTAGAAAACTTTTTAAGAGAATTTTCAATAAACAGTATTGTACATTGTAACTTCCACGTTCTAAGTGGAACAATAGTTGTTTTAATTGTAAAATATGATGTTGATATCACAATCGAGTGATAAATCCTTACAAGCTGACTATACTTGTATCTTAGTCGAAGACATCGACAAAATTAAAATCGACGTCAGCTAGAACTAGCGGTAGACAGTTAATTGTCAAATTACTTTAAATTACTGAGACAGTATGTTAACACAGATTGACAGAGGGAGATATAAATATTTTAAACGCGATCAACATCTGTTACATCTTTAGTAGATATTTTAATATTGAACTCCACCGCCTTCATCACAACATTAGGGACAATTGTGTTTCTTGATGGTTGTATTCGATACAACTTTAGACAATATTCGTATTATATGAACACGAAAGTAACATCTTGTTTTGTAATTTGTCGGGAATAATCCCGATTGCAGTAAAATATATTGTTTTACTAATGAAGAAGTAAACTTGTCTGCTAGCTGCACGAACTAATGAGTTTCTTGACGGTTGTCTTCGACACAACTTTACCGAACATTTCGTACAATGCAAATTACTAGACAATACATTTAATATTGAGAATTGAGAACCACTTTAGTGACGTCATAAGTGGGGAAATAGTTATGTTAGCTCCTGTATGGAGGAGTGTTTGTAAAACATTAATGTTGGAATTCAAACATTTAAATTCAATACGAATGAATATTTTATGAAGATAAGGCGTTGTCGCTTTCCGTTGAGGAATATTAAACATATGTATTTTTTTTTTTTTTTGGAATAGGCAAACGAGCATACGACCTGATAAAACAAGGATGTATGTAAAGTTTCTTGACGGTTGTCTTCGACACAAGCTAACATGCAACACTCATAGAACATTAGATATAGTTGCAGTCAGTAATATTGTTGTACCAAATATCGACGCGCACAGCGTCACATCGAGCGCCTGAATGTAGTGCCGCCTTCTGAGACATGAAATGTTAAGAAACCGCACTGGTAATGAGCTAAAATTTCGATGACATAAACTATCGAATGAGTTTCTTGACGGTTGTCTTCGAAATAACTTAGATACATACCTTATGCATTAAGTTCCATTGCACCAGAATGTAACATTGAAAGTTGTACATACTACATTTAATAATGCCGCGGAACTCTCAATATTCAATTATTACATGTGTCTATCGCATAAAATACTGGATACGTAATGTTGGAACACCACGTATAACTACAAATACTTGTAAGTGGGGACATTGTTGTTTTATATCGCGTTAAAACGTTCACAGAAATCACGATAGAAGACATTTACTTCTTTATTATGGGAATCAAAGATACTTTAATTAATCATTGATCTAGGAAGGGTTCTCAGGCTTAAATATCACTCGTTGAGATATTGTCGAACACATTAATGTTTGTATCAAAACATCGACACACACAGCTAGAACAAGCACACACTCCCCAAGTAGTAATCATGAATTAACAATTAGGAAACATCAACATTGTGTGTATGTGTGTGTACGCAATGTATGCAAGGAGTTATGTAGTATTCGAATATTATACTTAAAAGCAATGTTATGTATTGTTCTAAATCATTGCACTAAACATCGACACACACAGCTAGAACAAGCACACACCCCGTGCACTGAACTTGCTGGTAGAACATTGGTATATTGTATTGGTAAGTTATTTACATTACCTATATTGGAAATTATGTTTAATTCGTGAGAAATATAAAATGACCACGTAGAACGCGAAACAGTTGTAAGTGGAGAAATTATTGTTTTACATCTCCTCTTGAGGTCCCAGAGTAAGACGATACCAGTATTGTTATGGAACACTGTTTATATCACATCAATGAACACAATATTGTCACGTTTGACTGATGTATAAAGTTCGAAATGCGCTTGATGCAAATATCTTAGCAAGACGATGTTTTCAAACTGATTTAACTGCTAGACTGGACAACAACTTTCTTGTCGGTTGTCTTCAATACAAATATATGCTTGAATGTCCTTACGAAATGGAATATAACACATGATTATTGACAGCTCATTTCACAGTTGTGCTGTGCGAGGCAGAAAGTTTCGTAAGAAGCGCACAGTTGTGGTCTGCTAACCATCTATATGGTGGGGATGGAAGTGCTGCCGTACAGATCGACGGCGCAATTACAAGATACAGCTAGATGGGAAGTTTAATATATATATTGTTTTACTCATGAGTTTCTTGACGGTTGTCTTCGATACAAAGTTGATCAAACATAATGGTACTAAGAGGTGACAGTTATTTCAAACACCTTCTTAACTTCAGTATTTTGAGAATTGTGTATACGTACAATTATGTACCAAAATATATTCCCACACAATATACTGAGTCATACTTTACTTACATACGTTAGTACCGACCATCAAGTTCTGATACAGAGTTAGACTGAAGTCACAACATTCACGTAACAAATATCGACGCACACAATCAGAACAAACACAAAGCCCTGTAAGTAGCTGTTTATGAGATTACAAGCTACTTGGACATACTGATTTATAAACACCACATTTTGTGTGAGACTTTGTTGACGGCAGTTCTTCAATAGAAACATCATATTTTGACATATAGTATGGACATTTATAAAGACACAAACTACATACTTGGAAATACCGACTAGGTAAGGTGTCTTGTGATACATGGAACGTTTAACAAATCCATGAAGTATTGAGAAATCAAACATGGATATATCACACGCAATGATTACTTTAAAATCCAGAAACATTTTTCAATGAATAGTTAAATAATAGAGGACAAGGGAGTTTCTTAACGGTTAACCTCATCAGACACATTGTGAGACATGGATCATTTAGTGAATTCAACATTAATACATGTTTCTGTATTGATGCAAATATTATGTTAAATTGTCACATGGACTATCCACGTTGGATGATGACAATGTGAGAGGATAATTAGGTTTTAAATCTGCATGACACAAACTGTTCGTTACACAAAGGTTGCCTGGAAGAGATCGCTGTAAGCGATAAGGCCGCCTTTGTACCCTACCATTCCTCAATTTTATATGTATCTATCTATGTTTTCAATTGTAAAGGTGTACAATAAAGATTATTTATTATTATTTCTCTCAAAACTTTTGTTACTCCCATCTGAGTGGGATTACAAGAAATATGGCGACGAATCTTAAAGAAAATAGAAGTACGAAGAAGTTTCTTGACGGTTGTCTTCGATGCTATCCTCACGCTATAATTATACGTAGGAAGTATCGGTAACTATATACACTACAAACTGTATACTTGGACATACATAGGTACCACCGTGTGGCTGACGGTGTACTGTAGCCACACATTTCAATATTAAAACATTTTCAGTAACATCGCATTGCCTATACATTGACAATGAAATATAGAATTAGCTCGTAGAACGAGAAATAGTTCTAAGCGCGGAAAAAAACAAGGAAGTATCTCTTACGAGGTACTGACAATCAGTATACCACAATGGAGTTTCTTGACGGTTGTCTTCGATACAAATGTATGCTTGAATGTGTTTACGACGTGGAATATAACAAATAACCATCTGCACCGCTGTAGACACGGCCGAGACAAGGAGACCTGCTCGTGCTACTCTCCATACACACGACTCTGTTAGCGCCATATATTTGAAGGCGCGGGATTCCGCACATTGACAAAGCTATAGGATCCCGCGATAATGCGGGATACATCGAAACACTGACACATATAGCTAGAACTAGCACACACTATGTGTTCAAAATATAATCTTTTAAAATATAATCTATATACATAGATCCTGGGGCTCAATGACATAATTTCTACATTAAATACATTTTCATCAATTAACATTTCTATATAAAGACTTAACCAAGAGTTATTATTCATCATTTAACTTCATAGACTATTTAATAAGTTTCTTGACGGTTGTCTTTGGTACAGTTTTGTATTGTACTTTTCGTACTACGTAAACACGTAGAAAACGTTTGAAGAGAATTTTCAATAAACAGTATTGTACATTGTAACCTCCACGTTCTAAGTGGAACAATAGTTGTTTTAATTCTAAAAATATATAATGTTGATATCACAATCAAGTGATAAATCCTTACAAACTGACTATACTTGTATCTTAGTCGAAGACATCGACTAAAATAAACATCAAACATCGAGATAAAGACAATAATTCGTGCTGCAAATATCGACGACGATCGAATGAAGCATTCTTTAGAAAATTCATTGGTTTTGCAGTTAATTCTGCAATCATTATTAATATTCAACTGAATATTTATTGGGAATCATCCCGATTAAAGTCAAATATATTGCCTTACTAATGAAGAAGTAAACTTGTCTGCTAGCTTCACGAACTAATGAGTTTCTTGACGGTTGTCTTTGATACAACGCTTTTACATTATTTTTATATCAAACATGAAAGAAGTAGAAAATATTTGTATGTATAATAGCAGTGTATGAGGTGACAAACTACATACTTGGAAATACTGATTGAGTAAACCTCATCGGACACCTTGTGTGTATCTTGTGACACTTTACAATGGCAATTGAAACATGAATACTTTAGTAACGTTCTGAATGTGGAAATACATAGTTATCCCACAGTGCTCACACATTTGTAGAATACAACATGATACTGCAGTTTGTACATGAATGCTCTACAAATATAATGTAATCAATAGATGACCAATTACACGATAACATACTGGAGGATTACCTATTGGATGACATTATTGCAACAAGTTTCTTGACGGTTGTCTTCGATACAACTCCAACTAGAGTTTAGTACAACGCTAATCACTAGACAATAGTGACTGGAGACGTGGAGAATGTGACGAGTATGGAGTAATATTGACACAAACAATAACAACTACAACGATCCACGAATTATTAATGGCGACTAACGAGTTCCTTGGCGGTTGTCTTAATGTATAGCAAATAGACAAGTACACTTGAGGTTACTTCAACCAATGTTAGTGGGATATAATATTTAGGTACTCCAGTTGACGAGAACTAGTTTCTTGACGGTTGTCTTCGATACAACTTGTAAAGTTTCGTATTATTTAAATACGTAGGAAACATTTGAGACTGCAAACTAATTGCAGGTACTGACTAGGTCATGTCAGTCTGAAACATCCGTGGAACTTGTATATTTCATTGTCAGTTTAAATATTGATAGGAATGACCACGTGAAACGACATTTTTTTATTGTATAGAAATAAATGATCTGTGTGTAGTCGAATGGTAACAAAACAAGAGGGGAAACTTAAGTACACTCATAATCACTTAATAAGTTTCTTGATAGTTGTCTTTCGATACATATTACTGTATTACATGAAATGTTGAGATATTACACATGGATATTCCGGAATGAGGACTTTAATGGCGTAGCTTAAACCATCCGTCACAAGACATTGAAAACTGTTGTCTTCAATACAACGCTTTTACAATATTGTATATACAATTATGTACCAAAATATATTCCCACACAATATACTAAGTCATACTTTACTTACATACGTTAGTACCGACCATCAAGTTCTGATACAGAGTTAGACTGAAGTCACAACATTCACGCGACATATATCGACGCACACAACTAGAACAAACTAGTCTGTCGCTACACTACTCAACGTTTCTTACTGGTTGTCTTCGCTACAACTTTAATAAATACAATATATTTATGTCGCACGTAATAACGACAAAGACAAAGCGAGGAATGCTTCGTAACTATAATCCTTTTCGGAATAATTTTGCTGTACGTATATAATGGCAATACAAAACGTTTCTTGACGGTTGTCTTTGACAGAGACCTAATTTTCATATTACACACATGAAATATTGAGAGTTGGAACATAGATATTCTGTGTATAACGACCACTTTAGTATCGTTCTAAGTGGGGAAATTGTCGTTGTACCTATATCGCATCAAGACGTTCCTAGAAATGATGACCGATGTATCTCGTATAGTAACAACATATAGACAAAAACAATACAGACAATATAATTCATACGACATATATCGACACACACACACAAGTCCGTATATAGTGAACATTTGCCATAGTAGCAGTCAGTAATATTGTCTCTGAGACATGGAACAATGCACAGGTTCTGATGGAGAGAAACCATGGCGTAGTACATTTTGTACATTTCAAAGGTTATAATAAGTTTCTTGGCGGTTGTCTTCGATACAACGTTGACGAAACATAAAAATATATTCGATAGTGTGCTTGAAAGCAACACGCCTATCATTTTCAGATATATATATTCTAATACGTGATAATATACTGAAAAGGATATCTTGTGTAGAACAGCCTTACATTCTTGACAGAATGCTCGTGGTTGACAATGGTGCATTTTCCCTGGATATCGTAGCTCTCGCGATGTGCCTCCACTTGTTGCGGTCTTCACCCGTAACCCTGGGCACGGGTTCCGCGTTATACCCCGCAGGACTGGGTCCCTGCTGAACTTCGCCATCTACACACTCCGGCCTACTGAAGTGTAAGATGCCCACCCCCGCGACATGGACGCGCCAGACAGGAATTGCCCAAGTGAAGAGTAGAGAAGGTGACTCTACTCCCCCCAGGGCCGAGTTAATGGGCGTGTATGATCCCACACCCAAAGGCTTAACACTACCACTACTACAAATATAAATAAAACAACATTCAGTTGTTGTATCTTGTAAATACTAATCTATACATATAATAAAATCGTAGAAAAGTGCTGTCTGTACATTGAAAATAAAAATAAAAAAAATAGCAGGGGTTATTGTTATGTCGATGTCGAACCCAAAAATGTAATTAACTTTTTTTTTGTCTGTTTGTCTGTTTGTCTGTTTGTCTGTTTGTCTGTTTGTCTGTTCGTCTGTGCGCGCTAATCTCAGAAACGGCTGATCCGAGTTGGATGCGGTTTTCACGAATATATTGTGGGATGCTTAAATTTACATTTAGTGTTTGTTTCATGTCAATCGGTTCATAAATAAAAAAGTTATGTCAAATTAAAGAATCACGTCGAACATTCTATGCTTATACCATTAATCTCCGCAACTATTTGACGGATTTGGTTTAAATTTGGTACAGATATAGTTTAGAACCTTAGAAAGGACATAGATATATTTTTATTTCAAAAATCAAAAAATAAAATAAAAATAAAATAAAAATAAAAATAAAAATAAAAATAAAAATAAAAATAAAAATAAAAATAAAAATAAAAAATAATAAAAATAACATAAAAATAAAATAAAAATAAAAATAAAAATAAAATAAAAATAAAATAAAAATAAAAATAAAAATAAAAATAAAAATAAAAATAAAAATAAAAATAAAAATAAAAATAAAAATAAAAATAAAAATAAAAATAAAATAAAAATAAAATAAAAATAAAATAAAAATAAAATAAAAATAAAAATAAAATAAAAATAAAATAAAAATAAAATAAAAATAAAATAAAAATAAAATAAAATAAAAATAAAATAAAAGTAAAATAAAAATAAAATAAAAATAAAATAAAAGTAAAATAAAAATAAAAATAAAATAAAAATAAAATAAAAATAAAATAAAAATAAAATAAAAATAAAAATAAAATAAAAATAAAATAAAAATAAAAATAAAAATAAAAATA
Source organism: Spodoptera frugiperda (assembly GCF_023101765.2). Lineage (NCBI taxonomy): Eukaryota > Metazoa > Arthropoda > Insecta > Lepidoptera > Noctuidae > Spodoptera > Spodoptera frugiperda. The sequence continues at coordinate 4,934,575 of NC_064230.1, forward strand.
AAAATAAAATAAAAATAAAATAAAAATAAAATAAAAATAAAAATAAAATAAAAATAAAATAAAAATAAAATAAAATAAAAATAAAATAAAAATAAAATAAAAGTAAAATAAAAATAAAATAAAAATAAAATAAAAATAAAATAAAATAAAAATAAAATAAAAATAAAATAAAAATAAAATAAAAATAAAATAAAAATAAAATAAAAATAAAAATAAAATAAAAAATAAATTTATTCCGGACATACAGCGCCATCTATTGTTCAATTTCGTATTTATAGTACGGAATTGAACAATGTCGGGCTGTTCCTATACTCCGTAGATAGATGGCGTTGATCGCGCAATGGTGTAATTACAATTGTTCAGTTCATGTTATTGTTTTAATTCATTGGAAATTTGTTTTTACAAAATAGTAAAAAGCAATGAAAAATATAACATAATACAACTTTTAGTACAAAGAAAACGCTCTAACGGAGTATAGATAATTCTATGTCGATCGTTACACGACTTCGGTTCATGTTATTGTTCATCGAAAAAAAGTTAACAAATAGTAAAAAGGTATGAAAAAAATTATATCAATATAATTAAACTTTTAGTACAAAGAAAATGCCCGAACGGAGTATAAATAAATAATCCAAGTTGTCTTTATCCTCGATAGATGGCGTTGGGATCGAAATAGATTGCGCTATGGTTTTGTTACAATTATTTGGTTGGGTATCGGCCAAGCGCTTCGGTACTATTGTAGAAAATGTGTATTATCAGTCGTATGATTATTTGTCTGTAGTGGTCCTGCTGTTTCGTATATTCTAAATTGGTTTCGTTGTATTTGTCAATTAATAAGTTTATTTGTTGGGTTTTCCTGGTTTTCTGGTTAAACTTTTTAACGTAGGTTTAGTTTGATATCGATTATTAGTAGTTACTGTAGTTAGTTTTTTTAATAAAATTGTAAGTCTAATTTATAAATTAATTAGATTAGATTTAAGTCGTTTCTTTTAAATTATTTAGTTTAAGCTTGGTTATTATAGCATAAAGGATAGGTTCTAATATAATTTCTTTTTTAATTGTTATAAATTCGTAATTCGTAGCTTTCTTTAGTTTTAAGTTAGTTTTCATCTTAAGTTCGGAAAGATTATAATATTTCTTTAGTTAAAGTCCGTTTTTAAACTATTTTTTCAATGCCCTAAGTGAGTATACATCTATTAAAATCAAACGCAGAGCTCATTATGTTGATTTTTGAAGAGTTCCCTGGAATATCTTCCACATCTCATTTTTGAAAAGATCCCGCGAGATCGGGAACTCATCATCATCATCATCATCAGCCTATAGCTATGGGAACTATGTGGTTAAAACCAAAAATTTGCCGGAAGTCACTATTCCACGCGAACGAAGTCGCGGGCAAAAGCTAGTTCTAGAATACATTTATGTACTCGCCATTACATTTTGCTTTTTGCATTTTGTCTGTATGAAATATATTTTATTTAAAAGATACATCAACATTACACAGTTCTCTCCTCACTCGAACATATTTTACATAGTACAAAGTAAGTTTGTGTTAAAACTACTAGAGTACATTAGTACTTTACATTTTGCGAAAAGATCGACACAAATACTTTATTAAAAAATCATGACAAATATTTTTATGAAGAAAACTTACTTTCCCATACATTTTGACGCATGTCACACAGAGACAAGACTAATTTCCATTATGTACGTTTAACAAAAAACAAATGACATGTCAGTGACGTCATGCACAAAATGACAAGGACAGAAATATTTATGTTATTGCTGTCTCTTTTTAATGCAGGTGTAGATATTACTTTTTTCCACAGTGATGATTTACATAACAATATAATGAAGTTTCTTGACGGTTGTCCTTCGATACAACTTGAACAATATTTTGTATAACAAGTCTCACTGAGAATGAATATGGGATTGTCTTTTAAGACAATTTGAGAAATTAGAATCTATGATAATATATTCTTGCTACAAATTACGATTATTCGAAAGTACTGAAAATAGTGCAGAAAATTAAAGTTTACCTATATATAATTAAATGGAGTTTCTTGATAGTTGTCTTCGATACAGCTCTTTTACAATATTTCAATCATAAAATTAGGGAAAATACAAGTAACCCTTTTTTTTTTTTTTTTTTTGAGGGGGGAAAATCATCCAATGACTTCTCCCGCCTTGGGTGAGGCGGGAGGGAGTGTCAGACTCTTACTGACTAAAAACCACCCCGTTCCTTCTCCTGCTTTGAGCCGGAACCTTTTACGTTGTCCGCAGCTCCGGATCAGGCATCAGACCTACTGGGCCCCATCTGTGGTGGTCTGGCTCTTTGAGGCGCGCGCGGAACGCGACGCGCCGTACGCACGGGTAAATACAAGTAACCCTACAATGTAGATCATTTAAAGAGTTTCTTAATGGTTGTCTTCAACACAATTGTTTTAACCATCTGCACCGCTGTAGACACGGCCGAGACAAGGAGACCTGCTCGTGCTACTCTCCATACACACGACTCTGTTAGCGCCATATATTTGAAGGCGCGGGATTCCGCACATTAACAAAGCTATGGGATCCCGCTATAATGCGCGATACATCGAAACAAAATATCGACGCACACAATTAGAACATTGGCGGTTATTCATTTTAGGTATAAATGTACAAAATATAGTGTTACGAAAGCATTATAGGATCATGTTGACATTTCAAAAGCAACAAATTAAAGATTAGTTGTTGAATATTAAACTACAAACAAGTTATTAATTACAACCATAATAAATAGACAAGCATCATTGAGGCTGTCGTAGAAGAAAACGGAAATATTGGAGACAATATGTAGGTACTCCAGTTGACGAGAACTAGTTTCTTGACGGTTGTCTTCGATACAACGCTTGTATAATATATCAATTACGAAACAAGGGGAGAATATTACTTGAAAATACTGATTGAGTCAACCTCATCGGGCACCATATGTGATATGGGCCTCGTTGAACAAATTCATTGGAGTTCCAACGTTTGGGGAAACAGTTGATTGTTCACAATATATTCATATTGGCATTTATTGATTGAATATGAATATAAATTGGACGAACTGGACAAAATGTAAAAATCAAAATAATTACATAGATAAGGCAATATAATTCACGCGACAAACATCGACGCACACAACTAGAACAAACTAGTCTGTCGCTACACTACTCAACGTTTCTTACTGGTTGTCTTCGCTACAACTTTAATAAATACAATATATTTATGTCGCACGTAATAACGACAAAGACAAAGCGGGGAATGCAATGTAACTATAATCCTGTTAGGAATAATGTTGCTGTACGTATATAATGGCAATACAAAACGTTTCTTGACGGTTGTCTTTGACAGAGACCTGTTTCATATTACACGCATGAAATATTGAGAGTTGGAACATAGATATTCTGTGTATAACGACCACTTTAGTATCGTTCTAAGTGGGGAAATTGTCGTTGTACCTATATCGCATCAAGACGTTTCTAGAAATGATGACCGATGTATCTCGTATGTCAAACGTTTTATCAGGACGGGCTTTGGAACCCAAGATATGACATAGACGACGAAACAATACAGACAATATAATTCATACGACATATATCGACGTATGTAAAACTCCCGTAGGCGCGATAAATATTGGATACAGTAGCAGTCAATAATATTGTATACTTCAAGTTTCTTGACGGTTGTCTTCGATACAACGTTGACAGAACATATAGTACCTAGCTGTGTATGTGGCTACACACCACTGTGGAATACTGACTAGGTAAGTCTCATGTCTACACAAATGTAGGCAACATCTGTTGAAACATTATTGTTTAACTTTAAGAATATCAAATGTAGAAAAAAATAATACGTTACGTGGAGAAAAAACGCAACAATCTGATTGAACTTATAGACTGACCAAAGAGTTTCTTGTCGGTTGTCTTCGATACAAGTTGACATACAACAATTGAAGAACACTAACATTCAGTACAATGTTGTCCGCCCGAATGCGGGCACGACTTCTGAGACAAGAAACATTTCACACATCCATACATTGTGTTTGTATGCAACATTCTATGCACGACAAAAGTTCACCGCTGTCAATCTTACCACGTAGAATATCAAACAGCAGAAGCATATCCACCATCTCTTCTACCAACGAGTGGAAGCAAGTGACAGTGACTACAATCTGTGACATACGAAGCATGGCGCTTGTTTCCTTTGAAGTTTAAACATTTTATTAATCTTTTATTGGGACCTTCCAATCTAGAAATATAAACCATATATTGAGGTGACCAAATTGCTGCGTCCTCGGAATGCTGCGGATATATTAGATTAAAGAGTTTCTTGACGGTTGTATTCGATACAAGGTTGATCGAACATAATAGTACTAAGAGGTGACAGTATTTCAAACACCTCATGTTATAAACTCAATATTTTGGGAATTACAAAAGTAAGATTATATATTATCCTCCTCCTCAGTCGTACATTCTTGACAGAATGCTCGTGGTTGACAATGATGCATTTTCCCTGGATATCGTAGCTCTCGCGATACGTCTCCACTTGTTGAAGTCTTCACCCGTAACCCTGGGCACGGGTTCCGCGTTATACCCCGCAGGACTGGGTCCCTGCTGAACTTCGCCATCTACACACTCCGGCCTACTGAAGTGTAAGATGCCCACCCCCGCGACATGGACCCGCCAGACAGGAATTGCCCAAGTGAAGAGTAGAGAAGGTGACTCTACTCCCCCAGGGCCGAGTTAATGGGCGTGTATGATCCCACACCCAAAGGCTTAACACTACCACTACTACAAATATAAATAAAACAACATTCAGTTGTTGTATCTTGTAAATACTAATTCTAGAATACATTTATGTACTCGCCATTACAGGGTATTTTGTCGGTATGAAATATATTTTATTTAAAAGATACATCAACATTACACAGTTCTCTCTTCACTTGGACATATTTTACATAGTACAAAGTAAGTTTGTGTTAAAACTACTAGAGTACATAAATTCTTTCCATTTTGCGAAAAAAAAAATGTCACACAGAGACAAGACTAATTTCCATTAGTACGTTTAACAAAAAACATTTGACATGTCAGTGACGTCATGCACAAAATGACAAGGATAGAAAAAATTATATTATTGTTGTCTTTTTTTAATGGAGATGTAGCATTACCTTTAGTCTCTAGCGATGATTTACATAACAATACAATGAAGTTTCTTGATAGTTGTCTTCGAAACAACTCTTTTACAATATTTCAATCATGAAATGAGGGAAAATACAAGTAACCCTACAATGTAGATTATTTAAAGAGTTTCTTAATGGTTGTCTTCAACACAATTCTTATGTTTTAAACATAAGTGGGAAATATTAAAGAATAGTTATTTGTGAGACTACAAACTGTTTGGAAATACTGAGTAATTAAATATTGTTACGTTTTCAATATTAACGACCATAAACAAAACGCATTACACGAAAATTGCAATAGAAGTTTCCAGACACGAGTTTCTTGACGGTTGTTCTTCGATAGAACGTAATAATATTATAGGAAATATTATTTACGTAGCTGTACATGACACTACCAGCTATTTGGAAATACTGAGTAAGTCTCAGCGGACGCCCGAATGTGCCTCGAGAGATAAATAAAGTTATACAAATTCCACGTAGAAAAACCACTTCCATGGCATCAGCTAGTATTAAATATGAACAATACAATAATGTAATATATAAATGTCTAAAAAATTCTTGTTCATTTTTCGTCACGGCGTTCTTAGAAAGATTTTAATGGGCATGTATCCCTAAATTATGATGAGTATTATTTTAATAATTAATACCATCGTTCTAACATTTCTAATACCGTTACTAATAAATATTAGTTCAGGGTATCCATCAGACACCCTGAACAGTGTAGACTGGAGATGTTTCCATGTTGGAAGGAAAGTAAAGCAATAAATTATAGAGACACACTTTAGTAGAATGAACGAGTTTCTTGACGGTTGTCTTCGATACAAACTTACAGACTCACTGAGCGTAACAGTTTCATTACATGAACTGCACAAGTTGCTCGACATAATGTTAATTAATGCGACGGACACGTTAGTCAGTAGCCGTTTACAAGACCGTTTACACATAGGAACGTATATTTATATATTCCATTAAATATTAAACATTTCAATATGAATGCTCCAGGTACAATGACCATTTTGACTGTCATCCTATATCCCCACATACAATTATTCTAAATACTATTCCGGTATATTACCAAAAATACAACCGAAATGAGTTATTGATTAAACCACAATGTAATTCACGCGACAAATATCGACGCATACAATTAGAACAAACACAGATGATCGGACATGGAATATTCAACATTCCGTCTCGATAACAAGGAGGGAGTTCCTGAGATGTACGCATCCAGGCGTATTGTTATATACAACATTATACTTCTATTCGTTTTATATCTATATCTTTTTTGTGTTTAATCCTTTTGACGCAAATTTTATCCTCAAAACGAAAAACCCCAACATGATTTTTAAATTCATAGACTGCTCAACGAGTTTCTTGACGGTTGTCTTCTATACAACATTAGAAATTATTCACATTATGTAAATACGAAGGAAACATTTGTTAGTAGTCCTTTATTAGACTACCAACTATTCGGATATAGGAACATAATTATCAACATGCCACATTAAACCTGTTAATATAACACATGGGATACAATTTCCCAAATCTGTAGAATTATAATCAGAATCGCAAACAGTGACATGATATCGTGGACTGTCCACTCCATAAGTGACATTAGCTGACTTATAGAGAATTGTATCGAAATACAAATGGACGTACAATCAACTGCGATTGAAAAAGTAATAATTAGATAAAGAATTATTGAGACATATAACGACGCACACAATTAGAACAAGCGTGAAGCTCATTCGATGGCTATAAGACACAAGATACAGACAGTGGACAACATTTAGCTTTGTGAAGTTTGGACGACACGAATTATTCGTTCTTTGGATAATATTAAACGAGCACACAGCCCGTGCACTAAACCCAACCAACACTCGCACAATACGGACATACAATACGTAATGTTGACGCACACAATTGCAGGAGACAAGCATAATGAACATCTGACGGTGCATTGTGGAACAATATCACACACAGATGACAAATATTTCAATTAGGACTTTGGGCCAATCATGGAGTATTTAAAAACATTACAACGTTCAGCAGACAATGTACATTTAAATATCGACGCACACAATTAGAACAAGCGTGAAGCTCATTCGATGGCTATAAGATACAAGACACAGACAGAGGACATAGTTCATGGAGTCTGATTGAGCCGAACTATTCATTCTTTGGACAGTCTGTTGTATAGACTATGTAAAGAGTTTCTTTCTATGTTCACATGTTTATAATATAAAATAGAAAAGTCACGTAGAACAACTTCTGCACGTAGAACAGTTCTTAATAGGGAAAATGTTGTTTTATACATGCCACTAGTTATGTTATTTGTTAAATATTGCAATAGAAGTTTCCAGACACGAGTTTCTTGACGGTTGTTCCTCGACAGAACTCATATACAATACTGGTAAGACAAATATCGACGCACACAGTTAGAACAAGCACGGCGGACGGTACATTGTTAAATAACTTTGAATAAGTGGGAAGTTACAAATATTCTTGTAGTCTGAATATTCGTATTATTTTGTATACATTCGCTGCTTACATGTATAGTTACGTAACATTTTTATATAAAGATGTCACGAACGTATTTGTAGTTTCTTGACGGTTGTCTTCGATATAACATTCATGTTGTACCGAATTGCAGTTTTAAATCATGCAATATTTTGGCACACATTGACAAATTCAGACAAATTCGACAATTATCCCATATTATTGTATATTATAGAAACATGAATATCTCACTTGAGACTTGTTGAGATATGTTTTACAGTACATATTATGATCACACAGAACCGACTGGCGCAGTGGAGACGGCTCCAACTAAAGTGTACACATGTGCCGCTGTAGACACGGCCGAGACAAGGAGACCTGCTCGTGCTACTCTCCATACACACGACTCTGTTAGCGCCATATATTTGAAGGCGCGGGATTCCGCACATTGACAAAAGCTACAAGACAATGACACATACATATAGCTCGACCACGATTCCCAAATATATTAACTTTATATATTTGCTAAAATATAAACTTTATATATATCTGATAACAGTGCAATGAAGTATTATGCTGTATATAATCAGTTAACACAAAAAAGTTTCTTGACGGTTGTTCTTCGATATAACATATATTTTATCTTAATACATATTTCATATCACATGAAATACTGAAAATGATATCTTGTGTAAAACGACCGTAGAGCAGCATCCTCCTCCTCAGTCGTACATTCTTGACAGAATGCTCGTGGTTGACAATGATGCATTTTCCCTGTATATCGGAGCTCTCGCGATGCGCCTCCACTTGTTGCGGTCTTCACCCGTAACCCTGGGCACGGGTTCCGCGTTATACCCCGCAGGACTGGGTCCCTGCTGAACTTCGCCATCTACACACTCCGCCCTACTGAAGTGTAAGATGCCCACCCCCGCGACATGGACGCGCCAGACAGGAATTGCCCAAGTGAAGAGTAGAGAAGGTGACTCTACTCCCCCCAGGGCCGAGTGAATGGGCGTGTATGATCCCACACCCAAAGGCTTAACACTACCACTACTACAAATATAAATAAAACAACATTCAGTTGTTGTATCTTGTAAATACTGATTCTAGAATACATTTATGTACTCGCCATTACAGGGCATTTTGTGTGTATGAAATATATTTTATTTAAAAGATACATCAACATTACACAGTTCTCTCCTCACTCGGACATATTTTACATAGTACAAAGTAAGTTTGTTTTAAAACTACAAGAGTACATTAGTTATTTATTTTGCGAAACGATCGACACAAATACTTTATTAAAAAATCATGACAAATATTTTTATGAAGAAAAGAAAAACCAAATGTCATCTCAGTGACGTCATGCACAAAATGACAAATCCAGAAACATTAATGTTAATTAAGTTTCTTGATAGTTGTCTTTGATACAACTCTTTTACAATATGTATTTCAATCATGAAATGAGGGAAAATACAATTAACCCTACAATGTAGATTATTTAAAGAGTTTCTTAATGGTTGTCTTCGATACAAACTTACAGACTCACTGAGCATAACAGTTTCATTACATGAACTGCACAAATTTTATATCATAAATATTAATGTTCCATCTCTTTTTTTTAATAAAGAGCCCATAGAGAAGAATCATTTAATAAATCAGAATATAATTCATGCGACCAGCACCCAAGAAAATGACAATAATTAGGTACTCCAGTTGACGAGAACTAGTTTCTTGATGTTTGTTCTTCGATAGAACTCTTATACAATACTTTAACGTATAATAAATTACGTTTCACGTATTATACAATACTTTAATCATAGAATACATTACGTGAGATACATCAGTCAGTAGCTGCACAATGTACATACATACGTAGGAAAATATTTACATATTCCACGTAAAAACACCACTTCAACACGACACATACAAACAAGAATGTAGTTCAAGAGACAAGAGAGATATATGTATGTACTAAGTTTATACAAGCAGGGATACAACACACCCCAAATACTATCCTTTATGACGTTACAGTCCACCCAGTACGTTTCTTGACGGTTGTCTTCGATACAACGTTGACAGAACATATAGTACCTAGCTGTGTATGTGGCTACACACCACTGTGGAATACTGACTAGGTAAGTCTCATGTCTACACAAGTAAGAGTATTATTGCCTTTTGAAAGGCAGAATATAAAACAATTATTGTAATAATTGTAACATGGATACTCCACGTAGAACGACCACTATAATGACGTCATAAGTGGGGAAACAGTTATTTTATAAACTGTGTAGGAGCAATATCTCATTTTTGACAATTGTAGCTGAATGAGCTTTGTAACACGCGGCATGAACATTGAAATGACGTAGATGTAGTCAGTATCAGTATAGTGCATGCGTCGCACATAGACAAGTATAGTTGAGGCTGTTTTAAATAGTGTCAAAGAAAACAAAAAATGATAATATTTAGGTACTCCAGTGGACGAGAACTAGTTTCTTGACGGTTGTCTTCGATACAACTTATAAAGTTTCGTATTATTTAAATACATTTGAGACTGCAAACTATTACTGGGGTATATTATACATATAATAGTTGCCATATATTCATTTAATATGAATATCAATATGACGAACTGGACATACTCCGGAAATAAAGTTGCATACATCGATAAGACAATATAATTCACGCGACATATATCGACGCACACATCAGAACATGGATGGAGGACACCCAAGAAGAAGTAATTATTATGATTCCCGTGACGTACAAGTTACCTTTAAACAATGAAACTCCATACACACGCTGCTCAATGAGTTTCTTGACGGTTGTCCTTCGATAGAACTTTATACAATACTGTTCCTTGGATTTGTAGAAACAGTACAGAAATATGAATGAAACGAACTAATAAGTTTCTTGGTTGTCTTCGATACAACTTAACATACAACAATTGAAGAACATTCAGTATACTCTTGTATATGTTCCATATTCAACATTTAAAATGTAGATAATACGACTTTACCACGTAGAACGACAAATAGTTGTAAGTGGGGAAACTGTTGTTTTATATCGCGACAAGTTTAGAAAAGATGACGAGTTGCTGTTACCTCTACACTGTAACTACTGCTCTACTGGCATCTTACGATGGGAAATACTTGAATTATATCGTGTTCATATATTCACACAAAATGCATTAAGAACACTTTTAAATGTGTTAAATTGAAACGGGAAGACCACGCTACGACTTTGATGCTTAATTATAAATTAATCATACGACATATATCGACGCAAACAATTAGAACAAACACAACTGTCACTAGCACATTGCTTGACGGTTGTCTTCGATACAACTTTACCAAACATTTCGTACAATGCAAATTACTAGACAATACATTTAATGATGATGAATGAGAACCACTTTAGTGACGTCATAAGTGGGGAAATAGTTATGTTAGCTCCTGTATGACAAACATTTAAATTCAATACGAATGGATATTTTATGAAGATAAGGGGTTGTCGTCTTCGCCTGAGGAATGTGAAACACATGTTAAACATATGTATAAAACAAGGATGTATGTAAAGTTTCTTGACGGTTGTCTTCGACACAAGCTAACATGCAACACTCATAGAACATTAGATATAGTAGCAGTCAGTAATATTGTTGTACCAAATATCGACGCGCACAGCGTCACATCGAGCGCCTGAATGTAGTGCCGCCTTCTGAGACATGAAATGTTATTTAGTATTCATAGATTTACAGTTAATAGGTACTGCAATCATTATTAATATTCAACTGAATATTTGTCGGGATTAATCCCGATTAAAGTCAAATATATTGCTTTACTAATGAAGAAGTAAACTTGTCTGCTAGCTTCATGAACTTAATGAGTTTCTTGACGGTTGTCTTCGATACAACGCTTTTACAATATTTCAATCATGAATTAAGTAGAAACATATTATGTAGTTGCAGTGAGGTAACAAACTACACACTTGGAAATACTGATGGCGTACACCTCATCCATCTTTTAGTAAATTCATTGACAACATTCAATAATGTAATTTGATAATAGATAAAGAATAGTAAACGATAGCTGTACAGATTTCATCCGCACGAAACATTGAAAAAGACATAATAATTCATACGACATATATCGACGCACACAATAAGAACAAACACAACTGTCACTAGCACATTGCTTGTCGGTTGTCTTCGATACAACTTTGGAAGTATTCGTCCTACGCAAATATGAAGAAATCATTACATCACATCTAGCGACTGGAAGTGGAGGCATTATAATAATATATTTATTGTAATATGATTTACCACATAGAATTACAAATACATAATTCTGAATGGGAAAAATGGTCTTCCACAAGATGACCAGTTGATAGTAATAATTGACTCGGTTGCTATGGTAACGAGTTTCTTGACGGTTGTCTTCGATACAACGTTGACAGAATATATAGTACCTAGCTGTGTATGTGGCTACACACCACTGTGGAATACTGACTAGGTAGGTCTCATGTCTACACAAGTAAGAGCATTATTGCCTTTTGAAGGCAGAATATAAAACAATTATTGTAATGATTGTAACATGGATACTCCACGTAGAACGACCACTATAGTGACGTCATAAGTGAGGAAACAGTTATTTTATAAACTGTGTACATACTGACTGTAAGACGCTCACACAACGACATAAAGTAACATCACCACACCCGGAGTTACTACATATAACTCCTTAATGTATCGATTCTACGTTTAAGTACTAATTACCAATCGTCCATATTGGAAATACTGTCAGTCTGGCAAGTATTCATTTAGCAAACCGACTCCCGAATCTCAAAAAAAAATATCAACGTAAATATGACGTAACCACTTATTGAGCATGTATAAACATCGACACACACAGCTAGAACTAGCAGACTCCCCGTGTACTAAACTGACTTGTTGCACAGTGGTACAACAGCAACAAGTAATGAAACTGTACTCTATACACTCGAGGCAGAAGCAATCGCCATCAGCTATATCGGAGCTGTCAGTAAACGGGAACACTACATTGTAAGAACTGCTGAACATTAAGTCAATACCGACGAGTCGGTAATTACAACCATAATAAATAGATAAGTATAGTTCTATTGTGGTTCTTTCAACCAGAATAAGTGGGAGACATCTTTTGCCGCAGCTGCAGTGAGCAATTGGCACTGGTGTATTGAGGCAATACTAATAGTTTCTTGACGGTTGTCTTCGATACAACGGTTTCTTGACGGTTGTCTACGAAAAAGGGGAGAATATTACTTGGAAATACTGATTGAGTCAACCTCATCGGGCACCATATGTGATATGGGCCTCGTTGAACAAATTCATTGGAGTTCCAACGTTTGGGGAAACAGTTGTTTGTTCACAATATATTAATATTGCCATTTATTAATTGAATATGAAGATCAATATGACAAACTGGACAAAACGTAAAAATTAAGATAATTACATAGATAAGACAATATAATTCGAATAGAATCGTCACGTTAACATGAATTGTTCACGCCATACACTATTTAAAGAGTTTCTTAATGGTTGTTTTAAACATAAGGAATTTTTTTTTACGGAATGTGTCTGGACACAAGGAATATAAACAATCCATCGAGTTTACACATTTCTAGACAACATTTTATATTGACAATTGTAAGGTTAATGACCTCTTGGCAACATGGAGTGTAAGACGCTCACACAGCGACATAAAGTAACATAACCACACCCGGAGTTACATTTAGCAAGCCGGAGTGGCAGTGGGCCGGTCACATTTGTCGAGGAACCGATGACCGTTGGGGTAAACGTGTTCTAGAGTGGAGACCGCGTGTAGGCAAGCGTAGTGTAGGGCGCCCTCCAGCTAGGTGGAGTGACGATATCCGCACCGATGGCTGGTAGACGTTGGATGCGTAGAGCTGAAGATCGAGCTCAGTGGCGTACCATTGGAGAGGCCCACGTCCAGCAGTGGACGAGAACAGGCAAGTTTTGAAGATGAGGAGATACCCACTACCTATAATACAACATAAGGGACAATTGTGTTTCTAGATGGTTGTACTCGATACAATTTTAGACAATATTCGTATTATATGAACACGAAAGTAACATATTATTTTGTAAGTGGCAGTTAACTACCAACTGTTTAGAAATACTGACACATTATGTAATTGTTATAGATTTCATTTCATTTTATATCATTTATTCTTAACTAACACCTCTGGTGCCTGAATGTAGTGCTTCCTTCTAAGACGTAAAACATTATTTAATTTTATAAAATTCTTCGGTTTTGCAGCTAATACTGCAATCATTATAATTATTCACATTCACCTGAATATATGTCGGGATTAATCCCGATTAAAGTCAAATATATTGCTTTACTAATGAAGAAGTAAACTTGTCTGCTAGCTTCACGAACTAATGAGTTTCTTGACGGTTGTCTTCGATACAAGGTTGATCGAACATAATTATTTGATCGTCTACCTATATCTTCCAAACGTGTTAAATTTACGTCTAGATACGAGTTTCTTACCTTCTTTTGAAGGAATTCCTATAAAAAAAGTTATTGTATAGGAAACATTTTATAAGTAGCCATTTATCACATTACAAGCTACTTGGAAATACTCATTCTGCAAAACAGGAGAGGGGCAAACCCTTAAGACATGACATAGACACACGACAAATATCGACAATAAGTTTCAGTTTTTTTATATTGACTAAGGATGTCTCCTCGGTCATCTAATAACAATGTATCCACTGAAATTAGTGGAAGAATAACGAAATCATTCCATTCCAAGACAAGTTAGTTTCTTGATGTTTGTTCTTCGATAGAACTCTTACAATATTAAAAACTTAAAATAAGTAGAAAGTATTAGTAAGTAGCAGTGTATGAGGTGACAAACTACATACTTGGAAATACTGATTGAGTCAACCTCATCGGGCACCATATGTGATATGGGCCTCGTTGAACAAATTCATTGGAGTTCCAACGTTTGGGGAAACAGTTGTTTGTTCACAATATATTAATATTGGCATTTATTAATTGAATATAAATATCAATATGACGAACTGGATGTGAAATGTAAACTATTACATAGATAAAACAATATAATTCACGCGACAAACATCGACGCACACAACTAGAACAAACTAGTCTGTCGCTACACTACTCAACGTTTCTTACTGGTTGTCTTCGCTACAACTTTAATAAATATGTCGGGATCGAGGGTAGAATTGAAACACAGGCGTCCACCCTCGGCGCTCGACGGAGTCAAGGATTCATCGGCTGAGCGGCGTGTTGATCACTTCTCGTGCAGCAGCCGACCAGTGCGGTCGAATATTGAACCGTCGTGTGTTTCAACTGTATACCTAGTCTGTAACCTGTTAGTTTGATATTGTAACAGTTAATTATCTTTCATGTACTTTGTAACCATGTTTGCACTTTGAGAGTGACTGAGACCTCTGAGTTTGTTTCGGCATTTCTTCTCAGAGTAGTCGGTAGGAAATGCCGGCCCCATCAGTAGCTTAAGTAAAGTAACAGTGCAATGTACAGAATTAAACAATAGTTCCATATCGAAGACTTTATTATTTTACTGCTACCTTCGTCATAACGCCCACAAGTATTCCTGACATGAGTAGTGAGATTCTCCTTTCACCGACATATCGAAAGTGAGAGATCTCCTATCTCCGACATCAGAAGTGAGATGGACCCGGACGATTGAAGATGTTGAAATCATCGGAGCTGATTCATCGAGAACTACTTGCATTCGACCCCAACAAAGAAGACTGCGATGCAAGGCTCAGCTTGGGGTGCATTCAAATCCAACCCCAGCACAGCACATCGTCATCTGGTACACGAGCAACGGCAGCGCACCAGGGGACGCGGCGACGGCAGCGGACCAGGGAACGCGGCGACGGCAGCGGACCAGGGGACGCGACAGCGGCAGCAGACCTGGGGACGCGGCGACAGCGGCAGCGGACCAGGGCGCGCGGCGGCAGCGACAGCGGGCCAGGTGACGCAGCATAAGCGCGGCGTATGGTGAGAAGCGTATTGATGTCTGCAGTTGGACACTGCATCATCGGGAATATTCAGGTGACCTTGTTCCTTTTATTATGATTCTGATACCAAATACTTTATAGGATGAAAATGAGTCAGCGTTTCCAGTTTAGGATTGTTGATTTTGCGATCAGAAGTATTATTTTACTTTTGTCGGGTAGTCATAATAAAAACTTAGTCGTGATGTTTTAGAACCGAGATCAGTTGAAGAGTCATTAGAATGACGTCTGTTGGGTAATGTTATTCTGTGTTGTATATTGTTAGGTTGAGATTTGTAATGTGTTAAGCAAGAATAGATAGTTCTAAACAAAATTCATGACAGTTATCTAATCATCAGGACCGGTGTACTTAGAGCCTAATGTAGTAATTCTAGAGATCGAAACATTCTGATTTATTGTACTGTACCGTGAGGGTTTATCACAGTCGTTACTGCGACGGGGGCTCGAGTCCATAACACAAGTCGTAGCTGACTTGTAGTGGCTTGGGAGTCCTTGCGAGTGACTATCATGTGGTAACCTCGAAACATTCGATGTTGGCTATTCATTTAATTTAATTTTGATTGAAGGTACCTAGACATGAGACATGTTTCTGTACATTTTAATGCGTCGATTGAATGTTGGATGGTTATTCAAGATGTAGTCGATCAGGTCGGGTTTTGCCTTGTAAAGAAAACCACGGAGTTACGAGACGACTCAGTATTTCAATTTCATAGTACGTCTATATTTTATAGTGACGGTACAATGATATTAGACATTTCATGTTTTAAGAATTTATTTCATAGTAAGAACATGATTATGCAAGATGTAGGTACAATGAGAATTATTTTAATAATTCACTAAAAGGTGACACTTACATTTCAACTTTTTATCATTATGAGTATTGTAGTTGTTAAGCGGTAGTTCGGCATTTTATTTTGATAGTGCATCTAAATTGAATAGTTTAAGTTAGGTAAAATGTCGAGAAATCTAAATTGAGATACAGTAGGTATACGATATTCTGACGAATAAGGATGAGGAGGATATCTGATCACTAGGTTCCTCGAGAATTTTGTGAAACGTAAGTGGTAGAATTTCGTGTACACATCGTGACAATACATTTGTACTCAACACTCATCATTCACACTCATGCCTTAAACACTCGACACTGTGGACCGCACCGCATAAGAACAATGTGGTGATGGGTCTATGCACGCACTCACATTCGGACCGCACACATGAGGACCATGTGGTGATGGGTCTGCACAAACTCGCATTGAGACCGCACCCGTGAAAAACATGGCTGTTGGGTCTTTACTCACAAGCACATACTCACACTTACATCATGTACACACACTCACATACACGTAGGTACTTAGAAAAATATGCCGACGAATTAAAGTTAAACTGTCATAATTCAGATAAAGTAGTTCAAATAGCAGATACCTTAGAGGGTAGATTATTAGAGTAGTTGAAGGTAGTAGAACCTGTGTTTGAGTTTGCAAGGTGATCATAGTTTAAAAGATGTTTGTTAATGAGGGTTTCAGTGCAAACCAAGGAGTCTAGCAGAGACTCGGTGTTCCTATGTGGGGTTCACGTGAGACAGAATAACTGTATGGTACGAGAACTGTGCGTAGCCGTGATCACTTGTAAAGCTTGAATGCTTTGAGTTACTTGGTAGAATCATTATTTTGCGAGTAACTATGTTTGTGAAATGTCAGTTTCACTGGTTTTGATATTGATTTGTTTCGATACATAGTAACGAGTTAAGTAACATTTTTATGAGGATGATGGTTCAAGTTTTAGAAGGTCACGCATCAGCCGAGATTGGTTTTGATGAAGTTAATGAAGCTCGGTAGAAACTCGGGTAAGGGGACTCTAGAAGCCATTATGTGTTTGTGCTGTCTCTATTCGTTTGTTGTATGTTTGTGTCCGATCACCTCAGTAGCGGTCGCGTATTCGCAACCCGGTCACAAACGGAATCTCCGAGTGTCGCCTCGAGAGTCCGTTCGGTGCGCGGTACGAGTTTGGCTCTGACGGGGGTCGGCGGCTGTCTGTGTTCGGTATGTTTGTGTTCGATCACCTCAGTAGCGGTCACGTACTCGCAACCCGGTCGCAAACGGAATCTCCGAGTGTCGCCTCGAGAGTCCGTTCGGTGCGCGATACGAGTTTGGCTCTGACGGGGGTCGGCGGTTGTATGTGTTCGTTTTGTGTTCGCCGGCCGGGGCCGGAGCCGGGGCACTGGGTGCATTGCTCGTGGACTCGAGTAGGGGCATGCCAGGGGCCATTGTTGGTAGTTGCGTGGTTACCAGGTGGTGACGCACGGGAGATCCATGTGATGGATGTCAGCAATGTGATTGCTGGTCGGCTTGAGAGCCGGGGCACTAGGTGACTTGCTCGTGGACTCGAGTAAGGGCATGCTAGGGGCCATGTGATGGAAGTCAGCAATGTGATTGCTGGTCGGCTAGAGAGCCGGGGCGCACTAGATGTCTTACTCGGGAGTTTCTAGAGTTGTACTGAGTAGTTTGTAATTTTTATAGGAAATAGGCTGTGATGCGTGAACCTAACAGTTTGATGCTTTTGTAATTGTGTGTGGAATGTGGTCAGGAATGACCGAGCTATATGATACTTTGCGTGTAATTTTCTGTCACAGATGAGCTGTCACACGAGGACGTGTGCAAGCAGGATGGCCGTGTCGGGATCGAGGGTAGAATTGAAACACAGGCGTCCACCCTCGGCGCTCGACGGAGTCAAGGATTCATCGGCTGAGCGGCGTGTCGATCACTTCTCGTGCAGCAGCCGACCAGTGCGGTCGAATATTGAACCGTCGTGTGTTTCAACTGTATACCTAGTCTGTAACCTGTTAGTTTGATATTGTAACAGTTAATTATCTTTCATGTACTTTGTAACCATGTTTGCACTTTGAGAGTGACTGAGACCTCTGAGTTTGTTTCGGCATTTCTTCTCAGAGTAGTCGGTAGGAAATGCCGGCCCCATCAGTAGCTTAAGTAAAGTAACAGTGCAATGTACAGAATTAAACAATAGTTCCATATCGAAGACTTTATTATTTTACTGCTACCTTCGTCATAACGCCCACAAGTATTCCTGACATGAGTAGTGAGATTTTCCTTTCACCGACATATCGAAAGTGAGAGATCTCCTATCTCCGACATATTCATTTCAATACAAAAAGAAGTATTGTTTAGCACACGAAGCTTTCAGATTACTTAACTTCCTGTACATATGAATTTGTAAAGTTTCTTGATGGTTGTATTCGATAGTCGGTAAACATTTGGAAAATGTTCATATTGTATAAATATGAAGGAAATATTTATTTTGCTAGCAGCCGTTTATTGGACTACCAACTATTTGGAAATATAAACATCGGTACGTCACATTAATGTGAGAGGATCAGTTAAACCTGTTAATGTGAATGCTCCACAACACAAACGATGTAACTCTATACATAAACAGTTTATATCAGTTCACTGCTCGATTAGTTTCTTGGCGGTTGTCTTTATATACAACTTTACATTTATTTTACAAAACTGTCACAAACCAGTTTCAAAAACATTACGATTACTTTTATAAAGATTGGAGTATCTACACTTCCAGTAACATCTATTATTGAAGTAACTTCATGAACGATCTAATGTGTTTCTTGACGGTTGTCCTTCGATAGAATCATTAATCATTTCACTAACACGTATTTCATCGAGGAGTTTCTTGACGGTTGTCTTCTATCTAAGTTCTAAGTGTAGAACTTGTTGATTGATATCACGTCCAAGTTGACACAGAAAACCCGAACTATTGTATTTACCATAATACCTTATTAATTTGTATATTCAATATACTTGAAGATACCGACTAGGTCAGTCGTCTTGTGGGACTTACAATACCTCACCTACACGAGACACTACTGACAGTTTGTAGTTAAGTATTGATATTCTTGAGAAACATATTATTTGCGCACATAATGCAACAATATTGACGTAAATGGCATTTACGAAATACAAATTGCGTGTCTTTTCCAAACAGTTTCTTGACGGTTGTCTTCTATACAACTTTTGAAAATATTCACATTATGTAAATACGAAGGAAACATGTAAGTAGCTGTCTATAGCAATACAAGCTCTATACATGGAAATACTGATTACGTACATCTCATCTGACACCTTTAAGGTAACGTTTAATAAACCATTACATTTGATAACTTTTGATAACTTCAGTAACAGGACATATCTCTCATCTGTTCCTATTCTTACATCACATAGTTTCTTGCTGGTTGTCTTCGACACAACTTTGATAAACGTCGAGAAACAACGTATTGTTTAATATTTTGTTATCAAAGTATTGCACAAGAGTTCCATACTACGTGTAGTACTACAATCATTCCAGAACATTTATACCTATATGTCCAAATCTTTCTTCAATCTGTCTCTATTTGATAACAAGGAATTTTTGCTTTACAACATTTCCTTATTTTAGTTTCTTGATGGTTGTGTTCGACAACTTCCATAATATAATTATTTGTATATTCCACGTAGAATTATCACTTTAATGCCTTTCAGTTTAATTTGAATGCACAGTTGGCGCGGTGGCTGGGCAACTGGCTGCCACGCAACGTGTAGCGAATTCGATTTCCGCACGCAGCAACATAAAGCAACTTTGTGTGATCCCCAAGTTGTTGTTTCGGATCTGGGTGTCATGTGTATGTGAAATTGTATGTCTGTAAACGCACCCACGAAGCCGGACTAAATATGAACGTAAGGCAACATTTTTTTAAGCAAAGTCTTAAATATCGATGCACACAATTAGAACAAACACTGATGTAACGTTACTTGACGGTTGTCTTTAACACAACTTGGAACAATTACGTATTATGTAAATACGTAGGAAACATTTATGAAACATTACATGTTTATAATATAAAATAGAAAAGTCACATACAAAAGCTTCTGCACGTAAAACAGTTAGTTCTAAATAGGGAAAATGTTGTTTTATAAATACCATTTCAATAATTGTGACAAAAATTGCAATAGAAGTTTCCAGACACGAGTTTCTTGACGGTTATCTTCGATACAAGGTTGATCGAACATAACCATCTGAACAGGTCCGCTCATACTGATGTGGTTCTTTCCTCTAAAGACCACTACAGAACCATAAGTTTTTAAACTGACATGGTCACTAACACTATAATTAGAACTTATGACGGGATATTTACCATGTTTATTGAATTTGGTGAGTTTCCGATATTTCGGCACTGTTGCAAGCGCCATGATCACGGCGCTGATCATAGCGCTGAACCAAATTCAATAAACATGGTAAATATCCCGTCATAAGTTCTAATTATACTACAGAACCAATTTGCACGGTTCTCTCACATTATCCTCTATTTCATTGTCTGGACTTTAAAAGAGACTATGACTTCTGAGTTTGTTTCGGCATTTCTTCTCAGAGTAGTCGGATAGGAAATGCCGGCCTCATCTAGCTATTTGAAATATTGACGTGTAAAAGTGTTATTTTATGACCTATTTACAGAAATAAATATCATTTATCATTTATAACGGTACTAAGAGGTCACAGTTATCAGTTATTTCAAA
Organism: Spodoptera frugiperda; assembly: GCF_023101765.2. NCBI lineage: Eukaryota > Metazoa > Arthropoda > Insecta > Lepidoptera > Noctuidae > Spodoptera > Spodoptera frugiperda. Next base: position 4,955,933 of record NC_064230.1, read on the forward strand.
TTTTAATCTCAATATTTTGGAAATTGTAATAGGATTTTCCAGAGCCTTGGAACATCAGACCATGGCAATACACAAGGTACTACATATTCCTGTTGGGAATTCATTCTGCAGACGTATCATTGAATTGTTGAGTCAAATACCGATGCGTATAAGACGGTCGACTTAATTTTACTTCATATGTGATATTTAATGACGGTTTTCTTGACGGTTGTTCTTCCAGGTAACATATATTTTATCTTAATATATATTTCATATCACATGAAATACTGAAAAGGATATCTTGTGTAGAACGACCGTAGAGCAGCATCCTCCTCCTCAGTCGTACATTCTTGACAGAATGCTCGTGGTTGACAATGATGCATTTTCCCTGGATATTGTAGCTCTCGCAATGCAACCCCACTTGACGTCTTCACCCGTAACCCTGGGCACGGGTTCCGCGTTATACCCCGCAGGACTGGGTCCCTGCTGAACTTCGCCATCTACACACTCCGGCCTACTGAAGTGTAAGATGCCCACCCCCGCGACATGGACGCGCCAGACAGGAATTGCCCAAGTGAAGAGTAGAGAAGGTGACTCTACTCCCCCCAGGGCCGAGTTAATGGGCGTATATGATCCCACACCCAAAGGCTTAACACTACCACTACTACAAATATAAAAAAAACAACATTCAGTTGTTGTATCTTGTAAATACTAATTCTAGAATACATTTATGTATTCACCATTACAGGACATTTTGTCGGTATGAAATATATTTTATTTAAAAGATACATCAACATTACACAGTTCTCTCCTCACTCGGACATATTTTATATAGTACAAAGTATGTTTGTCTTAAAACTACTAGAGTACATTAGTACTTTACATATTGTGAAAAGATCGACACAAACACTTTATTAAAAAATCATGACAAATATTTTTATGGAGAAAACTTACTTACATTTTGACGCATGTCACACAGAGATAAGACTAATTTATTTTCATTACGTACATTTAACAAAAAACAAATGACATGTTAAAGACGTCATGCACAAAATGACAAGGACAGAAACATTTATATTATTATTGTTGTCTCTTTTTAATGGAGATGTAGAATTACCTTTAGTCTCTAGCGATGATTTACATAACAATACAATAAAGTTTCTTGATAGTTGTCTTCGATACAACTGTTTTACAATATTTCAATCATGAAATGAGGGAAAATATTCAAGTAACCCTACAATGTAGATTATTTAAAGAGTTTTTTAATGGTTGTCTTCGACACAATTCTTGTGTTTTAAACATAAGTGGGAAATATTAAAGAGTAGTTGTTTGTGAGACTACAAACTACTTGGAAATACTGAGTAATTTAATATTGTTACGTTTTCAACATTAATTCACATGTTTATAAAACATGATGTTGATATCACAATCGAGTGATAAATCCTTACAAGCTGACTATACTTGTATCTTAGTCGAAGACATCGACAAAATTAAAATCGACGTCAGCCAGAACTAGCGGTAGACAGTTAATTGTCAAATTACTTTAAATTACTGAGACAGTATGTTAACACAGATTGACAGAGGGAGATATAAATATTTTAAACGAGATCAACGTTTGATACATCTTTAATGGATACCATTTGTTCAAAATATACCACCTTCATCAAAACATTAAGGACAATTGTGTTTCTTGATGGTTGTATTCGATACAACTTTAGACAATATTCGTATTATATGAACACGAAAGTAACATATTATTTTGTAAGTGGCAGTTAACTCCCAACTGTTTAGAAATACTGACACATTATGTAATTTTTATAGATTTCATTTCATTTTATATCATTTATTCTTAACTAACACCTCTGGTGCCTGAATGTAGTACTTCCTTCTAATACATGAAACATTGTTTAGAAAATTCATTGGTTTTACAGTTAATACTGCAATCATTATAAGTATTCACATTCAATGGAATATTTGTCAAGTATATTGTTTTACTAATGAAGAAGTAAACTTGTCTGCTGGCTTCACGAACTAATGAGTTTCTTGACGGTTGTCTTCGATACAAGGTTGATCGAACATAATTATTTGATCGCCTAAAGCCTATATCCACACATTCAATGATGTTAAACACTATACTGGTATATTACCCAAACATAATTTTGAATGAACTATTGAATTAACCACAATATAATTCACGCGACAAATATCGACGCACACAATTAGAACAAGTACGGTTGATGGTTTATCTATATTTAGCACTTTAGCTTTCGCCACTGGCGTCCTAAGTGGGGAACGTTTGTTTAAAGCCTCAATACTATGTAGCTACAAAAGTTAAAAATTGGTTTCAACAATGAGTTTCTTGACGGTTGTGTTCGATACAATCCTTACATTTCGTTCCAATACTAGTAAGTACTATTTATAAGACTATAAACTAAAAGGTATAATGAAAACTGAACATTGGAACTACAAGTAGTCGTAAAATGTAGATATTGTGGAATAATAATTATATGAAGAAATATTACTCTATATGTCGGCACGTAGGTACCCGCTGTATCACTAATGCAAGCGTGACATGATCAAGCGCCAGTAAAATTCCAGCTTTGGCAGATATTTAGGCATAATCAGCAGTTTCTTGACGGTTGTGCTTCGATACAAGGTTGATCTAAAATAATTATTTCATTGTCTATCTATATCTTCCAAACGTATTAAATATACGTCTAGATACAAGTTTCTTACCTTCTTTTGAAGGAATTCTTGTAAAAAAGTAAGTAAGTACTTATTTATACGGCATAGAATTACAAATATATAATTCTAAATGGGGGGATGATGGTTCTACCATTGCCAACCGTTGCAATTAAAGCGACGGTGCTAAATAATAGAATTGATTTAACTTTGAGACTGACCAATGAGTTTCTTGACGGCTGTCTTCGATAGTTGTTAAACATTTGGAAAATATTCTAATTTCTAAATTAATTTTCTAATACAATACTTTGACTATGAAATATGTATGTACTAAGTTAATACTAGCAGAAAACACCATACAAATGAAGTATACACTTAATGTATCTCATAGTCTATCCAATAAGTTTCTTGACGGTTGTCTTCGACACAAGCTAACATGCAACACTCATAGAACATTAACAACCGTAGGGGAAGTGCGCCCGAAGCGGGCACAGTGTCCAATAGAGGGGACTATTGTATTTAAATATATTTCAAAATGTGTGCGTAAACTCCGCCCCATCTACACTATTATGCTAGCTAAGGAGGAGGCGGGGCGCGTGAGGGAACGAACGCCCCTCCTCACGCCCCAGCCGTCGCGAGAGACACTCCGGGCGTCGGGGATCGCACGACGATCTCCGGCGGGAGAAGTCATTGGATTGTTTTGCCCCCACAAAAAAAAAACTGCACTATTATCTATTAACTAACACTACACTGTAGATTATTTAAAGAGTTTCTTAATGGTTGTCTTCGACACAATTCTTATGTTTTAAACATAAGTGGGAAATATTAAAGAGTAGTTGTTTGTGAGACTACAAACTACTTGGAAATACTGAGTAATTAAATATGAAATTACCACATAGAAAGACAAATAGTTCCACAGTGGGGAAACTGTTTTTCAAATACCACATCATTTGCAAAGACGCATCCACGCGAATAACAGTGAAGCATTGTTAGAGTTGATCAATGGGCCTCGTTGAAAAAAATCATTGAAGTTCCAACGTTTGGGGAAACAGTTGATTGTTCACAATATATTCATATTGGCATTTATTCATCGAATATGAATATCAATGTGACGAACTGGACAAAATACTAAAAAGATGGATAATTACTTAGATAAGACAATATAATTCACGCGACAAACATCGACGCACACAACTAGAACAAACTAGTCTGTCGCTACACTACTCAACGTTTCTTACTGGTTGTCTTCGCTACAACTTTAATAAATACAATATATTTATGTCGCACGTAATAACGACCAAGACAAGACGGGGAATGCTTCATAACTATAATCCTGTTTGGGATAATGTTGCTGTACGTATATAATGGCAATACAAAACGTTTCTTGACGGTTGTCTTTGACAGAGACCTTTTTCATATTACACACATGAAATATTGAGAGTTGGAACATAGATATTCTGTGTATAACGACCACTTTAGTATCGTTCTAAGTGGGGAAATTGTCGTTGTACCTATATCGCATCAAGACGTTCCTAGAAATGATGACCGACGGATCTCGTATGTCAAACGTTTTATCAGGACGGGCTTTGGAACCCAAGATATGAACATAGACGACGAAACAATACAGACAATATAATTCATACGACATATATCGACACACACACAAGTCCGTATATAGTGAACATTTGCCATAGTAGCAGCAAGTAGGTACTGATTGAGTAAATTATCGGGAAAATTCATTGTATTTATAAAGTTTACTGTCCACTTACAACGAGCTATCGTAAATTTTAATAAGAAAACATTTTTGTAAATGTTTGCAACATTGACATAGATTATATTTGTTACATGGACATACGCAGATACATAAGTTTCTTGACGGTTGTGTTCAATACAAGTTTGGTAAATATGTTGTATCATGTAAATACGTAGGAAACATGTGTAAGTAGCTTTTTCTGAGATTTCGAGCTAAGTACTTGGACATACTGAGTAATAAACTCCACTTGAGTGAGACTTTGTAGATAGCAGTTGTTCAATAGAAACTATATAACTAGAGGAATTATACAATCATCGAAGTGTACCATCACTATAGAACATTTGAAATGTTTTTTAATGTAGGGATGGCCCGAGGAGGATTTTGTCCCAAGCTTTTGTTTTGTTTTTCGAAATTTTAAGTTTCTTAACGGTTGTTTTCGATACAAGATGACCAGTTGATAGTAATAATTGACTCGGTTGCTATGGTAACGAGTTTGTTGACGGCTGTCTTTGTTCTGCACTCGTTTGACACAGACAGAGGACAAGGATTGAGTTTGACAAAGTCCTCGCGAGGGAACATTGTACATAGTAGTGTCAGTAATATTGTACCGTAGACTCAATCAAAGATTAACGTATATATTCTGGAACACTTTCAATTGTGTTATGTGGACCTCGATACGACTTCGACGCTTATTCATAGATAAAGACATTATAATTCATACGACATATATCGACGCACACAATTAGAACAAACATAACTGTCACTAGCACATTGCTTGACGGTTGTCTTCGATACAACTTTGGAATGTTCTTAACAGAGAAACAGCTGTTTGTCAACAAGCTCATATTCAATAGAATATTTGTCGGGATTAATCCCGATTAAAGTCAAATATATTGTTTTACTAATGAAGAAGTAAACTTGTCTACTAGCTTCACGAACTAATGTGTTTCTTGACGGTTGTCTTCAATACAAATGTATGCTTGAATGTCTTTACGACATGGAATGTATTTGTACCGCTGTAGACCCGGCCGAGACAAAGTAGGTATATCTAAGTAGCACACAACTAGTTGCATGTTGATGTTACACACTTACATGTTGATTTAGTAGAAGCACGTAGTACGAGCACTGTATGTCGCACTAAGTGGGGAAATATCAGTTTACATCATTTCGACATGTTACAAGGGTAGGTGATGGCTACACTTATAGTTGTTATAAAACATACAACTTTGATTCCTTGTAATGTAACGTCAATGTACAATGACATTTAAAGACTTCGTTCATTTACCGAAATAAGAAATCATCATAAAATTTAAGTTTATATATTATTTAATGAGTTTCTTAACGGTTGTTTTTTGATATAATTTATATTTATCTTCATATATTTTATCTTAATACATGTTTCATATCACATGAAATACTGAAAAGGATATCTTGTGTAGAACGACCGTAGAGCAGCATCCTCCTCCTCAGTCGTACATTCTTGACAGAATGCTCGTGGTTGACAATGATGCATTTCCCTGGATATCGTAGCTCTCGCGATGTGCCTCCATTTGTTGAAGTCTTCACCCGTAACCCTGGGCACGGGTTCCGCGTTATACCCCGCAGGACTGGGTCCCTGCTGAACTTCGCCATCTACACACTCCGGCCTACTGAAGTGTAAGATGCCCACCCCCGCGACATGGACGCGCCAGACAGGAATTGCCCAAGTGAAGTGTAGAGAAGGTGACTCTACTCCCCCCAGGGCCGAGTTAATGGGCGTGTATGATCCCACACCCAAAGGCTTAACACTACCACTACTACAAATATAAATAAAACAACATTCATTTGTTGTATCTTGTAAACACTAATTCTAGAATACATTTATGTACTCGCCATTACAGGGCATTTTGTCGGTATGAAATATATTTTATTTAAAAGATACATCAACATTACACAGTTCTCTCCTCACTCGGACATATTTTACATAGTACAAAGTAAGTTTGTCTTAAAACTACTAGAGTACATTAGTACTTTACATTTTGCGAAAAAATCTAAACAAACAGTTTTCTCAAAAAAACTTACTTTCCCATACATTTTGACGCATGTCACACAGAGACAAGACTAATCCCACAAAAACATTTCATGTTAAATGTTGCCAAGACGAGACCATATAGCTCGCACTGTCAAAAAGTAATCAGATCCCGTGTAGAGCCAAGTTTCTAACCCTATACTTTTGAACTGGCGAGTCGGCCGCACGGACTTTTTGCTATTCGTCATATGGGCTTGAGCTTAAAAATCTATTCAATCTTCTAAACTCTTTCCGTGCGGCCAACTCGCCAGTTCAAAAGTATAGGGTTAGAAACTTGGCTCTACACGGGATCTGATTACTTTTTGACAGTGCGAGCTATATGGTCTCGTCTTGGCAACATTTAACATGAAATGTTTTTGTGGGATTTCATTTCTTTTTGTAGGTTGCTTATGATAGAAAGATAAAATGAGCGACAAATTCACCTACTAAACTACTAAATTTATAAGAAAATTGCAAACGTAATCCTAATACTTTTTATCAATGAAAATTAAAACACTAGTATCTAAACCTTTACCTACTAAACTACTAACAATTAAATATTAGGCAAATGGTTTTTTTCTCCGCGATAGCAAACTTTTAAATCACCGAAATATTCCGAAAACTTTTCATTCAACGAGACAACCGTCAACGACGTCTGCCCTCGCGCGTCTGCCCGCGTTCGGGTGCCGCGCTCGCTGACGGGCCGATTATTTTTAGCTACTGCGCGGGGACGAGGGGGCAGGCGGCGGGCGTTGGCGCATACTATACTTACGATGCTTATGTTCAAAAGTATAGGTTGATTAATAAACACTTACCGAAGTGAAGTGTAGTAATATTATTCATATCTAAGTACTTATGGGTAGGATAATGTTTTGATTTGATGAAAAGTTTGTGTTCTATGTACTTGTGTATAATTTTCAGATCTCAAGCAGGAAATAGGGAATTAAGTTTCCCTATTTCAGATTTTTACCCCTCCGCGGCCGCATTCAGACCTCTAGCGTCAAAAGTTGCGGAAGTCTCGAACAAACTTTCACCCCCTAGTTTAAGGGGTTGGGGGGTAAAAGTTCCAAGTTTTAGGATTTTTTTGTTGTTTGGGTACTAATACTAGCTTACATACCAAATTTCAGTTTTCTAGGACTTCAGGAAGTACCTTAAGAATTTTGTTGATCATCAGTGAGTGAGTGAGTGAGTGAGTGAGTGACGAAATAGGGGTATTTTAGATATCATTAAAATCTAAAGTATAAGAGCTATGCAATTGAAACTTCAGAGGTTTATTAAGTCTACCACTGACATTATATCCTGAAAATTTTGTTTATCTGGTATAACCCAAACTCAAGTTATGAAGGTTCAAAAATACGACGAAGCGCTTCGAGAAAAGGTAGGTAGTGCCCTTGCGCTTGCGCTTCGCTTGGCTCGTCTTGGCGGGGGCACTACCGTGCCCCCAGATTTCCATTATGTATATTTAACAAAAAACAAATGACATGTCAGTGACGTCATGCACAAAATGACAAGGACAGACACATTTATGTTATTGTTGTCTCTTTTTAATGGAGATGTAAAATTACCTTTAGTCTCTAGCGATGATTTACATAACAATACAATGAAGTTTCTTGATAGTTGTCTTCGATACAACTCTTTTATAATATTTCAATCATGAAATGAGAGAAAATACAAGTAACCCTCCAATGTAGATTATTTAAAGAGTTTCTTAATGGTTGTCTTCAACACAATTCTTATGTTTTAAACATAAGTGGGAAATAATAAAGAGTAGTTGTTTGTGAGACTACAAACTACTTGGAAATACTGGGTTATATAATATGGAGTTACCACATAGAACGATACATAGTTCCATAGTGGGGAAATAGTTTTTTTAATACCACGTCATTTAGATAGTGCAACAACTTTGTTGCACTCGTGTGTTGCCAAATTACGAGGTAAATGAAGTCATTTACAACCACCAATTACAGTAATCTAAACTGTTCTACCCAGTAGACGAGACGAGAACTAGTTTCTTGACGGTTGTCTTCGATACAACTTGTAAAGTTTCGTATTATTTAAATACGTAGGAAACATTTGAGACTGCAAACTATTATTAGGGTCAGTCTGACGTGGAACTTTCAAAATGTAATGTATGTTTCATTATCAGTTTAAATATTGATAAGAATAATCACGTGGAACGACAAATGGTACTAAGTGTTCCCACTTAGTTATTTTTGATTCGTTAATTGTTGATTCTTGAAATTGTGAATACACACAACATACATATATATTTAGACTTAGAAAAATGCTTTCTCAACTAGTTTCTTGGCGGTTGTTCTCCGATAAACATATAATATAAACATTTTAATCATGAAATATGTAGCGATCATTACATAAGTTAACTGTTTTACTTTGGTACGCACCAGATGAAATCAACGGAGATAGATGAAGACAATATAATTCACACGACAAATATCGACGCACACAATTAGAACAAGTATAGCCCCCAATAACATGTAGAGATGTCCACATTAAAGTTTCGATAAAACTTTATACAATACTTCAGTAATAGTACTAAATAAATAAATATTGCGATTAACACAACGCGTTTAAAGAGCATCTAGATCTAACTTGGAAACTGGTTTCAACAATGAGTTTCTTGAAGGTTGTCTTCGATACAAGACTGATAAATACTTCTTATTATGTAAACACAGAATGCATGTGTGCCTTACCTTAAGGCATTTGGAGACATTTACAATTTCAATATTGATTTAGAACAATCGATGTGAATATTATCGAGCGCCTAAATGTACAGATACAGATCCCTCCATAGACAAGGAATGTTTCAATATTTAATCCTAAATTCTTTATCCAATAGATAATCAGATTGTAGTTCCACATAGGACGACACTTTAATAACATTTAAAGTGCGGTGACAGTACACATCGCCTCCTGTGTGGAGTCAAATGTTAATACATTCATATTGGAATACAAACGATTCAATGTGAGGACAAAATGTATGTCCATGTCCAGCCGTGGACAGTGAAAGTGAAACATACACTATATTACATTAAGGACAATTGTGTTTCTTGATGGTTGTATTCGATACAACTTTAGACAATATTCGTATTATATGAACACGAAAGTAACATATTATTTTGTAAGTGGCAGTTAACTACCAACTGTTTAGAAATACTGACACATTATGTAATTGTTATAGATTTCATTTCATTTTATATCATTTATTCTTAACTAACACCTCTGGTGCCTGAATGTAGTGCTTCCTTCTAAGACATGAAACATTATTTAGAAAAATCATTGAATTTACAGTTAATACTGCAATCATTTTTAATATTCAGGGGGATAATTGCGTACAACATACAAACTTGTCTGCTAGCTTCACGAACTAATAAGTTTCTTGACAGTTTTTCCTCGATAGAACTCAATATAGACACGATGCTAAACCTTTCAAATACATAAAACTTTCATTATTTAGTACAGATCTCTATGTATATTTAAATATTGAAAAGGATATCTTGTGTAGAACGACCGTAGAGCAGCATCCTCCTCCTCAGTCGTACATTCTTGACAGAATGCTCGTGGTTGACAATGATGCATTTTCCCTGGATATCGTAGCTCTCGCGATGTGCCTCCACTTGTTGAAGTCTTCACCCGTAACCCTGGGCACGGGTTCCGCGTTATACCCCGCAGGACTGGGTCCCTGCTGAACTTCGCCATCTACACACTCCGGCCTACTGAAGTGTAAGATGCCCACCCCCGCGACATGGACGCGCCAGACAGGAATTGCCCAAGTGAAGAGTAGAGAAGGTGACTCTACTCCCCCAGGGCCGAGTTAATGGGCGTGTATGATCCCACACCCAAAGGCTTAACACTACCACTACTACAAATATAAATAAAACAACATTCAGTTGTTGTATCTTGTAAATACTAATTCTAGAATACATTTATGTACTCGCCATTACAGGGTACCATTTTGTCGGTATGAAATATATTTTATTTAAAAGATACATCAACATTACACAGTTCTCTCTTCACTCGGGCATATTTTACATAGTACAAAGTAAGTTTGTCTTTAAACTACTAGAGTACATTAGTACTTTACATTTTGCGAAAAGATCGACACAAACACTTTATTAAAAAATCATGGCATATATTTTCATGAAGAAAAGTTAGTTTCCCATACATTTTGACGCATGTCACACAGAGACAAGACTAATTTCCATTATGTACGTTTAACAAAAAACAATTGACACGTCAATGACGTCAAACCCGAAATGACAAGGACAGAAACATTTATGTTATTGTTGTCTCTTTTTAATGAAGATGTAGCATTACCTTTAGTCTCTAGCGATGATTTACATAACAATACAATGAAGTTTCTTGATAGTTGTCTTCGATACAACTCTTTTACAATATTTCAATCATGAAATGAGGGAAAATACAAGTAACCCTACAATGTAGATTATTTAAAGAGTTTCTTAATGGTTGTCTTCGACACAAATCTTATGTTTTAAACATAAGTGGGAAATATTAAAGAGAAGTTGTTTGTGAGACTACAAACTACTTGGAAATACTGAGTAATTAAATATTGTTACGTTTTCAATATTAATTCACATGTTTATAATATAAAATAGAAAAGTCACGTAGAACAACGTCTACCAACAAAACACATTACACGCGAAAAAATTGCAATAGAAGTTTCCAGACACGAGTTTCTTGACGGTTGTTCTTCGATAGAACGTAATAATATTATAGGAAATATTATTTACGTAGCTGTACATGACACTACCAGCTATTTGGAAATACTGAGTAAGTCTCAGCGGACGCCCGAATGTGCCTCGAGAGATAGATAAACTTATACAAATTCCACGTAGACAAACCACTTCCATGGCATCAGCTAGTATTAAATATGAACAATACAATAATGTAATATATAAATGTCACATAGAACTACAAATAGTTGTAAGTGGGGAAATTCTTGTTCATATTACGTCAAGGCGTTCTTAGAAAGACTTTAATGGGCATGTATCCCTAAATTATGATTAGTATTATTTTAATAATTAATACCATCGTTCTAACATTTCTAATACCGTTACTAATAAATATTAGTTCAGGGTATCCATCAGACGATACCCTGAACAGTGTAGACCGTAGACGTTTCAATGCTGGGGGGATACCAATACAATTATAGAAACACTTTAGTAGACTGACCAAAGAGTTTCTTGACGGTTGTCTTCGATACAAACTTACAGACTCACTGAGCGTAACAGTTTCATTACATGAACTGCACAAGTTGCTCGACATAATGTTAATTAATGCGACGGACACGTTAGTCAGTAGCCGTTTACAAGACCGTTTACACATAGGAACGTATATTTATACATTCCATTAAATATTAAACATTTCAATATGAATGCTCCAGTTACAATGACCACTTTGACTGTCATCCTATATCCATAATAAATATCTAGTAAAACTATTGATTAAACCGCAATATAATTCACGCGACAAATATCGACGCACACAATTAGAACAAACACAGTTGTCCGTTCTTCGTCTCCTATCTTCGATACAACTTTGGGATTATTCGTCCTACGCAAATATGAAGAAATCATTACATCACATCTAGCGACTGGAAGTGGAGGCTGACTTTAGCGGGACATTACTGTTTTAATCATTTCAGTAACTCGTATTTCATCGAGGAGTTTCTTGACGGTTGTCTTCTATCTAAGTTCTAAGTGTAGAACTTGTTGGTTGATATCACGTTTAAGTTGACACAGAAAACCCAAACTATTGTATATCATCATCAAATATCGACGCACACAACTAGAACAAACTAGTCTGTCGCTACACTACTCAACGTTTCTTACTGGTTGTCTTCGCTACAACTTTAATAAATGCAATATATTTATGTCGCACGTAATTACACAGGGCATATACTAATTGTAATCAGCAGTTTATGTAACTGCAAAGTATTTGTAAATAGTAAATAGATACGTCAGCTTGGGCATACATCATCAGCATTATAGGGCCAAGAGTGTTCGTAATTTAGCAACACTGAGTAAAACACTCTTTTAAGAACCAATGTTTCTTGATGTTTGTCTTTGATACAAGCGTGGCACATGTTAGATACGGACACTCCACGAGCGAGCACTTTAATGTCGTCCTTAGTGGGGAAATATTAGAGTTTGTTTTCGAGTGTAAAGTGAACCGGAGCACAAACCACTATACAAACTACTAGAAACATTAATGAGGAGGTCTCATATCTGTTGAGACTCTGAAAGAGTATGTAAACCATACATCGATGATACTATCAATATTTAAATGTATATTTGTATATGTATTACATAACACATTAGTAATTACAATACCAACAATTGCAACAATGGCAACAATACAGACAATATAATTCATACGACATATATCGACACACACACAAGTCCGTATATAGTGAACATTTGCCACAGTAGCAGTCAGTAATATTGTCTCTGAGACATGGAACAATGCACAGGTTCTAATGGAGAGTAACTACGGAGTAATTCAGTTTTTACATTTCAATGATTATGTTAAGTTTGTTGTCGGTTGTCACATTCAAAGTAAGACGTAGAACATTTCAAACACCTTCTCATGTTTTAAACTCAATATTTTGGAAATTGTACCAGTACAATTATGTACTAAACATATGTTGCAAAGCTCATGGCCATGGAACATCAGACCATGGCAATACACAAGAAAATACAAGGTACTACATATTGCTGTTGGGATTTCATTCTGCAGACGTATCATTGAATTGTTGAGTCAAATATGGATACACCAATACGATAGACGATTTAATTTTACTTCATATGTGATATTTGATGAGTTTCTTGACGATTGTTCTTTGATGTAACATATATTTTATCTTATTACATATTTCATATCACATGAAATACTGAAAAGGATATCTTGTGTAGAACGACCGTAGAGCAGCATCCTCCTCCTCAGTCGTACATTCTTGACAGAATGCTCGTGGTTGACAATGATGCATTTCCCTGGATATCGTAGCTCTCGCGATGTGCCTCTACTTGTTGAAGTCTTCACCCGTAACCCTGGGCACGGGTTCCGCGTTATACCCCGCAGGACTGGGTCCCTGCTGAACTTCGCCATCTACACACTCCGGCCTACTGAAGTGTAAGATGCCCACCCCCGCGACGTGGACGCGCCAGACAGGAATTGCCCAAGTGAAGAGTAGAGAAGGTGACTCTACTCCCCCAGGGCCGAGTTAATGGGCGTGTATGATCCCACACCCAAAGGCTTAACACTACCACTACTACAAATATAAATAAAACAACATTCAGTTGTTGTATCTTGTAAATACTAATTCTAGAATACATTTATGTACTCGCCATTACAGGGCATTTTGTGTGTATGAAATATATTTTATTTAAAAGATACATCAACATTACACAGTTCTCTCCTCACTCGGACATATTTTACATAGTACAAAGTAAGTTTGTCTTAAAACTACTAGAGTACTGTACATTGTACTTTACATTTTGCGAAAAGACACAAACACTTTAATTAAAAATCATGAATATACTTAACAAAAACAATTGACATGTTAAAGACGTCAGACCCGAAATGACAAGGACAGAAACATTTATGTTATTGTTGTCTCTTTTTAATGGAGGTGTAGAATTACCTTTAGTCTCTAGCGATGATTTACATAACAATACAATGAAGTTTCTTGACGGTTGTCTTCGATACAACTCTTTTACAATATTTCAATCATGAAATGACGGAAAATACAAGTAACCCTACAATGTAGATTATTTTAAAGAGTTTCTTAATGGTTGTCTTCGACAGAATTCTTATGTTTTAAACATAAGTGGGAAATATTAAAGAGTAGTTGTTTGTGAGACTACAAACTACTTGGAAATACTGAGTAATTAAATATTGTTACGTTTTCAACATTAATTCACATGTTTATAATATAAAATAGAAGTCACTGAGAAACACTTCTACATGTAGAACAGTTAGTTCTAAGCAACAAAACTTGCGGAATAAAAATTGCAATAGAAGTTTCCAGACACGAGTTTCTTGACGGTTGTTCTTTGATTGAACGTAATAATACGCAACATCACGGCTTCAATCAGAGTAAGCAGATATGCACATTACGTCATGTAATGCCCTTATACAAAATACACCCACTCTTCACCATTTGTGTTATAAGTCCCATATAATAGGGGGTGAGCCTATTGCCATATAGTGGGCACAATTCCAGACTTCGTTGCCATTACCATTTGCTTTACAGTTAATACCGGTAGCATGATGATGACTGAAGAGTTTAACATATCTGCTAGTGCTAGCTTCACGAACTAATGAGTTTCTTGTCGGTTGTCTTCGATACAAGGTGGATCGAACATAATTATTTGATGGTCTACCTATATCTTCCAAACGTATTAAATTTACGTCTAGATACGAGTTTCTTACCTTCTTTTGAAGGAATTCTTATAAAAAAGTTATTGTATAGGAAACATTTTATAAGTAGCCGTTTATCAGATTACAAGCTACTTGGAAATACTCATTCTGCAAAACAGGAGAGGGGCAAACCCTTAACACATGACATAGACACACGACAAATATCGACAATAAGTTTCAGTTTTTTTATATTGACTAAGGATGTCTCCTCGGTCATCTAATTACAATGTATCCACTGAAATTAGTAGAAGAATAACGACATCATTCCATTCCAAGACAAGTTAGTTTCTTGATGTTTGTTCTTCGATAGAACTCTTATACAATACTTTAACGTATAATAAATTACGTATTACGTATTATACAATACTTTAATCATAGAATACATTACGTGAGATATATCAGTCAGTAGCTGCACAATGTACATACATACGTAGGAAAATATTTACATATTTCACGTAGAAACACCACTTCAACACGACACATACAAACAAGAATGTAGTTCAAGAGACAAGAGAGATATATGTATGTACTAAGTTTATACTAGCAGGGACACAACACACCCAAAATATTATACTTTATGACGTCACAGTCCACCCAGTACGTTTCTTGACGGTTGTCTTCGATACAACGTTGACAGAACATATAGTACCTAGCTGTGTATGTGGCTACACACCACTGTGGAATACTGACTAGGTAAGTCTCATGTCTACACAAATGTAGGCAACATCTGTTGAAACATTATCGTTTAACTTTAAGAATATCAAAATATGTAGAAAAAGTTAATATTATTATGTTCCATAAAGGACGACCACGTACAAAATACTACATATTTATCTCATAATGCAATTGTGTAAGATTCCGAACAATCAGCTGTACAGAGGTGACGTCATGTCACGCATCTGGACTAAAACTAAATACAAGTAGACACACACAGCTAGAACAAGCACACACCCCGTGCACTGAACTTGCTGGTAGAACATTGTACTAGACGTTGTACTAACGTTAGCACTTGTCGTAGTAAACAGAGCACACGAGTGACTCCACTCGTACAATAAGTCTCATCACACCTGCATGTGGCATTGGAAGTGAGACGTGGAACGTTTAATGACGTCATAACCAGAGACAGTGATGTTTATTTTCACAGTAACATGTTCCATGACTAAGAAATATATAAAGACAATATAATTCACGCGACATATATCGACGCACACATTAGAACAAGCGCGGTTGTCACTAGCACATTGCTTGACTGTCTTCGACACAACTTTGTATATTTACGTAACCACTTGCACATACCGACTAGGTAAGTCTCAATGCGCCCGAATGCGGGCACGACTTCTGAGACAAGAAACATTTCACACATCCATACATTGTGTTTGTATTTATACTCCTTTATGGAGAAATACTACCGACTGCAGTATTTTGGAACTTTAGCTGCTAACAGCTGATCATGCGAAAGCACGCGCAAAATATTTTTCTAGATATAGACACATACAGTAATAGAAATCATTTTTGTAAATGATTGTAATATCGATATAGACTATACTTGTTACATGGACATACGCAGATACATAAGTTTCTTGACGGTTGTGTTCAATACGATACAACTCTCTTACAATATTTAAAATGAGAGGAAAATATTTGTAAGTCTACAAGGTGACAGACTACACAGTTGGAAGTAGGTACTGATTGAGTACCTTATCGGGAAAATTCATTAAATTTTCAAAATTAACTGTCCATTTACAACACAGACAAAGACAAAACGGAGAATGCTTCATAACTATACTCCTATTTGGAATAATGTTGCTGTACGTATATAATGGCAATACAAAACGTTTCTTGACGGTTGTCTTTGACAGAGACCTTTTTCATAATACACACATGAAATATTGATAGTTGGAATATAGATATTCTGTGTATAACGACCACTTTAGTATCGTTCTAAGTGGGGAAATTGTCGTTGTACCTATATCGCATCAAGACGTTCCTAGAAATGATGACCGATGTATCTCGTATGTCAAACGTTTTATCAGGACGGGCTTTGGAACCCAAGATATGAACATCGATGATGAAACAATACAGACAATATAATTCATACGACATATATCGACGCACACACAAGTACGTATATAGTGAACATTTGCCACAGTAGCAGTCAGTAATATTGTCTCTGAGACATGGAACAATGCACTGGCTCGAATGGAAAGGAACCACGGAGTAATCCATTTTGTACATTTCAAAGATTATAAGTTTCTTGACGGTTGTCACATTCAAAGTGAGACATTTCAAACACCTTCTCATGTTATAAACTCAATATTTTGGAAATTACAAAAGTAAGATTAAACATTATTCAATGAGTTTCTTGACGGTTGTTCTTTGATATTACATATATTTTATCTTTATACATATTTCATATCACATGAAATACTGAAAAGGATATCTTGTGTAGAACGACCGTAGAGCAGCATCCTCCTCCTCAGTCGTACACATTCTTGACAGAATGCTCGTGGTTGACAATGATGTATTTCCCCTGGATATCGCAGTTCTCGCGATGTGCCTCCACTTGTTGAAGTCTTCACCCGTAACCCTGGGCACGGGTTCCGCGTTATACCCCGCAGGACTGGGTCCCTGCTGAACTTCGCCATCTACACACTCCGGCCTACTGAAGTGTAAGATGCCCACCCCCGCGACATGGACGCGCCAGACAGGAATTGCCCAAGTGAAGAGTAGAGAAGGTGACTCTACTCCCCCCAGGGCCGAGTTAATGGGCGTGTATGATCCCACACCCAAAGGCTTAACACTACCACTACTACACATATAAATAAAACAACATTCAGTTGTTGTATCTTGTAAACACTAATTCTAAAATACATTTATGTACTAGCCATTACAGGGCATTTTGTCAGTATGAAATATATTTTATTTAAAAGATACATCCACATTACACAGTTCTCTCCTCACTCGGACATATTTTACATAGTGCAAAGTAAGTTTGTCTTAAAAATACTAGAGTACATTAGTACTTTACACTTTGCGAAAAGATCGACACAAACACTTTATTAAAAAATCATGACAAATATTTTTATGAAGAAAACATACTTTCCCATACATTTTGACGCATCTCACAGACACAGAGACAAGACTAATTTCCATTATGTACGTTCAACAAAAAACAAATGACATGTCAGTGACGTCATGCACAAAATGACAAGGACAGAAATATCGTATTCTCTTTACACATTCATACATCTCGTCACGCCTTTAATCCCCGAAAGGGTAGGCAGTGGTGCACATTATGTCACGTAATGCTGCTATACAATGTATACCCACTTTTCACTATTTAAATGTTGTAAGTCCCACGTAATAGGTGGTGAGCCTATTGCCATATACCGGGCACATTTCCAAACTCCGTGCTACCACTGACAATTTTTCTAAAACCCTAAAAAAGCTCAGTAATACTTCGCCCGACCCGGGAATCGAACCCGAGACCCCTTGCCCGGCAGTCGCACTTGCAACCACTCGGCCAACGTATTCTCTTTCTAAATCCATTTACTGAACTTTCTTCATTTCGATACAAATAAAAAACAATTGACATATCAATGACATCGGACCCGAAATGACAAGGACAGAAACATTTATATTATCGCTGTCTCTATTTAATGTAGATGTAGATAATATTACCTTTTACCCTTGATTATGATTTGCATAACAATACGAGAAGAAAGAATTACGAAGTTTCTTGATAATTGTCTTAGATACAACTCTTTGACAACATTTCAATCATAAAATGAAGGAAACATTGAAAGTAGCAGTTTATGCCACTACAGTGTAGTAATCCACGCGACAAATATCGACGCACACAATTAGAACAAGCGCGGTGGACGGTATATTGGTGAATAACTTTGAATGAGTAACCTTCAACCTGTCCTATACGCCAAAGCGATGAAACATTTAAAGCTTTCTCGAATGTACGTAGAAGTTTCTTAACGGTTATCTTCGAGCAACCATGGCACACGCCGCGCACTGACCTCGTCTGGTAGAACATTGCTACAACACGTTGTACTAACATTAGCACTACACATACGACACACACATGTCTTTGGACAAACTAATAAGTTTCTAGACATCGTCTCTTACTAGTTTTGCCCTTCAAAAAATCTTTCTTGACGGTTGCCTTCGATACAATGTTGATCGAACATATTCGAACGAATGTATTAAATTTACGTCTAGATACGAGTTTCTTACCTTCTTTTGAAGGAATTCATAGAAAAAAGTTATTGTATAGGAAACATTTTATAAGTAGCCATTTATCAGATTACAAGCTACTTGGAAATACTCATTCTGCAAAACAGGAGAGGGGCAAACCCTTAACACATGACATAGACACACGACAAATATCGACAATAAGTTTCAGTTTTTTAATATTGACTAAGGTTGTCTCCTCGGTCAACTAATAACAAGTGATCATTTTGGAAGAATTCTTACCATTGTAAGGACGATTAACGATTTCATTTCATTCCAAGACAAGTTAGTTTCTTGACGGCTGTCCTTCGATACAACACTTACAATATTACAATCTTGTAAGAAGTAGAAAGTATTAGTAAGTAGCAGTCTATGAGGTGACAAACTACATACTTGGAAATACTGATTGAGTCAACCTCATCGGGCACCATATGTGATATGGGCCTCGTTGAACAAATTCATTGGAGTTCCAACGTTTTGTGGAAACAGTTGTTTGTTCACAATATATTAATATTGGCATTTATTAATTGAATATGAATATCAATGTGACGAACTGGGCTAAATGTAAAGATACAAATACATACATACAAATACATAGATAAGACAATATAGTTCACGCGACAAACATCGACGCACACAACTAGAACAAACTAGTCTGTCGCTACACTACTCAACGTTTCTTACTGGTTGCCTTCGCTACAACTTTAATAAATACAATATATTTATGAACACACAGCTAAAGTAGCCTGCCAGCTGTTTTAAGCAACGCATAGCCATTGTCAATGGCAATAGATGTCACAAGGTTTATTTCTTGTTAGAGAAATATAAGTATTTTTCCGATAGACAGACAGTTGTGTTTAGGGATCCCGATTTTGTTATTGTATCCATATTTGTGAATATAAAACCAACACAAATATTAACAAAATTGTTCTTGGATACCGGTAACTGTTTATGTTTTGACGTTGTTGTATGACAACTCAAAATTGTTCTTGGATACCGGTAACTATTTATATTTTGACGTTGTTGTATGACAACTCAAAATTGTTCTTGGTTACCGGTAACTGTTTATGTTTTGACGTTTTGTATGACAACTGATATGAACGTCAAGCAGCGACGTGAAATACGCAACATACGAGAACCAATCACAGAGCTCTATTCAACGCTACGGGTTTTCTTAGACAAGGGTCGCTTAAGTATCGTTTATGAATTGAAAGGCTTGCCAGATGTTACGCAGTGAGAAATGCCTTTCTTCGCAGAGCGTTGCTACTTCACTGAGGAAAGTATCGTTTGTGAATACGGGTGTAATTTCCATTGAGTAAGTGAGACAAAAAACAATTGACATGTCAGTGACGTCATGCACAAAATGACAAGGACAGAAACATCGTCTTCTCTTTCTAAATCCATTTCTTCATTCTAATACAAATAAAAAACAATTGACATGTCAATGACATCAGACCCGAAATGACAAAGACAGACGCATTCATTTTATTCTTGTCTCTTTTTAATGGAGATAAAGATACAACTTTTTTTCTTTTAATGATGATTTACATAACAATACAATGAAGTTTCTTGATAGTTGTCTTCGATACAACTCTTTTACAATATT
Source organism: Spodoptera frugiperda (assembly GCF_023101765.2). NCBI lineage: Eukaryota > Metazoa > Arthropoda > Insecta > Lepidoptera > Noctuidae > Spodoptera > Spodoptera frugiperda. The sequence goes on from NC_064230.1 coordinate 4,976,702, forward strand.
TCAATCACGAAAAAACGAAAAATACAAGTAACCCTACAATGTAGATTATTTAAAGAGTTTCTTAATGGTTGTCTTCGACACAATTCTTATGTTTTAAACATAAGTGGGAAATATTAAAGAGTAGTTGTTTGTGAGACTACAAACTACTTGGAAATACTTAGTTATATAATATGGAATTACCACATAGAACGACAAATTGTTTTTAAATACCACGTAATTTACAAAGACGAAATATACAGTCAAGTACCTAATAATTTGTCAACACACGACACAGTGGACATCGACTCGAATTCATCCGAAGAGTTTGAGTTATTTTTAATATAATTTCAAGCGTCAAATAACAATTAGAGAACTAGCAATATAATGCAATGAGCGCTACAACGTGGCATCACAATGAAGGCGATTCTAACTTGACGCCCGTCTTTAATACAACTTTACAATATTTGCAATACTCTGTAGATATTTTACATAATTTAAATAGGAACTATGGCAATAAATTTGCAGACCATAATAACTATTATTCAAATTCATTCTGCAAAGTGTTTCTTGACGGTTGTCTTCGATACAACTTTAAGTCACGTATTAGTTAAATACGTGAAACATTATTTAGCAAATTCATATATTTTAAGTAAATAATGTGAATGTGTTAACACACTCATTAAAACATTGAGCACAGATTAGAAAGACAGTGCAGTGAATGCACCATAATGTTCTAAGAGTCATTTTGAGTATATTTTGATTAGTGGAGTTTCTTGCTGGCTGTATTCGATACAACATTAGAAAATGTTCGTATTACATGAATACGAAGGAAACATTTGTTAGTAGTCCTTTATTAGACTACCAACTATTCGGATATAGGAACATAATTACCAACATGCCACATTAAACCTGTTAATATAACACATGACTTAAAACAGGCTTTACCATCAGAATTATTAGCGCGATACAACGCTTTTACAATATCATTATATCAAACATGAAAATAGAAAATATTTGTAAGTGGCAGTTAACTACCAACTGTTTAGAAATACTGACACATTATGTAATTGTTATAGATTTCATTTCATTTTATTTCATTTATTCTTAACTAACACCTCTGGTGCCCGAATGTAGTGCTTCCTTCTAAGACATGAAACATTATTTAATTTTAGAAAATTCTTGGGTTTTTCAGTTAATACTGCAATCATTGCATCACATTCAACTGAATGTTTGTCGGGATTATGCCCGATTAAAGTGAAATATATTGTTTTACTAATGAAGAAGTAAACTTGTCTGCTAGCTTCACGGACTAATGAGTTTCTTGGCGGTTGTCTTCGATACAACGTTGACAGAACATATAGTACCTAGCTGTGTATGTGACTACACACAACTGTAGAATACTGACTAGGTAAGTCTCATGGCGTTTGCCGCTTAGTAAAAAACGAACTGATCAAATATACGGACGACGCATACAATTAGAACATTGGTGGTTATGAGACACAGACAGAGGACAACATGTAGGTATTTGAAGTCTGGAAGACACGAACTGTTCATTCCTTGGCCAGTCTGTTGTATAGACTATACAAAGAGTTTTTGACGGTTGTCTTCAAAACAACTCTGATATACTTCCGTGTTAATACGAATGAAGACATTTTTGAGACTTAATAGATCGATTCTACGTTTAAGTACTAATTACCAATCGTCCATATTGGAAATACTGTCAGTCTGGCAAGTATTCATTTCGCAGACCGACTCCCAAATCTCAAAAAAACTATTAATGTAAATATGACGTAACCACTTATTCAGCATGTATAAACATCGACACACACAGCTAGAACTAGCAGACTCCCCGTGTACTAAACTGACTTGTTGCACAGTGGTACAACAGCAACAAGTAATGAAACTGTAATGGATACTCCACGTAGAACTAACACTGTAATGTCGTCCTCAGTGGGGAAACGATTGTTTTGTAAACCACGTTAGTACATTAGCTGCTTCGTGGACAATTGTAGCTGAATGAGCTTTGGGACACAAGACCATGAACTTGGTTAGGCAAAGTAACATTAATTCTTGAGACAAATATCGACGCAAACTGTTCATCCCTTGTCGTTTCTTGACGGTTGTCTTCAATACAACTTTGTATATTATTTAGTACGCAAATACCTAGCAACCTTTTATATACGTTTGTATATACGCTGACAAGGTACATCTCATCAGAAATATCTTAAAGGAAATATTAGTAAGTAGCAGATTATTGTATTATAATAAACATTCAACATTATAATGTGAACTACCCACTTACAGCGACCACACGCAATAAGTGGGGAAATATCACTTCAATGAAAATACCACTAAGTGGGGAAACAGTTATTTTATAAACTGTGTAGGACCAATATCTCATTATTGACAATTGTAGCTGAATGAGCTTTGTAACACACGGCATGAACATTGAAATGACGTAGATGTAGTCAGTATCAGCATGCGTCAGCCGTCAAGCGAACGAAAATTCATATTTGGGTACTCCATTTGACGAGAACAAGTTTCTTGACGGTTGTCTTCGAAACTAGTAAAGTTTCGTATTATTTAAATACGTAGGAAACATTTGAGACTGCAAACTAATTGCAGGTACTGACTAGGTCATGTCAGTCTGAAACATCCGTGGAACTTGTATATTTCATTATCAGTTTAAATATTGATAGGAATGACCACGTACTAGTAGAACGACAAATAGTTCCATATAATCCAAGTTGACACAGAAAACCCGAACTATTGTATTTAACATAATACTTTATTAATTTGTATATTCAATTCTTTCACAATATTCAGTATAGATTTCTTTATCAGATAATGAATTAGGTAAATAAATACCACGTTTACTATGAATGGTTACAATTAGGGTAAATTGTAGTTTTATAAACCCCTGTTGCTCATGAGAGATAGTTATGGAGACTTGTCATACATCACATTTGCCATAAACAGTTACAACTACCTAAATATAAATACGACGACGGACGAGAAGTTTCTTGACGGTTGTCCTTCACAGAACTCTTTTACGACATTTCAGTCACGACATGTGTAGGAAATGTTTATTGACAAATGTATGTCGAGACAAATGGACAAATCCATGGAACTTTCAATGTTTAATACAATACATTGTCTCTCAATGGCATTAAGTATGAAGAAGTTAAATCTACAGTACACACGGAGCGACCACTTCAATGACTTTCTAAGTGGGGAAATATTTCCGACGAAAAATGAGATCCATGTAAGATTGCCGGCTTCTAGAACAACGAGTTTCTTGACGGTTGTCTTTGATGTAACTCTTACAAGAGTGTGAGGACTTCATTGTGGGAACTGCAATGTTCCACTTTACTTGTGAACAAATATTTGGCATGAAACAGTTGATTATAGGAATACAAAGATTAATGAGCTGTCGGTCACAAGACATGGACATGAGTGAGACGACATAGATAAAGACAATAATTAGTGCAGCCGGTGTCGAGTACACTACACGTCGATCGCTTACAACAAACACAGTTCATCACTAGTCGTTTCTTGACGGTTGTCTTTGATACAGTTTTGTAATACTTTTCGTACTACGTAAACACGTAGAAAACCATATGGAATTCTTTGCTATCAATGACTGCCTTCATCACAACATTAAGGGCAATTGTTTCTTAATGGTTGTATTCGATACAACTTTAGACAATATTCGTATTATATGAACACGAAAGTAACATATTATTTTGTAAGTGGCAGTTAACTACCAACTGTTTAGAAATACTGACACATTATGTTATTGTTATAGATTTCATTAATATGTGTAGAAATAGTAGTAAATTCATTTTATATCATTTATTCTTAACTAACACCTCTGGTGCCTGAATGTAGTGCTTTCTTCTGAGACATGAAACATTATTTAGAATATTCATTGCAATTACAGTTAATACTGCTATTAATTCTGATTATTATTTTAATATTTGTCAGGATAAATCCCGATTATTGCTTTACTAATAAAGAAGTAAACTTGTCTGCTAGCTTCACGAACTAATGAGTTTCTTGACGGTTGTCTTCGATACAAGGTTAATCGAACTTAATGGTACTAAGAGGTGACAGTTATTTCAAACACCTTCTTAACTTCAGTATTTTGAGAATAGTGTATACGTACAATTATGTACCAAAATATATTCCAAAGATGGCCTTGGAACATCAAACCGTGAAAATGTACAAGAAAATGAGTCAGACTCAGTCAGACTGAAGTCACAACATTCACGTAACAAATATCGACGCACACAATCAGAACAAACACAAAGCCCTGTAAGTAGCTGTTTATGAGATTACAAGCTACTTGGACATACTGATTTATAAACACCACATTTTGTGTGAGACTTTGTCGACAACTATACGATAGGAAAATATCCATATCCAGGGACTTCTTCATTAAATATTGAATAATATTGTTTGCACGGAGTTTCTTGACGGTTGTCTTCAATACAATTGTTTAGGTTTAACAAGGGGGGATGTTGTGAATGGTGTGGACACCTTATTAAAATCAAATAGTGGGAAAATAATTGTGTGTGCTTTCCCATATTCAAATACACTTTCTTCTTCAAAGAATAAGTACATAGGTGTACTCAATAACATACTACACAAAATGACATGTCAAAATGACAGACTTTTATTTTTTGATACTAATAAATTTATTAGTAATCTTATATTTAACAAGAAAGGTATACACCTTTCAAAAAAATGTAGACAGAAAATTGCTATACTTATAGCAAATAATATTAACACTGTTATAACTAATATAACAGATAGTAGTTGTAGTGACAAATCTGTGCTGTCTAGAGTGTCTAACAGCACAGAGACACTAGGTTTAAACTAGATTATAAGACAACAGAAGGTACCTTTATAAATCATATGAATGATAAGGTAAATTCTGGCAGTATAAAACTATTTCAAAATAATTATACACAGGAGCAGCACAACCTTAAATTATTTTATATTAACATTCAAGGCTGTTCCTCAAAAATCTTAGAATTAGAGCTGTTTTTAGAAAAAACTAAGTTTGATTTAATTTGTCTATCAGAGCATTGGTTAAAGGAGGACCAACTAACATCTTTAAATCTAGAAAACTACAATGTAATTAGTAATTTCAGTAGAAAACAAATAACCATGTAATGGTGGGTCCCTAATATTAGTTAAAAATAGTATTAAATCTAAAGAAAGGAAAGACATTGTAGCACTGTCAGTTGAACACACCATTGAGTTGTCCTGTGTTGAGCTGGATAGACATGTTGTAGTTTGTGTTTACAGACCACCTAATTATCAGAATCTTCCTTTATTTGATTCTGTCATGGAGGATGTTTTAAGAAAGGTTTCTACTAGTCACAAGTCAATAATTGTTTGTGGCGATTTCAATATTAATTTATTAGAAAATAGTACAAGCAGTATGGAATTGTTAAATTTGTTTGGATCATTTAATTTAAAAAATGTTTTTTTAGAACCAACTAGAATAACATCCTCGACCGCCACCTGCATTGATAATGTTTTTTGTAATTGTGATTACAAAGAAAAACATATTATAAATAGCTTGCCATCCGACCACTGTGGACTGATGGTTGCGTATAGCTCTTATTTACCTTTGCTGAAAACTCAAATAAGATTTAGACAAACTACATTTAGAAATTTGGAGAAATTAAACAATTCTTTAGCTAGTAAATTAAGTATAAAGACATTTGATATTAGTAATGTGAATAAGTTGTACAACGATTTCTTTGAATTATTAAACAAGGAATTTAACAATATTTTGCCACTCAAAAATAAAGATATTCATACCAAATTTGTATTTAGCGATTGGGCTACTGTAGGTATTCGAAAGAGTAGAAATAAACTTTTTGATCTTTATGGCATGAAACCATATAATAACGACCCCCATTTTCAACAATATGTAACATCGTACTCAAAGACTTTTAGATTAGTGTGCAAAGCCGCAAAACGTCTTTATATCAGCAATAAAATAAAATCAGCTGATGACAAAATAAAGACAACTTGGAAAATTATACAAAATGAGACTGGTAGGAAAAAAATACATAATTCAGAAATTAAATTAAGATCTGAAATTGGACAAATTTCTTCAAAATGTGATGTAGCACAGGAGTTTGAAAATTTTTTTACTAATATTCCTATTAAAATAACTAGAGATTTAAATTCTTCAGCTACACTCTCAGCTAGTTTGCTTAAAAAAAATGTAAAATCATGTCAACATGACTTTATTTTTCAATATACGAATCCTCTAGAGATCGTAAAGGTCTTTAAAGAAATTAAAATAAAATCAACTGAAGATCTTTGGGGACTATCAGTGAAAGTCTGCAAAACAATTATTCAAACTATAGCGCCCTATCTGGCTATGATTTTTAATAAAAGTATAGATGACGGTGTTTTTCCTGACCTTATGAAATATAGCAAGGTTATCCCACTATTTAAAAGCGGCGAAACCACAGAACCTAATAATTATAGGCCTGTATCTATTTTGCCGGTCCTTAGCAAAGTGTTTGAAAAGTTGATACTGTCTCAGATGCTTCATCATTTTAATAAAAACTCCATCTTCCACCATCAGCAGTATGGTTTCACTAAAGGTCGTTGTACAACTGACGCCGGTGTTACTTTAATGAAAGAAATATTTGGTGCCTGGGAGGAAGCACAGGATGCCATAGGTGTTTTTTGTGACCTCTCAAAAGCATTTGATTGCGTTGACCACGAGACACTTTTGCTGAAATTAAATCATTACGGGATTAGAAACACTGCGCTCCGTCTATTGAAATCATATCTAGGAGATAGGCAGCTAAAAGTTCATATTAACGGTGTTAATTCACAAGGGTCTGAGATAAAAATGGGCGTTCCTCAAGGTTCAATATTGGGTCCTTTCCTCTTTTTAGTGTACATAAACGATTTGCCACTCATATTCGAAAATGAACCAAAAATGGTTCTGTTTGCAGATGATACATCACTGATTTTTAAAATAGGTCGACGTACGAATAATTTTGACGACGTGGACAGCTCCATTCTTCGAGTCTATGAGTGGTTTACTATTAATAACTTGGCGCTTAATGAGAAAAAAACCAAATGTATTAAATTTTGCTTGCCAAACGTACAAAATAACGAATGTTATGTTGCTTTGAACGGACAAAAGTTGGAATTTGTTAAGGAGACTGTATTTTTGGGTATCACATTAGATGACAGATTACAATGGGGGCCCCATATAAAAGCACTTTCGGGGAGACTAAGCTCAGCTGCTTATGCAGTTAGACAGATTAGACAGCTAACGGACGTAAGTACGGCAAGGCTTGTTTATTTTAGTTATTTTCACAGCATAATGTCTTACGGCATTTTGCTGTGGGGGCGAGCTGCGGATGTAGAATCAATTTTTATTTTGCAAAAGCGAGCTATTCGAGCAATATATAACTTGCCCCGTCGCGAATCTTTGAGAGAACTATTTAAAACTATAAACATTCTTACAGTGCCTTCTCAATTCATTTACGAAAATATTATGTACGTGAGAAAAAATCAACAATTGTTTGAAAAAAGAAGCGACAGACACAATTTTAATACGAGAGGTAAAAATAAGTTAGCTATACCGCAATTCCGATTGTCCAAAGTGCAGAAATCCTTCATGGGATTTTGTGTTAAGTGTTACAATAAACTACCAACCACCATACTGAATCTGAACGAGAAAAAATTTAAATCTTGTATAAAGCGTGAACTGTGTAAACAGGCATATTATAAACTGTCAGATTATATTGAAGATAAAAATGTGTGGCAGCATGTTGGTCCGGCTCCACTGGACACTCGCTCACACTAGACAATGCTCTAATACGATCACTAGTTACACGTTAAATTAAAGTACTAATTTATTCCAATGTAGTCTAGGGATCCTGTGGCATCAAGCAGTTATTCATTTTTTTTTTATTTGAAAAATTAAATTAAAGATTATTTTTTATTTGTATAGAAGCATTATTTCAAAATTGTAAGTGTACATATGTGGGCACTATGTTTGAAACAACCCGCTTTTTTAATTTATATTCTTTACAAATTGGTTTGATTGTCCCATAGTTTTGACGTCGTATTGTAGTTACATTGTTCCTACATATATATACAATAGGTAAATGATCAAATAATGTATCAGAGATATTGTAAAAAACATTTTTTGAAAAGAGTAACGATGGAGTTTCTTGCTCGTTCTTCTCCATTCGAAACAACACTTTGGAACGAGCGCCTAGCTTCACTGACAGACAGACTGACGGACAATTTAATTTGACGTTTCAAAAGTGCCTAATTTAGGATTAATTGAAATAAATGCTTTGACTTTGACTTTATGTTTTAAACATGATGTGAGAAATATTTAAAGGCAGCTGTTCATAAATCTACAAACAACTTGGAATTAATTACTTGGTAAGTATCACTTTGTGATAGTGAAACAATATTAATTATCAATTATTATAAATATTAATTATCAACCCATAGATAGGTTTTGTTTCAGTAGGAATTGTGAACAGCATTCTTGCTTTCCCAATTTGTAATAGGGCAAAATGTTATACAAATTGATGTGTAGACCATAAGTTCGTAGACTATACTGTTTAGACCATTAGTCGCTATTTAGTTTAGTTTGTTATACGTTATTATGATTATAACGGCACCGGGCGATGCTGTGTCTGACAGACAACATCCTTTAATACATTTATGAAATGCAGAACGACTAATTCTTTCGGAAATGTAAACCAGAAGACGAGACGAGAACTAGTTTCTTGACGGTTGTCTTCGATACAACGCTTGTATAATATATTAATATTTCCATTTGTTAATTGAATATGAATATCAATATGACGAACTGGACATAACACAGAAACAAAGTTAATTACATCGATAAGACAATATAATTCACGCGACAAATATCGACGCACACATTAGAACAAGCGCGGTGTCGCTAGCAGATTGCTTGACTGTCTTCGACACAACTTTGTATAATTATTGACTTTTTATTAATTTACATGTTTATAATATAAAGTAGAAATGTCATGTAGAACAACTTCTGCACGTAGAACAGTTAGTTCTAAATAGGGAAAATGTTGTTTTATAAATGCCTTATCAATCATCAAACAAATAGCAGTCGACAAACATTGCAATAGAAGTTTCCAGACACAAGTTTCTTGACGGTTGTTCCTCGACAGAACTCATATACAATACTGGTAAGACAAATATCGACGCACACAATTAGAACATTGGTCTTTATTCATTTTAGGTATAAATGTACAAAATATAGTGTTATGAAAGTATTATAGGATAATGTTGACATTTTAAAAGCAACTTGTTAGAGATTAGCTGCTGAATATAAAACTACAAACGAGTCATTACAACCATAATAAATAGACAAGTATAGTTGAGGCTGTCGTAGAAGAAAACGGAAACATGTGAGACAATAATATATGTAGGTACTCCAGTTGACGAGAATTAGTTTCTTGACGGTTGTCTTCGATACAACTCTTGTTTAATATACCAATTACAAAACAAGGGGAGAATATTACTTGAAAATACTGATTGAGTCAACCTCATCGGGCACCATATGTGATATGGGCCTCGTTGAACAAATTCATTGGAGTTCCAACGTTTTGGGAAACAGTTGTTTGTTCACAATATATTAATATTGGCATTTATTCATCGAATATGAATATCAATGTGACGAACTGGACAAAATATTAAAAAGATGGATAATTACATAGATAAGACAATATAATTCACGCGACAAACATCGACGCACACAACTAGAACAAACTAGTCTGTCGCTACACTACTCAACGTTTCTTACTGGTTGTCTTCGCTACAACTTTAATAAATACAATATATTTATGTCGCACGTAATTACACAGGGCATATACTAATTGTAATCAGCAGTTTATGTAACTGCAAAGTATTTGTACATACTAAATAGATACATCAGCATTACCTGGAGATACTGAGTAAAGAACATTAAAACGGTGTTCGATGTCGCATCGAGTAGCTGCAAAAGAAAATTACATTTACAATGAGTACGTTACGAGTTTCTTGATGTTTGTCTTTGATACAAGCGTGGCACATGTTAGATACGGACACTCCACGAGCGAGCACTTTAATGTCGTCCTTAGTGCGGAAATATTAGAGTTTGTTTTCGAGTGTATAGTGAACCGGAGCACAAACCACTATACAAACTACTAGAAACATTAATGAGGAGGTCTCATATCTGTTGAGACTCTGAAAGAGTATGTAAACCATACATCGATGATACTATCAATATTTAAATGTATATTTGTATATGTATTACATAACACGTTAGTAATTATTACAATACAATACCAACTATAGCAACAATGGCAACAATTACAACAATACAGACAATATAATTCATACGACATATATCGACGCACACACAAGTCCGTATATAGTGAACATTTGCCACAGTAGCAGTCAGTAATATTGTCTCTGAGACATGGAACAATGCACAGGTTCTAATGGAGAGTAACCACAGAGTAATTCAGTTTTTACATTTCAAAGATTATGTTAAGTTTGTTGTCGGTTGTCTCATTCAAAGTGAAACGTAGAACATTTCAAACACCGTCTCATGTTATAAACTCAATATTTTGAAATTGTATCAGTACAATTATGTACTAAACAAATGTTCCTAAGCTCATGGTCTTGGAACATCAGACCATAACAATACACAAAAAATACAACAGGATTGCTGTGATTCCCTCACTTCGTACACTTTGAATATTTCAAAGATTATATTAAGTTTCTTGACGGTTGTCTTCGATACAACTTTGACAAATATTTTGTATTAAATAATATATTCAAAGTGAGACGTAGAATATTTCAAACACTTTCTCATGTTATAAACTCAATATTTTGTAAATTGCAAAAGTAAGACTATATATTATTCAATGAGTTTCTTGACGGTTGTTCTTCGATGTGACATAATATATTCTATTTAATACACATTTCATTTCACATGAAATACTGAAAAGGATATCTTGTATAGAACGACCGTAGAGCAGCATCCTCCTCCTCAGTCGTACATTCTTGACAGAATGCTCGTGGTTGACAATGATGCATTTCCCCGGATATCGTAGCTCTCGCGATGCGCCTCTACTTGTTGAAGTCTTCACCCGTAACCCTGGGCACGGGTTCCGCGTTATACCCCGCAGAACTGGGTCCCTGCTGAACTTCGCCATCTACACACTCCGGCCTACTGAAGTGTAAGATGCCCACCCCCGCGACATGGACGCGCCAGACAGGAATTGCCCAAGTGAAGAGTAGAGAAGGTGACTCTACTCCCCCCAGGGCCGGGTTAATGGGCGTGTATGTTCCCACACCCAAAGGCTTAACACTACCACTACTACAAATATAAATAAAACAACATTCAGTTGTTGTATCTTGTAAATACTAATTCTAGAATACATTTATGTACTCGTTATTACAGGGCATTTTGTCGGTATGAAGTATATTTTATTTAAAAGATATATCAACATTACACAGTTCTCTCCTCACTCGGACATATATTTTACATAGTACAAAGTAATTTTGTGTTCAAACTACTAGAGTACATTAGTACTTTACATTTTGCGAAATGACAAATATTTTTGTCACGAAAACTTACTTTCTTTCTTACACAGAGACAAGACTAATTTCCATTATTATATGTACGTTTAACAAAAAACAAATGACATGTCAATAACGTCACACAAGAAATGACAAAGACGGACGCATTTATTTTATTCTTGTCTCTTTTTAATGGAGTTGTAGATACTACCTTTTCTCTTATCTTGATGATTTACATAACAATACAATGAAGTTTCTTGATAGTTGTCTTCGATACAACTCTTTTACAATATTTCAATCATGAAATGAGGGAAAATACAAGTAACCCTACAAAGAGTTTCTTAATGGTTGTCTTCGACATAATTCTTATGTTTTAAACATAAGTGGGAAATATTAAAGAGTAGTTGTTTGTGAGACTACAAACTACTTGGAAATACTGAGCTATTAAATATAGAATACTTTAATATTCGAAGAATAAGTGAATTCCGCCCTGAAATAATTGTCTCTTGTTTGAGAAATACTACCGACTGCAGTGGTAGCGCACATAGTGACGTCAGACACAACACATTGTGTAGCTTTATGGTACCATCACAAACCTTCGAAATAACACTGTATTACAAAGGTAATAAAGTTTCTTGTTCGTTGTTCTACGTAAGAACATTACACCATACGTATGTCCATACAATACACTAGCATCTATATGTAGCTGTATATAGTATACAAGTAGATAAAAGGTACTTGAGAACAGGAAGAGTCTACCTTACAGCTAAATGAGAATGACACACACAATTAGAACAAACGTAGGAACCTCATTTATCGGGTATAAGACGTAGCAAACAACAAGACGACAAAATGAAGAATGGCCCCTCGCCTTGTAAACATCTGAGAAATATTCAATGTGAATGATCACTTTAAATCATTAAAATGTGTTTAAACCTGGATCTGGACAGTAGAGATGATTGGGATAAGGGTAGTTCTTCAGAGACAAAATTTTCGATGTCTTTGGGAATATCTTTGAAACCAACTAACAAAACGGCATGTAATATTTTTTTTAGTATAGTTTAGCTATATCAGTTACTAGGACAAATAATATTTTTTAAATAATTGCAGTCTAGGTACAAAATATTTTTTTTAAAGCTTGTTCTTCTGATTCATATGGTGTGTCCGTTTGCCATTTTCCGGAACAAAGTAGTCAATTTCGCATTTTCCCTTTGATACTTCAATATAAATTATAATTACATCGATAGGAGATGAGTTGTCCTCTTCAAAAAAAATTATGCATTCGTTATAACTATGTTAGTATGATTATAAATAAATAAATAAGAAGTGTCCGGCGTAAAATACTGATTAATATGGCGTAAGCTACGGATGACCATACTTGGTCGGGTATTAATAATGAGAGTCTGGCTTCCTGTGCGGAGGGAAACCAGGCGTGCAACGGACAAGCTAGGAGGCGGACGTGCGGCTGGTTGGCTTAGATCCAGGTGTTACTAAGGTAAATATCTGATTCATCTGTGTTTGGTTTACATGGCATCCTGATTACAATGCCTATTTTATAAAATTTACTTTACAGTTTTAAAACTTCAATCTATATTTCGTGTGAAGTTTTTTGGTTATACATTCGTGTAGAAAAATTATAAGATTGAAGTCTGTATATACGATGAGTTATGCATGATTGTAAGCAAAATCCTGATTCATCTGTGCCTGATTTGTATGGTCAAAACCGCATATGAATCATAAAATAATGCTCTTGTTGCGTTGTCCATTTTTTTATTTTCAAATTAACTTAGCTATAAATGTTATAGCTACAATTTAAAACTTTTTTTTGAGGAATGTATTAATATGAGTCTGAAATTGCTAATCTGCCCTGAGCAAGCGTGATGATGAATGCTCGTGACTTCTCTGTGTGAAAGTACTCGAAAATGGTATGCTAACAATTAAAATAAATACAGAGCTCATTTACATACAATTTTAAATTGTTCAACAGATTCATCTGTAACAATTTCTGATTCATCTGGGCAGAAAATATTCAAACGTCGATATCTCGAAAACTATTTTTTTAAAACGAGTCCCTCATTCGAATATACGTTATTTGGTTTAACTATTTTCATATGAACACGTGTTACAGATCTTAAAGTGGAATTAAATTTTGGCCATATGAATCAGTCGAAGAATCAAATTTCGAAGAACTACCCATAAGCGTTTTTGCTTTTCATTAGTTGTCAAGTTTCTTGACGGTTGTTCTTTGATAGAACTTTATACAATACTTTATTCTTTAAATGTGTTAGAAATGTCTGCATTTTTTTTAAACATTACCCCACATTAGGATTTTCTCTTGTGTCGTGGGTGCGTTTACAAACATACAAGTTCACATACACATGACACCTAGACCCGAAACAACAATTTGTGGATCATACAAAGAGTTGCTCCGTGCGGGAATCGAACCCGCTACCCGTTGAAATATAAAATTACCACTTAGCACGGCGAATAGTTGTAAGTGGGGAAATTGTATTATATCATGTAAGTAGTGGACATACTGATTAGAGAAACTTCATCAGGAGCTTGAATGTCTCTGAGGACAATATTTAAAGAGTTCATTGACCGTTCAACATTCAGCCATTACTTCTGATAACATAGATGAAGACAATATAGCTCATTAGACAAATATCGACACCCAGCACAAAAAAATAATTCCGAAGAATGATTATATAAAAGTCACACGAATGTATTTGTAGTTTCTTGACGGTTGTCTTCGATACAACACTCATGTTGTAATCATGCAACATGTAGGAAAGAGTAGTAAGTAGCTGGAGCCACCGACTACTTGGAAATACTGACTAGGAAACACTACAACATGTAGGTATTTGAAGTCTGGATGACACAAGTGACAAAGACTTAATATTCGGTTACTCTTCGGCAGATCCTTTATATACTGATTGTGTAATCTATATATTAATACGTGATGCAAAAACTTTAGACAGCTTTTTACGAAAATTGCGCGGACGTAGGAGTATAAAATTTGGTACACTTATAGTTTATGTGTAGGAGAAGTACAGAAGGCTAATATTTTTCAAAAATAATGCTTATAAAGTACATTAAATCAATAAATAAAACATTACACACACATGCATAGTATCTGATCGTACTTGACAAAACGTCAAAATCGATAGACATTGCGATGATATTCTCACGTCTCATATGAAAAGAGTTTTATAAAAGAGTTTGTTTGAGTTTGAGTTAAATAAAAATTATCCTTGAACGTATGTTAAGTGGTATTGTAAATTAAATCGTATATGGTCGAATATCGACCACTAGGCGACCACTAGTATATAGAAATGAACTGTGTGTAGTCGGATGGTAACAAGAGGGGAAACTTAGTACACTCATAATCACTCAATAAGTTTCTTGATAGTTGTCTTTCGATACATATTACTGTATTACATGAAATGTTGAGATATTACACATGGATATTCCGGAAAAGACATCACTGAGAAAGAAGGTTCATTAGAGAACTTCACTTCTTTACTTTACTAGGGAATATTTAATACTACTTCTAGTATACATTTATGTACTCGCCATTACAGGGCATTTTGTCGGTATGAAATATATTTTATTTAAAAGATACATCAACATTACACAGTTCATCATTCCAATACAAATATAAAACAATTGACATGTCAATGACGTCAGAGCTGAAATGACAAGGACAGAAAAAAATATGTTATTGTTGTCTCTTTTTAATGAACACGTAGAATTACCTTTAGTCTCTAGCGATGATTTACATAACAATACAATGAAGTTTCTTGATAGTTGTCTTCGATACAACTCTTTTACAATATTTCAATCATGAAATGAGGGAAAATACAAGTAACCCTACAATGTAGATTATTTAAAGAGTTTCTTAATGGTTGTCTTCGACACAATTCTTATGTTTTAAACATAAGTAGGAAATATTAAAGAGTAGTAGTTTGTGAGACTACAAACTATTTGGAAATACTGAGTAATTAAATATGGAATTACACAAACAGTCTCGCAGTGTGGGAATAATAGTTATTATAGCCGGGAAATATGTTAACTTGGCTGACACAATAGTTTAAACAATGAATCAAATCCTACAATTGAGTTTCTTGACGGCTGTCTTCGATACAACTCTAATACAATACTTTGATCATGAAATATCTTACAGGAAATATTAGTAAGTAGCAGATTGTTGTATTATAATAAACATTCAACATTATAATGTGAACTACCCACTTACAGCGACCACACGTAATAAGTGGGGAAAGATCACTTCAATGAAAGTACCACTAAGTGGGGAAATAGTTGATTCATATCGTGCTGCGATGATCACAGAGAGAAATATTAGTTTTCCACAAGACCAGTACTAAAAGAAAAGATAGTTATAATTATTACATTTTGAAAAGACAAGAAAGTTTCTTGACGGTTAACTGAGGAACATGATGTCTGTGGGACATTCCTTCCAGTCACCACATTAAACACGAACGTACCACTTAGAGCGACACAGTTCTAAGTGTAGATATTATTGTTTTATATCACATTAGACTCCACAAAGGACATTAGACGAAGTATTTATTCCCGAAATATTATGTAGCGCACACATGTATAGCTACGTGAGGACATTACTTTAGCGTATACTAGCTGTTGCCCGCGACTTCGTCGGCAGTAGTTGATTTATATCGAGCTGCGATGTTCGCAGAGAGAGAGAGAGAGTCTTAACTCGGTTTCGAATAAAACATATTGAAAAATTGTGTCAATTAGTTACCTAAAGATTAGTACACACGAAAACTACATTCGTAGACAACATTAGGCTCAATACAGTTTCTTGATGGTTGTATTCGATACAACTTTAGACAATATTCGTATTATATGAACACTATGAACACGAAAGTAACATATTATTTTGTAAGTGGCAGTTAACTACCAACTGTTTAGAAATACTGACACATTATGTAATTGTTATAGATTTTAACTACATGTGCAAAAAAGTCAGACTGAAGTCACAACATTCACGTAACAAATATCGACGCACACAATCAGAACAAACACAAAACCCTGTAAGTAGCTGTTTATGAGATTACAAGCTACTTGGACATACTGATTTATAAACACCACATTTTGTGTGAGACTTTGTCGACAACTATACGATAGGAAAATATCCATATCCAGGGACTTCTTCATTAAATATTGAATAATATTGTTTGCACGGAGTTTCTTGACGGTTGTCTTCAATACAATTGTTATGTTTTAAACATGATGTGAGAAATATTTAAAAGCAGCTGTTCATAAATCTACAAACAACTTGGAATTAATGACTTGGTAAGTATCACTTTGTGATAGTGAAACAATATTTATTATAAACCCATAGATAGGTTTTGTTTCAGTAGAAATTGTAAACAGCATTCTTGCTTTCCCAATTTACGATAGGGCAAAATGTTATACAAATTGATGTGTAGACCATAAGTTCGTAGACTATACTGTTTAGACCATTAGTCGCTGTTTAGTTTAGTTTGTTATACGTTATTATGATTATAACGGCACCGGGCGATGCTGTCTCTGACAGACAACATCATTTAATACATTTAAGAAATGCAGAACTACTCAAAGCTATGGAAATGTAAACCAGAAGACAAGACGAGAACTAACTAGTTTCTTGACGGTTGTCTTCGATACAACGTTGATCGAATATAATGGAGAGGTGACAGTTAATTCAAACACCTTCTGATGTTATAAACTCATATTTTGGAAATTACAAAAGTAAGATTATACATTATTCAATGAGTTTCTTGGGGGTTGTTCTTTGATGTAACATATATGTTATCTAAATATATATTTCATATCACATGAAATACTGAAAAGTATATTTTGTGTAGAACGACCATAGAGCAGCATCTTCCTCCTCAGTCGTACATTCTTGACAGAATGCTCGTGGTTGACAATGATGCATTTTCCCTGGATATCGTAGCCATCGCGATGTGCCTCCACTTGTTGAAGTCTTCACCCGTAACCCTGGGCACGGGTTCCGCGTTATACCCCGCAGGACTGGGTCCCTGCTGAACTTCGCCATCTACACACTCCGGCCTACTGAAGTGTAAGATGCCCACCCCCGCGACATGGACGCGCCAGACAGGAATTGCCCAATTGAAGAGTAGAGAAGGTGACTCTACTCCCCCCAGGGCCGAGTTAATGGGCGTGTATGATCCCACACCCAAAGGCCTAACACTACCACTACTACAAATATAAATAAAACAACATTCAGTTGTAGTATCTTGTAAATACTAATTCTAGAATACATTTATGTACTCGCCATTACAGGGCATTTTGTCGGTATGAAAAATATTTTATTTAAAAGATACATCAACATTACACAGTTCTCTCCTCACTCGGACATATTTTACATAGTACAAAGTAAGTTTGTGTTAAAACTACTAGAGTACATTAGTACTGTACATTTTGCGAAAAGATCAACACAAACACTTTAATAAAAATTATGACAAATCGACACCAGCAATTTATACTACGCTAACTCAAAAAGCGTACTTTACAGTAGAGGCGTTTAAAGGGAAAAACGTGATAACTTTTACATTAATTAAGATACTTTTTTGAAATTTGGTATGCTTAATATTTAATTTATTCATTGTAATATCTCATATTTATATTTTCTTAATTATTTCTATTTTTTGATTTAACGCAAGTTAGCCGTATATAAACGTAATTCATCAAAAAAATTTTACATCTTATACACGTCTAACTTATGTTAGCGTAGTGTAGTACGGGACGTCGTAGTGCATGATCAATCATCTGATGCATATTTCAATATTTTATAAAGAACATGTACTTACTCACAAAAATAATAGTCAACGTACCATTAATAAACTAATTTATACGTTAACACATAAGTATTTACTATGTAAAAGTCGCTAAGTCGTTCATTTTACAAACGAACAAGTTTACACACGAACGCACTAAACTACGCTAACTATGAGTTAGTGCAGTGTTGCACGGACTTTGACCAAAGTGATCCCCGCGCACACTCCGCTAATAATAGTTGGCGTAATATAAATCGAGTGATTTCAAAAAGTACCTTTACTTAGCGTTTTATAAGATTTGTAACTTTCTTATTTTTGCATATTTCTTCTCAATTTTTTTATGACGTATGTAAACACACATTTTAAGCAACTTGGCATAAAAAAAGTTTTTTCCAAATTTCGAGTTAGCGTAGTATAAATTGCTGGTGTCGAAATATTTTAGTCTTCGTGACGCGAAGTATAATTTACAAACAGTTTCTTGACGGTTGTCTTTGAAATCTTTGACCATTTCAATTACGAAAGAATACTAAAACAACATTTGTATGTTTTTTAACAGATTGTCCTTCGACACAACATTATACAATACTTTGGTCATACTATCACTACTACTGTCTACTTTGTATAGGATATATATGAACATGTGACATGGAACGTTTTGAAAATACAAAATCCATTAGATTTTTAATATAGTACAGCTTTCTACATGAGCAGATAATGAATTAGGTAAATAAATACCACGTTTACAATCAATGGTTACAATTAGGGTAAATTGTAGTTTTATAAACCCCTGTTGTACATGAGAGATAGTTATGGAGACTTGTCATACATCACATTTGCAATAAACAGTTACCTAAATATAAATACGACGACAGACGAGAAGTTTCTTGACGGTTGTCCTTCACAGAACTGTTTTACGACATTTCAGTCGCGACATGTGTAGGAAATATTTATTGACAAATGTATGTCGAGACAAATGGACAAATCCATGGAACTTTCAATGTTTAATACAATACATTGTCTCTCAATGACATTAAGTATGAAGAAGTTAAATCATGTACATTCCGCAGTACACACGGAGCGACCACTTCAATGACTTTCTAAGTGGGGAAATATTTTTAATACGAAAAATTTGTACCAGAATAAGATTGCCGGCTTCTAGAACAACGAGTTTCTTGACGGTTGTCTTTGATGTAACTCTTACAAGAGTGTGAGGACTTCATTGTGGGAACTGCAATGTTCCACTTTACTTGTGAACAAATATTTCGCATGAAACATTTGATTATAGGAATACAAAGATTAATGAGCTGTCGGACACAAAACATGGACATGAGTGAGACGACATAGATAAAGACAATAATTCGTGCTGCAAATACCGACGACTTTAATATTTAGGAAATAGTTTGAACTCTCATCGCACACTACAACAGGCGCGGCCTGGTGGCACATAGAATATTCAACATTCCGTCTCGATAACAAGGAGGGAGTTCCTGAGATGTACGCATCCAGGCGTATTGTTATATACAACATTATACTTCTATTCGTTTTATACTTTTATATTTTTAGGATCCTCTTGATGAAGGCGAGATAGCGGCCAAACATCGGGACATTTAACATAAACAAACCAAAACTATTTTTATATAATTCATAGACTGCACAACGAGTTTCTTGACGGTTGTACTCAACACAAGCCACACAACAGTCTTTTTTACTTTTATCTTGTCATGAAATGAGGGAAAATACAAGCAACCCTACAATGTAGATTATTTAAAGAGTTTCTTAATGGTTGTCTTCAACACAATTCTTATGTTTTAAACGTAAGTGGGAAATATTAAAGAGTAGTTGTTTGTGAGACTAGAAACTACTTGGAAATACTGAGTAATTAAATATTGTTACGTTTTCAACATTAATTCACATGTTTATAAAATATGATGTTGATATCACAATCGAGTGATAAATCCTTACAAGCTGACTATACTTGTATCTTAGTCGAAGACATCGACAAAATTAAAATCGACGTCAGCTAGAACTAGCGGTAGACAGTTAATTGTCAAATTACTTTAAATTACTGAGACAGTATGTTAACACAGATTGACAGAGGGAGATATAAATATTTTAAACGAGATCAACGTTTGTTACATCTTTAGCAGATATTTTAATATCGAGATTTAGATATCACCTTCATCAAAACATTAAGGACAATTGTGTTTCTTGATGGTTGTATTCGATACAACTTTAGACAATATTCCTATTATATGAACACGAAAGTAACATTTTGTTGTGTAATTTGTCGGGATTAATCCCGATTAAAGTCAAATATATTGCTTTACTAATGAAGAAGTAAACTTGTCTGCTAGCTTCACGAACTAATGAGTTTCTTGACGGTTGTCTTCGATACAAGATTTAAGATGCTTTAACATTATGTGACTGATATAACCTCTTTATTATTTAACTTACGAATACGAAGTTTGTTATAATACTTACGTATACCAGCGGGATATTCAGCATACATAAAATACAATATTGTAATTGATACGAGAAATATCGACGCACACAATTAGAACAAGCGTGAAGCTCATTCGATGGCTATAAGACACAAGACACAGACAGAGGACATAGTTCATGGAGTCTGATTGAGCCGAACTATTCATTCTTTGGACAGTCTGTTGTATAGACTATGTAAAGAGTTTCTTTCTATGTTCAAAGAACCATGCCCATTTTTGCCCCAGAAACGCCCAGATAAAGTAAATTATAAGATTGAGGTAATAAATAAAAATTTGAATTAAATTGTTAATTTTAAGTCCTAAGAAGCACTGGATAAAAAATAAAAAAAATACGACTTTTTGTTGACCACCGATCGGGGCTTTTGACAGAATAATGTTTCATTCATGGTTTTTGCATTTATCACGGTCTGGAATCATGTCTTTTGGCCGGTTTATTCACTCGTTGTGTTTTTACAAATTATTTTGAATAATGATAAACTAGTATTATAGTGTTGCTGTTTTATTTGTATATTAATGATACTATCGGTAAGATTAACTTCATAATAAGTAACCGCATGTAAATTATCTTACTAGTAAAAAATATGAAACGTTATTTTTTTTAACATCTTTTAAGACTGGCAACACTGATTCATTCATTCACTCTGCGTCTGCTGCTGTGTTTACGTTTACTCCGATTGTGCTTTTCCGTTCAATTTAAAATCTACTTCGGCTACGTTTTATGAATATTGATAGTGTCGTTTTATTCAGTGACTTCGGCTTTTCTTATACGGACTTCGTTGTGTTTTGTGATTTGGACTTTTCGTTTGTGACACAAAATGTTGCGTTGCTTGAACTGTGGGTTACGCGTTCAACGCATACAGAGGCATGTTGTTACAACTTTGCCTCAAGAGTTGCTAATTATCTTGTCTATTTGGCTGAGAATTGAATATGTAAGTATCATTATTATATACATTCAGAATCTGCAGGACGGTTATACACGGTGTAGTTTTGAAACTACAATATATCAGAAGATTGTAATAAAACTCATAAATAATTATGTAAAAATACGATACTTCGTCAAAAATCAATAATACTTTATAATACTTGTTATTTTATTTTTCTAATTTTAACTGATTTTCAGAATAACTAACATAATTACCTTCTGAAATATCGTGCAACTTCAAAACTATACCTTGTATAGGGTATGCATGCACGATAACTTGAAACGTGACTGCGAGAAAAATATATTACTTAATACAGTCGAACTTCAACTCTTATCGTGGACGTGTAAAATATTTTTTTTGTTTTCTTAGTTAATCATTTCTTATGGTATGTGAGACCTACTAACACCGACTGTTTTGTTTTCAGCTCCCTATGGAAGATGTAATATGTCATGCATGTTATGTATTCTTACAAAATGCTGATGTAAACACACCTAGAATATTAGGTCATACTAATATCTGTGCTGGCTGTGGCTGTTCTTTGAATGAAGCTAGACTTCATTCTCTCGAAGAAAATGGACCATTATATGATTTTTTTCCATGGATTAGATCAGTACAGGTATTTATCTAAATCCTTAAACACCTATTAAGTACTACTTACATTGAATATGATTAATGGTAATGACACATAATTATAACAATTTGGAAAATAATCCTTTTAACTATATCAGTGGTAATAGTTTTTACAATGACAATCATTTTATGCATTTTTTTAATATATTCAAGTATGATAAATGTCAGAGCTCTCTTAATTTGCATTATATTGTTTATTCAACTTAGTAAATCAAGAGATTGTGTATTTTATATTTTTTAACACTGCTTTATTTTTAACAATCATAAATATTTTCAGAATGGAAGAGATAGCTATGCTGTTTGTCATAATTGTTGGCGGCGAGCTAGCCGACAATTTGAACAAGATTCTCAACGAGAAATGGCTATACCACAATTGCCACCTGTACCTGCTCCTGCTCCAGCACCTGCCCCTGCTCCGGCACCTGCCCCTGTCCCGGCACCTGCACCTGCTTCTGCCTCTCAGCTGGGCCAGAGATCAGTTGGAATGGTCAATTTACCTCATTACAAGAGAGCTGCTAGTACATCAAGACACTGCATTTATTCCGACTGCGGTTATGTACCTATGCATTTAATACCAACATTTATTAAAAATATGTTAATTGTAGATTATAACTATTATGTGCCCCGGTATTCACGTGTTTGCCATCACCATTTGTATTCTAATACTTGGCATGAATTATCTTCAATATCAAGTTTTAGTATAAATCAAATAGAAGATTTAGTTAATATGGCAAAACAAAAAACTGTCACATTTAATTTTGAATGTGTTGAAGAAATGCCCAACCACATATGCCATTATTGGACTGGACTGGAAGTGTCTGAATTCATTATTTTATTTAATGAGTTACCTTTAGCTAATCAGGTACCATTACCAAAATCTGCTTTGGCTATCTTTTTAATTAAAATGAGGACAGGGGACAGTAACAAGAGATTGTCTTCATTATTTAATATACCTCGATCAACTATGGAGAGGCACATGAACATTGTACGCTTATGTTTTATGGAACATTTTGTACCATTACATATTGGATTGCAGCATCTTAATAGAGAAGATGTCATAAGAAGAAATCTGAGTATTCCAAATGCTTTGTTTGGCAATCCAAATGGCTCTGATCAAACCAGACCTGCAATCACAATATGTGATGGCACTTACATATATATTGAAAAGAGTTCCAATTATTTCTATCAAAAGGAAACTTATAGTTTACACAAATATGTGAACCTCGTTAAACCATTTCTTTGTGTGTGTACAGACGGGCACATTATTGATGTGATCGGCCCTTATGCTGCCACTCAAACCGATGCAGAAATAATGAAAGATTTATTTACTGATGAATCTGGACCCATGCGATCATTTTACAGAGAGGGAGATGTATTTATACTCGACCGAGGATTCAGAGATGCGATCCCACTGTTGGAGGCCTGTAATTATAATGTGCAGAAGCCTGAGTCATTAAATGAGGGAGAACGACAACTAACAACTATTCAGGCAAACAAAAGTCGATTAGTGACATTATGTCGATGGGTAGTGGAAGTAGTCAACGGACGATTTAAAAGGGACTTTAAATTATTTCGCCAGGATTTTTTAATAGAGCTCATGCACATTTAATGAGTGATTTTAAAATTGCAGCTTCATTAATTAACAGATTTCACCCCACGCTTCAAGATCGACCAGATGCTTCTCTTATTATAGAAAGAGCCTTGAGGTATCAACATACTCCTAATTACTTAGCAGAATTTGTAACAAATTATAATTTAAACAGGCGATCGGTTATGTTTAGACGCATAGACGGCAGGTTTCCTCAATTAAATATATTTCCCGTATTTAGTTACTCAGAATTGATTATTTTCGCATTGGGCCCATATCAGGTAAAACAAGCACGATCATATTATGGCGAACATGTTCGACAAAATGGCTTGTATGAAATTGAAATATGTCCTGAGCTGGAACACTCTGAAGAAATGGTTGCGGCCGTTGGAGGAAATAGACCTTATTTATTAAGGGGTCGAATCCAGTCGCGCCATGTTGGTCGGCGTAAATATTTTACGTATATTTTAATTGACACTCAGCCCTCGAGTAGTAATTGCTTAGATGCAATATTAGGTTACTGTTGCAACTGTCTCGTGGGTAACAGAACAGTGGGATGCTGTTGCCACGTTATGGCCATAATATGGTATTTGGGTTGGGCTAGACACTAAGATAATATATCGCCGCCAGCATAATTCTTAGACAATATATTACTTGTAATTGAAGAATAAAACATTTAACACGTATACTGCTTTTTTATTTTATTCGAAACTTGTACTCAATCGCCACAAACCTTGAATGCAGCAATAGATCAGTATTTTATCAGTCAGAGAACATTATTTTACCCCATTTAATTGAAACAACCTAAGTATTAGATCTGTTAATAAAATAATTATTGTAAATGCTTACAGATCAGACATTACCTACCTAATACAAATGTTGGTATTTTTATTTGCCTTTAAGTCAAGCAGTTAATTGATGTCAAATATAAAAATATAGTTTAATACAACCCGTTCTATTTTATCACAATATGCTTTTATAATCTCATCAAAAATACCCATTTGTTGTGAGTCATTAGTCTCTTTCCATATTGAGTTCTGTTTACTCGAGTACAAGTTTTGCATCGAACCTAATCGTTTTCACATTTATATTGACACTATACTATGGAAACAAGACTAGTAGGTAGACGTAGGCCAGATCAGTGTCCTTTTATACTTAAATATAAGTGATGATCATGAAGTTCCTAATAAAAAACTAATAGCATTGCTGTCCGTAAACGATACAATGCATATAAAATATCAGTAGTAAGTTATCATGTTTAATATAGAATTACTTGTGAATCGGAGCTTTAAATGACATAAAATCTAGATATTATAAAAATACTATTAAAAGGCTATCATATGACATAGGGCTGCAATTTGGGCATCGCATGACAGTGCTGACTTTTAGCTCCATACTAATATGGGCATGGTCCTTTTTATAATACAAAATAGAAAAGTCATGTAGAAGAACAATTGAATTAAAAAATTGCATAAGAAGTTTCCAGACACGAGTTTCTTGACGGTTGTTCTTCGATAGAACGTAATAATATTATAGGAAATATTATTTACGTAGCTGTACATGACACTACCAGCTATTTGGAAATACTGAGTAAGTCTCAGCGGACGCCCGAATGTGCCTCGAGAGATAAATAAAAACCACGTATAAAAACCACTTCCATGGCATCAGCTAGTATTAAATATGATCAATACAATAATGTAATATATAAATGTCACACAGAACTACAAATAGTTGTAAGTGGGGAAAATCTTGTTCATATTTCGTCAAGGCGTTCTTAGAAAGACTTTAATGGGCATGTATCCCTAAATTATGATTAGTATTATTTTAATAATTAATACCATCGTTGTAACATTTCTAATACCGTTACTAATAAATATTAGTTCAGGGTATCCACCAGACGATACCCTGAACAGTGTAGACTGGAGATGTTCCCATGCTGGAAAGCAAGTAAAGCAATAAATTATTGAGGCACTTTTTAGTAGAATGAACGAGTTTCTTGACGGTTGTCTTCGATACAAACTTACAGACTCACTGAGCGTAACAGTTTCATTACATGAACTGCACAAGTTGCTCGACATAATGTTAATTAATGCGACGGACACGTTAGTCAGTAGCCGTTTACAAGACCGTTTACACATAGGAACATATATTTATACATTCCATTAAATATTAAACATTTCAATATGAATGCTCCAGGTACAATGACCATTTTGACTGTCATCCTATATCCCCACATACAATTATTCTAAATACTATTCCGGTATATTACCAAAAATACAACCGAAATGAGTTATTGAATAAACCACAATAATATAATTCACGCGACAAATATCGACGCACACAATTAAAACAAACACAGATGATCGGACATGGAATATTCAACATTCCGTCTCGATAACAAGGAGGGAGTTCCTGAGATGTACGCATCCAGGCGTATTGTTATATACAACATTATACTTCTATTCGTTTTATATCTATATCTTTTTTGTGTTTAATCCTTTTGACGCAAATTTTATCCTCAAAACGAAAAACCCCAACATGATTTTTAAATTCATAGACTGCTCAACGAGTTTCTTGACGGTTGTCTTCTATACAACATTAGAAATTATTCACATTATGTAAATACGAAGGAAACATTTGTTAGTAGTCCTTTATTAGACTACCAACTATTCGGATATAGGAACATAATTATCAACATGCCACATTAAACCTGTTAATATAACACATGGGATACAATTTCCCAAATCTGTAGAATTATAATCAGAATCGCAAACAGTGACATGATATCGTGGACTGTCCACTCCATAAGTGACATTAGCTGACTTATAGAGAATTGTATCGAAATACAAATGGACGTGCAATCAATTGTGATTGAAAAAGCTATAATTAGATAAAAAATTATTGAGTCATATATCGACGCACACAATTAGAACAAGCGTGAAGCTCATTCGATGGCTATAAGACACAAGACACAGACAGAAGACAACATTCAGCTTTGTGAAGTTTGGACGACACGAATTATTCGTTCTTTGGATAATATGAAACGAGCACACAGCCCGTGCACTAAACCTAACCAGCACTCGCACAATACGGACATACAATACGTAATGTTGACGCACAACTGCAGGAGACAAGCATAATGAACATCTGTCGGTGCATTGTGCAACTATATCACACACAGATGACAAATATTTCAATTAAGACTGCGGACCCGTCATGGAATACTTAAAAATATTACAACGTTCAGCAGACAATGTACATTCATATATCGACGCACACAATTAGAACAAGCGTGAAGCTCATTCGATTGACAGTTGTCTTCGATACAATTGTATGCTTGAATGTATTGACGACATGGAATATAACAATTATTATTCTTTAAATTGGAATATGAATTTCATAATATATAGTTTTATATCAATATTAAAATTGACAAAAGCGGACACTTTCGCGTGTCCCTCAAATATTGTCCACATAGAACAACCTCTTCATGAGACGTGGATTTGGATACAAGTAGAGGAATCGCAGTTGAAATACAGGAAAATATTTTAACTCTGCTTACATTTGATAGAGTACGAAGAAGTTTCTTGACGGTTGTCCTTCACAGAACTCTTTTACGACATTTCAGTCATGAAATGTGTAGGAAATATTTATTTGTAGCGGACCGTGAGACATGGAATACAAATAGTACAGAAATATGTTCTGTATTACATTAAATGTTTACAGATTACACAATACTTGGTTATACTAGACACCTGGAAGTAGTACTTTAATGGCGTGCCAAGTGGAGAAATAGTATTTAAATATTCGTAGAAAAATTCACGACAGAAGATATTATAATTGAGAATCCTTCTGGAGTAACTAGTTTCTTGATGGTTGTCTTCGATACAACTTGTAAAGTTTCGTATTATTTAAATACGTAGGAAACATTTGAGACTGCAAACTAATTGCAGGTACTGACTAGGTCATGTCAGTCTGAAACATCCGTGGAACTTGTATATTTCATTATCAGTTTAAATATTGATAGGAATGACCTCGCGAAACGACATTTTTTTATTATATAGAAATAAATGATCTGTGTGTAGTCGGATGGTAACAAAACAAGAGGGGAAACTTAAGTACACTCACAATCACTCAATAAGTTTCTTGATAGTTGTCTTTCTATACATATTACTGTATAACATGAAATGTTGAGATATTACACATGGATAACCCACTTACATAATATGACGACTAAGACATATATAAAGACTATATATAATTCACGCGACATATATCGACGCACACATTAGAACAAGCGCGGTTGTCACTAGCACATTGCTTGACTGTCTTCGACACAACTTTGTATATTTACGTAACCACTTGCACATACTGACTAGGTAAGTCTCAATGCGCCCGAATGCGGGCACGACTTCTGAGACAAGAAATATTTCACACATCCATACATTGTGTTTGTATTTATACTCCTTTATGGAGAAATACTACCGACTGCAGTATTTTGGAACTTTAGCCGCTAACAGCTGATCATGCGAAAGCACGCGCAAAATATTTTTCTAGATATAGACACATACAGTAATAGAAAACATTTTTGGAAATGATTGTAATATCGATATAGACTATTTAGTTCTTACATGAACATACGCAGATACATAAGTTTCTTGACGGTTGTGTTCAATACGATACAACTCTCTTACAATATTTCAAATGAGAGGAAAACACACTTGGAAGTAGGTACTGATTGAGTACCTTATCGGGAAAATTCATTGAATTTCCAAAATTTACTGTCCACTTACAACACAGACAAAGACAAAACGGAGAATGCTTCATAACTATACTCCTATTTGGAATAATGTTGCTGTACGTATATAACGGCAATACAAAACGTTTCTTGACGGTTGTCTTCGAAACAAGATCGATATTAATATTGCTGTTGCTATGACGGATACTGCATAACATTAATTACAAAGTACATAACACATTTTGAAATTGTAGTTGTATGAGGCGTCAATTAACGAGTTTTTTGACAGTCGTACTTCGATACAAAGTTGATCGAATATAATCGAGAGGTGACAGTCATTTCAAACACCTTCTCATGTTATAAACTCAATATTTTGGAAATTACAAAAGTAAGATTATACATTATTCAATGAGTTTCTTGATGGTTGTTCTTTGATGTAATATATATTTCACATCACATGAAATACTGAAAAGGATATCTTGTGTAGAACGACCGTAGAGCAGCATCCTCCTCCTCAGTCGTACATTCTTGACAGAATGCTCGTGGTTGACAATGATGCATTTTCCCTGGACATCGTAGCTCTCGCGATGTGCCACCACTTGTTGAAGTCTTCGCCCGTAACCCTGGGCACGGGTTCCGCGTTATACCCCGCAGGACTGGGTCCCTGCTGAACTTCGCCATCTACACACTCCGGCCTACTGAAGTGTAAGATGCCCACCCCCGCGACATGGACGCGCCAGACAGGAATTGCCCAAGTGAAGAGTAGAGAAGGTGACTCTACTCCCCCCAGGGCCGAGTTAATGGGCGTGTATGATCCCGCACCCAAAGGCTTAACACTACGACTACTACAAATATAAATTAAACAACATTCAGTTGTTGTATCTTGTAAATACTAATTCTAGAATACATTTATGTACTCGCCATTACAGGGCATGTTGTCGGTATGAAATATATTTTATTTAAAAGATACATCAACATTACACAATTCTCTGTTCGACGATACAATTCTTTTACAATATAGATTATTTAAAGAGTTTCTTAATGGTTGTCTTCAACACAATTCTTATGTTTTAAACATAAGTGGGAAGTATTAAAAAGTAGTTGTTTGTGAGACTACAAACTACTTGGAAATACTGAGTTATATAATATGGAATTACCACATAGAACGACAAATAGTTCCATTGTGGGGAAATAGATTTTTAATTATCACGTCATTTTCAAAGAGGAACAAATTCAAGTACCTAATAATATAATTTGTCTACAAACGAGACAGCGGACATCGACGGTATCGCAGCATCCAAATTTTTGATATTTTAAATATAATTTCAAGCGTCAAATATCGACGCACACAACTAGAACAAGCATACAGCTCATTTGATGTTAATACTCGTATAACTGACGGAGGACAACATTTTCCAAATAATAATTACGAGAAGTAAGTTCCAGTGAAACATAATTTATAAATTACCAGTTTGGAATCACTAATCCGCCTCGAACAAGCGTAGGATTATTTCTCATTCCTTCTCTGTATGAGAAGAGGCCTTTTCTCAGCACTGGGACAATTACAGGCTGATTATGTAAACATGTCGACGACGGAACTAGTTTCTTGACGGTTGTCTTCGATACAACTTGTAAAGTTTCGTATTATTTAAATACATTTGAGACTGCAAACTATTATTAGGGTCAGTCTGACGTGGAACTTTCAAAGGACATGGCTCAACCATGAAAATATTAATATTAAGGTACTCCACTTGACGAGAACTAGTTTCTTGACGGTTGTCTTCGACACAACTTGAAAAATTTCGTATTATTTAAATACATTTGAGACAAACTATTATTAGGGTCAGTCTGACGTGAAACTTTCAAAATGTAATGTATGTTTCATTATCAGTTTAAATATTGATAAGAATAATCACGTGGCACGACAAATGGTACTAAGTGTTCCCACTTAGTTATTTTTGATTCGTTAATTGTTGATTCTTGAAATTGTGAAACTTCAAATCTAATTTTAGTTATGATCAATTCAAAATATAATAAAATAATACATAGTCAGAAAATTTAAAGTTTATGCATAAATGAGTTTCTTGACGATTGTTTTTTGATGTTCTTTAATACATATTTCATATCACATGAAATTCTGAAAAGGATATCTTGTGTAGAACGACCGTAGAACAGCATCCTCCTCCTCAGTCGTACATTATTGACAGAATGCTCGTGGTTGACAATGACGCATTTCCCTGGATATCGTAGCCATCGCGATGCGCCTCCACTTGTTGAAGTCTTCACCCGTAACCCTGGGCACGGGTTCCGCGTTATACCCCGCAGGACTGGGTCCCTGCTGAACTTCGCCATCTACACACTCCGGCCTACTGAAGTGTAAGATGCCCACCCCCGCGACATGGACGCGCCAGACAGGAATTGCCCAAGTGAAGAGTAGAGAAGGTGACTCTACTCCCCCAGGGCCGAGTTAATGGGCGTGTATGATCCCACACCCAAAGGCTTAACACTACCACTACTACAAATATAAATAAAACAACATTCAGTTGTTGTATCTTGTAAATACTAATTCTAGAATACATTTATGTACTCGCCATTACAGGGCATTTTGTTTGTATGAAATATATTTTATTTGAAAAATACATCAACATTGCACAGTTCTCTCCTCACTCGGACATATTTTACATAGTACAAAGTAAGTTTGTCTTAAAACTACTAGAGTACATTAGTACTTTACGTTTTGCAAAAAGATCGACACAAACACTTTATTAATAAATCATGATAAATATTTTTATGAAGAAAACTTACTTTCCCATACATTTTGACGCATGTCACACAGAGACAAGACTAATTTCCATTATGTACGTTTAACAAAAAAACAAATGACATGTCAGTGACGTCATGCGCAATATGACAAGGACAGAAACATTGCATTCTCTTTCTAAATCCATTTACTGAACTTTTTTCATTATAATACAAATAAAAAACAATTGACGTGTCAATGACGACAGACCCGAAATGACAAGGGCAGAAACATTTATATCATTGTTGTCTCTTTCTAAATAGGTCTTATGTTCTTTGATACAATTATTTTACAATGTAGATTATTTAAAGAGTTTCTTAATGGTTGTCTTCGACATAATTCTTATGTTTTAAACATAAGTGGAAAATATTAAAGAGTAGTTGTTTGTGAGACTACTACTTGGAAATACTGAGTAATTAAATATGAACTTACCACATAGAACAAGAAATAATTACATCGCGGAAACTGGTTTTAAATATCCCGTCATTTAGTGCCGCCTTCTGAGACATGAAATGTTGAGAAACCGCTCTAGTAATGAGCTAAACTTTTTGATGACATAAACTATCGAATGAGTTTCTTGACGGTTGTCTTCGAAATAACTTAGATACATACTTTATGCATTAAGTTCGATTGCACCAGAATGCGACATTGAAAGTTGTACATAGTACATTTAATAATGCCGCGGAACTCACAATATTCAATTATTACATGGATCTATCACATAAAATATTGGTTGCAAAATTTATTGTTGAAATATTGGTTAAAAGATTGTGGTTTTATACGACGTTAAAGTGTTCACAGAATTCACAATAGAAGACATTTACCTCAATATACCCTTGTCCAATACAACATAGGTACTAATACTATAATGTTTTAGTTTTAATTCACTGCGCTTGTCAACTTGGCTGACACTTTAGTTTGAACAAATGTATTAAATACAATTGAGTTTTTTTTTTTGTATAATTTGTTTACTAGAATATTATACGTGTATTAACTTTTACATCAAAAATCGCCAAACTGTATAACGATGAGCATATATTATAAGTTTCTTGATAGTTGTCTTCGATACAATTCTAACACAATACTTTGACCATGAAATATGTAGCGATCATTCAACATTCAGCCATTACTTCTGATAACATAGATGAAGACAATATAGCTCATTAGACAAATATCGACGCACACAGTTAGAACAAGCACGGCGGACGGTACATTGTTAAATAACTTTGAATAAGTGGGAAGTTACAAATATTCTTGTAGTCTGAATATTCGTGACATCTTTATATATAATTATATAAAGATGTTATATATAATTATATAAAGATGTCGCGAATGTATTTGTAGTTTCTTGACGGTTGTCTTCGATACAACGTTTGAATAATATATCAATTACGAAACAAGGGGAGAATATTACTTGAAAATACTGATTGAGTCAACCTCATCGGGCACCATATGTGATATGGGCCTCGTTGAACAAATTCATTGGAGTTCCAACGTTTGGGGAAACAGTTGCTTGTTCACAATATATTAATATTGGCATTTATTGATTGAATATGAATATCAATATGACGAACTGGGCCGATTTATAAAACAAGATAACCAAACAAGATAACAAGATGATTACATAGATAAAACAATATAATTCACGCGACAAACATCGACGCACACAACTAGAACAAACTAGTCTGTCGCTACACTACTCAACGTTTCTTACTGGTTGTCTTCGCTACAACTTTAATAAATACAATATATTTATGTCGCACGTAATAACGACAAAGATAATGCGGAGAATGCTTCATAACTATAATCCTGTTCGAAATAATGTTGCTGTACGTATATAATGGCAATACAAAACGTTTCTTGACGGTTGTCTTTGACAGAGACCTTTTTCATGGGTTCCCTCTATCTGGCAGAATTTTAATGCTCCGAAATTTGTTTGGCATAACACACTCGGCAGAATCTTCTTTAAACGAATATACATATGGCATAAAAATCATTTAATATAATTATTGTTTTGTCGAATGTTTATATGTCCGACTTTACAAAGGCATACTTTTAAGATGGTAGAATTTTATTTGGCATTATTACTTTTGGCAAAGCTTAATTTTGCATAATTTTGTTTCACATAACGTTTATTTAGAGCGACGATTGTTTGGCATAATTTTACTTGGCATATTAAGAAGATGGTAGAATAAAAGTTAGTGAAGTGTCAGAACCGAATCGCTGCAAAACCGACTGCACGTAGTCTTGTCTGCCCTACCCCTAGAGTGCAATTTAAAATCGCGTAGGCGCGGAGGGGCGAGGCGGCCCGCGGGCTGATGAGCAGGCGGCTATGAGCGAACCGCCGCAGCTGAGGCTGGCCGGCGAAGCCGGCCAACAAGCCGAAGGTGGTGAGCGAAAGCCGTCTGCGACGATTAGCGCGCGTGGGACCGCCGGAGCCCCGCAGCGCCGGAGCCGTGACAGAAACCGTGCTTGCTTGCATGCTGATTGCTTGCTGCATGCTTGCTTGCATGCTGCATGCTTGCTTGCATGCTGCATGCTTGCTTGCATGCTGCATGCTTGCTTGCATGCTGCTTGCTTGCTTGCATGCTGCTTGCTTGCTTGTTTGCATGCTTGCTTGCATGCTGCATGCTTGCATGTTGCTTGCTTGCACGCTGCATGTTTGATTGCACGCTGTGAACATTCTGAGATGTGATGGTTCTTTTTAATTATTATGGTTATGAAATTTATGCCAAAAGACGATTCTGACAGTAAACATTCTGCAATATGATGGTTCTACCATACAATTATTATGCGTATCAATTTATGCCTAAAGATGATTCTGACTTACAAAATTATGCGTTTTTAATGTATTGCAAATGATGGTATACCAAATGATTTTCTGCGAAATAAAGTTTCTGCCATGCGTTGATATGCAAAATAAAATTATGACCAAAAAAATTCTACTAATAAAGATAGACCCCTTTTTCATATTACACACATGAAATATTGAGAGTTGGAACACAGATATTATGTGTATAACGACCACTTTAGTATCGTTCTAAGTGGGGAAATTGTCGTTGTACCTATATCGCATCAAGACGTTCCTAGAAATGATGACCGATGTATCTCGTATGTCGAACGTTATAATATATCAGGACGGGCTTTGGAACCCAAGATATGAACATCGATCATGAAACAATATAGACAATATAATTCTTACGACATATATCGACGCACACACAAGTCCGTATATAGTGAACATTTGCCATAGTAGCAGTCAGTAATATTGTCTCTGAGACATGGAACAATGCACAGGTTCTAATGGAGAGTAACCATGGCGTAGTACATTTTGAACAATTTCAAATATTATAAGTTTCTTTACAAGTACAATAAAATAGACATTTTAATTTTACTTCATATCTGATATGCAACGAGTTTCTTGGCGGTTGTTCTTCGATATAACATATATTTTATCTTAATACATATTCACATGAAATACTGAAAAGGACATCTTGTGTAGATCGACCGTAGAGCAGCATCCTCCTCCTCAGTCGTTCATTTTTGACAGAATGCTCGTGGTTGACAATGATGCATTTCCCTGGATATCGTAGCTCTCGCGATGTGCCTCCACTTGTTGAAGTCTTCGCCCGTAACCCTGGGCACGGGTTCCGCGTTATACCCCGCAGGACTGGGTCCCTGCTGAACTTCGCCATCTACACACTCCGGCCTACTGAAGTGTAAGATGCCCACCCCCGCGACATGGAC
Organism: Spodoptera frugiperda; assembly: GCF_023101765.2. Lineage (NCBI taxonomy): Eukaryota > Metazoa > Arthropoda > Insecta > Lepidoptera > Noctuidae > Spodoptera > Spodoptera frugiperda. The sequence continues at coordinate 5,012,063 of NC_064230.1, forward strand.
GCGCCAGACAGGAATTGCCCAAGTGAAGAGTAGAGAAGGTGACTCTACTCCCCCCAGGGCCGAGTTAATGGGCGTGTATGATCCCACACCCAAAGGCTTAACACTACCACTACTACAAATATAAATAAAACAACATTCAGTTGTTGTATCTTGTAAATAATAATTCTAGAATACATTTATGTATTCGCCATTACAAGGCATTTTGTCGGTATGAAATATATTTTATTTAAAAGATACATCAACATTACACAGTTCTTCATTCCAATACAAATAAAAAACAATTGACATGTCAATGACGTCAAACCCGAAATGACAAGGATAGAAAAATTTATATTATTGTTGTCTTTTTTTAATAGAGATGTAGCATTACCTTCAGTCTCTAGCGATGATTTACATAACAATACAATGAAGTTTCTTGGTAGTTGTCTTCGATACAACTCTTTTACAATATATCAATCATAAAATGAGGGAAAATACAAGTAACCCTACAATGTAGATTATTTAAAGAGTTTCTTAATGGTTGTCTTCGATACAATTCTTATGTTTTAAACATAAGTGGGAAATATTAAAGGGAAGTTGTTTGAACAATACAATAATGTAATATATATATATGTCACATAGAACTACAAATAGTTGTAAGTGGGGAAATTCTTGTTCATATGACGTCAAGGCGTTCTTAGAAAGACTTTAATGGGCATGTATCCTTAAATTATGATTAGATTTATTTTAATAATTAATACCATCGTTCTTACTTTTCTAATACCGTTACTAATAAATATTAGTTCAGGGTATCCATCAGACGATACCCTGAACAGTGTAGACCGTAGACGTTTAAATGCTGGGGGGATACCAATACAATTATAGAGACACACTTTAGTAGAATGAACGAGTTTCTTGACGGTTGTCTTCGATACAAACTTACAGACTCACTGAGCATAACAGTTTCATTACATGAACTGCACAAATTTTGGAAATGATCATAAATATTAGTGTTCCATCTCTTTTGTATGAATAAAGAGCACATAGAGAAGAATCATTTAATAAATCATAATATAATTCATGACCCCAGCAGCCAACAAAATTTAGGATATTTAGGTACTCCAGTTGACGAGAACTAGTTTCTTGACGGTTGTCTTTGATACAACTTGTAAAGTTTCGTATTATTTTAATACGTAGGAAACTGAGACTGCAAATTATTGCAGGTACTGACTAGGTTATGTCAGTCTGAAACATCCGTGGAACTTGTATATTTCATTATCTGAAAATATTTACATAATCTTGGAAAAATGTTGCTGCACGTATATAATGGCAATACAAAACGTTTCTTGACGGTTGTATTCGATACAACTTGTGAAGTTTCATATTATTAAAATACTTTAAACCACTCAATTAGTTTGATCATTATGTCGCAGGTATTTAAGAAAACCTTTAAAACATTTGAACCACGACGAGATGTCTGTTACAACAGAACCAAAACTTTCTACATGCATAGAACATGGAACAAAACAATATAATCCACAACACAAATATCGACGCACACAATTACAACATGCGCGGACGATTGTTAGGAAATAGTTTTAACTGTCATCGCACACTACAACAGGCGCGGCCTGGTGGCACATGGAATATTCAACATTCCGTCTCGATAACAAGGAGGGAGTTCAAAAATGTTGCTGAGACTTGGAATATTAACAAATATATTGAACTTACAATATACTATACTGAAGTAGCAATACATTGTTAGTTTGTATGTTCATTCATATCATTTCTATTCAACCTCATTATAACGTGTGTTTACGTAAACATTACGATGGTCACACAATGGAGCTATTGAATTACCTTTAACCTATAACAATACAATGAAGTTTCTTGATAGTTGTCTTCGATACAACTCTTTTACAATATTTCAATCATGAAATGAGGGAAAATACAAGTAACCCTACAATGTAGATTATTTAAAGAGTTTCTTAATGGTTGTCTTCGACACAATTCTTATGTTTTAAACATAAGTGGGAAATATTAAAGAGTAGTTTTTTGTGAGATTACAAACTACTTGGAAATACTGAGTTATATAATATGGAATACTTTAATATTGTTCAACAAATTACAGTCACCTGAACAAACAATTGACTCTTGTTCTAGGATAACGAGTTTCTTGACGGTTGTCTTTGATGTAACTCTTACTAGAGTGTCGGAACTACAATGTTCCACTTTACTTGTGAACATACATTATTGCTGACTTCGTTCGTTATTGAATTAAAATATTTCGAGAGACATTTCACAATTGTCGAAATATTGTTACAGCATTAAGTATTGGTACCTATATCAATTGGTTTCTTGCCGGTTGTCCTCGATACAAGTATTACAAATGTTTCATACAATAGAACTAATATGTTCACAGGAAACATTCAGTAAAATTTAATATATATTTCAATGGAATATTTGTCCGGATTAATCCCGATTAAAGTCAAGTGTATTGTTTTACTAATGAAGAAGTAAACTTGATTGCAATTATGTATCAAAAATATGTTCCAAAGCTTATGGCCTTGGAACATCAGACCATGAAAATGCAGAAGAGAATGACTCAGACTCAGTCAGACTGAAGTCACAACATTCACGTAACAAATATCGACGCACACAATCAGAACAAACGCAAAGCCCTGTAAGTAGCTGTTTATGGAATACAAGCTACTTGGACATACTGATTTATAAACACTATATTTTGTGTGAGACTCTGTCGACAACTATACGATAGAAAAATATCCATATCCAGGGACTTCTTCATTAAATATTGAATAATATTGTTTGCACGGAGTTTCTTGACGGTTGTCTTCAATACAATTGTTATGTTTTAAACATGATGTGAGGAATATTTAAAAGCAGCTGTTCATAAATCTACAAACAACTTGGAATTAATGACTTGGTAAGTATCACTTTGTGATAGTGAAACAATATTAATTATTAACACATAGATAGGTTTTGTTTCAGTAGGAATTGTGAACAACATTCTTGCTTTCCCAATTTATGATAGGGCAAAATGTTATACAAATTGATGAGTAGACCATAAGTTCGTAGACTATACTGTTTAGACCATTAGTCGCTATTTAGTTTAGTTTGTTATACGTTATTATGATTATAACGGCACCGGGCGATGCTGTCTCTGACAGACAACATCCTTTAATAAATTTAAGAAATGTCGAACGACTAATTCCTTCGGAAATGTAAACCAGAAGACGAGACGAGAACTAGTTTCTTGACGGTTGTCTTCGATACAACGCTTGTATAATATATTAATATTTCAATTTATTAATTGAATATGAATATCAATATGACGAACTGGACAAAACGTAAATATAAAAATTATTACATAGATAAGACAATATAATTCACGCGACAAACATCGACACACACAACTAGAACAAACTAGTCTGTCGCTCCACTACTCAACGTTTCTTACTGGTTGTCTTCGCTACAATTTTAATAAATACAATATATTTATGTCGCACGTAATAACGACAAAGACAAAGCGGGGAATGCTTTATAACTATAATCCTGTTAGGAATAATGTTGCTGTACGTATATAATAGTTTTATCAGGACAGGCTTTAGAATAAAAACAACGTATAGACAAAAACCATACAGACAATATAATTCATACGACATATATCGACACACACACAAGTCCGTATATAGTGAACATTTGCCATAGTAGCAGTCAGTAATATTGTCTCTGAGACATGGAACAATGCACAGGTTCTAATGGAAAGGAGCCACGGAGTAATTCATTTTGAACATTTCAAAGATTATAAGTTTCTTGACGATTGTCTTCGAAACAACTTGTAAAGTTTCGTATTATTTAAATGCATTTCAGACTGCAAACTATTATTAGGGTCAGTCTGACGTGGAGCTTTCAATATTTAATTGTATGTTTCATTATCAGTTTAAATATTCACTGAACTATATGTAGATTTAGACATAGAGAACAAATATCGACGCACACAATTAGAACAAGCACGAATCATCGGTTGCAGTTTCTTCATAATTGTTCTTCAATAGAACTTTTAGACGATATTTTGATCATTAAATATGTTAGAAATACATATGTGGCTTTCTCATTAACCCTTGGAGAACATTACAACACCACATTTCTAAGACAATAGAGTTTCTTGACAGTTGTTCCTCGATAGAACTCAATATAGACACGATGCTAAACGTTTCAAATACATTAAACATTTAGTACATAATATCTCCATGTATTTTCAAACATTGAAAAGGATATCTTGTGTAGAACGACTGATATTCAACGAGTTTCTTGGCGGTTGTTCTTACATGTTCACATGAAATACTGAAAAGGATATCTTGTGTAGAACGACCGTAGAGCAGCATTCTCCTAATCAGTCGTACATTCTTGACAGAATGCTCGTGGTTGACAATGATGCATTTTCCCTGGATATCGTAGCTCTCGCGATGTGCCTTCACTTGTTGAAGTCTTCGTCCGTAACCCTGGGCACGGGTTCCGCGTTATACCCCGCAGGACTGGGTCCCTGCTGAACTTCGCCATCTACACACTCCGGCCTACTGAAGTGTAAGATGCCCACCCCCGCGACATGGACGCGCCAGACAGGAATTGCCCAAGTGAAGAGTAGAGAAGGTGACTCTACTCCCCCAGGGCCGAGTTAATGGGCGTGTATGATCCCACACCCAAAGGCTTAACACTACCACTACTACAAATATAAATAAAACAACATTCAGTTGTTGTATCTTGTAAATACTAATTGTAGAATACATTTATGTACTCGCCATTACAGGGCATTTTGTCGGTATGAAATATATTTTATTTAAAAGATACATCAACATTACACAGTTCTCTCCTCACTCGAACATATTTTACATAGTACAAAGTAAGTTTGTGTTAAACTACTAGAGTACATTAGTACTTTACATTTTGCGAAAAGATCGACACAAACACTTTATTAAAAAATCATGACAAATATTTTTATGAAGAAAACTTACTTTCCCATACATTTTGACGCATGTCACACAGAGACAAGATTAATTTCCATTATGTACGTTTAACAAAAAACAAATGACATGTCAGTGACGTCATGCACAAAATGACAAGGACAGAAACATCGTATTCTCTTTCTAAATCCATTTACTGAACTTTCTTCATTCCAATACAAATAAAAAACAATTGACATGTCAATGACGTCAGACCCGAAATGACAAGGGCAGAAACATTTATGTTATTGTTGTCTCTTTTTAATGGAGATGTAGAATTACCTTTAGTCTCTAGCGATGATTTACATAACAATACAATGAAGTTTCTTGATAGTTGTCTTCGATACAACTCTTTTACAATATTTCAATCATGAAATGAGGGAAAATACAAGTAACCCTACAATGTAGATTATTTAAAGAGTTTCTTAATGGTTGTCTTCGACACAATTCTTATGTTTTAAACATAAGTGGGATATATTAAAGAGTAGTTGTTTGTGAGACTACAAACTACTTGGAAATACTGAGTTATATAATATGGAATTACCACATAGAACGACAAATAGTTCCATAGTGGGGAAATAGTTTTTTTTAATACATTCGTTTACTAAACGATCTGGAGGAGGATAATTTGTACCTAACTTTAGTAGAATGAACGAGTTTCTTGACGGTTGTCTTCGATACAAACTTACAGACTCACTGAGCATAACAGTTTCATTACATGAACTGCACAAGTTGCTCGACATAATGTTAATTAATGCGACGGACACGTTAGTCAGTAGCCGTTTACAAGACCGTTTACACATAGGAACGTATATTTATACATTCCATTAAATATTAAACATTTCAATATGAATGCTCCAGGTACAATGACCACTTTGACTGTCATCCTATAGGATAGGACATACAATTATTCTAAATACTGGGTATACTGGTATATTACAAACCCTAAAATTCAGTTTGAACTATTGAATAAAGTACAATACAATTCACGCGTTAAATATCGACGCACACAATTAGAACAAACAAGTCCGTTGCATACTAGACTAAGCAACGAATTTCTTTACGTTTCGTAATCAATTGAATCTTGGACTATACACGTAGAACGCCCAGTTTTAATGACGTCATCATTAGAGAAATAGTTTCCCACAAGCTCCTGTATGGAGACATACATTTATATCGAAATTCTTGTTTTACATCTCCTCAATCATGAGATTCCTAAAAATCATATGATGGGATCCAAATATATTTTCAAAAAGATTGTTCCAGTTCAAGTCAAGTAATTCTTGTGTATTTTATTTTCAATTGTGTTTCTTGACGGTTGTCCTTCGATACAACTCTAATACAATACTTTGACCATGAAATAAATTACAGGAAATATTAGTAAGTAGCAGATTGTTGTATTACAATAAACATTCAACATTATAATGTGAACTACCCACTTACAGCGACCACACGTAATAAGTGGGGAAAGATCACTTCAATGAAAGTACCACTAAGTGGGGAAATAGTTGATTCATATCGTGCTGCGATGGTCGCAGAGAGAAATATTAGTTTTCTTCAAGACCAGTACTAAAAGAAAAGATAGTTATAATTATTACTTATTGAAAAGACAAGAAAGTTTCTTGACGGTTAACTGAGGAACATGATGTCTGTGGGACATTCCTTCCAGTCACCGCATTAAACACGAACGTACCACTTAGAGCGACACAGTTCTAAGTGGGGATATTATTGTTTTATCTCACGTTTGACTCCACAAAGGACATTAGACGAAGTATTTGTTACCGAAATATTATGTAGCGCACACATGTATAGCTACGTGAGGACATTACGTTCAGCGTTTACTAGCTGTTACCCGCGACTTCGTCGGCAGTAGTTGATTTATATCGAGCTGCGATATTCGCAGACAGAGAGGGAGAGTCTTAACTCAGTTTGGAACAAAACATATTGAAAAATTGTGTCAATTAGTTACCTAAAGATTAGTACACACAAAAACTACATTCGTAGACAACATTAGGCTCAATATAGTTTCTTGATGGTTGTATTCGATACAACTTTAGACAATATTCGTATTATATGAACACGAAAGTAACATATTATTTTGTAAGTGGCAGTTAACTACCAACTGTTTAGAAATACTGACACATTATATAATTGTTTTAGATTTAATTTCATTTTATATCATTTATTCTTAACTAACACCTCTGGTGCCTGAATGTAGTGCTTCCTTCTAAAACACGATGCATTATTTAGAAAATTCAATGGTTGTACAGTTATGATTGATCCAACAATAAACTTAGAGAATACTTGTCGGGAATAATCCCGATCCGATTAAACAAATATTGTTTTACTAATGTAGAAGTAAACTTGTCTGCTAGCTTCACGAACTAATGAGTTTCTTGACGGTTGTCTTCGATACAAGGTTGATCGAACATAATTATTTGATCGTCTCCTATATCTTCCAAACGTATTAAATTTACGTCTAGATACGAGTTTCTTACCTTCTTTTGAAGGAATTCTTATAAAAAAGTTATTGTATAGGAAACATTTTATAAGTAGCCATTTATCAGATTACAAGCTACTTGGAAATACTCATTCTGCAAAACAGGAGAGGGGCAAACCCTTAAGACATGACATAGACACACGACAAATATCGACAATAAGTTTCAGTTTTTTAATATTGACTGAGGATGTCTCCTCGGTCATCTAATTACAAGGGATCATTATGGATCACCTAATCGAACTAAAAGTAGTAACAATTACGAAATTATTCCATTCCAAGACAAGTTAGTTTCTTGATGGTTGTCCTTCGATACAACACTCACAATATTAAAAACTTGAAATAAGTAGAAAGTATTAGTAAGTAGCAGTGTATGAGGTGACAAACTACATACTTGGAAATACTGATTGAGTCAACCTCATCGGGCACCATATATGTGATATGGGCCTCGTTGAACAAATTCATTGGAGTTCCAACGTTTGGGGAAACAGTTGATAGTTCAAAATATATTAATATTGACATTTATTCATCGAATATGAATATCAATGTGACGAACTGGATAAAATCCTAAAAAGCTGGATAATTACTTAGATAAGACAACATAATTCACGCGACAAACATCGATGCACACAACTAGAACAAACTAGTCTGTCGCTACACTACTCAACGTTTCTTACTGGTTGTCTTCGCTACAACTTTATTAAATACAATATATTTATGTCGCACGTAATAACGACAAAGACAAAGCGAGGAATGCTTCATAACTATAATCCTATTTGGAATAATGTTGCTGTAAAAGCTGTTCAAACACCTTATCATGTTATAAACTCAATATTTTGGAAATTGTATCAGCACAATTATGTTCTAAACATATATTCCAAAGATCATGGCCTTGGAACATCAGACCATGACCATACGCAAGAAAATACAAGGTACTACATATTCCTGTTGGGATTTCATTCTGCAGACGTATCATTGAATTGTTGAGTCAAATATGAACACTTCATCAACCACTGTCTTATAATTTTACTTCGTATGTGATATTTAATAAGTTTTTTGACGGTTGTTCTTCGATGTAACATATATTTTATCTTAACACATATTTCATATCACATGAAATACTGAAAAGGATATCTTGTGTAGAACGACCGTAGAGCAGCATCCTCCTCCTCAGTCGTACATTCTTGACAGAATGCTCGTGGTTGACAATGATGCATGTATGCTCCAGGTACAATGACCACTTTGACTGTCATCCTATATCCATAATAAATATCTAGTAAAACTATTGATTAAACCGCATTATAATTCACGCGACAAATATCGACGCACACAATTACAACAAGCGCGGACGATTGTTAGGAAATAGTTTTAACTGTCATCGCACACTACAACAGGCGCGGCCTGGTGGCACATGGAATATTCAACATTCCGTCTCGATAACAAGGAGGGAGTTCCTGAGATGTACGCATCCAGGCGTATCGTTATATACAACATTATACTTCTATTCGTTTTATATCTACTTATATAAATTTTGTGAGCTTAATCGTTTTGACGCAAATTTTGACCGCAATAGCCGAAGAAAAAGGCAAAAGATTTCTTAAATTCATAGACTGTTTAACGAGTTTCTTGACGGTTGTCTTCGATACAACGCTTTTACAATATTATTATATCAAACATGAAAGAAGTAGAAAACTCTTCTACTGCATTTCTGTCAAGGAATTGAAATGCTATGTAACGTTCATAATAATTATTCTAAAGATGGCCTATGTCAGGTCATGATGAGAGGATAATTACATCACATTTATACGTCAATACAGTTTCTTGACAGTTGTTCTTCGACAGAATTCGATGTGTTCGATAGTACTGTATAACAAGTCTCTTTATCCCAAGATACAATATAATTCACGCGACATATATCGACGCACACAATTAGAACAAACACGGATGATCGGACATGGAATATTCAACATTCCGTCTCGATAACAAGGAGGGAGTTCCTGAGATGTACGCATCCAGGCGTATTGTTATATACAACATTATACTTCTGTTAGTTTTATACTTTTATATTTTTAGGCCCTTCAGAAAAAATGGGAAGTTATTTTTTTGTAATTCATAGACTGCACAACGAGTTTCTTGACGGTTGTACTCAACACAAGCCACACAACAGTCATGAACAATCCAATACATGGAAGTTATTTAATGAACTTGTATCGGATCGTGAGACTCGGAATATTAACAAATATATTGAACTTACAATATACAATACTGAAGTAGCAATACATTGTTAGTTTGTATGTTCACTCATATCATTTCTATTCAACCTCTTTATAACGTGTGTTTACGTAAACATTACAGTGCACACACAAGACAGAAGAAATATCATATTCCACGTAGAAACACCACTTCAATGGCGACATTAGTGGGGGAAGTAAACTGCACAAGTTAATACAATAAGTGGTATGTACCACAAATACACGTATCCGTAGGCAATATAAATTCAGTTTAATCAATAGATGACATTATTGCAACAAGTTTCTTGACGGTTGTCTTCCACACAAGCTAACATGCAACACTGATAGAACATTAGATATAGTTGCAGTCAGTAATATTGTTGAACCAAATATCGACGCGCACAGCGTCACATCGAGCGCCTGAATGTAGTGCCGCCTTCTGAGACATGAAATGTTGATTATAATGGAGTTTCTTGCTGGTTGTAGTCGATACAACTTCGAAAAGCTTTCGCATTATGTAAATACGAAGAAACATTGATTAGTACCATGAAGTATCCACGTGAAACGATCGAGATCAATCCAGTTTCAAAAACATCACGATTAGTTTTATAAAGATTGGAGCATACTGTCCCAGAAACGTCTTCGATTATTGAAGCAACTTCATAAACGATCTAATGAGTTTCTTGACGGTTGTCCTTCGATAGAACTTTATACAATACTGTTTATTGGACTTGTAGAAACAGTACAGAAATATTTGTAACTATGTAGATGTACATGAAGCTACAGCTACAAGACGCGCAGTCATACTGACTAACTGGAGGCATCCTACATCTCGCGCCGGTTGTACTCGATACTACTTTTATATATTATCGTGTTATATAAACACTTGGAAATATTCTCAAGTAGTCACTTGTGAGACTATACTCTACAAGAAAATTGTGTATAAATCGACGCACACAACTAGAACAAACTAGTCTGTCGCTACACTACTCAACGTTTCTTACTGGTTGTTTTCGCTATAACTTTAATAAATAGAATAAATTTCACATAGACCTACAAATAGTTGTAAGTGGGGAAAATCTTGTTCATATTACGTCAAGGCGTTCTTAGAAAGACTTTAATGGGCATGTATCCCTAAATTATGATTAGTACTATTTAAATAATTAATACCATCGTTCTAACATTTCTAATACCGTTACTAATAAATATTAGTTCAGGGTATCCACCAGACGATACCCTGAACAGTGTAGACCGTAGACGTTTAATTGCTGGGGGGAAAGCAATACAATTATAGAGACACACTTTAGTAGAATACACGAGTTTCTTGACGGTTGTCTTCGATACAAACTTACAGACTCACTGAGCGTAACAGTTTCATTAAATGAACTGCACAAGTTGCTCGACATAATGTTAATTAATGCGACGGACACGTTAGTCAGTAGCCGTTTACAAGACCGTTTACACATAGGAACGAATATTTATACATTCCATTAAATATTAAACATTTCAATATGAATGCTCCAGGTACAATGACCACTTTGACTGTCATCCTATATCCCCACATACAATTATTCTAAGTACTATACTGGTATATTGCCCAAACAAAAATCTAATTGAACTATTGATTAAACCACAATATAATTCACGCGACAAATATCGACGCACACAATTATAACAAACCCAAATGTCGGATCATCGGCAGTCACCATCGGTTATATTAGATACAACTTCGTAATGCATAGTAAGTACATACGAAGGAAACATTGAAATAATATATAATTGTGTGAGTACAGACCACATACAGACAACGACTGGGTGAGTGTCATCAGGTGCTGGGTGTGTAGGAGACAAGGAATATAAACAATCCATCGAATTTACACATTTCTAGACAACATTTAATATTGACAATTGTAAGGTCAATGACCTCTTGGAAATATGGAGTGTAAGTCGCTCACACAGCGACATAAAGTAACATCACCACACCCGGAGTTACATTTAGCAAGCTGGAGTGGCAGTGGGCCGGTCACATTTGTCGAGGAACCGATGACCGTTGGGGTAAACGTGTTCTAGAGTGGAGACCGCGTGTAGGCAAGCGTAGGGCGCCCTCCAGCTAGGTGGAGTGACGATATCCGCACCGATGGCTGGTAGTGGTTGGATGCGTAGAGCTGAAGATCGAGCTCAGTGGCGTGCCATTGGAGAGGCCTACGTCCAGCAGTGGACGAGAACAAACTAGTTTTGAAGATGAGGAGGTACACTACCTACAATACAACATAAGGGACAATTGTGTTTCTTGATGGTTGTATTCGATACAACTTTAGACAATATTCGTATTATATGAACACGAAAGTAACATATTATTTTGTAAGTGGCAGTTAACTACCAACTGTTTAGAAATACTGACACATTATGTAATTGTTATAGATTTCATTTCATTTTATATCATTTATTCTTAACTAACTCCTCTGGTGCCTGAATGTAGTGCTTCCTTCTAAGACATGAAACATTGTTTGGAAAATTCATTGGATATACTGCAATCATTATATTCATATTCAACTAAATATTTTTCGGGATTAATCCCGATTAAAGTCAAATATATTGCTTTACTAATGAAGAAGTAAACTTGTCTGCTAGCTTCACGAACTAATGAGTTTCTTGACGGTTGTCTTCGATACAAGGTTGATCGAACATAATGGTACTAAGAGGTGACAGTTATTTCAAACACCTTCTTAACTTCAGTAATTTTAGAATTGGCACAATAAAGACTTCCCAACGTAATAGTTAAATAATCGAGGACAAGGGAGTTTCTTGACGGTTGTCTTCGATACAAATCTGGCTGGCGGTGGCGCAGCACTCCCGCGTTGTGTGCCACACTCCGTAACTACTTCACCACGTATGCAGCCAGAAAGAACTCCCTGCGTACTCTTAGCTCGTTGTACTACGAGGGGTGAACGTACAGATTGTTGTACAAGTGCCTGGTGAACTTGTTCTGGACTCGCTCTAACAAGACACTGTACTTCGTTACATGTGGGCCACAATGACCGCACTATGCTCAAGGTGACTCCTGACTATAGCATCAAACAGTACCCTGATCGTACATATTCTTCTGGACCTCTGAGTCTGCACAATGTTTCAAATACAATTGAGTTTCTTGGCGGTTGTCTTCGATACAACTTTACCAAACATTTCGCACAATGCAAATTACTAGACAAAACATTTAATATTGAGAATTGAGAACCACTTTAGTGACGTCATAAGTGGGGAAATAGTTGTGTTAGCTCCTGTATGGAGGAGTGTTTGTAAAACATTAATGTTGAAATTCAAACATTTAAATTCAATACGAGAATACATTTTACTAAGTTAAGGTATTTTCTTCCTCAACTAAGAATAAACTCAAACAGAACTCCGGAGAGTGATATTTGTAGAAAGAAGGATATGTATGTAAAGTTTCTTGACGGTTGTCTTCGAAATAACTTAGATACATACTTTATGCATTAAGTTCAATTGCGCCAGAATGCGACATTGAAAGTTGTACATAGTACATTTAATAATGCCGCGAAACTCTCAATATTCAATTATTACATTTACCTCCTTGTTATAAGAATAAAATACACTTTTATACAACATTGATTAAGGAAGGCTCCTTACAGTTGGATGATACACTCTATAGATGCAGAATCCATTAATGTTGCATCAAATCATTGCACTAAACATCGACTTAAACTTAAAAGTTAATACTTATATAAAGACAATATAATTCATGCGACATATATCGACGCACACACTTAGAACAAGCGCGGCGGACGGTACATTGTTAAATAACTTTGAATAAGTGGGAAGTTACAAATATTCTTGTAGTCTGAATATTCGTATTTGTTTATCCAAATTTCACGAACTTTTCCCATACGTTTATATAAAGATGTCACGAATGTAAGTAGTTTCTTGACGGTTGTCTTCGATACGACATCAATTATTTTTTAAACCAATAATTTAGTGAATATAAAGACATTACTTGTAAGCAGCTAATTATGCCCCTATATACTATTTGCATGTACGACATACTATATGTTAAATGATGGCTTTTTTTTTTTTTTTTTTTTTAGGGTGGAAAATCATCCAATGACTTCTCCCGCCTTGGGCGAGGCGAGAGGGAGTGTCAGACTCTTACTGACTATAAACCACCCCGTTCCTACTCCTGCCCGTCGAGCCGGAGCCCCGGTAAACCCGCTAGGTAGTCCGCAGCTCCGGATTAGGCATCAGCCCTACTGGGCCCCATCTGTGGTGGTCTGATGGCTCTTTGAGGCGCGCGCGGAACGCTACGCGCTGCACGCACGGGTCTGGTTCTGTTCGGGCGGTGAGCTACCCTTGCTCGCCGTCCGCAGGCCCGCACTTACGGTGGCCGGAGATCGTCCCGCGATCCCCGACGCCCGGAGTGTCTCTCGCGACGGCTGGGGCGTAAGGAGGTTTGTTCTCTCACACGCCCCGCCTCCTCCTTAGCTAGCATGACTGCTTCGCAGAAAGAGGAGACGGCATCCCAGTCCCTCTCGCTCCGCACCATGGCCTGAACCAGTGCCGGGCGCGAGAGGTCGCCGTCGCCGACCACATCCCTGAGGACTTGGCGGTGGTCAGCCCACGCAGGGCACACCGCCACCGTATGTTCTACCGTGTCCTCCGGGCGGTCCTCGCAGTGATGACACCCGGGCGTTTCCTCCCGCCCGATAAGGAACAGGAACCTACCGAAACTCCCATGTCCGGTAAGCACTTGCGTCAGGCGGTAGGTGAGGACGCCGTGGCGCCTCTCTAGCCACTCCTCAAAGAGGGGACTTACCGCTGCGATGACAGCGAGCCCAGCCCTCGGTTGCGACAGTCGTTGCTGCCATTCCGCCATGAGATCGCGCCGGAGCTCGTCCCGCCACGCACTGATCTGGCGCGGCAGTGGAGTTTCGCCCCGGCGGCACGCGTCGGCGCGCAAACTGAAGACGCGCGCGAGCACCTTCGCCTCCAAATCTCATGGCGGTAATCCGGCAAGGAGGTTCGCCGCCTCCCCGGAGATCGTGCGATATCCACGGATCACCCGGATGGCCATGACCCTCGGAGACGTGAGCAGCGCCCGAGCTGGCCGCCGCATCAGATTCGGCGCCCACACAGGGGGCGCCGACGAGGGCCATGGAAAAAATGAGATTGGTTCGATATTCTACAAAACTTCTTTTGACCAGGAAACATTCGAAGAAGTTAGTTTCATACGAAATAAACGGAGAGGATTTTCTTAACCCACGCCGAAACCTATTCGAGAAACACAAAAGCCTAATTCGAGACTCAAATATAACGACTTACAAAAATCGTTGCAGTGGATACCAGCCATGTTCTAAGACTATTACAGGAATCTTCCATGTGCATATATTCCGGATTTACCTGAAGCGTACGAGTAGCTGTTTTGGTTATTTAAAATAAATTGTATTTTGATTTTAGTTTTGTGAAGTAACTTTTGTTTCATTTTGCTAGTAAACCCCTCAGAAAATCTTTTATAATTCCATTACGCTACATACTGACAAGACACATAATGTTTCTGAATGCCGAATTCCAATAACATCCCCAAGGTTTATTTAGAGGTAAACAAAAGTATGATATTTTAATGCTTTCTTAAAACACCTTAGTTAGTATATGTTTCGAGGTAAATAACCTCAAGTCCACAAAATCAGATAAAAATTCACTCTAGTATAATGTTCTGTAATACAATATAATTCCATCAAATAATAATAAAAAATAATGTTGAGTTTGTTGCAATAGCTTTAAAACTACTATGTCAAAATTGCATTCAAAGTTTCGTTCCGCGCATTTTTGCCTGTCCTGTAAATTTTTTGTTTTATCAGTTAATGTTGTATACCTCTGAGGTACAGAGATGTAATAGGATTTAATGTCGTATACCATTAAGTAGAACTGGTTCTTGCGATTTTAATGGTGCAAGAAACATATTTTCAAAAAAAGTGGAGTTACTATTGTATACCTCCGAGGTACAGAACTAATTTAACCATCTTCTAAAGACCTACGTTATGGAAATTGGCAGTTGTATGTGATGTTGCAGACAATACAATAATATGGTACCGTCGAGCTGATCTGGTGATGGAGCCGGCAGATATGAACTGGAACTCCGAAATGGAAGACGACATATAAATCGACACACACACAAGTCCGTATATAGTGAACATTTGCCATAGTAGCAGTCAGTAATATTGTCTCTGAGACATGGAACAATGCACAGGTTCTAATGGAAAGGAACCACGGAGTAATCCATTTTGTACATTTCAAAGACTATATTAAGTATCTTGACGGTTGTCTTCTTATATTTGTCAAACATTGTATACGTTTGACAAATATTTTATAGTGAAAAATAAATATTTCAAACACCTTTTATAAACGCAATATTATTTTGGAAATTGTTCCAGTATAATTATGTTCTAAACATATTTTCCAAAGCTCATGGCCTTGGAACATCAGACCATGGCAATCCACAAGGTACTACATATTCCTGTTGGGATTTCATTCTGCAGACGTATCATTGAATTATTAAGTCGAACTTATAAAATTAGTCAACATAATTTTACTTCGTATGTGATTTTTAATGAGTTTCTTGACGGTTGTTCTTTGATGTAACAATTATATTTGATTTTAAGTCCCATGTAATAGGTGGTGAGCCTATTGCCATATACCGGGCACATTTCCAGACTCCGTACTACCACTGAGAAATTTTCGAAAAACGGAATAAAGCCCGGTAATACTTCGCCCTATCCGGGAATCGAACCCAAGACCCCTTGCCCGCCCTTAAATGGGACTTACAACATAAATTATAAAAGGTGGGTGTACATTGGCATTATGTGCCATAATATGTACCTCTTCCTACCCCTTTGGGGATTAAAAGGCGTGATGATTTTATCTTAATACATATTTCATATCACATGAAATACTGAAAAGGATATCTTGTGTAGAACGACCGTAGAGCAGCATCCTCCTCCTCAGTCGTACATTCTTGACAGAATGCTCGTGGTTGACAATGATGCATTTTCCCTGGATATCGTAGCTCTCGCGATGTGCCTCCACTTGTTGAAGTCTTCACCCGTAACCCTGGGCACGGATTCCGCGTTATACCCCGCAGGACTGGGTCCCTGCTGAACTTCGCCATCTACACACTCCGGCCTACTGAAGTGTAAGATGCCCACCCCCGCGACATGGACGCGCCAGACAGGAATTGCCCAAGTGAAGAGTAGAGAAGGTGACTCTACTCCCCCCAGGGCCGAGTTAATGGGCGTGTATGATCCCACACCCAAAGGCTTAACACTACCACTACTACAAATATAAATAAAACATCTTTCATTAGTTGTATCTTGTAAATACTAATTCTAGAATACATTTATGTACTCGCCATTACAGGGCATTTTGTCGGTATGAAATATATTTTATTTAAAAGATACATCAACATTACACAGTTCTCTCCTCACTCGGACATATCTTACATAGTAAAAAGGAAGTTTGTCTTCAAATGACTAGAGTACATTAGTACTTTACATTTTGCGAAAAGATTTAATAAAGGTACAACTGTACCTTTACATTGAGGACTTAACAATATACAAGCACCCCATTGAAGAGGTTTCTTGTCGGTTGTATTCAATACTACTTTCACAAATCCTATCTATTAACTAACCTACACTAAACATTAAAGAGTTACAAAGAGTTTCTTAATGGTTGTCTTCGACACAATTCTTATGTTTTAAACATAAAGAAATAATAAGGAGTTATTAAATATTGTTACAGCATTAAGTATTGGTACGTATATCAATTGGTTTCTTGACGGTTGTTCTTTGATACAACTCTCAGAAAAAACGTTGAACATGAAATGTGTGAGAAATATATGTAAGTAGCTGTACATGGAGCTACAAGCTACTTGGAAATACTGAATGAGTAAATAGCATCAGGAGGTGCTCGACCACCTCGAGTATCTTGACTTAGTTTTACATTTCATAGAAGTACGAAGAAGTTTCTTGACGGTTGTCCTTAACAGAACTCTTTTACGACATTTCAGTCATGAAATGTGTAGGAAATATTTATTTGTAGCGGACCGTGAGACATGGAATACAAATAGTACAGGAATATGTTCTGTATTACATTAAATGTTTACAAATTACACAATACATGGTTTTACTGGACACCTGGAAGTGGTACTTTAATGGCGTGCCAAGAGGAGACATATATGTAGGTACTTCATGTAGAATAGTGCTCAAAGATGAATACATACGAAAATACGTTGGTCTGGAGAAAACAGTATAAAATTAATTTCGACGTACAATTTTATTCAGTTCCTTGGCGTTTGTCTTCTTTACTTAGAATTGGTTGAATTTACTTCCAACAACATTTGACTCGACATGAATCGAACTTGCAACATCGTTGTACGAGTACCTACCGAACTATTGACAAAATATCGACGCACACCCCACAGAGCGCACACAATACTCATTGTACGAGTAATTGTTAAACAACTCCGAGCAATGATACTGAGAGGGAATTACAAATATCTTGAAGCCTCTTAGGCAAAGTTATTATTTATATCTCGATATGTGCCTAACCTCTTCTTATACTGACACTCCATATAACATGTTACGTAAAAATTTACACCCAGTCAATACTTTCAAACATCGACACACACAGCTAGAACTAGCAGACTCCCCGTGTACTAAACTGACTTGTTGCACAGTGGTACAACAGCAACAAGTAATGAAACTGTACTCTATACACTCGAGGCAGAAGCAATCGCCATCAGCTATATCGGAGCTGTCAGTAAACGGGAACACTACATTGTAAGAACTGCTGAACATTAAGTCAATACCGACGAGTCAGTAATTACAACCATAATAAATAGACAAGTATTGTTCTATTGTAGTTCTTTTAACCAAAAAAAGTGGGAAACGATATTTAGGTACTCCAGTCGACGAGAATTAGTTTCTTGACGGTTGTCTTCGACACAACTTGTAAAGTTTCGTATTATTTAAATACGTAGGAAACATTTGAGACTGCAAATTAATTGCAGGTACAAGTACAGTACAACTGACTAGGTCTTATCAGTCTGAAACATCCTCGGAAATTCTGTATTTCATTATCAGTCAGTATCAATATTTAAAATTGATAGGAATCACCACGTGAAACGATTTTTTTTTATTATAATTATCGAAATACACGATCCTTTTGGAGTCTTAAGTACACTCATAGTCACTCAATAAGTTTCTTGATTGTTGTCTTTCGATACATATTACTGTATTACATTGGTTATCACACAATTACATAGATAATACAATATAATTCACGCTACAAATATCGACGCACACAACTAGAACAAACAAGTCTGTCGCTACACTACTCAACGTTTCTTACTGGTTATCTTCGCTACAACTTTAATAAATACAATATATTTATGTCGCACGTAATTACGACAAAGACAAAACGGAGAATGCTTCGTAACTATACTCCTGTTCGGATTAATGTTGCTGCACGTATATAATGACAATACAAAACGTTTCTTGACGGTTGTCTTTGACAGAGACCTTTTTCATATTACACACATGAAACATTTAGAGTTGGAACATAGATATTCTGTGTATAACGACCACTTTAGTAACGTTCTAAGTGGGGAAATTGTCGTTGTACCTATATCGCAACAAGACGTTTCTAGAAATGATGACCGATGTATCTCGTATGTCAAACGTTTTATCAGGACGGGCTTTGGAACCCAAGATATGAATATGGAAGAAACAATACAGATAATATAATTCATACGACATATATCGACGCACACACAAGTCCGTATATAGTGAACATTTGCCACTATGGCAGCAGTCAGTAATATTGTCTCTGAGACATGGAACAATGCACAGGTTCTAATGGAGAGTGACCACGGGGATGGAGAGTGACATTTTGAACATTTCCAAGATAATTCTAAGTTTCTTGCCGGTTGTCTTCGATACAACTTTCATTGTGACTGTGTATTCACAATGAAAACTGAACATGGAACTACAAGTCGTTGTAAAATGTGGATATCGTGGAATAATAATTATATGAAGCAATATTATTCTATATGTCGGCACGTAGGTACCCGCTGTATCACTAATGCAAGCGTGACATGATCAAGCGCCAGTAAAATTCCAGCTTTGGCAGATATTTAGGCATAATCAGCAGTTTCTTGACGGTTGTACTTCGATACATGTTCGAGCAGTGTATGTCACCACATACTACTTGGACATACTGACTCGATAGCGCACAATGCGCGTATATATGGGGCTGCCTGTAGAGACATGTTACATAGTACCTATATAATAATATCCGATGTATATTACTTTGTATATACGAATACTGCACGTACAACGATCACTTCAATGGCGTCCTAAGTTAGAAAACGCTTGTTTATGAACATACTGATCCATAATATGTTTCAAGGAAATATATTCCTGGATGAGAATAAGACTCTGTCTGGATTAAAAACTAAAACCTAAAACACTTTCCTTTCACAGAATAAGTTTCTTGACGGTTGTATTTGATGCAACTTTACAAACATCGCACCGTTAGTACGAAGTAAATATGGATACATGTAGCTGTGTGTGAGAGTACAAGCTACTCGGACATAATTATAATTATATAATCACACACATCAGTGGAAGACAAGTCAATCGCTCGTGAGTTGTCTTCGATACAACTGCGAATAATTACGTACTGCTTATTGAAGTAAGCACTACTTCAGTAGGTAATTACCTAGTTACAACGTAAATATTTCACCAACGGGCCAAACATGATGAATATTTTATCCGAGTAAAGGTATTAATTTCTTGACGGTTGTCTTCAATACAAGGTTGATCGAACATAATTATTTTATCGTCTACCTATATCTTCCAAACGTATTAAATTTACATCTAGATACGAGTTTCTTACCTTATTTTGAAGGAATTCTTATAAAAAAGTTATTGTATAGGAAACATTTTATAAGTAGCCATTTATCAGATTACAAGCTACTTTGAAATACTCATTCTGCAAAATCTCCAAATTATGATGAGTATTATTTTAATTAAGTTTTTTGATACCATCGTTCTTTATATTGATATTTTTATCCAATTCATGGTCTACAATATTTACATCACAACAGGAGTTAACAGACACGAGTTTCTTGACAATACTGGTAAGACAAATATCGACGCACACAGTTAGAACTAGCACGGCGGACGGTACATTGTTAAATAACTTTGAATAAGTGGGAAGTTACAAATATTCTTGTAGTCTGAATATTCGTATTTGTATACATTGCCAGGTTTCATGCACTTCAGGAATGTGATGTACAACATAGAATTACAAATACATAATTCTGAATGGGAAAAATGGTCTTCCACAAAATGACCAGTTGATAGTAATAATTGACTCGGTTGCTATGGTAACGAGTTTCTTGACGGTTGTCTTCGACACAAGTTTAGTTCTGAATAATAAATTAATGTTATACGATCACGATCTCTTTAATGGCGTTCCAAGTAGGGAAACGCTTGTTTATGAACACAACTAGCTTTTGCCCGCGGCTTCGCTCGCGTTAAGAAGTATTATTATTAATTAGTTATGGTTTTTGCGGCTTATTTTTGTTTAGCGTGTGTAAAAAATTAGGGCCTACAAAACTTCTTTGTACACAATATTCTTTACTAATCTGTCATTAGGCGCTACGCCTTAGTAGCTTTATGCATGCAAAGTCTCAGTCCGATTGGTTTAAAATTGACAAAGTTTCATACAAACTTTCATCCCCTATTTTATCCCCTTGGGGGTAGAATTGATCAAAATCCTTTCTTAGCGGATGCCTACGTCGTAACATCTACCTGCATGCCAAATTTCAGACCGATCCGTCCAGTGGTTTCAGCTGTGCGTTGATAGATCACTATGTCAGTCAGTCAGTCAGTCACCTTTGAGTTTTATATATTTAGATGATCCATAATATATCGACGCTGGAAAGGCAAAATGTATTAAGCGCCACTTTGGTCGAAAATGAGTTATATATACCGTTGGAATCGCCTGATTTTTCTCTTTCGAATGGTCTATGTCACGCCTTAATTTGAGCACTTTGATGGCGGTTAATACACCGGTGATTTTAGACATTTTCGTATATTTTTTTGTTTTAAATCCATTCATTTTTTTACTTTGGCTCATAAAGCGTACATGATAGTAACAAACTATTGATAAGTCATTTATACCTGCTTAAGTTTACAACTAGATTGGTTTTAAATCTCTTTACCTTTCCATTTTTCTAAAAAATAACGCAATAAAACATTTTACAGATTGGCAATTATTATAAAATCTAAACATAAGTCAATTTACTTGTAAATAAAATATATGTTTTTTGCGTTTAAAACATTTTACTTTTCTGCATGTTACAATTATTTGGACGTTAAAACAATTTTATCGAAAACATTTTATTACTAAAATGGTCGATAATACAATTTTACCTGAAGCTATTCTAATGTGTTTGTAGCACTTAAATTAATTTACCTAATGTAAAATTAATTGCATTTGTGAGTTAACCCTCCCAAAAAAGATTGATAAATACCAAACTATGGTGGTTAGACGGTAGTTCAAGACTGTCATTCACCGAGACCGCGGCTGTTAATCACGGCCGAGAGCGTTGCGCGGGCGCTTCAGTCACCCATGCGCTGTCGACGAGGGAGTTCACGCTCGCTGTCGCAATACACTGTTCGTAAATATGAGGAGTACCTTAGTTTGCAAACGTGTAATGCCAAAAAGAATTTACCAGATATTGATATAGAAGATGTTGAATATAGATATTTTTAATTTTCCAAAATGTGATTATTTTTTAATATTATATCGTCACGCTCTTTATCCCCGAAGGGATTGGCAGAGGTGCACATTATTGCACGTAACGCCACTGTATAATGTACATCCACTTTTCACAATTTATGTTGTAAGTCCCATGTAATAGGTGAGCCTATTGCCATACATCGGACACATTTCTAGATTCCATGCTATTACTGAGAAATTTTCGAAAAACCGAAAAAAGCCCAGCAATACTTCGCCCAACCCGGGAATTGCCCTTGCCCAGCAATCGCACTTGCAACCACTCGGCCAACGAGGCAGTCATTATTTTAATATAAGATTAAGTGAGATTATATTTTACACTTATAAGATGAATACTGATACAGAAGATGTTGATGAAGTTTTATGTTATCTATGTCTTGAATATGTTTCCAAAGTCTGATTATTTTTCATTTTGTATTTGATTAGTATAAGTCTAAGTACAAGTGTACCTATTAACTTGTGATATCTGATCTCTACTAGGTATACTTAAAAGTATTGCCTTTCCATGTTCCGTACCAAAATGGCAAAAAACGAAACCCTTATAGATTCTTCATGACTGTCTATCCAATAGTCCGTCCGTCCGTATGTCACAGCCATTTGTTTCCAAAACTGTTGGGCCTACATAGTTGAAACTTTGTAGGTTGATGTATTCTGGTAACCGCTATTTGGATTTCGAATAACAATTAATAAATTAAAAGGGGCACCCCATACATGGAACTGATTCAAAAAGTTTTAACCTATTCGTGATGGGTGTCTATCGATTGGACTTTAAAAAAGACATTAAGGTTCCTAAACAACTTTTCGTCAAAATCAATTGTTTGAAAGATAGACATTTCCAAAGTGGAAAAATGAGTGTGTGTCCCCTCTAACATTTAAAATATGGGAGGGACAAAACTAAAAAAAATATATGCTGTAAATTTCATTTGAAACTTTCAAAGAAAATTGGTTTGAACGAGATATCATTATTACTTTTTCAGAAATAATACTAATAGAACTCGTCCGTGAACGGTGGCGGTGTGTCCTGCATGGGCTGAGCACCGCTAAGTCCTCAGGGTTGTGGTCGGCGACGGCGACCTCTCGCGCCCGGCACTGGTTCAGGCCATGGTGCGGAGCGAGAGGGACTGGGATGCCGTCTCCTCTTTCTGCGA
This sequence comes from Spodoptera frugiperda, assembly GCF_023101765.2. Classification (NCBI taxonomy): domain Eukaryota; kingdom Metazoa; phylum Arthropoda; class Insecta; order Lepidoptera; family Noctuidae; genus Spodoptera; species Spodoptera frugiperda. The sequence continues at coordinate 5,035,812 of NC_064230.1, forward strand.
AGCAGTCATGCTAGCTCAGGAGGAGGCGGGGCGCGTGAGAGAACAAGCCTCCTCACGCCCCAGCCGTCGCATGAGACACTCCAGGCATCACGGATCGTAGGCCGATCTCCGGCCACCGTAAGGACGGGTCTGCGGACGGGAAGCAAGGGTAGCTCGTCGTCCGACCAGAACCAGACCCGTGCGTGCGAAATGTATCCGTTCCAATATCGGATCATCTTGAGCTTCTGGGCGTAACTTTATCGCTTACACTAAACTTCGGCTCTTGTATAGAGTCGAAGGCGCATCTGGCTGGTAGAAAGTTGGGTATCCTCTGGTGGGTGAGACGGCACTTCACACCGAAACAACTGCTGAGCCTGTACCAAGCGCAGGTTCGGTCATGTATGGAGTACTGTTCTCACCTTTGGGACGGCTCGGCTAAATGCCAGATCAATGCGCTAGAAAACATCGAAAAGCGTACCAAGAAGCTCATCAATGATGATGCGCTTGTAGAGGCTCGGCTTCAAAGCCTTGAACACAGGCGCAAGGTTGCAAGCCTTTCCGTTTTTTACCAGATACATTTCGGAGAGTGTGCGGGGAATTGCACAACTTGATTCCCCGAGTCCTTTCCATTATCGAACCACAAGACAATCGGCGAGGCGTCACCGTTTCATGGTAGATATCCCACCCACTCGCACGAAGCGCTTCACTCCAAACTTCCATGTGCGAACTGTTAGGGAGTGGGACTCTTTGCCGGAGTCTGTGTTTCCTGATGGGTATAACCTGGGTGTTTTCAAGGCCCGAGTGAATAGGTTGGTTATGGGCAGACGTGCTCCATCGTAGGCCGCGTCATCACTTACCACCAGGCAAGATAGCGGCTAAACGTCGACCCATCAAACGTAATAAAAAAGTGCATTTTCAAAAAACGCAAATATAACTTTCTCGTTCATACAAACACTATGTATAACGAAGTTATTTTATAAGTTTTATATTATGCCATCTACTTGCTGCTACGGAACCCCTCATGGGCGAGTCTGACTCGTACTTGGCCGGTTTTTTTAAGACTGATTGATCTCAGAAGTATGTGGTTTATAATTTTTCTTTATTTTACGATGAAAAGTCCTTTTAAATAATATTTTTGCGTTATTTAGTTTTACCCGTAACTTCCATTATTCATTAATATTGTGAGATAATACTTAAAGCCCAGCGAAAACTTTAGCTTAATGCAAGATAAGACATTTTAGTTTTCATGGTCTGACTTGACCGGGTCTGATAAAACATTTTACTTAGACGTGTTAGTATGCTGTACAGAATATAACACATTTTTCTAGCTCAATTTTTGCAGCTTTTTGTTCGTTAAAACATGTTTTACCTGGACACGGTGAGTACGGTTAACTGACTTAAGTCAATTTTACCTAACCAAGATTATGGCCTGCATTGTATTAACTCCAAAATCTTGGACACCAAGATACCTAGATTATTTTCTATTATTACATTTCATAGTAAACGTTATTCGTAATAACTATTTTGAGTTTCAAAGAAAAAGCTCCAGTAATTAATTAGTTATGATTTTTTTTGCAAAATTTGAAACTTCAAATCGCTCTACTGAACAATTCACCTAATGGCGGTTAATACATTTTGCCTTTCCAGCGTCGATATTATGACCATGTCACCGTTTTACTTGAACAATTAAGAAATGAAACAACAAAGCGAATGAACTTTTTCATTTCTTAGTCTATCTAATGAGTTTCTTGACGGTTGTCTTCGATACAACGTTGACAGAACATATAGTACCTAGCTGTGTATGTGGCTACACACCACTGCGGAATACTGACTAGGTAAGTCTCATGTCTACACAAATTTAGGCAACATCTGTTGAAACATTATCGTTTAACTTTAAGAATATCAAATTTAGAAAAAGTTCATATTATTATGTTCCATAAAGGACGACACGTACAAAATACTCCATGTTTATCTTATATATGTATAAGATTACATAATTAATGCAATTGTGTAAGATTCCGTACATTGAGTTGTACAGAGGTGACGTCATGTCACGTTTATGGGCGAAAACTAAATAGACACACACAGCTAGAACAAGCACACACCCCGTGCACTGAACTTGCTGGTAGAACATTGGTATATTGCATTGGTAACTTATTTACACTAACTATATTGGAAATTATGTTTAATTCGTGAGAAATATACAATGGCCACGTAGAACGAGAAACAGTTGTAAGTGGAGAAATTATTGTTTTACATCTCCTCTTGAGGTCCCAGAATAAGACGATACCAGTATTTTTATGGAACACTGTTTGTATCACATTCATGAACACAATATTGTCACGTTTGACTGATGTATAAAGTTATAAATATGCTTCATGCATATTTCATGAAAATATATATTTATCAGAACAAGCCGCTGCAATTAAATAGACGCCGAGAAATTGAGGTTGGAATATCTGATTGAACTTATAGACTGGCCAAAGAGTTTCTTGACAGTTGTATTCGATACAAGTTGACATACAACAATTGAAGAACAGAATGCATACACATCCATACATTGTGTTTGTATTTATACTCCTTTATGGACAAATACTACCGACTGCAGTATTTTGGAACTTTAGCTGCTAACAGCTGATCATGCGAAAGCACGCGCAAAATATTTTTCTAGATATAGACACATACAGTAATAGAAAACATTTTTGGAAATGATTGCAACATCGATATAGACTATTTACACTTGTTACATGGACTTACGCACATTCATAAGTTTCTTGACGGTAGTGTTCAATACGATACAACTCTCTTACAATATTTCAAATGAGAGGAAAACACATTAAAAAATTCATTGAATTTCCAAAATTTACTGTCCACTTACGACACAGACAAAGACAAAGCGAGGAATGCTTTGCTCTGAGACATGGAACAATGCACAGGTTCTAATAGAAAGGAATCACGGAATGGTACATTTCAAAGATTATATTAAGTTTCTTGACGGCTGTCTTTGATACAAGTTTGACAAATAATTTCGTAAAATAAGTCTCATCGCACCTGAGTGCGGCATTTAAAGTGAGACGTTTAATGATAGTTCCCTGCTGAGGACATCATTAAACTGATGTTTATACACACTGAACTATATGTAGATTTAGACATAGATAAAGACAATATAATTCACGCGACAAATATCGACGCACACAATTAGAACAAGCACGAATCATCGGTTGTAGTTTCTTCATAATTGTTCTTCAATACAACTTTTAGACAATATTTTGATCATTAAATATGTTAGAAATACATATGTGGCCTTCTCATTAACCCTTGGAGAACATTACAACACCACATTTCTAAGACAATAGAGTTTCTTGACAGTTGTTCCTCGATAGAACTCAATATAGACTTGCTTCTAAACGCTTCAAATACATTAAACATTTAGTACATATTTCTATGTATTTTCAAACATTGAAAAGGATATCTTGTGTAGAACGACCGTAGAGCAGCATCCTCCTCCTCAGTCGTACATTCTTGACAGAATGCTCGTGGTTGACAATGATGCATTTTCCCTGGATATTGTAGCTCTCGCGATGTGCCTCCACTTGTTGAAGTCTTCACCCGTAACCCTGGGCACGGGTTCCGCGTTATACCCCGCAGGACTGGGTCCCTGCTGAACTTCGCCATCTACACACTCCGGCCTACTGAAGTGTAAGATGCCCACCCCCGCGACACGGACGCGCCAGACAGGAATTGCCCAAGTGAAGAGTAGAGAAGGTGACTCTACTCCCCCCAGGGCCGAGTTAATGGGCGTGTATGATCCCACACCCAAAGGCTTAACACTGCCACTACTACAAATATAAATAAAACAACATTCAGTTGTTGTATCTTGTAAATACTAATTCTAGAATACATGTATGTACTCGCCATTACAGGGCATTTTGTGTGTATGAAATATATTTTATTTAAAAGATACATCAACATTACACAGTTCTCTGTTCGTCGATACAATTCTTTTACAATGTAGATTATTTAAAGAGTTTCTTAATGGTTGTCTTCGACACAATTCTTATGTTTTAAACATAAGTGGGAAATATTAAAGAGTAGTTGTTTGTGAGACTACAAACTACTTGTGCACTGAGTAATTAAATATGGAATTACCACATAGAACGACAAACAGTTCCATAGTGGGGACATAGTCTTTTGTAAATATCCCGTCATTTCCAATACGAAACATACAGTCAAGTACCTAATAATTTGTCAACACACGAGACAGTGGACATCGACTCGGACGCATCCGAAGAGTTTGAGAATATTTAAAGTTGTGATTCCGCACATTGACAAAGCTATAGGATCCCGCGATAATGCGGGATACATCGAAACACTGACTCATATAGCTTGAACTAGCACACACTATGTGTTCAAAATATAATCTTTATGACCCCACATAGATCCCCAATGACATAATTTCTATATTAAATACATTTTCATCAATTAACATTTCTATATAAAGACTAAAAAGACAGAGAGTCACTACAGATCATTTAACTTCATAGACTACTCAATATGTTTCTTGACAGTTGTCTTTGATACAGTTTTGTTACACTTTTCGTACTACGTAAACACGTAGAAAACGTTTGAAGAGAATTTTCAATAAACAGTATTGTACATTGTAACCTCCACGTTCTAAGTGGAACAATAGTTGTTTTAATTCTAAAATATGATGTTGATATCACAATCGAGTGATAAATCCTTACAAGCTGACTATACTTGTATCTTAGACGAAGACATCGACAAAATTAAAATCGACGTCAGCTAGAACTAGCGGTAGACAGTTAATTGTCAAATTACTTTAAATTACTGAGACAGTATGTTAACACAGATTGACAGAGGGAGATATAAATAACTATTTTAAACGAGATCAACGTTTGTTACATCTTTAGCAGATATTTTAACATTGAGTTATATCACCTTCATCACAACATTAAGGACAATTGTGTTTCTTGATGGTTGTATTCGATACAACTTTAGACAATATTCGTATTATATGAACACGAAAGTAACATTTTGTTTTGTAATTTGTCGGCAATAATCCCGATTAAAGTCAAATATATTGCTTTACTAATGAAGAAGTAAACTTGTCTGCTAGCTTCACGAACTAATGAGTTTCTTGACGGTTGTCTTCGATACAAGGTTGATCAAACATAATGGTACTAAGAGGTGACAGTTATTTCAAACACCTTCTTAACTTTAGTATTTTGAGAATAGTGTATGCGTACAATTATGTACCAAAATATATTCCCACACAATATACTGAGTCATACTTTACTTACATACGTTAGTACCGACCATCAAGTTCTGATACAGAGTTAGACTGAAGTCACAACATTCACGCGACAAACATCGACGCACACAACTAGAACAAACTAGTCTGTCGCTACACTACTCAACGTTTCTTACTGGTTGTCTTCGCTACAACTTTAATAAATACAATATATTTATGTCGCACGTAACAACGACAAAGACAAAGCGGGGAATGCTTCATAACTATAATCCTGTTCGGAATAATGTTGCTGTACGTATAAAATGGCAATGCAAAACGTTTCTTGACGGTTGTCTTCGATACAACTTTGGAAATATTCGTATTATGTAAATACGTAGGAAACATTTTGTAGAAACACGCTTATGAGACTAAACACCACTTAGATATACCGACTAGGTGAGTCTCACTTGAATACTTATACAGAACACCGACATCCATAAACACCAGTTATCTTCCTAAGTAGCACACAGCCAGCGCACAACATATATCAAAGAGGGGAATGATTTAACTCCATAGACTATTCAACAGGTTTCTTGGCGGTTGGCTTTATGGTACCTATATGACGTTAAATATTAAACACTTACATGTTGATTTAGTAGAAGCACGTAGTACGAGCACTGTATGTCGCACTAAGTGGAGAAATATCATGTTCTTCGATATAACATATATGTTATCTTAATACATATTTCATATCACATGAAATACTGAAAAGGATATCTTGTGTAGAACGACCGTAGAGCAGCATCCTCCTCCTCAGTCGTACATTCTTGACAGAATGCTCGTGGTTGACAATGATGCATTTCCCTGGATATCGTAGCTCTTGCGATGTGCCTCCACTTGTTGCGGTCTTCACCCGTAACCCTGGGCACGGGTTCTGCGTTATACCCCGCAGGACTGGGTCCCTGCTGAACTTCGCCATCTACACACTCCGGCCTACTGAAGTGTAAGATGCCCACCCCCGCGACATGGACGCGCCAGACAGGAATTGCCCAAGTGAAGAGTAGAGAAGGTGACTCTACTCCCCCCAGGGCCGAGTTAATGGGCGTGTATGATCCCACACCCAAAGGCTTAACACTACCACTACTACAAATATAAATAAAACAACATTCAGTTGTTGTATCTTGTAAATACTAATCCTAGAATACATTTATGTACTCGCCATTACAGGGCATTTTGTATGTATGAAATATGTTTTATTTAAAAGATACATCAACATTACACAGTTCTCTCCTCACTCGGACATATTTTACATAGTACAAAGTAAGTTTGTCTTAAAACTACTAGAGTACATTAGTACTTTTCATTTTGCGAAACACACAAAATGAAAAGTACTAATGTTTGACTTGACACAAACACTTTATAAAAAAATCATAATAAATATTTGTATGAAGAAAACTTATTTTCCCATACATTTTGACGCATGTCACACAGAGACTAGACTAATTTCCATTATGTACGTTTAACAAAAAACAAATGACATGTCAGTGACGTCATGCACAAAATGACAAGGACAGAAACATTTATACTATCGTGCTCCCTTTCTACACCACTTCTATAGAGAAGTTAGATTTACGGCTTGTTATTAACGAGGCACAAGAAGTCAAATTGGCTTTTATCTATTTTCGAACAAGTAAGTTTATGCTTCCAATATACAATACTACCGACCGAAACAATGAATTAGTTCACAATTATTGCGTTAATGCAATATTTGTAACGAGCGAGTGTAGTGTCCACATCGACCAACAATATCCCAAGAAAGAGAGAGTTAGATTTTACTAAACATTAGGACATTAAACATCGACACACACAGCTAGAACAAGCACACACCCCGTGCACTGAACTTGCTGGTAGAACATTGTACTAGACGTTGTACTAACGTTAGCATTACTCGTAAGACAAGCTGGACACACGAATGGCTAATGAATGGGTTTTTCAAATTAAACAAGACGAATTTTACGAAATTCCTTTATGAATTCTTTCTTCTTTGATGTAACTCGTGCTAGAGTGAGAGAGATTCATTGTGGTAAACTACAATGTTCCACTTGACTTATTTTTATACACGGATCAGCTGATAATAAGCAATCGCCGCCGCCATGGACACCCGAGGCACCAGTGGCGTTACAAGTGCGTTGCCGGCCTTTTGGGCGTAAAAAAAATCAGAGTTGTTGGAGAATCGGAGATTGGGAAGATTGAGAAGGAGAGCAATTGGGCCTCCAGTAACCTCACTCACACAACGAATCACAACGCAAGCGTTATTTGACTTGCATACGCGTACAATCGGTACCTGAAAGATTAAGTTTATCTCCGTACCTATACATATACATTACACAATTTCTATCAGCCATTGGATCATTGACCCAACTTGTAAGAGACAAAGCAAACTCCGCGATATCGTTATTTTAGTTCCCGAACGGAACTACACTTTGTGTCTAGTAAAATAAACTACAATATTGAATCATATACGACTACCGTAAAGAACAACATATACGTTGTAGTTTTGGAACAAGAGATTAGCAGGCTTTACAATCCTTGGATGTATACAGAGTACAATATAGAGTTTCTTGACGGTTGTCTTCGATACAAGACTGATAAATACTTATTATTATGTAAACACAGAATGCACGTGTGCATTACCTTAAGGCATTTAGAGACATTTACAATTTCAATATTGATTTAGAACAATCGATGTGAATATTATCGAGCGCCTGAATGTACAGATACAGATCCCTCCATAGACAAGGAATGTTTCAATATTTAATCCTAAATTCTTTATCCAATAGATAATCAGATTGTAGTTCCACATAGGACGACATTTTAATAACATACTCATTGACTTTGACTTTGACTTTGACCTGCGTGGAGTCAAATGTTAATACATTCATATTAGAATACAAACAATTCAAACAATGTGAAAAATACACTATACACCTACAATAAAACATTAAGGACAATTTTGTTTCGTGTTGGTTGTATTCGATACAACTTTAGACAATATTCGTATTATATGAACACGAAAGTAACATATTATTTTGTAAGTGGCAGTTAACTACCAACTGTTTAGAAATACTGACACATTATGTAATTGTTATAGATTTCATTAATATGTGTAGAAATAGTAGTAAATTCATTGTCTATCATTTATTCTTAATTAACACCTCTGGTACTTGAATGTAGTGCTTCCTTCTAAGACATGAAACATTATTTAGACGTCATTACAAATAAATAAATATTTTTCGGGATCAATCCCGATTATTGCTTTACTAATGAAAAAGTAAACTTGTCTGCTAGCTTCACGAACTAATGAGTTTCTTGACGGTTGTCTTCGATACAAGACTGATCGAACATAATGGTACTAAGAGGTGACAGTTATTTCAAACACCTTCTTAACTTCAGTATTTTGAGAATTGGGACTCATGGGACTATTTATCGTAAAAGGTTAAATAATCGAGGACAAGGGAGTTTCTTGACGGTTGTCTTCAATACAAATGTATGCTTGAATGTGTTTACGACGTGGAATATAACAAATAACCATCTGCACCGCTGTAGACACGGCCGAGACAAGGAGACCTGCTCGTGCTACTCTCCATACACACGACTCTGTTAGCGCCATATATTTGAAGGCGCGGGATTCCGCACATTGACAAAGCTATGGGATCCCGCGATAATGCGGGATACATCGAAACACTGACACATATAGCTAGAACTAGCACACACTATGTGTTCAAAATATAATCTTTATGACCCCACATAGATCCTGGGGCTCAATGACATAACTTCTACATTAAATACATTAACATTTCTATATAAAGACTAATTACACAGTCATCGTAGATCATTTAACATCCTATACTACTCAATAAGTTTCTTGACGGTTGTTCCACGACAGAACTCATATACAATACTGGTAAGACAAATATCGACGCACACAGTTAGAACAAGCACGGCGGACGGTACATTGGACACGCAAAGTCAGTCTCATCGAGCGCCTGAATGCGGAGTTGAGACGTGGAATATTTCGAACATCATACAATTTCAATTACTCTCCTAGAGACGTCATATCTGATCACCTTCATCACAACATTAAGGACAATTGTGTTTCTTGATGGTTGTATTCGATACAACTTTAGACTATATTCGTATTATATGAACACGAAAGTAACATATTATTTTGTAAGTGGCAGTTAACTACCAACTGTTTAGAAATACTAGAACATTATGTAATTGTTATAGATTTTAACTACATGTGCAAAAAAGTCAGACTGAAGTCACAACACTCACGTAACAAATATCGACGCACACAATCAGAACAAACACAAAGCCCTGTAAGTAGCTGTTTATGAGATTACAAGCTACTTGGACATACTGATTTATCAACACCACATTTTGTGTGAGACTTTGTTGACGGCAGTTCTTCAATAGAAACATCATATTTTGACATATAGTATGGACATTTATAAAGACACAAACTACATACTTGGAAATACCGACTAGGTAAGGTGTCTTGTGTTACATGGAACATTTAACAAATCCATGGAGTATTGAGAAACCAAACATGGATATATCACACGCAAACAAGCGTCAGTTAGATAATATTTGAAATGTTTTAAACGCATCTGTATTCATTTTACATACAATATTGTGTCACAGTCATATTATGTCGCAAGCATTAAATATCGATACACAATTAGAACAAACAAGTCCATTGTACAATATGTATTACTATTCCATTCGTTTCTTGACTGCAGTTTTTGATAGAACTAGAATACATATTCCCGTAGTACATTAAACATATTGAAAAGGATATCTTGTGTAGAACGACCGTAGAGCAGCATCCTCCTCCTCAGTCGTACATTCTTGACAGAATGCTCGTGGTTGACAATGATGCATTTTCCCTGGATATTGTAGCTCTCGCGATGCACCTCCACTTGTAGCGGTCTTCGCCCGTAACCCTGGGCACGGGTTCCGCGTTATACCCCGCAGGACTGGGTCTCTGCTGAACTTCGCCATCTACACACTCCGGCCTACTGAAGTGTAAGATGCCCACCCCCGCGACATGGACGCGCCAGACAGGAATTGCCCAAGTGAAGAGTAGAGAAGGTGACTCTACTCCCCCCAGGGCCGAGTTAATGGGCGTGTATGATCCCACACCCAAAGGCTTAACACTACCACTACTACAAATATAAATAAAACAACATTCAGTTGTTGTATCTTGTAAATACTAATTCTAGAATGCATTTATGTACTCGCCATTACAGGGCATTTTGTCTATATGAAATATATTTTATTTAAAAGATACATCAACATTACACAGTTCTCTTCTCACACATATTTTGCATAGCACAAAGTAAGTTTGTCTTAAAACTACTAGAGTACATTAGGACTTTACATTTTGCGAAAAGATTGACACTAACACTTTATTAAAAAACCATGACAAATATTTTTATGACGAAAACTTACTTTCCCATACATTTTGACGCATGTCACACAGAGACAAGTCTAATTTCCATTATGTACGTTTAACAAAAAACAAATGACATGTCAGTGACGTCATGCACAAAATGACAAGGACAGAAACATTTATACCATAGTTGTCTCTTTCTAAATTTGTCTTTTGTTCGTCGATACATTCTTTTACAATGTAGATTATTTAAAGAGTTTCTTAATGGTTGTCTTCAACACAAGTCTTATGTTTTAAACATAAGTGGGAAATATTAAAGAGTAGTTGTTTGTGAGACTACAAACTACTTGGAAATACTGAGTTATATAATATGGAATTACCACATAGAACGACAAATAGTTTCGTAGTGGGGAAATAGATTTTTCATAATACCACGTCATTTACAAAGAACAAATTAAGCCAGATGCTGATAATTTGTACCTAACTTTAGTAGAATGAATGAGTTTCTTGACGGTTGTCTTCGATACAAACTTACAGACTCACTGAGCATAACAGTTTCATTACATGAACTGCACAAATTTTGTAAATGATCATAAATATTAGTGTTCTATCTCTTTTGTATGAATAAAGAGCTCATAGAGAAGAATCATTTAATAAATCAGAAAATAATTCCTGCAGCATCCAAGAAAATGGCAATATTTAGGTACTCCAGTTGACGAGAACTAGTTTCTTGACGGTTGTCTTCGATACAACTTGAAAAATTTCGTATTATTTAAATACATTTGAGACTGCAAACTATTATTAGGGTCAGTCTGACGTGGAACTTTCAAAATGTAATGTATGTTTCATTATCAGTTTAAATATTGATAATAATAATCACGTGGAACGACAAATGGTACTAAGTGGGGAAATTGTTGATTTACATATATCGCGTTAAAGTTAACACAGAAAAGACGATTGCCATCTGTAACATTAAATGTAACAAATAGCAACATTATGTATACTCCACTTCAGACGAGTACATACATGCCTTCATAAGTGGGGAAATCGTTGTTCATCTCATATTCTGATATACACACAGAATTAAAAAATGACAATTCACAAAAGAAGAATATATACAGACTTTTGAAAAAATGCTTTCTCAACTAGTTTCTTGGCGGTTGTTCTCCGATAAACACGTAATATAAACATTTTAATCATAAAATATGTAGCGATCATTACATAAGTAGCTGTACATGACACTACAAACTACTTGGAAATACTGAGTAAGTCTCTGCAGACGAAAAAATGAAAAAAGGCGCCCGATTTGTAAACATCTGAGAAATATTCAATGTGAATGATCACTTTAAATCATTAAAATGTGTTTAAACCTGGATCTGGACAGTAGAGATGATTGGGATAAGCGTTTTTGCTTTTCATTAGTTGTCAAGTTTCTTGTCGGTTGTTCTTCCATACAACGCGACAAATATGTCGCACGAAGTAAATAATATTTTTTATGAGAAGAAGTAGTTGAAGAAAAAGAAGAAGACTTACTTTGAACAAGTAGGAAGTTACGAATACGTATGAAGTATAAAGATGTCATGAATGTTTTTGTAGTTTCTTGACAGTTGTCTTCGATACAACTTTAACAAACATGTCGTACAATACAAATTACTAGACAATACATTTAATATTGAGAATTGAGAACCACTTTAGTGACGTCATAAGTGGGGATATAGTTATGTTAGCTCCTGTATGGAGGAGTGTTTGTAAAACATTAATGTAACTCGAATTGTAGCTGAATGAGCTTTGGGACACAAGACATGAACATGGACGAGAGTACATGGAGGAAGGTAATATAACTCACGCGACAAATATCGACGCACACAGTTAGAATAAATACGACTGTCTGTAGTCACCCGTATTGACGGTTGTCTTCGATACAATGTTGACAGAACATATAGTACCTAGCTGTGTATGTGGCTACACACCACTGTGGAATACTGACTAGGTAAGTCTCATTAGTACATTAAGTATTGAGAAATATTCTTGAAGGACATATTATTTGCGCATACAGCGCAATAATACTGACGGCACGTGAAAAAAAACTAAATGGAAAAAAAAGTTACGTGTCTTCGTGTCGCGAATTTTAATTTCCAAACAGTTTCTTGATGGTTGTCTTTTATACATCTTTAGAAAATATCCACATCATGTAAATACGAAGGAAACATGTAAGTAGCTGTCTATAGCAACACAAGCTCTATACATGGAAATACTGATTACGTACATCTCATCTGACACCTTTAAGGTAACGTTTAATAAACCATTACATTTGATAACTTTTGATAACTTCAGTAACAGAACATATCTCTCATCTATTCCTATTCTTACATCACATAGTTTCTTGCTGGTTGTCTTCGACACAACTTTGGTAAACGTCGAGAAATAACGTATTGTTTAATATTTTGTTATCAAAGTATTGTACAAGAGTTCCATACTACGCGTAGTACTACCATCATTTCGAAATATTTCTTTTATAAGACTTTTAAGTTTCTTGACAGTTGTTCTTCGACAGAAGTCGATGTGTTCGATAGTACTGCAAAGCAAGTCTCTTTATCCCAAGATACAATATAATTCACACGGCCGAGACAAGGAGACCTGCTCGTGCTACTCTCCATACACACGACTCTGTTAGCGCCATATATTTGAAGGCGCGGGATTCCGCACATTGACAAAGCTATGGGATCCCGCGATAATGCGGGAGTCAAATACTGGTGCGTATAAACGATCGACTTAATTTCACTTTATGTGTGATGTGACACTTACATGTTGATTTACTTGCCTAGATAATATTTATACTGATATTGTACCAACTAATAAACAAATTATATCATTACTTGATTCAGATCATTGTGGACAATTAATTTCAATAACAAATAAAGTAAATAAAGTGTCGAAACCACATATTATTGTTAACCCAAAGACTGAAAGACGCATTGAAACTTTCAAATCTAAACTCACTGACAAAATACCTTTATTATTAAGGAATAAAAATTCTAATAACTTGTGTGATGAATTTTTTAACATTTACCATACCGAGTTTAAGTCCACCTTCACACCTAAAACCATACCAGCTCATGGCAATGCGTCTTTCAATCAATGGGCAACTACTGGCATCTATAAGAGTAGGAAACGCCTATATGAGCTTTATAACGAGAGGACATATATTAATACAACTGAATTTAGTGAATATGTAAAGAAATATTCTAAATTATTTAAAAAAGTTTGCTCAATTGCAAAATCGTTATACTTGAGCTCTAAAATAAAAAACAGTGACAATGTAATTAAAGCGACCTGGAGTATTATTAACAGTGAAACAGGGAGGTCTAAAGAGAAGAGTAGTGAATTTAGTCTTATAATTGATAATAATGTAATTAAATCGGATGCAGAAGTCGCAGCTGCATTTGAAAACTTCTTTTCGGACGTTCCTGTTTCCACTACTAAGTCTTTGAACTCATCTCCCACAGTTGCAGAATCTTTACTAAAAGAAAATGTTGCAGCTTGCAATTTAGGCTTCTCTTTCGAACACATAGATTATACAGATATAGTCAAAACGTTCCATACCTTGAACAAGAAAAAGACTGCAGATCTGTGGGGTAATTCTGTGTACATTACCGGCTCTGTAATAGATATTGTAGCACCCGTATTAGCTCTAATCTTTAATAACTGTGTCGATCGTGGTGTGTTTCCTGATCTCATGAAGAATAGTAAAATAACTCCGTTATTCAAATCGGGTAGTACTTCTGACCCCACTAACTTTAGACCTATTTCAGTACTACCTACATTCAGTAAAATTTTTGAAAAAATTATTCTACATCAGTTGCAAAGATTCTTTAATAGAAATAAATTATTACATGGAAATCAGTTTGGTTTTACAAGGGGTCGTTCAACAACTGATGCCGGTGTTGAACTTCTTAATCACATTTATGATGCATGGGAGGACTCGGCCGACGCATTGGGTATTTTTGTGACTTATCCAAGGCGTTCGATTGTGTCCCTCATGAAACACTGATCAGGAAGCTATCCCATTATGGAATACGGGGCAGCTCTCTGGATCTTCTTAACTCATACTTGAGTAATAGGATTCAGAGAGTCGACATTAACGGAAAAGTTTCCTCCGGGTCTATTGTTAGGATGGGTGTTCCGCAGGGGTCAATTCTCGGCCCGTTTCTCTTTCTTATTTATATTAATGATTTACCTTACCTTGTGAAGGATAACCATGGGATAGTACTGTTTGCTGATGATACATCTTTATTGTTTAAACTCAAACGTGGACAATTAGTCAGTGATCATGTAAATAGTGCTCTCTCAAAAATAGTTCGCTGGTTTGGTGCCAATAATTTGTTACTTAATGAATCAAAAACTAAATGCATTAGATTCACAACACCAAATGTTAGACATGTGAAAACCAGCGTGCTAATCAAGGGCGAGGAGTTGGACCCTGTAGATTCAACTGTCTTTTTAGGTATAACCCTGGACGCTAAGCTACAGTGGGCTCCACACGTAGATAAGTTATCGAAAAGGCTCAGCTCTGCAGCATATGCCGTTAAAAAAATTAGAAATTTGACCGATGTAAATACAGCGCGATTAGTATACTTTAGTTATTTTCATAGTATCATGTCATATGGTATTCTCCTGTGGGGAAATGCTGCTGACATTCAGTCTGTCTTTGTGCTGCAGAAAAGAGCCATTCGATCTATTTATAATCTTAGTCCGAGGCACTCTCTTAGGGAACTATTTAAAGAAATTAATATATTGACTGTTCCCTCTCAATACATTTATGAAAATGTAGTGTATGCTCACAAAAACATTAATTTATTCAAAAAGTATTGTGATATACATAATATAAACACTAGAAGTAAAAACAAATATATAGTTCCCACTACTAGACTTAAGAAAATAAGTGGTTCGTTCAGATGTCAATGTATACGCTTTTACAATAAAATTCCCAGCGATATTCAAAGTTTGAGCCTGAATAAATTTAAAAATGTTATTAAAGAAAAACTGTATAGTAAAGCTTTTTATAAAATTAAAGACTACTTAGATGATAGTCAGGCTTGGGAGTGAGCCGTTATAATGTCCACACAGGTCATGTTGACATGTTTGTAACACAAGTTACATTTTTATACAATTTGACATGATATAGATTAATATCATTCGATATTTTTTATTTTTATTTTTATCATATTATTTTTAAAATTGTTAGTCTGAGGACCGTGTGAGAGTTTGCTTAGTTATTTCACTTTTAGTTAATTATATTCTGACAGTGTGAGCATTTACGAGACCTACCCAAATGTTCTTTTGGTTGGTATTGTTCGTCGGATCATTCAGCAACAGCCGTTAGCTGAGCTGATTGTAAACTGACACATGCGTACGGCCATCTGAACAGGTCCGCTCATACTGTTGTGGTTCTTTCCTCTAAAGACCACTACAGAACCAACTTGCACGGTTCTCTCACATTATCCTCTATTTCATTGTCTGGACTTTAAAAGAGACTGTGACCTCTGAGTTTGTTTCGGCATTTCTTCTCAGAGTAGTCAGATAGGAAATGCCGGCCTCATCTAGCTATTTGAAATATTGACGTGTAAAAGTGTTATTTTATGACCTATTTACATAAATAAATATCATTTATCATTTATTTATTTAGAAGCACGTAGTACGAGCACTGTATGTCGCACTAAGTGGGGAAATATCAGTTTACATCATTTCGACATGTTACAAGGGTAAGTGATGGCTACACTTATAGTTGTTATAAAACATACAACTTTGATTTCTTGTAATGTGACGTCAATGCATAAAGGCATTTGAAGACATTCTGTGACTAACTATTATACAATCACACTGTATCAAATTTAAGTTTATTCATTATTCAATGAGTTTCTTGACGGTTGTTCTTTGATGTAACATATATTTTATCTTAATACATATTTCATATCAGACGAAATACTGAAAAGGATATCTTGTGTAGAACGACCGTAGAGCAGCATCCTCCTCCTCAGTCGTACATTCTTGACAGAATGCTCGTGGTTGACAATGATGCATTTTCCCTGGATATCGTAGCTCTTGCGATGTGCCTCCACTTGTTGAGGTCTTCACCCGTAACCCTGGGCACGGGTTCCGCGTTATACCCCGCAGGACTGGGTCCCTGCTGAACTTCGCCATCTACACACTCCGGCCTACCGAAGTGTAAGATGCCCACCCCCGCGACATGGACGCGCCAGACAGGAATTGCCCAAGTGAAGAGTAGAGAAGGTGACTCTACTCCCCCCAGGGCCGAGTTAATGGGCGTGTTTGATCCCACACCCAAAGGCTTAACACTACCACTACTACAAATATAAATAAAACAACATTCAGTTGTTGTATCTTGTAAATACTAATTCCAGAATATATTCATAAACTCGCCATTACAGGGCATTTTGTTCGTATGAGATATATTTTATTTAAAAGAAACATCAACATTACACAGTTCTCTCCTCACTCGGACATATTTTATATAGTACAAAGTAAGTTTGTGTTAAATCTACTAGAGTACATTAGTACTTTACATTTTGCGAAAAGATCGACACAAACACTTTATTAAACAATCATGACAAATATTTTTATGAAGAAAACTTACTTTTCCATACATTTTGACGCATGTCACACAGAGACAAGACTAATTTCCATTATGTACGTTTAACAAAAAACAAATGACATGTCAGTGACGTCACGCACAAAATGACAAGGACATAAACATTTATATTATTGTTGTCTCTTTTAATGGATATATAGATACTACCTTTTTTCTTTAAATGATGATTTACATAACAATACAATGAAGTTTCTTGACAGTTGTCCTCGATACTACTCTTTTACAATATTTCAATCATAAAATGAGGAAAAATACAAATAACCCTACAATGTAAATTATTTAAAGAGTTTCTTAATGGTTGTCTTCAACACAATTCTTATGTTTTAAACATAAGTGGGAAATATTAAAGAGTAGTTGTTTGTGAGACTACAAACTACTTGGAAATACTGAGTTATATAATATGGAATTACCACATAGAACGACAAATAGTTCCATAGTGGGGAAATAGTTATTTTCTTTATTTAATACATTCGTTTACTAAACGATCTGGAGGAGGATAATTTGTACCGAACTTTAGTAGAATGAACGAGTTTCTTGACGGTTGTCTTCGATACAAACTTACAGACTCACTGAGCGTAACAGTTTCATTACATGAACTGCACAAGTTGCGCGACATAATGTTAATTAATGCGACTGACACGTTAGTCAGTAGCCGTTTACAAGACCGTTTACACATAGGAACGTATATTTATACATTCCATTAAATATTAAACATTTCTATATGAATGCTCCAGGTACAATGACCACTTTGACTGTCATCCTATATTCCCACATAAAAATATTTTAAGTACTATTCTGGTATATTACCAAAAATACAACCGAAATGAGTTAATGATTAAACCACAATATAATTCACGCGACAAATATCGACGCACACAATTAGAACAAACACAGATGATCGGACATGGAATATTCAACATTCCGTCTCGATAACAAGGAGGGAGTTCCTGAGATGTACGCATCCAGGCGTATTGTTACATACAACATTATACTTCTATTCGTTTTATATCTATATCTTTTTGTGTTTAATCGTTTTGACACTAATTTTAAACTTTTAATTTTTTTTACAATTCATAGACTGCTCACCGAGTTTCTTGACGGTTGTCTTCTATACAACATTAGAAACTATTCACATTATGTAAATACGAAGGAAACATTTAGTCCTTTATTAGACTACCAACTATTCGGATATAGGAACATAATTATCAACATGCCAAATTAAACCTGTTAATATAACACATGGGATACAATTTCCCAAATCTGTAGAATTATAATCAGAATCGCAAACAGTGACATGATATCGCGGACTGTCCACTCCATAAGTGACATTAGATGTCTTATAGAGCATTACAAGAAGGCCGAAAGGCAGTTTATGAAACTGCTTTGGAAATAGATGCACATATTGTTTCGAGAAATGTATTCGATTGTCCAATACTGTATACGTATAATATTAAATATTAAACATTTCAATATGAAAGCTCCACGTGGAGCAGTGGGAAATGAATGATAACTTCTATTTTGTTAAGTTTTTAATAATTGATTCCATGTTGTGTGACACACAACTACATTTACGCACTGGGTGGAAATGTATAAAACAAAAAAACATACCTACTACGAGATATAATCACAAGTGAGTTTCTTGATGGTTGTTCTTCGATAGAATCTACAAGTAGCTGGACATGACTCCACAAACTACTTGGGAATACTAAGACACATCGGGCCATTAAATACCAACGAGTCAATAATTACAGCCATAATAAATATACAAGTGTAATTTTATTGAAACACTTACAACCAGAAGAAATGGGAGACAAGTTAGGTAATTCAGTTGACGAGAACTAGTTTCTTGACGGTTGTCTTCGATACAACTTACATGAAATGTTGAGATATTACACACGGATATTCCGGAATGAGGACTTTAATGGCGTAGCTTACACCATCCGTCACAAGACATTGAAAACTGTTGTCTTCAATACAACGCTTTTACAATATTTCAATCATGAAATTAAGGAAACATTTAAGAAGAATCTGTACAGTCTTCCACAAGATGACCAGTTAGTAAACATTTTGATTACCGAATAATTTCGAAATATATTATGATAACGAGTTTCTTGACGGTTGTCTTCGATACAACGTTGACAGAACATATAGTACCTAGCTGTGTATGTGGCTACACACCACTGTGGAATACTGACTAGGTAAGTCTCATGTCTACACAAGTAAGAGTATTATTGCCTTTTGAAAGGCAGAATATAAAACAATTATTGTAATAATTGTAACATGGATACTCCACGCAGAACAACTACGAAAATTACAAATGTTTGCGTATTAGATTTCGAAAAAATACTTTCTCGACTAGTTTCTTGACTGTTGTCCTTCGATACAACTCTAATACAATAGTTTGACCATGAAATATGTAGCGATCATTACATAGGTAGCTGTACATGACGACCGAATGAAGATAATCTAGAAAGATAGATGAAGACAATATAATTCACGCGACAAATATCGACGCACACAATTAGAACAAGCGCGAATCATCGGTCGTAGATTCTTCATAATTGTTCTTCAATACAACTTTTAAACAATATTTTGATCATTAAATATGTTAGAAATACATATGTGACCTTCCCATTAACCCTTGGAGAACATTACAACACCACATTTCTGAAACAATAAAAATAGTGATAGAAATAATAAAAATAATCAAATAAGACAACAGAGTTTCTTGACGGTTGTTCCTCGATAGAACTCAATATAGACTTGCTTCTAAAGTTTTCAAATAGGTATGTATGAGATGCATATAAGACGGTAGACTTTAAACTTAATAGTTCACAAACTAAGCATTTAAATTCTTGACGGTTGTCTTCGATACATTCCTTACATTTCGTTCCAATACTAGTAAGTACCTATTTATAAGACTACAAACTACTCGGTAGTTCTGAGGCAGTATTCAACATCACTTTGTGAAAGTGACACAATATTATTCATAAACCTATAAACTTCATTGTAACATGGATACTCCACGTAGAACAACCACTATAATGACGTCATAAGTGGGGAAACAGTTATTTTATAAACTGTGTAGGACCAATATCTCATTTTGGACAATTGTAGCTGAATGAGCTTTGTAACACACGGCATGAACATTGAAATGACGTAGATGTAGTCAGTATCAGTATAGTGCATGCGTCAGCCATCGTCACACGTAGACAAGTACAACAAATACTTAAATATTTGAATTATAATTGAGGCTGTTTAATAGACAAGAAAACAGGGAAAAATATTAAGGTACTCCAGTTGACGAGAACTAGTTTCTTGACGGTTATCGTCGATACAACTTGTAAAGTTTCGTATTATTTAAATACATTTGAGACTGCAAACTATTATTAGGAACTTTCAAAATGTAATGTATGTTTCATTATCAGTTTAAATATTGATAAGAATAATCACGTGGAACGACAAATGGTACTAAGTGGGGAAATTGTTGATTTACATATATCGCGTTAAAGTTAACACAGAAAAGACGATTGCCATCTGTAACATTAAATGTAACAAATAGCAACATTATGTATACTCCACTTCAGACGAGTACATACATGCCTTCATAAGTGGGGACATCGTTGTTCATCTCATATTCTGATATACACACAGAATTAAAGAATGACAATTCACAAGAGAAGAATACATACAGACTTGGAAAAAATGCTTTCTCAACTAGTTTCTTGACGGTTGTTCTCCGATAAACATGTAACATAAACATTTTAATCATAAAATACTTAGCTGACCATTACATATGTAAGTAGCTGTACATCATATAACAAGCTACTTGGAAATACTGAACGGATGGCAAATGCCTTGTAAACATCTGAAAAATATTCAATGTGAATGATAACTTTAGATCATTAAAATGTTTTTAAACCTGGATCTGGACAGTAGAGATGATTGGGATAAGCGGTTTTGCTTTTCATTAGTTGTCAAGTTTCTTGCTGGTCGTCTTTGATAGAACTCTTCTACTGCATTTCTGTCAAGGAATTGAAATGCTATGTAACGTTCATAATAATTATTCTAAAGATGGCCTATGTCAGGTCACGATGAGAGGATAATTACATCACATTTATACGGCAATACAGTTTCTTGACAGTTGTTCTTCGACAGAACTCGATGTGTTCGGTAGTACAGTATAACAAGTCTCTTTATCCCAAGATACAATATAATTCACGCGACATATATCGACGCACACAATTAGAACAAACACGGATGATCGGACATGGAATATTCAACATTCCGTCTCGATAACAAGGAGGGAGTTCCTGAGATGTACGCATCTAGGCGTATTCTTATATACAACATTGTACTTCTATTAGTTTTATATCTAATTCTGATTTGTGTTTAATCCTTTTGACGCAAATTTTGTCCACAAGACGAAAAAAATATACAAATGATTTTTTAACTTCATAGACTACTCAATAAGTTTCTTGACGGTTGTCTTTGATACAGTTTTGTAATACTTTTCGTACTACGTAAACACGTAGAAAACGTTTGAAGAGAATTTTCAATAAACAGTATTGTACATTGTAACCTCCACGTTCTAAGTAGGACAATAGTTGTTTTAATTCTAAAATATGGTGTTGATATCACAACCGAGTGATAAATCCTTTCAAGCTATACTTGTATCTTAGTTGAACACATCGACAAAATTAAAATCGACGTCAGCAAGAACTAGCGGTAGACAGTTAATTGTCAAATTACTTTAAATTACTGAGACAGTATGTTAACACAGATTGACAGAGGGAGATATAAATATTTTAAACGAGATCAACGTCTGTTAATTGTCAAATTACTTACACATTTCAAATGTAATTGAAATCTGAGTTCATTCTTTTACGAAGAGTGACATAAGAGTTAAAACTGGTCTATAGAATTGTATCCAGAGTAATTAATGAATGTTTCAAATATCGACGCACACAATTAGAACATTGGTGGTTGTGAGACACAGACAGCTACACGCTGTGTTCTGACTTATAACATGTTATGTAGCGTGTGTCACAGACAGAGGACAAGGATTCAGTCCAACCTCGTGAAGGAACATTGTACATAGCTACGTACAAAAATGTGTAAAAAGTGTAATTTGTAGTTTCTTGACGATTATATAAATTCATTTTTAAATATCATTCATTTTAAATATCATTCATTTTTTTAATATCATTCATTTTTAAAATCAATTTAAATTTATTACGAATGTGTTTTACCAAGATAAGGTATTACACACGTCAAAGAAAAAAGGACTACTTGTATAAAAAGAGGATGTATGTATAGTTTCTTGGCGGTTGTCTTCGATACAACGCTTTTACAATATTATTATATCAAACATGAAAGAAGTAGAAAATATTTGTAAGTGGCAGTTAACTACCAACTGTTTAGAAATACAGTTTTAATAATTTCAGTAACACGTATTTCATCGAGGAGTTTCTTGACGGTTGTCTTCTATCCAAGTTCTAAGTATAGAACTTGTTGATTGATATCACGTTTAAGTTGACACAGAAAACCCAAACTATTGTATATCATCATCAAATATCGACGCACACAACTAGAACAAACTAGTCTGTCGCTACACTACTCAACGTTTCTTACTGGTTGTCTTCGCTACAACTTTAATAATTTTTTTTTTTTTTTTATGGAACAAGCCGGCCATCGAGCAGACGTATTACCTGATGGTAAGCAATCGCCGCCGCCCATGGACACTTGAAACACCAAAGGCGTTACAAGTGCGTTGCCGGCTTTTTGGTAGTTAAGAATTTATGTTCGGGAATCGGGGATGGGGAAGATTAGGAAGGGGGGAATTGGGCTTCCGGTAACCTCACTCACACAACGAAACACAACGCAAGCGTTGTTTCACGTCGGTTTTCTGTGAGGCCGTGGTATCACTCCGGTCGAGCCGGCCCATTCGTGCCGAAGCATGGCTCTCCCACACTTGCAATATATTTATGTCGCACGTAATTACACAGGGTATATACTAATTGTAATCAGCAGTTTATGTAACTGCAAAGTATTTGTACATACTAAATAGATACGTCAGCTTGGGCATACATCATCAGCATTATAGGGCCATCAGCGTTTGTCATCTGGCAACACTGAGTAAAAACTCTTTTAAGAACCAATGTTTCTTGATGTTTGTCTTTGATACAAGCGTGGCACGTGTTAGATACGGACACTCCACGAGCGAACACTTTAATGTCGTCCTTAGTGGGGAAATATTAGAGTTTGTTTTCGAGTGTATAGTGAACCGGAGCACAAACCACTATACAAACTACTAGAAACATTAATGAGGAGGTCTCATATCTGTTGAGACTGTGAAAGAGTATGTAAACCATACATCGATGATACTATCAATATTTAAATGTATATTTGTATATGTATTACATAACACATTAGTAATTATTTCACGCGTATTTTTGTTCGTAATAGAAAACATATTTGAAAACGACTGTAATATAGACATCGACTATTTGTTACATGGACATCCACACATTCATAAGTTCCTTGACGGTTGTCTTCGATACAACGTTGACAGAACATATAGTACCTAGCTGTGTATGTGGCTACACACCACTGTGGAATACTGACTAGGTAAGTCTCATGTCTACACAAATGTAGGCAACATCTTTTGATCGTCTCATGATGACGCAGACAAGACTTCGACATGACATCGACACACACAGCTAGAACAAGCACACACCCCGTGCACTGAACTTGCTGTAGAACTGCTGAGTACATAATTATATACCCGCTACATTTCATCAACCTTAAATGTAAACAGAGTACAATATTGTTTCTTGTCGGTTGTCTTCGATACATGGTCTTCCACAAGATGACCAACTGATAGTAATAATTGACTCGGTTGCTATGGTAACGAGTTTGTTGACGACTGTATTTGTTCTGCACTCGTTTGACACAGACAGAGGACAAGGATTGAGTTTGACAAAGTCCTCGCGAGGGAACATTGTACATAGTAGTGTCAGTAATATTGTACCGTAGACTCAATCGAAGATTAACGTATATATTCTGGAACACTTTCAATTGTGTTATATGGACCTCGATACGACTTCGACGCTTAATCATACATAAAGACATTATAATTCATACGACATATATCGACGCACACAATTAGAACAAACACAACTGTCACTAGCACATTGCTTGACGGTTGTCTTCGATACAACTTTGAAACGTTCTTAACAGGGAAACAGCTGTTTGTCAACAAGCTCATATTCAATAGAATATTTGTCGGGATTAATCCCGATTAAAGCCAAATATATTGCTTTACTAATGAAGAAGTAAACTTGTCTACTAGCATCACGAACTAATGAGTTTCTTGACGGTTGTCTTCGATACAAATGCATGCTTGAATGTATTTACGACATGGAATATATTTGCACACAACCAGCGCCCAAGATATATCAAAGAGGGGAATGATTTAACTCCATAGACTATTCAACAGGTTTCTTGGCGGTTGGCTTTATGGTATATGACGTTAAATATTAAACAACATAATATTAATAATATTATTCGCACGGAGTTTCTTGCCGGTTGTCTGTGATACAGTTTTGTAATACTTTTCGTACTACGTAAACACGTAGAAAACGTTAGAGAGAATTTTCAATAAACAGTATTGTACATTGTAACCTCCACGTTCTAAGTGGAACAATAGTTGTTTTAATTCTAAAATATGTTGTTGATATCACAATCGAGTGATAAAGTTTTGTTTTATTATCTTATAACCATCATAGGCTTAGAAAAAAATGTTTTCTCAACTAGTTTCTTGACGGTTGTCCTTCGATACAACTCTAATACAATACTTTGACCATGAAATATGTAGCGACCATCACATAAGTAGCTGTACATGACACTACAAACTACTTGGAAATACTGAGTAAGTCTCAGCGGACACCTTGGTAAGGAAATGTGCCACAAAATATTGTGGACAATTGTAGTTGAATGAACTTTGTAACACGACACATACAAACAAGAATGTAGTCCAAGAGACAAGAGAGATATATGTATGTACTAAGTTTATACTAGCAGGGACACAACACACCCCAAATTTTATACTTTATGACGTCACAGTCAACCCAGTACGTTTCTTGACGGTTGTCTTCGATAGAACTTTTTACACTCTATTAATCATGAAATGAGGGAAAATAACACTACACTGGAGATTATTTAAAGAGTTTCTTAATGGTTGTCTTCAACACAATTCTTATGTTTTGAACATAAGTGGGAAATATTAAAACGCAGTTGTTTACACGCGTATTTTAGTATTATTTTAGTTCGTGATACAAAACATTTTTGAAAATTACTACAACATCGATATTGACTACCTAGTTGTTACATGGACATACGCAGATACATAAGTTTCTTGACGGTTGTGTTCAGTACGATACAACTCTCTTACAATATTTCAAATGAGAGGAAAACACACTTGGAAGTAGGTACTGATTGAGTACCTTATCGGGAAAATTAATTGAATTTTAAAAATTTACTGTCCACTTACAACACAGACAAAGACAATGCGGAGAATGCTTCATAACTATAATCCTATTTGGAAGAATGTTGCTGTACGTATATAATGGCAATACTAAACGATTCTTGACGGTTGTCTTTGATGTAACATATATTTTATTTAATATACATATTTCATATCACATGAAATGCTGAAAAGGATATGTTGTGTAGAATGACCGTAGAGCAGCATCCTCCTCCTCAGTCGTACATTCTTGACAGAATGCTCGTGGTTGACAATGATGCATTTTCCCTGGATATCGTAGCTCTCGCGATGTGCCTCCACTTGTTGAGGTCTTCGCCCGTAACCCTGGGCACGGGTTCCGCGTTATACCCCGCAGGACTGGGTCCCTGCTGAACTTCGCCATCTACACACTCCGGCCTACTGAAGTGTAAGATGCCCACCCCCGCGACATGGACGCGCCAGACAGGAATTGCCCAAGTGAAGAGTAGAGAAGGTGACTCTACTCCCCCCAGGGCCGAGTTAATGGGCGTGTATGATCCCACACCCAAAGGCTTAACACTACCACTACTACAAATATAAATAAAACAACATTCAGTTGTTGTATCTTGTAAATACTAATTCTAGAATACATTTATGTACTCGCCATTACAGGGTATTTTGTTCGTACGAAATATATTTTATTTAAAAGATGCATCAACATTACACAGTTCTCTCCTCACTCGGACATATTTTACATGGTACAAAGTAAGTTTGTCTTAAAACTACTAGAGTACATTAGTACTTTACATTTTGTGAAAACATCGACACAAACACTTTATTAAAAAATCATGACAAATAATTTTATGAAGAAAACTTACTTTCCCATACATTTTGACGCATGTCACACAGAGACAAGACTAATTTCCATTATATACGTTTAACCTTTTGACCGCCAGAGCATAAACGCTTCGCCGTGCCCTCCACGCCGAGACACAAATTCAACGAAATAACCTTGAAAATATTAGGGATTCCAAAATGTTATCGATAAACCAAAGTGAGTAATAATTTTCGTCTGAATTTTTTTTTGAATAAACTGCTTATAACATAAAAAGAATATTTATTTAACCTAATCTCCCACTGTAATAAACTTAAGACCACATTAATAGCATCTATCAATGAAATATCAACCTTTTGAGACACAAAAATACATATAAAATTGCAGCAAGTTACAGCACTATTATCTATCAGTTACGCGCCATTGGCATGTATACATGCCAATGGCGCGGGCAACTATCCATTTTTTTTTAATCTCTCGTTTATGATTAGGGATGTAGTTAGCTGAATAATGTAACTTATCGAGTTCATTTATGTATTAGGTAATCAAATTTGAAAACTGCTAAATAGGTATCTATAATATCTATATAGGTATATAAAAAATCTGTAGATTTTAGTGATATTATTTATACACTTTCATATTCTTAAAAAAATAGTTGCCTTGTATTTGTAAAATGTCACATGAAACTTAAAAATATAAAAAATCAACAATCGTATTTATTTATTATGCTCATTAACAGCCTTGTAATTGAAAAAGGTTACGTGAAACTTAAAAATATATAAAAATCAACAATTGTACCTATAAAACATTATGCTCACTAACAGTCTTGGAATTGTAAAATTTAAAACTAAATTGTATATGACGAAGGAGAAATCTACGTGGTGTTTTGAAAAAGTGTGACGTCATCATTGCTGACGTCACAGTTGTTGTTCTCACGATGGTCACCCATTTTGGGACTTAGAAAAACTTCACGAGCACTGTATACTTAGTTTATTCAACTCCCAGAGAGGTCCGTACTGTACGGCGATCGGAGTGCAACTGCCCCGATTGCCTACAGTGCGGGCGTATTTATAGGACTCGGCGCACGAGCACGTGCTTACAAGTTTTAGGTTAAGTATTGAAATTACAATGATAACGTTAATTTTACATCGTATTAAACTTAAAATAATCAACTGATGATTAATAAACTGATTTTCAGGACAATCAAGTGAATTAACCAAACTTATTCTACATTCTCTGGATAATTGATGTGGTTGCGCCGACACGGCCATACTGACAGGCGGTGCGCGCTCTGCACCAGCCTCGTTGATTTTTTTGTTGATTCTCGAAGGTTCTCGGTGATTCTCGTAGGTTCTCGGTGATTCTTGTAGGTTCTCGGTGATTCTCGTTGGTTTTTGTTATGTTGTGATGTGATTACCTGTAGGCAAAGAAAGTATTTTCTCTGAGAAGGATTTCTGCTCATTATAAATTAGTTGTTAGTCTCGTAGAGTTCTCGGAGGGTCTCGTAGAGTTCTCGGAGGGTCTCGTAGATTTCTCGGAGGGTCTCGTAGATTTCTCGGAGGGTCTCGTAGATTTCTCGGAGGGTCTCGTAGATTTCTCGGAGGGTCTCGTAGATTTCTCGGAGGGTCTCGTAGATTTCTCG
Source organism: Spodoptera frugiperda (assembly GCF_023101765.2). NCBI lineage: Eukaryota > Metazoa > Arthropoda > Insecta > Lepidoptera > Noctuidae > Spodoptera > Spodoptera frugiperda. The sequence continues at coordinate 5,064,153 of NC_064230.1, forward strand.
GAGGGTCTCGTAGAGTTCTCGGAGTTTAATTTGGAATTTTTGAAATTTGAAAAGAGTAATTAACTATGCAATACTTATCTGTTTATTCTGGTGGGTTATTTTCACTCTCCAGGTCGTGGTTTTGATGTACTTGCGGCTGTTGATTCGTTCCAGTTGATCAGGTGGAAGAGCTGATGATGAAGCGGCTGGGGTAAGGGCTTCTTACAATCCCACTTCTGATGACGAAGGAGAAATCTACGTGGTGTTTTGAAAAAGTGTGACGTCATCATTGCTGACGTCACAGTTGTTGTTCTCACGATGGTCACCCATTTTGGGACTTAGAAAAACTTCACGAGCACTGTATACTTAGTTTATTCAACTCCCAGAGAGGTCCGTACTGTACGGCGATCGGAGTGCAACTGCCCCGATTGCCTACAGTGCGGGCGTATTTATAGGACTCGGCGCACGAGCACGTGCTTACAAGTTTTAGGTTAAGTATTGAAATTACAATGATAACGTTAATTTTACATCGTATTAAACTTAAAATAATCAACTGATGATTAATAAACTGATTTTCAGGACAATCAAGTGAATTAACCAAACTTATTCTACATTCTCTGGATAATTGATGTGGTTGCGCCGACATATATTATCTATAATTATTATCAATAACAAAAATTTCTGATGTTGATAGTAACCTACAAAAATATTTTATAATTATCTAGAATGCGCAATAGTTCTTCTGTACTATAAACCTCTTCACTCGCCATTTTTGCAATTAAAATGTAGGTACTAGATAAAATATTTTTTGCAACTTCCCCGCATTTAAAAACACGGCACGCGCTTACGACGTCACGAGTTTACCTTTTTTCTCAGAGACTAAGGTTATATATATACTTTTTAATAGTTATTACAAAAAATAAGCGAGTCATTTAGCTCAAGTTTTAATATTACTTGAATTACACTACATCACTAGTAGGCATGTATACATGCCATTGGCGCGAGAGAACATGCTTTTTTAGCCGATATTTAAGTTGTTTTTATCAATCAAATATTAGAATAACTATATTGCAATTTTGTTCACTGTGTACAATTATGTAATAACTGGGTATTCAGTTCTTAACATACATCAATAAAACACGTGAAAGTAATGATTTAATGTGTTTATTTTGTTTTTCTCTGTGATCTGTTTCTTGGCATCTATAGATGTCGGTGGCGCACAGGGCACGCTTGCGCATGACATCTATACATGCCATTGGCGTTCAAAAGGTTAACAAAAAACAAATGACATGTCAGTAACGTCATGCACAAAATGACAAGGACAGAAACATCGCATTCTCTTTCTAAATCCATTTCTTCATTTTTATACAAATAAAAAGCAATTGACATGTCAATAACGTCAGACCCGAAATGACAAGGACAGAAACATTCATTTTATTCTTGTCTCTTTTTAATGGAGTTAGAGACACTACCTTTTCTCTTATCATGATGAGTTACATAACAATACAATGAAGTTTCTTGATAGTTGTCTTCGATACAACTCTTTTACAATATTACAATCATGAAATGAGGGAAAACACAAGTAACCCTACAATGTAGATTATTTATAGAGTTTCTTAATGGTTGTATTCGATACAATTCTAATGTTTTAAACATAAGTGGGAAATATTAAAGAGTAGTCCAGTAGTAACATTTCGTACAATGCAAATTACTAGACAATACATTTAATATTGAGAATTGAGAACCACTTTAGTGACGTCATAAGTGGGGAAATAGTTATGTTAGCTCCTGTATGGAGGAATGTTTGTAAAACATTAATGTTGAAATTCAAACATTTAAATTCAATACGAATGGATATTTTATGAAGATAAGGGTCTGTCACCTTCTGTCGAGGAATATCAAACATATGTATAAAACAAGGATGTATGTAAAGGTTCTTGACGGTTGTCTTCGACACAAGCTAACATGCAACACTCATAGAACATTAGATATAGTTGCAGTCAGTAATATTGTTGTACCAAATATCGACGCGCACAGCGTCACATCGAGCGCCTGAATGTAGTGCCGCCTTCTGAGACATGAAATGATAAGAAACCGCACTGGTAATGAGCTAAAATTTCGATGAAATAAACTATCGAATGAGTTTCTTGACGGTTGTCTTCGAAATAACTTAGATACATACTTTATGCATTAAGTTCCATTGCAGCAGAATGCGACATTGGAAGTTGTACATAGTACATTTAATAATGCCGCGGAACTCTCAATATTCAATTATTACATGTGTCTATCACATAAAGTACTGGATACATAATGTTGGAACACCACGAAGAACTACAAATACTTGTAAGTGGGGACATTGTTGTTTTATATCACGTTATAGCGTTCACAGAAATCACGATAGAAGACATCTACTTCTTTATTATGGGAATCAAAGATACTTTAATTAATCATTGATCTAGGAAGGGTTCTCAGATGCAAACAACACGCGATAAGATATTGTCGAACAAATTAATGTTTGTATCAAAACATCGACACACACAGCTAGAACAAGCACACACCCCCCAAGTAGTAATCACGAATTAACAATAAGGAAACATCAATATTGTGTGTATGTGTGTACGCAATGTATGCAAGAAGTTATGTAGTATTGTTCGGGTACTATACCTCAAAGCTCTTTATATGTTAGGTATTGTTCTAAATCATTGCACTAAACATCGACACACACAGCTAGAACAAGCACACACCCCGTGCACTGAACTTGCTGGTAGAACATTGGTATAATGCATTGGTAAGTTGTTGAGAAACAGTTCTAAGTGGAGAAATTATAAGTTTGATGAAAATTGTATTACGCATGTTCACAATTCTATACGACACGACATTAAGTATTGAGAAATTAATGTGATTCTTGAGAAACATATTATTTGCATACACAACGCAACAATACTGACGTCGGTGTCATTTTATGAAATATTATTGCATGTCTTTGTGTAGCGAACAGTTTCTTGACGGTTGTCTTTTATGCAACTTTAGAAAATATCCACATTATGTAAATACGAAGGAAACATGTAAGTAGCTGTCTATAGCAACACAAGCTCTATACATGGAAATACTGATTACGTACATCTCATCTGACACCTTTAAGGTAACGTTTAATAAACCATTACATTTGATAACTTTTGATAACTTCAGTAACAGGACATATCTCTCATCTATTCCTATTCTTACATCACATAGTTTCTTGCTGGTTGTCTTCGATACAAAACTGAGGTGCGAGGCTTGGTCTTGTTTACAGAATGTTTTTAATGTATCATGTTTACTTGTACTTAAACGTTGCAAGGAATATTCCCTAGTACTTAGTAAGTACCAAGTATACAGGGTTGTCAAGTTCGAGTAAAATTCAATGTTTGAGACCATACAACGAACAACACAGTACCTTTATCAAAACCAAGTTCAATGAACTTTCATTGTCTGACATAAAAGTAACTACCTACAATATACATCAACGGAGAGGACAATTTGACAACATTAAGGAAAATCGTGTTTCTTGATGGTTGTATTCGATACAACTTTAGACAATATTCGTATTATATGAACACGAAAGTAACATATTATTTTGTAAGTGGCAGTTAACTACCAACTGTTTAGACATACTGACACATTATGTAATTGTTATAGATTTCATTTCATTTTATATCATTTATTCTTAACTAACACCTCTGGTGCCTGAATGTAGTGCTTCCTTCTAAGACATGAAACATTATTTGGAAAATTCATTGGATTTACAGTTAATACTGCAATCAAAACTAATAAGTATTTTAATATATGTCTGGATGAATCCCGTCACGAACTAATGAGTTTCTTGACGGTTGTCTTTGATACAGTTTTGTAATACTTTTCGTACTACACAACTAGAACAAACTAGTCTGTCGCTACACTACTCAACGTTTCTTACTGGTTGTCTTCGCTACAACTTTAATAAATACAATATATTTATGTCGCACGTAATTACACAGGGCATATACTAATTGTAATCAGCAGTTTATGTAACTGCAAAGTATTTGTACATACTAAATAGAAACGTCAGCATTACCTGGAGATACTGAGTAAAGAACATTAAAACGGTGTTCGATGTCGCATCGAGTAGCTGCAGACGAAAATTACATTTACAATGAGTACGTTACGAGTTTCTTGATGTTTGTCTTTGATACAAGCGTGGCACATGTTAGATATGGACACTCCACGAGCGAGCACTTTAATGTCGTCCTTAGTGGGGAAATATTAGAGTTTGTTTTCGAGTGTATAGTGAACCGGAGCACAAACCACTATACAAACTACTAGAAACATTAATGAGGAGGTCTCATATCTGTTGAGACTCTGAAAGAGTATGTAAACCATACATCGATGATACTATCAATATTTAAATGTATATTTGTATATGTATTACATAACACATTAGTAATTATTACAATACAATACCAACTATAGCAACAATTACAACAATACAGACAATATAATTCATACGACATATATCGACGCACACACAAGTCCGTATATAGTGAACATTTGCCACAGTAGCAGTCAGTAATATTGTCTCTGAGACATGGAACAATGCACAGGTTCTGATGGAGAGTAACCACGGAGTAATTCAGTTTTTACATTTCAAAGATTATGTTAAGTTTGTTGACGGTTGTCACATTCAAAGTGAGACGTGGAACGTTTCAAACACCGTCTCATGTTATAAACTCAATATTTTGGAAATTGTATCAGTACAATTATGTACTAAACATATATTCCAAAGCTCATGGCCTTGGAACATCAGATCTTGTAATTATAATTTTACTTCGTATGTGATATTTAACGAGTTTCTTGACGGTTGTTCTTTGATGTAACATGTAATGTATCTTAATACATATTTCATATCATATGAAATACTGAAAAGGATATCTTGTGTAGAACGACCGTAGAGCAGCATCCTCCTCCTCAGTCGTACATTCTTGACAGAATGCTCGTGGTTGACAATGATGCATTTCCCTGGATATCGTAGCTCTCGCGATGCCCCTCCACTTGTTGCTGTCTTCACCCGTAACCCTGGGCACGGGTTCCGCGTTATACCCCGCAGGACTGGGTCCCTGCTGAACTTCGCCATCTACACACTCCGGCCTACTGAAGTGTAAGATGCCCATCCCCGCGACATGGACGCGCCAGACAGGAATTGCCCAAGTGAAGAGTAGAGAAGGTGACTCTACTCCCCCCAGGGCCGAGTTAATGGGCGTGTATGATCCCACACCCAAAGGCTTAACACTACCACTACTACAAATATAAATAAAACAACATTCAGTTGTTGTATCTTGTAAATACTAATTCTAGATTACAATGATGTACTCGCCATTACAGGGCATTTTGTCGGTATGAAATATATTTTATTTAAAAGATACATCAACATTACACAGTTCTTTCCTCACTCGGACATATTTTACATAGTACAAATTAAGATTGTCTTAAAACTACAAGAGTACATTAGTACTTTACATTTTGCGAAAAGATCGACACAAACACTTTATAAAAAAATCATGACAAATATTTTTATAAAGAAAATTAACTTTCCCATACATTTTGATGCATGTCACACAGAGACATGACTAATTTCCATTATGTACGTTTAACAAGAGAGTTTCTTAATGGTTGTCTTCAACACAATTCTTATGTTTTAAAAATAAGTGGGAAATATTAAAAAGTAGTTGTTTGTGAGACTAACAAACTACTTGGAAATACTGAGTTATATAATATGGAATTACGAAATAGAACGACAAAAAGTTCCATAGTGGGGACATAGATTTTTTTATATCTCTTCATTTACAAAGACGAAATATACAGTCAAGTACCTAATAATTTGTCAACACACGACACAGTGGACATCGACTCGGACGCATCCGAAGAGTTTGAGATATTTTAAATATAATTTCAAGCGTCAAATATCGACGCACACAATTAGAACAAACAAGTCCGTTGCATACTAGACTAAGCAACGAATTTCTTGACATTTGAAACAGGGGAATATTTAAGAGGAAACAAATATTTAAAAATCCACTATTCTTTCAATGTTCAACACGTGATATATTTCTATATCGTATTAAATAATGGTAAAATATGACATTACCACGTAGGACTACAAATAGTTGTAAGTGCGGAAACAAGTCTCCGTAGTCGCACTATAGGCGGTTAGTTCCGGAGATGGAGGATCGACGTCAACTGAGACAAAAGCATCAGAATATCGTGGTCAGATCGTATAACTCTATACGATAGGAAAATATCCATATCCAGGGACTTCTTCATTAAATATTGAATAATATTGTTTGCACGGAGTTTCTTGACGGTTGTCTTCAATACAATTGTTATGTTTTAAACATGATGTGAGAAATATTTAAAAGCAGCTGTTCATAAATCTACAAACAACTTGGAATTAATGACTTGGTAAGTATCACATTGTGATAGTGAAACAATATTTATTTAATCAACTGCAGGAGACAAGCATAATGAACATCTGACGGTGCATTGTGGAACTATATCACACACAGATGACAAATATTTCAATGAAGCATAATAGATACGATTACCGAAAAACGTTGACTTTATACACTACTCTCTGTGTTTCTTGACGGTTGTGTGCGAAACGTAAAAATAAAGTAATTTTGAGTATATTTTGATTAGTGGAGTCTCTTGCTGGCTGTATTCGATACAACATTAGAAAATGTTCGTATTACATGAATACGAAGGAAACATTTGTTAGTACTCCTTTATTAGACTACCAACTATTCGGATATAGGAACATAATTATCAACATGCCACATTAAACCAGTTAATATAGCACATGGGATACAATTTCAAATTCAAATTATAATCATAATCGCAAACAGTGATTGATATCGTGGGAATTACCAATCGTTCGTATTGGAAATACTGTCAGTCTGGCAAGTATTCATATAGCAGACCGGCTCCCGAATCTAAAAAAAAATCGACGTAAATATGACGTAACCACTTATTCAGCATGTATAAACATCGACACACACAGCTAGAACTAGCAGACTCCCCGTGTACTAAACTGACTTGTTGCACAGTGGTACAACAGCAACAAGTAATGAAACTGTACTCTATACACTCGAGGCAGAAGCAATCGCCATCAGCTATATCGGAGCTGTCAGTAAACGGGAACACTACATTGTAAGAACTGCTGAACATTAAGTAAATACCGACGAGTCAGTAATTACAACCATAATAAATAGACAAGTATAGTTCTATTGTGGTTCATTCAACCAGAATAAGTGGGAGACATCTTTTGCTGCAGTTAATAACTGGCATTAGTAATGCAGATAATTTTGCTGTACGTATTATGGCAATACTAAAAGTTTCTTAACGGTTGTCTTTGATACAGACCTCTTCATGTTTATTCCATATTCATTTTATAAATGGCAGTTAACTACCAACTGTTTAGACATACTGACACATTATGTAATTGTTTTAACTACATGTGCAAAAAAGTCAAACTGAAGTCACAACATTCACGTAACAAATATCGACGCACACAATCAGAACAAACACAAAGCCCTGTAAGTAGCTGTTTATGAGATTACAAGCTACTTGGACATACTGATTTATAAACACCACATTTTGTGTGAGACTTTGTTGACGGCAGTTCTTCAATAGAAACATCATATTTTGACAATACGATAGGAAAATATCCATATCCAGGGACCTCTTCATTAAATATTGAATGATATTGTTTGCACGGAGTTTCTTGACGGTTGTCTTCAATACAATTGTTATGTTTTAAACATGATGTGAGAAATATTTAAAAGCAGCTGTTCATAAATCTACAAACAACTTGGAATTAATGACTTGGTAAGTATCACTTTGTGATAGTGAAACAATATTTATTATCAACCCATAGATAGGTTTTGTTTCAGTAGGAATTGTGAACAGTATTCTTGCTTTCCCAATTTGTGATAGGGCAAATTGTTATACAAATTGATTTGTAGACCATAAGTTCGTAGACTATACTGTTTAGACCATTAGTGCTATTTAGTTTAGTTAGTTATACGTTATTATGATTATAACGGCACCGGGCGATGCTGTCTCTGACAGACAACATCCTTTAATAAATTTAAGAAATGCAGAACGACTAATTCCTTCGGAAATGTAAACTAGAAGACGAGACGAGAACTAGTTTCTTGACGGTTGTCTTCGATACAACGCTTGTATAATATATTAATATTGCCATTTATTAATTGAATATGAATATCAATATGTCGAACTGCAGATAACACGGAAATAAATTTAATTATATAAAACAATATAATTCACGCGAAAAACATCGACGCACACAATTAGAACAAGCGCGGTGTCACTAGCAGATTGCTTAACTGTCTTCGACACAACTTTGTATAATTATTGACTTTTTATTAATTCACAAGTTGATAATATAAAATAGAAAAGTCACGTAGAACAACTTCTGCACGTAGAACAGTTAGTTCTAAATAGGGAAAATGTTGTTTTATAAATGCCTTATCAGTCATCAAACAAATAGCAACCAACAAACATTGCAATAGAAGTTTCCAGACACGAGTTTCTTGACGGTTGTTCCTCGATAGAACTCATATACAATACTGGTAAGACAAATATCGACGCACACAATTAGAACATTGGCGGTTATTCATTTTAGGTATAAATGTACAAAATATAGTGTTATGAAAGTATTATAGGATAATGTTGACATTTTAAAAGCAACTAATTAAAGATTAGTCGATGAATATTAAATTACAAACGAGTCAGTAATTACAACCATAATAAATAGACAAGCATCATTGAGGCTGTCGTAGAAGAGAACGGAAACATAGGAGACAATTTAGGTACTCCAGTTGTCGAGAACTAGTTTCTTGACGGTTGTCTTCGACACAACGTTTGTATAATATACCAATTACGAAACAAGGGGAGAATATTACATGAAAATACTGATTCAGTCAACCTCATCGGGCACCATATGTGATATGGGCCTCGTTGAACAAATTTATTGGAGTTCCAACGTTTGGGGAAACAGTTGTTTGTTCACAATATATTAATATTGGCATTTATTAATTGAATATGAATAGCAATATGACCAACTGGATGTAAAATGCAAGTTATTACATAGATAAGACAATATAATTCACGCGACAAACATCGACGCACACAACTAGAACAAACTAGTCTGTCGCTACACTACTCAACGTTTCTTACTGGTTGTCTTCTCTACAACTTTAATAAATACAATATATTTATGTCGCACGTTATTACACAGGGCATATACTAATTGTAATCAGCAGTTTATGTAACTGCAAAGTATTTGTACATACTAAATAGAAACGTCATCTGGTACATCAGCATTCGTCATCTGGTAATACTGAGTAAAAAACTCTTTTAAGAATCAAACGGTGTTCGACGACCTATCGCTGAATTTCGGGAAAATTACATTTACAATGAGTACGTTACGAGTTTCTTGATGTTTGTCTTTGATACAAGCGTGGCACATGTTAGATACGGACACTCCACGAGCGAGCACTTTAATGTCGTCCTTAGTGGGGAAATATTAGAGTTTGTTTTCGAGTGTATAGTGAACCGGAGCACAAACCACTATACAAACTACTAGAAACATTAATGAGGAGGTCTCATATCTGTTGAGACTCTGAAAGAGTATGTAAACCATACATCGATGATACTATCAATATTTAAATGTATATTTGTATATGTATTACATAACACATTAGTAATTATTACAATACAATACCAACTATAGCAACAATGGCAACAATTACAACAATACAGACAATATAATTCATACGACATATATCGACGCACACACAAGTCCGTATATAGTGAACATTTGCCACAGTAGCAGTCAGTAATATTGTCTCTGAGACATGGAACAATGCACAGGTTCTAATGGAGAGTAACCACGGAGTAATTCAGTTTTTACATTTCAAAGATTATAAGTTTCTTGACGGTTGTCACATTCAAAGCGAGACGTAGAACATTTCAAACACCTTCTCATGTTATAAACTCAATATTTTGGAAATTGTACCAGTACAATTATGTACTAAACATATGTTCCAAAGCTCATAACCTTGGAACATCAGACCATGACAATACACAAGGTACTACATATTCCTGTTGGGATTTCATTCTGCAGACGTATCATTGAATCGTTGAGTCAAATATGGATACACCAATACGATAGACGATTTAATTTTACTTCATATGTGATATTTGATGAGTTTCTTGACGGTTGTCTTCGATTTAACATATATTTTATCTTAATATATATTTCATATCACATGAAATACTGAAAAGGATATCTTGTGTAGAACGACCGTAGAGCAGCATCCTCCTCCTCAGTCGTACATTCTTGACAGAATGCTCGTGGTTGACAATGATGCATTTTCCCTGGATATCGTAGCTCTCGCGATGTGCCTCCACTTGTTGAAGTCTTCACCCGTAACCCTGGGCACGGGTTCCGCGTTATACCCCGCAGGACTGGGTCCCTGCTGAACTTCGCCATCTACACACTCCGGCCTACTGAAGTGTAAGATGCCCACCCCCGCGACATGGACGCGCCAGACAGGAATTGCCCAAGTGAAGAGTAGAGAAGGTGACTCTACTCCCCCCAGGGCCGAGTTAATGGGCGTGTATGATCCCACACCCAAAGGCTTAACACTACCACTACTACAAATATAAATAAAACAACATTCAGTTGTTGTATCTTGTAAATACTAATTCTAGAATACATTTATGTACTCGCCATTACAGGGCATTTTGTCTGTATGAAATATATTTTATTTAAAAGATACATCAACATTACACAGTTCTCTCCTCACTCGGACATATTTTACATAGAACAAAGTAAATTTGTGTTAAAACTACTAGAGTACATTAGTACTTTACATTTTGTGAAAAGATCAACACAAACACTTTATTAAAAAATCATGACAAATATTTTTATGAAGAAAACTAATTTTCCCATACATTTTGACGCATGTCACACAGAGACAAGACTAATTTCCATTATGTACGTTTAACAAAAAAACAAATGACAAGTCAGTGACGTCATGCACAAAATGACAAGGACAGAAACATCGTATTCTCTTTCTAAATCAATTTACTGAACTTGCTTCATTCCAATACAAATAAACAACAATTGACATGTCAATGACGTCAAACCCAAAATGACAAAGGCAGTAACATTTATCTTATTGTTGTCTCTTTCTAATGGAGATATTCGCTGGGTGCGCGACGACAGCGCCAACTAGCGGTTGCAACTACGGTGGCCTCCGAAATGTCAAATGCCCGGCTGTCATTACGACGAGTTATTTACAAATGAACAATTTTAATTGAAATATATTATAATTTATATTTATTCGAATAAATATTCTAAATCTATTTAAGGTAAGTCTTTTTTTTTCGTCTAAATTGGCACAATCGATAGATTTCGCTTAGTAGGTACATTACGGATTTTTCATGGCTGTCGTCATGAGAAGTAAGTAAAGAAATAAGCAAATTTCATCGAATAATGCATTTCATATAAATAGCAGACGATTATTTATGAGTGCTTGTGCTCTCAATAATCCATCCTTTTATGTATTTTCAGTTAAATATGGCCAAAATAATCATAAAAACTGGATTCCGACCAATCACACACGACATCATTTTCCCACCACAAACTACATTGAAAGGAAAACAATTAGTTTTAGCTCAACACGTGCAAGATGTGAAAGAAATTAAATATGAAGATGCTATGATCCACACCATTGAAATTATTTTATTTACTAAAAGTAAAAACGTAACTCTCGCTAGTAAAAAGTGACAGCGTCCGCCACCGATAGTTCCTTTTTTGGCCACGACGCGCGCTGCGATCGTTTCGTTATACCTTATACTTCGCACGCAGCGAATACCACAGGGAGTGCTCTGATTCATGACTGTAGTTTTAATAATATAGGTGTATTACTTAGTTGAATGGTAGAAAATCTAGCCAAAATAAACGGTTTACAAAACAAAAATACAGCGAATAGAAATAGCAAAAGGCTAACGTCACGCGGTATTCCCAGGCGGTCACCCATCCAAGTACTAACCGCGCCCGATGTTGCTTAACTTCGGTGATCGGACGAGAACCGGTGCTTTCAACATGGTATGGACGTTGGGGAATGAATTTGTAAAATTACTCTTCAGTATAATATTTCACTGTAGTGACGTCATATTTTTTATAACCAACCAATGTCAGAACTATTTAATTTTAGAATTCTTAGCCATCGATACGCGTGTGCCTGCGCATGTAATTGTATACTTTACTATTATATACGGTATCATCAATCGATTTGTTCAAAATGTTTACGATTTAACTTAGAAAAAAATATTATTTTATTCCTCGAAAGGGAGATAGATTCTTATTTTAAAGGAAACTTCATATTATTGACTAATGATAATGGATTGAGGAGCAAAAAAAGAGTAAAGATTAACCGTAAGACATATAATATGATTTAAATAACAAAATTTGTTTTAAAAATACCTATATTTTTCTTGAGTAAAAATTAGCAAAAGGCTAACGTCACGCGGTATTCCCAGGCGGTCACCCATCCAAGTACTAACCGCGCCCGATGTTGCTTAACTTCGGTGATCGGACGAGAACCGGTGCTTTCAACATGGTATGGACGTTGGCGAATGCTGAGCTAAAGTTGCTTTTCAATTTTTTTTTTGCTGAATCAAGGTCATAGTTTTTATAACCAATTGTTCAACAAGTCACAAAATGTATTAAGGTTCCATATTTAAAATTGTATTTTTACCTGTGCGCGTACGTAAGTTTCATGTATTATTTACACTACGGTATTCTTATATTTGTTCTATTTTTTGAATTTTGTTTTTTTTTTACGGAAGGGTAAGTAGGGGGACATAGATTTAAAATTTCTGTTCTTATTATAATCTAGGTCGTATTTAAAATGTTATCTTCTAGGTTTCGTAGATTGTTGACAAACATGATATTATTGTAACTGTAAATAACGAATTATAAATTAACATTTATACCATTTTGAAATAATGATGATTTCCATTTTTAGACGTAAAATGGAATGAATTGAAAGCCTATTTAATAATTGTATACAGACTTTCAATGTAAACGCAGTACTGAGATATCACTCCTGCGACTGGATGCTTTTTTACTTTTTCTATAAACTTAATATCCAAATTACAAAGCTCAAAATAGCCAAGAAATAGTTGCCGTAACATCGGCTATTCTAGTCAAAATATGATTAGTATAATACTATGGTGTTTCCATACAAATCGTAGATATATTATAAAGAGTACACACGCATCGATAAGCATGTTCTAAAAATAAATTGTTGAGTCACCACACCGGTTGGTTACAAAAAATACTACGGTATTGTAGTAAAATATTATAGTGAAGAATAATTTCAGATTGCCATTTGCCAACGTCCATACCATGTTGAAAGCACCGGTTCTCGTCCGATCACCGAAGTTAAGCAACATCGGGCGCGGTTAGTACTTGGATGGGTGACCGCCTGGGAATACCGCGTGACGTTAGCCTTTTGCCGTTTTACTCAAAACAAACATACTTTAGTATTTTTTTTAAAGAACATTAGTTTTTTTTATGTTGTGTTTTGATGTGTTATTTATTCAACCAACCTTCCACTAACCAAGTTTCAGAATTATTTATAGACATTCGTCACTCCTTAGAACAGAGTCAATAATAGGAAACTTTCAAAAAATAAATACAAATACAATAAGTCTCATCACACCTGCATGTGGCATTGGAAGTGAGACGTGGAACGTTTAATGACGTCATAACCAGAGAAACTCATGTTTACAGAGAAACTGATGTTTAATTTCAAACAGACCTGTACCACGATAAAGACAATATAATTCATACGACATAATATATCGACGCACACAGTTAGAACAAGCACGGCGGACGGTACATTGTTAAATAACTTTGAATATGTGGGAAGGTACAAATATTCTTGTAGTCTGAATATTCGTATTTGTGTACATTCCGAGATTAATACAATTCCAAAAGATGATTATATAAAGATGTCACGAATGTATTAGTAGTTTCTTGGTGGTTGTCTTCGATACAACGCTTGTGTAATATATTAATTACGACACAAGGGGAGAATATTACTTGAAAATACTGATTGAGTCAACCTCATCGGGCACCATATGCGATATGGGCCTCGTTGAACAAATTCATTGGAGTTCCAACGTTTGGGGAAACAGTTGATTGTTCACAATATATTAATATTGACATTTATTAATTGAATATGAATATCAATATGACGAACTGGACAAAACGTAAAGATAAAAATGATTACATGCATAAGACAATATAATTCACGCGACAAACATCGACACACACAACTAGAACAAACTAGTCTGTCGCTACACTACTTAACGTTTCTTACTGGTAGTCTTCGCTACAACTTTAATAAATACAATATATTTATGTCGCACGTAATTACACAGGGCATATACTAATTGTAATCAGCAGTTTATGTAACTGCAAAGTATTTGTACATACTAAATAGAAACGTCAGCAACACCTGGAGATACTGAGTGAAGAACTCTTTAAAGAACATTAAAACGGTGTTCGACCACAAATAGCTGTAACTGAGCCGATCCGCCCAAGAAACAAGATAGACGTTTAACATTAAACTCAGCCTCATCGAAGTGTTTCTTGACGGTTGTTCTTCGATACAACTCTCAGACAAAACGTTGAACGTGAAATGTGTGAGAAATATATGTAAGTAGCTGTACATGGAGCTACAAGCTACTTGGAAATACTGAATGAGTAAATAGCATCAGGAGGTGCTCGACCACCTCGAGTATCTTGACTTAGTTTTACATTTTATAGAAGTACGAAGAAGTTTCTTGACGGTTGTCCTTCACAGAACTCTTTTACGACATTTTCATTATCGGAAATGTGTACGAAATATTTATTTGTAGCGCACCGTGAGACATGGAATACAATTAGTACAGAAATATGTTCTGTATGACATTAAATGTTTACAAATTACACAATACATGGTTTTACTAGACACCTGGAAGTAGAACTTTAATGGCGTCCCACCCAAGTGAAGAAATAGTATTTAAATATTCGTAGAAAAATTCACCGCAGAAGATATTATCATTGAGAATCCTTTTGTAGTAACTAGTTTCTTGACGGTTGTCTTCGATACAACTTGTAAAGTTTCGTATTATTTAAATACGTAGGAAACATTTGAGACTGCAAACTAATTGCAGGTACTGACTAGGTCATGTCAGTCTGAAACATCCGTGGAACTTGTATATTTCATTATCAGTTTAAATATTGATAGGAATGACCACGTGAAACGACATTTTTTTATTATATAGAAATAAATGATCTGTGTGTAGTCGGATGGTAACAAAACAAGAGGGGAAACTTAAGTACACTCATAATCACTCAATAAGTTTCTTGATAGTTGTTTTTCAATACATATTACTGTACTAGCTTTTGCCCGCGACTTCGTTCGCGTGGAATAGTGACTTCCGGCAAATTTTTGGTTTTAACCACATAGTTCCCGATCTCGCGGGATCTCTTCAAAAATGAGATGTGGAAGATATTCCAGGGAACTCTTCAAAAATCGACATAATGAGCTCTACGTTTGAATTTAATAGATGTATACTCACTTAGGGCATTGAAAAAATAGTTTAAAAACGGACGAAAACTAACTTAAAACTAAAGAAAGCTACGAATTACGAATTTATAACAATTAAAAAAGAAACTATATTACACCCTATCCTCTATGCTATAATAACCAAGCTTAAACTAAATAATTTAAAAGAAACGACTTAAATCTAATCTAATTAAAAAAAAAATTAGACTTACAATTTTATTAAAAAAACTAACTACAGTAACTACTAATAATCGATATCAAACTAAACCTACGTTAAATAGGTTACCAAAAAACCAGGAAAACCCAACAAATAAACTTATTAATTGACAAATACAACGAAACCAATTTAGAATATACGAAACAGCAGGACCACTACAGACAAATAATCATACGACTGATAATACACTTTTTCTACGATAGTACCGAAGCGCTCGGCCGATACCCAACCAAATGAATGTAACGAAACCATAGCGCGATCTATTTCGATCCGAAATCGAAAGACAATTTATTTTGGGCCGGCTCGACCGGAGTGATACCACGGCCTCACAGAAAACCGACGTGAAACAACGCTTGCGTTGTGTTTCGTTGTGTGAGTGAGGTTACCGGAGGCCCAATTCCCCTTCCCTTCCCAATCTTCCCCATTCCCATTCCCGAACAACAACCCTTAAATTCCTAACTCCCAAAAAGCCGGTAACGCACTTGTAAAGCCTCTGGTGTTTCAAGTGTCCATGGGCGGCGGCGATTGCTTACCATCAGGTAATACGTCTGCTCGACTACCGGCATGTTTCATAAAAAAAAAAAAAAAAAAAAAAAAAGACAACTTGGATTATTTATTTATACTCCGTTCGGGCATTTTCTTTGTACTAAAAGTTTAATTATATTGATATTATTTTTTTCATACCTTTTTACTATTTATTTACTTTTTTTCGATGAATTAAAACAATAACATGAACCGAAGTCGTGTAACGATCGACATAGAATTATCTATACTCCGTTAGAGCATTTTCTTTGTACTAAATGTTTTATTATATTGATATTATTTTTTTCATACCTTTTTACTATTTATTTACTTTTTTCGATAAATTAAAACAATAACATGAACCGAAGTCGTGTAACGATCGACATAGAATTATTTATAAATAATTTATTTCTTATTTTTATTTTTTGATTTTTGAAATAAAAATATATCTATGTCCTTTCTAAGGTTCTAAACTATATCTGTACCAAATTTCAACCAAATCCGTCAAATAGTTGCGGAGATTAATGGTATAAGCATAGAATGTTCGACGTGATTCTTTAATTTGACATAACTTTTTTATTTATGAACCGATTGACATGAAACAAACACTAAATGTAAATTTAAGCATCCCACAATATATTCGTGAAAACCGCATCCAACTCGGATCAGCCGTTTCTGAGATTAGCGCGCACAGACGAACAGACAAACAGACAAACAGACAAAAAAAAAGTTAATTACATTTTTGGGTTCGACATCGACATAACAATAACCCCTGCTATTTTTTTTATTTTTATTTTCAATGTACAGACAGCACTTTTCTACGATTTTATTATATGTATAGATGTATAGATTACATGAAATGTTGAGATATTACACATGGATATTCCGGAAAGACATTACTGAGAAATAAGGTTAATTAGAGAACTTCACTTCTTTATTTTACTTGGGAATATTTAAGAAATGCATTGGATTTCCAGTATTTTACTCCGTATATGTACTAAGTTTATACAAGCAGGAATCACGATACATATGATGTATACACTTCATGTATCTCATAGTCTATCCGATAAGTTTCTTGACGGTTATCTTCGATACAACTTTACCAAACATTTCGTACGGGAAACATTGAAAGCAGCAGTTTATGCCACTATGGCAAAAAGCTATTCAAACATTTAATAAGAATCTGTACAGTCTTCCACAAGATAACCAGTTGATAGTAATAATTGACTCGGTTGCTATGGTAACGAGTTTCTTGACGGTTGTCTTCGACACGACGTTGACAGAACATATAGTACCTAGCTGTGTATGTAGCTACACACCACTGTGGAATACTGACTGGGTACAAGTTTGACAAATAATTTCGTAAAATAAGACAAGTCTTATCGCACCTGAGTGCTGAATTTAAAGTGAGACGTTTAATGATAGTACTGAATTGACCGTTTTAAACTATGACTCTGATGTAGATAACGTACCACGAATGTATTTGTAGTTTCTTGACGGTTGTCTTCGATACAACACTCATGTTGTAATCATGCAACATGTAGGAAAGAGTAGTAAGTAGCTGGAGCCACCGACTACTTGGAAATACTGACTAGGTGGGTCTCATCCAAACTCCTTTATTATTACATCGTTACGAATGAAGTGAAATCTTGTCATGTCATATTAATGTAAACTCACATTAATGACGTAATAAAATATATAATGTAAGTAGCTGTACATGGAGCTACAAGCTACTTGGAAATACTGAATGAGTAAATAGCATCAGGAGGTGCTCGACCACCTCGAGTATCTTGACTAGGTTTTACATTTCATAGAAGTACGAAGAAGTTTCTTGACGGTTGTCCTTCACAGAACTCTTTTACGACATTTCAGTCACGACACGTGTAGGAAATATTTATAATATAGTAATATCGATGTACACAATTAGAACAAGCACGAATCATCGGTAGTAGTTCCATCATAATAAAATTGTTCTTCAATAGAACTTTTAGACAATATTTTGATCATTAAATATGTTAGAAATACATATGTGGCCTTCTCATTAACCCTTGGAGAACATTACAACACGACATTTCTAAGACAATAGAGTTTCTTGACAGTTGTTCCTCAATAGAACTCAATATAGACACGATGCTTAACGTTTTAAATACATTAAACATTTAGTACATATCTCCATGTATTTTTAAATATTGAAAAGGATATCTTGTGTAGAACGACCGTAGAGCAGTATCCTTCTCCTCAGTCGTACATTCTTGACAGAATGCTCGTGGTTGACAATGATGCATTTTCTCTGGATATCGTAGCCATCGCGATGTGCCTCCACTTGTTGCGGTCTTCACCCGTAACCCTGGGCACGGGTTCCGCGTTATACCCCGCAGGACTGGGTCCCTGCTGAACTTCGCCATCTACACACTCCGGCCTACTGAAGTGTAAGATGCCCACCCCCTCGACATGGACGCGCCAGACAGGAATTGCCCAAGTGAAGAGTAGAGAAGGTGACTCTACTCCCCCCAGGGCCGAGTTAATGGGCGTGTATTATCCCACACCCAAAGGCTTAACACTACCACTACTACAAATATAAATAAAATTACATTCAGTTGTTGTATCTTGTAAATACTAATTCTAGAATACATTTATGTACTCGCCATTACAGGGCATTTTGTCTGTATGAAATATATTTTATTTAAAAGATACATCAACATTACACAGTTCTCTCCTCACTCGGACATATTTTACATAGTACAAAGTAAGTTTGTGTTAAAACTACTAGAGTACATTAGTACCTTACATTTTGCGAAAAGATCGACACAAACACTTTATTAAAAAATCAAGACAAATATTTTTATGAAGAAAAGAAATACCAAATGACATTATATTATCAGTGACGTCATGTACAAAATGACAAGGACAGAAAAAATATGTTATTGTTGTCTCTTTTTAATGGAGATGTAGAATTACTTTTAGTCTGTAGCGATGATTTACATAACAATACAATGAAGTTTCTTGATAGTTGTCTTCGATACAACTCTTTTACAATATTTCAATCATGAAATGAGGGAAAATACAAGTAACCCTACAATGTAGATTATTTAAAGAGTTTCTTAATGGTTGTCTTCAACACAATTCTTATGTTCTAAACATAAGTGGGAAATATTAAAGAGTAGCTGTTTGTGAGACTACAAACTACTTGGACATACTGAGTTATATAATATGGAATTACCACATAGAACGACAAATTGTTCCATTGTGGGGAAATAGTTTTTTTTTAATATCATTTACAAAGAGGAACAAAATCAAGTACCTAAAAATATTATTTGTCAACACACGAGACAGTGGACATCGACTCGGACGCATCCGAAGAGTTTGAGAATATTTTTAATATAATTTCAAGCGTCAAATATCGACGCACACAACTAGAACAAGCATACAGCTCATTTGATGTTAATACTCGTATAACTGACGGAGGACAACATTTTCCAAATAATAATTACGAGAAGTAAGTTCCAGTGAAACATAATTTATAAATTACCAGTTTGGAATCACTAATCCGCCTTGAGCAAGTGTAGGATTATTTCTCATTCCTTCTCTGTATGAGAAGAGGCCTTTTTTCGGCAGTGGGACAATTACAGGCTGATGGTGTAAACATGTCGACGACGGAACTAGTTTCTTGACGGTTGTCTTCGACACAACTTGTAAAGTTTCGTATTATTTAAATACATTTGAGACTGCAAACTATTATTAGGGTCAGTCTGACGTGGAACTTTCAAAATGTAATGTATGTTTCATTGTCAGTTTAAATATTGATAAGAATAATCACGTGGAACGACAAATGGTACTAAATGTTCCCACTTAGTTATTTTTGATTCGTTAATTGTTGATTCTTGAAATTATGAAACTTCAAATCTAATTTTAGTTATAATGCAGACTTAGAAAAAATGCTTTCTAAACTAGTTTCTTGGCGGTTGTTCTCCGATAAACATGTAATATAAACATTTTAATCATGAAATATGTAGCGATCATTACATAAGTAGCTGTACATGACACTACAAACTACTTGGAAATACTGAGTAAGTCTCAGCGGACGCCAAAATGAAGAAAGGCGCCCCGCCTTGTGAGACATGGAATATTTAGGTTGGATAAACTAGCAACATCCAATTATAATAAATATACACTTGAAATATTGAAATACTACGTAGAACGACAACTGTCTTTAACCTTAAGTGAGGAAATCGTAGTTTATATAATTTTAAATGTTGACAATTGAAACATGGACTGTCCACGTAGAATACGAAAAACTGAACGTTTACGTTTTGACGTTTAGTGGATTACACTCAGTGTTATCTGGATATACATTTGCTAAAAGTGCGAAGAAGTTTCTTGACGGTTGTCCTTCACAGAACTCTTTTACGACATTTCAGTCATGAAACTTGTAGGAAATATTTATTTGTAGCGGACCGTGAGACATGGAATACAAATAGTACAGAAATATGTTCTGTATTACATTAAATGTTTACAAATTACACAATACATGGTTATACTGGACACCTGGAAGTAGTACTTTAATGGCGTGCCAATATGTATCGTGTTCATATATTCACACAAAAAGCTATTAAGAACACTTTTAACTGTGTTAAATTGAAACGGGACGACGACACTTATTCATTGCGTAATCATAGATAAAGACAATATAATTCATACGACATATATCGACGCACACAATTAGAACAAACACAACTGTCACTAGCACATTGCTTGACGGTTGTCTTCGATACAACTTTGGAAGTATTCGTCCTAGCTACGCAAATATGAAGAAATCATTGCATCACATCTAGCGACTGGAAGTGGAGGCTGACTTTAGCGGGACATTACTGTTTTACTCATTTCAGTAACACGTATTTCATCGAGGAGTTTCTTGACGGTTGTTATTCGATGTAATGTTACATCGAATAACTAATATTTTATCTTAATACATATTTCATATCACATGAAATACTGAAAAGGATATCTTGTGTAGAACGACCGTAGAGCAGCATCCTCCTCCTCAGTCGTACATTCTTGACAGAATGCTCGTGGTTGACAATGATGCATTTCCCTGGATATCGTAGCTCTCGCGATATGCCTCCACTTGTTGAAGTCTTCACCCGTAACCCTGGGCACGGGCTCCGCGTTATACCCCGCAGGACTGGGTCCCTGCTGAACTTCGCCATCTACACACTCCGGCCTACTGAAGTGTAAGATGCCCACCCCCGCGACATGGACGCGCCAGACAGGAATTGCCCAAGTGAAGAGTAGAGAAGGTGACTCTACTCCCCCAGGGCCGAGTTAATGGGCGTGTATGATCCCACACCCAAAGGCTTAACACTACCACTACTACAAATATAAATAAAACAACATTCAGTTGTTGTATCTTGTAAATACTAATTCTAGAATACATTTATGTACTCGCCATTACAGGGCATTTTGTCTGTATGATATATTATATTGAATTTAAAAGATACATCAACATTACACAGTTCTCTCCTCACTCGGACATATTATACCTACATAATATAAATTAGTAAGATTGTGTTAAAACTACTAGAGTACATTAGTACTTTACATTTTACAATGATTTACATAACAATATAATGAAGTTTCTTGATAGTTGTCTTCGATACAAGTCTTTTACAATATTTCAATCATGAAATGAGGGAAAATACAAGTAACCCTACAATGTAGATTATTTAAAGAGTTTCTTAATGGTTGTCTTCAACACAATTCTTATGTTTCAAACATAAGTGGGAAATATTAAAGAGTAGTTGTTTGTGAGACTACAAACTACTTGGAAATACTGAGTTACATAATATAGAATACTTTAATATTGTGCGACTAATTACAGTCACCTGAACAAATAATTGTCTCTTGTTCTAGGATAACGAGTTTCTTGACGGTTGTCTTTGATGTAACTCTTACAAGAGTGTCGGAACTACAATGTTCCACTTTACTTGTGAACATACATCATTGCTTAATTCGTTCGTTATTGAATTAACATATTTCGAGAGACATTTCACAATTGTCGAAATATTGTTACAGCATTAAGTATTGGTACCAATATCAATTGGTTTCTTGCCGGTTGTCCTCGATACAAGTATGACAAATGTTTCATACAATAGAACTACTATGTTCTCTGGAAACATTCAGTACAATTTAATATATATTTGAATGGAATATTTGTCGGGATTAATCCCGATTAATTTCAAATATATTGTTTCACTAATGAAGAAGTAAACTTGTCTGCTAGCTTCACGAACTAATGAGTTTCTTGACGGTTGTCTTCGATACAACGCTTTTACAATATTATTATATGAAACATGAAAGAAGTAGAAAATATTTGTATGTATAATAGCAGTGTGGTGAGGTGACAAACTACATACTTGGAAATACTGATTGAGTAAACCTCATCGGACACCTTGTGTGTATCTTGTGACACTTCACAATGGCAATTGAAACATGAATACTTTAGTAACGTTCTGAATGTGGAAATACATAGTCATCCCACAGTGCTCACACATTTGTAGAATACAACATGATACTGCAGTTTGTACATGATAGTACTACAAGTACAGTTCAATCAATAGATGACCAATTACACGATAACTTACTCGAAGATTACCTATTGGATGACATTATTGCAACAAGTTTCTTGACGGTTGTCTTCGACACAACTTCAACTAGAGTTTAGTACAACGCTAATCACTAGACAATAGTGACTGGAGACGTGGAGAATGTGACGAGTATGGAGTAATATTGACACAAACAATAACAACTACAACGATCCACGAATTATTAATGACGACTAATGAGTTCCTTGGCGGTTGCCTTAATGTATAGTAAATAGACAAGTACAATTGAGGCTACTTCAACCAATGTTATTGGGTCATAATATTTAGGTACTCCAGTTGACGAGAACTAGTTTCTTGACGGTTGTCTTCGATACAACTTGTAAAGTTTCGTATTATTTAAATACGTAGGAAACATTTGAGACTGCAAACTAATTGCAGGTACTGACTAGGTCATGTCAGTCTGAAACATCCGTGGAACTTGTATATTTCATTGTCAGTTTAAATATTGATAGGAATGACCACGTGAAACGACATTTTTTTATTATATAGAAATAAATGATCTGTGTGTAGTCGGATGGTAACAAAACAAGAGGGGAAACTTAAGTACACTCATAATCACTCAATAAGTTTCTTGATAGTTGTCTTTCGATACATATTACTGTATTACATGAAATGTTGAGATATTACACATGGATATTCCGGAATGAGGACTTTAATGGCGTAGCTTACACCACATTGAAAACTATTGTCTTCAATACAACACTTTTACAATATTGTATATACAATTATGTACCAAAATATATTCCCACACAATATACTGAGTCATTCTTTACTTACATACGTTAGTACCGACCATCAAGTTCTGATACAGAGTTGAGATTGATACAGAGACTGAAATCACAACATTTACGCGACAAACATCGACGCACACAACTAGAACAAACTAGTCTGTCGCTACACTACTCAACGTTTCTTACTGGTTGTCTTCGCTACAACTTTAATAAATACAATATATTTATGTCGCACGTAATAACGACAAAGACAAAGCGAGGAATGCTTCGTAACTATAATCCTTTTCGGAATAATTTTGCTGTACGTATATAATGGCAATACAAAACGTTTCTTGACGGTTGTCTTTGACAGAGACCTTTTTCATATGACACACATGAAATATTGAGAGTTGGGACATAGATATTTTGT
Source organism: Spodoptera frugiperda (assembly GCF_023101765.2). Classification (NCBI taxonomy): domain Eukaryota; kingdom Metazoa; phylum Arthropoda; class Insecta; order Lepidoptera; family Noctuidae; genus Spodoptera; species Spodoptera frugiperda. The sequence continues at coordinate 5,088,401 of NC_064230.1, forward strand.
GTATAACGACCACTTTAGTATCGTTCTAAGTGGGGAAATTGTCGTTGTACCTATATCGCAACAAGACGTTCCTAGAAATGATGACCGATGTATCTCGTATGTCAAACGTTTTATCAGGACGGGCTTTGGAACCTAAGATATGAACGTGGATGAAACTATACAGACAATATAATTCATACGACAAACATTGACGGGCACACAACACCAATATATGCTATAAATATTGGATACAGTAGCAGTCAATAATATTGTATACATCAAGTTTCTTGACGGTTGTCTTCGATACAACGTTGACAGAACATATAGTACCTAGCCGTGTGTGTGGCTACACACCACACATATTCCTGTTGGAATTTCATTCTGCAGACGTATCATTGAATTGTTGAGTCAAATATGGATACACAAATAAAATAGACGATTTAATTTTACTTCGTATGTGATGATATTTAATGAGTTTCTTGACGATTATTCTTTGAAGTAACATATATTTTACCTAAATATATATTTCATATCACATGAAATATTGACGTTAATAACATTGACATGAATATACGAGACAAAAACAATATTTTCCCTCGATAAAAAAGAATAGATCCATTTCAACAAGCACAGTTCATCACTAGTCGTTTCTTGGCGGTTGTCTTTGATACAGTTTTGTAATACTTTTCGTACTACGTAAACACGTAGAAAACGTTTGAAGAGAATTTTCAATAAACAGTATTGTACATTGGATAGTTTCTTGCTGGTTGTAGTCGATACAACTTCGAACATTTTGTAAAATGTAAATACGAAGGAACATTGATTAGTAGCTATTTATTGGACTACCAATCATTCGGATATAGGTTCATGCAAGAGACAAGCATAATGAACATCTGACGGTGCATTGTGGAACTATATCACACACAGATGACAAATATTTAAATAACTCGGAGATATGGAAGGGGAAGTCAAACGTTAACTTTATACACTACTCTCTGTGTTTCTTGACGGTTGTCTTCGATACAACTCTAATACAATACTTTGACCATGAAATATGTAGCGACCATTCAACATTCTGCCACTACTTCTTATAACATAGATGAAAACAATAGAGCTCATGTGACAAATATCGACGCACACAGTTAGAACAAGCACGGCGGGCGGTACATTGTTAAATAACTTTGAATAAGTGGGAAGTTACAAATATTCTTGTAGTCTGAATATTCGTACTTGTATACATTGCCAAAATGTAATGCACTTTAGGTATGACTTGATTTACCACATAAAATGGTCTTCCACAAAATGACCAGTTGATAGTAATAATTGACTCGGTTGCTATGGTAACGAGTTTCTTGACGGTTGTCTTCGACACAAGTTTGGTTCTGAATAATAAATTAATGTTATACGATCACGATCTCTTTAATGGCGTTCCAAGTAGGGAAACGCTTGTTTATGAACACACTGATCCATAATATATGACCATGCCACCGTTTATAACATAGCGAATGAAATCTTTCATTTCATAGACTTTATTTATTTATTTATTTATTTATTTATTTGGTCTACCAACAATTGTTTATACTAAAATCTTATTTAGAAACATGCATTTTAAACTTAAAACAGTATAACAATTACTTAAAGGTAAACACCACTTGACAAAAAAAAATTATCACACTATTAGCTACAGCTACTTACCAGTAAAATATACAAGAAAACTTATTACTAAACTTACGCTAAACATTTGAGACATATTAAAAATGGTCTAGTTATATTAATAATTGTACATGTTACAACAAATCAGACAAACAGTTCAAGAATAAACGTTTTTGCTTACTGAGAGAGTCACAGTGCAAATCGACCACGTCGCTACAACAATTTAAAACCCTACAAAACCTGGCACATGGAGAGTTAGCTCCCAACACCGTTCTTCTCCTTGGAGGACAAAGTGGAGTAATAGGTCTACGCGGCATTCTCGACGGAGCATAAATGTTGATGAGTGCAAGCAACGGCGGCGAGTCAATGATACCTTTAAAAATTTTAGCAGCGAACATTGCGTCGTTTAAACGCCTTCGTTCTTCCAAGGAGTGCATTTTAAAAAATCTTAATCTATCCTTGTAAGAACGGATTTTTTTGGCTTTTCCTACAGAAAAAGCTAGGTGCCAAGCAAAACGCTTTTGAATACGTTCGAGACGCAAACTATGTGTGGCATAGTGTGGCCGCCACACCACACTGCAGTACTCCAATATGCTACGTACTAAACTATAGTACAGTAAAATTTTAGTCTTACTGTGACGAAATTCTTTGCTTTGTCTTATGACAAATCCCATCATCCGTGACGCTTTCTTAATTATGTGATCTAAATGCGGAGCAAAGGTTAATTTTTGATCAAACAGAACTCCAAGGTCGCGAATTGTGTCCACTTCAGTAAGGGTGTCTTCATTAATGCAATATTGTGTATTTATGACATTATTATTTCTAGTGTACTTAACATAGTAACATTTCTTTGAGTTTAAATACATTTGATTATTTTTACACCATTGAGTGAGACTATCAAGATCCATCTGTAAGAGTGAAGAGTCCGTGTCGGATTTGATAGTTCTGAAAAACTTCAAGTCGTCCGCATACATAAAGATGTTAGAGTGATGGAAACAACTGGGAATATCATTAATGAAATAGTTGAAAAATATGGGTCCTAAGTGAGAGCCTTGTGGTACTCCAGATGAGATATTATATTCATGAGATTGATAACCGTTCACCACAACAAAAAAAGATCTATTCTCCAAGTATGAAGTCACCCACTCGAGCAAGTTACCAGCGATTCCATAAGCACGCAACTTGTGACATAGGATCTTGTGAGAAACTTTATCGAAGGCCTTGCTAAAGTCAGTATAAATGACATCAGCTTGGTGACCAGAGTCAAGAGTTTCAATTAATAATTCCGTGAAGGAAACCAGATTGCTACCAGTCGATCGTGATCTAACAAAACCGTGCTGATGATCGCTAATGAACAATTTTAGATGGTTTTGGAAATGCGGGGACAGTAATGATTCAAATATTTTTGCAAACGTTGAGAGAATAGAGATGGGCCTATAATTGGTTATGCTATCATTGTTACCAGATTTGTGTATTGGCACCACCTTAGCCATTTTCCACTTTAAAGGAAATACGCCAGACTCTAAGGATTTACTGTATATAAGCATAAGTGGACACACCAACTCCTCAGCACAAGCTGCAATGAATATTGGAGGTATACCATCCGGACCAGCCCCCTTAGCTGCATCCAAACTTTTTATTTTCTTATATAAGGCCTCTCTGGTAATTGTTGGACTTGTTAAACACAAACTACTATTTTCAAAAGATTGTAAAACAACTCTTTCGTTGGAATCTTTATTCAAATCCTGCCCAGAGCTATAAACAGACAAAAAGTTGGTAGCAAACATCTCACATATTTTTGTACCATCTGATGTGGATATTGATCCGTCTGTCATAGTCATAGGGTATGTACTAGACCCTCCACGTTTATTTTTTATGTGAGTCCAAAATAATTTAGGGTTGGTCTTAATTTCGTGTTCCAGACGTTCAATATAATTATTGTAACAAAACGTGGCGAGATTATCACAACGCTTACCTAACAGCTTTAATTCTATCAAATCCAAGGGGTTTTTATATTTGTTATATCGTTTTCTAGTATTATTTCTTAAATTTAACAATTTAATGAGTCTATGATTAAACCACGGGGGATATTTATTTTTCTTTGGTGTTCGTGAGGGAATAAACCTATGTATAGCTTCATTAAGAGTCCGATAAAAAGCCTCCAACATCTCATTCACACAACTGTGTTCCTCAAGTAATTTGACCCAATCCACCTGTTTTAAAAATTTACGAACGGATTCGTAATTATTTGTGCGAAAATTAGGTCTGTGATTGACATAATTGTATGGAAGTCTGGCCTCCTTTTTCAAGGATACAACTATTTCAAGAGCTGGATGATGTTTGTCGATGTTACTAATTGGGTTTGTACTTTCGCTTACACTACATTGAGAATGAGTTGATAAAACGAGATCCAATATGCGACCAGAGTCATTTTTTACTGAATTAACTTGATTAAGCCTATTAACATTAATAAAATCAATTAATATTTCGCCTGTAACAGGTAAATTAAGCTTATTATCCGATTTTCCAACCAAACTCCAATCAACGCTGCTCAAATTAAAATCACCCACAATAAGAACTCCTGAGTCAGAGCATTGTTCAAAAACAGTATTACATTGGTCTAAATAATGGTCAAGAGAAGAACGGCGTATAGGAGGAGGCAGGTACACTGCGCAGAGAGCCACTCGACGAATAGTACATGTTATAGGCAACTCAATACTTACCCATATATCTTCACAGCCACTTTCCCAATGATTAATACGTTTAGACTTTATCCGCTTATTGATGGCAATTAAGACCCCACCCCCCTCTTTACCACACTGAAAACTTGAATTTTGTCTGTCTCTTCTATATACAATGTACCTATCGTCAAACAGCTCACTGCTCACAACGGAATCATTCAACCACGTCTCAGACAGAACTATTATATCATAATTATTACAGGCAATATTACGCGATACAGTATGTGTTTTGGTTCTTAATCCTCTAACATTCTGATAATATATTTGCAGATTATTGAATTTAATATTTTTTTTATACAAGTGCATGCAAAAGTAGTTAGATAATAAAATAGGAACCTATTATTGTAACCTGTTTAAAATGTCCATGCTCTTAACAAATATATGCTCATCGCCATCCGACTTTCTGACAAATATCCTGCCATTCCTCACCCACACATACTTATAATCTAATTCTTTTGCCTTGATCCTTGTTGCGGCATGAAGGGCTTTGTAAGCAGGGGACAAGTGTTCGGCGACAAATACTGGGGATTTATTTCCAGCTATGCCAAAATCTGCAGTGTTGAGTTTCTCATGGTTTTTATCTTTATTATAGTTGATTACCGAGGCCAGCAGCTGATCGCGGATTCTGGGGCATGCAAGCTGCACCACAATAGATCGGGGGCGATTGTTGTTTGTGTTAAGTTTAGCAATCCTTGTGCAGTGTGAAATATCATTATCCTTAATTTCGCAACCGACTACAGAGCCCAGCTGCTTGACGACTGTGTACAAGTTTTCCCTTTTGCTCTCCGGTAAACACTGCAGCTCCAAGTTGTTAGCTCGTGTCTGTTGCTCCAAATAATTAAGTCGCTGGCCAAGATCTGCCACTGTGTTTCTCAGCATTACATTTTCCTCCTTTAATTCTCTTGAGGCGCTTTTAAACTCGGCGTGTTCTGACTGTAACTTGTCAAATTCACTTGTGTGGAAATTCAATGACACTTTAAGTTGCTCAAAATCTTTGCGAATCGGGGCTAACTCTCTGTTTACGATGTTTACAATTGTACCATTTATCTGCTGAATCATCGAGGCAAACTCAGTTTTAATAACTTCCTGCACGATAGAACGTACTTCCTCGCTGGTGACCGCGGGGGCCGGCTCAGGCGGAGAATTCAAAGCTGGTCTCTTGTTCTTTACAATAAGTTTCTTGACGGTTGTCTTCGATACAACGTTGACAGAACATATAGTACCCTGCTGTGCATGTGGCTACACACCACTGTGGAATACTGACTGGGTAGATGTCATAGCGTTTGTTGCCATTAAACTTAAAAACGTAATGATCAAATTGAATGATATATTTAGAGCGCCAAATGTCGACGCACACAATTAGAACATTAGTGGTTATTCATTTTTAGGTATAAAATAAATGTACAAAATATAGTGTTATGAATGTATTATAGGATAATGTTGACATTTTAAAAGCAACTATTTAAAGAATAGTTGCTGAATATTAAACTACAAACGAGTTAGTGATTACAACCATAATAAATAGACAAGCATCATTGAGGCTTTCGTAGAAGAAAACGGAAATATTGGAGACAATATGTAGGTACTCCAGTTGACGAGAACTAGTTTCTTGATGGTTGTCTTCGATACAACGCTTGTATAATATATCAATTACGAAACAAGGGGAGAAAATTACTTGGAAATACTGATTGAGTCAACCTCATCGGGCACCATATGTGATATGGGCCTCGTTGAACAAATTCATTGGAGTTCCAACGTTTGGGGAAAGAGTTGTTTGTTCTGAATATATTAATATTGGCATTTATTAATTGAATATGAATATCAATATAAAGAACTGCAGACAAAATGTTAAGATCCATATAATTACATAGATAAGACAATATAATTCACGCGACAAACATCGACGCACACAACTAGAACAAACTAGTCTGTCGCTACACTACTCAACGTTTCTTACTGGTTGTCTTCGCTACAACATTAATAAATACAATATATTTATGTCGCACGTAATAACGACAAAGACAAAACGGAGAATGCTTCGTAACTGTACTCCTGTTTGGATTAATGTTACTGTACGTATATAATGGCAATACAAAACGTTTCTTGACGGTTGTCTTTGACAGAGACCTTTTTCATATTACACACATGAAATATTGAGAGTTGGAACATAGATATTCTGTGTATAACGACCACTTTAGTATCGTTCTAAGCGGGGAAATTGTCGTTGTACCTATATCGCATCAAGACATTCCTAGAAATGATGACCGATGTATCTCGTATGTCATGTTAAATATGTAAACGTTTTATCAGGACGGGCTTTGGAACCCAAGATCAAAAAAATAGATGGAAATACAGACAATATAATTCATACGACATATATCGACGCACACACAAGTCCGTATATAGTGAACATTTGCCACAGTAGCAGTCAGTAATATTGTCTCTGAGACATGGAACAATGCACAGGTTCTAATGGAAATTCGGAGACGGACAATTTGAGAAATTAGAATCTTTAAAATAATATATTCTTTCGATTATTCCATAGGAACCAAAGGAATACAGCTTCAAATTTAAGTTTATACATAACTAAATGAAGTTTCTTGATAGTTGTCTTCGATACAACTCTTTTACAATATATCAATCATGAAATGAGGGAAAATACAAGTAACCCTACAATGTAGATTATATAAAGAGTTTCTTAATGGTTGTCTTCGACACAATTCTTATGTTTTGAACATAAGTGGGAAATATTAAAACGCAGTTGTTTACATGCGTATTTTAGTTCGTAATAGAAATCATTTTTGAAAATGACTGCAACATCGATATTGACTATCTAGTTGTTACATGGACATACGCAGATACATAAGTTTCTTGACGGTTGTGTTCAATACGATACAACTCTCTTACAATATTTCAAATGAGAGGAAAACACACTTGGAAGTAGGTACTGATTGAGTACCTTATTGGGAAAATTCATTGAATTTCCAAAATTTACTGTCCACTTACAACACAGACAAAGACAAAACGGAGAATGCTTCATAACTATACTCCTATTTGGAATAATGTTGCTGTACGTATATAATGGCAATACAAAACGTTTCTTGACGGTTGTCTTTGACAGAGACCTTTTTCATATAATCATTAAAACGCTTTTATTAGGTCGACCTGTATGTGTGTAACTATGTAAACAAGTCTAAGAAAACTAATTTAACCATCTTCTAAAGACCGTAGCGTTATGGAAATTGGCAGTTGTATGTGATGTTGCAGACAATACAATAATATGGTACCGTCGAGCTGATCTGGTGATGGAGCCGGAAGATATGAACTGGAACTCCGGTATTGATGACGACATATATATCGACGCACACACAAGTCCGTGTATAGTGAACATTTGCCACAGTAGCAGTCAGTAATATTGTCTCTGAGACATGGAACAATGCACACGTTCTAATGGAAAGGAACCACGGAGTAATCCATTTTGTACATTTCAAAGATTATAAGTTTCCTGACGGTTGTCACATTCAAAGTGAGACGTAGAACATTTCAAACACCTTCTCGTGTTATAAACTCAATATTATGAAAATTGTATTTGTACAATTATGTTCTAAAAATATATTCCAAAGCTCATGGCCTTGGAACATCAGACCATAACCATACGCAAGAAAATACAAAGTACTACAAACTACTTGGACATACAAAGTCAGTCTCATCGAGCGCCTGAATGCGGAGTTGAGAAAAATGAAATTAATTGAGATAAATGAAGACAATATAATTCACGCGACAAATATCGACGCACACAATTAGAACAAGTACGGTTGATGGTTTATCTATATTTGTCTATAGCCCCCAATAACATGTAGAGAGGTCCAGAGAAAATCATAACTTCACGAACGGAAATTTGCTCCACAGTCTATATAAATAGTTTCTTGACGGTTGTCTTCGATACAACACTCATGTTGTAATCATGCAACATGTAGGAAAGAGTAGTAAGTAGCTGGAGCCACCGACTACTTGGAAATAGGTACTGATTAGGTGGCTCTCATCCAAACTCCTTTATTATTACATCGTTACGAGTAGATGACATTGTTTGAACACGCCTCCTGGATCCATAACTACGTACTCATGCACCAAGTACCGACACGTACTGCTAGTAGACACATTGAACACCACGGCCAATCAAAGAAAATGATCATTTAACATCCATACACTATCTGACAAGTTACTTGACGGTTGTCTTCGATACAAGTTTGAAAGATAACTTTGTAGAATAAGTCTCATTGCGCCTAAATGTGGCATTGAAAGTGAGACGTGGAACATTTAATGATTACATGAAACTCTCAATATCAATATTCTATACGTATTTTGTATATCATGTTAAATATCGACTCTCTTATAATATTTCAAATGAGAGAAAAATATATATAATTGTCGAAATATTATTACAGCATTAGGTATTGGTACCTAAATCAATTGGTTTCTTGCCGGTTGTCCTCGATACAAGTATGACAAATGTTTCATACAATTGAACTAATATGTTCACAGGAAACATTCAATACTCTAATATACATTTTATTGGAATATTTGTCGGGATTAATCCCGATATATTGCTTTACTAATGAAGAAGTAAACTTGTCTGCTAGCTTCACGAACTAATGAGTTTCTTGACGGTTGTCTTCGATACAAGATTTAAGCCTCGTCTCCACTAGGAACATTTGTCGAGCGACATGTGTCCCCAGAGACATCGGGCGATGTCGGGCGACGTCGGGCAACATCGCCCGATGTATGTCAGCATATTGGATGATGATGGGGTATTCAGCATACATAAAATACAATATTGTAATTGATACGACAAATATCGACGCACACAATTAGAACAAGCGTGAAGCTCATTCGATGGCTATAAGACACAAGACACAGACAGAGGACATAGTTCATGGAGTCTGATTGAGCCGAACTATTCATTCTTTGGACAGTCTGTTGTATAGACTATGTAAAGAGTTTCTTTCTATGTTCACATGTTTATAATATAAAATAGAAAAGTCACGTAGAACAACTTCTGCACGTAGAACAGTTAGTTCTAAATAGGGAAAATGTTGTTTTATAAACTTTTTTGAAGGCATTATTTTATAGCTGTAGCAGTATCAGTAAAAAATTGCAATAGAAGTTTCCAGACACGAGTTTCTTGACGGTTGTTCCTCGACAGAACTCATATACAATACTGGTAAGACAAATATCGACGCACACAGTTAGAACAAGCACGGCGGACGGTACTTTGTTAAATAACTTTGAATAAGTGGGAAATTACAAATATTCTTGTAGTCTGAATATTTGTATACATTCCGAGATTTATGCACTTCCGAGAGATAATTGTATAAAGATGTCACGAATGTATTTGTAGTTTCTTGACGGTTGTCTTCGATACAACGCTAGTGTATATCAATTACGAAACAAGGGGAGAATATGAAAATACTGATTGAGTCAACCTCATCGGGCACCATATGTGATATGGGCCTCGTTGAACAAATTCATTGGAGTTCCAACGTTTGGGGAAACAGTTGTTTGTTCACAATATATTAATATTGGCATTTATTAATTGATTATGAATAACAATAAGACACACTGAAAATTGAGGACAATTACATAGATAAGACAATATAATTCACGCGACAAACATCGACGCACACAACTAGAACAAACTAGTCTGTCGCTACACTACTCAACGTTTCTTACTGGTTGTCTTCGCTACAACTTTAATAAATACAATATATATATGTCGCACGTAATAACGACAAAGACAAAGCGGGGAATGCTTCATAACTATAATCCTGTTTGGAATAATGTTGCTGTACGTACTTATATAATGGCAATACAAAACGTTTCTTGACGGTTGTCTTTGACAGAAACCTTTTTCATATTACACACATGAAATATTGAGAGTTGGGACATAGATATTCTGTGTATACGACCACTTTAGTATCGTTCTAAGTGGGGAAATTGTCGTTGTACCTATATCGCATCAAGACGTTCCTAGAAATGATGACCGATGTATCTCGTATGTCAAACGTTTTATCAGGACGGGCTTTGGAACCCAAGATATGAATATGGAAGAAACAATACAGACAATATAATTCATACGACATATATCGACGCACACACAAGTCCGTATATAGTGAACATTTGCCACAGTAGCAGTCAGTAATATTGTGTCTGAGACATGGAACAATGCACAGGTCCGAATGGGAAGTAAAGATGGGACAGTACATTTTGAACATTTCAAAGGTTATATTAAGTTTCTTGGCGGTTGTCTTCGACACAAATAATTAAAGAATGTCTTTAGTACCCTACAACATACGTCGATATTATGTAGACTTAAGAAAAATACTTTCTCAATTTGTTTCTTGGCGGTTGTCTTCGATACAACGTTGACAGAACATAATAATATGTACGATAGTGTGCTTGAAAGCAACAAATCTGTCATTTTCAGATACATATATTCTAATACGTGATAATATACTGAAAAGGATATCTTGTGTAGAACGACCGTAGAGCAGCATCCTCCTCCTCAGTCGTACATTCTTGACAGAATGCTCGTGGTTGACAATGATGCATTTCCCTGGATATCGTAGCTCTCGCGATGTGCCTCCACTTATTGATATCTTCACCCGTAACCCTGGGCACGGGTTCCGCGTTATACCCCGCAGGACTGGGTCCCTGCTGAACTTCGCCATCTACACACTCCGGCCTACTGAAGTGTAAGATGCCCACCCCCGCGACATGGACGCGCCAGACAGGAATTGCCCAAGTGGAGAGTAGAGAAGGTGACTCTACTCCCCCCAGGGCCGAGTTAATGCCTTTGGGTGTGGGATCATACACGCCCGTGTATGATCCCACACCCAAAGGCTTAACACTACCACTACTACAAATATAAATAAAACAAAATTCAGTAGTTGTATCTTGTAAATACAAATTCTAGAATACATTTATGTACTCGCCATTACAGGGCATTTTGTCCGTATGAGATATATTTTATTTAAAAGATACATCAACATTACACAGTTCTCTCCTCACTCGGACATATTTTACATAGTATAAAGTAAGTTTGTCTTAAAACTACATTAGAGTACATTAGTACTATACATTTTGTGAAAAGATCGACAGAAACACATAATTAAAAAATCATGACAAATATTTTTATGAAGAAAACTTACTTTCCCATACATTTTGACGCATGTCACACAGAGACAAGACTAATTTCCATTATGTACGTTTAACAAAAAACAAATGACATGTCAGTGACGTCATGCACAAAATGACAAGGACAGAAACATCGTATTCTCTTTCTAAATCCATTAACGGCGCATTCCAATAAACTACCGATCGGTAAATTTGCTTACGAGCCGTAGAATTTTGACACAATTTGTATGGAGCTTATGTCAAAATTCTACGGCTCGTAAGCAAATTTACCGATCGGTAGTTTATTGGAATGAGCCGTTACTGAACTTTCTTTGGTCCAACACAAATAAAAAACAATTGACATGTCATTGACGTCAGACCCGAAATGACAAGGGCAGAAACATGTATGTTATTGTTGTCTCTTTTTAATGGATATGTAGAATTACCTTTACTCTCTAGCGATGATTTACATAACAATACAATGAAGTTTCTTGATAGTTGTCTTCGATACAACTCTTTTACAATATTTCAATCATAAAATGAGGGAAATACAAGTAACCCCACAATGTAGATTATTTAAAGAGTTTCTTAATTCTTATGTTTTAAACATAAGTGGGAAATATTAAAGAGTAGTTGTTTGTGAGACTACAAACTACTTGGAAACTACAAACTACGTGAGAGTAGCTTTGACTAAAGTGGCTTACTTTTACTCAAAAGCCAGGCTTATTTTTGTATTACAGCAAAATTTCAAGCGTCAAACATCGACACACACAATTAGAACAAACAAGTCCGTTGCATACTAGACTAAGCAACGAATTTCTTTACGTTTCGTAATCAATTGAATCTTGGACTATACCTGTAGAACGCCCAGTTTTAATGACGTCATCATTAGAGAAATAGTTTCCCACAAGCTCCTGTATGGAGACATACATTTATATCGAAATTCTTGTTTTACATCTCCTCAATCCTGAGATTCCTAAAATGATAATATGATGGGAAGCAAACAAATTGTCAAGACGATTGCTCTAGTTCAAGCCTGATAATTTTTGTGTATTTTATTTTCAATTTTATTGTGTTTCTTGACGGTTGTCCTTCGATACAACTCTAATACAATACTTTGACCGTGAAATATGTAGCGATCATTTTAAGTGGGGAAATTCTTGTTCATATTACGTCAAGGCGTTCTTAGAAAGACTTTAATGGGCATGTATCCCTAAATTATGATTAGTATTATTTTAATTAATACCATCGTTCTAACATTTCTAATACCGTTACTAATAAATATTAGTTCAGGGTATCCATCAGACGATACCCTGAACAGTGTAGACCGTAGACGTTTAAATGCTGGGGGGATACCAATACAATTATAGAGACACACTTTAGTAGAATGAACGAGTTTCTTGACGGTTGTCTTCGATACAAACTTACAGACTCACTGAGCATAACAGTTTCATTACACGAAATGCACAAATTTTGGAAATGATCATAAATATTAGTGTTCCGTCACTTTTGTATGAATAAACAGCCCATAGAGAAGAATCATTTCATGAATCAGAAAATAATTCATGCGACCAGCACCCAAGAAAATGACAATATTTAGGTACTCCAGTTGACGAGAACTAGTTTCTTGACGGTTGTCTTCGATACAACTTGTAGAGTTTCGTATTATTTAAATACGTAGGAAACATTTGAGACTGCAAACTAATTGCAGGTACTGACTAGGTCATGTCAGTCTGAAACATCCGTGGAACTTGTATATTTCATTATCAGTTTAAATATTGATAGGAATGGCCACGTGAAACGACATTTTTTTTGGAGTTCCAACGTTTGGGGAAACAGTTGATTGTTTACAATATATTTATACTGGCATTTATTAATTGAATATAAATATCAATTAGACGAACTGGATTCAATGTTAAAATTAATTTTCTAATTCACGCGACAAACATCGACGCACACAACTAGAACAAACTAGTCTGTCGCTACACTACTCAACGTTTCTTACTGGTTGTCTTCGCTACAACTTTAGTAAATACAATATATTTATGTCGCACGTAATAACGACAAAGACAAAGCGGAGAATGCTTCGTAACTGTAATCCTATTTGGGATAATATTGCTGTACGTATATAATGGCAATACAAAACGTTTCTTGACGGTTGTCTTTGACAGAGAACTTTTTCATATTACACGCATGAAATATTGAGAGTTGGAACATAGATATTCTGTGTATAACGACCACTTTAGTATCGTTCGTTTCTAGAAATGATGACCGATGTATCTCGTATGTCAAACGTTTTATCAGGACAGGCTTTGAAACCCAAGATATGAATATGGAAGAAAACTTACAGACAATATAATTCATACGACGTATATCGACACACACAAAAGTCCGTATATAGTGAACATTTGCCACAGTAGCAGTCAGTAATATTGTCTCTGAGACATGGAACAATGCACAGGTTCTAATGGAAAAGTACAACGGAGTAATCCATTTTGTACATTTCAAAGATTATATTAAGTTGTTCTTTGGTGTGACATAAATATCTGAATACATATTTCATATCACATGAAATACTGAAAAGGATATCTTGTGTAGAACGACCGTAGAGTAGCATCCTCCTCCTCAGTCGTACATTCTTGACAGAATGCTCGTGGTTGACAACGATGCATTTTCCCTGGATATTGTAGCTCTCGCGATGTGCCTCCACTTGTTGAAGTCTTCACCCGTAACCCTGGGCACGGGTTCCGCGTTATACCCCGCAGGACTGGGTCCCTGCTGAACTTCGCCATCTACACACTCCGGCCTACTGAAGTGTAAGATGCCCACCGCCGCGACATGGACGCGCCAGACAGGAATTGCCCAAGTGGAGAGTAGAGAAGGTGACTCTACTCCCCCCAGGGCCGAGTTAATGGGCGTGTATGATTCCACACCCAAAGGCTTAATACTACCACTACTACAAATATAAATAAAACAACATTCAGTTGTTGTATCTTGTTAATACTTATTCTAGAATACATTTATGTACTCGCCATTACAGGGCATTTTGTCGATACGAAATATATTTTATTTAAAAGATACATCAACATTACACAGTTCTCTCCTCACTCGGACATATTTTACATAGTACAAAGTAAGTTTGTGTTAAAACTACTAGAGTACATTAGTACTTTACATTTTGCGAAAAGATCGACACAAACACTTTATTAAAAAATCATGACAAATATTTTTATGAAGAAAACTTACTTTCCCATACATTTTGACGCATGTCACACAGAGACAAGACTAATTTCCATTATGTACGTTTAACAAAAACCAAATGACATATCAGTGACGTCATGCAAAAAATGACAAGGACAGAAACATGTATGTTATTGTTGTCTTTTTTTAAAGGAGATATAGAATTACCTTTAGTCTCTAGCGATGATTTACATAACAATACAATGAAGTTTCTTGATAGTTGTCCTTCGATACAACTTGAACAATATTTTGTATAACAAGTCTCACTGGGAATGAATATGGGATTGTCTTCTAAGACAATATGAGAAATTAGAATCTATAAAATAATATATACTTTCGATTATTCCGTGATAACCAAAGGAATAATACAGCTTAAAATTTAAGTTTATACATAACTAAATGAAGTTTCTTGATAGTTGTCTTCGATACAACTCTTTTACAATATATCAATCATGAAATGAGGGAAAATACAAGTAACCCTACAATGTAGATTATTTAAAGAGTTTCTTAATGGTTGTCTTCGACACAATTCTTATGTTTTGAACATAAGTGGGAAATATTAAAACGCAGTTGTTTACACGCGTATTTTAGTTCGTAATAGAAAACATTTTTGAAAATGAATGTAACATCGATATAGACTACCTAGTTGTTACATGAACATACACAGATACATAAGTTTCTTGACGGTTGTGTTCAATACGATACAACTATTTAACAATATTTCAAATGAGAGGGAAACACACTTGGAAGTAAGTACCGATTGAGTACCTTATCGGGAAAATTCATTGAATAACAATTGAAACATGAATACTTTAGTAACGTTCTGAATGTGGAAATACATAGTCATCCCACAGTGCTCACACATTTGTAGAATACAACATGATACTGCAGTTTGTACATGATAGTACTACAAGTACAGTTCAATCAATAGATGACCAATTACACGATAACTTACTCGAAGATTACCTATTGGATGACATTATTGCAACAAGTTTCTTGACGGTTGTCTTCGATACAACTCCAACTAGAGTTTAGTACAACGCTAATCACTAGACAATAGTGACTGGAGACGTGGAGAATGTGACGAGTATGGAGTAATATTGACACAAACAATAACAACTACAACGATCCACGAATTATTAATGGCGACTAATGAGTTCCTTGGCGGTTGTCTTCTTTACTTAGAATTGGTTGAATTTACTTCCAAGAACATTTGACACGACATGAATCGAACATGCAACATCGTTGTACGAGTACCTACCGAACTATTGACAAAATATCGACGCACACCCCACAGAGCGCACACAATACTCATTGTACGAGTAATTGTTAAACAACTCCGAGCAATGATACTGAGAAGGAATTACAAATATCTTGAAGCCTCTGAGGCAAAGTACTTATTTATATATCGATATGTGCCTAACCTCTTCTATACTGAGCCGCACTCTTACAGATCTTGGAAGAAATACACCCAGTCAATACTTTCAAACATCGACACACACAGCTAGAACTAGCAGACTCTTGTCTTCGACACAATTCTTATGTTTTAAACATAAGTGGGAAATATTAAAGAGTAGTTGTTTGTGAGACTACAAACTACTTGTACACTGAGTAATTAAATATGGAATTACCACATAGAACGACAAATAGTTTCACAGTGGGGACATAGTCTTTTGTAAATATCCCGTCATTTCCAATACGAAATATACAGTCCAGTACCTAATAATATGTCAACACACGAGACAGTGGACATCGACTCGGACGCATTCGAAGAGTTTGAGAATATTTAAAGTTGTGATTCCGCACATTGACAAAGCTATGGGATCCCGCGATAATGCGGGATACATCGAAACACTGACACATATAGCTAGAACTAGCACACACTATGTGTTCAAAATATAATCTTTTAAAATATAATCTATATGCATAGATCCTGGGGCTCAATGACATAATTTCTACATTAAATACGTTTTTATCAATTAACATTTCTATATAAAGACTTAACCCACATTTATAATTAATCATTTAACTTCATAGACTACTCAATAAGTTTCTTGACGGTTGTCTTTGATACAGTTTTGTAATACTTTTCGTACTACGTAAACACGTAGAAAACGGTTGAAGAGAATTTTCAATAAACAGTATTGTACATTGTAACCTCCACGTTCTAAGTGGAACAATAGTTGTTTTAATTCTAAAATATGATGTTGATATCACAATCGAGTGATAAATCCTTACAAGCTGACTATACTTGTATCTTAGACGAAGACATCGACAAAATTAAAATCGACGTCAGCTAGAACTAGCGCTAGACAGTTGATTGTCAAATTACTTTAAATTACTGAGACAGTATGTTAACACAGATTGACAGAGGGAGATGTAAATATTTTAAACGAGATCAACGTTTGTTACATCTTTACTGGATACCATTTGTCGAGGTACTACCACCTTCATCAAACATTAAGGACAATTGTGTTTCTTGAAAAATAATGTATCAGAGATATTGTAAAAAACATTTTTTGAAAAGAGTAACGATGGAGTTTCTTGCTCGTTCTTCTCCATTCGAAGCAACACTTTGGAACGAGCGCCTAGCTTCACTAACAGACAGACTGACGGACAATTCAATTTGACGTTTCAAAAGTGCCTAATTTAGGATTAATTGAAATAAATGCTTTGACTTTGACTTTGACTTTGATGGTTGTATTCGATACAAGATTTAAGATGCTTTAACATTATGTGACTAATATAACCTCTTTATTATTTAACTTACGAATACGAAGTTTGTTATAATACTTACGTATACCAGCGGAATATTCAACATACATAAAATACAATATTGTAATTGATATGACAAATATCGACGCACACAATTAGAACAAGCGTGAAGCTCATTCGATGGCTATAAGACACAAGACACAGACAGAGGACATAGTTCATGGAGTCTGATTGAGCCGAACTATTCATTCTTTGGACAGTCTGTTGTATAGACTATGTAAAGAGTTTCTTTCTATGTTCACATTTTTATAATACAAAATAGAAAAGTCATATAGAAGAACAATTTAATTGAAAAATTGCATAAGAAGTTTCCAGACACGAGTTTCTTGACGGTTGTTCTTCGATAGAACGTAATAATATTACAGGAAATATTATTTACGTAGCGTGAAGCTCATTCGATGGCTATAAGACACAAGACACAGACAGAGGACGAATTAAGACAAATTCGACAATTATCCCATATTATTGTATATTATAGAACCATGCATATCTCACTTGAGACTTGTTGAGATATGTTTTACAGTACATATTATGATCACACAGACCCACAGACGTATCGTTTGAATTCACAGATTACAGATTAGAAAGACAGTGCAGTGAATGTACCACAACGAAATGTACAAAGACAAGATAATTTGAATATATTTTGATTAGTAGAGTATCTTGGTGGTTGTATTCGATACAACATTAGAAAATGTTCGTATTACATGAATACGAAGGAAACATTTGTTAGTAGTCCTTTATTAGACTACCAACTATTCGGATATAGGAACATAATTATCAACATGCCACATTAAACCTGTTAATATAACACATGGGATACAATTTCCCAAATCTGTAGAATTATAATCAGAATCGCAAACAGTGACATGATATCGTGGACTGTCCACTCCATAAGTGACATTTGTTGACTTAATTTATAGAGAATTACAAGAAGGCCCAAAAAAACCTTAATTTATGAGACCGCACATTTACACAACTAGAACAAGCACACACCCCGTGCTCAGTGCACGAGCGCAAAACATTAACTTACCTGGACATACATACAACATAAATTATGTTGGTTACATTATAAACATCGACACACACAGCTAGAACAAGCACACACCCCGTGCACTGAACTTGCTGGTAGAACATTGGTATATTGTATTGGTAAGTTATTTACACTAACTATATTGGAAATTATGTTTAATTCGTGAGAAATATACAATGACCACGTAGAACGAGAAACAGTTGTAAGTGGAGAAATTATTGTTTTACATCTCCTCTTGAGGTCCCAGAATAAGACGATACCAGTATTCTTATGGAACACTGTTTGTATCACATTCATGAACACAATATTGTCGCGTTTGACTGATGTATAAAGTTACAAATAAGCTTCATGCACATATCTTACAACACGATGTTTTCAAATTAATTTAAGTGCTAGTCTGACCAAAGAGTTTCTTGGCGGTTGTCTTCGACACAACGTTGACAGAACATATAGTACCTAGCTGTGTATGTGGCTACACACCACTGTGGAATACTGACTAGGTACAAGTTTGACAAATAATTTCGTAAAATAAGTCTCATCGCACCTGAGTACGGCATTTAAAGTGAGACATTTAATGATAGTACTGAATTGACCGTTTTAAACTATGACTCTGATGTAGACATAGATAACGTACCACGAATGTATTTATAGTTTCTTGACGGTTGTCTTCGATACAACACTCATGTTGTAATCATGCAACATGTAGGAAAGAGTAGTAAGTAGCTGGAGCCACCGACTACTTGGAAATACTGACTAGGTGGGTCTCATCCAAACTCATTTATTATTACATTGTTACGAAGGAAGTGAAATCTTGTCATGTCATATTAATGTAAACTCACATTAATGACGTAATAAAATATATATATGTAAGTAGCTGTACATGGAGCTACAAGCTACTTGGAAATACTGAATGAGTAAATAGCATCAGGAGGTGCTCGACCACCTCGAGTATCTTGACTTAGTTTTACATTTCATAGAAGTACGAAGAAGTTTCTTGACGGTTGTCCTTCATAGAACTCTTTTACGACATGTCAGTCATGAAATGTGTAGGAAATATTTATTTGTAGCGGACCGTGAGATAAAAGGAATAAATGCGATGCACACAATTAGAACAAGCACGAATCATCGGTTGTAGTTTCTTCATGATTGTTCTTCAATACAACTTGTAGACAATATTTTGATCATTAAATATGTTAGAAATACATATGTGGCCTTCTCATTAACCCTTGGAGAACATTACAACACCACATTTCTAAGACAACAGAGTTTCTTGACAGTTGTTCCTCGATAGAACTCAATATAGACTTGCTTCTAAACTTTTTAAATACATTAAACTTTCATTATTTAGTACATATCTCCATGTATTTTTAAATATTGAAAAGGATATCTTGATGCGCCTCCACTTGTTGCGGTCTTCACCCGTAACCCTGGGCACGGGTTCCGCGTTATACCCCGCAGGACTGGGTCCCTGCTGAACTTCGCCATCTACACACTCCGGCCTACTGAAGTGTAAGATGCCCACCCCCGCGACATGGACGCGCCAGACAGGAATTGCCCAAGTGAAGAGTAGAGAAGGTGACTCTACTCCCCCCAGGGCCGAGTTAATGGGCGTGTATGATCCCACACCCAAAGGCTTAACACTACCACTACTACAAATCTATATATTAATACGTGAAGCAAAAACTTTGTAATTCTTTTTACGAAAATTGCGCGGACGTAGGAGCATAAAATTTGGTACACTTATAGTTTATGTGTAGGAGAAGTGCATAGCGCTAATATTTTTCGAAATTAATGCTTATAAAGTACATTAAATCAATAAATAAAACATTACACACACATGCATAGTATCTGATCGTATTTGACAAAACGTCAAAATCGATAGACATTGCGATGATATTCTCACGTCTCATATGAAAAGAGTTTTATAAAAGAGTTTGAGTTAAATAAAAATTATCCTTCAACGTACGTTAAGTGGTATTGTAAATTAAATCATATATGGTCGAATTTCGGCCACTAGGCGACCACTAGTATAAATAAAACAACATTAAGTTGTTGTATCTTGTAAATACTAATTCTAGAATACATTTATGTACTCGCCATTACAGGACATTTTGTCTGTATGAAATATGTTTTATTTAAAAGATACATCAACATTACACATTTCTCTCCTCACTCGGACATATTTTACACTAGCTTCCGCCCGCGACTCCGTACGCGCGGATGTCGGTCTTCGCGTGGAATTTTTATTTCTCCATTTTGAGTAACTCTGACAATGACATCTTATAAATATCTATTGGACCCAAATACGGCGAGGCCCATAATAATTAAGGAGATCCCTCTATTGAGTTACTGCTGTTGAGCTTCTGTAGAATAAAACTGAAAAATAAAGATTTTTTCTACGTATTTTTCCAGGATAAAAAGGATCCTATTTTAAGCCCAGGATAATAAGGTATAATTATACCAAGTTTCATCGAAATCGAACCGTTAGTTTTCACGTGATGCATGAACATACAGACAGACAGACAAAAAAATCACATATTTGGGTTTGGTAACAATCCAGTGCTATTTATTCTTTCAATATTTCTACAGATTTATTATAATATAGCTTTTGCCCGCGACTTCGTTCGCGTGGAATAGTGACTTCCGGCAATTTTTTGGTTTTAACCACATAGTTCCCGATCTCGCGGGATCTCTTCAAAAATGAGATGTGGAAGATATTCCAGGGAACTCTTCAAAAATCAACATAATGAGCTCTGCGTTTGAATTTAATAGATGTATACTCACTTAGGGCATTGAAAAAATAGTTTAAAAACGGACTTAAACTAAAGAAATATTATAATCTTTCCGAACTTAAGATGAAAACTAACTTAAAACTAAAGAAAGCTACGAATTACGAATTTATAACAATTAAAAAAGAATCTATATTACAACCTATCCTCTATGCTATAATAACCAAGCTTAAACTAAATAATTTAAAAGAAACGACTTAAATCTAATCTAATTAATTTATAAATTAGACTTACAATTTTATTAAACAAACTAACTACAGTAACTACTAATAATCGATATCAAACTAAACCTACGTTAAATAGTTTAACCAAAAAACCAGGAAAACCCAACAAATAAACTTATTAATCTATACATATAATAAAATCGTAGAAAAGTGCTGTCTGTACATTGAAAATAAAAATAAAAAAAATAGCAGGGGTTATTGTTATGTCGATGTCGAACCCAAAAATGTAATTAACTTTTTTTTGTCTGTTTGTCTGTTTGTCTGTTTGTCTGTTTGTCTGTTTGTCTGTTTGTCTGTTTGTCTGTTTGTCTGTTCGTCTGTGCGCGCTAATCTCAGAAACGGCTGATCCGAGTTGGATGCGGTTTTCACGAATATATTGTGGGATGCTTAAATTTACATTTAGTGTTTGTTTCATGTCAATCGGTTCATAAATTAAAAAGTTATGTCAAATTAAAGAATCACGTCGAACATTCTATGCTTATACCATTAATCTCCGCAACTATTTGACGGATTTGGTTGAAATTTGGTACAGATATAGTTTAGAACCTTAGAAAGGACATAGATATATTTTTATTTCAAAAATCAAAAAATAAAAATAAGAAATAAATTATTTATAAATAATTCTATGTCGATCGTTACACGACTTCGGTTCATGTTATTGTTTTAATTCATCGAAAAAAAGTAAATAAATAGTAAAAAGGTATGAAAAAAATAATATCAATATAATAAAACATTTAGTACAAAGAAAATGCTCTAACGGAGTATAGATAATTCTATGTCGATCGTTACACGACTTCGGTTCATGTTATTGTTTTAATTCATCGAAAAAAAGTAAATAAATAGTAAAAAGGTATGAAAAAAATAATATCAATATAATTAAACTTTTAGTACAAAGAAAATGCCCGAACGGAGTATAAATAAATAATCCAAGTTGTCTTTATCCTCGATAGATGGCATTGGGATCGAAATAGATCGCGCTATGGTTTCGTTACATTCATTTGGTTGGGTATCGGCCGAGCGCTTCGGTACTATCGTAGAAAAAGTGTATTATCAGTCGTATGATTATTTGTCTGTAGTGGTCCTGCTGTTTCGTATATTCTAAATTGGTTTCGTTGTATTTGTCAATTAATAAGTTTATTTGTTGGGTTTTCCTGGTTTTTTGGTTAAACTATTTAACGTAGGTTTAGTTTGATATCGATTATTAGTAGTTACTGTAGTTAGTTTTTTTAATAAAATTGTAAGTCTAATTTATAAATTAATTAGATTAGATTTAAGTCGTTTCTTTTAAATTATTTAGTTTAAGCTTGGTTATTATAGCATAGAGGATAGATTGTAATATAGTTTCTTTTTTAATTGTTATAAATTCGTAATTCGCAGCTTTCTTTAGTTTTAAGTTAGTTTAAGTCCGTTTTTAAACTATTTTTTCAATGCCCTAAGTGAGTATACATCTATTAAATTCAAACGCAAAGCTCATTATGTTGATTTTTGAAGAGTTCCCTGGAATATCTTCCACATCTCATTTTTGAAGAGATCCCGCGAGATCGGGAACTATGTGGTTAAAACCAAAAATTTGCCGGAAGTCACTATTCCACGCGAACGAAGTCGCGGGCAAAAGCTAGTTGACAAATACAACGAAACCAATTTAGAATATACGAAACAGCAGGACCACTACAGACAAATAATCATACGACTGATAATACACTTTTTCTACGATAGTACCGAAGCGCTCGGCCGATACCCAACGAAATGAATGTAACGAAACCATAGCGCGATCTATTTCGATTCCAACGCCATCTATCGAGGATAAAGACAATTTGGATTATTTATTTATACTCCGTTCGGGCATTTTCTTTGTACTAAAAGTTTAATTATATTGATATTATTTTTTCATACCTTTTTACTATTTATTTACTTTTTTCGATGAATTAAAACAATAACATGAACCGAAGTCGTGTAACGATCGACATAGAATTATCTATACTCCGTTAGAGCATTTTCTTTGTACTAAATGTTTTATTATATTGATATTATTTTTTTCATACCTTTTTACTATTTATTTACTTTTTTTCGATGAATTAAAACAATAACATCAACCGAAGTCGTGTAACGATCGACATAGAATTGTTTATAAATAATTTATTTCTTATTTTTATTTTTTGATTTTTGAAATAAAAATATATCAATGTCCTTTCTAAGGTTCTAAACTATATCTGTACCAAATTTCAACCAAATCCGTCAAATAGTTGCGGAGGTTAATGGTATAAGCATAGAATGTTCGACGTGATTCTTTAATTTGACATAACTTTTTTATTTATGAACCGATTGACATGAAACAAACACTAAATGTAAATTTAAGCATCCCACAATATATTCGTGAAAACCGCATCCAACTCGGATCAGCCGTTTCTGAGATTAGCGCGCACAGACGAACAGACAAACAGACAAACAGACAAACAGACGAACAGACAAACAGACAAAAAAAAAGTTAATTACATTTTTGGGTTCGACATCGACATAACAATAACCCCTGCTATTTTTTTTATTTTTATTTTCAATGTACAGACAGCACTTTTCTACGATTTTATTATATGTATAGATAGTACAAAGTAAGTTTGTCTTTACACTACTAGAGTACATTAGTACTTTACATTTTGTGAAAAGATCGACACAAACACTTTATTAAAAAATCATGACAAATATTTTTATGAATAAAACTTACTTTTCCATACATTTTGACGCATGTCACACGGAGACAAAACTAATTTCCATTATGTACGTTTAACAAAAAACAATTGACACGTCAATGACGTCAGACCCGAAATGACAAGGACAGAAACATGTATGTTAGTGTTTTCTCTTTTTAATGGAGATGTAGAATTACCTTTAGTCTCTAGCGATGATTTACATAACAATACAATGACGTTTCTTGATAGTTGTCTTCGATACAACTCTTTTACAATATTTCAATCATGAAATGAGGGAAAATACAAGTAACCCTACAATGTAGATTATTTAAAGAGACAATTCTTATGTTTTAAACATAAGTGGGAAATATTAAAGAGTAGTTGTTTGTGAGACTACAAACTACTTGGAAATACTGAGTAATATAATATAGAATTACAACATAGAACGATACATAGTTCCATAGTGGGGAAATAGTTTTTTTAATACCACGTCATTTAGGTAGTGCAACAACTTTGTTGCACTCGTGTGTTGCCAAATTACGAGGTAAATGAAGTCATTTAAAACCACCAATTACAGTAATCTAAACTGTTCTACCCAGTAGACGAGACGAGAACTAGTTTCTTGACGGTTGTTTTCGATACAACTTGTAAAGTTTCGTATTATTTAAATACATTTGAGACTGCAAACTATTATTAGGGTCAGTCTGACGTGGAACTTTCAAAATGTAATATATGTTTCATTATCAGTTTAAATATTGATAAGAATAATCCCGTGGAACGACAAATGGTACTAAGTGTTCCCACTTAGTTATTTTTGATTCGTTAATTGTTGATTCTTGAAATTGTGAATGCACACCACATACATATATATTTAGACTTAGAAAAATGCTTTCTCAACTAGTTTCTTGGCGGTTGTTCTCCGATAAACATATAATATAAACATTTTAATCATGAAATATGTAGCGATCATTACATAAGTTAACTGTTTTACTTTGGTACGCACCAGAGGAAATCAACGGAGATAGATGAAGACAATATAATTCACACGACAAATATCGACGCACACAATTAGAACGAGTATAGCCCCCAATAACATGTAGAGATGTCCGCATTAAAATTTCGATAAAACTTTATACAATACTTCAGTAATAGTACTAAATAAATAAATATTGCGATTAACACAACGCGTTTAAAGAGCATATGGACCTAACTAAACTTGTAAACTGGTTTCAACAATAAGTTTCTTGACGGTTGTCTTCGATACAAGACTGATAAATACTTCTTATTATGTAAACACAGAATGCATTTGTGCCTTACCTTAAGACATTTGGAGACATTTACAATTTTAATATTGATTTAGAACAATCGATGTGAATATTATCGAGCGCCTGAATGTACAGATACAGATCCCTCCATAGACAAGGAATGTTTCAATATTTAATCCTAAATTCTTTATCCAATAGATAATCAGATTGTAGTTCCACATAGGACGACACTTTAATAACATTTAAAGTGCGGTGACAGTACACATCGCCTCCTGTGTGGAGTCAAATGTTAATACATTCATATCGGAATACAAACAATTCAATGTGTGGACAAAATGTATGTCCATGTCCAGCAGTGGACCAGAGCAGGCTGATGCGTGAAAGTGAAACATACAATATACACCTACAATATAACATTAAGGACAATTGTGTTTCTTGATGGTTGTATTCGATACAACTTTAGACAATATTCGTATTATATGAACACGAAAGTAACATATTATTTTGTAAGTGGCAGTTAACTACCAACTGTTTAGAAATACTGACACATTATGTAATTGTTATAGATTTCAATTACATGTGCAAAAAAGTCAGACTGAAGTCACAACATTCACGTAACAAATATCGACGCACACAATCAGAACAAACACAAAGCCCTGTAAGTAGCTGTTTATGAGATTACAAGCTACTTGGACATACTGATTTATAAACACCACATTTTGTGTGAGACTTTGTTGACGGCAGTTCTTCAATAGAAACATCATATTTTGACATATAAAGACACAAACTACATACTTGGAAATACCGACTAGGTAAGGTGTCTTGTGATACATGGAACGTTTAACAAATCCATGGAGTATTGAGAAATCAAACATGGATATATCACACGCAAATAAGCGTCAGTTAGATAATATTTGAAATGTTTTAAACGCATCGGTTTTTATCTTGTATACAATATTGTGTCACAGTCATATTATGTCGCAAGCATTAAATATCGATACACAATTAGAACAAACAAGTCCATTGTAAAATATGTATTATTATTCAATTCGTTCCTTGACTGCAGTTTTTGATAGAACTAGAATACATATTCCCGTAGTACATTAAACATATTGAAAAGGATATCTTGTGTTGAACGACCGTAGAGCAGCATCCTCCTCCTCAGTCGTACATTCTTGACAGAATGCTCGTGGTTGATAATGATGCATTTTCCCTGGATATCGTAGCTCTCGCGATGTGCCTCCACTTGTTGAAGTCTTCACCCGTAACCCTGGGCACGGGTTCCGCGTTATACCCCGCAGGACTGGGTCCCTGCTGAACTTCGCCATCTACACACTCCGGCCTACTGAAGTGTAAGATGCCCACCCCCGCGACATGGACGCGCCAGACAGGAATTGCCCAAGTGAAGAATAGAGAAGGTGACTCTACTCCCCCAGGGCCGAGTTAATGGGCGTGTATGATCCCACACCCAAAGGCTTAACACTACCACTACTACAAATATAAATAAAACAACATTCAGTTGTTGTATCTTGTAAATACTAATTCTAGAATACATTTATGTACTTGCCATTACAGGGCATTTTGTCTATTTGAAATATATTTTACTAGCTACTTCCGCACGGTTTCACCCGCTCTGCTCGGCTCCTATTGGTCATAGCGTGATGTTTAATAGCCTATAGCCTTCCTCGATAAATGCACTATCCTCTTTTTAATGGAGATATAGAATTACCTTTAATATCTAGGGATGATTTACATAACAATACAATGAAGGTTCTTGATAGTTGTCTTCGATACAACTCTTTTACAATATTTCAATCATGAAATGAGGGAAAATACAAGTAACCCTACAATGTAGATTATTTAAAGAGTTTCTTAATGGTTGTCTTTGACACAATTCTTATGTTTTAAACATAAGTGGGAAATATTAAAGAGTAGTTGTTTGTGAGACTACAAACTGCTTGGAAATACTGAGTTATATAATATGGAATTACCACATAGAACGACAAATAGTTCCACAGTGGGGAAATAGTTTTTTTTAATACCACGTCATTAACGTAGTGCAACAAAGTCATTTACCTAATAATTTGTCAACACACGAGACAGTGGACATCGACTCGGACGCATCCGAAGATTTTGAGATATTTTAAATATATAATTTCAAGCGGTATGATATACACACTGATATACACACAGCATTAAAGAATGTCATTACAAACAAGAAGCATATATGTATAAAGTTCCAAATAAGCTTAATGCTTATTTCATGGGAAGTTTACGTTTTTTTCACTACAAGCCATTGCAACTAAACAGTCGTCGCAAACGCAATAATAGCAGGTTTACTGCTAGACTGACCAAAGAGTTTCTTGACGGTTGTCTTCGATACAATTGTATGCTTGAATGTATTTACGCGTGTCCCTCAAATATTGTCCACATAGAACAACCTCTTCATGAGACGTGGAGTGTATAACTAATTCATTGGATTCATTAGAATCGTTCCCAACATAATTGTTATATTGTACCAAATACACATAGAACCGACAGCGGCAGTCGATACAAGTAGAGGAATCGCAGTTGAAATATTTACCACGTAATGGTATAAATCTCAATATACGAACACCGCGAGAACAAGCTAGAAGCTTGTTTGATGTTTATGTTAAACGAGTTATACTGAGAATTGTTTTGTCTGAGATTACATTTGCTAAATGTACGAAGAAGTTTCTTTACGATTGTCCTTCACAGAACTCTTTTACGACATTTCAGTCATGAAATGTGTAGGAAATATTTATTTGTAGCGGACCGTGAGACATGGAATACAAATAGTACAGAAATATGTTCTGTATTACATTAAATGTTTACAAATTACACAATACATGGTTATACTGGACACCTGGAAGTAGTACTTTAATGGCGTCCCACCCAAGTTAAGAACACGAAGATATTTTAATAAATGAGAATCGTTCTGGAGTAACTAGTTTCTTGACAGTCGTCCATCGCAGCGAGGCGCGGTTTATACATTTCTACATAATAATTTAATGTTTAACACGTAATTAAACATTATCCACATAGAACGACAACTGTCGCTTTAAGTGAGGAAATCGTAGTTTATATAATTTTAAATGTTGACAATTGAAACATGGACTGTCCACGTAGAATACGAGAAACTGAATGTTTAACTGTTTTACTTTAGTACTACCCGGAAGAAATAAGTGACGATAGATGAAGACAATATAATTCACGCGACAAATATCGACGCACACAATTAGAACAAGTACGGTTGATGGTTTATCTATATTTAGCACTTTACCTTTCGCCACTGGCGTCCTCAGTGGGGAACGTTTGTTTGTCTATTGCCCCCAATAACATGTAGAGACGTCGAGAGAAAATCATAACTTCCAGAAAACACTTTCTCCACAGTCTAAACAAAGAGTTTCTTGACGGTTGTCTTCGATACAACACTCATGTTGTAATCATGCAACATGTAGGAAAGAGTAGTAAGTAGCTGGAGCCACCGACTACTTGGAAATACTGACTAGGTGGGTCTCATCCAAACTCCTTTATTATTACATCGTTACGAGTAGATGACATTGTTTGAACACGCCTCCTGTGTCCATAACTACGTACTCATGCACCAAGTACCGACACGTACTGCTAGTAGACACATTGAACACCACGGCCAATCAAAGAAAATGATTATTTAACTTCCATACACTATCTGACGAGTTTCTTGACGGTTGTCTTCGATACAAGTTAGACAGATAATTTTGTAGAATAAGTCTCATTGCGCCTGAATGTGGCATTGAAAGTGAGACGTGGAACATTTAATGATTACATGGAACTCTGAATATCAATATTCTATACGTATTTTGTATATCATGTTAAATATCGACTCTCTTATAATATTTCAAATGAGAGAAAAATATATATATAATTGTCGAAATATTGTTACAGCATTAAGTATTGGTACCTATATCAATTGGTTTCTTGCCGGTTGTCCTCGATACAAGTATGACAAATGTTTCATACAATAGAACTAATATGTTCACAGGAAACATTCAGTACTCTCATATACATTTTATTGGAATATTTGTCGGGATTAATCCCGATATATTGCTTTACTAATGAAGAAGTAAACTTGTCTGCTAGCTTCACGAACTAATGAGTTTCTTGACGGTTGTCTTCGATACAAGATTTAAGCCTCGTCTCCACTAGGAACATTTGTCGAGCGACATGTGTCCCCAGAGACATCGGGCGATGTCGGGCGACGTCGGGCAACATCGCCCGATGTATATCAGCACATTGGATGATGATGGGATATTCAGCATACATAAAATACAATATTGTAATTGATACGACAAATATCGACGCACACAATTAGAACAAGTTCATTCTTTGAACAGTCTGTTGTATAGACTTAATATTGGATTAAAATAACAGATTAGAATTAAGACAGTGCAGTGAATGATACCTATACAAATGTTCGAGGAAAATTTTAAGTATTGGTATATCGTCATACAGCACATGACTCGGTTGCACTCGAGCGCATCATTAACAAGGAATTAACTAAACCGAACGACCGCTGCAGTCCTCAGTGGAGTAATTGTGTCCTACTAAGTCGCAGTCTGGTACACTATAGTCTGCTTGGAAGTACATTACATGAGGAAGCACAAGAACTTTGTATTTTATATAGATATTCAATAAGTTTCTTGACGGTTGTCTTCGACACAAGCTAACATGCAACACTCATAGAACATTAGATATAGTTGCAGTCAGTAATATTGTTGTACCAAATATCGACGCACACAGCGTCACATCGAGCGCCTGAATGTAGTGCCGCCTTCTAAAATATAAAGCATTATTTAAAAAAATGCAATCATTATTATATTGGATCCTTGTCGGGATTAATCCCGATTAAAGTCATATATATTGCTTTACTAATGAAGAAGTAAACTTGTCTGCTAGCTTCACGAACTAATGAGTTTCTTGACGGTTGTCTTCGATACAACTCTAATACAATACTTTGATCATGAAATATCTTACAGGAAATATTAGTAAGTGGCAGATTGTTGTATTATAACAAACATTCAACATTATAATGTGAACTACCCACTTACAGCGACCACACGTAATAAGTGGGGAAAGATCACTTCAATGAAAGTACCACTAAGTGGGGAAATAGTTGATTCATATCGTGCTGCGATGGTCGCAGAGAGAAATATTAGTTTTCCACAAGACCAGTACTAAAAGAAAAGATAGTTATAATTATTACATTTCGAAAAGACAAGAAAGTTTAAAACCTTTTATAATATTCAAACCCTTAAGACATGACATAGACACACGACAAATATCGATTAATTATTACAATACAATACCAACAATTGCAACAATGGCAAATAATTACATCAATACAGACAATATAATTCATACGACATATATCGACGCACACACAAGTCCGTATAAAGTGAACATTTGCCATAGTAGCAGTCAGTAATATTGTCTCTGAGACATGGAACAATGCACAGGTTCTAATGGAAAGGAACCACAGGGAAATCTATTTTTACATTTCAAAGATTATATTAAGTTTCTTGATGGTTGTCTTCGATACAACTTGTAGAGTTTCGTTTTATTTAAATACATTTGAGACTGCAAACTATTATTAGGGTCAGTGGAACTTTCAATATTTAATGTATGTTTCATTATCAGTTTAAATATTCACAATATATATAACTAAACTGATGTTTATACACACCGGACTATATGTAGATTGGGACATAGACACAGACAATATAATTCACGCCACAAATATCGACGCACACAATTAGAACAAGCGCGAATCATCTGTTGTAGTTTCTTCATAATTGTTCTTCAATATAACTTTTAGACGATATTTTGATCATTAAATATATTAGAAATACATATATGATTCTCTTCTCATTAACCCTTGGAGAACATTACAACACCACATTTCTAAGAC
Source organism: Spodoptera frugiperda (assembly GCF_023101765.2). Classification (NCBI taxonomy): domain Eukaryota; kingdom Metazoa; phylum Arthropoda; class Insecta; order Lepidoptera; family Noctuidae; genus Spodoptera; species Spodoptera frugiperda. The sequence goes on from NC_064230.1 coordinate 5,119,928, forward strand.
AACAGAGTTTCTTGAGAGTTGTTCCTCGATAGAACTCAATAAAGACTCGATTCTAAACGTTTCAAATACATTAAACATTTAGTACATAATATCTTCATGTATTTTGAAATACTGAAAAGGATATCTTGTGTAGAACGACTGTAGAGCAGCATCCTCCTCCTCAGTCGTACATTCTTGACAGAATGCTCGTAGTTGACAATGATGCATTTTCCCTGGATATCGTAGCTCTCGCGATGTGCTTGTTGCTTGACTTGTTGAAGTCTTCACCCGTAACCCTGGGCACGGGTTCCGCGTTATACCCCGCAGGACTGGGTCCCTGCTGAACTTCGCCATCTACACACTCCGGCCTACTGAAGTGTAAGATGCCCACCCCCGCGACATGGACGCGCCAGACAGGAATTGCCCAAGTGAAGAGTAGAGAAGGTGACTCTACTCCCCCCAGGGCCGAGTTAATGGGCGTGTATGATCCCACACCCAAAGGCTTAACACTACCACTACTACAAATATAAATAAAATAACATACTGTTGTTGTATCTTATAAATACTAATTCTAGAATACATTTATGTAATCGCCATTACAGGGCATTTTGTGTGTATGAAATATATTTTATTTAAAAGATACATCAACATTACACAGTTCTCTCCTTACTCGGACATATTTTACATAGTACAAAGTAAGTTTGTCTTAAAACTTCTAGAGTACATTAATACATTACATTTTGCGAAAAGATCGACACAAACACTTTATTAAAAAATTATGACAAATATTTTAGTCCTCGTGAAGCGAAGTTTAATGTACAAATAATTTCTTGACGGTTGTCTTCGATACAAATCTTTGACCATTTCAATTACGAAAGAATATAAAAAAATATTTGTAAGTTTCTTAACAGGTTGTCCTCGATGCAACATTATACAATATTTTGAAATACTATATATAGGATACATATGAACATGTGACATGGAACGTTTTGAAAATCCAAAATCCATTAGGTTTTTAATATGTATAAAGTACAGCTTTCTACATGAGCAGATAATGAATTAGGTAAATAAATACCACGTTTACTATCAATGGTTACAATTAGGGTAAATTGTAGTTTTATAAACCCCTGTTGCTCATGAGAGATAGTTATTGAGACTTGTCATACATCACATTTGCAATAAACAGTTACCTAAATATAAATACAACGACAGACGAGAAGTTTCTTGACGGTTGTCCTTCACAGAACTCTTTTACGACATTTCAGTCACGACATGTGTAGGAAATATTTATTGACAAATGTATGTCAAGACAAATGGACAAATCCATGGAACTTTCAATGTTTAATACATTACATTGTCTCTCAATGACATTAAGTATGAAGAAGTTAAATCATGTACATTCCACAGTACACACGGAGCGACCACTTCAATGACTTTCTAAGTGGGGAAATATTTTTAATACCAAAGATTAATACCAAAAGAAGATTGCTAGTTTCTAGAACAACGAGTTTCTTGACGGTTGTCTTTGATGTAACTCTTACAAGAGTGTGAGGACTTCATTGTGGGAACTGCAATATTCCGCTTTACATGTGTCAAATATCGACGCACACAATTAGAACATTGGTGGTTGTGAGACACAGACAGCTACACGCTGTGTTCTGACTTATAACATGTTATGTAGCGTGTGTCACAGACAGAGGACAAGGATTCAGTCCAACCTCGTGAAGGAACATTGTACAAAGCTACGTACAAAAATGTGTAAAAAGTGTAATTTGTAGTTTCTTGACGATTATATAAATTCATTTTTAAATATCATTCATTTTTTTAATATCATTCATTTTTTTAATATCATTCATTTTTAAAATCAATTTAAATTTATTACGAATGTGTTTTACCAAGATAAGGTATTACACACGTCAAAGAAAAAAGGACTACTTGTATAAAAAGAGGATGTATGTATAGTTTCTTGACGGTTGTCTTCGATACAACGCTTTTACAATATTATTATATCAAACATGAAAGAAGTAGAAAATATTTGTAAGTGGCAGTTAACTACCAACTGTTTATAAATACAGTTTTAATCATTTCAGTAACACGTATTTCATCGAGGAGTTTCTTGACGGTTGTCTTCTATCTAAGTTCTAAGTGTAGAACTTGTTGATTGATATCACGTCCAAGTTGACTCAGAAAACCCGAACTATTGTATTTACCATAATACTTTATTAATTTGTATATTCAATATACTTGACAATACCGACTAGGTCAGTCGTCTTGTGGGACTTACAATATCTCACCTACACGAGACACTACTGACAGTTTGTAGTTAAGTATTGAGAAATGTTCTTGAGAAACATATTATTTGCGCGCACAACATCTTATGAATTACAAATTGCGTGTCTTTGTGTAGCGAACAGTTTCTTGACGGTTGTCTTTTATACAACTTTAGAAAATATCCACATTATGTAAATACGAAGGAAACATGTAAGTAGCTGTCTATAGCAATACAAGCTCTATACATGGAAATACTGATTACGTACATCTCATCTGACACCTTTAAGGTAACGTTTAATAAACCATTACATTTGATAACTTTTGATAACTTCAGTAACAGGACGTATCTCTCATCTATTCCTATTCTTACATCACATAGTTTCTTGCTGGTTGTCTTCGACACAACTTTGATAAACATCGAGAAACAATGTATTGTTTAATATTTTGTTATCAAAGTATTGTACAAGAGTTCCATACTACGTGTAGTACTACCATCATTTCGGAATATTTCTTTTATAAGACATTTGAGTTTCTTGACAGTTGTTCTTCGACAGAATTCGATATGTTCGATAGTACTGTATAACAAGTCTCTTTATCCCAAGATACAATATAATTCACGCGACCGAGACAAGGAGACCTGCTCGTGCTACTCTCCATACACACGACTCTGTTAGCGCCATATATTTGAAGGCGCGGGATTCCGCACATTGACAAAGCTATGGGATCCCGCGATAGTGCGGGAGTCAAATTCTGATGCGTATAAAATGGTCGACTTAATTACACTTTATGTGTGATGTGACGAAGCACGAAGTACGACCTCTGTATGTCGCACTAAGTGGGGAAATATCAGTTTACATCATTTCGACTAAAACAACTGCAAATATAACACAAAACATGTGTATTGTATAGATATGAATAAATGGGTTTCTTGACGGTTGTTCTTCGATGTAACATATATTTTATCTTAATACATATTTCATATCACATGAAATACTGAAAAGGATATCTTGTGTAGAACGACCGTAGAGTAGCATCCTCCTCCTCAGTCGTACATTTTTGACAGAATGCTCGTGGTTGACAATGATGCATTTTCCCTGGATATCGTAGCTCTCGCGATGTGCCTCCACTTGTTGCGGTCTTCGCCCGTAACCCTGGGCACGGGTTCCGCGTTATACCCCGCAGGACTGGGTCCCTGCTGAACTTCGCCATCTACACACTCCGGCCTACTGAAGTGTAAGATGCCCACCCCCGCGACATGGACGCGCCAGACAGGAATTGCCCAAGTGAAGAGTAGAGAAGGTGACTCTACTCCCCCCAGGGCCGAGTTAATGGGCGTGTATGATCCCACACCCAAAGGCTTACACTACCACTACTACAAATATAAATAAAACAACATTCAGTTGTTGTATCTTGTAAATACTTATTCTAGAATACATTTATGTACTCGCCATTACAGGGCATTTTGTCAGTATGAAATATAATTTATTTAAAAGATACATCAACATTACACAGTTGTCTCCTTACTCGGACATATTTTACATAGTACAAAGTAAGTTTGTCTTAAAACTACTAGAGTACATTAGTACTTTACATTTTGCAAAAAGATCGACACGACAACACTTTATTAAAAAATCAAGACAAATATTTTTATGAATAAAACTTACTTTCCCATACGTTTTGACGCATCTCACACAGAGACAAGACTAATTTCCATTATGTACGTTTAACAAAAAAACAAATGACATGTCAGTGACGTCATGCACAAAATGACAAGGACAGAAACATCGTATTCTCTTTCTAAATCCATTTACTGAACTTTCTTAATTTCTATACAAATAAAAAACAAATGACATATCAATGACGTCAGGCCGAAAGGATAAGGACAGAAACATTTATATTATTGTTTTCTCATTCTAAATTTCGCTTTTTTCCGTCTATACAATTTGAACAATCCAAACAAAATGGGTTTTAACAACATCTTACAACTTCATAGTTTACACAACAAGTTACTTGACGGTTGTCTTCGATACAACTTGTAAAGTTTCGTATTATTTAAATACGTAGGAAACATTTGAGACTGCAAACTAATTGCAGGTACTGACTAGGTCATGTCAGTCTGAAACATCCGTGGAACTTGTATATTTCATTATCAGTATAAATATTGATAGGAATGACCACGTACGAGTAGAACGACAAATAGTTCTAAGTGTAGAACTTGTTGATTGATATCACGTCCAAGTTGACACAGAAAATCCGAACTATTGTATTTACCATAATACTTTATTAATTTGTATATTCAATATACTTGAAGATACCGACTAAGGTAAACGCAGGTATTAACGACCCCCCTAAGACAATTTTAAAATCAACCATATTTTTTTAGTACACTGGTTCCTCTAAAAACTATTAGTTTCATTTTATATGCTAGTGTTATGTATAAAATATGTATTTACTGAATCAAATAGATTTAAATAGAGGATTATCTTGTAAAAAATAATTTATAATGTGACTTAGTCGATTGTTGCTATTACCGACCCATAAAAACGGCTGTGAAGCTATTAACGATTTTTATGCAGCTACTAGCTTTTGCCCGCGACTTCGTTCGCGTGGAATAGTGACTTCCGGCAAATTTTTGGTTTTAACCACATAGATCCCGATCTCGCGGGATCTCTTCAAAAATGAGATGTTTAAGATATTCCAGGGAACTCTTCAAAAATCAACATAATGAGCTCTGCGTTTGAATTTAATAGATGTATACTCACTTAGGGCATTGAAAAAATAGTTTAAAAACGGACTTAAACTAACTTAAAACTAAAGAAAGCTACGAATTACGAATTTATAACAATTAAAAAAGAAACTATATTACAACCTATCCTCTATGCTATAATAACCAAGCTTAAACTAAATAATTTAAAAGAAACGACTTAAATCTAATCTAATTAAAAAAAAAATTAGACTTACAATTTTATTAAAAAAACTAACTACAGTAACTACTAATAATCGATATCAAACTAAACCTACGTTAAATAGTTTAACCAAAAAACCAGGAAAACCCAACAAATAAACTTATTAATTGACAAATACAACGAAACCAATTTAGAATATACGAAACAGCAGGACCACTACAGACAAATAATCATACGACTGATAATACACTTTTTCTACGATAGTACCGAAGCGCTCGGCCGATACCCAACCAAATGAATGTAACGAAACCATAGCGCGATCTATTTCGATCCCAACGCCATCTATCGAGGATAAAGACAACTTGGATTATTTATTTATACTCCGTTCGGGCATTTTCTTTGTACTAAAAGTTTAATTATATTGATATTATTTTTTTCATACCTTTTTACTATTTATTTACTTTTTTCGATGAATTAAAACAATAACATGAACCGAAGTCGTGTAACGATCGACATAGAATTATCTATACTCCGTTAGAGCATTTTCTTTGTACTAAATGTTTTATTATATTGATATTATTTTTTTCATACCTTTTTACTATTTATTTACTTTTTTTCGATAAATTAAAACAATAACATGAACCGAAGTCGTGTAACGATCGACATAGAATTATTTGTAAATAATTTATTTCTTATTTTTTGATTTTTGAAATAAAAATATATCTATGTCCTTTCTAAGGTTCTAAACTATATCTGTACCAAATTTCAACCAAATCCGTCAAATAGTTGCGGAGATTAATGGTATAAGCATAGAATGTTCGACGTGATTCTTTAATTTGACATAACTTTTTTATTTATGAACCGATTGACATGAAACAAACACTAAATGTAAATTTAAGCATCCCACAATATATTCGTGAAAACCGCATCCAACTCGGATCAGCCGTTTCTGAGATTAGCGCGCACAGACGAACAGACAAACAGACAAACAGACAAACAGACAAACAGACAAACAGACAAACAGACAAACAGACAAACAGACAAAAAAAAAGTTAATTACATTTTTGGGTTCGACATCGACATAACAATAACCCCTGCTATTTTTTTTATTTTTATTTTCAATGTACAGACAGCACTTTTCTACGATTTTATTATATGTATAGATTCCCGACCGTGTATGATAGGAGGCCTTTTTCCAGTAATGGCATGTATATAAGCTAGTGATGATGATTACCGTCTTAATAAAATACAACAAAATAAAAATGCAAATACGTATTTTTTTATTGTCGTTCTTTTTAATAAAACAAATTGGTACTTCTTAGTAATGAACTTATGAGCTAAATAATTATAAACTTTAAAATGTGTTGTGACTCTGCAAGCTCTCATGCAGAGTCTGACTCTAACTGACGTACGGTAGTTTCTGTTTCAAAAGAATCTCTATCATTAATTAAAGTAGGTACTATTAGAATGTTCATGCCCTTTTGTAGATTCATTTTCTAACTCACTGTTACAAAGCACGCGACGCTTTGCTGCTTTTGTGGCTCCATACTTCTGGAAAAAAAATATAATTGTATGTTTTATGTTGTTTTAGCCTAGAAGTAGCATTGATTAATAGGTACCTATTATGTTATAAAAGTAGGTGAGAAATTAATTAATCTATATACGATCGGTAATAGCATCTTATAGTTGGTATTGCCGACCCTTATGGATCGGTAATAAAGTATGTAAGTATAAACATAAATTGTATTACCGACTCATAAAAAAATGGTTATTTAAATTCAATGGACCTTCGGAGTAAAAACTAGATTATATACGATTAATGTCACAAAAAATATGAACAAATGCACACTGTTTTAAACACAAAAACAATAATTTTGTACTGTAACTATTCAATATCAATCCTCGAAAAATATCATAACTTTGGTTAAATTGACAACGCTAAAAGGTAAAAACTAGACAAAAAAGTTTAGTCGCTAATAGATTTTTATAAAGACTGATAGCTTAGATTTAAACTGGTTCTTAAAAATACTTGTGTTAGTGTGATAAAATAACATAAAAGAAAAATAAAATGAAAAGTTACGTTGCTGCCATTGCCGACTTATGGGTCGTTGATAGCTGCCACGACTAAAACCGATGAAGCTAACACCGCCCCGTTTTAATTTAAAGTTTTATCGTTTTAAATTACTTTTTATTAATAAAATGTCGTAAGAAATCAAAAGTTGACACTTAAATGAATACATTTAGTAATATAAGATAAAGTATAGACGTCATTTGTTTGTATAAATGTCTTAAATAGAAAAGTCACGTACTTACTTGAAGGAACAAGGGAACAGTACGCCATGTCCTGCGTCCACGCTGCCCCGTAGTAAATGACGTATTTTATCTATTTTCTGCACAGCTACTCACAGTAACGTAAAAGTATACGATGCTCAAGGAATAAACGCGTCTGTAACTTTGCCTACCTATGCTAGAATAGTTCTGGAAACGTAAAGATTTCGAAAAATTTTATAGGTCGGTAATAACTGCAGATTTTCGATGGGTCGTTAATAGCTGCGTTTACCTTAGGTCAGTCTACTTGTGGGACTTACAATATCTCACCTACACGGAACACTATTAACGATTTACACATAGCCTATACATCATTTCCTCAGTTCTAAATATCGACGCACACAGTTAGAACAAACACTGATGTAACGTTACTTGACGGTTGTCTTTATCACAACTTGGAACAATGACGTATTATGTAAATACGTAGGAAACATTAGTTAGACTACAACCCACGCAGATATACTGACTAGGTGTCACCAGGTACAGTCCAACGCGAGACGGAGCACCCTCGGTGGGACTTTGATACAATGGAACAACTCCAGGAAGCATGAACAACCTATGTTTGATGAAATGTGTATTACACATGTTCACAATTCTATATGACATTAAGTATTGAGAAATATTCTCAAAGACATATTATTAGCACAACTAACGCAACAATAATGACCGCACTCTTAAACTGTGAAGAGACATATGCGAGTCTTTGTGTCGCGAAGTTTAATTTGCAAACAGTTTCTTGACGGTTGTCTTTAATACAACTTTAGAAAATATCCACATTATGTAAATACGAAGGAAACATGTAAGTAGCTGTCTATAGCAACACAAGCTCTATACATGGAAATACTGATTACGTACATCTCATCTGACACCTAACATCTCATCTGACTTAAGGTAACGTTTAATAAACCATTACATTTGATAACTTTGATAACTTCAGTAACAGGACATATCTCTCGTCTATTCCTATTCTTACATCACATAGTTTCTTGCTGGTTGTCTTCGACACAACTTTGACAAACATCGAGAAACAACGTATTGTTTAATATTTTGTTATCAAAGTATTATACAAGAGTTCCATACTACGTGTAGTACTACCACCATTTTGAAATATTTATTTTATAAGACATTTAAGTTTCTTGACAGTTGTTCTTCGATAGAACTTGATATGTTCGATAGTACTGTATAACAAGTCTCTTTATCCCAAGATACAATATAATTCACGCGGCCGAGACAAGGAGACCTGCTCGTGCTACTCTCCATACACACGACTCTGTTCACGGTTCAAATTTAATATTTGGGTTCCAGTTAACGAGAACTAGTTTCTTGACGGTTGTCTTCGATACAACTTGTAAAGTTTCGTATTATTTAAATACGTAGAAAACATTTGAGACTGCAAACTAATTGCAGGTACTGACTAGGTCATGTCAGTCTGAATCATCCTTGGAACTTGTATATTTCATTATCAGTTTAAATATTGATAGGAATGACCACGCGAAACGACTTTTTTATTATATAGAAATAAATTATCTGTGTGTAGTCGGATGGTAACAAAACAAGAGGGGAAACTTAAGTACACTCACAATCACTCAATAAGTTTCTTGATAGTTGTCTTTCGATACATATTACTGTATTACATGAAATGTTGAGATATTACACATGGATATTCCGGAATGAGGACTTTAATGGCGTAGCTTACACCATCCGTCACAAGACATTGAAAACTGTTGTTTTCAATACAACGCTTATACAATATTTCAATCATGAAATAAAGGAAACATTGTAAGTAGCAGTTTATGCCACTATGGAATATTTAAAGAATCTAGAATAATTCATCACAACATTAAGGACAATTGTGTTTCTTGATGGTTGTATTCGATACAACTTTAGACAATATTCGTATTATATGAACACGAAAGTAACATATTATTTTGTAAGTGGCAGTTAACTACCAACTGTTTAGAAATACTGACACATTATGTAATTGTTAGAGATTTCAATTACATGTGTAAAAAAGTCAGACTGAAGTCACAACATTCACGTAACAAATATCGACGCACACAATCAGAACAAACACAAAGCCCTGTAAGTAGCTGTTTATGAGATTACAAGCTACTTGGACATACTGATTTATAAACACCACATTTTGTGTGAGACTTTGTTGACGGAGGTTCTTCAATAGAAACATCATATTTTGACATATAGTATGGATATTTATAAAGACACAAACTACATACTTGGAAATACCGACTAGGTAAGGTGTCTTGTGATACATGGAACGTTTAACAAATCCATGGAGTATTGAGAAATCAAACATGGATATATCACACGCAAATAAGCGTCAGTTAGATAATATTTGAAATGTTTTAAACGCATCGGTTTTTATCTTGTATACAATATTGTGCCACAGTCATATTATGTCGCAAGCATTAAATATCGATACACAATTAGAACAAACAAGTCCATTGTAAAATATGTATTATTATTCTATTCTTCGTTCCTTGACTGCAGTTTTTGATAGAACTAGAATACATATTCCCTTAGTACCAAACATATTGAAACCAAACATATGGATATCTTGTGTAGAACGACCGTAGAGCAGCATCCTCCTCCTCAGTCGTACATTCTTGACAGAATGCTCGTGGTTGACAATGATGCATTTCCCCGGATATCGTAGCTCTCGCAATGTGCCTCCACTTGTTGAAGTCTTCACCCGTAACCCTGGGCACGGGTTCCGCGTTATACCCCGCAGGACTGGGTCTCTGCTGAACTTCGCCATCTACACACTCCGGCCTACTGAAGTGTAAGATGCCATTAGTAGTTTACATTTTGCGAAAAGACACTTTATTAAAAAATCGTGACAAATATTTTTAAGAAGAAATCTTACTTTCCTATACATTTTGACGCATGTCACACAGAGACAAGACTAATATCCATTATGTATGTTTAACAAAAAACAAATGACACGTCAGTGACGTCATGCACAAAATGACAAGGACAGAAACATTTATACCATAGTTGTCTCTTTCTAAATTTGTCTTTTGATCGTCGATACAATTCTTTTACAATATTTCAATCATGAAATGAAATGGAAAATACAAGTAACCCTACAATGTAGATTATTTGACAGAGACAATACAGTTTCTTAATGGTTGTCTTCGACACAATTCTTATGTTTAAACATAAGTGGGAAATATTAAAGAGTAGTTGTTTGTGAGACTACCAAATACTTGGAAATACTGAGAAATTTAATATGGAATTACCACATAGAACGACAAATAATTCATAGTGGGAAAATAGTTTTTTTTATAATACCACGTCATTTACATGGATGAAGAAAATAATTTATACCTAACTTAAGTAGAATGAACGAGTTTCTTGACGGTTGTCTTCGATACAAACTTACAGACTCACTGAGCATAACAGTTTCATTACATGAACTGCACAAATTACGGAAATGATCATAAATATTAGTGTTCCATCTCTTTTATATGAATAAAGTGCCCATAGAGAAGAATCATTTAATGAATCAGAATATAATTCATGACGCAAGCAGGCAACAAAATTTAGGATATTTAGGTGGAGTACCTATTTAGGTACTCCAGTTGACGAGAACTAGTTTCTTGACGGTTGTCTTCGATACAACTTGTAAAGTTTCGTATTATTTAAATACATTTGAGACTGCAAACTATTATTAAGGTCAGTCTGACGCGGAACTTTCAAAATGTAATGTATGTTTCATTATCAGTTTAAATATTGATAAGAATAATCACGTGGAACGACAAATGGTACTAAGTGTTCCCACTTAGTTATTTTTGATTCCTTAATAGTTGATTCTTGAAATTGTGAAACTTCAATCCTAATCTTAGTTTTAATGCAGACTTATAAAAATTCTTTCTTAACTAGTTTCTTGGCGGTTGTTCTCCGATAAACATGTAATATAAACATTTTAATCATGAAATATGTAGCGATCATTACATAAGTAGCTGTACATGACACTACAAACTACTTGGAAATACTGAGTAAGTCTTAGCGGACGATAAAATTAAGAAAATTAACAAAGATAGATGAAGACAATATAATTCACGCGACAAATATCGACGCACACAATTAGAACAAGTACGGTTGATGGTTTATCTATATTTAGCACTTTAACTTTCGCCACTGGCGTCCTAAGTGGGGAACGTTTGTTTGTCTATAGCCCCCAATAACATGTAGAGAAGTTCAGAGAGAACCAACTTCCTTCACTTACTGCATGAATGAAATTTGCTCCACAGTCTATACAAAGAGTTTCTTGACGGTTGTCTTCGATGCTATCCTCACGCTATAATTATACGCAGGAAGTATCGGTAAGTTGTCTCTCAATGACATTAAGTATGAAGAAGTTAAATCATGTACATTCCACAGTACACACGGAGCGACCACTTCAATGACTTTCTAAGTGGGGAAATATTTCCAACACAAAGAACAAAATGCATACAAGATTGCCGGCTTCTAGAACAACAAGTTTCTTGACGGTTGTCTTTGATGTAACTCTTACAAGAGTGTGAGGACTTCATTGTGGGAACTGCAATGTTCCACTTTACTTGTGAACAAATATTTCCCATAAAACAGTTGATTATAGGAATACAAAGATTAATGAGCTGTCGGACACAAGACATGGACATCAGTGAGACGACATAGATAAAGACAGTAATTCGTGCTGCAAAGATCGACGACTTTAATATTTAGGAAATAGTTTTAACTCTCATCGCACACTACAACAGGCGCGGCCTGGTGGCACATGGAATATTCAACATTCCGTCTCGATAACAAGGAGGGAGTTCCTGAGATGTACGCATCCAGGCGTATTGTTATATACAACATTATACTTCTATTAGTTTTATGTCTATATCTGTTTTGTGTTTCATCCTTTTGACGCCAATTTTATCCACCAAAACCAGAAAAAAAGGATAAAGATTTTTTACAATTCATAGACTGCTCACCGAGTTTCTTGACGGTTATCTTCTATACAACATTAGAAACTATTCACATTATGTAATATAATATTCAATATACTTGACAATACCGACTAGGTCAGTCGTCTTGTGGGACTTACAATATCTCACCTACAGGAGACACTACTGACAGTTTTTGGTTAAGTATTGAGAAATGTTCTTGAGAAACATATTATTTGCGCACACAACGCAACAATATTGACCCTACTGACCTCTTCTTACATCAAATTGTTTCTTGCTGGTTGTCTTCGACACAAAACTGAACTTTTGTGCAGGATATAATCGAATTAATTAATTTACGTACACACCAACATACCAAAGGCAAGGAAGTTTCTTAATGGTTGTATTCGATACAACTTTAGACAATATTCGTATTATATGAACATGAAAGTAACATATTATTTTGTAAGTGGCAGTTAACTACCAACTGTTTAGAAATACTGACACATTATGTAATTGTCATAGATTTCAACTACACGTGTAAAAAAGTTAGACTCAAGTCACAACATTCACGTAACAAATATCGATGCACACAATCAGAACAAACACAAAGCCCTGTAAGTAGCTGTTTATGAGATTACAAGCTACTTGGACATACTGATTTATAAACACCACATTTTGTGTGAGACTTTGTTGACGGCAGTTCTTCAATAGAAACATCATATTTTGACATATAGTATGGACATTTATAAAGACACAAACTACATACTTGGAAATACCGACTAGGTAAGGTGTCTTGTGATACATGGAACGTTTAACAAATCCATGGAGTATTGAGAAATCAAACATGGATATATCACACGCAAATAAGCGTCAGTTAGATAATATTTGAAAATAAATGTTTTAAACGCATCGGTTTTTATCTTGTATACAATATTGTGTCACAGTCATATTATGTCGCAAGCATTAAATATCGATACACAATTAGAACAAACAAGTCCATTGTACAATATGTATTACTATTCAATTCGTTTCTTGACTGCAGTTTTTGATAGAACTAGAATACATATTCCCGTAGTACATTAAACATATTGAAAAGGATATCTTGTGTAGAACGACCGTAGAGCAGCATCCTCCTCCTCAGTCGTACATTCTTGACAGAATGCTCGTGGTTGACAATGATGCATTTTCCCTGGATATCGTAGCCATCGCGATGTGCCTCCACTTGTTGAAGTCTTCACCCGTAACCCTGGGCACGGGTTCCGCGTTATACCCCACAGGACTGGGTCCCTGCTGAACTTCGCCATCTACACACTCCGGCCTACTGAAGTGTAAGATGCCCACCCCCGCGACATGGACGCGCCAGACAGGAATTGCCCAAGTGAAGAGTAGAGAAGGTGACTCTACTCCCCCCAGGGCCGAGTTAATGGGCGTGTATGATCCCACGCCCAAAGGCTTAACACTACCACTACTTACTACAAATATAAATAAAACAACATTCAGTTGTTGTATCTTGTACATAATAATTCTAGAATACATTTATGTACTCGCCATTACAGAGCATTTTGTCAGTATGAAATATATTTTATTTAAAAGATACATCAACATTACACAGTTCTCTCCTCACTCGGACATATTTTACATAGTACAAAGTAAGTTTGTGTTAAAACTACTAGAGTACATTAGTACTTTACATTTTGCGAAAAGATCGACACAAACACTTTATAAAAAATCATGATAATTATTTTTATGAAAAAAACTTACTTCCCCATACATTTTGATGCATATCACACACAGACAAGACTAATTTCCATTATGTACGTTTAACGAAAAACAAATGACATGTCAGTGACGTCATGCACTAAATGACAAGGACAGAAACATTTATACCATAGTTGCCTCTTTCTAAATTTGTCTTTTGTTCGTCGATACAATTCTTTTACAATGTAGATTATTCAAAGAGTTTCTTAATGGTTGTCTTCCACACAATTCTCATGTTTAAAACATAAGTGGTAAATATTAAAGAGTAGTTGTTTGTGAGACTACAAACTACTTGGAAATACTGAGTTATATAATATGGAATTATCACATAGAACGACAAATAGTTCTATAGTTAAATGGGAAATAGTTTTTTTTATAATACCACGTCATTTACAATGAACCCACCGAATGATGATACAGAAGATAATTTTTACCTAGCTTTAGTAGAATGAACGAGTTTCTTGACGGTTGTCTTCGATACAAACTTACAGTCACTGAGCATAACAGTTTCATTACATGAACTGCACAAATTTTGGAAATGATCATAAATAGTAGTCCATAGTTCCATCTCTTTTGTATAAATAAAGAGAAGAATCATTTAATGAATCAGAATATAATTCATGCGGCCAACACCAAAGAAAATGAGAATATTTAGGTACTCCACTTGACGAGAACTAGTTTCTTGACGGTTGTCTTCGATACAACTTGTAAAGTTTCGTATTATTTAAATACATTTGAGACTGCCAACTATTATTAGGGTCAGTCTGACGTGGAACTTTCAAAATGTTATGTATGTTTCATTATCAGTTTAAATATTGATAAGAATAATCACGTGGAACGACAAATGGTACTAAGTGGGGATATTGTTGATTTACATATATCGCGTTAAAGTTAACACAGAAAAGACGACCCACAAAAACATTTCATGTTAAATGTTGCCAAGACGAGACCATATAGCTCGCACTGTCAAAAAGTAATCAGATCCCGTGTAGAGCCAAGTTTCTAACCCTATACTTTTGAACTGGCGAGTCGGCCGCACGGACTTTTTGCTATTCGTCATATGGGCTTGAGCTTAAAAATCTATTCAATCTTCTAAACTGTTTCCGTGCGGCCAACTCGCCAGTTCAAAAGTATAGGGTTAGAAACTTGGCTCTACACGGGATCTGATTACTTTTTGACAGTGCGAGCTATATGGTCTCGTCTTGGCAACATTTAACATGAAATGTTTTTGTGGGATTTCATTTCTGTTTGTAGGTTGCTTATGATAGAAAGATAAAATGAGCGACAAATTCACCTACTAAACTACTAAATTTATAAGAAAATTGGAAACGTAATCCTAATACTTTTTATCAATGAAAATTAAAACACTAGTATCTAAACCTTTACCTACTAAACTACTAACAATTAAATATTAGGCAAATGGTTTTTTTCTCCGCGATAGCAAACTTTTAAATCACCGAAATATTCCGAAAACTTTTCATTCAACGAGACAACCGTCAACGACGTCTGCCCTCGCGCGTCTGCCCGCGTTCGGGTGCCGCGCTCGCTGACGGGCCGATTATTTTTAGCTACTGCGCGGGGACGAGGGGGCAGGCGGCGGGCGTTGGCGCATACTATACTTACGATGCTTATGTTCAAAAGTATAGGTTGATTAATAAACACTTACCGAAGTGAAGTGTAGTAATATTATTCATATCTAAGTACTTATGGGTAGGATAATGTTTTGATTTGATGAAAAGTTTGTGTTCTATGTACTTGTGTATAATTTTCAGATCTCAAGCAGGAAATAGGGAATTAAGTTTCCCTATTTCAGATTTTTACCCCTCCGCGGCCGCATTCAGACCTCTAGCGTCAAAAGTTGCGGAAGTCTCGAACAAACTTTCACCCCTAGTTTAAGGGGTTGGGGGTAAAAGTTCCAAGTTTTAGGATTTTTTTGTTGTTTGGGTACTAATACTAGCTTACATACCAAATTTCAGTTTTCTAGGACTTCAGGAAGTACCTTAAGAATTTTGTTGATCATCAGTGAGTGAGTGACGAAATCGGGGTATTTTAGATATCAATAAAATCTAAAGTATAAGAGCTATGCAATTGAAACTTTAGAGGTTTATTAAGTCTACCACTGACATTATATCCTGAAAATTTTGTTTATCTGGTATAACCCAAACTCAAGTTATGAAGGTTCAAAAATACGACGAAGCGCTTCGAGAAAAGGTAGGTAGTGCCCTTGCGCTTCGCTTGGCTCGTCTTGGCGGGGGCACTACCGTGCCCCCAGATTGCCATCTGTAACATTAAATGTAACAAATAGCAACATTATGTATACTCCACTTCAGACGAGTACATACATGCCTTCATAAGTGGGGACATCGTTGTTCATCTCATATTCTGATATACACACAGAATTAAAGAATGACAATTCATAAGAGAAAAATACATCAGACTTGGAAAAAATGCTATCTTAACTAGTTTCTTGGCGGTTGTTCTCTGATAAACATGTAATATAAACATTTTAATAATGAAATATGTAGCGACCATTACATAAGTAGCTGTACATGACACTACAAACTACTTGGAAATACTGAGTAAGTCTCAGCGGACGGCAAAATGAAGAAAGGCGCCCGCCTTGTGAGACATGGAATATTTAGGTTGGATAAACTAGCAACATCCAATTATAATAAATATACACTTGAAGTATTGAAATACCACGTAGAACGACAACTGTTGCTTTAAGTGAGGAAATCGTAGTTTATAGAAATTTTAATGTTGACAATTGAAACATGGACTGTCCACGTTGAATGCGAGAAACTGAATGTTTAACTGTTTTACTTTGGTACGAACCAGACGAAATGAATGGATATAAACGTCGATGATGAATTATGACGAATACGAAATAATCAATGTTGAATATAATTCACGCGACAAATATCGACACACAAATAGAACAAGTACGGTTGATGGTTTATCTATATTTAACACTTTAACTTTCGCCACTGGCGTCCTAAGTGGGGAACGTTTGTTTGTTTATAGCCCCCATAACATGTAGAGACGTTCAGACAGAACCAACTTTCTTCACTTACTTCAAGAAAGAAATTTGCTCCACTGTCTATACAAAGAGTTTCTTTCATAATTATACGTAGGAAGTATCGGTAAGTTGTCTCTCAATGACATTAAGTATGAAGAAGTTAAATCATGTACATTCCACAGTACACACGGAGCGACCACTTCAATGACTTTCTAAGTGGGGAAATATTTTTAATGCGCAAAATTGGTATCTGGTTAAGATTGCTGGTTTCTAGATCAACGAGTTTCTTGACGGTTGTCTTTGATGTAACTCTTACAAGAGTGTCGGAACTACAATGTTCCACTTTACTTGTGAGCATACATTATTGCTTACTTCGTTCGTTATTGAATTAAAATATTTCGAGAGACATTTCACAATTGTCGAAATATTGTTACAGCATTAAGTATTGGTACCTATATCAATTGGTTTATTGCCGGTTGTCCTCGATACAAGTATGACAAATGTTTCATACAATAGAGCTAATATGTTCGCAGGAAACATTCAGTACAATTTAATATGTACCATTAACAGAGAATTGTAGCTGAATGAGCTTTGGGACACGAAGTTAATAACAACAACTACAATCCTTTAACGCCAGTTTCTGATACGGCGACCGTTTCTTGACTACTGGCGTCTATCATGGACTCTCATGTGGCGGCAAATCCACATTTGTTTAATATTTTTCCACCTCCGTGGCAGAATACTCATACACATGACATGAATATAGACAGGCTACTATTAATAAGTTGACTAGATTTCTTAAAATAAGTACAGTTCATCACTAGTCGTTTCTTGACGGTTGTCTTTGATACAGTTTTGTAATACTTTTCATACTACGTAAACACGTAGAAAATGATTATATGGAATTCTTTGCTATCAATGACTGCCTTCATCACAACATTAAGGACAATTGTGTTTCTTTATGGTTGTATTCGATACAACTTTAGACAATATTCGTATTATATGAACACGAAAGTAACATATTATTATGTAAGTGGCAGTTACCTACTCGTACTAACTGTTTAGAAATACTGACACATTATGTAATTGTTATAGATTTCATTAATATGTGTAGAAATAGTAGTAAATTCATTTTATATTATTTATTCTTAACTAACACCTATGGTGTTTGAATGGTAGTGCTTTCTTCTGAGACATGAAACATTATTTAGAAAATTCATTGCAATTACAGTTAATACTGCTATTAATTCTGATTATTATTTTAATATTTGTCAGGATAAATCCCGATTATTGCTTTACTAATAAAGAAGTAAACTTGTCTGCTAGCTTCACGAACTAATGAGTTTCTTGACGGTTGTCTTCGATACAAAGTTGATCGAACATAATGGTACTAAGAGATGACAGTTATTTCAAACACCTTCTTAACTTCAGTCTTTTGAGAATTGTGTATACGTACAGTTATGTACCAAAATATATTCCCACACAATATACTGAGTCCTACTTTACTTACATACGTTAGTACTGACGCTGAAGTTCTGATACAGAGTTAGACTGAAGTCACAACATTCACGTAACAAATATCGACGCACACAATCAGAACAAACACAAAGCCCTGTAAGTAGCTGTTTATGAGATTACAAGCTACTTGGACATACTGATTTATAAACACCACATTTTGTGTGAGACTTTGTTGACGGCAGTTCTTCAATAGAAACATCATATTTTGACATATAGTATGGACATTTATTCCCGTACATTTTGTAGCATGCCATACAAAACCAATCACCAAATTCCAATATTTCAACAAAAATAAAACAAATGACATGTCAGTGACGTCATGCACAAAATGACAAGGACAGAAACATGTATGTTATTGTTATCTCCTTTTAATGGAGATATAGAATTACCTTTAGTCTCTAGCGATGATTTACATAACAATACAATGAAGTTTCTTGACAGTTGTCTTCGATACAATTATTTTACAATATGTATTTCAATCATGAAATGAGGGAAAATACAAGTAACCCTACAATGTAGATTATTTAAAGAGTTTCTTAATGCTAGTCTTCGACACAATTCTTATGTTTGAAACATAAGTGGGAAATATTAAAGAGTAGTTGTTTGTGAGACTACAAACAACTTGGAAATACTGAGTTATATAATATGGAATACTTTAATATTGTGCGACAAATTACAGTCACCTGAACAAATAATTGTCTCTTGTTCTAGGATAACGAGTTTCTTGACGGTTGTCTTTGATGTAACTCTTACAAGAGTGTGAGGACTTCATTATGGGAACTGCAATGTTCCACTTTACTTGTGAACAAATATTTGGCATGAAACAGTTGATTATAGGAATACAAAGATTAATGAGCTGTCGGACACAAGACATGGACATGAGTGAGACGACATAGATAAAGACAGTAATTCGTGCTGCAAATATCGACGACTTTAATATTTAGGAAATAGTTTTAACTCTCATCGCACACTACAACAGGCGCGGCCTGGTGGCACATGGAATATTCAACATTCCGTCTCGTATTGTTATATACAACATTATACTTCTATTAGTTTTACACTTTTATATTTTTGTCTGAGAAAATGGGAAGTTATTTTTTTGTAATTCATAGACTATGCAACGAGTTTCTTGACGGTTTTTTTTTTTTTTTTTTTTTCAGGGGGGAAAATCATCCAATGACTTCTCCCACCTTGGGCGAGGCGAGAGGGAGTGTCAGACTCTTACTGACTAAAAACCACCCCGTTCCTTCTCCTGCTTTTCGAGCCGGAGCCCCGGTAAACCCGCTAGGTAGTCCGCAGCTCCGGATCAGGCATCAGCCCTACTGGGCCCCATCTGTGGTGGTCTGATGGCTCTTTGAGGCGCGCGCGGAACGCTACGCGCCGTACGCACGGGTCTGGTTCTGTTCGGGCGGTGAGCTACCCTTACTCGCCGCCCGCAGGCCCGCACTTACGGTGGCCGGAGATCGTCCCGCGATCCCCGACGCCCGGAGTGTCTCTCGCGACGGCTGGGGCGTGAGGAGGTTTGTTCTCTCACGCGCCCCGCCTCCTCCTTAGCTAGCATGACTGCTTCGCAGAAAGAGGAGACGGCATCCCAGTCCCTCTCGCTCCGCACCATGGCCTGAACCAGTGCCGGGCGCGAGAGGTCGCCGTCGCCGACCACATCCCTGAGGACTTGGCGGTACTCAGCCCACGCAGGGCACACCGCCACCGTATGTTCTACCGTGTCCTCCGGGCGGTCCTCGCAGTGATGACACCCGGGCGTTTCCTCCCGCCCAATAAGGAACAGGAACCTACCGAAACTCCCATGTCCGGTAAGCACCTGCGTCAGGCGGTAGGTGAGGACGCCGTGGCGCCTCTCTAGCCACTCCTCAAAGAGGGGACTTACCGCTGCGATGACAGCGAGCCCAGCCCTCGGTTGCGACAGTCGTTGCTGCCATTCCGCCATGAGATCGCGCCGGAGCTCGTCCCGCCACGCACTGATCTGGCGCGACAGTGGAGTTTCGCCCCGGCGGCACGCGTCGGCGCGCAAACTGAACACGTGCGCGAGCACCTTCGCCTCCAAATCCCACGGCGGTAATCCGGCAAGGAGGTTCGCCGCCTCCCCGGAGATCGTGCGATATCCACGGATCACCCGGATGGCCATGACCCTCTGAGATGTGAGCAGCGCCCGAGCTGGCCGCCGCATCAGGTTCGGCGCCCACACAGGGGCGCCGTAGAGGGCCATGGATCGCACGATCCCCGCGTACAACCTCCGGCAGGAGGCATTTGGCCCCCGAGGTTTGGCAGGAGCCGCTTAAGCGCAGCCCCCGTCCGTTCCAACTTAGGAGCCAAACGTCGAAAGTGTTCCACGAAGTTCCATCGACTGTCGAGGACGAGTCCTAGGTACTTCATCGTCGTCTCGACGCCGATGGAAACTCCTCCCGCCGTTATTTGGGACCCACCCGGAGGTGGCGCGTTCCCGCGGCCATGAAAGCACATGGCCTCGGACTTGTGGAGCGCCACCTCGAGTCAAGCTACATAGTCACAAACACTGATTGAGTAAACCTCATCGGACACCTTACGTGACGTAATGGAAACAATCTATGCAATGTTCAATATTTAATACATATTGATATATCACATTGAGTATTTAACAAACGTGAGGCCTTTGGATTCAAGACATGAATATGGAAACATTAAATACAATATAATTCACGCGACATATATCGACGCACACAGTTAGAACAAGCGCGGTTGACGGCACATCGTCACCAGCCTCTTGACAGTTGTCTTGTGTTTGACACAACTATGAAGATATTCGTATTGTGCGAATGCGAATGAATCCTTACATCTCATCAAGTAGCGACTGGAAGCAGACTCTGTCTGTCTCCGCGTGGAACAATTACATCACAATATTATTCATAGCACAATACAGTTTGTTGACAGTTGTCCTTCTATGGAACTCTATATGTTCGATTGTGTGCTTGCAAGCAACAAATATATTTAACAGTTACACTTATAGTTGTTATAAAACATACAACTTTGATTTCTTGTAATAATATATAACGTCAACGTGTAATGACATTTAAAGACATTCTGTAACCAACATACTGAAAAAATACAAAAAAAACAATTGAAGTTGATACATTATTGAATGAGTTTCTTGACGGTTGTTCTTCGATGTAACATATATCTTATCTTAATACATATTTCATATCACATGAAATACTGAAAAGGATATCTTGTGTAGAACGACCGTAGAGCAGCATCCTCCTCCTCAGTCGTACATTCTTGACAGAATGCTCGTGGTTGACAATGATGCATTTTCCCTGGGTATCGTAGCTCTCGCGATGTGCCTCCACTTGTTGAAGTCTTCACCCGTAACCCTGGGCACGGGTTCCGCGTTATACCCCGCAGGACTGGGTCCCTGCTGAACTTCGCCATCTACACACTCCGGCCTACTGAAGTGTAAGATGCCCACCCCCGCGACATGGACGCGCCAGACAGGAATTGCCCAAGTGAAGAGTAGAGAAGGTGACTCTACTCCCCCCAGGGCCGAGTTAATGGGCGTGTATGATCCACACCCAAAGGCTTAACACTATTACTACTACTATATAATACATTCATATAATTACATTTTTGATATTACTTTATGCACCCGCCATCACAGGGCATTGTCTTGTTGAGTTACATTTTATTTATAAGTTGTGTTAATATTACACAGTTCTCTCCTCACTCGGATATATTCTACTTAACTTACAAAGTAAGTGCGTCTTAAACCTTCGTGAGTACAATTGTATTTTAATATTCCAAATGTTGATAAAGTATACATTGAACGTACAACATTTTGATACACAATTCAATACAAACGATACAAAACTTTTATAAAAAACCAACATAAATATTATTGTGATGAAGAAAATGCAGTTTCCCGTACATTTTGTAGCATGCCATACAAAACCAATCACCGAATTCCAATATTTAAAAATAAAACAAATGACATGTCAGTGACGTCATGCACAAAATGACAAGGACAGAAACATCGTATTCTCTTTCTAAATTCATTTACTACACTTTCTTCATTCCGATACAAAGAGAAAACAATTAATATGTCAATGACGTCAGACCCGAAAATGACAAGGGTAGAAATATTCATATTATTGTTGTCTCTTTCTTAATTGGTGTTATCTTCTTCGATGCAATTCTTTTACAATGTAGATTGTTTAAAGAGTTTCTTAATGGTTGTCTTCGACACAATTCTTATGTTTTAAACATAAGTAGAGTAGGTAGTTGTGTTTGAAACTACAAACTACTTGAAAATAACTATATGAAATACTTTAATATTGCGGAGCCAAGACCTCAACAAAAACGAATAACTCGATCAAACATTACTCTTGTTCTAGAACAACGGGTTTCTTGACGGTTGTCTTCGATGCCATCCTCACGCTATAATTATACGTAGGAAGTATCGGTAAGTTGTCTCTCAATGACATTAAGTATGAAGAAGTTAAATCATGTACATTCCGCAGTACACACGGAGCGACCACTTCAATATAAGTGGGGAAATATTTCCAAACACAATAAGAACAAAAATAAGATTGCCGAGTTCTAGAACAACGAGTTTCTTGACGGTTGTTTTTGATGTAACTCTTACAAGAGTGTGAGGACTTCATTGTGGGAACTGCAATGTTCCGCTTTACTTGTGAACAAATATTTCGCATGAAACAGTTGATTATAGGAATACAAAGATTAATGAGCTGTCGGACACAAGACATGGACATGAGTGAGACGACATAGATAAAGACAATAATTCGTGCTGCAAAGATCGACGACTTTAATATTTAGGAAATAGTTTTAACTCTCATCGCACACTACAACAGGCGCGGCCTGGTGGCACATGGAATATTCAACATTCCGTCTCGATAACAAGGAGGGAGTTCCTGAGATGTACGCATCCAGGCGTATTGTTATATACAACATTATACTTCTATTCGTTTTATATCGATATCTTTTTTGTGTTTTGCGGACAAAATTTGCGTCTGAGAAGAAAAAGAAACAAGATTTTTAAAATTCATAGACTGCTCAACAAGTTTCTTGACGGTTGTCTTCTACACAACATTATAAAATATTCACATTATGTAAATACGAAGGAAACATTTGTTAGTAGTCCTTTATTAGACTACCAACTATTTGGATATAGGAACATAATTATCAACATGCCACATTAAGGGTCTCAGCACACATATGGGATCGGAAAGGGATCGTCACCGTATCGCCTCGAGCCGTTCAGAATGGTTTGTATTAAACTCCCTACTGCAACGCACACTAATCGGAATAATAACGTAATCGCCTCGCCTCGGAACAGGCTCCGAACTTGAATTCCCGCGCTTACGGCTCATCGTCCCCACGCTTACGTTTCTCCGTCCCCGCGCTTACGTCTCTCCGTACCGACCAACTATCGTGTTAGTCTAGTCGGTGTCGCCTAGCCGTAGCCGAGTTGACGTACAGGCGCTGCTGATACGCTTTCGTTACGTGCATACGGTAGGTTAACGCCTGGTTGACAGCGAGGCAAAAGGCGTTACGGTTACGATCCCTTTCCGATCCCATATGTGTGCTGAGACCTTAAACCTGTTAATACAACACATGGGATACAATTTCCCAAATCTGTAGAATTATGATATCGTGGACTGTCCACTCCACAAGTGACATTAGCTGACTTATAGAGAATTACAAGAAGGCCCGAAAAATACCATTATATTTGAGACCGTACATTTAATATGCTGGTTACATTATAAACATCGACACACACAGCTAGAACAAGCACACACCCCGTGCACTGAACTTGCAGGTAGAACATTGTACTAGACGTTGTACTAACGTTAGCACTTGTCGTAGTAAACAGAGCACACGAGTGACTCCACTCGTACAATAAGTCTCATCACACCTGCATGTGGCATTGGAAGTGAGACGTGGAACGTTTAATGACGTCATAACCAGGGAAACTGGTGTTTATTTCCACATTGACATGTTCCTTGTCTTAGAAGAAATATATAAAGACAATATAATTCACGCGACATATATCGACGCACACATTAGAACAAGCGCGGTTGTCACTAGCACATTGCTTGACTGTCTTCGACACAACTTTGTATATTTACGTAACCACTTGCACATACTGACTAGGTAAGTCTCAATGCGCCCGAATGCGGGCACGACTTCTGAGACAAGAAACATTTCACACATCCATACATTGTGTTTGTATTTATACTCCTTTATTGAGAAATACTACCGACTGCAGTATTTTGGAACTTTAGCTGCTAAAAGCTGATCATGCGAAAGCACGCGCAAAATATTTTTCTAGATATAGACACATACAGCAATAGAAAACATTTTTGGAAATGACTGTAATATCGATATAGACTATATTTGTTACATGGACATACGCAGATACATAAGTTTCTTGACGGTTGTGTTCAATACGATACAACTCTCTTACAATATTTCAAATGAGAGGAAAACACACTTGGAAGTAGGTACTGATTGAGTACCTTATCGGGAAAATTCATTGACTTTCCAAAAAATACTGTCCAGTTACAACACAGACAAAGACAATGCGGGGAATGCTTCATAACTATAATCCTATTTGGAATAATGTTGCTGTACGTATATAATGGCAATACAAAACGTTTCTTGACGGTTGTCTTTGACAGAGACATTTTTCATATTAATTTATTAATTGCAATATAATTCAATACACATGAAATATAGAGAGTCCAACTCTCACATAGATTATGTCTTCGATACAACGTTGAAAAAACATATATTATATGAATGCTGTGCGTTTGATTCCATTGCGTATTGCCATAAAGTGGTCAAGTAGTAATCTTGAATTAACATAGAAACATCAACATTGTGTGTATGTGTGTGTACACAATGTATGCAAGGAGTTATGTAGTATTGTATAGTATATTCGGATTCTATACATCAAAGCAATGTTATGTATTGTTCTAAATCATTGCACTAAACATCGACACACACAGCTAGAACAAGCACACACCCCGTGCACTGAACTTGCTGGTAGAACATTGGTATATTGTATTGGTAAGTTATTTACATTACCTATATTGGAAATTATGTTAAATTCGTGAGAAATATAAAATGGCCACGTAGAACGAGAAACAGTTGTAAGTGGAGAAATTATTGTTTTACATCTCCTCTTGAGGTCCCAGAATAAGACGATACCAGTATTCTTATGTAACATGTTTGTATCACATTCATGAACACAATATTGTCACGTTTGACTGATGTATAAAGTTACAAATGCGCTTGATGCAAATATCTTAGCAAGACGATGTATTGAAACTGATTTAACTGTTAGACTGCACAACGAGTTTCTTGTCGGTTGTCTTCGATACAAATATATGCTTGAATGTCTTTACGACATGGAATATATATAACACATGATTATTAATTATTTAAATTTCAATGTGAAATATTCCTGAGAAACTTATTATTTGCGCACACAACGAGACAATGGCGAGTCTTTGTGTCGCGAAGTTTAATTTCCAAACAGTTTCTTGACGGTTGTCTTTTATACAACTTTAGAAAATATCCACATTATGTAAATACGAAGGAAACATGTAAGTAGCTGTCTATAGCAATACGAGCTCTATACATGGAAATACTGATTACGTACATCTCATCTGACACCTTTAAGGTAACGTTTAATAAACCATTACATTTGATAACTTTTGATAACTTCAGTAACAGGACATATCTCTCATCTATTCCTATTCTTACATCACATAGTTTCTTGCTGGTTGTCTTCGACAACTTCCATAATATAATTATTTGTATATTCCACGTAGAATTATCACTTTAATGCCTTTCAGTTTAATTTGACTGCACGGTTGGCGCGGTGGGCAACTGGCTGCCGCGCAACGTGTAGCGGATTCGATTCCCGCACAGAGCAACATAAAGCAACTTTGTGTGATCCACAAGTTGTTGTTTTGGATCTGGGTGTCATGTGCATGTGAAATTGTATGTTTGTAAACGCACCCACGAGACTTATGAAAGTCCAAGTCTGAGGTAATGTCTTTTTGTAAGTAAAGTTCTAAATATCGACGCACACAGTTAGAACAAGCACTGATGTCACGTTACTTGACGGTTGTCTTTAACACAACTTGGAACAATTACGTATTATGTAAATACGTAGGAAACATTAGTTAGACTACAACCCACGCAGATATACTGACTAGGTGTCACCAGGTACAGTCCAACGCGAGACGGAGCACCCTCGGTGGGACTTTGATACAATGGAACAACTCCAGGAAGCATGAACAACCTAAGTTTGATGAAATGTGTATTACGCATGTTCACAATTCTATATGACATAAGTATTGAGAGATTAATTGATTCTAGAGAGACATATTATGTGCGCACACAACGCAACAATACTGACGTCGGTGTCATTTTATGAAAAATAAAATTGCGTGTCTTCGTGTCGCGAAGTTTAATTTCCAAACAGTTTCTTGACGGTTGTCTTCGATACAACTTTAAATCACGCATTAGTTGCATGTTTGTTAGGAATAATCTGATATAAATATATCACATAGAAATACAAATACATAATTCTGAAATGGGAAAAATGTTCTTCCACAAAATGACCAGTTGATAGTAATATTTGACTCGGTTGCTATGGTAACGAGTTTCTTGACGGTTGTCTTCGACACAAGTTTAGTTCTGAATAATAAATTAATGTTATACGATCACGATCTCTTTAATGGCGTTCCAAGTAGGGAAACGCTTGTTTATGAACACACTGATCCATAATATATGACCATGCCACCGTTTTACTTGAACAGGTATAAAACCTAAAACGTAGTCGCCTTTATTTTACTTATATCTTTTTCATTTCATAGTTTATCCAATAAGTTTCTTGACGGTTGTCTTCGATACAACGTTGACAGAACATATAGTACCTAGCTGTGTATGTGGCTACACACCACTGTGGAATACTGACTAGGTAAGTCTCATGTCTACACAAATGTAGGCAACATCTTTTGAAACATTATTGTTTAACTTTAAGAATATCAAATGTAGAAAAAGTTAATATTATTATGTTCCATAAAGGACGACCACGTACAAAATACTCCATATTTATCTTATATATGTATAACATTACATGATTAATGCAATTGTGTAAGGTTCGGTACTAACAATCAGTTGTACAGAGGTGACGTCATGTCACGTATGTGCGCGAAAACAAAGTAGACACACACAGCTAGAACAAGCACACACCCCGTGCACTGAACTTGCTGGTAGAACATTGTACTAGACGTTGTACTAACGTTAGCACTTGTCGTAGTAAACAGAGCACACGAGTGACTCCACTCGTACAATAAGTCTCATCACACCTGCATGTGGCATTGGAAGTGAGACGTGGGACGTTTAATGACTGCACGGTTGGTGCGGTGGCTGGGCAACTGGCTGCCGCGCAATGGGTAACGGGTTCGATTCCCGCACGGAGCAATTCTTTGTGTGATCCACAAATTGTTGTTACGGGTCTGGGTGTCATGTGCATGTGAACTTGTATGTTTGTAAACGCACCCACGACACAGGAGAAAATCCTAGTGTGGGGCAACGTTTTTTAAAAAAAAAAAAAATAAAAATAAAAAAAAAAAAAATGACGTCATAACCAGAGACACTTATGTTTATTTCCGCACCGATTTTTAGAAATACTGACACATTATGTAATTGTTATAGATTTCATTTCATTTTATATCATTTATTCTTAACTAACACCTCTGGTGTCTGAATGTAGTGCTACCTTCTAAGACATGAAACATTATTTAGAAAATTCATTGGTTTATAATATATACTAATAATGTATTAATTCACTCATTGCAACAAAAGATCAAACAACCAATATTACCTAACTTTCTATGCATATTGGAGTTTCTTGATGGTTGTATTCGATAGTCGGTAAACATTTGGAAAATGTTGATATTGTATAAATACGAAGGAAATATTTATTTTGCTAGCAGCCGTTTATTGGACTTCCAACTATTTGGAACTATAAATATCGATACGTCACATTAACGTGAGAGGATCAGAATCAAGCAGAAAAAACGCTTAACTTCATAAATAATTAAATAAGTTTCTTGACGGTGTTCTTCGATACAACGCTTGTATAATATACCAATTACGAAACAAGGGGAGAATATTACTTGGAAATACTGATTGAGTCAACCTCATCGGGCACCATATGTGATATGGGCCTCGTTGAACAAATTCATTGAAGTTCCAACGTTTGGGGAAAAGTTGATTGTTCACAATATATTAATATTCTCATTTATTAATTGAATATAAATAAATATCAATATGACGAACTGGATGTGAAATGTAAGCTATTACATAGATAAGACAATCTAGACACACGGCAGTGTGTCCGCCAAGTTCGAGCAAAAAAATCGACACACCGGCCGTGGGTTATATTACACGAACCATTTCGGGCCAAGTTCGACCCACCTATAACTCAAAATCTATTTTATCTACGCATATGAAATTTCTAGTATCTATCGAGATCTACTTACTTATCTAAAATACAAAATTTCATTAATGTACCTATTGTAGATCTTGAGATATTGACGTCAGAAAATCGCTATTTTTACTATACACTCACTGACTGACTCACTCACTCATCAAAAACCTAGACCACTTCCAATAGTCGTATTGACTTGAAATTTGGCATGGAGGTAGGTCTTTAGGTCAAGGTAAAGGAAAAAATCTGAAAATGGCCAAGTGTGAGTCGGTTTTAAAAATAATGAAGGTGTAAATTCATACCCCTAAGGAACTAAAACAAAAAAATTATCTATATCTTCCAATGGTCGTACTGACCTAAAATTCGTTACGAAGGTTTGTATTTAGTCAAAGTAAAGTAAAATAAGAAAAAAAGAAAATAAACCTTACAAAAATAAATGAAATCCCACCCAAAACATAAATGTGAAAGGATGCCAAGTTCGATAATATTGGAATGCTTCGCCTATAAAAGAAGTGAGATCTAAATAAGTACCAAGTTCCATACACAGACCTCAGTTAAAAATGATATAACTTGGCAAGTTTTAATAGAAAATTATATACTTGACTCATTGCGTTTAGTAGGTTTATAACAAAGTGTGTGAAAACTTGCCAACTTGTTATATCATTTTTAACTGAGGTCTGTGTATGGAACTTGGTACTTATTTAGATCTCACTTCTTTTATAGGCGAAGCATTCCAATATTATCGAACTTGGCATCCTTTCACATTTATGTTTTGGGTGGGATATAATTCACGCGACAAACATCGACGCACAGAACTAGAACAAACTAGTCTGTCGCTACACTACTCAACGTTTCTTACTGGTTGTCTTCGCTACAACTTTAATAAATACAATATATTTATGTCGCACGTAATAACGACAAAGACAAAGCGGGGAATGCTTCGTAACTATAATCCTGTTTGGGATAATGTTACTGTACGTATATAATGGCAATACAAAACGTTTCTTGACGGTTGTCTTTGACAGAGACCTTTTTCATATTACACACATGAAATATTGAGAGTTGGAACATAGATATTCTGTGTATAACGACCACTTTAGTATCGTTCTAAGTGGGGAAATTGTCGTTGTACCTATATCGCATCAAGACGTTCCTAGAAATGATGACCGATGTATCTCGTATGTCAAACGTTTTATCAGGACGGGCTTTGGAACCCAAGATATGAACATGGACGAAACAATACAGACAATATAATTCATACGACATATATCGACGCACACACAAGTCCGTATATAGTGAACATTTGCCACAGTAGCAGTCAGTAATATTGTCTCTGAGACATGGAACAATGCACAGGTTCTAATGGAAAGGAACCACGGAGTAATCCATTTTGTACATTTCAAAGATTATATTAAGTTTCTTGACGGTTGTCTTCGATACAACTTGTAAAGTTTCGTATTATTTCTTAACATCCAATTATAATAAATATACACTTGAAATATTGAAATACCACTTAGAACGATAACTGTCGCCTTAAGTGAGGAAATCGTAGTTTAAATAATTTTAAATGTTGACAATTGAAACATGGATTGTCCACGAAGAATACGAGAAACTGAATGTTTAACTGTTTTACTTTAGTACTACCCGGAAGAAATAAGTGACGATAGATGAAGACAATATAATTCACGCGACAAATATCGACGCACACAATTAGAACAAGTACGGTTGATGGTTTATCTATATTTAGCACTTTAACTTTCGCCACTGGCGTCCTAAGTGGGGAACGTTTGTTTGTCTATAGCCCCAGAGAGAGACGTCCAGACAAAACCATAACTTCGAAGAAGAACTATGCTCCACAGTCTATACAAAGAGTTTCTTGACGGTTGTCTTCGATACAACACTCATGTTGTAATCATGCAACATGTAGGAAAGAGTAGTAAGTAGCTGGAGCCACCGACTACTTGGAAATACTGACTAGGAAACACTACAACATGTAGGTATTTGAAGTCTGGATGACACGAACTGTTCATTTCTTGGCCAGTCTGTTGTATAGACTATACAAAGAGTTTTTGACGGTTGTCTTCAAAACAACTCTGATATACTTCCGTGTTAATACGAATGAAGACATTTTTGAAAGTAGCAGTTTATGAAACTGCTTTGGAAATAGATGCACATATTGTTTCGAGAAATTTATTCGATTGTCCAATACTGTATACGTATAATATTAAATATTAAACATTTCAATATGAAAGCTCCACGTAGAGCAGCCACTAACGTACTCAGTGGGAAATGAATGATAACTTCTATTATATTGATTTCTTAATAATTTGATTCCATTATGTGTGACTCACAACTACATTTACGCACTCAGTGTAATGTATAAAACAAAAAAAACATACCTACTACGGGATATAATCACAAGGGAGTTTCTTGATGTTTGTTCTTCGATAGAATCTACAAGTAGCTAGACATGACTCCACAAACTACTTGGGAATACTAAGACACATCGGGCCATTAAGTAAATAGCGAAGAGTCAATAATTACAGCCATAATAAATATACAAGTGTAATTTTATTGAAGCACTTTTGACCAGCGGAAATTGGAGACAATTTAGGTACTTCAGTTGACGAGAACAAGTTTCTTGACGGTTGTCTTCGATACAAGGTTGTAAAGTTTCGTTTTATTTAAATACTTTAAACCACTCAATTAGTTTGATCATTATGTCGCAGGTATTTAAGAAAACCTGTAAAACAATTGAACCACGACGAAATGTCTGTTACAACAGAACCAAAACTTTCTACATGTATAGAACATGGAACAAAACAATATCCACAACACAAATATCGACGCACACAATTAGAACAAGCGATGACCTCGTCATCGTGGCTGAGACCGTGCAACACCTACAATATATACTGGACAGCCTGACTGCCTGTACTGCTCGCATTGGACTCCAGATGGACCTGGACAAACCGAACGTTATGTTCAATGAACATGTTCTTCCGGAGCTGATCACACTCAATGGGTCTCCTCTCAAGGTTGTTCAGGAGTATGTAAGGTCTAAGACTGGTAATGATTGGATGCGTAGAGCTAAAGATCGAGCTCAGTGGCGTACCATTGGAGAGGCCCACGTCCAGCAGTGGACGAGAACAGGCTGAAGAGGAGGATGCACCTGTGACTCCTCTGGTGTTGCGGGTGTCCATGGGCGGCGCTGATCGCTTACCATCAGGTGACTCGTTTGCTCGTTTGCCTCCTATTCCATAAAAAAAAAAAAAAAAAAATGAAATATTTTCAACCACCTTCATCAAAACATTAAGGACAATAGAGTTTCTTGATGGTTGTATTCGATACAACTTTAGACAATATTCGTATTATATGAACACGAAAGTAACATATTATTTTGTAAGTGGCAGTTAACTACCAACTGTTTAGAAATACTGACACATTATGTAATTGTTATAGATTTCATTTCATTTTTTATCATTTATTCTTAACTAACACCTCTGGTGCTTGAATGTAGTGCTTCCTTCTAAGACATGAAACATTATTTAATCTTAGAAAATACTCAAAGCGCACACAATACTCATTGTACGAGTAATTGTTAAACAACTCTGAGCAATGATACTGAGAGGGAAATACAAATATCTTGAAGCCTCTGAGGCAAAGTACTTATTTATATCTCGATATGTGCCTAACCTCTTCTTATACTGAGACGACCCGCTAAAAGGAATAGAAATGAAAATTACACCCAGTCAATACTTTCAAACATCGACACACACAGCTAGAACTAGCAGACTCCCCGTGTACTAAACTGACTTGTTGCACAGTGGTACAACAGCAACAAGTAATGAAACTGTACTCTATACACTCGAGGCAGAAGCAATCGCCATCAGCTATATCGGAGCTGTCAGTAAACGGGAACACTACATTGTAAGAACTGCTGAACATTAAGTAAATACCGACGAGTCAGTAATTACAGCCATAATAAATAGACAAGTATCATTGAAACTGTTGAAGAAAATGGAAATATTGGGAGACAATATAGGTACTCCAGTTGACGAGAACTAGTTTCTTGACGGTTGTCTTCGATACAACTTGTAAAGTTTCGTATTATTTAAATACGTAGGAAACATTTGAGACTGCAAACTAATCGCAGGTACTGACTAGGTCATGTCAGTCTGAAACATCCGTGGAACTTGTATATTTCATTATCAGTTTAAATATTGATAGGAATGACCACGTGAAACGACATATTGTTATTATATACAAATAAATGATCTGTGTGAGTTGGATGGTAACAAAACAAGAGGGGAAACTTAAGTACACTCATAATCACTCAATAAGTTTCTTGATAGTTGACTTTCGATACATATTACTGTATTACATGAAATGTTGACATATTACACATGGATATTCCGGAATGAGGACTTTAATGGCGTAGCTTACACCATCCGTCACAAGACATTGAAAACTGTTGTCTTCAATACAACGCTATTACAATATTTCAATTATGAAATGAAGGAAACATTGTAAGTAACAGTTTATGCCACTATGGAGTATTTGAAGAACCTGCAATACTTCATTCCAACATTAAGGACAATTGTGTTTCTTGATGGTTGTCTTCGATACAACTTTAGACAATATTCGTATTATATGAACACGAAAGTAACATATTATTTTGTAAGTGGCAGTTAACTACCAACTGTTTAGAAATACTGACACATTATGTAATTGTTATAGATTTCATTTCATTTTACATCATTTATTCTTAACTAACACCTCTGGTGCCTGAATGTAGTGCTTCCTTCTAAGACACGGTGCATTATTTAGAAAATTCATTGGTTGTACAGTTATGATTAATCCAACAATAAACAACAAAGAGTATATTTGTCAGGAATAATCCCGATCCGATTAAACAAATATTGTTTTACTAATGAAGAAGTAAACTTGTCTGCTAGCTTCACGAACTAATGAGTTTCTTGACGGTTGTCTTCGATACAAGGTTGATCGAACATAATTATTTGATGGTCTACCTATATCTTCGAAACGTATTAAATTTACGACTAGATACGAGTTTCTTACCTTCTTTTGAAGGAATTCTTATAAAAAAAGTTATTGTATAGGAAACATTTTATAAGTAGCCATTTATGAGATTACAAGCTACTTGGAAATACTCATTCTGCAAAACAGGAGAGGGGCAAACCCTTAAGACATGACATAGACACACGACAAATATCGACAATAAGTTTCAGTTTTTTAATATTGACTAAGGTTGTTTCCGCAGTCAACGAATAACAAGTAATCATTTGAGAAGTCTATATTACCATTGTAAGGATGAATAACGAAATCATTTGATTCCAAGACAAGATAGTTTCTTGATGTTTGTCCTTCAATACAACACTTACAATATTAAAAACTTGTAATAAGTAGAAAGTATTAGTAAGTAGCAGTCAATGAGGTGACAAACTACATACTTGGAAATACTGATTGACCTCATCGGGCACCATATGTGATATGGGCCTCGTCGAACAAATTCATTGGAGTTCCAACGTTTAGGGAAACAGTTGATTCTTCACAATATATGAATCTCATCTGATTCTCTCTGATGAGTCTCATCCAAACTCCTTTATTATTACATCGTTACGAGTAGATGACATTGTTTGAACACGCCTCCTGTGTCCATAACTTCGTACTCATGCACCAAGTACCGACACGTACTGCTAGTAGACACATTGAACACCACGGCCAATCAAAGAAAATGATTATTTAACATCCATACACTATCCGACGAGTTTCTTGACGGTTGTCTTCGATATAAGTTTGACAGATATTTTGTAGAATAAGTCTCATTGCGCCTGAATGTGGCATTGAAAGTGAGACGTGGGACATTTAATGATTACATGGAACTCTCAATATCAATATTCTATACGTATTTTGTATATCATGTTAAATATCGACTCTCTTATAATATTTCAAATGAGAGGAAAATATTTGTAAGTAGTAGTCTACAAGGTGACAGACTACACACTTGGAAGTAGGTACTGATTGAGTACCTTATCGGGAAAATTCATTGAATTTCCAAAATTTACTGTCCACTTACAAAAATCAGAAAGACAAAGTGAGGTTTGCTTCATAACTCTATTCCTTTTTAGAAATGTTTCTTAAGCGTTGTCTTCAATACAACTAGTTCTTAACATAATTGTATATATGTATATTGTACCAAATACACATAGAACCGACAGCGGCAGTCGATACAAGTAGAGGAATCGCAGTTGAAATATTTAACACGTAATGGTATTTTTTTTTTTTTTTTGAGGGGGAAAATTATCCAATGACTTCTCCCACCTTGGGCGAGGCGAGAGGGAGTGTCAGACTCTTACTGACTAAAAATCACCCCGTTCCTTCTCCTGCTTTTCGAGCCGGAGCCCCGGTAAACCCGCTAGATAGTCCGCAGCTCCGGATCAGGCATCAGCCCTACTGGGCCCCATCTGTGGTGGTCTGATGGCTCTTTGAGGCGCGCGCGGAACGCTACGCGCCGTACGCACGGGTCTGGTTCTGTTCGGGCGGCGAGCTACCCTTGCTCGCCGCCCGCAGGCCCGCACTTACGGTGGCCGGAGATCGTCCCGCGATCCCCGACGCCCGGAGTGTCTCTCGCGACGGCTGGGGCGTGATGAGGTTTGTTCTCTCACGCGCCCCGCCTCCTCTTTAGCTAGCATGACTGCTTCGCAGAAAGAGGAGACGGCATCCCAGTCCCTCTCGCTCTGCACCATGGCCTGAACCAGTGCCGGGCGCGAGAGGTCGCCGTCGCCGACCACATCCCTGAGGACTTGGCGGTGCTCAGCCCACGCAGGGCACACCGCCACCGTATGTTCTACGGTGTCCTCCGGGCGGTCCTCGCAGTGATGACACCCGGGCGTTTCCTCCCGCCCAATAAGGAACAGGAACCTACCGAAACTCCCATGTCCGGTAAGCACCTGCGTCAGGCGGTAGGTGAGGACGCCGTGGCGCCTCTCTAGCCACTCCTCAAAGAGGGGACTTACCGCTGCGATGACAGCGAGCCCAGCCCTCGGTTGCGACAGTCGTCGCTGCCATTCCGCCATGAGATCGCGCCGGAGCTCGTCCCGCCACGCACTGATCTGGCGCGGCAGTGGAGTTTCGCCCCTGCGGCACGCGTCGGCGCGCAAACTGAACACGCGCGCGAGCACCTTCGCCTCCAAATCCCACGGCGGTAATCCGGCAAGGAGGTTCGCCGCCTCCCCGGAGATCGTGCGATATCCACGGATCACCCGGATGGCCATGACCCTCTGAGATGTGAGCAGCGCCCGAGCTGGCCGCCGCATCAGGTTCGGCGCCCACACAGGGGCGCCGTAGAGGGCCATGGATCGCACGATCCCCGCGTACAACCTCCGGCAGGAGGCATTTGGCCCCCCGAGGTTTGGAAGGAGCCGCTTAAGCGCAGCCCCCGTCCGTTCCAACTTAGGAGCCAAACGTCGGAAGTGTAACACGTAATGGTATAAATCTCAATATACGAACACCGCGAGAACAAGCTAGAAGCTTGTTTGATATTTATGTTAAACGAGTTTTACTGGGACTTGTTCTGACTAGGTTTAACATTTGCTAAAAGTACGAAGAAGTTTCTTGACGGCTGTCCTTCACAGAACTCTTTTACGACATTTCAGTCATGAAAGGAAATATTTATTTGTAGCGGACCGTGAGACATGGAATACAAATAGTACAGAAATATGTTCTGTATTACATTAAATGTTTACAAATTACACAATACATGGTAATACTGGACACCTGGAAGTAGTACTTTAATGGCGTGCCAATATGTATCGTGTTCATATATTCACACAAAAATGCATTAAGAACACTTTTAACTGTGTTAAATTGAAACATAGACAACAGCTCTTCGTTGCGGAATCATATAAAAAGACAATATAATTCATACGACATATATCGACGCACACAATTAGAACAAACACAACTGTCACTAGCACATTGCTTGACGGTTGTCTTCGATACAAGTTTGGAAGTATTCGTCCTGCGCAAATATGAAGAAATCATTACATCACATCTAGCGACTGGAAGTGGAGGCTGACTTTAGCGGGACATTACTGTTTTAATCATTTCAGTAACTCGTATTTCATCGAGGAGTTTCTTGACGGTTGTCTTCTATCTAAGTTCTAAGTGTAGAACTTGTTGATTGATATCACGTCCAAGTTGACACAGAAAACCCGAACAATTGTATTTACCACAATACTTTATTAATTTGTATATTCAATATACTTGAAAATACCGACTAGGTCAGTCGTCTTGTGGGACTTACAATATCTCACCTACACGGAACACTATTAACGATTTATACATAGCCTATACATCATTTCTCAGTTCTAAATATCGACGCACACAATTAGAACAAACACTGATGTCACGTTACTTGACGGTTGTCTTTAACACAACTTGGAACAATTACGTATTATGTAAATACGTAGGAAACATTAGTTAGACTACAACCCACGCAGATATACTGACTAGGTGTCACCAGGTACAGTCCAACGCGAGACGGAGCACCCTCGGTGGGACTTTGATACAATGGAACAACTCCAGGAAGCATGAACAACCTAAGTTTGATGAAATGTGTATTACACATGTTCACAATTCTATATGACATTAAGTATTGAGAGATTAATAGATTCTTGAGAGACGTATTATGAGCGCACACAACGCAACGTTTCTTGACGGTTGTCTTCGATACAACTTTAATTCACGCATTAGTTGCATGTTTGTTAGGAATAATCGAATATAAAAATACCACATAGAATTACAAATACATAATTCTGAATGGGAGAAATGGTCTTCCACAAGATAACCAGTTGATAGTAATAATTGAATCGGTTGCTATGGTAACGAGTTTCTTGACGGTTGTCTTCGACACAAGTTTAGTTCTGAATAATAAATTAATGTTATACGATCACGATCTCTTTAATGGCGTTCCAAGTAGGGAAACGCTTGTTTATGAACACACTAATCCATAATATATGACCATGCCACCGTTTTACTTGAACTGCAATCAAATCGTCCACACTACCAAAATCTTTCATCTCATAGACTTTACAATAAGTTTCTTGACGGTTGTCTTCGATACAACGTTGACAGAACATATAGTACCTAGCTGTGTATGTGGCTACACACCACTGTGGAATACTGACTAGGTAAATCTCATGTCTACACAAGTAAGAGTATTATTGCCTTTTGAAAGGCAGATTATAAAACAATTATTGTAATAATTGTAACATGGATACTCCACGTAGAACGACCACTATAATGACGTCATAAGTGGGAAAACAGTTATTTTATAAACTGTGTAGGAGCAATGTCTCATTTTTAACAATTGTAGCTGAATGATTTTGTAACACACGGCATGAACATTGAAATGACGTAGATGTAGTCAGTATCAGTATAGTTCATGCGTCAACGTATAGACAAAGAACACAAAAAAATAAATATTTAGGTACTCCAGTTGACGAGAACTAGTTTCTTGACGGTTGTCTTCGATACAAGGTTGATCGAACATAATGGTACTAAGAGAAGACAGGTATTTCAAATTATTATAATCTCAATATTTTAGAAATTGTAAAAGTATGATCATTGGAACATCAGACCATGACAATACACAAGAAATACATATTCCTGTTGGGATTTCATTCTGAAAAATCCGTATCATTGAATTGTTGAGTCAAATACCAATGCGTATAAAACGGTAGACTTAATTTTACTTCATATTTGATATTTTATGATTTTTTTTGACGGTTGTTCTTCGATGTAACATATATTTTATCTTAATACATATTTCATATCACATGAAATACTGAAAAGGATATCTTGTGTAGAACGACCGTAGAGCAGCATCCTCCTCCTCAGTCGTACATTCTTGACAGAATGCTCGTGGTTGACAATGATGCATTTTCCCTGGATATCGTAGCCATCGCGATGTGCCTCCACTTGTTGCGGTCTTCATCCGTAACCCTGGGCACGGGTTCCGCGTTATACCCCGCAGGACTGGGTCCCTGCTGAACTTCGCCATCTACACACTCCGGCCTACTGAAGTGTAAGATGCCCACCCCCGCGACATGGACGCGCCAGACAGGAATTGCCCAAGTGAAGAGTAGAGAAGGTGACTCTACTCCCCCAGGGCCGAGTTAATGGGCGTGTATGATCCCACACCCAAAGGCTTAACACTACCACTACTACAAATATAAATAAAACAACATTCAGTTGTTGTATCTTGTAAATACTAATTCTAGAATACATTTATG
Source organism: Spodoptera frugiperda (assembly GCF_023101765.2). Lineage (NCBI taxonomy): Eukaryota > Metazoa > Arthropoda > Insecta > Lepidoptera > Noctuidae > Spodoptera > Spodoptera frugiperda. The sequence goes on from NC_064230.1 coordinate 5,159,485, forward strand.
TACTCGCCATTACAGGGTACCATTTTGTCGGTATGAAATATATTTTATTTAAAAGATACATCAACATTACACAGTTCTCTCCTCACTCGGACATATTTTACATAGTACAAAGTAAGTTTGTCTTAAAACTACTAGAGTACATTTGTACTTCACATTTTGCGAAAAGTTCGACACAAACACTTTATTAAAATATCAGGACAAATATTTTTATAAAAAAAAGAAAAACCATTGACATATCAGTGACGTCATGCACAAAATGACAAGGACAGAAAAAAATACCTTATTGTTATCTCTTTTTAATGGAGATATAGAATTACCTTTAGTCTCTAGCGATGATTTACATAACAATACAATGTCTTGACAGTTGTCTTCGATACAACTCTTTCAATCATGAAATGAGGGAAAATACGAGTAACCCTACAATATAGATTATTTAAAGAGTTTCTTAATGGTTGTCTTCGACACAATTCTTATGTTTTAAACGTAAGTGGGAAATATTAAAGAGTAGTTGTTTGTGAGACTACAAACTACTTGGAAATACTGAGTTATATAATGTGGAATTGCCACATAGAACGACAAATTGTTTTTAAATATCACGTCGTTTACAAAGACGAAATATACAGTCAAGTACCTAATAATTTGTCAACACACGACACAGTGGACATCGACTCGGACGCATCCGAAGATTTTGTGTTATTTTAAATATAATTTCAAGCGTCAAATATAACAACTAGAGAACTAGCAATATAATGCAATGAGCGCTACAACGTGGCATCACAATGAAGGCGATTCTAACTTGACGCCCGTCTTTAATACAACTTTATAAATTTACCTTCTACTTCAAACATTATTCAAATTCATTCTACAAAGTGTTTCTTGACGGTTGTCTTCGATACAACTTTAATTCTCGTATTAGTTAAATACGTGAAACATTATATAGCAAATTCATATATTTTAAGTCAATAATGTGAATGTGTTAACACACTCATTAAAACATTGAGCACAGATTAGAAAGACAGTGCAGTGAATGCACCATAATATTCTAAGAGTCATTTTGAGTATATTTTGATTAGTGGAGTTTCTTGCTGGCTGTATTCGATACAACATTAGAAAATGTTCGTATTACATGAATACGAAGGAAACATTTGTTAGTAGTCCTTTATTAGACTACCAACTATTCGGATATAATTATCAACATGCCACATTCCACGAATTCTCAAACTTCAGTGAGAAATTTACAACGTAGATTATTTAAAGAGTTTCTTGATGGTTGTCTTTGACACAATTCTTATGTTTTAAACATAAGTGGGAAATATTGAAGAGTAGTTGTTTGTGAGACTACAAATTATTTGGAAATACTGAGTTATACAATATGGAATTGCCACATAGAACGACTAATAGTTCCGTAGCCCATAAGAATAGGTTAATCATCAGACGATACCCTGAACTGTGTAGACCGTAGATGTTCCTAAGCTGGAGGGAAGACGACTATTGAGACACACTTTAGTAGAATGAACGAGTTTCTTGACGGTTGTCTTCGATACAAACTTACAGACTCACTGAGCGTAACAGTTTCATTACATGAACTGCACAAATTTTGGAATTGATCATAAATATTAGTGTTCTATCTCTTTTGTGTGAATAAAGAGCTCATAGAGAAGAATCATTTAATGAATCAGAATATAATTCATGACGACAAATTCCGACGCACACAATTAGATCAAGCGTACCACAGCAATTAAGTTGGGCTAGGTGTCAACTGTCAAGTCAATTTAGACATATTTGCATGGTTGGATTCCCGCGCCGGCCAAAGAGTGATAATGGCATTTTCTGAGCAAAATTACCATTATGAGCCTGGAGTCACGATTTTAGTAGTTTTATTGTAACTTTCGTGAGACATACTAAATCAATTATTATGTTATCGACTTACTCACGTAACTGTTTAACGAGGAACTCGACTAGTTTCAAGCCATGCTAGAGGCTCATATTCATGAGCTACATTCCGCGACACACGACGCGGCGATTGTAGCGCTGCTACTGACTAGTCGTTCCTATTGCTGCTTTTCGAGTCAGAGCCCCGGTAAACCCGCTAGGTAGTCCGCAGCTCCGGATTTATTTTACCGCTAAATCTAGAATTCGTGCTGCAAAATCAGCTACCTTGCTTCTAAACAATGGTAAAATCAGATTTAAAAAATTTGATGTGGCTCCTCAATCCTTACGGACATTTTCACCCGTGTATCGGAAAGAATGTAAAGCTGTTATTTTGTTTTAAATTTAATGGGTCGACGTTTGGCCGCTATCTCGCCTGATGGTAAGTGATGATGCGGCCTGCGATGGAGCACGTCTACCCATAAGCAACCTATTCACTCGGGCTTTGAAGACACCCAGGTTATACCCATCAGGAAACACAGACTCCGGCAAGGAGTTCCACTCCCTAACAGTTCGCACAAGGAAGCTTGAAACGAAGCGCTGTTAGTCCAGCTCCTGACCTCTCTTCAGTGGTGTCTGTCTACTGTCCATCTTAAAGGGCGATAGTACAGAGAGTGCACCTGTGTGTATCACTATAATATTTCCTGCCAAAGGCCGGTAAAGGATGTGTACCTAACTTTAGTCTTATTTTTGGGACAAGCCCGCCATAACCTCCCTTACTGCTGCAACTCCTGTAAGTCAGGATCTACAGTAGATACAACCATGCAAACATCGGAACATTGAAGTCCGGCGCGTCCCAGGGACATTTTTTTTATGGAATAGGTGGCAAACTAGTCACCTGATGGTAAGCGATCAGCGCCGCCCATGAACACCCGCAGCACCAGAGGAGTCAGATGCGTTGCCGGCCTATTAAAAATAGTATACTCTTTTCTTGAGGGTCTGTCTTGGATCCCGCAACGAAATAAATCAGAAGATATTATGAACTTTTGTCTTCTTAAATAAATAGGCGTCTACGCTAGGATTTTCTCCTGTGTCATGGGTGCGTTTACAAACACACAAGTTCACATACACATGACACCCAGACTCGAAACAACAATTTGTGGATTACGTAAAGACCCATGTTCTGCCCATGGGCCCATGGAAGACACTGATTGCTCACCATCAGATGATCCACCTTCCAATAGCTATGTATGTTACATCATTGGATAGGTAATTTTGAGCTGAATGAAAGTTACTATGGCGCCAAGTTGCAAATCTTAGTCCGTTCAGAGTTATTCTTTATTAAACATGGTAGTTTTATCAGTAGCCAAGTAATGCTATTGTTACGTCATTGTAGTAGTTGGACTAGGGATGAAGACTGGGTCAAAAATAAATTATTACAACTTTCCAATACAATAATCCTCTTCCCCCCCGGATTCTAAGCTGAGTGGACGTGTCTATATCGCAAATTAAATAATTAAATAAACATATTTTGAGTGAAAAAAAATCGGAAATAAAGTAAAAACAATTCAGTGGAAGTACCAGGAGCGCAGTAACAAGAGGCGGTGAACATACGGCGCGGTGAATGTTTAACTACCCTCATGTGCGTTACAATCATCACCGATACGAGAGCGTACATCGGCAACATTGAAGTGTGAGTGTTCTCTGTCCTTGTCATCTGTCAATATCATCCTCATCTGTCAGTACCATCTGTCATTGTCATCTGTCATCATCATCTGTCATCGTCATCTGTCATCGACATCCGTCAGTGCCATCCGTCAAAGTCATCTGTCATTACTTGCCGTCACTTGTCATCTAGTGGTAGCGTTCCAGGAGCCTACCAAGTAAGGATCTGGAGCGTCGACCATTTTCGATACATGCAGGTGACTTCACGTTCCAGAGTCTATATTAATTCACGTGATTTTAAACTGAGCTAACCATGTCAGTTCAGCGCAGTCCACCACTAAAAGAGAAAGAAAATGTAAAGGAGCGAGCTGATGTGTTACAACATGGATATGAACAGGATCTTGAGGAGGATACAGAGGACGAAGAATATGAGAATGTGTCTCATAGGAATAACAAAAGACGCGCTGTGAGAACGCCTACTCAAATAAAAACTGCGAGTGCTACGAGTATGGGGAATGTTATGCAAGAAATGCGTACATTATTCAGTACACTAGCAGCTGAACAAGATTTACGTTTTCGGGAGTTGCAAACGACCTTAGAGAAGCAGAGCGAAGAGATTAAGGAAAGTCTCAGTTTCTTATCAGAGAAGTACGACGTGGCTCTAAACCTGATTGAATCGCTACAAAATGAGAAGAGAGAGGACAGGAAACGGATTATTGCACTAGAGGAAAGAGTAGATTATTTGGAAAAGAAAAACTGTTCAGCAACAATCGAAATTCGAAATGTACCAAAACTGGTTTCCAAAAAGAATAATTATGAAGGTAAGGAGGACCTGAGCAATTTTATGTTTAAGATGGGTGAGATCGTTGATGCTGAGATCAAGTATAATGACATCAAAGACATCTACCGAGTAAAGCCACATGAAAAGTCAAAAGGCGTGGGTACTATCATTGCCGAGTTTTCTACAGTACTAGGGAAAGAAAGGGTTCTAATGGCTACAAAAAAATTCAATAAGGACAAAGAATTATGTAATAAGCTACATACTGAGCATTTTGACTTGAAAGGAGAAAAGAAGCCCATTTATGTGTCAGAGAGTGTCACAAAAAAGACTGCAAAATTATTCTCCCAAGTCCGTGAATTTGCCAAAGCAAATGGCTACACATGCTGGATTTTTCGTGGTCTGGTTTTTCTACGTCTCGAAAATAATGAACGCGTCCAGATCAAATCGGAGCGCGATCTCACCAGTATTCAAAGTAACCATTCACTTTTGTAGTATTTACCTTGTCATAATTTTGGTTTTTATAATTGTAATTGTTTTATTAGCTTTTAACGATAATTGTATCACTTTGAAATGTAAACTCACCTACACAAAACAAAAAAATACACAAAATTCCCTGAATCACTTTAGACCACACCACTACAATAAACACACTCTCAAAATACATGACCAAACAAACACACATAATACAAACACAAACATCATACAGATACACTACACACCTTTGAAGCAATGGCTTGCAAGGAAAAGTATAACACATTTTAAAAATGGCTGCAACGTGTGAATCTTTACAGACACTGCAAGAAAGTGACAATATTCAGCTTGCTAAATCGATCACATGCGATTGCACAGAACTTGAGAAACATACACGCATACACAAAACTGATTTCAATATTATTACCCAGAATATTAGAAGCATTTGCTGCAATTTTGATAACTTCTTACTTACATTGTCTAGTCTTAAATTTGAAACAGACATCATTATTCTAACGGAATGCCAACTTAATTTAAATAAACCTATTCCACAACTTGATCATTACAATTGCTATTATACCACAAACCTCTTAAACAGACATGATGGAGTCGTCGCGTACGTGAAAAAGACTTTAAAACACAAAGTTACAGAAGTTAAGCTTTTGCACGCATCTTGTCTTCAAATAGAGGTATCAAATAACATTGTTTTTGGTGTATATAGATCCCCTGCAAATTTAAACGCAGATAATTTTATTGACTCTCTTAGCTTACATTTGGAATCACTAAATGTACAAAAAAGAAACATTGTGATTACGGGGGATATAAATATAAACTTAAGAGCCAAAGACACCGAACAATGTTATGAACGCAAAAATAGAACAAATTACCTTACCATGTTATCGTCATACGGAATTCTAGCAGGGCATACACTACCAACTAGAGAAATGAATTGTCTTGATCATTTTATGCTAAAAATCAATCCGAAAAAGAACTCGGCATTTATAGCTATCTTGCGCACCACTACTACAGACCACTATACCATCTTTCTTTCTTTGGCAAGAACAAAAGATAGTATCGCTCCAGTTAAAATTAAAACAACTATAGATTTCGACAATGCTCTTTTGTATTTGCAAAGTAAAAATTTAGCTGAACTTCTGTTTATTGATGACCCCGGTTTGGTTACAAGTTCATTGATAGAAAAAATAACAGAATCTTTGACTGCTCATACACACACTATAACCATACCAAGTAGTAAACGTTTATTAAAACCCTGGATTACTCAAGGTATTCTGAGATGTATTCGGAATCGTAATGCGTTACAGAAGAAAGCACAGAATGAACCTCACAATGAAATTGCTAAGATGACGTATACGCGTTATAGAAACTATTGTAATAATCTCATAAAAAAATTAAAAAGAAAATATAATAGGGAACAAATTACCAATGCTATCAAAAACAATAGACTTCTTTGGAAAAATATAAAAAATATAACTTACACTAATGAATCACGAACAGATAACTTAGAATTATTACAGGTTAAATCTTCTCCCATAGAATCCGCTAACTTTATAAATAACTACTTTGCAAGTATAGGCAGTGATCTGGCCCAAAATATAACATCTGGCACTAACCTACGTTACAAACGTCCAAGTAAAACCTCAGTAAACATAAGCTCAATGGTACTTCTGGATACTGATCTATCCGAAGTTTGTACCACGCTTATGAATCTACGATCTGATAGTGCCCCCGGATGGGACAATATACCCACGGCCTTTTTGAAACATGCCAAAAATGAAGTTGTACCAGTTATCACATATCTGGCCAATCTATGTTTTCAAAAAGGTATTTTTCCAGCCTCGTTAAAGAAATCTATAATTACACCTGTGTACAAGGGTGGTAATAGAGACGATGTTAATAATTATCGACCTATCTCCGTTCTAACAGCAATTTCAAAAGTTATAGAAAAGTTAATAAACACTCGCCTCTTGCAGTACGTAAATAAATTTAATATTCTGTCACCTTCTCAATTTGGTTTTAGGCAAAAAAAGTCAACTGAAGACGCTGTGATAGCACTAAGTTCTTTAGTAACTGAACAGCTCGATAAAGGAAACAAATGTATGGCAACTTTCTTAGATTTAAAAAAAGCTTTTGACACCGTCTCTGTGCCCATTCTTTTACACAAACTTGAGGCTATTGGAATTCGTGGAATACCGCTGGCACTTTTTAGAGATTATCTTTCTGGTAGAACACAAAAAGTGAAACTTGGCCTAGCTGTTAGTGAGGACGCAGATGTATCATACGGCGTGCCACAAGGAAGTGTACTAGGACCTACGCTTTTCTTAATCTATATTAATGACCTATGTAACATGAGAATTAATAATGCTAAAGTATTTTCGTACGCCGATGATACAGCTGTCGTCTTCTCAGGGAAAACATGGGCTGAAGTTAAAAATAGTGCAGAAGAAGGACTAGCTCTTGTTGCAACTTGGTTAGCGAACAATCTTCTCACCCTGAACGCAAGTAAAACTAATTTTATTTGTTTTAATATTTATAATCAGTCTCAACCAGATAGAGAACTTAATTTAAGAATCCATACATGCGACGATTATACATCTGGAACTTCCTGCAATTGCCCTACTATCCAACAAGTTACCAACATAAAATATCTGGGAGTGATTATTGACCAGCGTCTTTCCTGGTATCCTCAACTGGAAAATATCATGAGTAGAGTACGAAAACTGATATGGATTTTCAAAGAGCTGAGATATGTTGTGCCAAGGAGAATAAACGTAGATAAAGATAAAAATAATGAGAAACATAGAAATTTACTAAATGAAATATATGTATCTTTGGTCCAATCTGTTTTAATATACTGCATACCTGTATGGGGGGGAGCAACTAAATCTAGTTTTCTGGAGTTGGAACGTGCTCAAAGAGCGATACTGAAGGTAATGTACTTCAAAAAAAGGATCTTCTCTACTGAAAACCTTTACAAATTATGTAATCTGCTGTCAGTGAGACAATTGTACATCCTTCTTATCATTCTCAAAATGCACAAAGAGACACCTTATGATCCTAAAATACTGAAAAAGAGAAAAAAATATTGCATAGTAAACGTTCCCAGGACTAAAACAGAGTTTGCCAGCAGACAATATACGAAGCGATCAGCGTTTTTATATAATAAAATTAATAAATATATTTATATCCACGACAAAAAAAAATTTGAATGCAAAAAATTATTAACTTCATGGCTGCACAATTTAAACTATAATGATACAGAATTACTCTTGCAACGTATGACTTAATAAAAATCATACAAAGTAACATTCAAAACTTCTTTCTCACACACTTACACAACACTCAACACACACTTACACAACACTCAACACACACATACACAACACTCAACACACTCATACACAACACTTAACACACAGACACCCCCAACACATTAACGCACATAATATTTACAATTTATCGTATTTTCTATTTTACCTTTTTTGTTTTAATTTTAGTATTGTTATTATAATGTAAGGGAAGAGCGGAGACTTCAAACACAGACATTCTTATGTCTAACTGGAGACTCCTCGACATGCAATGTATGACAAAATGATATGAAATAAACTTATTTTATTTTATTTTATTTAAAATATTCAAAAATAATCACACTCTCATTCTTAAATTTGATGCACTACTTAATTTTCGATTTTTCTGCTATTTGACGTCAAAAACTTATGACGCCATAATAAGGTATTTCATACATAGTTACATAGAAAATATCGTTTTTGACGTTTCGTAAAAATTATTGAATTTGACTAGTAGGAAACATGCCTGTTGTTAAAGATCTAAGACAACATTCACCTTTCATCAGTTAAAAAACCCATGTAATAGATGAGCAAATCGCCATACAGCAGACACCATTCTAAAATATTTCTATAATAACTATCAGTAGGCTGCGCGACGTCGCCGCGGCTGCGCACGCTGCTCACGATGAAGAGTCCCTCTGTGACTCGAAACTAGTAGAGCTTTTCTCCATTAATAATACGTGAGTAAACAGTGATTTTTAGTAAACCATTCAGAAATATTTACTTGACTTGGGGATCGAACCCGAGAACGCTAAACGATGACGACCAATTTTTCAAAACACTTCTTCAATATATTGGAAACTAGCTTTTGCCCGCGACTTCGTTCGCGTGGAATAGTGACTTCCGGAAAATTTTTGGTTTTAACCACATAGTTCCCGATCTCGCGGGATCTCTTCAAAAATGAGATGTGGAAGATGTTCCAGGGAACTCTTCAAAAATCAACATAATGAGATGTATACTCACTTAGGGCATTGAAAAAATAGTTTAAAAACGGACTTAAACTAACTTAAAACTAAAGAAAGCTACGAATTACGAATTTATAACAATTAAAAAAGAAACTATATTACAACCTATCCTCTATGCTATAATAACCAAGCTTAAACTAAATAATTTAAAAGAAACGACTTAAATCTAATCTAATTAAAAAAAAAATTAGACTTACAATTTTATTAAAAAAACTAACTACAGTAACTACTAATATAATCGATATCAAACTAAACCTACGTTAAATAGTTTAACCAAAAAACCAGGAAAACCCAACAAATAAACTTATTAATTGACAAATACAACGAAACCAATTTAGAATATACGAAACAGCAGGACCACTACAGACAAATAATCATACGACTGATAATACACTTTTTAGGGTTCCGTAGCCAAATGGCAAAAAACGGAACCCTTATAGATTCGTCATGTCTGTCTGTCTGTCTGTCCGTCTGTCCGTCTGTCCGTCTGTCCGTCCGTCCGTATGTCACAGCCATTTATTTCCGAAACTATTGGGCCTACACAGTTGCAACTTTGTAGGATGATGTATTTCGATAACCGCTATTCGAATTTTGAATAAAAATTAATAAATTTAAAAATTAAAGGGGGGCACTCCATACATGGAATTGATTCAAAAAAAAATTTTTTTCAGCTAACATATCCGTGATGGGTGTCTATGGATAGGTCTTTAAAAAAGACACTAAGGTTCCTAAAACCACTTTTCATTAAAATCAATCGTTTGAAAGTTAGACGCTTCCAAAGTGGAAAAATGAGTGTCCCCCCCCCTCTAACTTTTAAAATAAGAGTGTGAGAAAACTGAAAAAAATATATGCTGTAGGTTTCAATGGAAACTAACAACGAAAATTGGTTTGAACCAGATATCTTTATTAGTTTTTAAGAAATAAAACATTTTTAAAAACCGCAAATATAACTTTGTCGTTCATACAAACGCTATGTAAAACCAAGTTATTTTACAACCTTTTATATTATGTCATCTACTTGCTGCTACGGAACCCTTCATGGGCGAGTCCGACTCACACTTGGCCAGTTTTTTCTACGATAGTACCGAAGCGCTCGGCCGATACCCAACCAAATGAATGTAACGAAACCATAGCGCGATCTATTTCGATCCCAACGCCATCTATCGAGGATAAAGACAACTTGGATTATTTATTTATACTCCGTTCGGGCATTTTCTTTGTACTAAAAGTTTAATTATATTGATATTATTTTTTTCATACCTTTTTACTATTTATTTACTTTTTTCCGATGAATTAAAACAATAACATGAACCGAAGTCGTGTAACGATCGACATAGAATTATCTATACTCCGTTAGAGCATTTTCTTTGTACTAAATGTTTTATTATATTGATATTATTTTTTTCATACCTTTTTACTATTTATTTACTTTTTTTCGATAAATTAAAACAATAACATGAACCGAAGTCGTGTAACGATCGACATAGAATTATTTATAAATAATTTATTTCTTATTTTTATTTTTTGATTATCTATACTCCGTTAGAGCATTTTCTTTGTACTAAATGTTTTATTATATTGATATTATTTTTTTCATAACTTTTTACTATTTATTTACTTTTTTTCGATAAATTAAAACAATAACATGAACCGAAGTCGTGTAACGATCGACATAGAATTATCTATACTCTGTTAGAGCATTTTCTTTGTACTAAATGTTTTATTATATTGATATTATTTTTTTCATACCTTTTTACTATTTATTTACTTTTTTTCGATAAATTAAAACAATAACATGAACCGAAGTCGTGTAACGATCGACATAGAATTATTTATAAATAATTTATTTCTTATTTTTATTTTTTGATTTTTGAAATAAAAATATATCTATGTCCTTTCTAAGGTTCTAAACTATATCTGTACCAAATTTCAACCAAATCCGTCAAATAGTTGCGGAGATTAATGGTATAAGCATAGAATGTTCGACGTGATTCTTTAATTTGACATAACTTTTTTATTTATGAACCGATTGACATGAAACAAACACTAAATGTAAATTTAAGCATCCCACAATATATTCGTGAAAACCGCATCCAACTCGGATCAGCCGTTTCTGAGATTAGCGCGCACAGACGAACAGACAAACAGACAAACAGACAAAAAAAAAGTTAATTACATTTTTGGGTTCGACATCGACATAACAATAACCCCTGCTATTTTTTTTATTTTTATTTTCAATGTACAGACAGCACTTTTCTACGATTTTATTATATGTATAGATGATCTTTTTTACTTGCAGTTCACAGATGTTTTATATGTTCCCAATGCCGGTTGAAAGCGACCTACTAGTAGCAGTGGCAATTGATATTGATAAATGTAAAATACTGACAATCAGCCGGACTCCATGCCATGCCAATCCCATAAAATAAAGGGTAAAATACTGGGAGGGAAAAAACAAGGTATGGAGTGCTATTTACATTGTTATAGTTATTCAGAAACCTAAAAAAAATCCAGAAATACCATCCTAAGCTAGTCGTAGAAGGCAGATCGCAGCCTCATATCAACCATATCCTCCAATAACTTGCAGTGTTTATTTTTTATGGAATAGGTGGCAAACGAGCAAACGACTCACTTGATGGTAAGCGATCAGCAACGCCGATGGACACCCGCAACACAAGAGAAGTCACAGTGTGGCAGATTACAAGTTGCTTAATGTAAAATACTGACAAACCGCTGAATCTAGCAGACCCAATGCTATCTTAGAACCTACCTAATTGAGAAAAGGCCAGGAGCTAAAGACATAACTAAAAGTGATATACTATGTGGGACATGCCCACCACAATCTCCCATATCGCTGCAACTCCTGTAAGCCAGGATCCACATTAGATACAACCATGAAAACACCGGAACACTGAAGTCCAGCGCGTCCCAGGGACATGAATGACTGCCTTGGATCCCGTAACGAAATAAACCAGAAGATATAAACTTTTGTCATCTCAAATAAATAGGTGTGTCTACGCTAGAATTTTCTCCCTCGAATGACGTGAATTTAATGCAGGAGACAGAATGACTTAGCAACGGCACAAAAGAGACTGCACAACTGGGAGAAGCCCAGTCACCAAACACAACGGAAATTAGACTTAATACTAAATAGGTCCTATGTGTGAGCTGTTATACTTGCAGCATAGCAGCTAATAAACGCACAAGACAGTCTATAACCTAAAATATCTGACAATGAGTCTAACAAAGAATACAGATCACCCTTAGCAGGTTTCGGAGAGCCGATTTTACTCGCTCAGTGTAAAATACTGACATAACGAACGTAGCAGTTAGTCAAAAGAATAAAAAATCTGACAATAAGTCTAACCAGGAATGTGGAACAAAGAATGTAGATCACCCTTAGGTTTCGGAGAGCAGATTGCACTAGCTCAGTGTAAAATACTGACATTCGTTCCTTCTTAAGACAGTGTGAAGTCGAAAAACTATTTCAATAATGACCCTGAATAACATGTTTGCAATATTCTAAGGCAGTGATCCAGGAAGGACCAGAAGGTGCCAAAATAAATTACTCCAGAAATATTAAAATAGTTTTGATATTCATAACTTACTATCTGCGATCGAAGCTTTTTTCTCGTCAGGATTAAAATTTTGTTATTCTGTGTGGTAAGATTTACAAAATATTCGAGGATCGCAAGTAAGACGTCCGCGGGCCGCACTTTGCCGACCGCTGTTCTAAAGAAAATTTATTTGAATCCAATAATAATAGAGTAAAATCATCTTCAGTATATTCCATAACAATCCACTGCTGGACTATATGCCTCTACTTAAAGGAGTTTGCCAAAATCACAACACTGCAGAGTTATCAAGTTTTGGGGGTTATTAGAGAGCGCTGTCGTCTTTTGTCAAATTAATAGTCCCTTAATCGGTTATTTCGACACCCCCAGAGAAGGGAACGAGGACTACAAGAATTTTCTGTCGTCACCATTCGATTTTATGTGAAAAATAATAAATGTCACAATATATGAAGTTCTGGACACTCACTTTTCATTAACGAAGCGATTCGTTAGTTTGCTAATTGCTTAACCCGTGGCGTACTAGAACGCAAATCCACGTAAGACTCGATGTGTCTCTAGTCTCGTATACTGACAGATGTCAGTGTCCATTTTAACATGTATAAAAATTAATTGCTGCTTGTTAGTCTCGCTAAAACTCGAGTTCAGCTGGACCGATTTGACTAATTTTGATCTTGAATTACTTGTTGAGAAGTCCAGGGCAAGTCTAAAAGCTAAGAAAATATGTTCGAGGCGGCTATTAAATAATAATAATATCCAAATACAATACTTAATATTACTTTGCTCGATCCACCGATTTCTCCTTCTTGTAGATTTCTTCACAACCGTGCTTGGCACTCGACCATTAGTTTTATTTAGTGTTAGTTTAGGTTTTGTTGGTATTGTGTACAAAATGTTCCTATTCGTGTTTTTCATGTATGCATCTAAACTGTATTGTCTGTGCGTATAACTGGATGTGCGTCTGATATTTTGTCTGTGTACACTTGTAACAGCGAATGCATCTGACTGTTTTGTATGCCTATGTAGGTATGTTTGACATTTTTGTGTTTAGTCGTGCATGTGACTGTGTGTGCGTCAGTTCTGTGTTGTGCTAGGTGTGATTGTCTACGTCTGTCTTGTGTATTAGATTTTTTGCGTTTTGATGTGAATTTTGATGTAATAATTAAAGAGAATTTCGTGCGTTTCAATGTGTTAGTGACTACGCTGACTTGTGTTAGTGGAAATTATCGTTTTTGTAAGAGTGTGTGTATTACAAGTGTTAGTTAATAAAAGAGACTGTTAAAATAACGTATAAACTACATAATTTTGGGTAATATCTTTTATTATATCTTATACAACAAATAACTACAATACAACAACTTCGTGTGGACTTAATCGCCGAGATATTTTCATAGAAGATATTTCGTAGCATACTTAAACATACATAGAATACAACTTATACTAGAAATAGAAAAAAAGAAACAAAAATAATGATAGCTTTATCGATATCAATGATAACCTAATCAAATCAGATGATACTCATTCTCTTTTTAATTCTTTAACATAAAAAAAAACTTCGTTACACTATAAAAAAATCCGTTCCAAAAGTCCTAGTTTCTGATTTAGTTGAAATAAATGCTTCGACTTGAGTCTTACGACAAATTCACTAAAAACGCAAATAGTGACATTTTCTACACTCTAAACGAATTATAATGATGAAATATCCGTCAATTAAATTAACAGAAACTTAAACAAGACACTACAAAAATCAGATCTTAACAATAATCAAAGAACATAACTTCTTAGATTGTGGACAAACTAATTAATAGGTAAAGTCAAGCTAACCAAGGTAGATTTAAAGATGGGAATCTCGTATCTCCGTCGCGCTTCTGAAACCACTAATACGTAGTTGCAGTTAAAATCGCAAAAAGGACTGGAAAGTAGATATTGGATGTTTTTCATTACACGAACTTTACTGAACAGAAAAACAGAATGAATTAGTAATTATTTATATTATATTACAACTTTCGCGAGACATACTAAATTAATTATTATGTTTTTCGGCTTACTCACGTAACTAAACTTGGAAAGAAACGGAGCCACTATGGCATTTTAAAGAACACTTTATAACTTTAAAATAAAAATATTCGTTTTACAACAAAATACTCTCATTTTAAACGACATACGTTAGCAACTAATAAAATACTTGTAACAGAAAATATTTATAAAGAAATGAAATAGAAAAAACGCTATTTGCTTCTTTTATTTGCTCATAAGTGTATTTGTTGAGGTACTCGAACTAGTTTCAAGCCATGCTAGAGGCTCATATTTGCATAGCGCGACTCGCAACAGTAGCAGCGCAATTTTCGTCACGAAACTAGTAGAGTTCCTCGTCAAATAGTTACATAAGTAAGCCGAAAACATAATAAGTAAATTAGTCATAGTTGACAAAAATTTATTTGAAGAAAATATCAAAAATTAAATAGCCTAGGGCTGCAGTTTACTGTAAGCCTTGAAAACATGAATATAAGACACATTTTAAAGGAAAGCAAGTCAATTTGCAAAGCTATATTTGAATGATTGACCGACAAACGCATAGCTTGAAACTACTAACTGTAGAGATTAGAAAATTCGCTATGTAGGGAGCTGTCTTAAATGATACGTGATTTCCCGTAATGAGATTTTTATGATCGCGGGCTTATAAGCTTAATAAAACTAAGAAATGTTAGCAAAAACGTTTGTTTAATTTTTGCGCTGCTACTGTGCGTGAATGAATATGAGCCCCTAGCATGGCTTGAAACTAGTCGAGTTCCTCGTCAAACAGTTACGTGAGTAAGCCGATAACATAATAATTAATTTAGTATGTCTCACGAAAGTTGTAATAAAACTACTGAACTACTACCAACTGATTTTATGTTTAATGGCAAGTAGCTTCTCTATCGCATTAGATTTAAACTATAATGATAGATGTAAGTAGGATAATAAATAAATGAAATGTTAGCAAAAACGTTACTTTAGTTAAAGGCTTGGCTAATTGGCTATTTAAGCTAGTTGGCTATTTAAGCTAGTTGGCTATTTAATCTAGTTGGTTATGAATCACAAAAGAACTAAAACTAAATAAAGTTATTACGCGTATGAGATTACCCCTCGTGAAATGAATTTTCGTGAAATTTTCTATTGTATCTTATATACAAAAGAATTTAAACATTTATATTTCAACCCTCTTAACGCGGAATCCAACTAAGGGAATACACATTTAACAGAGACCAGTAACAGCCAACTCTTTAATAAAACTGAACATTTGAAACTGTGACCACCAATCGTAGAAATCATGGCAAACTATCTTAAATTACGGAGACCCATTAATCCAAAAATGGATTGCCACGGACTCGTTAATTGGGAAAAGAAAACTTTACGTCAACCAACAATAAAACATACTGGCATTCAGCGAAGTCTTGTTAAGCAGTGCCAACTCTAAAAAGAGATTGAGAAAAAAGGAATACAGATCTTAATCTGTAATACATAAGACACTGGTCTTGGAGGCAGAGTAATTATTTGAATAATTATCCGCAAACACGGGTCAAAGTAAGACCTACGCGGCGATTAACGAGTCAAGTTAATCAAGACAGAAAATCTATCCAAAGTTACTATTCCACGCGGACGAACTCGCGGGTATATTATAACTCAACAGCGTTTGCTGTTGAGTTAGTTGACGATTATCCACCTTTCTATGACTTAATTACTTCAAATGCCTGTTCACACGCCCCGGTTGCCGGTTACCCGGTGCCGAGTCTCCGACGGTGACTATACGTTAAAATGTGTAAAAATGCCCTCTTTGCAACGCCTGAAAAAGGTCGTTAAGCTGTACATAACATTTAAATTAAGACCTGAGTAATACCTTAACATGCAAATAAATATTTTGAGTTTGAATTTGAAAACTCGCGAAAATTTCGCCGCCGGATACCTAGCACCGGATTTTCGGAAACCGGAGCATGTGAATAGGCATTTACTAGCAAATAACGTGACCAATTGTATTGGACAGTACTCTTAATACAAGTTTGCTTTACGTTCAATGAAAAAGTCATGAAATCCCGTTCAGCGTTCTGATTGGCCGGCACAAATGAACTAACCAATTAAAGGGCCGAATGTACTCACGTTTCGTTTTAGTTGAACATAAAACAAACTAGTACTAAGTAGTCAGAACAATGCAATAAGTCACAAATTAAAAATTGAATTAAAAAAAAGAAAGACCAATAGACGAACTATTCTAATTATTGAAATCAAAATAGCCTGCATTTTTTTTTTATGGAATAAGGGGCAAACGAGTGGATGGTTCGCCTGATGGTAAGCGAGAGGAGTGACAGGTAGAGTTGCCAGAAGGTCGGGAAAGTGCCGAATTCTCCAGAATTATTGTATGTCCTACCGACTCCCGACAAAGCAAATATTTAATATCTCCCGAAAAACAAGTTCTATAATAAAATTTAAGTTCACATTTTCGTCAAACAAAACTTGCAAACACGAGGTTCAAAAAATTACCAATATTGTATGTTTTATATTTTCAATTCAAGTAAGTAACGGTTACTGCGAACGCGTCTTTAGTATACTTAATAATTTATGCTCAAAAGAAAGGAACCGAAATGAGCATGGATATAAGAAAGGCAGAAAAAATATTCGTTTAAATTATGACGATTATTTAAAAAAAAAACCCGAAATATCTGTTATTGATCCCGATAATGGGAAGAATCGATCTGACAACCCTAGTCACAGGTGCGTTGGACGCCTTGTGAAAAGGAATGCGCTCTCGCGCATATGGTTAAATGGAAATAAATACTTGAATCAGACTTATACGAAATAAGACTACGTAAAAACGTACTCTCGCTTCAAAGCGAGTTATCAAAATACAAGACAGGTATCCTATATGAACCTGGATCTGCCCTAAAACTGCGACCAGACACCGAGAAATAGACAGCAACATCCTAAAACCGTTTCAGAGACCATACAAGGACCGTCAAACATCTTACCAAGAATGGGAATCATGGAAAGATCCCCTCATAATATGAACAACTATTATCACAATCCTCTTATAACATGAACCAACCAATTGCTATCTCCTAACATCCTATGACTTCGGTATTTCTTCTCAGAGTAATCCGTTAGAAAACACCAACCTCAACTAGAACTGTTTAAAAAATAATATTGACGTGGCATAAAGCTGTTTTGTAGCTCTTATTTGCAAAAATAAATTCATTGTTTCATAGTTTAAGAAACATGGAAATCATGACAAATGGTCATGGCTCAGAAACTGACGTATTCAATTGTAATAAGAAGTATATATCTGACTTAGATATCAGCCAAGATTTATCAATATTAAGATAGACACCAGCAAATTGGAAACGTTTTAGAAAAACCTGATAAATCCCCTTAATTTCCGAAAATAAAGGGACATACTATTAGAACTCACTTGTCATACATCAACCCGTCGTGTGCCGAAACATGAACACGCGAGACACTGTGTAACACACCACACTATCCAAAATGGACTATAGAATGGTAACCATTCTTTGAAAATCTTATAACTTGAGGTTCAGAAAAGGTAGACTGAACAACGTCACCGCGTCCGCTGCTCATCAAAAAAGAGTCATTCTGTGACTCGTGGATTATAAAAAGGTAATAATATTCTTTGAAAATCTTAGAACTCGCGGTTCAGAAAAGGTAGACTGCGCGATTTCGGCGCCTCCATTTACACTGCTCATGAAAAAAGAGTCATTCTGTGACTCAAAATAGAAATTTTCTCATTATGTAACGAGAATAAACTTGTTTTTAATCAACCTTAGAACTCCCTTCATTATAGAAAGAGAGAAAAACTGACGCTCGCATGTCATATAAACGTTCCAATCTGCAAAATATCTAGACAATGGCTTTGAGATGCCATACATGCCATATCAAAACATGGATCCAAGCGAGACACAATGTATTTTCTATTGTGTCTTATATACTGCCATACAATAGGTTAAACATTCAAAACTTGGATTTACTCCAGAAAAGACTTAGGCTGGTTTTATATCTACGCTATTAGACGCGCCGTTGAGCGCGTTTTGCTGTAAAACGAGATTAGTATCGCGCGTTTCGCTTCTGTATACAACAGCGCGCGTTTACTCAACAGCGCTGTTCAAGCGCGTGACTATAAAACGCAACTACTACCCCGAACAAATCAGATCGCGCACGCTTCAACCGCGCTATCGAAACGCGTACCTATTCAATATTAAGATAGACACGCCATATAAACATTCAAATCTCCAAAATCCAAGACAATGGCTTTAAGAAAACATGGAATCACACTTAGCGAAGTGTCCAGAAATTTCAAAATAACGGGCACACTTGACAATGTAACCCGGAATCTGCACCACATATGGGGCCCAGTAGGACAGATGCCTGATCCGGAACTACCGATCTAGCGGGTTTACCGGGGCTCCGGCTCGAAAAGCAGGAGTAGGAACGGGGTGGTTTTTAGTAAAACCCAGAAACTGAATTAGCACGTTGAATTTTTCAGTGACAAATTTCTTGTTACTTCTGTATTGGAATATGTAATTCAGACTAAGCACATAGCTCCAAGAGCTATCAGACAAAATGGTTATTGTCTAAGTGACATTAACGACCTCATTTTGAGAACGATCGACGAACATACCTAGGTATTTTTTATTAAATATCGACGAGTAAACAGCTAATTCGTAGACAAGAAATACACGCCTTTAATCCCCGAAGGGGTAGGCAGAGGTGCACATTATGGCACGTAATGCCACTGTAAAGATAAGAAATGTTTTATGATTTTTATATAAAACTGCAAAGTTTGTTCATATTTGAACACGTTAATCTCATGAATTACTGGTCCGATTCAGACAATTATTTATGTGTTAGATAGTCCAGTTATCAAGGTAGGTTATAGGCTATAAAACATCACGCTACGATCGCAAGGGGCCGAGCAGAACGGGTGAAACTGCGCGAAAGTAGCTAGTGTTTTATAATTAACGTCGCCTAGAACTAGTTGTAAGCGAGTTAGCCTATAAGCAATCCATTTGTTCAAGACTTAAAGACCAAAGTGAAATATCAACTCCACTTCTTAATTATTTATTAAAGAATATATGGAAATCAAATATAAGTTGGCAGAATACTGACACATAGAATCTGATTAAGAATCAATGCTGACCCAAACTTTTGTAAGAAGAGAAAGAAAGTTAGTTAGTTAAGTAGATTGATCGGTAATCGACCAAAATCATGGACAAATGTATATTATATTTATTAAATGATTTTGTCAGAAAATTCAGAGCATGAAATGGTATACTTTATTTGATTTCAAAAGACGGTTTCAAATAGCTTTGAAAATGGAATTAGACTCCTTACAATGATTTTTCGCCGATAAGTTTCTTAAAGTTTGTCTTTTTATAATAAAACGTTAACAACCATTTTAAAAACGGTTTCGTGAATCATTTCTCAATTTTGTGAGCAATATCTCAATGATACGTTCTATAGAAACGAATGCAAAACCGTGGATATCGGGTCGTGCGTTCTGGAGTTATAGCGTCAGGAACGAAAACACGACTTATTTTTATATTATAGATTATTCTCAGTATCTTAACGACGCCTCCGTACGTGTGTACTAGGCCGAATATATTGAAATCGGTTCCATTAAAGAGAATAAAGTTTTTAGTTTTACAAAAACTAGATAAAATGTAGAAAATTTACAACCTTTGAAAAGTTAAGTCCGTTAACAAATATATTGAAATCGGTTCTATTAAAGAGAATAAGTTTTTAGTTCTACTAAAAACTATATATAGTTCAAAAATTCGCAACCTTTGAAAGATTAGGCCGTTAAGTTCGCAACCTTTGGTTTGGTTTAAGTTAGTAAAGTAGATTGACCTGTTTACGATCAAAATCATGGACAAATGTATATATTTATTTAATGATTTTGTCAGAGAACTTAGATACTGAAAACATAATACTTTATTTGATTTCTCAAGAGTCTGGACAGTTTCTTAAAGTTTGTCTTTCTATTAATATAATGTCAACAACCATTTTAGAAACGGTTTCGTGAATAATTTCTCGATTTTTTGAGTAATGTATCAATGATACGCTTTTATAAAAACGTTAAGAAAAGACAAAACAATGTCATGTAACATTCTTCCGCACTCAATTTATTTATTTTTTATTAATTATTATGTTATCGGCTTACTCAACTAGTCGAATGATGTTCTCCTACATCTTTAATTGATTTTGCCTGGACTTTAAAAGAGACTATGACCTCTGAGTTTGTTTCGGCATTTCTTCTCAGAGCAGTCCGATAGGAAATGCCGGCCTCATCTAGTTATTTAAGAGATTGACGTGTAAAAGAATTACATTGTAACCTATTTGCAAAAATAAATATAATTTATGAGTTCCTCGTCAAACAGTTACGTGAGTAAGCCGATAACATAAAAATCATTTGTATGTATTTTTTTTCTTATATTTTCGTAAAGAAACCCCGCTGTTCCTTTTACCAATAACTTTCAACATGGCTTCGTGAAACACTTTCCTTTAATTCCTTTCCTAATTTACTTTTTTAATGTCAAAGAAAGAATTACTTCGTCACATAACCATACGCTTTTCCAAATATCAAACAAACGACAACCCTAATCATGAAAAATCACACCTCACATTCTCAATAGCTATTTTTTGTTTTCTTTATTTTTTCTACAAAATGCGTAAAGGAAATTACCACTGAACACGATACGAACGATACGCAAAGATGATTTACATTTAAAACGATATAGCATAACTATTGTCGTAATGTCAAAAAAAAAACCAAAAACATTTGACGTTTTTGAAACAAATTCCTTAGAAATTAGTCTCCGTAATCTTAAACTTTAATGAAAATCACTACATAGTATAAAACAAAGCCGCTTTCTCTGTCCCTATGTCCCTTTGTACGCTTAAATCTTTAAAACTACGCAACGGATTTTGATGCGGTTTTTTTAATAGACAGAGTGATTCAAGAAGAAGGTTTATATGTATAATACGTGCTTAATATATCACCATTGCACCCATACGAAGCTGGGGCGAGTCGATAGTCAATTTATAAAACGCAGTACGATATAAGAAAAAGAAAACGAGTACGTAAGTAGTGATATATAAATACCGACTTGTCATTCAATGATTTTGTATTATAAATAACACAATTGAAACAAAACGTTAATTTAATTTTAATACGAATCACTCTGTGTGATATGCGTCGCAAAAACATAGGGATTCCTATTACAAAGTTATAAAACGTAAGAAACATATTTAAAAACCTTGATGATGGTAAGTCAAATATATGCAACGTCACGCCTTTTATCCCCGAAGGGGTAGGCAGAGGTGCACATTACGGCACGTAAAGTAATATAGTCGGTTGAATGGCTAACTGATCTGAGCGACATTTAATTATCTATACATATTCGAAACCACCAAATGTTTCTCAATCGAATGATGTATGTATATTACTCAAAATCGCAAAAAATGAGTTTAGTTAGCCTTTCAATCGTCAATATAAAAACCTGCGATAATGGCAAGCACTATTCTACTAAGACACTTTAGTTATACGACTAATCGCGCAACAGTGTCGTGACCAGAACAAATACGAGCGACGATATGGTTGCCGACAACTAGTTGCGCAACCAAGTCAACACTAAACAAATAGCATAAGTTAGTATAAGTAAGTAATGTAAAGAAGAAAATCGTTACTAAGGAATAGTTTAAGTAATCATTAAATGTCTCTCGACTGTGGCAAATAGTGTCTTAGTAAAATTGAGCTCTAAAAACAAAATTTTCGTCAGTTATCAGTTATATTAATATTATAGTAAGCTATATAAAAGCAAATGTAAGGCCACACACATCTAACTACATTTGTAAGCGCTTATGTCTATAAATATATAGAAAAAAATAGACATTATTACAAAAAGTTATGATAAATGAAACAATATTGAACACGTATTTAGCAAACACATCAAAAGCTGTATGGGTTTTTAATTCTTTAAGTTTTTTTTTATAGTATAAGCCGCTATAAGGTATAAGCAATTGGCACCGCCCATGGATACTTGAAACACCAGAGGCGCTACAAGTGCGTTGCCAGGGTTTTGGGGGTTAGGAATTTAAGAATTGTTGGGGATTTGGAAGATTGGGTACCCCTTTGCAATCGGACGATTACCGAGGGGTATTTGGCCTTCCGGTAACCTCACTCACACAACGAAACACAACGCAAGCGTTATTTCACGTCGGTTTTCTTTGAGGCCGTGGTATCACTGCGGTGGAGCCGGCCCAGCACTGCCGAAGCAAGGCTCTCCCACACTTATAGTAATATCGATAAACAAAAAAATACGTGTTTAATATTATTCCATTCGTTCATTCAAAACACAGCCTATTAAAGAACCTCCTCTTTTTTTGGGAAGTCGGTTAAAAACAATATGTAGATACACGGTTTTATGTTTTATTCTGGCTATGGCAACATACAGGCAACCATTAGATTTTATTATTAATATAAAAATAACTAAGTATGTCAACTTTTCACTTCATTTCTGTAACCTTAGTACAAGTTTAAAGTGATCGAAACAAGAGCGCGTTCGGTGCTCTGATTGGCCGGCTCGAATAAACTAACCAATCACGTTTCGATTACTTTAAACGTAATGGAAACTCGTACTAAGGGACTGATTTATTAATCGTAGGATAAATCTCGCAACCGTAGTGTATACAAAGAGACACCAGAACTAAAATGAGTGTTGACATGGTCGCCGACAACTTAGTTGCGCAACCAAGTTGCCACCAGGTAAAGTTATATAGGAGCGTGTATATTGCCATATATATCAGATCAAAATGCCGTGTTTCTTTTTTAACAATTTTGAAAAATAAAATTAGCCAATAATTCTTTGTCCGAGTGAGGAATCTAATTTAAAACCAATGATTGAAAAATAAACATTTTTTTTTTAACAATTTCGTTACAAAAATTACTTAACAATGCTTTTTTTTTGTTTTTTTTTCAATTATTTACTAACAACAATCTTTTTTTTTGTAATTTTTTTCTTTACACATTTTTTTTATACAAAAAGTAAAAAAAAAATCGTACGTAACGTACGTAGACAAAGACTAAAAGCACAGTACATGTCAATATCTCTTTTAATACATTCTGAACCCTACTTATTAAGAATTTAGGTTTGAAAAATCTACATTAGACAATATAGAACAATCTCCGAATACTCAAACGCTACTCAATTTTAAGACGCTCTCAAAACTAGTGCTGTCCCTATCGATTCTTTATAAAATGACAAAGATAGCACGATATTTAAGTACAACTTAAAATTGAGTAGCATTTTAGTATTAGGGCGTGAGTAATGTGCTTTGCGTCTTAAAATTAAACCAATTTTGTATATTTTAGTGTATCTACACAGTGTTGAAGAAACGCAACGAAGTTTTATTACTTCTTACAATCAAAGCTGAGATATTAGTACGAGTTTGTTTCACGTTTTACGAAACGGAAAGATCCACGTTCGGCGCTCTGATTGGCCAGGTTAAAAGAACCAACCAATCAGAGAGCTTAGTATAAGTTCGCTTTACATTTAACGAAATAGAAAAGAGCCATGTTCGGCGCTCTGATTGGCCGGCTCCAATGAACCAACCAATCAGAGCGCCGGTCCCTGCGGTCTCGTTAAATGTAAAGCAAACTTGTACTAAGGGTATAGGGCTCAGAAGGCTAAAATCAAAGATATATAGAATAAGCACACTCTATATTACATGGGAGCCATCACATAATAGAATTGGCAGAAGTTATGTACGAATAGAATGAAAGAATAGCAAAGTTTTCCCCCGAATGGTACTTAAACGTAAAACAATCTCGTACTAAGCTCTCTGAATGATTGATTTTTATCATCGGGAGAACATTGACTGACGTCATTCCTATAAATATGTTTATACACAGATAATATATCTACTTAGACATAGCAGCGAGTAACTCAGGAGCGTCTACTTCATACGTACCGTCGTCGGCGCGGTAGATACAGTTGGTCACTTTGAGAGAGCCGCGGCCTTCCTCGTCGATTTTCATGTGAACGAGAGCCTTCATTAGAGCCTCGTCTGTCGGTTCCGGGAAACCTGTGTGGAAAGTTTAGTATTAGATTTATAATAAAAAATGTCGCTTTTCTCTTGAATTTTCCTAAATGTTCTTTGCTAAATACCTCACGGAGCCCGAGACCTTTCCAGCGAATGCAAAACCGTAGATATTGGTTCGTGACTTCTGGAGTTATAGCGTCAAGAAGGAAAACTCGACTTATTTTTATTATTATAGACTAGCTTCTGCCAGCGGCTTGGCCCCCATAAAAATCCTATCACCCAAGTCAGCATATTCAGTAGTTTCAGCTTGATTGACGGACAAACATCCAAACATACAAACAAACTTTTACATATAATAATATTAGTATGTTCCACGATAGTTATTACAATAATAAAACAAAAACTACTGAATCAATCTGAATCAAAATTGGACCCGGGACCTAAGTTGAGAATATCCGCATCGAGCAAAAAAAGAATAGGTTAGGCAAATAGGTCCATAAATCTCGGCGTAATCTGTGTACATACATAGAAATAAAAAAAAACTATTAAGTATTAGAACTTATGACGGGATATTTACCATGTTTATTCATTTTGATGAGTTTCCGATATTTGACTACCTATACTGAGTTAATCCGTGATCATGGCGCTTGCAACAGTGCCGAAATATCCCGTCATAAGTTCTAATAAAAGTGTTAGTGAACATGTCAGTTTAAAAAAAAAACATACCGGCCGAATTGAAAACCTCCTCTTTTTGGGAAGTCGGTTAAGTTAAAAAGATCACTCACCCCTAATATTAATATGCAGTCCTAAAGTCGGGTATCCCTTCACGAAGTCCGGTATCATCTTCCTAATCATGTTGACGGGCACGTCGGCGACATTACCGTAGTCGACGTAGCACACGCTCGCCTCGCTGCTGCCCGGGCCCTCCGTTAGCGAGAGGAATATCGCGCGGAACCATTGCGGGTCTGGTGGACAAATATAGTATGTAAGTAAGTGTGGAAGAGCTATGTTTAGGCTGCTGGGTTGACTCGACCGGAGTGGTAACACAGCTGAGCAGAAAACCGACGTGAAAAAACACTTGCACAATCGTCCCAATCCACTTCCTCACCACTTCACTTCCCCCTAAGAGACCCTGGATGGTGACCACAAACGTCGTACCAGGAGTTCATAACATTAACTATGGTGAAAGTAAACTAATTGCAAATGAAAATTTTGTTTTAGCTAGCAAGTCCAAATTTAAAAAGCGAATATGACATTAATTGTGATTCCCCAAAAAAACTTAAATTCCTAACCCCTTAGAGGCCGGCAACGCACTTGTAACGCCTCTGGTGTTTGGTCGGGTTTGTCTGCTTGTTTACCGGCTTATACTATAAAAAGTCTAAATTCTACAGTTACCAAACTAAAGAGACTCATGTACCATCTACGAAAAAGTATACCCCATATACGACTGGCTCCTGCCGCTACAAATCCCCATCCCCCCTCCCCCTAAATCACGCCCACGCCATCCCGAACAGTGCCTCAGCAACAATGCTAGCGACTCGTACAGTTTGTATTATACATAATTATAATATGTACTTATGGAGAAAAGGATACATTCCGGAGAGTGTGCGGAGGAATTGCACAACTTGATTCCCCATAGTCCTTTCCATCATCGAACCACAAGACAATCAGCGAGGCGTCACCGCTTCATGGTAGATATCCCACCAACTCGCACGAAGCGCTTCGCTTCAAGCTTCCTTGTGCGAACTGCTAGGGAGTGGAACTCTTTGCCGGAGTCTGTGTTTCCTGATGGGTATAACCTGGGTGTCTTCAAGGCCCGAGTGAATAGGTTGCTTATGGGCAGACGTGCTCCATCGTAGGCCGCATCGTAACTTACCATCAGGTGAGATTGCGGCCAAACGTCGACCCATCAAATGTAGAAAAAAGGATACGAGGTTGACTCCGTCAAACCTAGCGTCGCATAGAGTTGGCAGAAGCGGCGGGCATCGGAATGACGTGGAGCGAGGTGAAGCGGAAAGCTGAAGACCGGTCGCGATGGGGGGCTTCTATGGATGCTGTCTGTCCCAACTAGGGGACTTTTTTTTTGTGGGGGAAAATCATCCAATGACTTCTCCCGCCTTGGGCGAGGCGAGAGGGAGTGTCAGACTCTTACTGACTAAAAACCACCCCGTTCCTTCTCCTGCTTTTCGAGCCGGAGCCACGGTAAACCCGCTAGGTAGTCCGCAGCTCCGAATTAAGGGACATAGGACATTAAGTAAGTTATATATGTACTTACATGGTGGCATTTTGGCGATGCATAGCTCTTCAGCTCTAGGCAAGTACGGCTCCTTGCCTAATTCGCTCTCGCAGTATTCGGCCATCTATAACAAAAATATTGATTAGAATTCAATAATATTTGTATTATTCAATTTATAAAACAGTAAAACACCCGCTTCTCAAGCATGAGAGTGCGTGTTCGAAATCTACCAATAACAAATACCAAGGTGACTTCTGACTGAATCAACAAAAAAGATTCAAGTGTGTGAGAGCCATGCTTCGGCAAATGGGCCGGCTCGACCGGAGTGATACCACGGCCGAGCAGGAGTGAGTGGGTGAGTGAGGTTACCAGAGGCCCAATTATCCCCTTCCCAATTTTCCCAATCCCCGATCCGCCAACAACCTTTAAATTCCTAACCCCCAAAAGGCCAGCAAAGAATAATACCACGGCCTCACAGAGACACGACGTGAAACAATGCTTTTTTTTTTTTTTGAGGGGGGAAAATCATCCAATGACTTCTCCCGCCTAGGGTGAGGCGGGAGGGAGTGTCAGACTCTTACTGACTAAAAACCACCCCGTTCCTTCTCCTGCTTTGAGCCGGAGCCCCGATAACCTTTTACGTTGTCCGCAGCTCCGGATCAGGCATCAGCCCTACTGGGCCCCATCTGTGGTGGTCTGGCTCTTTAAGGCGCGCGCGGAACGCGACGCGCCGTACGCAACGTGGAACAATGCTTGCGTTGTGTTTCGTTGTGTGAATGAGGTTACCGGAGACCCAATATTTTTTTTTGCAGGGGGGAAAATCATCCAATGGTTTCTCTCGCCTTGGGCGAGACAAGAGGGAGGGAGTGTCAGACTCTTCCTGACTAAACACCAACCCCGTTCCTACTTCTGTTTTTTTAAGCCGAAGGCAATCCGGAAACCTTGCGTCTCTAATCCGGAGCTGCAAACTAATTAGCGGGTTTACCATGGCTCCGGCTTGAAAAGTAGGAGTAGGAATGGGGTGGTTTTTAATCAGTAAGAGGCTGACACTCCTCGCCTCACCCAAAGGAGGATAAATCATTTTCGAGCCGGAGCCCCGGTAAACTCGCTAGGTAGTCCGCAGCTCCGGATTAGAGACGCAAGGTTTCCGGATTGCCTTCGGCTTAAAAAGCAGGAGTAGAAACGGGGTGGTTTTTAGTCAGTAAGAGTCTGACACTATCTCCCGCCTCGCTCAAGGCGGGAAGAACGAATTGGATTATTTTTCCCCCTCAAAAAAAAACCTCTTTTCTATGGTATAAGCCGGTAAACGGGCTGACGGGTCACCTGATGGTAAGCAATCGCCACCACCCATGGACACTTAAAACACCAGAGGCGTTACACGTTTGTGTTTAGGGGGTTAGGGGTTAGGTATATCCGGAGTTGCGGATTACCTAGTGGTTTTACCGGGGCTCCGGCTCGAAAAGCAGGAGAAGGAACGGGGTGGTTTTTTGTCAGTAAGAGTCTGACACTCCCTCTCGCCTCGCTCATGGCGAGAAAAGTCATTGGATGATTTTCCCCCATCAAAAAAAGTAAAAAAAAAATGGGTTAGGTATAGCTTACCTTCTCAGCCAACTCGACGTGCACCCGTCGCGCGAAGGGCGAAGCGCTATCGTACCCGCATACAACGCCGCCGTTCAACATGCTCGTATCTAGTACTGTGACCGTACACCCGCGCGGCGGGAGCTTCGATATTTCTAAGTCGTCCATTGTTAGGAACACTTTGTCTGGGGAAAGAAGAAATTATATTTAAACTAGCTACTTCCGCGCGGTTTCACCCGCTCTGCTTGGTTCCTATTGGTCATAGCGTGATGTTTGATAGCCTATAGCCTTCCTCGATAAATGCACTATCCAATACACAAAGAATTATTCAATTCGGACCCGCAGCTCCTGAGATTAGCGTGTTCAAACAAACAAACAAACAAATAAACTTTCAGCTTTATAATATTAGTATAGATTATATTTAAGAATAGGGATGATGACGGGGTATGAAAATTGAAAATCTATTTAGTCCGTATGTTAGCTAATAATAGACACGTATTTTTTGTCATATTAGATTAGATGTATCAAAGTTTAGGAGTGAGAGCTAATACGTCATATCTACCTATAAAATGTACCTATGGTTACTTAACCCAGTCCTTAGCAATTATTTCCAATACAAACCGGTACTAAGGAATAGTTTAAGTAAACATTAAATGTCTCTGAGTGTGCCAGTAAGAGTTCTTATATCCCGCTCGCACTTGTGGCGGCACATTGACAAGTAACAAGTGACAGATGACAGAAGTCGCACATAAACTATCGACGAGCAAATCAACGGATGACGACACAAATATCCTGCATCGCACATATGAAGTTTACATGCGAATTAACACGGATAGAAAAACCCAACGAACAACAGTTGGGCAGAAAGCCCGCCAGGCTGAACACCTCGCCTGGTCGGAGGATCCTCCTTTTCTTAGGGAACTTTACTCTCTGTTCACAAATCCTAGTGTTCAACACTAGGATTTTCTCCTGTGTCGTGGGTGCGTTTACAAACATACAAGTTCACATACACATGACACCCAGACCCGAAACAACAATTTGTGGATCACACAAAGAGTTGCTCCGTGCGAGGATCGAGGCCGCTACACGTTGCAAAGCAGCCAGTTGCCCAGCCACCGCGCTAACCGTGCAGTCAAAGTATGAACATTGAAAATTTATTTAATCCGATCTATTTAAACGAAACAAAAGCGCGTTCGGTGTTCTAATTAACCAGCGCGAATGACCCTGTAGTGTGTTCTTTTTTTTGGGACAAGCCCGCCACAACCTCCCATACCGCAACTCCTGTAAGCCAGGATCTACAGTAGAAACTACCATGAAAACACCGGAACAGCCTGTACTGTGTGTGACACACATAAGGAGAGTCAGTTAAAGGTATTCTTAAGATAAACACGTCTCCTTATTACGCTCCTGAAGCCACGTCATTGCAACCTAACCAATCAAAGCGCCGAACGGGCTTTCGTTTCACTTTCGTTCAACGTAAAGCAAACTCGCACTAAGACTACTTATCTCTCGCACATACTTATGCTAGTTGTGCGATATAATAAAAATCTTTTGAATAAAAAAAAGCTATAAACTCACTAATAATATCCTCCCCCTTCTTCTCTATCTTCTTCCACTCCGGAGTGCAGAGCTCCACCAGCAAGTTGTTCACGTTGACCAGCGTGTCGGCCCGTGTCAGCGTCACCTGGCTACCGCTGGGCGCCGTCTGCTTTCTGTCGTTGAGGGTCTGTGGGGGAGCAATGGAAATTAATTAGTGGCTTTTTCCTAAGAAAAGGTATCTTTGATCATTTAATTTTAAAAATGTTACGTCACTTCTTGCTGTGGGTGTCGAATACATTTCAGCCATGATCGTCTCCGTGCAATGAATGTATGCAATGAGGATTATCGCAGAAGGAGGCGGCATAACGTGAGCGAGAGGAAGACGTCTTCACTCCAGTGTTCCGGAGACTAAGAGCTGGTGGGAGACGACAGTTCAATTGTCTTCCCCCTGATTTTATTATAACTTTCGTGAGACATACTAAATTAATTATTATGTTATCGGCTTACTCACGACAATCGCCGCGTCGTGTGTCGCGGAATGCTGCTCATGAATATGAGCCTCTAGCATGGCTTGAAACTAGTCGAGTTCCTCGTCAAAACATTACGTGAGTAAGCCGATAACATAATAATTAATGTCTTCTCCCTCCCGGAAGGTAGTAGCGGGTGCTAGGCCTGCACCCACATTACATTACATTGTACTTCTCACCTTAGGACCGGAGCGGTTAGCACACGACCGTTCCCTTAGCCCCCGAGCTAGGGTGGGGCGTGTATCGGCCGCCACTGGGGGGCTCCGCAGAGGGGATAAAAATAACATAAAAAAATACTATGATGATGAAGACGACTTACCAAAACCAACTCGACTTCGTCTTTAAGCTGCTCGATAGCGTCCGTAGCGGCGGGCTGCAGCGCCTCAGAGGATAGCTGCACCATCGACACTAGAGGCGGCATGTTCTCTAGGTCCATGTCTTACAAGTGATATAGTGATGTGGCGACACATTGACAAGTAACAAGTGACAGATGACAGAAGTCGCACATAGACTATCGACGAGCAAATCAACGGATGACGTCATAAAATCCTGCATCGCACATATGAAGTTTACATGCGAATTAAGACGGATAGAAAATCCCAACGAACAACAGTTGGGCAGAAAGCCCGCCAGTCTGATCACCTCGCCTGATCGGAGGATCCTCCTTTTCTTAGGGAACTTTACTCTCTGTTCCCTAAAGTGACAACAAAAACTATGATGATGATGAAGAAGACTTACCAAAACCAACTCGACTTCGTCTTTAAGCTGCTCGATAGCCTCAGTAGCGGCGGGCTGCAGCGCTTCAGTGGATAACTTCACCATCGACACTAGAGGCGGCATATTCTCCAG
Organism: Spodoptera frugiperda; assembly: GCF_023101765.2. Lineage (NCBI taxonomy): Eukaryota > Metazoa > Arthropoda > Insecta > Lepidoptera > Noctuidae > Spodoptera > Spodoptera frugiperda. Next base: position 5,190,989 of record NC_064230.1, read on the forward strand.
GTCCATGTCTTCAGGACACTGGTACAGAGTCTCCAGCTTGTTCACTTCCACGTTTCCTGTTTAATAAAATATATATTGAAAATCTATTCAGATTTCAGCCAATATATTGTTCTCACATAGTTGAAGCAATCGAAACAATGTAAACAAGAATTGTTAAATTTTTCATTAAATTGAATAAAGATGTTTCAGAGTGCTTTTCCATTAGAGATGAAAGCATAAGCATGTATCACGCATCTTTCCATATAAAAAACATAGTTTAGCTGAGTCTGTTGCCACCAGTACTAAGCTATGTGTACCAATGAATATGATTGGTGGAAGCCAAACGCATCCACAACAACATAGTATAGCACATAAGAGAAGCACTCTAAAGCGTCCACAGGCCCGCATCGCACGCAACGGATTTTAGTTTGTCTTGTATAGAAACTCATACAACTGCGTCCACTGATCCTCGTATCTCTCGTACCTCGTACCTCGTACCTCGCATCGTACGGACCGCAGTCAATCCGTTTGATGCGATCCGTGCGATGCGTACGATGCAGACCTGGAGGGCTACTCCGGATCTCGAATGCGAAGTTTCGTTTAATCTTCGGCCGTAGGTTTTATTGATTTACTAATAGAATTACTTGAAATAACGTTTTATTTTTAATTTCATATCAAAATCTTCATTTAATTCGTTCATTTTTGTTCACGAAAGTTCGCAATAAATTGAATTGTAGTATGCAATCTGCGAAGTTTTTTCGTTTGTTAAATTAGAGGAGGCCCCCTGCGGACGCTTACCATTTTTTTTTTTTTTTTTATGGGAAAATCATCCAATGTCTTCGCTCGCCTTATGCGAGGCGAGAGGGAGTGTCAGACTCTTACTAACTAAAAACCACCCCGTTCCTTCTCCTGCTTTTCGAACCGCAGCCCCGGTAAACCCGCTAGGTAGTCCGCAACTCCGGGAGGACGCTTACCGTCGTCGTCGTCGTAACGTCACCCCTTTTAATCCCCGAAGGGGTAGGCAGAGGTGCACATTATGGCAAGGACGCTTACCATAAATGTTAATATCAAAGTACCCTACATACAGGGTGTAAGCGGAACGCTCCCAAACGTCGCAAACAGGTGATGGTAAAAAACGTGTATTATTTTAAAAAAAATTAAGAATTCAATGTTTATTTTAAGTAATAATAGTTGTAATCTAATGCTGAATTTTAATATAGCATGAATAATACAAACACAAAAACGATTAAAATTATAAAAACACAAACAAATTGTGGCGTTTTTCGGGAGCATTCAGCTTACACCCTGTCACAAATACTCACCAAACTCGACATACTCGATCATGTATTTATTGAGTTTCGCGTTCGTACGTTGGACGAACGCCCGGTAGTGGTTGCCGTCTGTGAACTTGGCGATCACGAGCTGACCGCGTTGGGGCGGCTCCTTTAGCAGTTTATCTGGGGAGGGAGATTAAATTATATATTGTTTTGGGCTAATTTTACTGGTATAGTATGAAAAATGGCATTAGCAGAGGTGCACATTACTGCAGGTAATGTCGCTATACAATGTACACCTACTAATCACCTTTTGTTTTACAATTCTCAGGAAGTATGGGGGTAAGCCTATTGCCATATACTAGGCGCAATTCGAGACTCCGTCCTACTACTGAGAAATTTTCGAAAGACCGAAAAAAGGCCAGTAATACTTTGCTCGAACCCGAAACCCCTTGTTCGGCAGTCGTATTTGCGACCACTCAACCAACGAGGTAGAGAAAACGTGTGTAAAAAAAGAAAATACGTGTGTAATACTTTAAAATAATCTACAAGACGGACATACATTCATACATACATAACCTGTACAGGGTAGGCAGAAACAATGGAACGCCAATTGCCACGGTTCTTACACACCTCTTTCGCTTCATCAACAGTCATCAGTCTTTTCATGCATGCTCGTCGGTTAAAGATACTTTTAATTTGGCCCTTTTTTAATATACAGTGAAACTTGGTTAAGTGGGACCTGGATAAGTGAGAAACCTCCACAAATGCAACTCAAGTTTAAAGTCAACGAGTTAACGAGGTTTCACTGTATCACAAAACGGATATTAAAATATAAATCAGGCATCTACCCTATTCTGAGATACTCTTACAAAACATTACCTTAAAACTAATTCATATTATTACTATTATGTCTACTCACACTGGTCCCCACTAAGCAACACCCGCTGCAATATCTCATTGTACACGAGCTGCGAGTCCGTGTCTGCCGGGCGCACGAACACTTTGTCCAGACTCGTGGCGTGTACCAGGAACACTTTGGTGTTGTGCGTGACGTCCGGCCGAGGTACTGTCGGTATTGTTACCGTTGTCGGGGCTGTGGGGGTGAAATGGTATGGATTAAATGATGAGATGAAGGGACGAAGTTGGCTATATTTTTTAACTAGCTACTAGCAAGTTGCTTCGTTCGGGTTTTCGTGGAATAAAAAGTAGCCTATGTGTTGTTGTTATTCCACATATTTTTGTAGAATGTTGCCACTCATTGAAAGATTTTCAAACATACAAGTTCAGATACATGTGACACTCAGACCCGAAACAACTATTTGTGCATCACAAAAAGTTGGTCCGTGCGAGAATCGAACGCTACATATTGCGCGGCAGCCGGTTGCCGAGCCACCGCGACCCAAGAGAAAATCCTAGTGATTGGCAACATTTAAAAAAAATCTAAATTCACAATCTCATACAAAATTAACGGAAAACTTTGCTTTATTATTGTGATAAAAACAAAACTAATGAATATACAAAAACCCTTTCTTTGAGAAAGTTGTTTGTAACCATGAGTACAATCACGTGTTTAAATATCGTTCACTAATTACCGGTCACCCTATTATACGAGTAATTTACTCACGTCCTTCATGCTCACTTTGTACCGTTCGGTACTTGTATATACGAGTAATTTACTCACCGGCAGCATATTCGACATTGGCCAGCCAACGCGCCAGCTCTCCGTCGCCGAGCGCGGCGTTACATTCCACGTCCTTCATGCTCACTTTGTACCGTTCGGTACTTGTATATACGAGTAATTTACTCACCGGCAGCATATTCGACATTGGCCAGCCAACGCGCCAGCTCTCCGTCGCCGAGCGCGGCGTTACATTCCACGTCCTTCATGCTCACTTTGTACCGTTCGGTACTTGTATATATATACGAGTAATTTACTCACCGGCAGCATATTCGACATTGGCCAGCCAACGCGCCAGCTCTCCGTCGCCGAGCGCGGCGTTACATTCCACGTCCTTCATGCTCACTTTGTACCGTTCGGTACTTGTATATACGAGTAATTTACTCACCGGCAGCATATTCGACATTGGCCAGCCAACGCGCCAGCTCTCCGTCGCCGAGCGCGGCGTTACATTCCACGTCCTTCATGCTCACTTTGTACCGTTCGGTACTTGTATATACGAGTAATTTACTCACCGGCAGCATATTCGACATTGGCCAGCCAACGCGCCAGCTCTCCGTCGCCGAGCGCGGCGTTACATTCCACGTCCTTCATGCTCACTTTGTACCGTTCGGTACTTGTATATACGAGTAATTTACTCACCGGCAGCATATTCGACATTGGCCAGCCAACGCGCCAGCTCTCCGTCGCCGAGCGCGGCGTTACATTCCACGTCCTTCATGCTCACTTTGTACCGTTCGGTACTTGTATATACGAGTAATTTACTCACCGGCAGCATATTCGACATTGGCCAGCCAACGCGCCAGCTCTCCGTCGCCGAGCGCGGCGTTACATTCCACGTCCTTCATGCTCACTTTGTACCGTTCGGTACTTGTATATATATACGAGTAATTTACTCACCGGCAGCATATTCGACATTGGCCAGCCAACGCGCCAGCTCTCCGTCGCCGAGCGCGGCGTTACATTCCACGTCCTTCATGCTCACTTTGTACCGTTCGGTACTTGTATATACGAGTAATTTACTCACCGGCAGCATATTCGACATTGGCCAGCCAACGCGCCAGCTCTCCGTCGCCGAGCGCGGCGTTACATTCCACGTCCTTCATGCTCACTTTGTACCGTTCGGTACTTGTATATACGAGTAATTTACTCACCGGCAGCATATTCGACATTGGCCAGCCAACGCGCCAGCTCTCCGTCGCCGAGCGCGGCGTTACATTCCACGTCCTTCATGCTCACTTTGTACCGTTCGGTACTTGTATATACGAGTAATTTACTCACCGGCAGCATATTCGACATTGGCCAGCCAACGCGCCAGCTCTCCGTCGCCGAGCGCGGCGTTACATTCCACGTCCTTCATGCTCACTTTGTACCGTTCGGTACTTGTATATACGAGTAATTTACTCACCGGCAGCATATTCGACATTGGCCAGCCAACGCGCCAGCTCTCCGTCGCCGAGCGCGGCGTTACATTCCACGTCCTTCATGCTCACTTTGTACCGTTCGGTACTTGTATATACGAGTAATTTACTCACCGGCAGCATATTCGACATTGGCCAGCCAACGCGCCAGCTCTCCGTCGCCGAGCGCGGCGTTACATTCCACGTCCTTCATGCTCACTTTGTACCGTTCGGTACTTGTATATACGAGTAATTTACTCACCGGCAGCATATTCGACATTGGCCAGCCAACGCGCCAGCTCTCCGTCGCCGAGCGCGGCGTTACATTCCACGTCCTTCATGCTCACTTTGTACCGTTCGGTACTTGTATATACGAGTAATTTACTCACCGGCAGCATATTCGACATTGGCCAGCCAACGCGCCAGCTCTCCGTCGCCGAGCGCGGCGTTACATTCCACGTCCTTCATGCTCACTTTGTACCGTTCGGTACTTGTATATACGAGTAATTTACTCACCGGCAGCATATTCGACATTGGCCAGCCAACGCGCCAGCTCTCCGTCGCCGAGCGCGGCGTTACATTCCACGTCCTTCATGCTCACTTTGTACCGTTCGGTACTTGTATATACGAGTAATTTACTCACCGGCAGCATATTCGACATTGGCCAGCCAACGCGCCAGCTCTCCGTCGCCGAGCGCGGCGTTACATTCCACGTCCTTCATGCTCACTTTGTACCGTTCGGTACTTGTATATACGAGTAATTTACTCACCGGCAGCATATTCGACATTGGCCAGCCAACGCGCCAGCTCTCCGTCGCCGAGCGCGGCGTTACATTCCACGTCCTTCATGCTCACTTTGTACCGTTCGGTACTTGTATATACGAGTAATTTACTCACCGGCAGCATATTCGACATTGGCCAGCCAACGCGCCAGCTCTCCGTCGCCGAGCGCGGCGTTACATTCCACGTCCTTCATGCTCACTTTGTACCGTTCGGTACTTGTATATACGAGTAATTTACTCACCGGCAGCATATTCGACATTGGCCAGCCAACGCGCCAGCTCTCCGTCGCCGAGCGCGGCGTTACATTCCACGTCCTTCATGCTCACTTTGTACCGTTCGGTACTTGTATATACGAGTAATTTACTCACCGGCAGCATATTCGACATTGGCCAGCCAACGCGCCAGCTCTCCGTCGCCGAGCGCGGCGTTACATTCCACGTCCTTCATGCTCACTTTGTACCGTTCGGTACTTGTATATACGAGTAATTTACTCACCGGCAGCATATTCGACATTGGCCAGCCAACGCGCCAGCTCTCCGTCGCCGAGCGCGGCGTTACATTCCACGTCCTTCATGCTCACTTTGAACCCGTTCGGTACTTGCGATGTGATTGTAGCCATGATGTTTGTTCCGATCTGTTGTAACAAACGAGTTTGTGAAGATATTGTATCTTACATTATAGAAGTTGAAGATGAAGTTTGTTTGTGAGTTTGTGAATAATTAGAAGAATCAGGGGTTACTTATGAAACCTAACGTACACTAACAATACAATATATATTTTTTAAACTGACATAGTCACTAACACTAACATTAGAACTTAAGACGGGCTATTTATCACGTTTATTTATGTCTATAAGTTTCCGAAATTTCAGCACTGTCCGATGTACTGATATCGGAAACTCATAGACATAAATAAACATGGTAAATATCCCGCCTTAAGTACTAATATTAATACAATAAATGTTTAGTTTTCATTCCACTTGTAGGTGTATTTTCAACATGCGGTGTGCAGCACCACCTCCCACCCGCGATTTAACGCTCATGCAATACGAATAGTAGGAACAGCTCGAATTTGAGCTGCAAAAGCGGCCGGGTCAACACCTCCTGAAGATGCTCCGTGGAGAAGCGAAACATAATATGTCGAATGTTTTGTTGCGTGTCGTGTGAGTTTTTATGTTGACTCACCAAAGTGAATAAACATGGTGAATATCCCGTCTCAAGTTCTAATAATAGTGTTAGTGACCATGTCAGTTTAAAAACTTATATTTTATATTGAGCCTCTGTTGCGTGAGCATTTAATTGCGGGCGGGAAAAATATGCTGCACTCTTGCTCTTTAAGCCAGAGCTCCGGTAACCCTTCAGTCTTCTACGGCTCAGACCTTAGTCGGCTAGAATCAGTTTATCATAGCCTCGCTTTTCCTTCTCCTCTAATAATATCTTCTGATTTATTTAATTGCGGGATCCATGACAGTAATTCATGTCCCTGCTACGCGCCGGACAGTGTTCCGGTGTTTTTATAGTAGTGTCTACAGTCGATCCTGGTGCACAGGAGTTGCAGCGGTATGGGAGGTCGTGGCGGGCTTGTTCCCAACAAAAAAAAGCCTCGCTTTGCATGACGCGTCTGCACACTCCATTATCAGTTTATACTAGTATACATAGTTTGATGTTAACCATACATTAAAAAACACAACAAAACAATAAATTACCTTCACTCCCTTAGCCGTCAACACGGCAGAGAACTCGGGAATATCTTCGTAAGCGTTCGGCAGTTTCCGTAACTTATCGGCGGCAGAGATAGTGACTATCTTGCCACTGTCCAGTAGAGCGAGGACGGTCGGAGTGAGACAGCGACCGCGATACCACGCGTTGTCTTCGGGATTGAAGTAGGAAATCGTTTCGCCTGGTGTCGGTCTGTGGTGTAAGTGAAATAATGTTTATTTAGTAAATTAGATGTTGGTCGCAAGTACGGGTTTCAAAGATCTATGCTATTGGTTAGTTTTAAGTGTGCGAGAGCCATGCTTTAGCACGAATGGGCCGCCTCGACCGGAGTAATACCATGACCCCACAGAAATCAGACGTAAAACAACGCTTGCGTTGTGTTTGTGAGGTTACCGGAGGCCCAATGCCCTCCCCCCCCCCAATCTTCCCATTCGGCAACAACACTTAAATTCCTAACCCCCCCAAAAGGCCGAGAACGCATTTATAACGCCTCTGGTGTTTCGGGTGTCCTTGGGCGACGGCAATTGCTTATGCTTACCATCAGGTGATCCGTCTGCTCGTTTACCCGACCGAGTTAGTTTTACGTTTAACTAGAGCAGAGCGCGTTCTGCACTGTGATTGGCCGGTTCGAAAAACCAACTAATCAGAGCGCTGACCGCGCTCTCATTTCGTTTTTTTACAACATAAAGCAAATTCATACTAAGTGTACAGTAATAGAATTTTTTGGTACAGTAAAACGGGGTGAATAGGGATCGAGAGGTGAATAGGGACAGAAGAGGGGTGAATAGATAGTATGAAGGATTTCCCTATACCTATTCACCTCTCGATCCCTATTCACCCCGTTTTACGGTACTCGTCGAACTAAAAAAGACGTATTAATAATTAACTAGTGGTCGCCTAGTGGCCGAAATTCGACCATATATGATTTAATTTACAATACCACTTAACGTACGTTGAAGGATATTTTTTATTTAACTCAAACTCTTTTATAAAACTCTTTTCATATGACACGCAATGTCTATCGATTTTGACGTTTTGTCAAATACGATCAGATACTATGCATGTGTGTGTAATGTTTTATTTATTGATTTAATGTACTTTATAAGCATTATTTTTGAAAAATATTAGCGTTCTGCACTTCTCCTACACATAAACTATAAGTGTACCAAATTTTATACTCCTACGGTTGCGCAATTATCGTAAAAAGAGGTCCAACGTTTTTGCATCACGTATTAATATATAGATACTCACGTAACACTCTGCCCATCTCTATCGCAATCTAGGATGAAATCTTCGCAGAGCTTCGTGTACTCAGCGTTGAAAGTTTCAGAGAACAGCATGCATACGAAGTCGCCGCGGGGAGAGCGAGCGTCGGCCGCTTTAGATTCCACTGTCAGAAGTACTGTGTCACCCACTTTTAGGGAATCGAGGAGAGTTCTGTGGAGTAGAGAGATGTAAGGATCAAATTAATAAATTATATACCTATGTGTTTTATATTATGAGCGGTTGTGGTTGGAATATAGTTGAGCATACAGTGATCAGTGAAAGCAGTGTGACATGCATAAAGAATAGAACAACAAAAAAAATATCACAACAGAAAACCATACTTTAACTACAAAAAATAATAGACTGACGAAAGGTCGGCTCGACCGGAGTTGTGTGAGTGAGGTTACCGGAGACCCAATTATCCCTTTCCCAGTCTTCCTAGTCCCCAATTCCTCAACACCTCTTAAATTCCTAACCCCCAGCACTTGTAACGCCTCTAGTGTTTCGGGTGTCTCTAGGCGGTGGCGATTGCTTACCGTCAGATGATCCGTCTGCTCGTTTACCGACTTATATCATAGAAATTCCTTATAATTGAAAAAGTATATGATTTTATTCACGTTTTTCTGATAACTGTTGAAACTCAACCAATCACCTGGTGCCATTTAGAAATCAACTTCAATGACACCTGTATATTAGTGTATTTTTTTTACTTCTTAGGGGGTGTTCAAGTATTACGTCACGGTATTATTGAAGATTTTTGACCACCCCCTTGTAAATCCCGTTTTTCTGTACCCCAAGTACCCCAACCCACTCAAGTAACAATGTTTACCCTAAAGTCGCAAAAAGATATGTTATAGTTTTATCCTTGGTTAGCATAGTTTCAATTGGCTTTACGGTAATAATTTTTGGCCCTACAATTGTTTTAGTCCTTCATTCTCCCAATTATAAAATAACATTTTCGATAATACGCAACTTGTTGTTTTAAGAAAGACCCCTTCCCTCCCTAGTAACGCACCGTAAAGTTTTAAGAGACCAATTGCAAACCCCCCCCCCCCCCAATAGCGTTTCGTAATACTTGAACGCCCCCTTATACAGAAAATCAATGTCAAAACTCACTTTTTAGGCACTAGTTTCTTAGTCGGCGTTACATCGCTCACACTCGCCGGTTTTAACATCTGATTGGGTTTTTTTGCAAGAGCTTTTTGCGGTTCAGACGCAGCTATATCAGGCTTGGGAGATTCGGGTTTGTTTTGCTGTTCAGGTGTGGATACTTCACGCTTGGCTACGTCGGGTTTTGAAGCAGTTTCTTGGGTGCTAAATAAAGCGCAAAATAAAATGTTTAATACAAACGCTATTTTCTCCCGAAAGTATGTATGATTCATTATTTTAATGAGATTCATGAATGAATTTATATAATGGATTAATCTGTCGGGGAAAAATAGGCGTTGTATTAAAAAGAAAGCAAATAATAAAAGCATTTTTAAATGTGCAGTCAAATAAAAAAAAAAACAATTGCGTAGTTTCCTCAGTCAAGCATAAATAATTTCCAACTTTTCAAAACATTGATAGATTTCATGATGATCTACTTAATCGAAACGAGAGCACGTTCGGCGCTCTTAGTGGTTGGTTTATCGAAACAAGAGGACCAACCAATCTGAGCACCGAACGCGCTCTCGTTTCGATTACTTTAAACGTAAAGCAAACTCATACTAAGGGAACAGAGCGCCGAACGTGCTCTCGTTTCTGTATCGTTACTCGTTTAACACAAAATCGTACTAAGGGTACTACTTCAAAATTCAGTCACAAGATTCCACTACACACACACACTACACACACAATTGTAATAGCAGAGTAACGGCCAGTTTCAATAACCTATCTATCTGTAGATTTGCCTACCAGAGATAGTATTTTGACACATTTTGTATGGAGCTTATGTCAAAATACTATCTCTAGTAGGCAAATCTACAGATAGATAGGTTATTGAAACTGGCCGTTACTCTGCTATTACAATTGTGTCAGAATGATCGATCATTGAGCAGTGCAAGAGGGAAGGAGCTATACAACCTACATAGCTCCGTCCATTCTGACACAATTGTAATAGCAGACTAAGGCCCCAGATTACAATTTAAAATTGCAACTTATAATAAAAACTAAGTACCTTTTGGGTCCATTAGCTTTCCTCGCAGCAGTGACAGCAGATGGAATCTTCGGTTGCTGGACAGATTCCTTCACTGCCGGAGTCTCCTGGTTAACTGGCTGTTTGGCGTTGGGGAAACGATTATTTGGAGACTTTGTATCTGTGGAGAAGAGTAGGGTGTTACTAGTTTGTTTAACGGCCCATTCCAATAACCTATCTATCGGTAGATTTGCTTACTAGAGATAGTTTTTTGACATAAGCTCCATACAAAATGTGTCAAAATTCTACGTCTGGTGGGCAAATCTACCGATAGGTAGGTTATTGGAATTGGCCGTAAAAGAACAAATTAAGTCTTTGACTGCCGATAGAAAACTGTTGAAGGCAAATCCTCCGCTAACGTCGGTCACCGGTGACCACCACGGCGTTCAATGTGTTAGGGCATTATAGGGTAAAAATGGGGTGAATACAATTCAAAGGGTGAATAGACACAGGAATGGTGTGAATAGATTCACCCTTCGAATTCTATTCTCCCTGTTTTACTGTACCAAAATGCATGCCTTTTACTCCATGCACATCTATATACATACGACAGATACACCAAAATATAATTAAAAATGTTTGTCTGTCTGTTTTTTTGTTCCGGCTTATCTCTGGAATGGCTGGATCGATTTTGACGGGAATTCTATTGGCATGTAGCTTATGTACGAGTAACTAAGGCTACTTATATTTTAGAAAAAAAAAATTTTTTAGAAGAAAAATCTAAACTTCGAATTCTGTCAGAAGTCATTATTCTACGCGGACGAAGTAGCAACAGCTAGTGTTGTTAATGTTATTAGCACAAATTTTTGTTTCAGGTTTGGGTGTCATGTGTATATGAACTTCTATATTTGTAAACGCACCCACGACACAGGAGAACATCCTAATGAGGGGCAACATTGTGACTTGGACGTGGCGAAAGCCTTCGACCGGGTTTGGCATAAAGCGCTTCTTTCGAAGCTTCCTTCATATGGGCTTCCCGAGAAATTGTGCGAATGGGTCTCCTGCTTCCTTACAGACAGAAGCATTAAGGTCGTTGTCGACGGGGAATGCTCCGACTCTCTGTTTGTGAACGCAGGTGTCCCTCAAGGCTGCGTGCTATCACCTACCCAACCATATCAATGATATGTTGCAAATCAGCGGCATTCATTGTTATGCGGATGACAGTACAGGTGATGCCTATTATACCGGCCGCGCTAACATTTCTCGGGAAAACGTCATCGAAAGCCGAAACAGACTTGTGTCAGAAATCGAGACTTCTTTGCAGAGAATCTCAGATTGGGGTGAACTTAATCTGGTCCAGTTTAACCCTACTAAGACACAGGTCTGCGTGTTTACCGCTAAGAAACTACCGTTGGTCGTCTCACCTCAGTTTCAAAGTACCCCTCTGACTGCCTCAGCCGGTATTGGAATACTTGGCGTCAACATTTCGAGCGACGTCCAGTTCCGTGGTCATCTGGAGGATAAGGCTAAATTAGCCTCGAAAAAGCTTGGTGTGCTCAACAGATCGAGGCAGTATTTCACTCCAGCCCATCGCCTGCTTCTATATAAGGCGCAAGTTCGGCCCCATATGGAATACTGCTCTCATCTTTGGGCGGGGGCACCCCAGTACCAGCTTCATCCTCTGGACCGCGTTCAGCGGCGTGCGGTTCGGATTGTTGAGTGTCAGGAAGTTTCAAACCGACTTGACACTTTGGCAATGCGTAGAGATGTAGCTTCGTTGTGCATTTTCTATCGCTTATACCACGGGGAGTGCTCTGAGGAATTGTTTGGTCTTATTCCTGCCGCTTCTTTTCGCCATCGACCCACACGACAGCATTTCCATCCCCACCATATAGATGGTTGGCAGGCCACAACTGTGCGCTTCTCGCGCAACTTTCTGCCTCGCACAGCAAAACTGTGGAATGAGCTGTCGTCGGCGGTATTTCCGAACCGATACGACCTTCAAACCTTCAAGAAAAGAGCATACTCCTTTTAAAAAAAAAGGCCGGCAACGCACTTGTGACTCCTCTGGTGTTGCGGGTGTCCATGGGCGGCGCTGATCGCTTACCATCAGGTGACTCGTTTGCTCGTTTGCCTCCTATTCCATAAAAAAAAAAAAAAACATTTAAAATATAATGAGAGTGATACTTACTAGCATTTAATTCCCGTGGCTGGTTCAATCTGTGTGGCAGTCTGCGCCTATCTCCGCTGCTACTGGCGGAGTCGCTGTTGTTGTTGTTAACCATAGGAGACTTGGGTAGTGTCTGTGTAAAGAGAGAATACAGTTTTAGTGACTCTACAGTCGCCGTGTCGTATTGGAGAATACTACTCAAGTATATGAAGCTCTAGCATGGTTTGAAACTATTTGTTTTATGGTAAAAGCCGGTAAACCAGCAGATGGATCACCTGATGTGAAGCAATCGCCACCGCCTATGCACACCCGATACACCAAAGGCGTTTCAAGTGCTGTTGCCGGCCTCTTAGGGGTAGGCAAGGTCATGCTTCGGCACTGCTAGGCCGGCTCGATCGGAATGATACCACGGCCGAGCAGAAAACCGAAGTGAATCAACGCTTACGTTGTTGCGTTGTGTAAGTGAGGTTACCGCAGGCCCAATTACTTTCCTTGTGTTTCGTTGTGTAAGTGAGCAGGCCCCCTTCCAATCCCCGACTCCCCAAAAACCTTTAAATTCCTAACCCCCAAAAGGCCGGCAACGCACTAGTAACGCTTCTGGTGTTTCCATGAGCGGCGGCAATTACTTACCATCAAGTGATTTGTCTGCTCATTTACCGTTAAAAATTTATTCTTTTCGAGGCAAGTATAACTCTAAAAAATAAAGGACTAACCTTAGGCACGAATCCAGAATTATCTCCGTCCTGAATCTCTCGTCTAGCGTTGGAATTGTTCAAATGCGGACGCCGTAGCGGCTGCGCTGGTTGCACACTGTTGACAAAATATTTAACAAAAAATGTAGTTACTTTCTTCGTTCTTACTTCTTCTGCAATCAATCTACATTTAAAATTAAACAAATGGCACTATGGCTTACGTATGAAAACGGATCTTTCCATCACAAACTCTCTTAATCAAAAACTTATAATCAGAAATTATAAGCCCAAGTTTCCTCACGATGTTTTCCTTCACCATTTGTCAGTGGTGTCTAAATAATGTTAGAAAGTACATAATATAACTCGAAAAGTCTCAGGGAGCGTCCATATTATATACCCATACCATACCATACTAATATTAAGAATTAAAGAATAAAAAATAGACTTACACAGGTGGATCATCGCTCTCAGCAACATTGCGGTTGGCTCGCTCATTCTTCGTTCTGGTAAAATGAAAATAGAAATTATTTATTTCTATCTGTCCCACAAACATACCACTAGAGATTTCTGGCCCTATCTCATTCTTCATGATCCGGAGCTGCGGACTATCTAGCGGGTTCACCGGGGCTCCAGCTCGAAAAGCAGGGGTTGGAACGGGGTGGTTTTTAGTCAATAAGAGTCTTACACCCTTTCTCGCCTCGTCCAAGCCGGGAGAAGCCATTGGATGGTTAATCACAAAAAAAATCTATCTATATCAGAAACGTCTACTACTAGAGATTTGAGGCCCTATTAGTGATGTCATATATCAGTTGACTGGTTGGACGACCCAGTCATATAACCATCATCATCAGCCTATTTTCGTCCTCTGCTAAACATATGCATGGTCCAATGGCACGCCACTGAGCTCGATCTTCAGCTCTTCACATTCAACTAGTACCAGCCACCAGCCCTCCACCATCGTGGAGTGACGATCACTCCACGATGGTGGAGGGCGCCCCAGGATACGTTTGTCTTTAGATTTAATGGTGCACCCAATACGACTAATAATTTAAATGGCTCATGATAATACGAATTCACTCCCTCCGTCCTTCATTCCCCATCCTCAATCCCTAAAAGGCTGCAACGCACTTGTTACTCCTCCGATGTTGCAGAAGTCCGTGCGCAGCGCTGATTGCTTACCATCAGGTGCTCCGTCGGCTAGTCTCCTGTTCTATGAAGGTGAATGCTTCAGGGTCAAGTTTTTACTTACTTATTCAAACTTCACTAAATTACGGAGCCATGTTGATAGTTTTAACAATGATTGTTGTGTAAACATATGCATTTCACAACCGCGAATAAAAATGGCAAACCTGGAACATTCACCTTTAAAAAAAAAGTTGTACAACAAAACTAAGACTTACCTAGCAAGATTATGGCACACAGAGCTATGACGATCGGTCCAATCACGTCGCTGGCACCTCTCGGAGCAATACGGCGTGATACCGCACCCCGCACAGAAGGAGTCGGCGCCCGCGCCGCAGACGACGCACTGCCGCAAGCCGATGCGTTGTAGTGCGGGCATTTTAAACTGCGTCCAATCAGCAGGTTGGGGGTGTTATTTGTGTGTGCATAGTGTGCTAATGTGTACATAAAGACCCGTATTCATGGTAAACATTAGTTTAGCAACAATATATATAGGAAATGCCGGCCTCATCTAGCTATTTCAAATATTGACGTGTAAAAGTGTCATTTTATAACCTATTTACAGAAATAAATATCATTTATCGTTTATTTATCATGTTGAATCAACGTGTTGCGGAGTTGCTGTCAACATGTTGCTGGCAAAACTTTACTTATTATTCTGTGGCAAAATTGCGTGTTGCAGAGTGTGTGTTGTTGATTTAAAAATAGTTGCTAGCAAAATTCTCGCCGCTCACCAACAATGTTTAGCAACTGTTGCTTAACAAATGTTTACCATGAATACGGGGCTTAATATGATACCGTATGGAGAAAGCTCTTATGACTTGATTTAAAGGACATATTTGTTATCATCTTGGCTGACGATATACGAAAAATTACCGATATAGGCTCATTAGTTGAGCCACAAAGTGCATTTTACTCTTTGAGCTAATTTGAACACTCTTTACAAATACGGCATTGCAACAGCCGCATCGTATGTCCATAACATTCCTAGACAACCTACAACATTACAGCTCTTCTGTGGTCAAGGTACAGCTTTTCACACAAAATTTAATTCTTGATTAATTATTTATTTTGTTTGAAAAATGCAATTTTTGTTTTCGGTTTTTGTTGAAATATTTATATGTATAGTTTCATTTAAATCATATGAGTGATCTCCATACTGTATAATAGCCTCTAGACACCTGGAGTACTATAAATAGTATTAAATAAATGTTGCTGTAAAGGCCGAACGTTTTAGAACTTTGTGCTTCGAGTACGACCGGGCAGCCTTTTTATAGCATCAATTCCCAAGTGTTTGTTTTTTCCCGCTAAATAACGTTCGGCCTTTACAGCAACATTTATTTAATACTATTTATAGTACTCCAGGTGTCTAGAGGATAGATATAGTATTTACACCCATAAAATAAAAAAGTGATCCCATTCCCATTTTGACTAAGTAGCCAATTTTACTATATTTTTTTTTTTTTTTGGACAAGCCCGCCACAACCTCCCATACCGCTGCAACTCCTGTAAGCCAGGATCTACAGTAGATACAAACATGAAAACACCGGAACACTGAAGTCCGGCGCGTCCAGGAAATGAATGACTGTCTTGGATCCCGCAACGAAACAAATCAGAAGATGTTATTAGAGGAGAAGAAAAGAAAACGATAGTTTCCACTTCCCTCGGTGAATTTAATGCAGGAGACAGGATGACTTAAGCCTTAAGGCACAAAAGAGACTGCACAACTGGGAGAAGCCCAGTCGCCAAGCACCACGGAAATTTTACTTAAAACTAAAATATTAAATGCTAATACTAAATGGGTCCTATGCGTGAGCTGTTATACTTGCTTCCAATAATAGGTATGGCAAAAACGCCTAAACGCACGGAAATTTGCTCGAGACTCCACAAGGTCCGTGTAATAAACTACACCTGATGAAACAATTAAATTATCCAACATAGTGTCACGCTCAGATTGCCAGAGACCACACTCCCAGAGTATGTGATGGGCGGATTGCTCATGTTGCAACTCCGCTGTCGAACATTGGCACCATGGTGAATCAACGAGTTTAAATGAGAACAATTTGCTTTTAAAGTTGCCATGGCCAGTAAGAAATTGGGCAACACAGTGATCCACCTCCAACCATGTCCTCTCCAGACGCTCATGCACGGATGGAAAGAATTGATAGAGGTGGCGGCCCTTGGTAGAAGATTCCCATCTACACTGCCACTCAGTCAGAAGTTCATCCCAGACGTCCGTTAAAGGCTTGAGCAATCTATCAATTTTGCTTCGATCACGTTGTGCTAGAAAGTTTGCGGAAAAGTTAGGTCTCGCATTATAGTACATGGCAGCACGTCGCTGCACCTCAAGATCGACTGGAAGTAGTCCCGCGAGCACAGGTAGGGCCTCTGTGCTAACCGTCCTATAAGCCTTACACAGAAAGATCAAGGCTAGACGCTGACCTTGGAGAAGCTTTCGCCGTACCGCGCCTATTGTGGCCCTATCAGCCCACACTGGTGCCCCGTAGCACACGCATCCCAGGTAGGTTGCTCCGTAGATGGTTCTGAGCGTAAGAAAAGAGAGACCCCAGGTAGCCTTCGAAATTCGCGTGAGCGCATAGAAATTGTTTTTGGCTTTCTCACTAATAGTCTTAATATGTTCAATAAAAGAAAAGTTTTTTTCTAGGACTAGACCGAGATAGCAAACCGACTCCTTACGTTTGACGGGAACGTTATTGAATTTAATAGACGGCCATGATTTCAAATTTCCTTTAAGCAATA
Organism: Spodoptera frugiperda; assembly: GCF_023101765.2. NCBI lineage: Eukaryota > Metazoa > Arthropoda > Insecta > Lepidoptera > Noctuidae > Spodoptera > Spodoptera frugiperda. Next base: position 5,208,010 of record NC_064230.1, read on the forward strand.
ATTGATAGGTTTTATGGGGTGCAAAAGTTAATCGATTACGTTCGCCCCATCGCGAGATCCTACTGAGGCAGTCCTTAGCTAAATTCTCTAGTCCGGCTCGAGTATTTGATTGTATTAACAAAAGGCCATCATCCGCATATCCAGTCAACGTACAACCAGAAGGAAGTGGGGTCGCGAGCAAATCATCAAACCCTAAATTCCACAGATACGGGCCAATAACCGAGCCCTGAGGACATCCCATTGACAACGACTTCGACCGAGAAAAATTACCAAGTTTCAGTTTTACAGAACCATGAAGAAAATAAGTGTATAATAGTTTGTATATGTTACTAAAGCAACCACGACCCTTCAGTTTAAGGAGTAGCATTGGCCACCACGCGTTATCAAAGGCACCGGAAATGTCTAGAAAAATGCCTACTACATATTTGTGCTCAGACGAAGTCACTATGGTTCGGACAGAGAGAGCTGCGTCTACAGTAGATTTACCCACAGTAAAACCAAATTGATTATTGTGAAATTTCGGTCCACCGGGCAGCAAACGAGGAACGATAAGCCGCTCAAGAAGTTTTCCTAATGATGGTAAAAGCGTAATAGGCCGGTATGACTTAGGGTCATCGGGTGGTTTATTTCCATTCTTAGGTATTATGCGAATGAATCCACGTCGCCATATACGAGGAAAGACGCCCTCCGCTATACAACGATTAAAGACAGACAGGATCGCGTCAGCCGCAGATTTGCACGCTTCTATTATCATTTTATTTGAAACTTTATCCTCACCAGACGATTTATTCATAGGCAACGTTTTAATAACAGTTACGAGCTCATTGATGGAAGGTAGATCAGACACCGGTGAATTGGGTGGTATAGCCGCCCACGACCTAATCTGTTGATGATAATCGCTATCTGTCTCGGATACATCGTCAGGGATGAGTTCATCGAGTAGAACTTCCGTTGTCTCCTCAATACCAGTGGTGTGAACATTGTTGACTTTTATGTTCTGTACGAACGCCAGATCGACGGATCTGTTGGCTTTGAACTCATGGTACAGAGGCGACCACGGACCCTCGCTTTCCAGCCTCTGCACTACTCTCCGCAACAGGTTACCCTTAGCTTTCTCCACTGAAGCCCTATAGCGTGACCTGGCAACTCTAAACGCAATCAATGCTTCATCAAATGCAAAACCAGTAACTTTACGTTTTTTTAGTCTATTTAATTGTTTGCGCGCTTTACGAAAACATTTACGTTGTTCGACTAGATAATTATTCCACCAGTCACATCTGCGCGTACTGGTCAAGGATCCCCGACCAAACGCAATGTCGGCACAGTAAGTAAAAGTATCCGACATGATTTCAGCACCTTCTTCGGCCGAAAGGTCTTTGCGAGTGAAGTCTGTGGCCTGAGATGCAAATAATAAGCTAAAGAAGTTCCAGTCCGCGCCCTTAGTTTTATATCTAAAACCACTACTGCAAAGCGTTGGACCCCGGGGTAATCCCGAGACAAATTCGTACACGATCAGGCGATGGTCACTACATGACGCATCCGGTAAGACACGCCACCTATCCAAGCTAACGTCCGAACTAGAAAGTGTGACGTCAATACAAGATTCGCCCATTTGGCTGCAAAAAGTAGGTGGTGCATCAGGGGTGTTATGTATGGAGAGATTCATTTCGGCAATGAATTCTTCAACGGCACAACGCCGCTCCATGTCAGTAGCCCTAACTTTGCCATACCATAAGGATGAAGACGCATTAACGTCGGCGCCAATTATAATTTTGGAGCCCGCAAGCGACTGCAAGACGTGACGGAGGTGATGAATGTGAGGAGTAACTGAGTCAGAATATTGAAAGTAACAGCTCACAGCGTAAAGTTTAAAGTTTTCTGAGGCAATCTCCGCCACGGCACAGTGTGACGTCATTAAATTAGTTATAGATGTTACTGTGAAATTAGATGATCTCGTGACGTAAATTCCAGCTCGCGACCTACTGTTCAGCTGCACTACCCTGTGCCGTAAGTGGGCATTTTGATACTGTTCTTGAACAAGTACAATGTCAAGCTGATAGTCGACTATTAGTTTGTCTAACTCGGACGTCGCAACCCTGTCGTTATGTAGATTTAGTTGCCCTATAGTCAACCTATCCATATTATTATTTAATAGGTGGTGTTTAATATGAGTTGTTCGAGTTTAGCTTTGTAGGTGCCACACTCGGGCGAACCACAACGGTGGTCGTGAGGTTTTTTGAAACGTTTGCACGCCACGCATGTTGGAATAAAATTTTTATTATTTATATGAGGGCAGTCGTGTGATTCATGCGCCTCAGCACAATTACCGCAGGTGGGTGTTTTAACCGTGCAATGTTTCCTAACGTGGCCGAACTGCTGACACAAGTGGCATTTAACTAATTCTACATCGTCTATGAATCGGCAAGTAGCCCAATCTATAAAAAGTTTATCTTTTGTCGTAACAAGATGTTTACGTATATTAGCGTCTAGTTCAATGCCAACCCACTTACGACCGTTTTGCAAAGTACGCCGGCGGGTAATTTTACAAGATTTAATAAAATCTTGCTCCTTTACTTCGATTTCCCCACTAATATTTTGACGATACAGTGAGGTCAAAAACGCGGCGTCCTCCATAGAACCCGGGATGTCCTTGACAAGGATACGCGGCCTACGACCTTTTGGCTTTTCCAAACGCAAACCGGCGGTACGAATCGCTGCTACGGACTCAAGCTTCTTTATCTGCCGCTCGTTAGCAACACGCAATACGACACCCGACTTCGCGGTTTTTTTAACTCCTACAATTTGAAAACCGTCGTCGCAAGGTTTAATCGCCTTCATAAGCGCCTGTTTAGTCGCCGATGACGACGCAAAATCAGCTGAGCGCTCGGTTGTGGGGTAGGCGACAACACACGGAAGCGGCGCGCGGGATTCCATCGCGGGCGCGATCTTGCTTGGCAAACGCAGTTTTAACGATTCGGCATATGACATTTTATTATCGACCGTTTTTTTTTCCGTTGTCGTGTAAGACGACGACTTACACCTGTCTAACTCACGTTCCGCATTAGACAATTTTGTCTCGACGCAGGACGATTTCACTGCTAAGATCGCGACTATACCCGTGACCCGCTGGGTTAGCTCAACTATAGTGGTTTTGCTGCCAGTGGCTAGCCGCGAATCGAGCACGATTTCATTTATTTTTGACAATAATTGCGTTGCCTCAGTCATAAGGTCTGTGTATCCCTTATTACTCTCACTCGCCGGGGATGACAAATTCGGTGAAACGCAGGTTTGTACACGCTTGGACGACCTATCATCGGGAGTCGCGTACGTCGGAGACTCAATCTCACTGAATAGCCGCTTCGAGCTACACGGCGGCGATCGCGGAGTCAATCGGCTTTTTCGAAAGCCGTCACGATCGGGCGGGTCATTATGCGACGACATCGTTTATTATTAAGTACCTATATAATTCTCGGCAACAATTGGAAATAAAACTTCGTACGAATATAAAGAAATAAACTATAAAATTACACACAAGTTTATATCTTGCCACCCGCAATAAAAGAAATAAATGGACTTACCGAAAATTTGCTGCATAAAACGTAATTACGTGGATTAATTCGCCTAACTACTTACTTATACCACACTCAGACACAGGGCACACAACATAAACAACACAAACCGGAATAGGCCACGGAGATAGCAAAAAATAAAAGAAATAATTAACAGCGATAAGAGCACCACTGCACCGTGCGCGCGCGCGGAGGGAAGTTTTACTATATTTGGTCACATAACCTAAGAAGAATGATATAAAAGTGGTCCTTGATCAGATTGGGAATCGGTTGGGAACCTCTGAACTACATTTACCCCCATGCAGAATAAACATTTATACAAATTTACGTTATGATATAAATTTTCTAGCGTTTATATGAGTAATAATAGCCCAGTTATGTTTAAGCTAGTCTAACGTATCATCCACCACCTTCAATTAAAATTCCATCATGAAACCAGCTCGATCGTACTATAATATTGTAATGTCATCTAATCTACATGTTAGATATTAGAGGTGTATGTAATTCAAATTCCTATATTTCGTTACAGGTCAATCTAAGCAAAACGTGTTGATATTTCAATATGGTTGACTTCAAGGCGACATTGGTGCGTCTTTAAGGGTGTAAGAGATGTGCTATGCTACGAAGATGTGTGTCGTTTCCACCGATACTAAGCTATGTAGCTGTGCGAGTAAGATGTGCTATGAAGATGTGCCACCGTAAAGTAAGATGCGCAGCTCAAGAATGCGATGTATCGATAATAAGGAAGCCATAGCACACATCAATAGTACGCATCCACAGCACGCATCTTTACATATAAATAAACATAGCTTAGCTGAGTCCGTTTCCACTAGTGCTATGTGTACCAATATGAATATGATTGGTGGAAGACAAGCGCATCCACAGCGACGTAGCATTGCACATCTCTGGTGGAAAAGCACGCTAAGACCCTGTCTCTAAACAAAGATGAGGATTATTCGATAACTGACAATTAATTGCAATTCTTTATAATATTCAGTCACTTTTATCATGTCGGAGTTCTAGTTTCTATTAAATTATTAGCATTATCACTATCAACATAAACGTCCTCACTTCTGAGCAAAGACCTCTTCTTACACGGAGAAGGAATAAGTATCATTTAAAAAAGAAAACTAAGTTGCTATTATTCTTCAACGTATGTCAGTAACTACCTAATGGTGCAAAAAGTTATGTTATAATTTGCATCCTTTGTATATTTTAATTGCCTTTGCGGTAAAATACTGGATAAAACAAGATATTTTTAATCGGCACCATCAGCGAATATTTTATATATTATTGGACCAACGTTTTCGTCCTACATTCTCCTATTTTATATTTTTTTAATAACATCTTATGTTACTTAACGTGTTGTAAGAAAGCATCTTAACGTTTTACTACACCCCTTCCCCTCAAATTGCGTTACATAATTCTTGAAAACCCCCTTGATATTTTTAATAGTATAAAAAGCTAAAAATAAATGAAAAGACCAAACAAATAACAACGAACAATACTTTAATTACAAACACAAGCAAGTAAGCAACACATACAATACATACATACAATAAACTAGACAGAAATTAAGTAAAATTAAAACAAATTATATTTAAAAACTTCACGCTAACGCCTCTTGGTGGTAAGCAGAGACTTGACCATAAAACTAACCGCTGTTGGGTGTGACGGAGTGAAGAAAAACTTTAGAAATTTAGAATGAGATAATTATGTTTAACACATTGAACGCCGTGGCGGTCACCGGTGACCGACGCGACGTTAGCGGAGGATTTGCCTTCAACAGTTTTCTATTGGCAGTCAAAGACTTAAACACGATTTTGTGTTTAATGATAGACATTCGGATAAAATAAATACACATTCAATACAAGTCGCAATGGATGGAAAGGGAATGCTTATCATGAATTTAAGATACTTTGTAACTGAATGAAAAATATTTGATGTTAGTAAAAAAAAACAAGTTATTATGAACTTTGAAGCACATTAGTTGTTAAATACAAAATGAATCTTACACGCAGCGACATACAAGACTCATTTTAAATTACATCTCACAAATAAACAAGGACCATCCAAAGGTCGTCTGGAAGAAATCACCATTGTGTGATAAGACCGCCCATTGTACGCATATTACTTAAAATGTATGTAACCTAGGCTACTTAAATGTGTATAATAAGGCAAAATAATAAATAAATAAGAACAGTCAATATCAATCACAATCTCCTTGAGCTCAGTGGCGTGCCATTGGAGAGGCCTATTTCCACTATGTCCAGTATATAACCTACATAGCTCCGTCCCTCTCGCACTGCTCAGTGATCGACCATTCTGACACAATTGTAATAGCAGACTAAGGCCCCAGCAGTGGACGAGAATAGGCTGATGATGATGATGATGATGAAATCAACAAGGTTAGAAGTCTTCACCCACTCCGCCACAACAAACAGCGTTAACATTATTAAAATAAAGTACTTACCATATAAAACTTATGTAAACTAATACAAACTAAAATTGTTACTAAAAAGTTACGTTTTTCTGTTCGTTTGTTTAATAGCTCATAGTGAATGTCATATAAACATTAATAAACCAATTTCAATCCAAAATCTTTGGATTAAGGTCGAATTTAGACATTACTTCTGTCAATAATCAGATATGTTTGGAATAAGATTTGTAAAAACTTCCTAAGACATACTAAATTAACTAAAAAAATACGGTTCACACACGTACATTAATGGAGAAAAGCTCTACTAGTTTCGACTCACAGAGGGACTCTCCATCTTGACTCGAAACTAGTTGAGCTTTTCTCTATTCAATGTACGTGAGTAAACCGTGATTTTTTGGTTAATTTAGTATGTCTTAGGTTAACACTTCGATCAAAAAGCTGTGTATACACACAATTACGTTTTGGGATCGTAACAACTTTTTGGGGATCATAGCATCAACTTCTACTACATTTGGAAGCAAAGGGAGCCACGAGCGTTCTTTTTTTTTCTTCTTTACGGAACCCTCTCTTAGCAACAAAATACTCTCAGTGAATACTGGAGATAGAAGTACTATCGCATAAAAAGCAACCCTATTACATAGGAATAAGACTACCTTTTAATAATACTAAATTATTTGTACACTTTGGTGGGTAGTTAAATTATTTCGAAACAATACTACGGTGGTTATTGGAATTATATGAAACCTCCCTTTTAATAATCGAGCAGATTTGTTCTGTCGCCCGAATACTCAAACGCTACTCAATTTTAAGTTGTACTTAAATATCGTGATATCTCTGTCATTTTATAAAGAATTGATAGTGACAGAACTACATTTGAGAGCGTCTTAAAATTGAGTAGCGTTTGAGTATTCAGACATAAGTCTACTGAACGTATTGAACATAAATTGGTTAGTAGTGTCATGTCGGTTTCCACTAGTTGAGTGCACGGTTGGCGCGGTAGCTGGGCAACTGGCTGGCTAGCACGGAACAACTCTTTATGTGATCCACAAATGGTTGTTTCGGGTCTGAGTGTCATGTGTATGTGAACTTGTATGTTTGTAAACGCACCCACGACACAGGAGAAAATCCTAGTGTAAGGCAACGTCTTTAAAAAAAGTTTTGGAAAGAGATTGGCCCCTATATATTTTTTATTTTTTATGAAACACGCTGGTAAGCTAGCAGACGTATCGCCGCCGCCCATGGACACTTGAAACACCAGAGGCGTTAAAAGTACGTTGCCGGCTTTTTGGGGATAGGAATTTAAGGATTGTTGTTAGGGAATCGAGGATTGGAAAGATTGGGAAGGGGGGAATTGGGCCTAGTTTCTGGAGTTTTGGTCTTGACCTGACCAGTCCCATCTGATGGCACCCGTTCACGGACATAACGCATGCATCAGCGTAGTTCAGCTCGACCATGATGCAGGGAACAGAACCACCTGACACACGACGCTACCAACAGCAAGACATTTTAGTGAGCATGACAGGTCAAAACTGGGAAATACTATTTGGAATACTGAGGGAAAGTGAAAACCATTCATGATCCAAGTGATCAATCTCTATACTACATGAGCAACTATTAAGTTTTGAGATTGGGAAGGGAACTGAATGCATCTGTTGCTCATGATCTTAAACAGGACATCAATACGTATCGCCTGCACTATGACGTCAGAAGACCTAGTGTGAGTTTATTATTTTTTGTAAATTCAATCAAAATGTTACTGCGTTTGGCATTCAGTTCGTTCGTTTTAATTACTTTAAACGTAAAGCAAACTCGTACCAAGGGAACTGAATGGTTGCTTAATCAGCACGCTGAACGACATAAACGTGTCGATCGCGGCAACATAACACAACCTCGCACTAGGCCTAGTAGCTCTTTTTATGAAATGAGCTCAATACGTAATCTTACTACCTGAGTAAATTGTCTACGTCGACTACCAAAACTAACTGATGACTAGACTATCTCTACACTACTTCAGCTCGTAAAGAAAACTATTTGTTTCTCAATCCATCGACTTTGACGACCAAACATCCAAACCTGCTCGAAATTTTCTACCAAGGAGTTTCATCTAGTATTCTGAGAAGAATCAAAATATAGTACCTAAAACACAGACTTAGTTTACATACATAGAATACGTATAAAACTTAGTTCATACAAAAAAAAACACATTAAAATATACCTTTAGTACGAGTTTACTTTACGTTGAACGAAAACGCAATGAGAGTGCGTTCGGCGCTCTGATTGGCCGGCGCATATGAACCAACCAATCAGTAGCCTTACCGCGAGTTTGCTTACTTTTAAAGTAATCGAAACGAGAGCGCGTTCGGCGCTCTGATTGGTTGGTTTATTCGACCCGGCCAATCAGAGCGCCGAATGCGCTCTCGTTTCGATTACTTTAAACTCATACTAAGGGTACAGAGCACCGAACTCATTTCAATCTCATTCAACGTAAAAGAAACTCGTACTAATAGTATAGTTCATTTTAAATAACATGTCATTCAATTACCGTCTATTCAATTGATTTTATACTCTATTGTGTCGCAATACGACCAAAATTCCGAGGCAATACGTAGTTTGATACTGTAACTCTATTCGCACTCAATAATCAGCCGTAAGCGTAATGGAATAAACATCAAAATCGATTGAAATTAACGCTAAACGACATGAAATGTTATCCAAAATGGAAGTTTTCAATTCAATAACAGTACATTAGTCAAAATCCTTACTTAAAAAAGTCAACCACGGTTACTGAAAGAGACTAACCTATTTTCAGAAAACCAAGGTATACATTCACAGTCAAATATCACACGTATTCAGTTGTAGTTAAGGCACATAATCACATAATGTTATACAGCGTCAGTCAAGAAGTATCTAGAAGAAAAATTTGAGCTTCTCACCTCCAATAGAGGGATCAAAATTCTTTCCTTGCAACACGGATACCGATTGCTTATCAATGTAAACAGTAAATTTACCATTACTAGGGTAAATCGTATCGGTAAATATTTGCCATAGTTCCGTATTAAGTCCAGGGTTTTTATCTTCTAGCAGATCAAATATAATGTTCAAATCATCCTTGTTCTCTGGTAGAATATTTAGAGGTATCTTCATGATGACTTTGTGGTACCCTTGAGGTTCTGGTAAGACGAGAGCCGTCTCCACACTCTTCGGAGAATCAGGTTCGATGATGACAGGGTCTAAGTCAGAATCTAGCTTGCTTCCCGTATAGAAGAATATCTTCTGGTCACCCATGTTTAGTTCAAATTCTTCTTTTTTAATCATCTTAGCTGAATCCTCATCAATTTCTAGATCGCATACGGTATGCGCTGTTTTGTCATGCTGAGCTATTACACTCCATTGCTCCAATTTTAAGTTGGGATACTCTTTCTTCAATTCGCTTTTGACGTCATCGAAAGATTTTTCTTTAGGGCCTTGCATTGAGACCTTGCTTTTTGACTTATCTGAGGCGTCTTTCTCACTCGCTTTCTGCTCTATACGTTTAGCGTGAAGCTTGCTAAGTTCTTCTAAACTAGCTTTAGGTTTTAATAAAGACTGTAGGTGTCCCAATTTGAATTGTACTGCACTGTTGCCGATGAATTTATTGAAATTCTGCCCAGTAATCACTTGAGCTGATAGTTTGTCTATTTGCAATACGACGTCCAATTTCGTTTTAGTGCGCACGGTACTTATTTTCCTCCAATATTTAGTTCTTAATCTAGGATTTTGCTCTTGTAGTAAAGCAATAACTTCATCCGTATCCTTGTCTGTTTTGCAAACCATGCTTATGATGCCTACTGCTCCTCGAAATTCTGTAGATTTTAAATGTATGTGCAGTTTTGAGTTGACTAGGGGAATTGTTTGTTCAATCCAGCTTCTTGCTTCCATAGCCTGGCATATAATGAAGATCACACCATCAAAGAGGTACATATCATGAAATTTAGGCATAGTCTCCTCCTTAATCTCAGATTTCTCAAACGCCTCTAGAATAATATTCTCGAAAGTTCTTTTAATCGTGTGGAATAACGTTTCGTCGACTCTAGATTCGGGATAGTTTGACGGCCCTACATACAATTTAAGGTCATCAGCGATTAGGTCTGAATAGTGGTTCGTACGGATCCTTGTTAGCGGAGCCGACATTATTTCTGGGTCTATAGGCACATACATCTGTTTAAGCACAACATCTCTTTGTTTCTTAGCATCCACATCGTCTACCTCTTTCTGTGTTTCATCAAAGCTGACGTCACGTTTCTGTCTATCGATTATCCTAAAAGTGAGCTTATCTCCTTCGTAGCTAGGATCAAAATCGGGGCTCTTGATTACTTCTAAGGACTCAGGGTCTACTCCAAATTGTCTCTTCTGCTTTCCAGCAACATCTGAGTAATATTTCCAGCAGTCCGGCTTTAAACCTGGATATTTAGCTTGCAGCTTTAGTAAAATTTCGACTGATTCTACATGAGCATGCTCCTTAGGTAGCCTCATGACGATCCTGGTATACCTAACCAAGCTCTTAATATCTCTAAAGGTGAGTTTCAAACCAGTCGAGTTGATGAATTTAGGTAAAACTTCAGTCAAATAATCTTTAGTTTCTAGACTGTCACATATGTAGATCACAGCACCGTTCGATAGGTAAATATCTTGAAATTTCGGTATAATTAGGTTGGCAAAGCGTTGCATTTTCATATCTTTGTGTAAGTACTCTTTGAATAGATGTTTAAGTCTTCTGATATGGGTTCCTTCTAGTTTGTTCTGTGGGTATCCTTCTAGAGTAATTGCTACCTTTAGCTCATGTTCAACGTGTAAGTAATTCGTTCTTCTATGATAAGCAATACCTCTATTGCTGTCAATATTCAGGTTGCTGCTCCTTGCAATTAAATTATCGTTGCTTTCTATGAAAGATTCAGTTTTATCAGAGACGGCTACACCAGAAGTAGACGCAATATTGCTTTCTAGATTATCTTGCTCCTTGCCTGTGTTTTCTGACTTCTCTGTGTCGATTTCATTACTGTAATTGTTAGTTTCGTCCGACCATACTAGTACTTCATCTCTATCGCTTATATATTTTACGTCTTTGAGTTTCTTTAGTATATCTTTTTGTAAACCGCTTTCTAGTTCTTTTCTGACGTCGTTTGTGTCTTCTGTTTCTGGTTCTACGGTTGTAGCTTCATCTTCTGCAATAGTATTATCATCCTCTTCTTCTTCTTTCACCGTTCCTACTTCTTTGACGCTAACATCAATATCCGAAGCATTTCTAGGTGTAGTTTCTGCTGATTTTAGTTCATCAAGAAGTTTGACTCTTGACGCTACGCTCCTCAAATCTTCTTCCATGCCGGAGAGGAGACATTCATAGTAGATTTCTGTGTAGCCAGTCAATTCAAACTCCATTTGTCCGTAGTCTATCACATTCTTGAAAGAAGGACCTCGTATGATCTCTCCTGAAACCCTATCAATTAGAAACGACGTAAATTCTACATTTTCGACAGTCTTCTGTGCGTAAATCTTCCACAGACTCGTCTTTAGCATAGGGTTGAAGTATTGGAGAAGTTTGAAAGCGTCTTGAGCTGTAGCCGGCCAACAAGACCTGGGAATCTTTAGGACAGCCAAGCACAGTCTTTTGACTTTCGCCTTAAGCAGAACTAAGTTGGTACACATCCTTTCTTGTAAACCAGGGGAGACTCGTACCATCCAATCCCTAGTATCACCATCTTTGCAAATGCATACTAACGCCCCTCGATTCAAATAGTAGTCTAAGAAAGACGGTACTCGCTTTAGGAGACCAGCCTTTAACTGCATGTCTATAACGTCTGTTAAGCCTCGTTGGAATTGCTCCATCTGTCTTAGTCTCATCTTGGATTTAGGGTACCCTGCTAGAGCGATGACTAGTTTGAGATCCTCGTCTACAATGTCCATATAGTCAGCGTTACGAAGTTGAATCAGTCTGTTAGTCTCATCCTCGTCATCACTATCAGTATAAAAGTCACTATATTTCAAGTCACATGTCACCTCGCTCCTACATTTGCCGCATCTCTTAACTTCCTTTTTACTAGTCGCGTCAGATCGTTTACTATACGTATCGGTAACTTTACTACAATCGGATTTTTTCCTAACATCCCTAGTTTTGCTACTGACAAATTTGCTCGAGTATTCCGATTTTTTGTCTGTTACTTTGCTAGCGACGGACTTATCTCTATAGTGCTTGATCTCGCTTCGATCTTCGGAGCATAGAACGCAAGTTGAAGGTGTGGAACTACCATCGTCGGTCCGCACGTGTTCCCAGGACCTCTTCGACTTGACTTTACAGGAACAAATCGTGGTTTCGTTCTGAAGCAAAACTGTTTGTATCGACATTTGTCTTTGAACTATGCTACTCGTGATGCCAGATTTCGTCCCATTAACATGCTTGGGAGACCAAATTATTAATATCTGTTGCCAAAATCTTCAAGTTCTTGGCTTTTGACATCTCAATTTTGTGATGTATCTATCTGGCAACACTTTGTTAATTTCCTTGATTGATGTTGATGGTAATGCATGAAGCGAAGCTACCTACCTAAAGGTCATGCGCGATGCGAGTCATTTTAAAATAGTCCTTAAGCCCTTCAAATAGTAAATTTTGATCCTGAAAATTTATGTGGAAGCGAAACACAGTTTTGGATATATAAACAAAAATATGATAGATCTTATAAAGTATTACAAGATAATAGATTTTATGGTGACTCGTACACAGATAATATAATTTATAATTATGTAGTAGTATTTTTTTAAGGGGGGAAAATCATCCAATGACTTCTTTCGCCTTGGGCGAGGCGAGAGGGAGAGTCAGACTCTTACTGACTAAAAACCACCGCGTTCCTACACCTCATTTTCGAACCGGAGCCCCGGTAAGCCCGCTAGGTAGTCCGCAGCTCCGGAATTATGTAGAAGTATGAAAAGAGAATTTATTAAATCTGTCAGTCAGATAATAAAAGGAGCAAGCCAAGGAACGTCAAATTAATTAGGTTATATGGCTTACTCCACCTAACTCGTCGACAAGCTACTCAACTTGTTTCAAACAACGTCAGGTTCATACTTAGCTTGAAATCTGTTGAGTAACCTCGTCGAAATGCGGTATAAGTTAGTCCTAATTAATATGTCTACTGTGATGTCATGGCGCAAAAAGATGATACAATATCATCTTAATTTTTTTGTTAATTAGTTTTAGAAGGGGATTTGTTTAGTAACAATTTTAGTTTGTATGTTTATATTAAAATGTACCTTTGAGCAATTTCACGTAATTAAAGATATCGTATGTGTAATTTGAGGTTAATTTTCAAATACCCAGAATGAAGTTCAATATAAAATTCTACGTTTTTTATTCGGAAAATTGGTTATTTTAGAAGTTTCAATAGCCTATTAACAGATTTCTATTCCACAACTAAATTCCCTAATTACTCCTTGGACTAATCTCCGAAAATAAAGAAAGATTAGTATATTTTATATATGTAATTAAACTCTTTGATCGCCACGGTCGGATATAACAGACTTAAATGTACTTAAAAATTATGTTTGCTGACAGTGCCTTATTTAGGATTAATTGAAATAAATGCTTTGACTTTGACTTTGAAGTGACGGTTCAGGCTAGATTTTGTTAATCAGCTATAGATAGCTAGATAGGTTAATGATTATAAGAAATAACCGCGACCTGAAAGCCCCAGTGTTATAACAAGTGGAAAGTACATAATAAGATACGACATATGGACAATAAATGAAATCAAATTTTGTAATAAAACAAACTTGCTTTTAGAAAATGACCAGTGTGACTGCTGCATAAAAACTCCCTTGTGTATCGTTTTTTTTCGGCGCGGGGAAAGTGATTGCGCATGGCGAGGGGGGATTGCGCAGGGAGAAGGGGGATTGCGCAGGGAGAGGGGGGTATGCGCGCGCGCACACTAACTTAGATATTACAGTAGGACATTTTTTTATATTGTAATATTTGCTTTGACGTTCAAAAGAACCTTCCCGGTCTAATTGAAATAAATTTTGTCTTTGACTTTAATGACATTTGGTATCACAAACTGGCCATATATCGTATCCAATATAATTAAATTAGTATGAACATGCAATTAATAAAGCGAAATTGAAACTCACCGAGTCGCCAGCACCGGCGCTGAAGCTCACGTCTGCGTCTCGGGAATCCCTGTTGGATAAACATGGTAACATTAAGAACGGAACATCATATTTTTGTAATAACTATCGTGAGACGTACTAAATTAACTAAAAATCACGGTTTACTCATGTACATTAATGGAGAAAAGCTCTTAACACGTTAAACGCCACGTAGGTCACCAGTGACCTACGTTAGTGGAGAATATGCCATCAACAGTTTTCTGTTGGCAGTTAAAGGCTTTAAGAGGGAATCTTCATCATGTTGCAGCCTACGACACATTAGGTTTCGGAACGTCACCGCGTCTGCACACGCTGCTCATGATGAAGAGTCCCTCTGTGACTCGCCACTAGTAGAGTTTTTCTTCATTAATGTACGTGAGTAAACCGTGATTTTTAGTTAACCGAGCAGCAGCATCATATTGGGTTTAAGACATTTACAGTTGAACATAAGGCATTCCCAATGACTTGCGTGACTTTAATGATAAACCCAGTTACAAAGTGAACTTTTAAATTCCTCTACGGTCCATGTAGGAAATTGACAATTTCAGTAAGACTATAGCAACGCGGGAATCGAACCCAAGACTAAGTCCACAAAAGTGATTAAAGTTAGGAAGCAAAACGCAAGTTACAAATAGCGCATTTAGTAATTTTTAGTTTAGTACATAATTTATCAACGTACCTACTTAGATCTTAGATTATTTAATTTAAAAGAGGCAAAACAGCTGCAAATCATAATAAAAAAAAATAATGCTTTGCGTGCGAACGGTTACAAAAGAACAGCATAGAACGACAACTAACAGCGGCGAATATAAGAGAAAAGCATAGATTGGTACACCTTATTACAATTAAAATAAGTCTGATCATAAAAGCCAGCCTAGCACTATCAGATGGGGCCCAGTAGGGCTGATGCCTACACGGAGCTGCGGACTACCTAGCGGGTTACCGGGGTTCCGGCTCGAAAAGCAGAAGTAAGAACAGGGTGGTTTTTAGTCAATAAGTGTCTAACATTCCCTCTCGCCTTAAGGCGGGAGACGACATTGAATGATATTCCCCCCCCCCCCTTAAAAAAAGCCGGCGGTCTTTGGTATTACATTACATAGAGCTAGTTGAAACGTGAAGCTTAAGACCGATGGCAATGGAGAACTTCTGTGAACGATATTAAGTCGAGTAAGTCAAGATGTAAAAATTATCTAGTAGCCAAGCCAAAGTTATTGAATCTACGTGCCGTAATGTGCACCTCTGCCTACACCTTCGGGGATAAAAGGCGTGAAATTAGCCGTTGCGTGAAACTAGGCGTTAGCGTGATGCAAGCTGATGAAACACAGACGGAGCCGGGTAGCATAGCATATGTATAGCAGACACTAACACACTTATATGAGGAAACTTACCGAAACCTGACTTGTTTTACGGTAGGCGTGTTAACGCTAGACCGAAAAATAAAATAAAATAGTATTAATAATACAATAGTAAGTAATTTTGTCGCGTAAAAGACTATTATGGACTTCTGCCTACAGCTTCAACTGCATTAAAAAAACCTTACTTGTTTGTCTTTCATGGCAAGGCGGAGCAAAAATATGGCGTATTTTTTTTTAAGTAGGTATTACATAAGTTCTAGAACATCATACTATATTTGTAATAACTAATTTTAAATAATTTAGATTCTGAGATGGATTCACGATAGCACAAGTCTATACCTTAATAGTTTTTGGTTAATATTAAATATGCATTACCCTGTATTAATTGTAATAATGATACATAAATAAAAAGAAATATCTTCTGTCCCGTGGGCTAAAAAGTACCTTATGTGTTATCCCAAATCATAATCTACCCCTTTTCCTAAATTCATCCCAATCCCCTCAGCCGTTTTGACGTCATTAAGTCACAAACCTACATACAAACTCACAAACTTTCAAATTTATAAATGATATTGAAATATTGATGAATGATATTTATTTCTGCAAGTTGTCTACAAGATAACACTTCTACACGTCAATCTTTGAAATAACTAGATGAGGCCTATAATATTTGTAAGATAACGTCAAACGTAAATAGACTCAAACATTACAAGTGACACTTGGGTAACAGTTAAATAATATACTTTCCATACCCTCAGGCACTTATTAAAGCTACTTACATAATCACTGTACCTAAACGGCCTCAAGCAATGACTTTAAATGTAGTAGTAATACATATGTGAAGAGAAAGTGGTATGTAATTTCGCTATACAGAGCAACTGGTTCCGTGGTGTAGTGGTTATCACATCTGCTTTACACGCAGAAGGCCGCCAGTTCGATCCTGGCCGGAATCATATCTTTTTGTTAGGTTTTTTTAAATTGTTTAAATAATTCATGAGTGCGTTTGCACTAAAGTGTAAAAAATGTTGAAGTTTATTATGTATAAAAAGTTATTTGTTTTAAAAATAATAAATTAAGAAAATGTTTATGTGAACAACTGTTTCCAAGACAATTAAATGGAGGAGATGACTAAGTATTATTTTAATGTGGGATCTTGTAGATTTAAAATTATTAGTAACAAGTTTTTTTTTCTTACGGAAATTAATATTTTTGAACATTATATTGATTTGAAATATCGCGTGACGTCACTTTTACATGCATTTTAAACACAGAAATTATGTATTTGCTCCCAACCCTAAACTTTTATTATATCTAAGTATTGTTATCATAATATATGACAAAATAAAAAAGTGTCTAATATTTTTTCATTACCTAACTGTCGGACTAATTAGATTTTTAATTTTCATACCCCATCATCATCCCTATTAAATATATATTCTGGGAGTGTAATTGTATGTGTCAAATACTATTTGCCAAAAGTGATAATGCAAATCTCGCACGATTAGGGCTCAAGTGAGATCTCGATATTGGTGAAATCCGATGCATGAAGCCCCAATATCGTGAGATTTACATTCCGTAATCACAATACAATTTATTATGATATGAACGCTGTTACCTATAATTGTATTGTATTCTTATACTGTATTTATGTTGGTGACACTAAATAAATAAATAAATCTCATTCAAAATTCGTATAAAACTATCGTTTGACACTTCTGAATAGTAACTAACTAGCTGAAAAGTATATAACTGAAAATTCACTATTTAATTGCCTACTTTATGAAAAAAAAATAGGTCAGTTTCAATTTAAATATCACAATATTTTCAGTTTGTAAGTAAAATATTTTCAAAACCGATTTGATTAAAAAAAGTAAAACAAAAACGTACCAAAAAGATATGATTCCGGCCAGGATCGAACTGGCGGCCTTCTGCGTGTAAAGCAGATGTGATAACCACTACACCACGGAACCAGTTGCTCTAAATCGCGAAATTGGGTAGTATCTTCGGTCAAAAATAAATTATTACAACTTTTCAATACAATAAAATACTGAAAAATAATCACATTCTCGTTCATAAATTTGATGAACTACTTAATTTTAGATTTTTTCTGGCTAAATTTCTAGAAATAAGTCTGCTATTTGACGTCAAAAACTTATGACGTCATAACGCACTATTTCATACAAAGTTCATAGAAAATATCGTTTTTGACGTTTCGAAAAAAGTATTGAATTTGACTAGTAGGAAAGTAGCCTATTGTATGGAGTTTCAATAAAAAACTCAGATCGATAGATCGACACATAACTTCACTGGCAGACAAACTGACGGACAATTCAATTTGACGTTTCGAAAGTGTCTAAATAAGGATTTACTGAACTAATTGCTTTAACTTTGATCCAGATATTAAGCAGAAAACTTCATATTATGTTGAAAAACTAAAAACCCGCTTTTAGTCATATCATGTCCTCGTCGCCCATCATCAGATCAAACAAGGTCGATGGTGGTACTATCACATCGTATGGTCAATGGCCATCTAGTAAATTACAAAATCTACATACCTATAATTGTAAAATTTCATGATGATACAACAAGAATTGATTTGTAAAAATACATTGATGGGAAACACTAGAAAAAAGCCCCTGAACGAAGTTAGAGCGTGTGTAACAATGTAACCAAGAATTGTATTGTAAATCTGATTGTAAAAGGGTAACCTATGGAGTTTCTTGCTCGTTCTTCTCCATAGGAATCTACACTTTGGAATGAGCAAATAGCTTCACTAGAGGACTGACCGACAGACAGACGTTATTAATATTATTATATTTGCTTTGACGTTCAAAAGTGCCTTCCTGGTCTATCTATCTATACTAATATTATAAAGCTGAAGAGTTTGTTTGTTTGAACGCGCTAATCTCAGGAACTACTGGCCTGATTTGAATAATTATTTTTGTGTTGGATAGCGCATTTATCGAGGAAGGTTATAGGCTATAAATCATCACGCCACGATCAATAGGAACCGAGTAGTGCGGGTGAAACCGCGCGGAAGTAGCTAGTTTGAAATAAATGATTTTGACTTTGACTTTGTTGCTAGTAGGAAATAATATTAACTTAAAATACTAACCTGTCAGCATTGTTTCGGACCACGATCTTTCCATCAGGCAGGATGCACCGGTTGCTCATTTGCGCCATCTATAAAACAAAAACATACATTAAAATAACAATAATCATAAAACTTTTATAAAAATACTGACAGCCTCGTTGGTCCAGTGATTTCGGGTTTGAATCCCGATATCGGTTCGGTTGTACGAAAAACCGAAAAAACAGAGTGTGGTACGGAGTCCAACTCGCGCACTCAGAGTCATTTAATGGTTACTTAACCCAGTCCTTAGCAATATTGTTTTTCATACAAAATCGTTACTAAAGAATAGTTTAAGTAAGCATTAAATTACTCTGAGTGTGGCAGTAAAATTTCGTCCAGTATACTGAGCAATATGCTCCGTATCTCCCATCCCCTATAACATGGGACTTAAAACAACAGTGGTAAAATGTAGATGTACATTGTACCGTGGCATTTTTTTTTACTATTGTTGGGTCGACGTTTGGCCGCTATCTCACCTGATGGTAAGTGACGATGCGGCCTACGATGGAGCACGTCTGGCCATAAGCAACCTATTCACTATCGCATTACGTGGTGTAATGAGCACCTCTGCCTATCCCTTCGGGGATAAAAGGCGTGACGTTGCATCTTGCGTGCGGAGTCCGGCACGCGCCCTCTTAGTCCCCACGAAGTGGGAAATATCATTTATCATTTAGTCGATGAAAGTCAGTCCACTGCTGGGCTTATAGGCCTCCTCCATAAAGAAGGGTTTGGAGATCACAACATAATCCAACACCCACGTGACGAATTGTAGTGGTGATTAGTGTATCGTATGCAGCCGTCACCAAGTTAGTTAAGCAAAAATGAAGTTCTGATGCCTAATCTCTGTCGGATATCCAGCACCCACGTGAAGACCTGTGGTGGTTATTAATGAAACCAATGCACCCATAACCAAGTTAAGCATAAATGAAGTCCTGATATCCAGTCGGGTATCCAACACCCACATAAAGAGTTGAGATGGTGGTTAGAGAAATGTATACAGCCATCACCAAGTTAGCATTAAGCATGAATGAAGTCCTAATATCCAGCCCCTGTCGGGTATCCAGCACCCACTTGAAGAGCTGTGGTGGTGATTAATGAAACTAATGCACCCATCACCAAGTAAGTAAAGCATAAATGGAAAACTGATATCCAGTCTCCGTCGGGTATCCAACACCCTAGTGAAGCCTTGTGGTGGTGATAAGTGAATTGTATGCAGCCGTCACCGAGTTAATTAGTCAAGCATAAATGAAATGCTGATATCCAGTCTCCGTCGGGTATCCAACACCCACATGAAGAGTGACGGTGGTGATTAATGAATCGTATGCAACCGTCACCAAGTTAGTTAAGCATGAATGAAGTCCTGATGTCCAATCTCAGTCGGGTATCCAGCACCCACGTGAAGAGTTGTGGTGGTGATTAGTAAAACTAATGCAACCGTCACCAAGTTAGTAAAGCATAAATGAAGTCCTGATATCCAGTCGGGTATCCAGCACCCACATGAAGAGTTGCGGTAGTGATTAATGAAACTAGTGCAACCGTCACCAAGTTAATCAAGCATAAACGAAGCGCTGATTTCCAGTGCTTGGCAAATGGTATCCCTTGATCGGGTATCCAGCACCCACATGAAGAGTGACGGTGGTGATTAATGAATCGAATGCTACCGTCACCAAATTAGTAAAGCATCTGTCGGGTATCCAGCACCCACATGAAGAGTGACGGTGGTCACCATGCCTAGGCGTTGTTAGTTGTTAGTACGGTGTCAAATAAAAAATAAAACAACAAAGACTTACAGGTCGCCTCTCCGCCTGTTTCAATAGAATAACCCTTTGTTTCACTTGCAATTGCTCTGCTCTAATGAATTGAGGGCGACCGTCACCGAGTTGGTAAAGCATAAATTAAGTTCTGATGTCCAGTCTGTGTGATATTAATCCCGTGATCGGGTATCCAGCACCCACATGAAGAGTGAGGGTGGTGATTAGTGAAACTAATGCAACCATCACCAAGTTGATATCCAGTCGGGTATCCAGCACCCACGTGAAGAGTTATGATGGTTATTAATGAAACTAATGCAACCATCACCAAGTTAGTAAAGCATAAATGAAGTCCTGAAGTCCCATCTCTGTCGGGTATCCAGCACCCACGTGAAGAGTAGTGGTGGTGATTAATGAATCGAATGCTACCGTCACCAAATTAGTAAAGCATCTGTCGGGTATCCAGCACCCACATGAAGAGTGACGGTGGTCACCATCCCCAGGTGTTGTTACTTGTTAGTACAGTGTCAAATAAAAATAAAACAATAACAAAGACTTACAGGTCGCCTCTCCGCCTGTTTCAATAGAATAACCCTTTGTTTCACTTGCAATTGCTCTTCCCGTACCTTCAGCTGTTCCAACTTCAGGCTTTCCAACTCCAGATGGAGATTCGGGTCCAAGATGTCAGAGAATCCCTGTGGATGGATGAGTAAAAATAGTAATGTTGGGTAATTAATTATATATTTTGTATTCTAATACTGTACAAAGTACACCCACTTTTCACAATTTGTATAAGTCCCATGTAATATAATAATAGAACTGCACGGTTGACGCGGTGGCTGGCCAACTGGCTGCCGCGCAACGTGTAGCGGGTTCGATTCCCGCACGGAGTAATTCTTTGTGTGATCCACAAATTGTTGTTTCGAGTCTGGGTGTCATGTGCATGTGAAATTGTATGTCTGTAAACGCACCCACGACACCGGAGAAAATCCTAATGTGGGGCAATGTTTTAAAAAACAAAAAAAATTAATAGGGGGTGAGCCTATTGCCATATTTTATTTATTTATTTTCAGCCATGGTCGTCCCACAGCAGGGCAAAGGCCTCCCTACCCTCCTTCCACTCGTCTCTGTGAAGAGCTCTCTGTGGCCAATCCTTTTCATAGGCGTCGAGTTTCATCGTATATTGTTGCCATATACCGGACACAATGCTACTACTGACAAATTTTTGAAAAACCGAAAAAAGCCCAGTAACACTTTGCTACCTCTTGTCCGACAGGCGCACTTGCGGTTACTCGACCAACGAGGCAGTCATGCCGTAATGTGCACCTCTGCCTACCCTTTTGGAGATAAAAGGCGTGACGTTGCGTTTAATACTCTCTGACTGGACGGCTCACGCGGTTACTGGGCAACTGGCTGCCGCGCAACTGATTCCCGCTCAGAGTACTCTTTGTGTGATCCACAAATTGTTGTTCCGGGTCTGGGTGTGTATGTGAAACCCACCCAAAACATAAATGTGAAAGGCTGCCAAGTTCGATAATATTGGAATGCTTCGCCTATAAAAGAAGTGAGATCTAAATAAGTACCAAGTTCCATACACAGACCTCAGTTAAAAATGATATAACTTGGCAAGTTTTAATAGAAAATTATATACTTGACTCATTGCGTTTAGTAGGTTTATAACAAAGTGTGTGAAAACTTGCCAACTTGTTATATCATTTTAAACTGAGGTCTGTGTATGGAACTTGGTACTTATTTAGATCTCACTTCTTTTATAGGCGAAGCATTCCAATATTATCGAACTTGGCAGCCTTTCACATTTATGTTTTGGGTGGGTTTCCATTACCGGCTCGGTGGCAGCGCGGTGGCAGCGCGGCCCGATTGTTTAAAAACATAGGAAAGAATAAGATGGAAGATAATACCCTAGGCATTATGTCTGCCTAAAGTACGGTTGTACATAAAGCCTAAATACCTAAATAAAATAAGGAAGTAGCCTCTGTTGTGATATTAAGAGGATGTTTGTCTGTTTGAATACATCTACAAAACAATGGCTATACAGGGCTATTGAAAACATCCTGATTATTACGAGTTAGAAGAAAATCGTGGTTTATGGAACAGTGACGGTGTTGTATCTAGTTTATATTACCTAAAGTAATCTTTAGCTTTACGTAATTAAGCGAAAGTGTTTTCGTTTGTTAATATTCCTTTGAGGTATGATATTTTGTATCTGAAGATAGGTAATAGAGGGCTGGAGAGAGTGAAGAGAGTAAGGTTTCATTTGACTCCAAAGACGAAACCGCAGGCGAAACCAACTGTAGGACAACCTAAACCTCAGTGTAATCCTCAATAGACTATGTTATAGGTAATAGGGCCTCCGGTAACCCCACTCACACAACAAAACACAACGCAAGTATTATTTCACGTCGGTTTTCTGTGAGGCCATTGTATCACTCCAGTTGAGCCGGCCCATTCTTGCCGAAGCATGGCTCACCCAATCTTAATTCGATAATACTTATTTAATGGCTAAGTACTGATAACAGGTCTCATCGCAACATTACAACCATCTGCCGGAAGATAAAAACGATAGCATTCATTACATTGCAACTAATAACATAACAAGTAAAAAATAAACGTATTATTGTATAGGTACCTCATACCTACAACACATGATAAAAGGCCATTTTGTATTAAGTACCTACATTGTGAATTCAAGGCTTATAAGGTTGAGATAAAGTCAGTTCCTAACCTAGTTATTATTAACATATTTTATGCAGTTTCCAACAAAAGGTGACATTGTATGTACACTGACGAATGTTATACATAATACATTATAATATGAAGTATAATGCACCTCTTATCAGATAAAATCCTTTAGAGCACTGAGCAGACAATGAGATTATATCTGAGACTCTTCGTACAATCTTGTAAAGGATTTGACTTTAGACCCTGGGGCCTTAGTCTGCTATTACAATTGTGTCACAATGGTCGATCATTGAGCAATGCAAGAAGGACGGAGCTATGTAGGTTGTATAGCTCCGTCCCTCTTGCACTGCTCAGTGATCAACTATTCTGACACAATTGTAATAGCAGACTAAGGCCCCTGGAGCTCACTCTAGAATCCAATTCTGATCGATCGACATAGATATTGTGAAACGTACTCTCGAGTTGACACTAGCGCCCATTTGATTGTATCCGTACTGTGTGGATATTGAATAAAATAAACGAGCAGCAGGAGTAGGAACGGAGTGGTTTTTAGTCAGTAAGAGTCTGACATTCCCTCTCGCTTCTCCCAAGGCGGGAGAAGTTATTAAATGATTTACGCCCTTAAAAATGCTTACGCTTACTGCTTACGTTTACTTGCTTAAGAAGCAGCTACCACGCATTAACCATGCATTTACACTACATATTAACGTTAAATTAACAACTGGTTTTAGCATACCCTTTATAATAAACGAGATAATTTACAAAACACTTGACGCATTGTTCCAGTATTGCAAGATGGCGGTCTATTTTAATACAAACCCGTTATGGAACTAAGGTATTAAGACTATCAAAGGACACTGCAAATCTAGACTAGTTAGACTAAAATCAACCTTATAACTAGTGATAATAAGGTTTCTAACAATGACAAGTTCATTCCATCATAAGTTTGTAAAAGGAACTGTGAGATATCAAGATTATTAAGGCATTCTGCAAATCTATACCTACTTGATTTTTCTAAAAGCGACCTTATAACCGGTGATAATAAGGTTTCTATTAATAACAGCTAATGGTCTGGTGTACAATATTTAAGTTCGAAAAAGGAATGCTTAGTCCCACTGGGCTAACGCTTGGCCCTATACAGGAAAGCACGCGCAAGAATGTGGTGCGACCAGTATCTAGGCAGCCTAGGTACTACAGTTAGACTAGAAACTTCGCCCAGCCTAGACCAGCCACCCACGAAGATTATGACTAACTTCCCGACATTTCTGGCTCCAATTACGAATTCCAAAGTTCATGTTACAATTTCAGTATAATGATCATCCGAGTACGAGAGAAGGGAGTTTGCCGCCGCCAAACAAACGAATTTGCATACTATTCTACATAATATAGATACGATCGAATTTCCTATGAAATATGACAATAATGTAATGAATTGCGAATCATTCGCTATAAAAGTTCTGTAGCTCTCCTCTGAACCGCATCTCGTGTCGTCAATTATTATCAACGCAACGCAGAGATGAATCGATAAACAATCGCGCGTTCCTATTGGATGAGGCGAGGGCGCGGCGCTACGCCATTGGTCGGTGTCGCGTGGTGTGACGTCAAGGCCGACGACCTTTAAATTGGCGCAATTTTTCAATTTAGAACACAAGATGGTGGAAAGTGTTTGTCAATGAAATATCCATTTGTTTGAATCATAGAGGGACACTACTTATTGATAGTGGATAGTTTAAAAATAGAACGATTGATTGAAAATGTTTGGTTATTTATTTAAAAATGGCGAAATGTAGGTATTGATGTCTTTTTTTCTATTTTATACACATTTGGCTTGTTTATCGGAGTTTGAGTTACGTTACAAAATAGACATTACGTTAGAAATATACTATTTAAAGTAACGTCACGTCTTTTATCCCCGAAGGAGTAGACAGAGGTGCACATTAAGGCACGTAATGCCGCTTTTCACCATTTGTGTTATGATAGGCTCACCCCCTATTACATGGGTAATAGGGGGGGTGGTAGTGGGGGGTGAGCCTATTACTACATATCGGACACCATTTCAGACTCCGTGCTACTACCGAGAAATTTTCGAAAAACCGATAAAGTTTGCCCGACCCGGGAATCGAGCCCGAGACCTTTTGTCCGGCAGTCACATTTACGACTCGACCAACTATTTAATCTGTAGTATAACCTAATCAAACACATAAATATTTATTTAAAATTATGTCATGTACAATCGGCACCTTTGATGCCTGCCTAGCACCACCTTATCAAGTTCAAACAAAATGTTCCTATTGTAATTTATGACGTTTTACA
Source organism: Spodoptera frugiperda (assembly GCF_023101765.2). NCBI lineage: Eukaryota > Metazoa > Arthropoda > Insecta > Lepidoptera > Noctuidae > Spodoptera > Spodoptera frugiperda. Next base: position 5,233,443 of record NC_064230.1, read on the forward strand.
ATCATAGACAAGTAGATAAAAAGATAAAGGCTAAAGGAGTGGGAATTCTGATAGGAAACTACCTTTAACTTTAGGATATAAAGATTAGATTATGTTTTTGATAAATAAATAGCATTGCTTAACTGTTTTCGACCCTAATACTTTAACCGTAAAGTTTAAAGTCATTAGTCAATGTTGTCGAATCTAGGTAGGGTAATTTTAACATTTGTATTTTTATACCCACCCAAAACATAAATGTGAAAGGCTGCCAAGTTCGATAATATTGGAATGCTTCGCCTATAAAAGAAGTGAGATCTAAATAAGTACCAAGTTCCATACACAGACCTCAGTTAAAAATGATATAACAAGTTGGCAAGTTTTCACACACTTTGTTATAAACCTACTAAACGCAATGAGTCAAGTATATAATTTTCTATTAAAACTTGCCAAGTTATATCATTTTTAACTGAGGCCTGTGTATGGAACTTGGTACTTATTTAGATCTCACTTCTTTTATAGGCGAAGCATTCCAATATTATCGAACTTGGCAGCCTTTCACATTTATGTTTTGGGTGGGATTTCATTTATTTTTGTAAGGTTTATTTTTTTTTTCTTATTTTACTTTTCTTTGACTAAATACAAACCTTCGTAACGAATTTTAGGTCGCTACGACCATTGGAAGATATAGATAATTTTTTTGTTTTAGTTCCTTAGGGGTATGAATTTACACCTTCATTATTTTTAAAACCGACTCACACTTGGCCATTTTCAGATTTTTTCCTTTACTTTGACCTAAAGACCTACCTCCATGCCAAATTTCAAGTCAATACGACCATTGGAAGTGGTCTAGGTTTTTGATGAGTGAGTCAGTCAGTGAGTGTATAGTAAAAATAGCGATTTTCTGACGTCAATATCTCAAGACCTACAATAGGTACATTAATGAAATTTTGTATTTTAGATAAGCAAGTAGATCTCGACAGATACTAGAAATTTCATATGCGTAGATAAAATAGATTTTGAGTTATAGGTGGGTCGAACTTGGCCCGAAATGGTTCGTGTAATATAACCCACGGCCGGTGTGTCGGTTTTTTGCTCGAACTTGGCGGACACACTGCCGTGTGTCTAGATTGTATATTTGTAAACGCACCCACGACACTGGAGAAAATCCTGTGTGGAGCAAAGTTATGTGCCTTAAAAATAAGCAGTATTTAGGTAAATATAGAGTGTACTGCTTATTAAAAGGCCTTCAAACTATGGGTGTCTATGGGCGCCTCTAATCACTTACCATCAGGTGACCCGTCTGTTTGTTTGCCTCCTATTCCATAAAAAGATAAAATAAACGAGAATAACCACCGCACTCAGAGTCATTTAATGGTTACTTAGCCAAGTCTTTAGCAATTGTTTTCTCTACAATATTGTTGCTAAGGAATAGTTTAAGTAATCATTAAATGACTCTGAGTGCGGCAGTTAATACTTACATAGTCATCTTCTAGCAACAAATCATCCATATTGTTGTCTCCGTTAGGAACCTCGTCAGCCATTCTGAAACAAAAATGGTTTCCAGGTAAATAAATAGCTCCTCACTGTATCATCATCAACAGCCTATTAGCGCATGCTGTTGAACAAAGACCTCTTCTCACACTGAAAAGGAATGAGTATTGATCATGCTTGCTCGAGGATGTCTGACAATTATTTTAAATATAATAATTAGATAATGACTGTAGCAATTTTATTCTTTTTCTACAATATGGTGAGGTGTATGTCACATGATAAATAAATCACTTGATTGATTTTAATTATGGTGGCCAGTCTGTCTAAATAGAACTAGACTATCTTATGGTTTCACTAGAGGACTGACAGACAAAATGACACTTTCATTTTATTTGTGTGTAAAGTGCATTCTATGTCAAATTGAATACTTGATTTTGACTTAGTCTGGACCACCAGACAAGACCAATCTGTGTAACTAGACTAAAGTAGTCTGTCTAACTTAGTGTTTCGCATCCCATGGTCCGTGGCCCTATAGTGGTCTGCTGAAGACAAAAACTGGTCGACATAATAAAAAATAAAAAAATACACAAGGCTATATTTTTGTCTAATAAATCTCAAAGCTCAAATTAAACTTGTATCAAAGGAGACAACCTAGAGGAGTTACTGATTTCAATAAATAAAGTGTCACTATTGTTAAGAGGGAATGAGAAAATCAGAGTATGTATGTATAATAGTATTAGTGGTCCCTAAGAACCAAAAATCAAAGTGGACCAGTCTATCTGTCTAACTAGATTAGACCAGTCCGTCTGTCTAATTAGATTACACCAGTATATCTACCTAGACTAAGCTGTTACATTAAATTGCTTTCCTCCATCTTACTCCTCAAGAAATTATAAGGCATGATGTTAATTATTGAATAACTTCTGTATCAATAGATTAAGGTACTAAGAATAGAATTATGACACAATAAACTCCAGACGAAATGGTGTCAAAGTAAAACTATTAGAATGGCCAGTTTTAAGGGGGGAAAATCATCCAATGACTTCTCCCGCCTTGGGCGAGGCGAGAGGAGTGTCAGACTCTTACTGACTAAAAACTACCCCATTCCTACTCCTGCCTGTCGAGCCGGAGCCCCGGTAAACCCGCTAGGTAGTTCGCAGCTCCGGATTTAAATGGCCTACAACCACAATACATACTTCTATAAAGTATCTAATAGGCACTTGAATATGTAAAGGTTCGCCTTTTCTGTCCTTTAGTTATTCCTACTGGCTGCTAATCAGTACTGACATATGAACTAATTACTTCACTTTTTAGAGCTTTCCTCCGTTGATTTACGTAAGTAAATCGTGATTTTTATTTTATTTATTACTTCAAGACAAGTGATTACGGTCAATGGGTAGCCTTAGGGCGGATTTTACGCAATTAAAATAAATACCTAACTATGTCACTCTTTATATTCCACTCAAATAATGTAAGACATTTACCTACGTTTATTTCTTACGTAGACTCCTTTTAAGTACGTACAGATTGTGGAAAGATCAGAAAATAACAAGAATTTAAATAATATGAGACAAGAGGGTACACCGGTAAACGTTTCGATCGCCGGCACCTACCAAACATGCGCGATCTTTACACGTAAATAATGAATGAATAAAACGAACTATTGAATTATTTTATCACTGAGACACGCGTAGGTGTTCATTGGGATCATGTTTCTTGAACAAAGGTATCGAATAATGATGACAAAGACTGCTAAAAAATAAACTTTCGTTCACAAGTACTAAGAGTTACGTAGGTATTTGAATAACAAATTCTGTCACAAGACGTAATGATAAGACTAAAACAATGAACCGTTTCTTTGTATTACTAACTAGTAACAGAGCTTATTATAACGTATATAAGTACTATATGATATAAAAACTTACTCTTCATTATTATTTTGCTGCATAGACGAAAAATACTTCGATAACAACATTTCGGTCATTTTCGGTCTTTTGTCAACTTACTTTCGCGTTTAGCAAATTAATTGTCCACGAAAACTTCACTAAACACAAAACCAACTATTAATTCACTAATCACAATACAAATTTGAGAATAATTCACTAGTTATTTCAATAAAAACTTAGTCAACGATTTCACAGTGCACAGGCGAACGGCAAAATATGAACAACTTTTCCCACCATACTGCAAGATGGCGGTAGCAGCCTAGCCAATCAGAGAGCAGAAACAAAATATTGTACTGCGACGCAATTGGTCGACGAATTCTGAAGTGTACTTTTGTGTTCACAGTAAAATTACTATTTAGCTTATTTGTAAAATTAAAAGTTTGTTTTTCAAAGAGTATGGCGCGTATATCTTAGTTGTTATTTCAATTGAATTTAAAGTAATCTATAGTCTAAATTGTTTATCTAAATCTGTAAGAATAACAACAATTAGTACCTTCTTGTAGGTTGTTTACTCGCATCTTTTTTATTGAAGTACCTACCTATGTTCCTAAACATTATAAGGTAACTAGGTAGATATGACTTTGTTATAATTTCAGTTGCCTATAAGATGAGAATAAGGTATTTTGTACTACATTGTATCGATTTCAACCAGAAATGACGATTGAACGAGATGATTACAAAACCTAATACTTAGGTATATTCATTAAATGCTAATAAATATACTTATTTCTTGGACAATTTCCTTTTATTCAATACTGATTTATTAAAAAGAGTTAAAAGGGCCAAATTAGATTACGAATTTTGAGCCAGCCACTTAGGTACACAGACTGCACGGTTGGCGCGGGGCAACCAGCTGCCGTAACGTGGTAACGTGTAGCGGGTTCGATTTCCGCATGGATCAATTCTTTGTGTAATCGAGAGGCGCAGTAACCGGCTGCCGCGCAAAGTTAGTTCGATTCCCGCACATAGCAACTCGTTGTGTTCCACAAATTGTCATTTCGGGTCTGGCTGTTTATGCGTATGTAAACCGGCTATCGGGCAACGTGTAGGGGGTTCAAATCCCGCATGGAACAACTGTGTGATCCACCGAATTGTTGTATCGTGTCTAGATGTTGTGTATGTAAACTTGTATGTTTGTAAAAGCGCCCACAAGACGACATAGGGGAAAATCAAAGTACCTATAGAGAAATGTAAAAAAAAAAAAACTAAACGAAACTTACCGTGAGTTCTTCCCGTGACTGAGCACACTGCCGCTGTCCTCTCTATCCCTGCTCATGCTGACGCTGCTCCTGTCATTTCTATCGTTCCTATCGTTCCTCTCCCTCCCACTCCTATTGTTCCTCTCCGACCGTTCTGGATGCCCCCTGTTTTGGTTCTGATTCTGGTTCTGCTTGCTTTTGGACTGTAAATGGAAATATTTTACATCAACTACCTGAAATCCTACTAATATTATAAATGCGAATGTTTGTTCCACAATCTCAAGTGTGGGAGAGTCATGCTTTGGCACTGCTGGGCCGGCTCAGCCGGAGTGATACCACGGCCTCACAATAAACCGGCGTGAAACAACGCTTGCGTTGTGTTTTTTGGTGAGTAAGACCAATCTTCCTAATCCCCGATTCCCTAACAACCCTTAAATTTTTAACCTCCAAAAGGTCAGCAACGCACTTGTAACGCCTCTGGTGTTTCAAGTGTCCATGGGCGGCGGCCATTGCTTATGATCAGGTGATCAGTCTGGTCGTTTACCGACTTATATCATAAAAAAAGCTATACCTACCTATAATTATGATGTTCCCAAAATACTGGGCATAAATATCGAAACCTAAACTTAAAGGTCACGATCTCTTTAGTTAAGTAAGCTCGTCTAGACTCCGTGTGACGCGCTTATCAGAATTTCAGAAATTGATACTAACAAGAGCGAACACAATTTTTACAGGACTGTTGGTGCGGTGACTGGACAACTGGCTGTCGTACAAAATGTAGCGGGTTGATTCTCACACGGAGCAACATAAAACAACTTTGGGCAAAAGACTCCTGCAATATGTAGCGGGTTCGATTTCCGCACGGAGCAATACTTAGTGTGATATACAATTTGTTGCTTCGGGTCTGGGTGCCATTTATATGTTTGTAAACGCAACGTTTTTTTTAAAGACAAAGACAGACAAAGATATATACAGACTTTCACTTTAAGGTACGCGTCTACACGCCCCCACATCGTACACATCGCTCGCATCGTACGCATTCCGTATGACGTCATGGGCACGCATCGCATGTAGGTATTGCCGATAATGCGGTCCGTACGATGCGGATCAGTGGACGCAGTTGTATGAGTTTCTATACAAGACAAACTAAAATCCGTTGCGTACGGTGCGAACGATTCAAGCCTGTGGACGCGTACCTTTATAATGTTTATGTCAGCACCGGAGTGTGATTTGTTTGCAATGAGATGGATAGATGTGTGTCGTGATTGTTTGAGATTTTGTGAGAGGATGGATGTTAGGTAATAAAAATTAATATTATGTATTTTGTAAAGATGTGTTTATGTTTAATTACTATTTAGGTATTTTTTGTTTTTGTTTTTAATTGTATCTCTTTTGTTGAGAATGGTATGAGTTTTTAATTTCTTCTTTTGGCTGTATAACGTATTAGCGTAAGCTGTAATGTTGTATATGTATAAATAAATAAATAAATATGTCTCTACTTACCTTGTAAGCGATGGTGATGGCCAATTTCAACGGCTCAGTCCTATTCATCTTCATCATCGCCAACTTAGCTTCTCTGTGAAGAAAACCACAAAAAAAATAATGTTATAACACACAGCCGGTAAACTAGCAGACGGATCACCTGATGGTAAGCAATCGCGACCGCCCATGGCCAACCGAAACACCACAGCTTTGCCGGCGTTTTAGGGGTTAGGATTTTAAGGGTTGTTGGGGAATTGTTGATTGAGAAGGGGTTGGGTGGGTTGGGTAACCTCAATTACAAAACGCAAACGTTGTTTACCCGGAGCTGCGAGTGCGGACTACCTTACCGGGGCTCCGGCTCGAAAAGCAGGAGTAGGAACGGGGTTGTTTTTAGTCAGACTAAAAACTTACTGAAAGAAACTTTGTTTCACGCCACGTTTCAGTGAGGCCGTAGTATCACTCCGGCCCATTCGTGCCGAAGCATGGCTCTCCCACACCTATTTTTTGTATACCTATGTTTTGATTTTCCATTATTTTTCATGTCTGCCTATTAGTAATAGTCGGGAGACGTCCAGAGGAAATAAAGGCCTCATACTTAAGGAAGAGGCCTACGCCTCTTCCTTGCTAAAATACCCAATTTTAGCAGAGAGTTTAGCAGTTAGGGTTCAAATGGAAACTATCGTTTTCTTTTTCTTCTCCTCTAATAACATCTTCTGATTTGTTTCGTTGCGAGATCCAAGACAGTCATTCATGTCGCTGGAATGCGCCGGACTTCAATGTTCCGGCATTTTCGTGGTTGTATCTACTGTAGATCCTGGCTTACAGGAGTTGCGGTGCTACGGGAGGTTGCGGCGGGCTTGTCCCAATAAAAAAAAAAGTTAGGGTACAAGTTAGATAATTGAAAACTGCTAACTTGTAACTTATAACTCCTCTGGTGTTGCAGATTTTTTATAAGCCAAGCCAACCTGCTGCAGCTCCTGTGCACCAGGATCTACAGTAGATAAAACCATTTAAACACCGTCGACCTGGACACTGAATTCTGGCGCGTCTCAAGGACATGGATCCCGAAAGGAAATTAACCAGAAGATTAGAGAAGAAGAATTCAATGCAGGAGACAGAATGACTTAAGCCCAATCGCCAAGTACCATGAGACCAAGAAACTAAGTGGTGTTGCTAAGATTAATACGGGCGGCGTGGATGGCTTACCATGAGCCCATCAGGTGATCCGTGTGATTGAATAACGGCGCCTATTTCATAGGCTTTACAACTCAGTGGCTGAATGTTCTCGCAACGCAATGAACCGCCAGAAATGGAAAACCATTGCCAGGAAGGCAATTGATGCTGAAAAGACCGACGACGTTACCTCCTAATATCATCGAAGCAACCACGACCACTCTGCCAAGAGTGTACGATTGAGAAGAAGGGTGGCTTACCATCAGCCCATTAGGTGATCAGTCAGCTTAAATAACGGCAAATATTTGATAAAAGAAAAATGTTTGCGTTGTATTTCACCACCTGCGTTACAGGAGGCCCAATTCCTTCCCTACCCAACATCCCCAATCGCAAAATTCCTCAATCCATTTAAACCTAACCCACAAAAGACTGGCAACGCACTTTTAACTTCCTCTAGAGTTGCGGGTGTCCAAAGGCGATTGCTTACAATCAGGTAACACGTCTGTAAAATTATCGACTGCACGATTGGCGCGGTGGCTGGATAACCGGCTGCCGGGCAACGTGTAGCGGGTTCGATTCCCGCACGGAGTAACTCTTGGTGTGGTCCACAAATTGTTGTTTCGGGTCTGGGTGTTATGTGTATGTGAACTTGTATGTTTGTACCTACCCACGACACAAGAGAAAATCCTAGTGTGGAACAAAGTTTAAAAAAAATACATTTGAGGCATATCCCATACCATAACAGAAAGAAACAACTTACCCAGGCGTCTCGAATCTCACAAGCCCGTAGCTCTTTTGCGGGTCTTTACTGAGATGCACCTCGAGTAGAGTCCCGAACTTGGCGAAAGCTGCTCGGAGACCCTCCTCATTCAAACCCTTGGGCACGTTCTTGATGTAAAGCCGACAGTGGTCCAGGTTCACATCAGCGCTAGAACAATGAGAAACAAAGATATACTACAAGTCGTCAGTGCGCAGTTTATACTTTGACTGCCAACAAAAATCTGTTGAAGGCAAATCCTCCGCTAGCGCCGGCCGTTTTTGCCTCCCATGGCGTTTAATGTGTTAAGAAACAAAGTCGCTTTTCGCTGTGCGTCGTATGCTTAAATCTTTAAAATTACGTAACGGATTTTGATGCGGTTAATTTAATTGGTGGAATGATTCAAGAGGAAGGTTTATATGTATAATAGTGCGATTAAACGCGTGCACAGCCGCGAGCAAAAGCTTGTTTTACGTTACAACTAAAATCATCTGAAAAGTTTTTAGTTGAAGCACCCTTAGGAATTACTAATATCTTGCGTATTAAGTGTATACCGTATTAAGTGTGTAACCTATAAGTATCCTATATGTCCGCCTCATTTGTGGCGACATCTATGGCTTAGGCCGATGATTTCAAATTTCAACATTAAACACACAGATGGCGCGCTTCAAATATTCGACATCACTTATACAGGTTAAATAAATCTTGCAACGCGCAAGCGCATATACGCAGCATAGCACATCTCTGGTGACAAAAGGACCCTTATAAAGCCAGCCAAGCGTCCCTATTTTAAATGGTAATTATAATTATGAATATCCCCCTTCATTACAATGCTAACGTAGCGTCTACGGCAGTTTCACCCTAATAAGGGAACCTAGGCATAAGGCAGTTGTCCCACTAACGGCGAGTGAACGACTAACTATCGGCTATTTTCTCGCTCAAGAATCGTACAATAGATATACTTTCCGTGTAAACAAAAGAGATGCATATACAAATAGTTGATCGCTGACTGTTCACACTGCCGGCGAGTGGTCGCTTCACTAGTTTGTCGCTGAGCGACAAGAGCTATGAAAGATAACAATCGCTCGGCGACACTCGCCAAGCGATTAAAACTCACGCCGAGCGAGCAATCAGTGGTCATTTCTCTACAGTGCGTATCGTAGTGCGAGTAATCGCCCGCCTCACTCGCACACTCGCTTATAGCCGAGCTACACAAATATCAGAACTACACACTCGCTCGCCACGTCTCGCTTAACTCGTTTCTAGTTCTAGCTCTACTCGTTACTCGTTCATCGTTGCCGGTGGGACAACTGCCTAAGTCAGGAGTGGAAAATTAAAGTTAGCGTCCACAGGCCCGCATCGTACGCATCATACGCATTCCGTATCGGTACGCACACCATCAATACGCATCACACGTAGGCATTGCTGATGATGCGGTCCGTACGATGCGGATCAGTGGACGCAGTTGTATGAGTTTCTATACAAGACAAACTAAAATCCGTTGCGTGTGTGGTGCGTGCGATGAGGGCCTGTGGACGCGTACCTTGAAAAAGGGGTCCGCAGAACAAAGGGGGCAATGGACAACTGCCTAGTGCACCCTCGATATTTAATTTACCTTTGCATAAATGGTAACGATAAGTTTTTTTTAAGGGGGGAAAATCGTCCAATGACTTCTCTCGATTTGAGCGAGGCGAGAGGTAGTGTCAGACTCTTAAACTAAAAACCACCCCTTTCCTACTCCTGCATTTCAAGCCGGAGCCCCGGTAACCCAGACAGTCCACAGCTCCTGATGTAAGGGATTGGTAGCGCGTTAATATTATAAATTGTCACCAAAGAGTTTAAGCTTAAACCGCTAGATGGTACGCTCATCAGCACGCAAATTCTAAATCGAGGATATCTATTTTCCAACATACTACCCGTGAGCCCACCAAGTATGATCGACTATCATGACCGAATATTCTGCCCTTCTATGAATTAGGAAAGATTACGCTTAATTATTTTTTATTCCTTTTAATAATTATTAGGAATATACTGTCACTTGATGACTATGGTGAAAAGCCACTATACAATGTACACCAACTTTTCACCATTTGTGTTATAAGTCCCATTTAATAGGGCAACTTTTTTATTTTAAGGGGGAACGTCTGACTTCTTTTGCCTTGGGCGAGGCAAGAGGGAGTGTCAGACCCTTACTGACTAAAAACCACCCCATTCCTACTCCTGCTTTTTGAACCGGAGCCCCGGTAAACCCGCTAAACCCGAGGAGGTGAGCCTATTGCCGTATACTGGGAACAAGTCCAGCGTCACGAAGAGTTTAACTTAAAATTTTAATTTGTGTAACGTTACTCACATGAAAATAAAACCACCACGATTTATTCTAAACCGGCTTTGTTTAGCTTGCACTCTACAAGGTACTTTTTGCATCGGCCCAGGGTCACAGGCTGCTAGTGTGAGGAATCCAGCAGATGTCAGCCTCTCCTCACCCTCATCTCCGTTCGTTTCTGAACCACTTGAGCACTCCGGTGGCCTGCAGGGATTACTTCGTATCGCCCCTCTAGAGAGACCTCCTATTCTATGGCCTCTACCACTTCCTTGCATGGCCTGACCATCATCTCCTACGTTCATTGCTGTCGTGTTTCCTATTCCACTTGAGGACTCATGCGTCCTACCGGGATTACTTCGTATCGCCCCTCTAGAGAAACCTCCTATTCTGTGGCCTCTATACATCTCATGACAATCAACTCCTCCGTTCGTTGGTGTCGTGTTTCCTGATCCACTTAAACACTCCGGTGGCCTGCAAGGATTTGTTCGTATCGCCCCTCTAGAGGAAACTCCTATTATGTGGCCTCTGCAAGCTCCTTGCATGGCCTGACCATTATCTCCTCCATTCATTGCTGTCATGTTTTCTGAACCACTTGACGAATCAAGTGGCCTGCAGGGATTTGTTCGTATCGCCCCTCTAGAGAGACCTCCTATTCTGTGGCCTCTACCAACTCCTTGTATCTCCTGACAATCAACTCCTCCGTTCATTGCTGTCGAGTTTTCTGTACCACTTGAGGACTCAGACGTTCTACCGGGATTACTTCGTATCGCCCCTCTAGAAAGACCACCCATTCTGTGGCCTCTACCAGCTACTTGCATCTGCTGATAGTCATCTCCTCCGTTTGTTTCTATCAGGTTCTCTGTTGCACTTGAGGACTCAGGTGTCCTACAGGCAGTTGTCTGTATCGCGCCTCTAGAGAAACCTATTCTGTGGCCTCTACCACCTCCTTGTACCTCCTGAAAATCATCTCCGTTCATTGCTGTCGTATTTTCAATTCCACTTAAGGAATCAGGTGGCCCTTGAGAAGTTCTTCGCATCGTCCCGCGACCGAAAAGTCCTGATCTGACGCCTATACGTGTTTGCATACCAGGGAAAGCATTTTCATTGCCGTTTTCGATAAGTCCTTCCGTCCCCTCCACATTAACTCTTTCCTTTTCTGTAGATTCCGCTTTCTGCTGACTAACATCATTTGCGTTCGTGTCTTTAACTTTTTCTGTTGCATTAAAAGAAGTAGTATTAAGTCTACAAGGATTATTCCGTATCGCATCTATAGAGGAGGGTCCTGGTCTGGATTCCCTAGCGCCCTGCATTTCGCGGGAAACATTTCCATTTCTCTCCATCTCCTGACCCCTTTCCTTCTCAATAGACTCCTTTATCCTCTGACAAACATCTATTTTCTTCTTAATCGACTCCTCTATTCCTTGGCAAACATTTTCTTCCTTTTCTATAGATTGCAATATTCCATGGCAAACATCAATTTTCTTCTTTATAGATTCTTCTGTGCCTTGGCTAACATCGCCATTTTGTATGGATTCCTGTATCTTTTGAAACGAATCGTCTTCTGTCTCTTCTACTGTTCCCTCTCTCTCCTGGCATCCATTTTCTTCAAGCGGCTCTTTACTAGCAAAGCCTCCTAGACGCATGATTGCTTCTTATTCTTCAGATATTTTTCCATTTCCAGACTTATCCACAAGCACACACTTAAGCCACAGCAAACAAAGAAGTTTAACTATTGGCGTACACTTCACTCTTAACGAGGACAAAGACCAATTAAATAAAAGTCTAGATATTTTAGCACACGGAGCGCACAGATTGGCCGTGCGTCGCGATCAACTACCGAAACCACACAAAGAACAATCTAGAAACTCCGCGAACCGAAACGCACAGGACGGCCGTGCGACGCGAACGAGCACCGGCTGCTCAAAGACGGATGTTAAAAGAACATCCAGAAAATTCGCGAAACGGAGCGCACAGGATGGCCGTGCGACGCGAGCACCGGCTGCAATCTGGATGTTCAAAGAACAATCCAGAAATTTCGGAAAACCGAAGCGCACAAAACACACGTGCGTTGCGACCGAGCGCCAGGTGCAGACTGAACGGACAAAGAATAATCTAGAAAATTGCTCAAACGGAGCGCACGTCCGGACGTGCGTCGCGCCCGAGCACCGGGTGCAGAATGAATGTTCATCTCCCGCTCGTCAACCGACATCCGAACAACCACCCCACCCCATCCTCTTTAACGCGTGGGGTGCTGAGCGGATTCACTCCCGCTCCCCCACCGCGACCCTAGCGGGCGTCTAGGCAACGCCCGTAAGCTCTAAATCAATATGTAGCTAAAATTAAACGGCCCAGACATTAATTTTCCTCTAACAAAACAGGTAAGAGGATTAATAGAAATATTGAAGGGGATATTTTTTGTTTACGCTTATGTATTGGTACTTTTCCTTCGATGTAAAGTTTTATACGGACCTTAATTAGAGGTTTACTGTCAATTTTTTTTTAATATTTATAGATTGAGCATTGGTTGTTAAGTCGCCAGATTGTAAGCGATGATGAGGCCAACGTTTTTAGAGTATGTTTTTGCGTCTGAAGTAAGGGATTTATGGTGCTTTTCCACCAAAGATGTGCTATGTTACGTAGCTGTAAATGCGTTTGGCTTCCACCAATCATATTGTGTGGAGAAACGTGGAAACGAACTCAGCTAAGCTATGTTTTTAATACGAAAAGATGCGTGCTATAAATGGCTTCCCTATGCCATGCGGATGCGGATGCGCAGCTCGAGTATGCAATGTATCGGGTGCTGGGTGAGGAAGATTTCTCACCCCGCTACATAGCTTAGTATCAGTAAAAACAATCACACAGTGTCACAACTTAACTATTTCATCTTAGTATCACAGCTACATAGCACACCTCTTATGGTAAAGCACCCTAAAGTAGTCAACAAAAGTTGCCCGAACCGGGAATCACACCCTAGTTATATTCGCACGTCAATCAGCAACCACTCGGCCAGAACAGGCAGACAGCCTTGAAATCCTGCCTTTTGATATTCGAACCCTAATTTCACGATATACTAATAATGAATAAAAAAGAGGGTGCTTTATTTCGCTCCCTACCTTTACATACAAGTACGTACATCCCTTCGGGGAAAAAAGTATTAATATCTATTGTTGTAATTGGAGTACATTGGGTTCTTAGAAAATTGGAAACATCTAGAACGGTTAAGGGTGATTTTCGCCTAAAGAAGTGCTATGCTACGTTGCTGTGGATGCGTTTGGTATCCACCAATCATATTCAGTGGTACACATAGCTCGGCACTGGTGGAAACGGACTCAACGAAGCTATGTTTTTTATATGGAAAGATGCATGCTATTGATACATCGCATACTCAAGCTGAGCATCTTCCTCGTGCATCTACTTTGTGATGGCACATCTTAATCGCCTCGTACCGCTACATAGCTTAGTATCGGTAAAAACGGTCACATAATTTCACAGCTTAGCTATTACATCTTCGCAGCATATCTACATAGCACAACTCTAGTGGAAAAGCACTCAATCTAAGATCCCTCACCAGAAACAAAACCCAAACCCTCAAATTCAAAAGTCTATCTTCAATCAAACAAACTAAAAGTACAAGGAAATACATCAAACCATCACATCATTAAAATATTCACTACACTGTATCGGAGCTCTGTAATGGACGGCGGGTCCCCTCAACCCCACTTGGGGAGTCACTCCCCTCACCTCAAAGGGGTGCATTGAAAAGGGGTGTCGTTGCAAGCCCCTCACTAACAAACGGATTGTCGGTGTACAGATGTCTGTGTTTAGACTAGGGCTTTTAGTGTTTTTGGATCGTCCGATCCGATATCGAACCCCACCCATGTAAGCGATATCGTGTGCTGTTTCCGTTAATATGGTATATGGTAACGAGGATGATAGATTTTTAGGCGATAATAAAAAAGCAGGATAACAGGAATTATACTTAACAATTTTATTGTAACTTTCGTGAGACATACTAAATTAATATGTTAAATTTAAATTAATAAATATGTTATCGGAGTTATTATAAGGAATTAAAACGTATTTAATAATTGAACTCGTAAAGGCAAAGTTTTCACATCTAGATCTAAAGGCGGGTGCAGCAAGAAAAGAGACAGAAAGATGTGTCAAATTCAAATTGACAATACTTCAACAAAATTGACGTTGACAAGCAAGTGACATGACAGATGGATGACGTTTACTTTCTAATATTATTTGTGTCTTTTATTATTTCCAACAGAGGAAAGGCTTAATTGGTTGCTTATTTGCATTAAATGGACTCTGCAATTTACCAGGACTAATTTGGCGCTCTGATTACGGGTACGTTCAATCGCATCGGCCAATCAGAGAGCCGAAAGTGCTCTCGTTTCGGTTTCGTTCAACGTAAAACAACACGTACAGTGCATAAACATGACCGAATCGGATCGTATGGTGTGAAAACGCTCCAGACTAGAGTACTATATAATTGCTTTCATATTGGTACCAGGAGTTTAATACCTGCCCCACAACACAATTTATTTGAAATGAATAGAGTAGATGAGTAATTTTTATTTTAATGTCCGTCTTGTAGATTATTTTAAAACATTGGACACGTATTTTTTATTTTCTTACGGAATCAAATACTTTCGAAGGTATTATACCCATTTGAAATATAGCGTGACGTCACTTCTAGGTACATTTTATAGGTACATAGAAATGACGTATTTGCTCCCACTCCTAAACTTTGATTCGTTTTATCCAAGTATTGTCATCTTATATGACAACATAAAAAAGTACGTGTCTAATATTTTTTCATTACTTAACAGACGAACTAAATAGATTTTTTACATTTATACCTTCAAAACATCGAATACAAAGAAGCACATACTTAATGCAAGTCTCATTTCTCGCCAGCCCTGAGTCCCACGTAACACGCAGCCTGTTGCACATCTTACCAAGTTTATAAATGCGAAATTTATGTGTTTGTGTGTATATTTGTTACTCAATCACGTCAAAACGGTTGATGGGATCGGAATAAAATTTGGAACAGGGGTAGATTATGGTCTGGAATAATACATAGACTATTTTTTATCCCACGGGAACACTGGCGAAGCCTATATTCAAGACATTGAGGAAGTACTGTTATGAAACGTCACGCCTTTTATCCCCGAAGGCAAAGATGCACATCACGACACGTAATGTCGTTATACAATGTGCACACACTTTTTTATGGAATAGGTGGTAAACGAGCGAACGAGTCACTTTTCACCATTTGTGTTATAAGTCCCACATAATGTGGGGTTGAGCCTATTGCCATATTCTGGGCACATTTCCAGACTCCGTGCTACTACTGAAAAATTTTGGATAATCCGAAACCCCCACTACCCAGTAATACATTGCCCGACGGGAATCGAAACCCGAGACCCTTCTTGCGTCCACTCGACCAACGAGACAGCACTACTGTCAATTTTCCAAAAAACTCAATCATACCCTATCCGATCCGACAACGTAAAACCCCTCGTTCAACAACAACACTTTAAACCAACGAGCTACTCAATATAAAAGCACTAGGAATTTGATAAATAAAACAGAAATTTTTAATTTAGTTCTGAAGTGGGTGGCACAGAGTCTATAGTGGTATGAGTTAGCGAGGCAGAAAGGTGGGTGGGAGGGCTTTGCAATGTCGCGGGGAGGTTGCATCTCCCCTACGCGTCGGTCGGAGATGAAATCAAATATAATAACGTACATACAGGGCTTTAAATCAATATGCGTTGCGTTTCAACAAGGACTTCGTGTTTCCTGATGGGTATAACCTGGGTGTCTTCAAAGCCCGAATGAATAAGTTGCTTATGGGCAGACGTGCTCCATCGTAGGCCGTATCATCACTTACCATCAGGCGAGATAGCGGCCAAACGTCGGCCATAACATAAAAAAAGACTTTCTCTAAAACTTGATGGTGGGCATGCTATACACACCTTCCGAAAGATGATACTGTTGGGAAAGTCGTGTTTTTGCTTTAACCGAATTATTGTGGTCTGTATATCCTCCGCTATCTCGCTACATCGAAAGTCAGAGGTTATCTTTATTATTAAATAAAATTACGATATCAGATATGGCTTGTCGTTCCACGTGGAGGACTAAGGGGGAGGCCTTTGTTCAGCAGTGGACGTCTCTCGGCTGATGATGATGATGATATCAGATAACTGAGTAAATACGAATGATGGAGCGAAGAGCTGAAGATCGATCTTAGTGACGTAAATTCTGGCGATATGTAAAACACACCGTCATGAATGACACTGGAGAGAATTCTTATGTTGATACTACTACATTAACTGACGAAAAAATACTATTGAAAGATACAAATCCTCCGCTAAGCGTCGGTCACCACACCAGTGACCGACGTGGCGGTTAACGTGTTAATGGCAATGTTGTTTTAGCTGAGCAGACTGCAGAATACATTCGTTGCAATCTCGACTTTTTCCGCGACTATCGAAAGGGCCGATGAAGGAACTGCATTTAACAAAAGCCGGGCAGCAGCGCTCTTTGATGAACTGCGCAATCTTAAACACAAAGTTACTCTTTCTTTACTGTATAGGAGGTAGACGAGCAGACGGATCACCTGATGGTAAGCGATCAGCGCCGCCCATGAACACCCATTCTGTCATCACACTTAACCGAATGGTACACAATCGCCATATAGACAAAAGGACATACATACATGAATGTTTGTGTATATCTTTGTCCCATGGGAAATAGCCAAAAACTACAGATGCAATTTTCAAGAGGCCGGACAAAAGCAGGATTATAAAAAGCTTTCATTAAAATGATTGAAAGGGGCATCACCCTAGCAGAATTTAGGTATAAACTTACAATGGACATTCTGATAATGACCAGTTGCAGATTGCAAAATACAGTAGGTCTACTCTGCTTCTCGAATGCGAAGTTTCGTTTAATCTTCGGCCGTATGTTTATTAATTTACTAATAAAATTACTAAAAATAGCGTTTTGTTTTTAATTTCAAATCTAAACCTAATTATTTATCTTCATTTCATTCGTTCATTTTTGTTCACGAAAGTTGAAAATGGAATTGTAGTACGAAATCTGTGGAGTTTCAGACGAAACTTCGTTTTTTGTTGAATTAGAGTATACCTACAGTCCCTGCCGATGCAGATTTTTTGAGAGAACACGGGCAAAATCGGGATTATATAAAGCACTAGCTACTTCCGCGCGGTTTCGGCCGCTCTGCTTGGCTCCTATTGGTCATAGCGTGATGTTTTATAGCCTAGCCTTCCTCGATAAATGCACTATTCAACACAAAAATAATTATTCAAATCGGAGCAGTAGTTCTGGAGATTAGCGCGTTCAAACAAACAAAGTCTTCAGCTTTATAATATTACTATAGACTATAGATTCATTAAATGATTGTAAAGGGGGATCACCCTAACAGAATTTAGGTATAAACTTACAATAGCCATTCTGATGACCAGTTGCAGATTATAAAATACAGATGCAGATTTGGACAAAAGCTGGATTATAAAAGAGTATTCATTAAAACGAGTAGAAAGTAATAATAGGGATAGGGGAGCTTGCAGAATTTTAGTTTTAATTTTGAATGGACATCGTGAATAGGGTCAGTTTGCAGTTGCAGACTTTTTGAGCTTATCGATGCATGAATATAAAGGGGTCGTGCTAATAATACAGACGGAATTATTTGCAGACAGCCCTAAAGGGGATTTTTGTGTGTTGAATACAAATACTAAATACATGCAACGTGTCGCCTTTTATCCCCGAAGGAGTAGGCAGATGTGCACGTTACGGCACGTAATAACGTTATACAATGCTCACCTACTTTTCACTATTTGTGTTATAAGTAAAAATAACTAATAAAGAAAGAAAGACTGTTTATTATGCCACGGCACACTAGCGGCCGAGAATATAGGTACACAGTAAAATTAAATGCGAGATTCTTCGCAGCGCAACAGGCTAGTGCTCATCTTAATACCGAAGCCCGGGCACGAAGAATCGAGTCCGCGGCACTGATTTTCAGTATCAGCCCGTATGATTCATAAGTCTCATTTAATAGGGGATGAGTTTATTGCCATATACCGGAGTCATTTCTAGCCTCCATGCTACTACAAAGAAATTTTCGAAAAACCGAAAAAAGCCCAATAACACTTTGCCCGACCCGGAAATCGAACCCGAGACTTCACGTCCGGCAGTCACACTTGCAACCACTCAGTGGTCAAAACTCATTTCAATGGTGTCTAAATAATCTTAGGAAGTACATATAACTCGTAGATAGGTAGGTCTTGAACCCTCATACTTAAGAAGCGGGCGTCTTAAACAAATAAATCAGAAGATATTATTAGAGGAGAAGAACATATCTACTTAAAAATCTCTATCATAAAAGCCAGAAAACACCAAACAAGCATAAAATCAAGATAAATTAACATTACAAATTGCCGACATATACAATTGCGAGCTCGAGGCATGATCGATAAAATTGCCCGGGCTCGACCTGTTGCAAACATGGACGCTCAAAAGGGGGCTGTAACACGCCCGGGCGGGGTACGGAAGGGGTGTGAGGGGGTGAAGTTGCATCCCAGCGGGTGCAAGCGCTAGGGATGGGGTTTTGGAAGCCAGTATTCAATTTTAATGTACGTGGGAGTTTTAGAGCTTGTTAATACTACCTAATTGATATTGATTTTTTATTACAGGTGCCTATGTGTCTGTGTTGGTGGAGTGTATGTAATGTATTACATAGATGAGATTGCGATTGGAGTTTGAGTTTAAAATTTTAAAGAGCTTAAATGTTATGGCACACCTTTTAACCTTAATGGTGTAGGCAGAGATGCACATTACGGCACGTAATGCTGCTGTACAATGTACACCATTTGTGTAATAAGTCCCATGTGTTATCCTTATAACCAATATATGTGGGTACAAATCCAATTTTCAAAAAAATTGAAATTTTCGAAAAACCGAAAGAAGTCCAGTAATACCTCGCCCGACGCGGGAATCGAACCACTCGACCATATAAGCAGTTAAAGAGCTTTATATGTAATAAATAATAACTAATCATATGGGGTATATTCATCGGTGGGTACATTCGACATGACACAAGACAACATGATACAGAGAGTAAATCCGACGCGCTCGAGTAATTACCGAAATTCCTCTATTAGCTCCCCTACCATTGGCAGTTGGCTTTGGCGACAGGTTTGTGAGCTAATCGCGTGTTTAACTAATAGTCGTAACTGAAACATAACTGGGCAATCTGCAGTTGTGTCACGTGACTGCACGGTTGGTGCGTTGGTTGGGCAACCGGTTGCCACGCAAGGTGTAGCGGGTTCGATTCCCGCACGGAGCAATTCTTTGTGTGATCCACAAATTGTTGTTTCGGGTCTGGGTGTCATGTGTATGTGAACATGTCAAATGAAAATCCTAGTGTGGGGCAATGTTTTAATTAAAAAAAAAAAAAAAAATGTGACACGAGTTCTCTTACGTCTTACGTCGTATTCACAGACATTTAATGATGACTTAAACTATTCCTTAGTAACGGATTTTGCTCCAAAAATAATTACTAAGGACTGAGTTAAGTAACCATTAAATGACTAAGTACGGCTATTAGTGTAAATCACAAAATTAATAACGGGTGTGGGTTTTTTTAAAGGGGGAAAATCATCAAATCACTTCTGTCGCCTTGACCAGGTGTGGGTGCAATGCGTATTAAGATAGCTCACTTAAGACGTCGCGTAAGCAAAATATTTCAGGCATCGGCAGTGGCAGTTGCAAGTTTATACAAGTCAAACAGAGAATCTCCTTTGATGAAGTCAGTCAAAAATTATGTGAACGCCAGCAAAAACGCGAGCAAAGGATAAATCTCAAGTTACATAGGTACGTCAAAGTAGAAGTAGCTTCGGCCGCCAACTTAGTCTTAATTTAAACAATGAATGTAACTACATAAAAATTAAACATGAATTTATGTAAACAGGCTACAAAAGAGCACTTTTACCACTTTTACACCTAAAAATTATCCCGAAGAGGTTGGCATTTCCTAACGGACTACTACTCTGAAAAGAAATGCCGAAACAAATTCAGAGGTCATTTTCTCTTTTAAAGTCCTCGTCAGGCAGAATTATTTTGTTAGATACTAATTTCGACAAAAAAAAAATAAAAAGTACCTATTTATTGTATAACTAGCTGACCCGCGCAACTTCGTTTGCGTGTATACCGCTACTTCGACAAATACAGTCAACGCACCAACACATATTGGATACTAATTTTCAATTCACAATAACTTCTCTTTCCCTTAACCGCGTTTAAAATATTAAAATGTTTTTTGGTTTCTGTGACTCTTCTTTGATCGCCCCCCCTATCAGTTTTTGGAAGAAATATTTAAGTAATGTACAGATTTTTTTTTGTCTTATATGTATAGATCAAAGTCGTAGTACCTACTTTTTAATATTATTTATAGGGACGCTGCCCCCGCCGCCGCGGCCGGCCCGTACCGTGCCGCAATACTAATATCGTGATATCTCCTAAACTATATGTCTAAATAACACACTGTAAACTGCAAAAATAATCTAAATTTAATGCTCGTGATGATGAACTTACTTATTATGATAAGGATATATGTATTATTGGTTATATCACCAGTTAAACATCACCCAACGATTAAATGTTTTTTTAATACAGAAAAGTAGTTTTTGTGACTTAAATAAAAAAGCTGGATATAATATGTCATCGCGGACTTTTTTGTAGAACTAATAAAGACCAATGTTTTTGCTATACATTGTTCTTACTTGTATCCAACGGTATAAGCGGCGCACGCACAAATGCAATCTTCAATTAGATTTTTTTTCTGACTTCTTGGACATAAATCGCTATAACTCAGCTAATATAGTTTCAATGTATTTCAATTATATATAAAAACCTGTCGGAGAAAATACTCTTTCTATTAGTGAAAACCGCATCAAAATCCGTTGCGTAGTTTTAAAGTTTTATGCATACGAAGGGACTACAGACGACGACGGCGACTTTGTTTTATACTATGTATAGATATAGATCTTATTATTTTTCCTAAATTATTCGAATATTACGATTATTTGCAAAAACAAACATACTAAACAGTCAATTTCGCGAGATCTCGACATTGATGAAATCAGCGAGATTTTCGTGAAATCTCGCTTGAGCCCCAATCACGCGTTTGCATTCCGTAATGAGGATGCGAACTTCGTCCGCGTCAGGTAGACAATTATTTTGCGACAATTTTTTAAGTGTGCAAGCAAGCGACGATATACAACGAGCAAACGAGAGAGTAAGTGGAGTTTTTGTGTATGACTCCCATAATGATCTGTAGATTTTAAGATTTTATTTTCTAAAATGTTTTTGGTAGCCATAGAAATGTCGACATACCCGTTTTTTTTTGAGGGGGGAAAATCATCAAATGACTTCTCCCGCCTTGGGCGAAGCGAGAGGCAGTGTCAGACTCTTACTGACTAAAATCCACCACGATTCTACTCCTCGGTAACCAGCTAGGCAGTCCACAGCTCCGAATCGACATCAGCCCCACCGAGCCCCATCTGTAGTGGTCTGATGACTCTTTGGTCCACACACTCTAGATTTCCAACTCAGCAAGTCGTATTCACAACCACTGATCCATTCGAACCAAAACAGAAACAAATTACAATATCCTGTACACAGAAACACTGATTGACAAGGGCGGGAGAGTAAACTAATATGGCGGACGCAACCCCTCACCTGCAGGGGGGTAGGGGTGACAGATTTAAAGGGGGGTGGGAGTAACAGATTTACAGATTTCAAAGAGGTTTTGGGTGACGTATTTCAAAGAGGGGGTAGGGGTTTAGGGAGATGCATTCCCCTTTGTACAGGATTAAATTCCACACAGCAAATACGGTTGGATGGCTGCTTCATAGAAATCTATCATGCTACCTGTTTTGTAAAACAAATATCACGTTTCATACGCCTGAAGGGTTAGGCAGGGGTGAGGTAATTTAGGGCTGGTTTATTTTTCAACGCCAAAAAAAACTTTATCTGGCGGTCAAAAGAGACTGCCTCGTTGGTCGTGTGGTTGCAAATGCGACTGCCGGATAAGAAGTCTCGGGTTCGATTCCCGGGTCGGGCAAAAGTAATAATGGGTTTTTTTAGGTTTTTAGAAAATTTCTCAGTAGTAAAGTAACACGGAATCTGGAATTGTGCCCAGTATATCACCCCCTATTACATGGGACTTACACAAATAGTGAAAAGTGGGTGTACATTATATAGCGGCATTACGTGCCGTAATGTGCACCTCTGCCTACACCTTCGGGAATAAAAAGGCGTGACATTGCGTTTACTCGCACGCACTATAAATGTACCATATAGGACTGATTTTTCCAACGCCAGATTTTAAGTCAATGGGTAATATTGGGACCACCTCTCAATAGGAACAAGACATCCCTCTATGGACAGGTATACTGATGCAGAATTAACATTACGACTAAGGTCAAAAGTCAGTGGTGCTATACTGCTGTACTCAGAGACATGTAATGGTCCGACGTTATGACGTGGAGATGTGGACACGCCCTTCCATGTTTATTTATGTCTGTTGCAAGCGTCATGATCACGGAACTCCGTCATCATGTCATCCGTGATCATGGTGCTTGCAACAGTGCCGAAATATCGAAAACTCATAGACATAAATAAACATTGTAAATATTCCGTCTCAAGTCCTAATGACAGTGTTAGTGACCATGTCAGTTTAAAAACAAAATGTTTACTTGTTACTATACTTTAGTAACGATTTCTTTCGAAAACCATTGCTAAGGAATGGGTTAAGTAACTATTAAATGTAGGCGGTATAACTCCGAAACTAAATACGGCTAATTGTGCCTGTAATGTTGTTAAGAAAATTTTCGCGACCAAAGTTAAAATTGTAGTAAATGAATGTCCAGTAGAGTTAATGGAGCGATACGGAGCCGCGGAAGACTTAACGGGTTGCCGGAGCTCCGACTCAAAGACTAGGAGTAGGAACGGTGTGATTTTTAGTCAGTAAAAGTCTGGCATTCTCTCTCGCCTCACCCAAAGCAGGTGAAGACTTTCGATCACGATTCTCCCACAAGGCTCGGATACCGGTAAAATGTACTCTATTCTACCGTCATTTATACAGCTTCAAAATAATATTGAATAAGAAAAAAATACCCTACTAACATTATAAATGGGAAAGTTTGTATGATTCGCAGTCCTTTAGTCGGGTATACAATACCCATGGTTAGACTGCCTTGTTGGTCCTAATTGCAACTGCCGGACGAGGGGACTCGGGTTCGATTCCCAAAATTACTGGGCTTTTTTCGGATTTTTTTAAATTTCTCAGTTGTAGCACGGAGTCTGGAATTGGGCCCAGTATATGGCAATAGACTCACCCTCTATTACATGGGACTTATAACAGAAATGGTGAAAAGTGTGTGTACATTGTATAGCGGCATTACGTACCGTAATGCACACCTCTGCCTACCCTTTCGGGGATAAAAGGCATGACGTTACGTTGCGTTTATTTATTGAAGTAAATAAAATATAATTCGGTTTCCGTTCCGCCCTTCGTCAGGTATTACGGCGCATGTCCATATTATTGATCGATGTCTATTTTAGACTGCACTCCCTTGCATACCTACCCCGCTCCCCTCAAAAGGAAGGAAAGGGGGAAGGGGTAAGGGGGACGTCATCGATCGTAACGCAACGCGTCCTGTTCCTGTATATTATTTTGATGTGATGATTTATTACGTTTGATTTTGAAAGGTGTATCGTCACGCTTTTCATCCCGAAAGTAGGCAGACCTGCACATTACGGCACGTAATGCCACTGTAGAATGTACACCCACTTTCCACTATTCGTTCACCATTTGTGTTATAAGTCCCATGTAATAAGGGGTGAGCCTATTGCCATATACTGGACACAATTCCAGACTCTGTGCAACTACTGAGACAAAACCGAAAATAAAAGCTCAGTATTACATTGTCCAACCCAAGAATCGAACCGAGAGACCCTATTGCCCGGCAGTCGCACTTGCGATCTCTCGACCAGCGAGGCAGTCCTTCTTGTGATTGTAGGGATACCTCAACTCCAGCAGTGTACATTATGAGGTGTGGATGAGGTATAGGTAAAAGTCTTACATTACGCGCGGCATCGCCACCACCGCGGTGTCGCTGCACTAGTTTTACTCCGATTTGTATGGACTGCAAAATATTTTCCAAAGTATATATATTTTACCAAAGAGGTAGGCAGAGGTGCGCATTATGGCACATAATGCCAATGTACACCCTCATTTCACAATTTATGTTGTAACTAGCTTTTGTCCGCGACTTCGTCCGCGTGGTTGGTGGTCATAATTAAAACGCCTTCTACCCTTTTTATTCGCTATAAAAAGTAGCCTATGTTCTTTCGTTCCCTATTAAGTATCTAAATACTGTTACAACTTTAAAAATGACGAATTTCCATATTTTTACAATAAAAATCCATTCATCCCCTATTTTTACAATAAAAAGTAGTCTATGTTGTTCTTCAGGGTCTATTCTATCTCTATACCAAATTTCATCAAAATGTTCGGTTTACACAGTTTAGGCGTAACGTGCCGTAAGCGTAACAGACACCTCTGCCTACTGCTTCGGAGATTAAAGGCGTGATGATATGTATGTATGTCGTATGGAGCTATACAAAAGACGTCGTAGCGGCGGTGCAGCAAGATGCATGTTTAAATGTACTAAGGCGACGCGGGCGGTGCCGCTTCGGCGTAGTGTGTAACTGTAAACGGCCTTAGTGTGTAACTGTAAACGGCCTAAGTCCAACAATTGACTATCATAAGGCCTGGATGGGGTATAGATAAACGTCTGTTTTCGTTAACCTCATCGTTAATCGAGTGAACAAAGCGTCTCGAAGAACGCTTACGTAGTAAGTAATACTTATTCTACGAATCATTGTTCGACGCCTTATTCAAGCAAAGCATGACTGACTGATTTAGCAACATCGTGAAAATTTTTAAAATGGGTTTGAAACTACATTTTAAAAATTTACAAACAAAATGTTTTCAAAAACAAACCCTAGACTCTTAAATAAAATTGGAGTGTCTGTTTGTAATATTGAACATATACGATACATATACCCATTAAATATATTTTTTGTGTCTGTTTGTTCCGGCTAATCTCGTAAAATAGCTGGACCGATTTTGACGGGACTTTTTATTGGAAGGTACCTGGAGCTGGAGCTAAGGAGTAGTTAAGGCTATAATTTAGAAAATAGTAAAAACCCAAATCCTGTCAAAAGTAATTATTCTCCACGAACGAAGCCGCGGGCAACAGCAACGTACGAAATAAACACCAAATACTCAAATGAAAGCACAAATCAAAATAAATATAAAACTAAGTACTCAAATGATAGCAGACTGAAAATCTCTCCCCTCAATATTATTAGGTATTTCATTTCACAAAATCAAATAATGCCAGACTACCCTTCAGACAACCCCTGTCGTGTCCCAAAAGCTGAAGGTACCTGTCTACATAATACCAGTATAAACTAACCGACGAATGTACTAAAAGATCGTTCAAAACGAGACCATGGTAAACTGGTTTTGTGTATCTCAAGGCAGACACAACAAAACATCAAAGTTTCGTCTAGCAAAAAGGTTCGAATTGAAAAGCGGCTTATGTCTAAGTACTTCTTAATAATAGGGTACGAGAAAACATCAGTATTTTTTTAAGTACCTAAGTAGTTACTTTTAGAGTTATTACTTCAAATTATAAGTTTTAAGTTGCGTTCATATCTGACAGAACATGCGTCGCGTTGTTATTTTATTCATTTCATTTATTCAATTCAATAACAAAATACATTGTGTCTGAATGTGTTACATAAAAAAAAACTTTGTTATTATTGTTTCCTATCGATTTTTATCTGTAATGGCTGGCCAGTAAACGAGCAGATGGAACACCTGATGGTGAGCAATTGCCACCGCCCATACAAGGGCGTTGGGCGTTGCCAGCCTTTTGGAGGTTAGGAATTTAAGGGTTATTAGGGAATCAGGGATTGGGTAATTGGGCCTCCTGTAACCTCACACACACAATGCAACCGTTGTTTCACGTCGGTATTCTGTGAGTCCATGGTATCTCTCCAGTCGAGCTGGCCCATTCGTGCCGAAGTACGTCTCTCCCACACTTAGCATTGCTCAAAATGAACACAAACTAATAATTTAAAATTCACATCGCATGTTTTTAATTCCGGACAAACCCGAGTCTAATACTGACCAATTAATAATGTACCAGACAGGCACCAAACAAATGCTAGCCGCCCCTAGTTATTTACAAAATTGAACAGGGTCCGATCCCCTTTGCATCCACCTTTGCGACCCCCTTTGTAGAACGCTGTAGGGTTTTAGTGTGTACCTATATGCCACGCTTTGAGGTTACACAGGGGTGGTTCTAGACGCTAATTAAGTGTCCGAACCAGTACTTCAATGTGGAGAGGGCAGAAATCAAAGTTTTAGGAAATTTTGTTGTGGATATGACTATTTGTTTAAACTTGAATACCCTTTTTTAGAGGGAGGAAAAGCGAGAGGGATTGTCAGACTCTTAGTGAGAGCCGGAGCCCCGGTCCGCAGCTCCGGATCAGACATCAGCCCTACTAGGCCCCATCTATGGTGGTCTGATGACTCTTTGAGACGCACGCGGTACGCGACGCACCAAACGCACGGGTCTAGTTCTGGTCGGACGGCGAGCTACCCCTGCTCGCCGTATGCAGACCCGCAAAACTTTAATACTTACTGACTGACTAAAACGAACTCAAGTTCGTTTCCACCAGTGCTAATAAGCATTATGTACCAATGAATACGATTGGTAGAAGCCTAACGCATATTATATTTTCCATTAATCTACTAAGGGTCGATTTTTCCAACGCCAGATAACTTTAGCGGAAGAATAAATGTGAATTTTTGTCAGTATCTTGCTCTTTTTGCAAATATTTTGGTTTATCTTGTCAAGTGACCACAGACGCAGCTGTCGAGCATATGGTCTCAATTACCAGTTGCGGGTCTTTCAAAAGTGTAATTGGCTTTTCAAAATTACAGCTGTCATTGTTTGTAAGTTCAGAATCAAGTATTTTATTCGGGATTATATAGTGGAGCGCCTGGGGGTTTTCACCTCGGATTAGAGTTACAGTGAATGAATTAATATGATCGATGTGGGATATTGTTTTTTAAACTATAAATTGCAATGTTTACCCAAAAATTTTTTGTGCACTCCATTTTTTTATTGTTTAAACAAATTATTATAAAAAATTAATGTTTGACAATATATTTTCACTTAAAACAGTATTTTTTTTTATTTATATGTTAAATCTTACCTGAGTAGACATATAGGAACATTTTTCAAAGATACCTGTGTATAAAAATAGCAGTATCTCGAACAGGTAGAAAAACGTGGAGGGGAGAGCGGAGCGACAGCTGCTATGTACAATGGAACTTCTTGGCCAGTTTAATTATAAATGAAACGCACTCTATTGTGTACATTGAAAATAATTAATTATGACTAATGAAAAGAAAAAAAAAATTGTACAAAATCTGTTTATTTAAATAAGCTACTTCTGCGCGGTTTCACCCGCTCTGCTCGGCTCCTATTGGTCATAGCGTGATGATTTATAGCCTATAGCCTTCCTCGATAAATGGACTATCCAACACAAAAAGAATTATTCAAATCGGACCAGTAGTTCCGGAGATTAGCGCGTTCAAACAAACAAACAAACAAACAAACAATCAAACAAACAAACTCTTCAGCTTTATAATATTAGTATAGATATTACATTGTTGTCTACATCAAATATTTTCTTCTCCTTCATCTATCTGTATAATAGGTGAAGTATTGGAACAACTATTTCCGCTGCACTGTAAACATGATACACTGCAGTATAAACTACACTCGCGAGCAACCAAATCGACTCAACCTACATGTGCGCATTCGAAGATGTTTTCTTAAAAATATACTGAATTGTTTTTAAAAACCGATATACCATTAGAAAGCTTACAACTTCAGCTTGTTACCCGAACATGAATCCAATTGAACACTTGTGGGACGACTACCGTGCAGACACATTCTGCATTCGTCAGTTAATAAGACTGGCCTCCATTGTTCTATGCTCCAATCGAGGTTTTCTCGGGCAAATTGAATGCGCGCTTGCCGATGGCGGGTCGTCAATTTCGGGCCTGTGGTAGGCCGTTTAGGGGTGAGATTGGCTTCCTTCAACCATCTCCGTACTGTCCACTCGCTGACAGCCACTCTTCGAACTCTTCTGAGTTCCTGTTGAACATCGACACCGGTTAAGTGACGATTTCGTAGTGAAGTTGAAATAATAAAACGCTCTCCGAGGTGGACCGGTGGCGGCTTATTCTTGGTCTTCGATTGAAGGCACTAGTATCTTGATACTACCTGTACCCTCTTGATACTGCAGATTGGCTCAAACTCAGATGAGCAGCAACTCTTCGCTGACTTAGTCCTTGTTCCAGTAGAGCAACGACTTGAGCGGCTTCTTCTGGTGTCGTATCCAAAATCTTTGGAAATAATATGAAGCGTTTTTGCGGAGATGTGTACGATTAACTTTCGATAAGCCACAGATAAAGTTAACCTTAATGTGGAGGTTTTATAAGGGTAGTTTGTGTTATAACTTGTTGAAGTCGTAGTGAGCAAATACTCTAGTCCGCTGAATTAAGTTAAATATTTTAAAAAGTACTGATACAATTTTTATAATAATGGTACCAATATAAAGCTGAAGTTGAAAGCTTTCTAATGGTATATCGGTTTTTAAAAACAATTCAGTATATTTTAAAGAAAACATCTTCGAATGCGCACATGTAGGTTGAGTCGATTTGGTTGCTCGCGAGTGTAGTTTATACTGCAGTGTATCATGTTTACAGTGCAGCGGAAATAGTTGTTCCAATACTTCACCTATTATACAGATAGATGAAGTAGAAGAAAATATTTGATGTAGACAACAATGTAATATATTTAAATAAACAGATTTTGTACAAATATTTTTTTTTCTTTTCATTAGTCATAATTAATTACCGTATTTTTTTCAATGTACACAATAGAGTGCGTTTCATTTATAATTAAACTGGCCAAGAAGTTCCATTGTACATAGCAGCTGTCGCTCCGCTCTCCCCTCCACGTTTTTCTACCTGTTCGAGATACTGCTATTTTTATACACAGGTATCTTTGAAAAATGTTCCTATATGTCTACTCAGGTAAGATTTAACATATAAATAAAAAAAATACTGTTTTAAGTGAAAATATATGGTCAAACATTAATTTTTTATAATAATTTGTTTAAACAATAAAAAAATGGAGTGCACAAAAAATTTTTGGGTAAACATTGCAATTTATAGTTTAAAAAACAATATCCTACATCGATCATATTAATTCATTCACTGTAACTCTAATCCGAGGTTTTACGGTTTTGAATGCTCCAGGCACTCCACTAATAGGTATAATTTGAAGCCTTTAATACCTAACATTAACCTCCGCACTCAAAGTCATTTATTTATTTAATTCAACAGTTACAATGGCTGAGAGTCAATTAAAGTAACTGACATTACACATAAGAAAAACATAGTTAAAAAGGGATTAACAGCATTCATAAGTTGTCCTTGCAGTACTTCAGGCATTCCGACAAAATCACCTTCCATCCATCCGCGAACAGAGCATTTGTTGGATTAGAATCCAACAGACCATTGAGCGCGGCCAGAGTGCAAGGAATTGTTGACTTAGCACATGCAACGGTACGACATGAAGGCAAGGCAAATAGTCGGTGCTTTTTACCTCCGAGGTAATTTTAATGGTTTTGTAACCCAGTCCTTAGCATTTTTTCATACCAGTTTTCTATACAAAATCGTTACCAAGGAATAATTGAAGTAAATTAATTAACGCTGAGTACGGCAGTAGAGGCCATGTGGGGGGATTTAATTGTCGGACTTCTTAAAGCAGCCAAAGTCGACTGTATAATTAACTATAGACTTCTACGTATATACACGCACTGTGTTCAAACAGTTATCAATGGTAACTTCGAACTGTTGCCTCAACATTTCCATACACGCATCTTTCTATTTAATTAATTAAAAACAAAGCTTAGCTGCGTCCGTTTTCACCAGTGCTAGGCTATGTGTACCAATGAATATGATTAGTGGAAGCCAAACGCATCCACAGCAACGTAGCATAGCACATCTCTGCTGGAAAAGCACCCTTAATCAGGGATGTTGAGAAAAAAAGGATCTACTTTACCGACTGGCTTAAAGTTTATAAAAAAATAGTCATATCCATATCAAAAATTTCCTAAAACTTTGATGTCTGTCTGTGTCCTGTGCCACGTAGCTTTGTTTCAAACATTCAATTAGCTTCCACGGGCCACCCCTTCGTAAATTCCAAAGGGTTGCTTATAGGTACACGTCTATAGACTATGTACCTTGTGGCGTTATTCACATAGGGGTTGAGATGTGGCCTTCAACAGAGTTACTCTTGAAGTTAATATCAGTTTCAATCCAATACAATCGAATAAAATCTAAATAATTATTCAATGACAACAAAATAGGCCTACAGTTTAGAGTACAGAGAACGGAATAAATAAAATAGCATTCAATACCATTTAGTTCATTCAATATTCACATAAAAGGCGCTAGTGTTGCAACTTTGTAGTAAATGGATTTAAGTATAAGCCCCAGAGCTTTGAGAAAGGAGCATAATCCTTTTCAAAATACCTAAAAAATAAAAATTGACGCTACTATACGCACCAAATGGCTGAACTATACGCCCCCAATTGTCCAAGTTGCGTCATTTGATGAACGCATTTTTTTTAAGGGGAGAAAATCTAAAAAAAAATGTCTAAAAAATCTAAAACTTCTCTCACCAGGCCGAGGCGAGAGAAAGTGTCAGACTCTTACTGACTAAAAACCACCCCATTCGTCAAACGATGCAACGTGGACAGTACTTATCAAACAAACAAATCTCTTTTTTTTTACCCCCGGTGGGGTAGGCAGAGGTGCACATTATGGCACGTAACGCCACGTTACAATGTACACCCACTTACAATGTACATCTTTATAATATTAATTTAGATTAAACAAAATTCAAACATTTTAAGACTTTAATTATCCGTGGTTCATTGGAAAAAATACAATAGAACTCATGCGATTCCCAACAAAAATAGAGGGAATCTTTATTAACAATACCTTGCATTGCACTCGTATATTATTTGTAAAAAAAAATATAGACACACTCCATTTTCCTTTGTTCCATAAAGCTGGTATGCGGTTTCCATAGCTACAGAGCGCCACCTACTCAAACGGTCTTTACATAGGTACTTCGGACGGAAGTCCGAAAGAAGGAAATGACGCAAGGAATTATAAAAGGGTATGAAAATTAAAAATCTATTTAGTCCGTCAGTTATGTAATGAAAAAATATTATACACGTATTTTTATTGTCATATAAGATAACAAAACTTGGATAAAACGAACCAAAGTTTAGAAGTGGGCGCTATTTACGTCATTTGTACATATAAGACGTAAATAGTAGTGTCGTTAAGCAATATTTTAAATCGTTTATAATTTATCGTACACCGACCAATAAAAAGTATTTGTTTCTGTAAGAAAATAAACAATACGTGTTATATGTTTTAAAATAATCTACAAGACGGACGTAAAAATAAAAATTTGTCATCTTCCTTATTCCAGAATGTGGCCATACACTAGCGCCACCTACGGACGCGATCTTTACATTGGTACTTCTTAGCGTCCATCACATTCTTCCACGTGGTCATATACAAAATTTAAAACTATATAAGAGCCTATGCAGTGTATAATGATAAACTTTTAAGTAGATGAGACGAACCCTTTGCAGTGTATGGGGGTGCTTTTCCACAAGAGACGTGCTATGCTACGTCGCTGTGGATTTGTTTGGCTTCCACCAATCATATTCATTGATACACATAGCTTAACACTAGTGGAAACGGACTCAGCTAAGCTATGTTTTTATATGGAAAGATGCGTGCTATGGATGGCTTCCTTACTATCGATACATCGCATACTCGAGCTGCGCATCTTCCTCGCACAGTTTCACAGCTTCGCTATTACATCTTTATAGCATAGCTACATAGCACATCTCTTGTGGAAAAGTTCCCTAATAATAGACTTTTAATTAGTCCTAATAAGAGAACCCAAAACCAGTAACAAAATATGTTGCATTGTAATTGTACATACATACATACACAAAATATGTATGTATACACTGCGTACTTCAGAGATGAAAGGACGCCATATTGCTTTTCAATGTACGTACATAAATGTTATGTACAATATAATAAATACCAGGAAGGGCTTTAAGCCGATCGATGGCCACCCATCTCCCTCAGGGGGACGGGGTTTCGTACCCCGTAAAGGGAGTCTGTGGGAAGATGGGAGATCTGATAAAGGTATGAGTGCAAGTAAAACAGTCATGCGCGTTACAAACTCCCGAGTGTAATCAATAATTCCCGGACGACCACACCCTAGCGTGCGCGTCGGGCGTGGTCGCTCACAGGATGAAATAACCTCTCTTTTTATGAAACACCGGTAAACGAGCATACGTATCACCCGATGGTAAGCAATCGCCGCCGCCCATGGACACTTGAAACACCTGAGGCATTACAAGTGCGTTGCCGGCTTTTTGGGGGTTAGGAATTTAAGTGTTGTTGTTCGGGAATCGGCGATTGGGAAGATTGGGAAGGTGGGGCATTGGGCCTTCGGTAACCTCATTCACACAACGAAACACAACGTAAGCGTTGTTTCACGTCGGTTTTCTGCCGTAGTATCACTCGGGTCGAGCCGGCCCATTCGTGCCGAAGCATGGCTCTGCCACACTTACCGACCACGCTTCATATTTCCTATTTTGTACAAGTTTTAGTTTTAAATACGGACTAGAGAGCCTTAAAACTACAAGAAGATATTGTTTTAGGGTACGTTTGTAATAATATAACATGGAAATGGACGCTGCCTCGTGGCTGCCACGCGGTTTTGTCGCAGCTAAGTTTTACGTCGTGGGTGAATAAAGTTTAAAGTAGAGTAATTTAAACAAAAAAAGACATACGTGGCCAATATGCGGTCACCACGCGATATATTTCGTGCTCGAAATAGCTAACAAAGGGAAATCTTATACGAGACACCAAAATTCTCATTTAGGTCGCTAAAGCAACGTGTAACACTTGAAAATTAAACTCCATACAACTAATGTCAAAAATCAATCTTATTCCGAAGACTTTGGACTACGATGGGTGCATTAGCATTACAAAAATCTGTGCAAAATTAGTTCGCATTTCTTTAAGAAAAGAAAATAAAAAATGCATAGAAGACTTCGCAGGGCGGACTTGCTTTGAACGTATGACTAAAATTAAAAATATTTTTACACAACTACGGTTGGTGCAGTGGCTAGGCAACTGGCTGCTGCGAAACGTATTGCGGATTTTATTCTGTACGGATCAACTCTGGTCACCAATACAACTGATGAAGACTTATTACACTAACTACTCCCGCGCGGTTTTACCCGCTACTCCTATTGACTGCAGCATTCGCAGCGTAAAGTTTTGTCCCGAAGCTGCGGTCTACCTAGCGGGTTTACCGGAGCTCCGGCTCGAAAAGCAGGATTAGGAACCGGTTGGTTTTTATTCAGTAAGAGTCTGACACTCCCTCTCGCTTCGCCCTAGACGCGAGAACTAGTTTGATGATTGTACCCCTCAAAAAAAAAAAAGCGTGACCTTGTTATAACCAACAATGCTTCTATACCGGTTTGGGCTAAGGCGACCGTTCCTTGATTTCATTACTGAGGCCTTAATACGTCTTAATAGTTCAGATTATTAAATCAGTACAGTCCTAATTACTTTCGAAGTCTCTTGCGACTGACATAACATCTAGGTATCTATATATTAATACGTGATGCAAAAACTTTGGACCTCTTTTTACGATAATTGCGCGGACGTAGGAGCATAAAATTTGGTACACTTATAGTTTATGTGTAGGAGAAGTGCATAGCGCTAATATTTTTCAAAAATAATGCTTATAAAGTACATTAAATCAATAAATAAAACATTACACACACATGCATAGTATCTGATCGTATTTTACAAAACGTCAAAATCGATAGACATTGCGATGATATTCTCACGTCTTATATGAAAAGAGTTTTATAAAAGAGTTTGAATTAAATAAAAATTATCCTTCAACGTACGTTAAGTGGTATTGTAAATTAAATCATATATGGTCGAATTTCGGCCACTAGGCGACCACTAGTATAAATAAAAATGAATGGCAACAATGTATGTACGCGCATAACATCTGAACGACTGCACCAAATTGGATATTTTTTTATTCATGTATTCCTTATTGTCAGAGGTCCTCAGGATAAAAAAAAAATTTATTTTTTTTGTTTGTTGTTTGTTAGTCTCACTAAAACACGAGAACTGCTGGATCGATTTGGTAGATTTCGCTCTTGAATTATTTGTTCAGGTACAGGGAAAATAAATGTTGGAGGCAATAAAAAGTTTGCTGGGCCAGCTAGTTTGCAATAAAAATTCTATAATAGCAGCCGTTACACCAACTTCGCAGTAACAAGGAAAAGAGGACTCACCTAACGCTGTCGTCTTGATATTGGTTGTCATACACGGAACTACTGTAGTCGTCCCGCGTCGAATCCCACTCGGTGTTTTGGTAGTTGCGACCCCTGCTCGTCATTGTGCTGCGGAGAAACCAGGTGTATGAATAGGATGCTTTTTTTGGGTTGATATGTCTGAGTTAGGACGACCCTCAGCATTGAGGATAAACGACGCAAGGAGGAGTAGGGATGTCTGAGTTAGGCCACCAAACCGGTTTCTGCCAGAACGGCGAAGCGAAGATGTGGCCGAAGATGAAGCACACAGATAAACTGATTTTTTTATGGAATAAACGGGCCGGTAAACGAGCAGACGGATCACCTGATGGTAAGCAATCGCCGCCGCCCATAGGCACTTGAAACTCCAGAGGCGTTACAAGTGCGTTGCCGGCCTTTTGGGCAATTGAGAATTTAAGGGTAATTGGAGAATCAGGGATAGGAAAGATTGTAAATCAATCAATGCAATCTTCTTGTAATTGAGCTTCCAGTAACTCACTCACAAAACGAAACATAACGCAAGACTTAGAAAGTACCTATTCACTCTGACCTTGAGTAAAAATCTGACACTCCCTTTCGGCATACCCAAGGCGGGAGAAGACTGGATGTTTTTCTCCTCTTTAAAAAAATAAATAAATCTATATTTATCATTCTACATGGAGGACTAAGGGGGAGGCCTTTGTTCAGCGGTGGACGTCTCGCGGCTGATGATGATGATGATGATATGTAGCTATGCTAGGTAATAAGCCTACCCTGTATTAACTAGGACTCGTAACAAAACTGAAGAAAAGTGGTTATTACATTTTAGTGTAAGCAACTCTACAGAATATTGTTTAGTAAAACAGAAGACAGAAACAAAACAGAAAGTATCTTAAACTAGCTAGCCCGCGAGGTTGCATCTGCTTTGCTCTGCTACTATTGATTGTAGTGTGATATTTTACAGCATATAAGCTTACTTTATAAATTAATTAACCACTAATTTGGGTTGGTAGTTCCAGAGATTAGTGTGTTCAAACAAAGAAACAAACTCTTCAGATTTAATTTTAAGTAAGTATATCTATGTATGCAAAAATCATAAGTCTCGCTAAAACTCAAGTAAGGTTTGGCAAATTTTTGTCTTTAATTTTTTGGGGGAAGTCTTGGAAAGGGTTAAAATGTGAGAAAAACATGTTTGAGGCAGTATGAAGTGTGTCGGCTCACCTAGTTGATTTAAATATTAATATTGATATGTAACTCAACGAAAATAATTAAGTTTTAATTTATTCCATTTTTAATAACCTCCAATTAGGTAAGAATTTACAAAGCATATTCTTTATTATGCCTGTTTTAAGAATAAAATTACTGTTTCAAAACATTATTTAAAAAAAAATTTATTGTATATTATTAAGTGACTGCAACATCACTGACCTGCCTCTCTAAAATCGATTGCCTAAAATATATACAGCAAAAATATCCACCAAAAAGTTAAAATACTTAAAACATTACTTTTGAAGTAGAAAATCTATAACAAAACGGATTTGGTGGAATACTTTAACAAACTATAAAATACTTTTAAACTATAATAGAAATTACTTTTAGGCCAATATTTGGTCAGTGGGTAATTTTAGGGGCGTATTTAATAGTAATACTACAGTTTTAGGTCTCTGTAAGATAATCTAGGCGTCAAATTACGCCCTAAAATGATTGACTGCTGTCTAGCAAACGAAAATAAGGGTTGACAACGGCGCAGAAAGAAATATCACGAATAGTTTCATTGTAATACCAAATAGGACAGTAAATACATGAAATAACCAAACAAAAATAGGCTAGAGACCTACGTGTGGTGTTAATAAATACCTAAAAGTAATAAATACAGCGAAATTCAATGAAACATTCAAAAATTTCGCACATACTTTTTGAAATTGGAAACGTTGAGGCACAACGTGTTTGTCAAAAGATTTTATCATTTCACCCGAAAATTTACGCGACAATATAACGTGTTTGTAATTTGCAATGAGTTTAGAATAATATACTTATTGGACTTACCTTTAATTTTTATGTAAAACTGAAAAAAACAATCCAGCGCCGGCTAAAAAACAAAGAACTGAAATTGCACAGGTAAATTATTTCAGAAGGATAAAATACGTGAAAGGCGACAAGCTATTATCTGTGGTGATTTTTAGTCGATTTCTTAATGTCAAACATTTTAGTTTTATTTTTTGTTGAAATGCATTAATGACTCGATTATTCCAATTTTCTTAAAATATAGGTGTATTTGGGGTATAGTTTACGTGCTTTATGTACATATGTATCGATTTACAATATTTCTAGCCTTTATGCTTGGGCCAAGTTCCTACTTTTAAGAAAGATGAAAGAAAGATTTTACGATCCATTCAAGTAGGCATTTTCTGAGTTACTTTCAAAGATAATTTTTAAGCACTACACCGCTGACAAACGGCGAAAACATCGAGAGGAAACGAAGCCATATAATTTTTAATTAGTACAAGTTTTGGATTCTGCCAATTCACTATTTCCTTCATATCGAGGTTGCTATATAGCAGCATACTTGAGTGCACCCACCGCAAACTTTCTTAAACCAGACTTACATATTTATACTATTTAGACTAAGTTATTTGTCTATTTGTCATTTGTCTTAAACCTAAATTGGTCCTAGGTTATGAGCATATCATCACCAGGAACCAGTGCCGGCGTTAGGGGGGGGGGGCGAGATATCAGGGCGATAAAGTCTGGGGGGCGCCAATAAAATTAAAAACTACTACTAATACTTGATATTGCTTCCCTCAAGTGGGTGCCACAATATTTTCGCCCGGGGTGTCAGTGGCCCTTACGCCGGCACTGCCAGGAACCACAACATGCCTGGTTGTGGATTCACGGATTGGGCATATAATTTTTCGAAGAGGGAATTGATCTTATTGTTTGTTGTAGGTGCTTGCATATAGCAAGTAACTGGTTGCCGGGCCAATCTCGCCACTATGCTAACTTTGTATTAAATTTTATTCTTTCTTTTCTTTCATTCATTATAATATTTACTTCCCGTTTTAAGATATCTAATAACTGGGCCTACCTTAGAAGGAACATTTGATCGTCACGTGACATTCCAATTCACGTTTGCACAACACTATTTTGATGAATGAAATGAGTTTGATTTGACATTGACAGCTCTCGAAATCCTAACCTACCGAACTATTTCCTAATAACGTAAAAGATATTGTGAAAAATAAATAATTAAAACAAACTTTTAAATATGAAGAATGGACGATAATGGGAAGCACACGTCCTCTTATCAATTGGACCAGGAAATATTGGATGGCAAGTTGTTTATAAATTATTTTTTGTTGTAATTCTAGTAAGGATAAATCAACAGGTAGACGTCTAATGTGTTATGACAATATGACGCAGAAATATTTCATATTGTATACATAATATATCGGAAATGCTTTTAATGAAAAACGTATTGAATAATAGGATACAATTTGGCTGACTACATGATAACTTGTGCCAGAAAAAAAAGTAATAACATTATGACTAAAAAAAAAACAAATAGGTGGGCTGATCATGAGTTTTATGAGTTTATAGGCAATCCAATTTGCTTACAAACATAAAAAAGATGTTTATTTTACATAAATTATGATTTTAAATACATTAATCTTTAAAAGTGATGCAAGAATACTAAAGGAAATGTACATAATTTTGTAAATAACAAAGTTTTAGTCCATATCAGTTATGATTCATGTTCATATTATTGTTTAACATGTAGTGAATCTGTGATTGTTGTTTTATTTGAAATAAGAATACAACTATTCCAATACCTATTTGTTTTTATTTTCTTATTAGTTTGATGTACCTATGGTAGTGTTTACAATTTCTTTATACCTCTAAAACCATATAAGAATAATTCTTATTAGAATGAAACTTTGATTTTGTCAACAATATGTTTAATATTATTGGAATATCGTAAGCTTTGTACTATTTTGGGGTGTGAAATAGGATACTAGATGTGGTATGTAAATAAAAAAATTTGTTAGTCAGTTAGATAATTTAATAATATTAGAGATATATTTTTTTGTTTTGTCATATAAGTGAAACAATTCTTAAACATAGACTTCTAAGTCACGGGTTTACCTGTGTTTACTCATTTAAAAAGCAGAGTAATTTAATTTTTTTTTTAAATATATATTCATGTTCAGGTATTGTTATATCTCTGTAACCTAATCACACTATTATTATAAATGTGAATGTTTGGATGTTTGTCAATACATATATGTAATATTGTTTATGTAATATATTTATCATCTTCCAGCTCGTGGCATCAGCATGACAGTTGAAGAGGTCGCAGGTCTCTCCACTTGCAAGTATTCAGAGAGGGTGCAGTCCCTCAAACTCAATGAGGATGACCTCGCCTTCCTGAAGGGACTCCGGAGAAGGATCAAAAATAGAGTAAGTCGTGTTGTTTATTATGGGAAAAGATGAGGTCGCCCGTGGTAACCTGCTACAACAGAGGAAACACAAATGCATTGCCTTATTTGCCTTTTTGTTGAGGGGGAAAATCATCCAATGACTTCTCCCGTCTTGGGCGACCTTCATCACCAACCAAACTGCCAAATATAGAGATTAGACTCAACATGACCAAATGTGACCTTACGTTGATACGTCATTCCTGGTCTCGCCCGAAATTGCGGACTACCTAGCGGGTTTACCGGGGCTCTGGCTCGAAAAGCAGGAGTAGGAACGGTTTGGTTTTAAGTCAGTAAGAGTCTGACACTCCCTCGCCCAAAGCGAGAGAAGCAATAGGATGACTTTCCTCCCTTAAAAAAAAAACTCGCTCGCTAACAAGCGTAATTCTTCTTTTCTTGTCTCACCTTGGGCGAGGAGGAGTGTTCTGACACTCTGACACTCCTACTGACTAAAAACCAACCCATTCCTTTTCCTGCTTTGAGCCGGAGCCCCCGTAAGGTAAAAAAAACCCCCGAGCTCTCTCCAACGCTCGCTAATAGCCGTAATGCATCGTGATGACCACACAAAGAGCTATATTTGCAGTAGTCAGCCGACAGCCGAGGCGCTGCGTTACACCGATATCGGTCAGACTACAGCTATTGTGTAACAATTGGGCCTGTTAACTCGTGTGCCAGCCGTTTCTATACACGGGTAACGAGTGAAAGCATTTTATTATTTTATTACAATTGGGGGCTATCGTTCTTTCGAATACTAGATGGCGCTTAGCAGCTTAGGTCTGTTTGTCAAAAATTGGAGCTATCAAAAATTGAAAATCATTTCCTCTTTTGAAAAAACCTTGTCCCGCACTTGGATTGTCTCCTGTGTCGTGTATACAAACATACAAGTTCGAAACAACAATTTTTGGGTCACACAAAGAGTTGCTCTGTGCGGGAATCGGACCCGCTACCCTTTGCACGGCGGCCGGTTATCTAGCTACCGCGTCAACCATGTCAATGAAACGTGCCTAGAAGAGACGTCACGTATTTCAAATCGATATATCTTCGAAAGTATTTGTTTCGAAAGAAAATAAAAATTACGTGTCTAATGTTTTAAAATAATCTACAAGACGGACATTGAAATAAAACTTAGTCATCTAAATTATTATGTAATAAAATCGATGAATAAAACTGATTATCTCTTATTGGTTGGTTAATCGGAGTCGGCCAATCAAACCGCTGAACCCACTCTTGTTTCGATTACTTTAAACGTAAAGCAAACTCATAAATTTCTGTATACCATATACTCAGAAATAAATGACTATTCTATTCTATTCTATTCTACCCTTAGACCAAACTAAACAAAAATAATCCAATAAACCTTATTAACTAAGTAAAAGTCATGAGTTCGTATGAGAAATACCGCGACTCTATCGACCACAGAGTATTACATTACGCGGTGCCAACCACAGACACTAGTAGTCTAAAATCTATAGTACTATGATTATTATAACTGGCTACTAACTTCCGCCCGATGGCTTTGTCTGTACTAAAACGGCTTTGTAGACAGTAGGACAGTTATCTTCCCTTCCACAATCTCCCCAGTCAAAAGTACCATACTTAAATTCCTAACCCCCTCAAAAAGGCCGGTAACGCTCTAACGCTGCTGGTGTTTCGGATGTCTATGGGCAGCGGCGATAGTTTACCATCAGGTGACTGTGCGTTGTCTTTTTTTATTGTATAAGCCGGTGGTGGTAAGCAATCGTCGCCTCCCATGGACGCGTGAAACACCCGAGTAGAACACCATCGACCTACACAACAGCACTTCCATCCCCATCATATCGCCGTGGGATTTGGAGGCGAAAGTGCTCGCGCGCGTCTTTAGTCTGCGCGCCGACGCGCGTCGCCGGGGCGAAACTCCACTGCCGCGCCAGATTAGTGCGTGGCGGGACGAGCTCCGGCGCGATCTCATGGCGGATTGGCAGCAACGACTGTCGCAACCGAGGGCTGGGCTCGCTGTCATTGCAGCGGTAAGTCCCCTCTTTGAGGAGTGGCTAGAGAGGCGCCATGGCGTCCTCACCTACCGCCTGACGCAGGTGCTTACCGGACATGGGAGTTTCGGTAGGTTCCTGTTTTTGATTGGGCGGGAGGAAACGCCCGGGTGTCATCACTGCGAAGACCGCCCGGAGGACACGGTGGAACACACGGTTGCGGTCTGCCCTGCGTGGGCTGAACACCGCCGTGCCCTCAGGGAAGTGATCGGCGACGGCGACCTCTCGCGTCCGGCTTTGGTTCAGACCATGGTGCGGAGCGAGGGGGACTGGGATGCCGTCTCCTCCTTCTGCGAAGCAGTTATGCTAGCTAAGGAGGAGGCGGGACGCGTGAGGGAACGAACTTCCTCACGCCCCAGCCGACGCGAAAGACACTCCGGGCGTCGGGGATCGCGTGACGATCTCCGGCCACCGTAAGTGCGGGTCTGCGGACGGCGAGCAAGGGTAGCTCGCCGCCCGACCAGAACCAGACCCGTGCGTGCGGCGCGTTGCGTTCCGCGCGCGCCTCAAAGAGCCATCAGACCACCACAGATGGGGCCCAGTAGGGCTGATGCTAATCCGGAGCTGCGGACTACCTAGCGGGTTTACCGGGGCTCCGGCTCGACAAGCAGGAGTAGGAACGGGGTGGTTTTTAGTCAGTAAGAGTCTGACACTCCCTCTCGCTTTGCCCTGGCGAGAGAAGTCATTGGATGATTTTCCCCCCTGAAAAAAAAAAAAAAAAATCCCCATCATATAGATGGTTGGCAGGCCACAACTGTGCGCTCCACGTGTAACTTTCTGCCTCGCACAGCAAAACTGTGAAATGAGCTGTCGTAGGCGGTATT
Source organism: Spodoptera frugiperda (assembly GCF_023101765.2). Classification (NCBI taxonomy): domain Eukaryota; kingdom Metazoa; phylum Arthropoda; class Insecta; order Lepidoptera; family Noctuidae; genus Spodoptera; species Spodoptera frugiperda. Next base: position 5,275,812 of record NC_064230.1, read on the forward strand.
TCCGAACCGATAGGACCTTCAAACCTTCAAGAAAAGAGCATACTCTTTTTTAAAACGCCGGCAACGCACCTGTGACTCCTGTGGTGTTGCAGGTGTCCATGGGCGGCGCTGATCACTTACCATCAGGTGACACGCCTGCTTGTTTACCACCTATTACCATTGTTTCACACCCTAGGGTAAAATCACACATAGGTTACTTTTATAACCCCACGATAGCGCGACCAAAGCCGCTGGTAGACACTACTAATGTGTATAGAACATACATAACTATTTCCTTCCACAGCTAGCCTCCCAAAACAGCAGGCGTCGCAGTGTCGAGCACCTCAGGCGTTTAGCTCGAGAACTGCGAGCGGTTCGAGCCTGCAGGGACGATGCGCTTGCCGAGAGGAAGTCGTTGGTGATGCAGAGAGACAATGTCCGAGCCAGCTGCCTTAGGCTAAGGCGGCATATTGTTCAGGTAATATATAAATGTAACTTTGGCAGTGAGTTTCTGAGTCCTGAGTGCGAGTTTACGAGAGGAGAGTCAGGCACTGCTGGGCCGGCTCGACCAGGTGTGATACCACAGAAAACTGAAACAATTCTTGCTTTGTGTTAGTGAGGTTCCCGAATGCTCAATTACCCCTTCAACAACCCATAAATTGCTAAACCCCAAAAGGCCGGTAATACCCTTTTAACACCTCTGATGTTTCCCTCTGTGAGGCCCAATTACCTCCTTTCTAATTTTTCCAATCCCCGATTCCCCAACAATCCTTAAATTCCTAAACCCCAAAAGGCAATGCACTTGTAAGTTGTAAGGCTTCTGGTGTTTCGGGTGTCTATGGGCGGCAGCGATCGCTTACCATCAGGTGATCCGTCTGCTCGTTTACCGGCTTATACCAAAAAAACCAATCAGAGTCTTCTATCTTAATTTTTTGATCATCCAATAATTTCTCTCTCTCTCTTTCGCCTTAAGTGAAGCGAGAGGGAGTGGCAGATTCCTACTGATTAAAATCCACCCCGCTCTTACTCCTGCTGTTGGAGCCGAAACCCCAGAAACTCGTTAGGTCTTCCGCGCCACGCTTCTATCTCAGGTGGCTCAGGTGTGTCAAATGTCCATGAGCGATTGCTTACCATCAGGTGACCCGACGCTTCGTTTACCGACTTATTCCACACGACGCTGCTGGCGACTGTGGCTGCTGCTACAAATTCTTACTTATTTTACTTTATAAACTTTCAGATTCTACAAGACCGATCAGACTCAACAGAAGTGCCAATATTAGATTTAGATAACAGAAAAGAATCTCAGACGACAGTACCAATTAAGAAAATCGCCGTAACCGAAACTAAAACTCCACTAAAACCGGAATGTTTCGAAAAAACCGAAAAGAACATTTTCGAATGCTGCATAGACAAGTTGGTTCAACAGAGTGTGAACCATATCTTCAAAAGTGACGTTGAAAAGAAGAAAATATTCGCTAAAACTGTTTTTATTTCTGATGAGAAGTTGACTTCGGATATTAAGTCCATGGTGTTTAATGCTGAAGACAGCTTGAAACTCCTGGAGAGTGATGATGGGGTGCTGAACTTGTCTCTTAAGGAAGGCAGAAGAAAAAGCCATGGGCGGAAGCAGTTAGCTCCAAGAAGAATTACTTGTGTCTATTCGGATAATAATGGTGAGTTTCATCGTCATATCGTCACGCCTTTTATCCCTAAAGGGGTAGACGGAGGTGCTCATTATGGCATGTGCCCACTTTTCACCATTTGTGTTATAAGTCCCATGTAATAGGGGGTAAACGTATTACCAGATACTAGGCACAATTCCAGATTCTGTAGTACCACTGACAAATTTTCGAGAAATCGAAATATGCCAGACTCGTATGCGAGACCCCTTGCCCGGTCAGTAATGGTAAGTACCTCTTCATGTCCAAGGGTCACTTTTGTATTATTCTTATTTGGCCACTATGACTATTATTATTTATTACATGTGTGGGAGAGCCATGCTTAGGCACTACTCTGCCGGCTCGACCGTAGTGATACCACGGCTTCACCGAAAACCGACGTGAAACAACGCTTGAGTTGTGTTTCGTTGTGTGAGTGAGGTTGCATGAGGCCCAATTACCCCCCTTCCACATTTTCCTTCTATAATGGTGTGTTTGTGTGTGTGTTAGTCCATTTTAATAGTAGACAACAAACTATACATACACGTAATACTCTTTAACGAAGTTTTTTAAATAGTGTTATAGTTTATTCAAAGAACATAATTAAAAATAATTCCCTTCTCAAATTACAGATGGCGTCCTGGATTTAAAAATTAAGAAGGAGAATCCGTGATATACATATACCAACATACAAGCTTAGTTAAGTATCATATACATACTTATATACAGACCAAAAACATAGATATATATAGATTATAAAGTCGGGAACATTATTATACATATAACTATTATCATATAAGATTTACAATTTATATAAGACTCTGACTTATCTCTTAAAAAATCGCATCGAAATCTGTTGCGCAGTTTTCAAGATCTAAGCATACATAAGGACAGACAGCGGAGAATGACTTTGTTTTATACAGTGAAGCTTGGTTAAGTGTGGGAGAGCCATGCTTCGGCACGAATGCGCCGGCTAGACCGGAGTGATGCCACGGCCAGGTGATACGTCAGCAAGAATACCGGTGTGTTTCATAAAAAAAAAACAAGAAACTTGCATATTGGTATCACTTATAGAGGTCAACGTCACGCCTTTTATCTCCGAAGGGGTAGGCAGAAGTGCACATTACGGCACGTAATGCCCCTATACAATGTACACCCACATTCAGTAAGCAACCGCCGCCACCCATGGACACTTGAAACACCAGAGGCGTTACAAGTGCGTTGCAGGCCTTTTGGGAGTAGGAATTTAAGGGTTGTTGTTCGGGAATCGGGGATGGGGAAGATTGGGAAAGGGGGAATTGGGCCTCCAGTCTCACTTAACAAAGTTACACTGTATAATGTATAGCATAGATTGAATAAATTATCAAGTCAGAGTCTTCATGTTAACTAGAAGTTAATAATTTAAGTTTTATTAAGAATTGTGGGTGAACTTTTAACAGACTTAACAGTAATCAGTATCTTTAGTACGAGTTTGCTTTATGTTTAAAATAACGGAGTGAGTTGAGCTAAATTTAAAACACGAGCGCTCTGATTGGTTGGTTTATGGAAGCTGGGCAATCAGAGCGCCGAATGCGCTCTCGTTTAAACATAAATCAAACTCATACTAAGGGTACTCAATTGTCCTTCCTTCTTTTTTTTAAAAAGAAAACCGCCTTCATATTTCTTTACTGCCTCCATTTTATTAAGTCAGATGTATTCTTAAAACTTTCTTCTAAGTCTGAAAAATACTATGCTGAATATCTGATCAAAATTGGTTCAACCAAACGCGATATAATCGCGCACAAACATACTTACATACATACAAACAAACGAACCCTTCAGCTTAATATAATGAATTTGGATACTTATTTTTTAATGGGAAAAATCATCTAATGACTTCTCTCGCCTCGCCCTGGCGATTTTTACTGACTAAAAACCACCCTTCCTTCCTTCTCCTGCTTTTTGAGCCGGAGCCCCGGTAAACCCACTAGGTAGTCCGCAGCTCCGGAGTGAATATATGTAGATCCCAAGTTATGTCTGTCAATCTCATATTAAAAGTTCACCCTGTATGTACGAATTTGTGTACAGAATGTTTGAAATATCGTTACTTGAATTTTTACTATAGAAGTCAAGAAATCATTTGGTCAGTCGAAAATCTACTAAAGCTATGTGTAAATTAGATCGGATGTCGTGTAGCAAGGTAAACACCACCTATTTTTTATTATGAAATCTATCGAACAAAGCTGTGTGTGAATTAAGTCGAATATCGTGTAGCAAGATACAAACAAGATATTTTTCATTTTAAAATTCTCAGTGGCAATATGAAATCTGGTGTTTTAGTCAATGCTTAGTAGTAGGTTAGCCTTATTACAATAAGACTAATAATATAAGCGATGAGAGTGGTTTTCAGTACAGCTCTGCTTACCCATTTTACTGCAATGACACAACAATAAATTGATGGATAATCATTTTAATTTCTATACTCTATTTCCTAAAAAAAGACATACAAATATTTAAGTAACGATATTTGGAACACTCTGTATAAAGAGAAACAGGAAAAAGCATCACACTGTATACATTGCAAATACTATAAACAATCGATACTGTCTTTAAAATACTTTAATGATTTTTTACAAAGTGAAAAATGAAAATCTATGAATTCTGATGGCCTATATTCGAAACGAGAGCGCGTTCGGTACCCTTAGTACGAGTTTGCTTTACGTTGAACGAAAACGAAACGAGAGCGGGTTCGGCGCTCTGATTGGCCGGCGCGAATAAACGAACCAATCACAAAGGGTACGATGCTCTGATTGGCTGGCTCGAATAAACCAACCAATCACAGCGTCGATCGCGCTCTCGTTTCGATTACTTTAAACGTAAAGGAAACTCATACTAAGGGTACTGTTCTCCACTAAAATTTCAAAAATAATTTGGAAAACGAAATAAATCATAAAAATTCGTTAGATTTAATGTAACATGTTAAAATTAGTATATTAAAATTAAACGTCCAAAATCGTTATTAGTAAAAAAAGAATTATATTACATATAAAATCGAATATTTTTTATATATTGTAAGAAAATTATTATATTGGTACAAAGTTTAGGACCATTTATGTACATAAATACATTTAAAAAAATATATTATAAAATGTTGATTATATGATTATATATATATATATAAAAAATTGATAACTTGTTCTCATTATTGTATTTTACAAAGAAATAAAAAAAAATGTTAGTTACGAAAATTTACTCCCGCCTTTTTTTGACAGTCGGCCATTTTAAATTATCTGTCAGTCTATAGATAATATCATGATAACAAAGAAACGCAGAATTTAATATAAGGCAAGCGTCCTCATTCCCGCATCGTACGCATCGCATGCAATGGATTTTAGTTTGTCTTGTATAAAAACTCATAAAAAATAATATTGCAGTAATAGTTTTCTTCGCGAAAGTTCGCAAAGCCTAACTTCAGACGCGCCAAGTTACGTTGACGGTACTGTACAACTGCGTCCACTGATCCGCATCGTACGCACCGTATCATCGGCAATGCCTACATGCGATGCGTACCGATGACGTCATACGGAATAAAGATAGCAATAATCCGAGTGAAAGTGGGATTGGCAATTCAATTGCTGATACTCGCGTCGGCAATCCGAACGCTGCCGATACAGTGGACGCAGTCTGATAAATTAATCGGTTTGATGCGATCCGTCCGATCCGTGCGATGCGTACGATGCGGGTCTGTGGACGCTTACCTTTTATGGAGAATCTATTGAGTTTCTACTGTATTACACTTGGTATGGCAATTGGCAGCTTATTAAACAAAAACTACTTGTTTCATCTTTAGTATTCTCAATATTATTTCAACTTCCGTGAGACATACTAAATTAATTACCTATTATGTTATCGGTTTACTCACGTAACTGTTTGACAAGGAACTCGACTAGTTTCATCACATACGACGCGGCGATTGTCGCGGAATGCTGGTCATAGATATGAGCCCCTAGCATGGCTAGAAACTAGTCGAGTTCCTCGTCAAATAGTTACGTGAGTGAGCCGATAACATAGTAATTAATTTAGTATTCTTAAAGGAAAAATCTATTACATTCTGCCATTTTGTTAAGTATAAAACGACTGGATAAATATTCTGGATCATTATAACGATTATAATAGCTGTTTAAAATAACAATAATTGTGAAGTATATTTTTTCCGTATAATTTTTTTTTATGGCAATTACTGTCAATAATTTTATTCTATACAGCAACGAAGTCAGTTGATTGTGGAACAGATTGAAAATTTAATTGTTTAGGCCTGTATTATAAATATTTAATGAATGATGTTAAAATACAGTAAGTTTATCAAAATCAAAATTCAATATACATTTTCAGATCTGTATAACACTATTGTGTCAAGAATAATTTGACTACTCTGTGAATGTAAGCGTCCACAGGCCCGTTTCGCACGCATCGTACGCATTCCGTATGACGTCATCAGTACGCATAGCATGTAGGCATTGCCGATGATGCGGATCAGTGGACGCAGTTGTATGAGTTTCTATACAAGACAAACTAAAATCCGTTGCGTGCGATGCGTACGATGCGGGCCTGTGGACGCTTACCTTTATAATGTTAAACTAAAGAGCGAGATGCATATACATTTTGTAACGAGTAAAAGAGACAATACGATTGCAGCGAATTTCGGACAGGTATATATGGTCTTGCTATAATAATTAAATGATCACCAGTTGTTCCCTTTTTATTTCGAATATTGTCGGAAACTTACTATTGAAACTTTACGTCATCCGACGCACTTATTAGTTGCTCAATGTTAAGTCTTGAAATAATATTATTCATGGAGTATCTTCAGGAAAAGAGCGTATTCCTTTTTGTAACGCCGATAACGGACTTCTGTTTGGTCTGCTCCAATGACCTACCAATGGTGTTGTCCATAGGCGGCACTGATCGCTTACCAATAAGTAATCTGTAGGTATTACTGGGCTTTTTTCGGTTTTTCGAAAATTTCTCAGTGGTAGCACGGAGTCTGGAGTTTTGTCCAGTATATGGCAATAGGCTCATCCCCTACTACATTGGACTTATAACACAAATGGTAAAAAGTGGGTGTACATTGTATAGCGGTATTACGTGTCGTAATGAACACCTCTGCGATAAAAGGCGTGATGTTGCTGTTTTTGTCCATCCAATGAAGTTATGTTACCTTATATTGACCAATCCCGTGTCATCGGATCGCGTTATGTACCAATAGTATGTTTCCAACTCAAATGCTCTATTTTAAACGTTGGTTTTGTAACGAATAGTTAGTTATTATATAAATATTTAGTATATAAGGCAAAGTCGCGTGTATAAAGGAATATGTGATGTTGAGTTTGAATAAATAATTTTAGTTACCCAATACATGTTTTATTTTACTTTCTTTGGCAGAGAACCGCTAAAGGTAAGTAAGCGTCTACAGGCCCGCATCGTACGCATCGGACGGATCCCTTCAAACGAAAAAATATTTTCGGACTGCGTCCACTGAATCGGCAGCGTTCGGATTGCCGGCGCGAGTATATTGGATAGCCGATCCCACTTTCATTTAGGTTTTTAGCATTGGGATTCCATATGACGGCATCAGTCCGCATAGCATGTAGGCATTGCGGATGAGCGGTCCGTAGGATGCGGATCAGTGGACGCCGTAGTTGTATGAGTTTCTATACAAGACAAACTAAAATACGTAGCGTACGATGCGGGCCTGTGGACGCTTATCTTAAGAGATGATTTGTTTTGGCAGTCTGTGTTTCCGAGTAAGAAGGTTCTTTTTACAGCGGCGGCCTTACCCATTGCGAGGCTCCGGGCGGCAGGTCTTTGCGAGGCCCTTTGTCCTTCGTAAAAAGTATGTGATGCGAAAGTAGGTCTGGTTGTTTGGTTTAGGTACTTGTTATGTTTGACGAGAAATACTAAAGTTATACAAATAAATAAAATTTAAGTTTTAAAAGATTTTACTTTGAAAGATTTGCAAAATTAACAAATACAGAGATGATACATTTTAAAATTGATGTTTGCGACTTTTCCTAAGACTAAAATTTTTAATTAAAACAGAATAATCTAACGAATGAGCTACGTCATTTTCGATGAAAAGAATAGCAAGGGCTGAAAGCCGATTTTGTGTCATCGAATTCCTCAAATATGGTTTTAATGATTTTAATTTTAGGCTCGAAAAACTCTTTTCAGCAGACGCAACTGTAACAGGTGTGGTGGCAATAATTCTCAGGACTATTTCGATAGTGGGGTAAACTTCGGTTAATTTTTTTTCTATTGTGTATTTCAGCACCGAGATAATGTCGTCGTTTCCTTCAAACACACGAATGAACATATTCAGTTCTTCGTACAATTCATGTCCATCAATATCACATGATTCTCCTACTGTCATAGATATTTGCAAGTCGCTGCATCGTTTCAAAAGTTCACTATCACTAATTTCCATTAATCTTTTTGTATTATACATGAAACCAAATATGCTCTCATGGTGTTTAAGTGCTTCAAACCTAGGATGACAGCTTGCGCGCACGTTGTCGACAATAACATAAAAATAGTTTATTTTGAAAATCTCTTCCGCATTCAATTCATGAACTTCATCTTTCCCTTCATAATCAAAATGCCTTTTTTTACGTCGTCTTCTGACTTCTTTAAACTGTCTGTCAATCTCATTTTCCTCGGCTATTTCTCTCGCTGTTACAAGAGATGACTGAAAACCATTTTCTCGATAATAATAATTATCGAGCCAATTTGTGAATGCGTCTAGGTGTTGTATAGCCACATCTAAGTGCATGTTTTTGCTTTGCCACATTTTACTTATAACATTTATTTTTGTAAGAATGTCATACCATATGACAAGTGAAACTACAAATTCGTATGTAGTTATTTCCTTTTCTATAGAATGGCATTCACTGACCAACTGACAATCCGTTATATTTTCTGCTAAATCCTTTAAAGCATCACAATATATCGCTTAGTTGGTATTTAACGGCCTTCACTGATGCTACCCTGCACTCCCATCTAGTTTCAGAAAGTGGTTTTAGCGATAACGATTTTACATGAGCATTTAAAATAGCCCACCTCTGACTTGAGCCGGCAAACAGAGTGTACAACCTTTGTAGCATACCAAAAAAATATTTTGCTTGGACACAAGACGATGCTGCATCTCCTAGGATGAGATTCCAACTATGACTCCCACAAGGTAAAAAATAAGCAAGTGGATTAATTTCAAGAATACGTTTTTGGACACCACTTTTTTCACCACGCATATTGGCACCATTATCATATCCTTGGCCTCTGCAGTTTTGCAATGATATACCTAACTGTTCTAATTCTGTGGTTATACATATAAGAACGTAAAATTTAAAGATATTTACGGTACAGTAACGACTTTGTAACTCATATTGTAAGTAAAATAATTCCAAGGTGATAAGAGTTGACGAACGAAATGAAACACGGGGATTCCCCGAGATATAGAATAGCATAACATTAACTGTCTCGACTCCCGAGCTGACCCGAATGCTATACGATTAAAAAACAGATCTTCAAGTATTTTGAGGCAAGATATTCAAGTACTATCAATTACACTGTTAGAAATTTCTATTGTAATTTTGCAACAAATGCGTTGGAAGTACACTGCCAAGACATTATTGTAAAATTAAAGCTGTTTTAGTAATTTTAATGGAATTAGTTAAGTAACTAACTTTATTTTAATTTACCGCTATGTTATAACCTGAATAATTAATTAAGAATCAAAATAAAAAGTTTTAAAAAATCTATATTTTTTTAAATTTGCTTGGGTTGTGTAGCGCGAGGCCCTTGCAAGAGCGAGGCCCCGGGCGATTGCCCTGTTCGCCACCCCCTAAGGCCGCCTCTGTCTTTTTATATTTATTGGGTCGACGTTTGGCCGCTATCTCACCTGATGGTAAGTGATGAAGCGACCTACGATGGAGCACGTCTGCCCATGAGCAACCTATTCACTCGGGCTTTGTAGATACCCAGATTATATTATACGCATCAGGAAACACAGACTCCGGCAGGTTGATTAAATGAAGGCGTGTTTCATTATTGGCCCCATCATGCCTTACTATAAATAAATATTAGCAACAAAATACTCTAATTAATGTATTGCCTGACTAGTACTTCTGCAAAAATATTTAGTTTTAATTCCACTATGAAGTAGGTAGTGCCTGTGGTATCCTATGGTGATAAAGTTTGATACTGAAAAAGGGGATTTAAAACACAAACCAATTGACTCTCATAAATAAATATTAAGGCCTGCCCTCTATGTAGCAGCTGTTTTATGAATCTTTCTAAATAATTCACTCACATACCGGCAGATGGCACTATAATACATTGCCGAACAATCGAACTACATTTCGTTACACGATGGCAACACTGACTTACAACTAGCGCCCTCTACCAGTCAATAAAGAAAACTCTCCTTTTGTCTCGTTCAATCCAATATGGCGGCAAACGGTGTATGAGAGGTGCGGAATGTTTTGATTCGGAACGTACAATAAAAAAAAATTGTATGGAAAAAAAACTCATAACGAATCGCGAAAAAAAAATACGCAATGGCCGGTGAATTAACGTGGTACTCGTGTTGTTAATATTAAATAATCGATCTCGAAGTTAATTGTGTTAAAAGTATTGTGTTATTGAATTGAATATTATTTTATTTTTGATGTAGCATTTGCGGTCGCTAATGTGTTCGTTTGCAATAATATGTGATAGATTACACGCTAGATATGTCTACCGAGCCTGATAAAACTACGGGATGCCCGATAGACTGTGATAATAGTGTTAATTCTGCATTAGGAGAGTCTGTGAACAAAGTTAGTGTGCTATGTGATGTTGAGGAGAAAAAGAAAAGTGGACGCTCAGTGCGTTTTCCAGATGAGGATCTAATAGTTACGGAGTACTTTGAACCTGAAAACCCTTGGCAAAATGGTAAGACAACCTCTTTACTCGTCATCCATTAGAAAAACACGACTGAATTACTTTGATCATATTTACACACAATATTAGGTATTAAAACTCGGTAAAGGATCTTTATAACGTGTTCAGTATTATAAACTTATAATTCATACGTTTTTTTTACATAATTAATTAGTATTTATTTAGTTTTCAAACTGATAATCAGGTTATTATAGATAATTATGTACAAGTAGGCAAACTAGATAGGCACTGATAAAATCTCTACTATTGAAGTTATTTTCATTACATTTGTAGTTTATTTTGTCATATAAGTTATCATTGGAATCAGCTGTTTTGGTCTAAAGACCATAATTTTGTATTAAAAAAGGTTTAACTTTACCTTTTTGGTTGTTTGTTTTGGTCAAATGTAGTAATGGGAATTTAACCCCTTTCCTCACGTCTGATTGATCTGATATTTGGTACACACTCTTAATCTTGATGACCATACAATATAAGCCCATTAAAACAGTTTAACATAAATTAAAATGATGTATTACTTATTATTAATTTACTGTTTCATTGTTTCTTTATAAGCCTGAAGCCTCTTGTACTATTCTAAACTATAAGATAACTATTAAAACATTTTATAATGAAAAATACTTTATCTACCTATGTCAAATTAACCATCAATGAAATAAATCACACACAACCTCACACCTTTTATCCCCAAAGGGGTAGGCAGTTGTGCAACTGCACATTCGTACACCCAATAGGGGGTGAGCCTTTTACCATACGTTGGGATCAATGAAATTATTAGAACTTATTATTACTGTATGTAATACCCAGTACACAGAATCTGTTGGTATACCTTTCATAAATAAATACATCAGAAACTTATCAGACACTAGCTATAATCACACAGTTTCACCACAGCTCGGTTCCTATTGACCGTAGCATAATGTTTTATAGCCTACAGCCTTCTTTGACAAATGTACTTTCCAATGCAGGGAGAATTTTTCAAATCGGACCAGTAGTTCCAGAGATTAGCACATTTGCACAAAACAAACAAAGTATTCAGCTTTGTTAATATCAAGTACCTGTAAATTATGAAAACACACACACTCCCTTAGCCCCCTTGAATTAGCTTCTACTCCTTTCTGCCAAACCTCTGTATTAGATTTCCAACTTCATTATCTTCATATAAAGTTTAAAATCCTTTGAACAACAATGTCCAATTGGAGTTGTATCATCTACTGGCCATTCCACTTATGCATACAGAATACTTTAAAACCACTTTTACATGTCTCAATTATTCATTGTTTAAGTATCAAAGAAATTAGATGATTTGTAAACTTATTATTTATTATGAGTCATATTACTTCTCAGTCTTAAGGGTGCTTTTTCAACAGCAATGTGCTATGCTATGTTGCTTTGGATGTGTTTGGCTTCCACCAATCATATTTATTAGTACACATAGCTTAGCACTGGTGGAAATGGACTCAGCTAAGCTATGAGTTTTATTTTGAAATTAATGGAAATCTTAACATCTTGTATATGAGACACAATAGAAAACTCATTGTGGCTCCTGTAGATTTTCCCTCTTGGCTTACTACGAGTTAATAACCAAAAATAATTAAATAACAATGAAATTATTGTATATTTCTTGTTAATAGGTTACATATAAACTTACACCTTAACATCCTAAATTATATTAGAAGGAATAACGTAAAATAAATAAAATAAATTATAATAGAACAGAAAGCAAATATAATAATGTCTGTCTGTCGGTCAGTCCTTTAGTTGTTCTATTTGCTCGTTCCAAAGTGTAGATTCCTATGTAGAAGAACAAACAAGAAACTCCATAGGTTACTCTTTTTGTTGTTCTGTCAAAACCTTAAGATGTAATCCAGATGTTTAGTAATAATTTCCATTTTCAACCTATTTATTTACAAAAAATGTGAATCAAAACACCAGATAATGACTCCAAAGTAACCTTTGAATTACATTTAGTACCTAACCTTTCATTATTAAGAATATAAATAACAATATGTGTTTGTTTATCTGTGTTTTGCGTCTTAACAGAGCATTTTTTATGTCTGTAGTTAATCAAAGTCAAAATTATTTATTTTGAATATACCAGGGTGCACTTTTGTAAATATCACTACATAGTATAAAACAAAGTCGCTTTCTCTGTCCCTATGTCCCTTTGTACGCTTAAATCTTTAAAACTACGCAAAATATTTTGATGCAGGTTTTTTAATAAATAGAGTGATTCAAGAGGAAAGTTTAATGTATTATACATGCATAACATATCACCATTGCACCCATGCGAAGCTGGGGCATGTCGCTAGTTACAATATAAAAAATCAAACAAAATGTCTGTCTGTTGGTCAATCCTCTAGTTGCTCTATTTGCCCCTTCCAAAGTGTAGATTCCTATGGAGAAGAATGAGCTAGAAACTCCATAGGTTACTCTTTTTCAATCAGATTCACAATACAATACTTGGTGACATTGTTTTGTTGGTTCAATTATCTGAGAACAATGTGATATGTCTGGAGTAAAGAGGCTAGAGAGTGACACAGGCTTAAATTCTTTGAAACCTTGTTCAAAGCTGGATGTAACAACTAGTATTGTTTTTAAAACTCCTTGAATGAAAACTCAAGTGTTTTTACACTGAGTAGTTAGTTACTTTGAAATTCTATATTCATAAACAATATAAAATACTGCATATACGAATAATTTCTCGAGAATAGTGAGTGAAGTTCCCTAAGTAAAGCAGTATCCTCCGACCAAGCGAGGTGATTGTGTCTGGCGGGCTTTCCGCCCAACTGTTGTTCGTTGGGATTTTTTATCCATGTTTATTTGCATGTAAACTTCATATGAACGATGTAGGGTTTATGACGTCGTCCGTTGATTTGCTCGTCGATCGTCTATGTGCGACTTCTGTCATCTGTCACTTGTCATGTGTCGCCACAAGATAATACAAAGTCCTCATGTTGTATAGTTCTCAGTTCGTCTGAGAGCAAAACGCTTAAAAACTGCTGAACAGTTTTTGATTAGATTTTTGCTTAAGAACATTATAATGCATAAGCCTTTATGCTGCAACATATTCATTAAAAAAATAATAAACAAGAAAGTAATAGGGATGATGACGGGGTATGAAACTTAAAAATCTATTTAGTCCGTCAGTTAGGTAATGAAATAATATTAGATACGATTTCTTTTTATTTTGTCATATAAGGTAACAATACTTAGATAAAAGGAATCAAACTTTTGGAGTGGGATCAAATACGTAATCAAATACGTAAATTACTACGTATAAAATGTGTCTAAAAACGACGTCACGCGATATTTTAAGAAATTAAAAAAAATACGTGTCTATTATTTTTAACCGACTTCCCGAAAAGGAGGAGGTTCTCATAAAATAATCTACAAGACGGTCATTAAAATAAAAATTAATCATCAATATCTTATCCAATTTAGAACGAAATGATGAATAATTGTTTTCAGAAAAGTACCTACATATCAATTTTCAGTTTACATTCTGTTGTTTGCCCCTACCTAAAAGTTTGTTGAGGAAGGTCGTAGGTCGTTGTCGTATTGTCACGGCTTTTATCCCCGAATAGGTAGGTAGATATGCACATTACGGCACGTAATGCCGCTGTACAATGTACACTCCCTTTTCACAATTTGTGTTAAAAGTCCCATGTAATAGGGGGTGAGCCTATTGCCATATACTGGACACAATTCTAGACACTGCGCTACTCCGGAGCTGCGGACTACCTAGCGGGTTTACCGGCTCGAAAAGCGGAGTAGAAGCCGGGTGTGTTTTAGTCAGTAAGAGTCTGATACTCCCTCTCGCCTGGTTCAAGGCGGAAGTCATTGGATGATTTGGCAAAAGACTCCGTGCTAATACCGAAAAATTTTCGAACAACCGAAAAAAGCCCAGCATTACTTTGCCCCACCCGGGAATCGAACCCTTGTATGTATGTAAATAAAACAACGAATGTCGTAATCGTTATGAAATAAAAAATATATTATGGGTCACGGTTAAGGTAAGGTAAATGCTATGTTTGTTTAATTTAATTGAATTTACCTACTTCCCTATTATTGTAATACATAATAGTTATGTACATAACTAATAAGGATATTGATAATCAAAACAAATTAATAAATAAAATTATATTTTCTGTTAAACCCCCTTTTTAGGGTTCCGTAGCCAAATGGCAAAAAACGGAACCCTTATAGATTCGTCATCTACTTGCTGTTACGGAACCCTTCATGAGCGAGTCCGACTCGCACTTGGCCGGTTTTTTTTATGACATCAGGGGAATCATTCAAAAGGCGCCTAGCTTTTTTGGGAGAAAAGCTTAGGGAGTGTGGGATTTTTACCTTACTTATACCACCATGGTGGCCGGCCTCAGCACCTACCTATAAGGGACACCGAGTCCTTTAGTTAGGCCTGCTCCATGCATACTTCTACTCCGGGTGTCGGGAATCGCGCGACGATCTCCGGCCACCGTAAAAGTCTTCGGATGGCGAGCAAGGGTAACAGGCCGCCCGACCAGAACCAGAACCGTGCGAACGAAGCGTAGCGTTTAGCGTGCGCTTCAAAGAGCCATCAGACCAACACAGATGGGGTCTAGTAGGACTGATGCCTGTTTCGTAGCTGCGGACTACGGCGGGGCTCCAGTTTGCAGGAGTAGGAACTGCTTTTTGAGGGGGCAAAATCATTCAATGACTTCTCGCGCCTTGGACGAGGCGAGAGGGAGTGTCAGACTCTGACTAAACATCACCCCCTTCCCATTCCTGCTTTTCGAACCGGAACTCCGGTCAACCCACTAGGTAGTCCGCAGCTCCGAATAATTTTCAGTCTACTTTATCGATTTTCGACTTCATTGCTTACCATGATAATACCAGTAACTAATAATGATTCATAAATTAAATTTTATTTAACTACATTGTACATTAACTTAACTAGCCAACTAGTAAATCATGTGATTCCATTGCGTGTTTTAATTATCTAGGTCATGAGCTATCCTAATAGCTAAATTGCATTGAATTCCGTTCAGCCGTTGTTGTGTTCGAATCTAATAAACGATAGCGTTTAATTATTACAATAAGTAGGCGCTTGTGGTACATGGTAGGTGTGGTTATTTAGAGTATTTGGTGAGGTAAAGTGTGGGAGAGCCATGCAGGGTCGGCTCGACCGGAGTGATACCACGGCCTCACAGAAAACCGACGTGAAACAACGCTTGCATTGTGTAAGTGAGGTTACCAGAGGCACACACCCTTTCCAATTCCCCGGTTCCCCAACAACCTTAAAATCTCCAAAGGCCGGCGAGGCGATGCACTTAAAACGCTTCTGGTGTTTCGGGTGTCCAAGGGTGGCGGCGATTGCTTATCACCAGATGATCCGTCTCCTCTTTTACCGACTTATATCATAAAAAAAGCGGTTGAAACAAAAAGCAAGCGTTGTCTCACGCTGGTTTTCAAAATTCCGATACTCCTATGAATAAAATGGTAAACCGAAATGTACCTTACGTACCTAATATCTTTATCTATTGTTAATAGAGATTACAAAAATGTTGTGCGCGTGTGTTTGTTGTATCAGTACGAACAGCTGACAGGCATATCAAGGTTCCTTCATGAGCTTGTTATTATATGAGCGTGATATCAAGCTACAATAGTATTTAGGGGGTTTCTTTTGAAGGGGAGAAATCATCCAATGACTATGATAATTTTATTTTAATGCCCATCTTGTAGATTGTTTTAAAATATTAGATACGTATTTTTTATTTTACGTGTCGTAATGAGCACCTCTCCTACCCCTTCGGGGATAAAAGGCGTGACGTTGCATAATAAATATTTTTTATTTTCTTACGGATACAAATACCTTCGAAGATATATCGATTTTAAATATCGCGGGACGTCACTTCTAAGTGCGTTTTATACGTAGAAATGACGTTATCCTCCCACTCCTAAACTTCGATTCGTTCACGAAAATACGTGTCCAATATTATCATTACCTAATTGACGGACTCAATTTTTAATTTTCATACCCCGTCATGATCCCTATTAAGTCTTTGACTGCCAATAGAAAACTGTTGAAGGCAAATCCTCCGCTAACGTCGGTCACCGGTGACCACCACGGCGTTCAATTTGTTAAACATTGTCCTATCCAATAAAAAATACTCAGAATAAGGACAGGAAGATTGTGATTATACAACAATGTGTAATGTGTATCTATTAAGACAGTGTAGTGTGTGTTATGATGATGTTAGGAATGCGGCAGTGGCAAGGTTGTCACTAATTCAGGAAAACCTGAATTACCCATGTCTTGAAGTCTAGATGCTAGATGTTTTGTTGGTAGAGTAGTCGTTAAACTATCTGTACAGTACTCTCAACGGATCTTGGCAGGTCTGAACTACGTGCAGAAGGCTGCGCAATAAGTCTTTTTTAGAACCAAATGGTGGCATGAGGCGAGGTGCGGGGGGCGGCGATCTAGGCTAGAGATTGACCATTTCTAAATACAATTGACCCTTTACACTTATTGCGCAGCCTTCTGCACGTAGTTCAGACCTGCCAAGATCCGTTGAGAGTACTGTAGTTTAGAGCAAGGGGTTTCGATTCCCAAAGGGGAATTGGGCTGCTGTCTTTTTGCGAAGTAGTCATGGTAGCTAAGGAGGAGGCGGGGCGCGTGAGGGAACGATACTTCTCACGCCCCAGTCGCGAAACGATCTCCGGTTACCGCAAGTGCGAGGATGGTTTGCCAGTATCAGAGGGCTTAGTACGAGTTTGTTTTTTGTTTAACGCGATTACGCGATTAACTAGTAAAGATTGACACTCCGATTGAGTTACAATTATTAAGAGTCTGACACTTCTTCTCGCCTTATCAAAGGAAGAAATTACCGGATGATTTCCCCTCTCAAAAAAGGTTCCTATTTGTCCAATCAATGTAGCTATCAAAACATTGAATGCTCAATAGTTCAACACATTATGTACAGGACAAATAAGACCTAAGGCTAAGACATTGGATGATTTGACCCCTTCAAAAAAAAGTATTGGTGCCACATGTGCAATGTGTGTTGAACAGATGAAAACCAGGAAAAACCGCGGTGCAGTGCTAATATGTATAAGAAAAAAAAAAAACAACTTAATGATCTCATTTAACTTAGTCATTCGTTGACTTCCTTTATCCTAAAACATATATTTTAGTCATACACTCTGACATCATTATGGATTCTAGCTATATTTATAAAAATCACATGTCCATTATAATCATCAGAGTCATGCTTCGGCACTAATGGGCTGGCGCGACCGAAGTGATACCACGGCCGAGCAGAAAACCGACGTGAAACAATGCTTGCGTTGTGTTTCGTGTTGTGTGATTGAGATTACCGGGGGTCCAATTACTCCCAATCTTCCCAATCCCTTTCCCAATCTTCCCAATCCCCGAATGCCTAACAACCCTTAAATTCCAAACTCCTAAAAGGCCGGTAACGCACTTGTAACGTTTTTGGTATTTCAAGTAATATTAATAAACCGGTAAACAAGACGGATCATTTGATGGTAAGCAATCGCCGCCGCCCATGGACATTTGAAATACCCAGAGGCGTTACAAGTGCGTTGCCGGCTTTTTTGGGGTTTTAGGAATTTAAGGGTTGTTGGAGAATCGGGGATTGGGAAGGGTGTTAATTGGGCCTACGGTAAACCGCATTCACGCAACGACACACAACGTAAGCGTTGTTTCACGTCAATTTTCTGTGAGGTCGTCACTCCGGTCGAGTCGGCCCATTCGTGCCTTAGGTATTTTAGTATGTCTTACGATAGTTATTACAAAGGTATGGTCTTGTATAGTATTGTGTAGCCGTATATATATGTTGCGAAGTATATAACTAATAGCGCTTCAGTGTAATATTTCAGAAGTCAGCATTGACAATGTAAACAGTGCAAGACTTGCAAAAAGTTTCTTTATTATGGTTGTATACTGATATGGACATGTACTTAACTGGTAAAGTGGTAATATGAAACTTAAATATTATCTTACTAACAAGTGTGAAAGTTTATATTTGTCTGTATGTTAACCACGTTCTAAACGACTAAAGGGAAGGAAGATGAAATTTGGAATAGAGGGTTTAGGATGAGTTTGTTTTACGTTTCCTAGTTATTCCTAGTTATTTATTAGTTTCTTAATTCATTGTTCACATAACATCAACAGCCTATAAGTAGCTACTGCTGAATGTATACCCACTTTTCACCATTTGTGTTATAATCTAAGTGCCATGTATGTGCCATGTAAGTGTCATGTTCTGTGACTCCCCTGGTGTTGCGGGTGTCCATGGGCGGCGCTAATCGCTTACTATCAAGTGACTCGTCTGATGGTTTGCCACCTATTCCATAAAAAAAAATTTAACAGGGGGTGAGCCATATTCCGGACACATTTCTAGACTCCGTGCTACTAGTTACTACTGAGCAATTTTCTAAGAAAAAAGCACAGCAAACCTACCCCGAGACTCCTTGCATAGCAGTCCGCACTTGCAAGCACTCGACCAACGGAACAGTCAAACTTGCATTGTTTTATGTGAAACATATACATAATATACCAACGCTATGTACTGAGATGTCTCGTCAATCAACGATTGGATTTATTTTAGACGTAGATCGCTTACGTATTATAAGAGTGTCGAACGCAATGGGCAATGGCCGATGCATTGTATATGTATATTTGGATGTTGTTTTTTATATGTATGTTGGTACTTACATTGTTTTTGTTATGTTACATACATAGGTACTTTGTCATGAGATTCAAGTCCTTTAATCACAGTCAATATAATTATTAAAAGTAGTAATAGTTCGGTAGCTTTTTTTTTTGACGAGGGAAAATCATCCAATGACTTCTTTCGTCTTGGGCGAGGCGAGAGGGAGTGTCAGACTCTTACTGACTAAAAACCACCCCGTTCCTTCTCCTGCTTTGAGCCGGAGCCCGGGTAACCTTTTACGTTGTCCGCAGCTCCGGTAGTTCCGTAGCCTGCAGTCAGGCAATCAAGCAGTATTTATCCCCCATGCCTCTAACCATAAGTATAGGGCGTGTCTATCCGGAGCAGCTGACTGCCCAGTGGGTTACCAGAATTCCCCTTCGAAAAGTACCTAGTTGTGGTTTTTAGTCAGTAAAAGTCTGACACTCCTCGCCTCCCCCAAAGCGGGAAAAGTCATAGGATTATTTTCCCGTCTCAAAAAAGGTGGTTTTCTATATAGAGAGTAAAAAACTCAATGTTTGGTGATGACTCTGACGATAAAATTATCAAAATTCACGTCAACCCCTTATACCTATGTACCTAATTTAGTTTTCTACTCTACTAGTCTAGATCAGGGTTAAATTGCATTTGGTTCATAATACTGGTTTTCATACAAAGCTTCGAATATCGTCGCGTCTTTCACCAAAAATGTGGCAGTTATGAGGTTCTTCCTTTTGCTGGTTGTAGAGGTCTGATAAACGCCGAATGCGCTCTCGTTTCGTTTTCGTTGAACGTAAAGCAAACTCGTACTAAGGGAACGGTTAGAATTAATTCGATGTTGAATTATAATTCACGTTGCCAGAACAATTTTTTGGCAAGTGTGTCGACTCGACTTGTGTTTTTTTTTTTTATAAAGAAGCTGAACTATGGCTTTAAATAAAATCAGCCTATACGTGTTTTTTTCTTGTTCTGCTTGTAGTATACGACGAATCCGGAGCTGCGGACTACCTCGCGGGTT
This sequence comes from Spodoptera frugiperda, assembly GCF_023101765.2. NCBI lineage: Eukaryota > Metazoa > Arthropoda > Insecta > Lepidoptera > Noctuidae > Spodoptera > Spodoptera frugiperda. The sequence continues at coordinate 5,296,139 of NC_064230.1, forward strand.
TACCGGGCTCCGGTTCGAAAAGCAGGAGTAGGAACGGGGTGGTTTTTAGTTAGTAAGAGTCTGACACTCCCTCTCGCCTCACCTAAGGCGAGAGAAGTCATTGGATGATTTCCGCCCGTCAAAAAAAAAAAAGTAACTATACGACGAATAAATTGATGAACACATGGTTTTTGTTTCATAACTGTGTAGTCTCTTGATAGGCTAAACGCACTTCACTTGATTTACACACAACACACACACAACGTCACGCCTTTTATCCCCGAAAGGGTAGGCAGAGGTGCACATTACGGCACGTAATGCCGCTATGCAATGTACACCCACTTTTCACCATTTGTGTTATAAGTCCCATGTAATAGGGGGTGAGCCTATTACCATATCCCGGGCACAATTCCAGACTCCGTGCTACTACCGAGATTTTTTTCGTAAATCCGAAAAAAGCCCAATAATACTTTGCCCGACCCGGGAATCGAACCCGAGACCCCTTGTTCGGCAGTCGCACTTGCAACCACTCGACCAACGAGGCAGTCTTGATTTACTTAAATGAAATTATTTGCTAGAAACCGGGCAGTAGCGCTCTCTGATAAACCTGAACCTTTAAGATTGCTATCTTCAACTCTCCTGCCAATCATATAGACCATTGTCCTAGGTAGATAAACTACAGAGCATCACCTATTAGCTATAATTCTTTTTTTGAGGGGGGACTTCTTTGGTGAGGCGAAAGGAGTGTCAGAATCTAACTGACAAAATATCACCCCGTTCCTAATTTTGCTCTACGAGCCGTAGCCCATGGAATCCGTTAGGTCTTCCGCGGCTCCGTATCAGACATCAGCCCTACCAGGTCCCATCTATGGTGGTGTGATGGCTTTTTGAACGCGGGTCTGGTTCTGGTCGTGCAGCAAGCTATCCTTGTTCACCGTCCGCATACTCGTGCACCTACTACAATCCTACCTCTTTCGCTTCCATCACATTCATACATCTGCTCATATAGGTAATCATGACATACAATTTATATCAATATTATATGTTGTTTATACTATATTCATTCATAAACAAGATCATTATAATCAATAAATAACATATTTTATTATGTTTTATCGTTCTTATCGATATAAAATTAGATTGTAGTTAGTATATCGGATTGACAATTTTAGATGTCTATTTTTTAAAGTTATATTTTTGATATAATATTATTAAATGTAGGTTATTGAGAGGTTTAATGATTAATGATGGGATGATTAAGTGGGGAAGCGGTGGTGTGAAGATTTTATCGATATTTTTATGGAGAAGACTGGGCCTCCTGTAATCTCACTCTGTTAGTAGGTAGTCTCTTACAATAAGTGTAGGAGAGACATGGTTCGGCACGAACTGGCTGGCTCGACCGGCGTGATACCACGGGTTTACAGAAAACCAGCGTGAAACAACGATTGCGTTGTGTTTCATCATGTAAGTGAGTTTACCGGAAGCCCAATCGTCCCTCCCTTATTACTAGTTCTCAAATTGACTGAACTATTGTCGCGGTGGTTCGATTCCCGCAACGAGCAGCTCTTTGCGATCCACAAATTGTTGTTTCGGGTTTGGGTGTCATGTGTATGTGAAATTGTATGTTTGGAAATGCATCCATGCACACGACACTTTAAAAAAATACTCCTCTCCGTCCACAGACCCGCATCGTACGCATCGCACGCAACGGATTTTAGTTTGTCTTGTATAGAAACTAGATACGCATACGCATCGTACGCACCGCATCATCAGCAATGCCTACATGCGATGCGTACTGCTGACGTCATACTGAATGCGTACGATGCGGGCCTGTGGACGCTTACCTGAAAATCCACAATCTTTAGTCCAATTCCCTTGTCGTGTTTGAGAACAATCACTATGGCCTGTGTCCGTTCCGTGCCAAGTGGACGATTGACTGTGGAAACAAAAACATTGGAAAATACCGGGTTTGTATCATATCTCTATTTTTAGATTTACATTATGAGATTCTGCCTTCTTGCTTTTGTACGTGCGTTCTGGTGTTTCTTCGCTTTAATTTTGGGATTTTTTACACTCAGACCCAGAACAACGGGAGTTTAACTGCCACACTCAGAGTCATTTAATGGTTACTTAAGCCAGTCCTTAGCAACTATCGTTACTAAAGAATAGTTTATGTTTATGCGGACTGCCGCACTCAGAGACATTTAATGATTACTTAGTGTGGGAAAGCTACAGAAAACTGACGTGAAACAACGCTTGCTTTGTGTTTCGTTGTGTGAGCAAGGTTACCAGAGGCCCAACTACCCCCTTTCTGCTGGCTGCTAAACATATATTGCCTTTGCCATAAAAAAACAAGATCAAATCGTAAAAAAAATACCAACAAGAAAATTGATAATTATAATAACGCTTACTTCACTCGATCCAGTATTAGACGGCCTAATACGAATTTGTTTTACGTTTAACACGATCGAAACATTACGGTGTTCGGCTATCTGATTGGTTGGTTCATTCGACCCGACCGAATCAGTACGAAACGAGAGCGCGTTCGGCGCTCTGATTGGCCGGCTCGAATAAATGATTTCCCGTTTCGATTTCGTTAAACGTAAAGCAAACTCGTACTAACAGTATAGTACTCGACACTCCTTACTCAGCAGTTTAGGAAAGAGGATACTTTGTTTACAGTGATAGTAAACACATAGTAGGTAGTAATATTTGTAGCATAAATACCTATCTAATAAAACTCGCGTGACTCGATAACGCAGTTACATTGCTTGAACTGAACACTACATAGTATAAAACAAAGTCGCTTTCTCTCTCCCTATGTCCCTTTGTATGCTTAAATCTACATTTTTTACAATTTAAAACTATGCAACGGATTTTGATGCGGTTATTTTTAATAGATATAGTGATTCAAGAGGAATGGTTATATGTATAATACGTGCGTATCACCATTGCTCCCATGCGAAGCTGGGGCGGGACACTAGTCACTACGTAGTGTAAAACAAAGTCGCTTCCTCTGTCCCTATGTCCCTTTGTACGCTTAAATCTTTAAAACTACGCAACGGATTTTGATGCGGTTTTTTTAATAAATAGAGTGATTCAAGAGGAAGGTTTATATGTATAATACATGTATAATAAATATATCATTATTTCCCCCATGCGAAGCTGGGGCGGGTCGCTAGTAACATATAATAATATTAATTTACAAAATATTACCTATCTGTATATAATATGTGTCAATGTCATTAATGTAAACTGATATTTATCAGGTATGTAGTTTTCATCACTGAAATATTTTTTATCTATTTCTCCGATTGTATAGTTTTTTCAAGGTTTCAATAGTTTTAAGTGTAGGAGAGCTATGTTTTGACACAAATGGGCCGGCTCGATCGGAGTTATACCACGGCCTTACAAAAATCCGACTTGAAACAACGCTTGCGTTGTGTGAATGAGGTTACTGGAGGTCCAATTACCCCATTTCCAATCTTCCCAACTATTTAATTACTAACCCCCAAAAGGCCAGCATCGCATTTGTCGCCTTTGGTGTTTTGGGTGTCCATGGGCGGCGGCGATTGCTTACCATCAAGTGATCCGCTTGCTCATTTACCTGCTTATACCACATATAATGTGCATCTCTGCCGATCCCTATGGGGATAAAAGGCGTGACTATAATGAGTGTATCATTAAAAAAAAAAACCATAATATTGAATGTTACATGTCCCCAACCCATTACAATTATCATCTAATGACAACAATAACGTGTAGCTTCCTAGAAATAAATGTCACGACGCTGATTAATTGGAACGGAGAACGCGGTTGTGGGGGGAGGGGGGGCAATAAATGAATGGCATGATCTAAAGTAATTAGTTACCTACATATGATGTTAGCAAGAAAAGAGTGGAGTTCTTTTTCTTTAATGCACCGGCATCGCATTTGACGACTGCTTTGGGGTTGCGAATGCCTCTTCTTCTATAAACTAGCGTTTTTAACCGATTTTCAAAAATGGGAGGTTCTCAGTTTGATCTGTACTATATGTTATGTTTGTGCGTGATTTTTTTTTTTAATTTAACCGATTTGTCTTGGTTTTCAAATTATATACTTATAATTAGAAATTATAAGTTTGAAATCGCACACCCCTATTGAGCAAGCTTGGTGATTAAATGCTTAAACCTTATCCTTAGGAGGCGCCTTTGGTTAGCAGTGACCACTTACAGGCTGTTGATGTGTGATTGTATGTGCAAGAGGGTTTGCCATAATCTCGTCGTAATGATTACAGTTTAAAAGGTTCAGATTTATCAGAGAACAGAACTGCTCGGTGTTTGTCAAATATGTAATCTTTTTGTCGGTATTTTATACTATCCAGGATTTTAAGGGATATTGAGGTATTAGGGATTGGGAAGGCAGGTAACTGGGCCTCCGGTAACCCCACTTAGACAACGAAACACAACGTAAGTGTTGTTTCACGTCGGTTTTCGTTGAGCCGTGGTATCACTTCGGTCAAGCCGGCCCATTCGTGCCGAAGCATGGCTCTCCTACGCTTAAAATATAGCAGCAAGTATATGTAATGTAGTATGTTAGTAACGCATTTTGTAATAGGTGTAATTAGTAATTCGCTTGTATGATGTCAACTGATGTATGATCTAAAGTACTTGTATGATTTATGTAGTCCTACACTTCTACATTTGTAATATAGATCATTATGAAGAGGATTAAGAAGGGACACTATCACATGAATAGGGTAGATGACTAATTTTCATTTTAATGTCCATCTTTTAGATTTTTCTAAACACGTATTTTTTATTTTCTTACGGATACAAATACTTTCGAAGACATATTGATTTGAAATATCGCGTGACGTCACTTCTTGGTACGTTTTGTACGTAGAAATAACGTATTTGCTTCCATTAACACGCAACGTGGGACCACGATTAAAAATTAAATATTAGAGTATTCACAGTGATCTGGAGCTGCGGATTACTTAGTGGGTTTACCGGGGCTCCGGCTCGAAGAGCAGGAGTAGGAACGGGGTGGTGTTTAGTCAGTAAGAGTCTGACACTCCCTCTCGCTTCGCCCAAGGCGTGAGAAGTCATTGGATGATTTCCCCCCTGATGAAAAAGGGTATTCGCCATTCCTTAAATCATCTTTAGAGAGGCTTAAGAGTAAAATACCTCGCCTGTGTTCCCTGAAGGGTTTAATTTGCGTGTCTTCAAACCTTGAGCGAATAGGTTACTTATCAGGACCGATTTGGCTAATTTTGGTCTTGAATTATTTGTGAAGGTACCTAATAGGTAAGTAGTCCAGGGTCTAAAAAGTGAGAAAGATGTGTTTGAGGCGGTACAGAGTTTACCGGGCCACTTATTTTCTAATAAGAAAAACCAAAAGTGTACCTTCTGTCGTTATCTATATTTTGTGTCTGTGCGCGTGAGTGATTGGCTATCTCTATACGTGTGTGCGTGACGTGGACAGTAGACGGCGCGGCGTCGGCGCAACTATACGCGATATTTTTTTTGTTAATTTCCATCATTTATCTTTTTTAATTATCCTTTTGTTTTTCAATGCGTGAGGCGAGTGGAGATTTCCGTGAGGTGGAGTATTATAAATACGTGTGACGTACTGTATGTACTACTTAGATATGCCTAAACAACTGTTGGTCAAATTTATGCAATTTGCCTCACAGAAAACCGACGTGAAACAACGCTTGCGTTGTGTTTCATTGTGTGAGTGAGGTGCGCCCCTACCCAATTATCCCGATCCCCGATTCCCCCAACAACCCTTAAATTCCTAACCCCCAAAGGGCCGGCAACGCACTTATAACGCCTCTGGTGTTTCGGATATCAATGGGCGGCGGCGATTGCTTAACATTAGGTGATACGTCTGATCGTTTACTGGCTTATACCAAAACAAATTCAGATTGGGAAGGGGATTTGGGCCTATACCTATATTTATCGCTCTTTCACACAAAAACTACAAAACTGATTTTAATTAAAACATAGCAAAGAGATAGGTTTGAAATAACACATACTCGTATACTTCTCGTCTATATAAAAATCAGAAGCCAGTGTAAAAATATTTCTTTTTAAAACATTATCCCTAATGCCTAGCCTTGCCGAAATGAGGCCATTACCCCCGCGTTTGGCAAATGTTTTGGCTGTGGAGATGGCAACCTATGATCTGATAGTAAGCCGTTCAGAGATCTGATGCAATCGTTTCAAACGAGCCGTGGTATCTAGCATCTTAGTAATATTTTAAGTGTGAAAATTTATTACTTTACATCGTTACGCCTTTAATCCTCGAAGATATAGGCGGATGTGCACATAATGTACACCCACTTTTCACTATTAATATTGTAAGTTCCATGTAATAGTTGGTGAGCCCTATTCCCATATACAGGGTTTTTATAGGGAAAAATGTTTAGTAGATTAAGTCTTTGACTGCCAATAGAAAACTGTTGAAGACAAATCCTCCGCTAACGTCGGTCACCGGTGACCACCACGGCGTTCAATGTGTTAAATACTTTTATTTGCGGTGCCCAATAGATCCCATAGTTGGGACATATTACTGTATTAAAATTGTAGACAACACTGGACACTATGGATGCATTAAAGTGATTTAATTTGATTTGAATTTTGTGAGTGAATTTGTAAGTTAATAACATAAATAAATAAATCTCTTTGCGTTGGGGTTAAAAACGGTTGAAAGGAACGGGATGAAATTTGAAACAGGGGTAGATTATGGACTGCAATAGTTAACACAGGCTACTTTGTATCCCACGGAAACGCATTTGGAGCTGCGGTCTACCTAGCGGGTTGACCGGGTCTACGACTCGAAAAGCAGGAGTAGGAACGGGGTGGTTTTTAATAAGACTCCCTCTCGCCTCGCCCAAAACGAGGGAAGTCATTGGATGACTTTCCCTTTAAAAAAAATCCCATGGAAAAGTGAATGATCCCACTGGTAGAAGCCAGTATATGTATTTTACGTTGTAATTGTATTTTACTGTGTTAAAATGCTGTCACTATGTGAGTTATTACTCGCATTAGTATGTGGTTAATTTATAGAGTACAATTGTAGTTCATTTGTAGTTGGTAAATTATTACGACCGCGGCGCGAGTTGAAGTAGTTATGTACATCTAACTTTGTATTTTTACAATAACTTATAATAGGACTAACTATTATTTATTATGTTATCGGCTTACTCACGTAACTGTTTGACGAGGAACTCGACTAGTTTCAAGCCATGCTAGAGGCTCATATTCATGAGCAGCACAACTGCGAGAGTTACCGGGATTCTAGAGCTCAAAACAGGAGTTGCAACGGGGTGGTGTTTAGTCTGTAAGAGTCTGACACTCCTTCTCGCTCCACCCACATTTTATTTTTTGTTTATTTTTTTTATTTTATTTCATGTCGCGTGTACTGTTTGTGCCTGGTGTTGATGTACCAAATAAATGTTTTTTCTTTCTTATGGAACCTTTAAAAACCCCAAATCATTATTACAATAACTAACCTACACCCTTCTTATTATTCATTTCTCTATTTATTTAACCGCCCAAATTGAACCCTTATATTCTTCCCAAGAGCACATTAACTCGCCAAACTTCAACCGAATCCGTCTACCCGTACTCCTGATTTTCGAGCCGGAGCCCCGGTAAGCCCGCTAGATAGTCTGCAGCCCCGGAATGCGGTCTACGATGGAGCACACTTGCATATAAGCAACCTATTCACACGAAACTCCTAGATTATTTTTCTGGATAGTCTCCGGTAAAGATCAAGATTACACTCCATGTAGAATTCATTTACTACAAAACTGCCCCTTTGGTCTGATTGAGATTCACAATATCTTTTTCTTTGTGCTATAAATCAAAAGACTGAAGACACATCACCTGACGCTAAATGATAAGCACCGCCTATGGACACCTTGAAGGTCATATAAACATATACACAGGTTCGTAAACAGAATGAGACGTGCGACTCCCTGTCTGGCCTTCCACAGAATAACAGCGTAATGTTATGTTCATTATTCATCGATTCACAGAAATATTTATACTTAGTGAACTATTTTAGTCTGTTAGTCATAGTTGTATGATATTTTTAGCGTACGGGTAGACGGATTCGGTAGAAGTTTGGCGAGTTAATGTGCTATTGGGAAGAATATAAGGGTTCATTTTGCGCGGTTAAATAAGGAGGAGGAGGAGGAAAATAAACCCAATGAAGAAGTCATTCTAATAAAATCTTAGACCGCATCACCATTTTAAGCAAAATAACTGCCATCACTGTCTTATAGTCTAACAAATATATTGATTTGATTAGCAAACAATGAGTTTCCATTTCTTCCATACCATTCAGACTGCACTGCAGACTGGTTGGTGCAGTGGCTAATCAATCGGCTGCCGCGCATCGTGTAGAAGGTTCGTCCCGCACGGAGCAACTCTTTGTGTGATCCACAAATTGTTGTTTCGGGTCTGTGTGTCATGTGTATGTGAATTTGTATGTTTGTAAACGCACCCACGCCACAGGGGAAAATCCTAAAGTGGGTTAACTTTATTAAAAAACACGCATACATTGCAATAAGACAGATAACTTCCTCAATACTCCATACACAGCTAAAATGATCGCGAATTCATTGTAATATTCCTTCGTCTGCAGTGAGTCAATACGCTCCGTCTCAAGCTCACCTGATGGCGATGTGCCATATCCCTTGCCAGATCTCTCATAACTAGCATTCATTGCTATCTTCACACCCACAAGACACGTGAGGTGTACAGAACTATACAGATAATTACCTAGTATCCAATTTAGTGATAACTAGCTACTTCCGCGCGGTTTCACCCGCTCTGCTTGGCTCCTATTGGTCATAGCGTGATGTTTTATAGCCTATAGCCTTCCTCGATAAATGCTCTATTCAACACAAAAATAATTATTCAAATCGGAACAGTAGTTCTGGAGATTAGCGCGTTCAAACAAACAAACCAACTCTTCAGCTTTATAGTATTAGTATAGATTTCACCAAAATTTATTGTGAAATGACTAAAAACCAACCCGGTTCCTTCTCCTACTACTAGCATACATTGCTATCTTCACACCCACCGCACGTGAGGTGTACATAACTATAGATAATTACACCAGACTCCAATTTAGTGATAATTTCCCTAAAATTTATTGAGAAATGTGGGTGTTATGGCCACTTATGCGTACTTCTATGGGGATTAAACGGTGAATGGAATGTTTTGGTCGTGATTTTGCTTTATCTATATTATTATAACAAGTCGATTTTAAATGTATGTGTTGACCTTCAAACCTTTAAGAAAAGCGCATACTCCTTTTTAAAAGACCGGCAACGCACCTGTGACTCCTCTGGTGTTCATAGGCGGCACTGATCGATTACCATCAGGTGACTGGTTTGCTTGTTGCCAGCTACCCCAGAAAAAAATGATGGGGTGTGCAAATTTAAAATCGATTTAGTCCATCAGTTAGGTAATGAAAAAAATATTTTTTTCGTATAAATTAACAATGCTTAGATAAAACGAATCAAAGTCTAGAAGTGGGAGCAAAAACGTCATTTCTACGTATAAAACGTACGTAGAAGTAACGTCACACGATATTTCAAATCAATAGATCTTCGAAAGTATTCATTTCCGTAAGAAAATAAAAAATACGTGTGTAATATTTAAAAATAATCTACAGAACGGACATTAAAATAAAAATTAGTTAGTCATCTACCCTCTAAAATTGCACTGCCCTAATATCTCCTTTCGTGGGTGATCTCGCTCACCATCAGTTGCTCTGTTTACTCAATGCAACAAAAAAACAAATACTTCTGTTTACCACCACCAAGATATTTTCCAGCCATAACGCCATGTTTATTTACCATAGGAGTGGAGAGCAATAACCCTCCTTCTGGCGCAGTCGGGTAAAAACGTCATTGCTACGTATAAAATGTATTTAGCCGATTTGACGTCACTTATGTATGTCACGCGATATTTGAAATCGATACATCTTCGAAAGTAATTGTTTCCGAAAGAAAATAAAAATTCGCGTTTAATATTTTAAAATAATGTACAAGTACGGACATTAAAATTAAAATTAATCATATACTCTATTCCAAATCACCTTGATCCCTAAAATCCCTATCTACGCAGGAAATACTAATTCCGGAGCTGCGGACTACATAGCGGGATTACCGGCTCGAAAAGCAGGAGAAGAAACGGGGTGGTTTTTAGTCAGTAAGAGTCTGACACTCCCTCTCGCCTCGTCCAAGGCGGGAGAAGTCATTGGATGATTTTCCCCCCTCAAAAAAAAAGGAGATACTAATCTCCTTTCATGGGTGATCTCAATTGCTCACCATCAGATGCTCTGTGTACTCAATGCAACAAAAAACAAATACTTCTGTTTACCACCTAGATATTTTCCAGCCATAACACCATGTTTATTTACCATCCCAGTAAAGCTTATGATTCGTGAGAAGGGGCCGGTAACCGAGTTTGGCGCTGTTCCAATAGTCTCCCGTTTAGAAGTATGAATTATGAGTATATCAACACCTTGGATAGATCTCTGGTGAATAGGTTTTTAAATGGGTTTTAATAACAGCGTGTATTAACTAGAAATCGCGGTTTATTCATGTAAATTAATGGAGAAGGTTTACTAGTTTAAAGTCACATAGGGACTCTTCATCATGAGCAGCGTGCGCAGACGCGGCGACGTACTCGAGCTGCATGTCTTCCTCTTATAGCTACTTTGCGGCGGCGCATATTCATAGCACATCTTACTCGCACAGCTACATAGCTTAGTATCATTGGAAAAGGTCACATAGTTTCACAGATTAGTTACATACATCTTCGTAGCATAGCTAGTATAGCCACATAGCACATCTTTGTTGGAAACTTTCACAAAACGTGTATACAAAATTTCAAGCTCAATTGGTTGAAGATTCCCGTATCAAAATTCAGCTGTAAGATTCCACTTGACACACACAACTGTGGGAGAGCCATGCTTCGGCACGAATGGGACGGCTCGACCGGAGGGATACTACGGCCTCACAGAAAACCGATGTGAAACAACGCTTGCGTTGTGTTTCGTTGTGTGAGTGAGGTTACCGGAGGCCCAATTCCCCCCTTCCCAATCTTCCCAATCCCCGATTCCCGAACAACAACCCTTAGATTCCTAACCCCCAAAAAACCTGCAACGCACTTGTAACGCCTCCGGTGTTTAAAGTGTCAATCGGCGGCGGCGATTGCTTGCCATCAGGTGATACGTCTGCTCGTTAAAAAACACATTCATAGCAAGTTAAATAAAACAAAACTCTCTTTCAAATACCAACCCTGGTCCCATTAGGCCTAAACTACATCCATTATATTTTGATCAATCATTCTGATAGTGACGAATGCGGTCACCGACCTGTGTGGCTTCGTAGTAATAAGTAGTGCCCTCACCCTTGACATTGGACGGACTGTTACAAGGCTTCGTTTGTCATTGTGTCCATAACGTTTTTGGAACGTTATGAATGAGTAATAATGCTGTAGTATGTATCGCCTGGTCATTTTTTTTTGGGATAAGCCCGCCGCAATATCTTATCGCCTGGTCAGTCCACGCTTTTTTTAAGGGTGGAAAATCATCCAATGACTTCTCTTGAGGCGAGAGGTAGTGTCAGACTTTTACCAACTAAATACCACCTCGTTACTACTGCTTTTCCGCAACCAGCGTCAACCCGCTAGGTCGTCCGCAACTTCGGATCAGGCGTCAGCTCTACTGGGCCCCATCTGTGGTGGTCTGGCGCCCTACGCACGAGTCTGGTTCTGGTCGTCCGTATATCCGCATTTACGGTGGCCGGAGATCATCGCGTAATCCCCGATACCCGCAGTGGCTCTCGCGACTGCTGGGGCGTGAGGAGGTTCGTTCCCTTAGGCGCCCCGCCTCCTCCTTAGCTAGCATGACTGCTTCGTGTGGGAGAGTCATATTTCGGACATGAATGGGTCGGTTCGACCGGAGTGATACCACGGCCTCAAAAAAAAACCGACGTGAATCTACGCTTGCGTTGTATTTCGTTGTGTGAGTGAGGTTACCGGAGGCCGAATTACCGCCCATTGTAACGCCTCCGGTGTTTCGGGTGTCCATGGATAGCGGCACTTGCATGGTGATCCGTCTGTTCGCTTACCGGCCATTTACCGTAAAAAATCAGTTGATTGCAAAATCTTTAGAGGACTTCCATAAGATGATCATATTAATGCTCATGACGATACCAAAGTACGTATCGCCTGAACAAAACCCTTAGTACGAATTTGATTTACGTTTTAAGTAATCGAAACGAGAACGCGTTCGACTCTCTGATTGGTTGGTTTATTCGAGCCGGCCAATCAGAACGCCGAACGCCGCAATCAAACTGATACTAAGGGTACATTCCACGCTACCAACAACAGACTGGACAATGCCGTCACGATCGAGTCACCGTTTTCATGTGAACATTAATTCATGGTGATACTAAATTAGGTATCACCTCAACAGGTCACGCTACCATTACTGGACAACCCCTACACTATACCTATACTGTATGACTCACTTAAACAAGAACATTAGCCTATATCGATACTTAGCTCACGTACATTACCTAGCAAAAGTACTTTTCTTTGAAGTCATTCATTTCTATGGCTCAGTGGTTCTCAACCGTTTGTTGTTCAAGGACTACTTTTATATCATTGTTGTTTTTTTTATGGTATAAGCCTGTAAACGAGCAGATCACCTGATGGTAAGCTGTCGCCGCCGCCCATGGACACTTAAAACACTAGAGGCTTTACAAGTGCGTTGCTGGCTTTTCGGGGGTTTGGAATTAAGGGTTGTTGGGGAATCGGGGACTGGAAAGGGCCTGCGGCAGCCACACATAATGCAAGAGTTGTTTAACGTCGGTTTTCTGTGAGGACGTGATATCATTCCGGTCGAGCCGGGACATTATTTAACTCCGGTGTTTTCATGGTTGTATCTACTGTAGATCCTGGCTTATAGGAGTTGCAGCGGTAAGGGAGATAGTTTCGGGCTAGTCCCAAAAAAAAATCTTTTGATGCTGATGATGAAGAGTCTTTCTGTGACTCGAAACTAGTACAGCTTTTCTCCATTCATTTACGTGAGTAAACCGTGGTTTTTAGTTTAAAAAGTTTATTTCGCATACCATATTTTGTCTTGCCTCGTTGGTCGAGACTGCCTCGTTGGCCGAGTGATCCCAAGTGCGACTGCCGAACAAGGGCTCTGGTTCGATTCCCAGGTCGGGCAAAGTATTGCTGGGCATTCTTCGGATTTTCAAAAAATCCTCAGTAATAGCACGGAGTCTGGAATTGTGCCCGGTATATCGCAATAGGCTCACCCCCTATTGCATGGGACTTATAACACAAATGGCGAAAAGTGGGTGTACATTGTATAGTGGCACTTCGTGCTTTAATGTGATGTGATAAAAGGCGTGACGTTGTGTGATGTATATTTTGTCTTCTGCGACCCACCGTTTGGGAACCACTGTTCCGTATAGCTGTAATAACCAGCCAACCCCTAATAAACTTGAAACGGCTCAAGGTCGCAACGGTGAGGTCATCTAGTTGCGGAAACCCTTGGCTCTAGTGTTTACTATTCGCTTACTATACAACCTTAATGTAATTGTCCAGTATTGTTCGTGCCACTTTATTTTTGTTTATAAACAATTTTATCGATCTGAAGTTAAAGAGTAGTAGTTTTAAGGTAAACGTCCACAGACCCGTATCGTACGCATCGCACGCATTCCGTATGACGTCATCGGTACGCATTGCATGTAGGCATTGCCGATGATGCCGTCGGCGGACAAACTAAAATCCGTCGCGTGCGATGCGTACGATGCGGGCATGTGGACGCTTACGGTGTTTTTCCACTAGATATGTAGTTACTATGTTGCTATGCTACGAAGATGTAATAGCTAAGCTGTGAAACTATGTGACCGTTTCCACTGATACTAAGCTGTGCGAGGAAGATGCGCAGCTCGAGTATGCGATGTATCGATAGTAGGAATGCCATCCAGAGCACGCATCTTTCCATATAAAAACAAAGCTTAGTTGAGTCTGTGTCCATCGGTTCTATACCAATGAATATGATTGGTGAAAGACTGGAAGCCTAACGCATCCACAACAACGTAGCATGGCACATCTCCGATTGAAAATCACCCTAAATCAATATCCACATTTTTCGCCAGTCATTTCAACCTTACTTTAGTTTAGTCACTGCAATTGTCGCCCTATACAATAAAAAAAAAAGGAAAAAATGTGTATCCACGTGGTGTAGTGTTCGTCCCCAACATGGTATGACCCTGACATTGCATGCGAGGTCACTCGCTGAAGTCATACTGTGATAATAACTTCTGTTAGGGCATGGGTACAATAAGGGATACTTCATTATTTTATTAATATCTAGTACAGACTAATAAATAAAATCGGAGTTTGAAAAAATGGTCTGTTTGTGATATTGAAATAACCGCTTTTTACTACATGCATATTATACATTGTACACCAGAATCACAATTTAAAAAAAATTTGTCGGTCTGTTTGTTCCGCATAATCTCTGAAATGGCTGGACCGATTTTGACGAGATTTTTATTGATAGGTAAAATCATCCAATGACTTCTTTCTTCTTGGGCAAGGCGAGGGGGAGTGTCAGACTGTTACTGACTAAAAACCACCCCGTTCGTACTCCTTTTCGAGCCGGAGTTTCGGTAACCCGTGTCGGCATCAACTCTACTAGGTACTGGCTGGGGAGTACCCCATCTTTGGTGGTCTGATGGCTCTTTCAGTTTTGGTTTTGGTAGTCTTCAAAGCCATAGAATAGAAGTAGAAATGGAAGAGTATAAAATGACGTCTACCATTTTTTGGGATTAGAGATTTGCAACAGGGACTTTGGCTCATACGGCTAAAAACAACGTTGTTTCACGTCTGTTTCCTGTGAGGCCGTGGTATCACTTCGTTTTAGCCAGCCCATTCATGCTTACGTATGGCTCTTTCACGTTTTAGTATAAGTATTGGATCCATTCATTGTGTACCCGCCCGGTTCACTCATATGGCTAAACATAACGTAAGCGTTGGTTCACGTCGGTTACCTGTGAGGCCGTGGTATCACTTCGTTCTAGCCAGTACATTCTCAGTGCTTAAGCATGGCTCTTTCACGTGTTAGTATTTATGTTACGGTAAGAGTGAATAATTGAAAATTATTAATAATTACCGAAACTCGGGGTAAAAGTGATAAATTAATCACATTTTTCGGTTATTATTAATAATTTTACCCTAGTAGTGATAAATGTAATAAGTGGCCAAGATGTTATTTTTATTTCAATTTAAACGGCATTATATTGTACTTGCACAACAAATATTTGTTAAAATCTATGATATATAAGTATTGGATCCATTCATTGTGTACCCGCCCTTATATCGTTTACAATGTACGCGATAACGGATCTCTGCAACTGTTTTTGTTATTGTAAATCCAATGCAAAAGGGTAGATGACTAATTTTTATTTTAATGTTAATGTCTTGTAGATTATTTTAAAATATTACACACGTATTTTTTTTTTCTTACGCAAACAAATACTTTCAATAATTATTATATTGATTGGAAATATCGCGTGACGTCATTTCTAGATACATTTTGTACGTAGAAATGGCGTATTTGCTCCCACTTCTAAACTTTGATTCGTTTTTTCTAAGTACAAAATAAAATAATACGTGTCTAATATTATTTAATTTTTAGGAATTTATTTCTTTATTTATCGTTATGAATTTAAGCGTTGTTGGGGGAATCGGGGATTGGGAAGATTAGAAAAAGGGGTAAAAGCCTCAAAATAAATAAAATAAGGCAATCGCTCCATGTAAAATGCTCTAGACTTAGCACTGATTTTCAGTCGTATTGTAGGTATGTATGTATGCAAGGATACGAAGTAAACACAAGTTGGTTCATGAAAGGAAATAGGGTCGCCCCTATTAGTAGCTTTATGTCAACTGACCCATATCACAAGTGCTGTATGAGTCATTCTTTTAAAACCAGATTAATGTACTTATCCTGAGTGCTTGTTTACGTTGCACGCGGTAGCGGGTGCTGACGCGGGCTTGCTGATCACGGTGACCGCCAGGCTTTTGCGCGAGCGATAAGTTCAAACCGTTTGAACTTGTCAGTATCCTTAGTATGAGTTTGCTTTACGTTTAAAGTAAATGAGGGCGGGTTCAGTGCTCTGATTGGTTGGTTTATTCGAACCGGCCACATACTTTTCCCCCAACCATCCAAACGCTTAAACGCCTAACTCGCTGAAATCCCGCCTACATTAGCTACAAGCGGAGCTTTGGGGCCATGGGTGCTTAGAGTGCTACTGTGCAACTTGCACAGCGAGGCTCAAGGGAGACACGTGTCTTTCTAAGGAAGTACCGTAACAGGCGTGGCACCATAGAAGCTCTACAGCAGGTCTAATTAGAGGACTCAGTGCCTCTTACCCGTGCTGAAAGTGGCCACCGGGGTGGATTTAGTGAAGTAAAAAACCCACACTCTCTAGTCTTTCACCCCCAAAAGCTTGGCTCTTTTAAAGGTTTTCAAAAGTTATCAAAAAAAAAAGGTTACTCGCAATTTACAAAGCACTTGCATTTTATACGTGAACACTTGCGATTTACATGTCGTGTCATATTATGTTTGAGTATTCCGCGTCCGCAATCCAGCCCGCTTCCGCGATTCAGCGTGTACAAGCACTAACCACCATGTCGATGACGTCACAGCTCCCATTCAAGTAACATGCAAAGATCTGGGTTTATGTCCTTACTGAAAGATATTCGCTAGTGACGTCACACTTTATAACTGCACTTAATATTTTATGGGGTTTTCAAGTTATTGGGACATTTCGCTCGATGTTCCACTTCCACTTCCACTTGCAATAGCTTGTTGTTTGTATGGAAATGTACTCGAAACTATGGGTTACTAACAACCCTCATAAATGATAAATTATATTATTTTTTGCTAATAGGTTACAATGTAACTCTTTTACATGTCCATCTCTTAAATAACTAGATGAGGCCGGCATTTCCTATCGGACTACTCTGAGAAGAAATGCCGAAACAAACTCAGCTGACGGCTGTTGCTGAATGATCCGACTAACTATATCAACCAAAAGAAAATTTGGGTACCCCACGCAAATGCTCAAACTGACAGAATATAATTAACTAAAAATAAAATAACTAGCCAAAGTCTCACACAGTCCTCAAACTAACCTCCACTGTCTTAGTAGTGTTTTTGGCCACGTATCACCTAATCATTGCCCAAATAAGCATAATACTTTTTCATTTTAAAGTAACCGCTCCACACTAGGCCTTTTACCTGTGTCGTGGATGAGTTTACAAACATACAAGTTCAGACACACATGGGCCCGAAACAACAATTTGTGCATCACACAAGGAGTCAGACTGAGAGAGATCACACTTTCATGTAAAAAATATAGGTTAGCTGAGTCCGTTTCCACCAGTGCTAAGCTAAGTGTACCAATGAATATGATTGGTGGAAGCCAAACGCATCCACAGCAATGTAGCATAGCACATCTTTGGTGCAATAGCACTGTAATTATAGGCGGAAGGAGTAATTCGATAATATTTCTCCGTCAATAAAAAAGTCGATTTATTCCAGCTATGGGTTAGTTCTGTATCAATAAAATTAAAATAATATTCTTTTTCTTTTTTTCTTCTTTAAAAAACGTTGCCCCACATTAGGAATTTCTCCCGTGTCGTGGGTGCGTTTACAAACATACAATTTCACATGTACATGACACCCAGACCCGAAACAAAAATCTGTGGATCACACAAAGAGTTGTTCCGTGCGGGAATCGAACCCGCGACACGTTGCACGGCAGCCAGTTGCCCAGCCACCGCACTAACCGTGCAGTCGACTAGTAAGCTATGTGTACCAATGAATATGATTAGTGGAAGCTAAACGCTTCCACAGCTATGTAGCATAGCACATCTCTGATGAATTACTCCTCCCGCCAATAATAGGCATGTTTCCTACTAGTCAAATTCAATACTTTTTTCAAAACGTCAAAAACAATATTTTCTAATGAAATACTCTATTATGACGTCATAAGTTTTGACGTCAAATAGCAGACTTATTTTTAGAAGAAGAAAATTAAGTAGTTCATCAAATTCATGAATGAGAGTGTGATTATAATTGAATATTTTATTGTATTGAAAAGTTGTAATAATTTATTTTTGACCCAGTCATCATCCCTATTCAGGTGATTTTCCCCCGTCCATAAAAAAGTGGATGTATTTCGGTTCCTAAACGGGTTACTATCAATAACAAAATAACATTTGCCATCTGTTTGTCCACAGTGCCAACGACGACAAAATCTCAGCTTGCTGCCGAGTACCTGGAGGCGTGCAGGCGACATTGCACGCCATCCATCGATACCGTGCTGGAGCAAATACGGGTGAGATAATTAGTTTCATCATTTTTTTTATAGGAGCAGACGCATCACCTGATAGATTGCTTAAATCTAAGCTGCTCATGAATATACATATATAGTCCTCCTTACCGATTTCGGTTACGGCGACCTTAGAGAAGCTATTTCCTGTCATGGGCCCTGATGTGACTGGCCAGACCGAACTTAGTTTTAAAAATCCGATCACAATTAGAGCAGTAAAGCTGACCGGCAGAGTTGTATGTGTACATATAGGAGGGCTTGGGTCGGTCTTTGCGTAATTGACGCTATACATCTAACGTATCTAAGCACTAATCTTACCGTACTTTTATACGGCGCAGAAACTTGGTGTCTCTATAAATCAGATATAAAGAAACTTGCTTATGAAGTCTTGTCGAATAGAAGAGCCTCCAATGAGCTACAAGAAGTATTGCACATTTGAAGCCGACGCCTTATTCCATGGGTTACCTGTTGGATTTAGTTAGGTTACGGTTAAGGTGAAGGAAAAATCGTGAGGAAACCTTATTTTTATTTTTTGTTGGGGGAGAAAATCATGTAATGTAATGCCTTCTCCCGTCTTGGGTGAGGAGAGAGAAAGAGAGAGTGTCAGACTGTCTAAAAAGTACAACTTCATCTCTACTCCTGCTTTGAACCGGAGCTCCGGTAACTCGTTAAGGTCGTCTGCAGCACTGGAACCTGAAATTCCAAATGGAACCATTGTCGCGTGGGATAGTGGATAAAAGATATATTGGCTGTTATTGACAGCCTATAATGCCAAAGGCTGACGCTTAAAGATGCTTATTCCGTGGTGCTTGGCGACTGGGCTTCTCCCAGTTGTGCAGTCTCTTTTGTGCCTTAAGACTTAAGTCATTCTGTCTTCCGCATTAAATTCACCGAGGGAGGTGGAAACTATCGTTTTCTTCTCCTCTAATAACATCTTCTGATTTGTTTCGTTGCGGGATCCAAGACAGTCATTCATTTCCCTGGGACGCGCCGGACTTCAGTGTTCCGGTGTTTTCATGTTTGTATCTACTGTAGATCCTGGTGCACAGGAGTTGCAGCGGTATGGGAGGATGTGGCGGGTTTGTCCCATTAAAAAAAAAAGATGCTTATTCTAATAGACGTTATACTTTCATTTCAGGAACTGCCAGATGAAGCCATAGGAGGTGGGACTCGGGCGCCGCGCCTCACCCTCGCAGAATGCTCGCTGTCGGGCGCTGCGGCAGTGGACGCGTTAGAAGCCATCATGAGGAAGGTCCAGTTCAGGAGGCTGGAGATTGAACACTGCATCATTGATGATGAAGGAGCGGTGGGTCCTTTTAAAATACATCTTATGTGGTACCTGCTGATTTTGGCATGCTTTGGCACGAATCATCATCCTCATCATCAGCCGAGAGACGTCCACTGCTGAACAAAGGCCTCCCCCTTAGTCCTCCACGTGGAACGACAAGCCGCCTGCATCAACTGGCTCTCCGCCACTCTGAACACTCTCTGACTTTTTGGCACGAATACGTCGCGTCGGCTCAAACGGCCTTACTTTGAACCGGCGTGAAGCAACGCTTTTTTTTTTAGGTGAGGAAATCATTCAATGATTTCTCCCTGCTTTGGCGAGACGAGAAGGAGACACGTAACTGTTTGATGAGGAACTCGAATAATTTCTAGCCATGCTAGAGGCGTGTGTCGCGAAATGCTGCTCATGAATATGAGCCTCCAGCATGGCTTGAAACTAGCCGAGTTCCTCGTCAAACAGTTACGTGTGTAAGCCGTTAACATAATGTTTTAGTGTTTTCTTTTTAAACAACACTAAGATTGCGTGCGCTTCCAACATACAAATTCACATACATGTGACACCCAGACCCGAAAGTACAATTTGTGGATCACACAAAGGGTCGTTCCGTGCGGAAATCGTAGCCGCTACCCGTTGCGCGGCAGCCGGTTGCCCAGCCACTGCGCCAATCGTGCAGTCAAATTAATAAATAATTTAGTATGTCACACGAAAGTTATAATAAACTTATAGCAAAGTATCGTTTCAAGCCGGTGTTCTACGAGACCGTAGTATTGAAAGCTTCGTATCCGAAACGTTTATGCTTTCATGAATTATTTCCAAGTTCATGAATCATTGTACCTGGTAGTTCCCGAAATAGATGCAATGCTCGTAAATATATATATGAATGCTTACCATACGTACATAATTACTTTATGTGCAAAGCGTAAGTATAAGGTAGCCTATTTTATATTGATTAACTAGCTTGGACTAAGGGCTTTGCCCGGTTTCGCCGTGGGGTATAAAGTAGCCTATATCTTATTCTAGAGGGCTTAGTACAAGTTTCTTTTAATTTTAACGAGATCGACATGAGAGCGCGTTTGGCGCTCTGATTGGTTGGTTAATTGGAGCCGGCCTATCAGTACCCTTAGTACTAGTTTGCTTTAACTTGATCGAAATGAGAGTGCGTCCTGCGCTCTGATTGGCCGGGAGCGAATGAACCATCCAATCAGAGCGCCGAACGCGCTCTCGTTTCGTTTTGATTAACGTAACGCAAACTCGTACGGGTATGTTAACTATGTTATGGATATAGAGCGCCGAACGCAGTAAAGTTTTGATCTCGATCGTAAAACAAAGTCGTACTAAGCCCTCAGAGCATAATTTACTCTTCTAAATTCCATCCTGATACCGTCACGTCAGTCAAATCTGTAGTCTCTTAGTTGGTTATACGACACCCGCCGGCAGAGTAGCGGTGATACTTTGATTAATTCTTCTTGTTAATTTCTTGTTCACAGAAAGAAAGAAAGAAAAACAGTTTATTAAAGCAACTGTATGGTTTATTTCCAGGAGGCGTTATTCGACATGACGGAGTATTACGAAAGCGCGACAGTGTTGTCTATAGCGGGGCCGCGGCAATTTGGCATCAGAGGGTGGCAGGCCGCTTCTCGGATGATCAAAAAGGTACCATATGAATATATTTTCATTTTTACTCTACGTCACTTTGAATAAGGTGGGATTATTTTCGCCAACAACCCTTACATCGGGTTCCAAGTAAAACTAAAGTTGGCCAGCGCCGAGTCTAATATTATAGGAACTATTTTGTGCCAATTTTTCATCATCATCATCATCATCAGCCGAGAGACGTCCACTGCTGAACAAAGGCCTCCCCCAATTTTTACCCCTCTATAACTCAAAACCCATTTAACGTAAACACATGAAACTACGTACTAATTATGTCATAAGGACAACTAGAAGCACAAAATTTCATGAAGCTAGCTTAAATAAGTCCAAAAATCGTAAAATGCGATCTTGAAGCGAACGCGAAGCGAGCGTGCTTTCGTATGAGCACCGAGGCGTCCGCGCCCGCGTTATTCGAAGACTAGTAGGTATTATTGGAACTTTATTGCTAACTAGCTTTTGCCCGCGACTTCGTTCGCGTGGAATAGTGACTTCCGGCAAATTTTTGGTTTTAACCACATAGTTCCCAATCTCGCGGAATCTCTTCAAAAATGAGACGTAGAAGATATTCCAGGGAACTCTTCAAAAATCAACATAATGAGCTCTGCGTTTGAATTTAATAGATGTATACTCACTTAGGGCATTGAAAAAATTGTTTAAAAACGGACTTAAACTAAAGAAATATAATCTTTCCGAACTTAAGATGAAAACTAACTTAAAACTAAAGAAAGCTGCGAATTACGAATTTATAACATTTAAAAAAGAAATTATATTACAACCTATCCTCTATGCTATAATAACCAAGCTTAAACTAAATAATTTAAAAGAAACGACTTAAATCTAATCTATCTAATTAATTAATAAATTAGACTTACAATTTTATTAAAAAATTGCCCGCGACTTCGTTCGCGTGGAATAGTGACTTCCGGCAAATTTTTGGTTTTAACCACATAGTTCCCGATCTCGCGGGATCTCTTCAAAAATGAGATGTGGAAGATATTCCAGGGAACTCTTCAAAAATTAACATAATGAGCTCTGCGTTTGAATTTAATAGATGTATACTCACTTAGGGCATTGAAAAAATAGTTTAAAAACGGACTTAAACTAACTTAAAACTAAAGAAAGCTACGAATTACGAATTTATAACAATTAAAAAAGAAACTATATTACAACCTATCCTCTATGCTATAATAACCAAGCTTAAACTAAATAATTTAAAAGAAACGACTTAAATCTAATCTAATAAAAAAAAATTAGACTTACAATTTTATTAAAAAAACTAACTACAGTAACTACTAATAATCGATATCAAACTAAACCTACGTTAAATAGTTTAACCAAAAAACCAGGAAAACCCAACAAATAAACTTATTAATTGACAAATACAACGAAACCAATTTAGAATATACGAAACAGCAGGACCACTACAGACAAATAATCATACGACTGATAATACACTTTTTCTACGATAGTACCGAAGCGCTCGGCCGATACCCAACCAAATGAATGTAACGAAACCATAGCGCGATCTATTTCGATCCCAACGCCATCTATCGAGGATAAAGACAACTTGGATTACAGTAGAACTCCAATTATCCGAACTCCGACTATCCGAATCGCCGATTATCCGAATCACAAAAATTGTCAAAAAAAGTCTAAGTGCGCTATTATTCTCCCCCCCCCCCGCGAAGCCAGTGTTTGTCAAGTCTTGACTTGACTTGTCTTAACTTGCCGTTGTGCCTACGCTGACTTCCCCCGCAATTTAATTCAATAAAAAAATAGTGCAATATCAAAACGTAGCTTTTATTCTCTTCAATGGCAATTTTTTTGAAAAAATCCGATTATCCGAATATTTGATTATCCGAATGGGTCCCGGTCCCCATTAACTCGGATAATTGGAGTTCTACTGTATTTATTTATACTCCGTTCGGGCATTTTCTTTGTACTAAAAGTTTAATTATATTGATATTATTTTTTTCACACCTTTTTACTATTTATTTACTTTTTTTCGATGAATTAAAACAATAACATGAACCGAAGTCGTGTAACGATCGACATAGAATTATCTATACTCCGTTAGAGCATTTTCTTTGTACTAAATGTTTTATTATATTGATATTATTTTTTTCATACCTTTTTACTATTTATTTACTTTTTTCGATAAATTAAAACAATAACATGAACCGAAGTCGTGTAACGATCGACATAGAATTATTTATAAATAATTTATTTCTTATTTTTATTTTTTGATTTTTGAAATAAAAATATATCTATGTCCTTTCTAAGGTTCTAAACTATATCTGTACCAAATTTCAACCAAATCCGTCAAATAGTTGCGGAGATTAATGGTATAAGCATAGAATGTTCGACGTGATTCTTTAATTTGACATAACTTTTTTATTTATGAACCGATTGACATGAAACAAACACTAAATGTAAATTTAAGCATCCCACAATATATTCGTGAAAACCGCATCCAACTCGGATCAGCCGTTTCTGAGATTAGCGCGCACAGACGAACAGACAAACAGACAAACAGACAAAAAAAAGTTAATTACATTTTTGGGTTCGACATCGACATAACAATAACCCCTGCTATTTTTTTTATTTTTATTTTCAATGTACAGACAGCACTTTTCTACGATTTTATTATATGTATAGATGATATTTTTTTTTTACAAAAACAAAAAAAGAAATTCTCTTTGGAGGCTGAGTCACCCTCGTCCGTAGGAGAGCACCCTTAAAAATGAACCCCTACACGTGGCCTCTGGGAGGTGCTAACCAGGTGACAATTTGGTGGTAGGCTTCGGCCGACGGCATTATGACCACCCACCGAGCAAAACCGTGTCGCCAAGCGGCCTAGCCGTGTTCCGCCACGATGCTCGGTGACGCCGTATGAGAGGATGGGTCGAAGTGTTTGTTCCACTATGGGTAGACCGATCTGGCGCGCGCTGGTGTGGCTGCATCGGGTGGCCAGTCGCGGAGGGTAGCGGGATCCGAGGCACGGTGCACCGCTGGCCGACCGCAGATAGTTGGGGGCCCAATTAGCGTGCTAGCCACACGTGAAAGGCTGCCCCGCCATCTAGCGAAAAATCCCATGAATACGCCATCGTGCCGGTTGGCGACCGGACGAGAGGGCCCGATGGATATTCATGGGGGGCTCGGGCGTCCCCGCAGTCTCCAGGCTGGCTTCCCAATGATGTAGCTAACTGCAGTGCGCGTCTGGGGTCGCCTGTGTGGAGGGACATTTCACTGCCATCCTCTCCGCAACCTTACACTCCTACCATGAGAACAAGAGAAAAGAAAAGGGTACAACAGCGGCTGCACTCCCTCTCCCTCAAAGTGCACCTCACGAATATTCGAGGCTTGCACTCAAATATCAATGCGGTCCATCACCATCTTGAGACCGAGTACCCTACACTCTTGTTTCTCTCGGAGACCCAGATCAGATGTCCGTCCGACGTTTCTTATCTCAACTACCCAGGTTTTACCCTGGAGCACAATTTTGTTGCCCGTGCAGGCGTATGCCTGTACGTCCAGGACGGCGTCTGTTACCGGCGTCTCCGAGACTTTGAAGACCCCAATTACTCTACATTGTGGATACTGATGAGCACAGGTATGGAGAAAATTCTCTATGCCTGTGTTTATCGGTCGCACAGCGGAGATTTGGAGACGACCAGATTAGCGCAATACCTAGTGGAGGCGGCGGACGCAGCTCGGCAGAGGTACCCTTCGGCCCAGTTGGTGTTACTGGGGGACTTTAACGCCCATCACCAGGAGTGGCTGTTCCCATACCAGTGCACTGACCATGCTGGGAGGGAGATGCGTAAGCTTGCGCTGACGCTTGGCCTGACCCAGCTGGTCCATGAGGCCACAAGGGTGCCTGATGTCGATACACAAACTGCCAACTGCTTAGACCTTCTGCTGACAACAGATCCAGACAGCTACTCAGTGTCAGTTTCATCACCCCTGGGTAGTTCTGACCACTGTCTGGTGAAATCTGTATCCACACACTCGCCGCAGGATCCTAGTCCCAGGGGATCTCGGCGGATGTGGCGGTACAAGTCAGCAGATTGGGATGGGATGCGATCTTTCTTTGCATCCTATCCTTGGCGGCCTGTTTGCTTCTCATCCAGTGACCCGTCAGCTTGTGCGGATGCCGTAGCGGGGGTGCTGCGTCAGGGCATGGAATACTACATCCCATTCTCGGACGCAGCATCTTCCGGTGGCACTCGTCCATAGTTTGATGCCGACTGCGGACGTGCTGAGGCGCGAAAGCATGCGGCATACTTGGCATGGGCGGGTGCCAGGCGCCGTAAGGCTGGCGACACTCCTCAGAAGAAGAGAGCCTTCAACCGGGCTGCCAAGTCATGCAAAAAGGCACTGCGGATGGCTCGGTTCAACCACATTGGCCGAATAGGGAACAAACTGGCTTCCTACCCAGCGGGGAGTAAAGCGTTCTGGTCCCTAGCCAGGGCGGTTGAATCGAACTTCTGCCGCCCCTCACTTCCGCCTCTCCTGGGGCCTGACGGGACGCTGGCTCACACCGCAGTAGAGAAAGCGAACTTGTTTGCTTCCCTATTTGCGGAGTCTTCACGTCTTGATACTGGTGGCGCTATGCCTCCTTCTCTACATAACGTTTGCGAGACAAAAATGTCGAAAATTCGCATCCGACAGAAGGAGGTATATAAGACGTTGCGTAATCTCGACGTGAATAAGGCCAGTGGACCCGACAGAATCCCAGCCGTGGTTTTAAAAACCTGTGCGCCTGAGTTGTCTCCAATCCTGACACGTCTGTTCCGCCTTTCCTTAGAGACGGGTCAAGTGCCGGTTGCATGGAAGCTGGCCAACGTGCAGCCTGTGCCCAAAAAAGGTAGTCGTGCCGACCCCAATAATTACCGACCTATCTCGGTCACGTCCATACTCTGCAAGAGTATGGAACGTGTGCTTAACAACAGGCTCATGGCATACCTTGAAGGTAACGACCTCCTCAGCGATCGGCAGTATGGGTTTCGCCGCAACCGATCTACTGGGGACCTTCTTGCGTATGCCACTCACATTTGGAGCGAGGCCATCGAGAAGCACGGGGAAGCATTAGCTGTCTCGCTCGATATATCTAAGGCCTTTGACAGGGTATGGCACGACAGTCTTGTCGGCAAGCTTCCTGCGTATGGACTTCCCGCTGATCTGTGCAGATGGATTGTAGACTTCCTGACGGATCGGTCAATTCGAGTAGTCATCGATGGCTGCTCGTCTGACCAATTTGGCATCAACGCCGGAGTCCCTCAGGGGTCAGTACTTTCAGCAACGCTCTTTTTGCTGCACATCAACGACCTGCTTAAGCCCGGTATCTTTGGGTATGCGGATGACAGCACAGTTGTTGAAAGGTATGTGTCCGATGCGCGGACTAGCGGAACACAGATCCAGTCTCTAAGAGAATCAATGGTCGAACGGTTGAACTCGTCCTTGAAGGCGGTCTCCGATTGGGGTGACGCCAACTTGGTCAAGTTCAACGCTACCAAAACCCAGGCGTGTCTCTTCTCTGCCAAACGGAGTCAATTTCCGCTGACTCCTACTTTCCGAAATGTATCCGTTCCAATATCGGATCATCTTGAGCTTCTGGGCGTAACTCTATCGCCAACGCTAAACTTCGGTTCTTATATAGAGTCGAAGGCGCATCTGGCTGGTAGGAAGTTGGGTATCCTCTCGAAGGTGAGACGGTACTTCACACCGAAACAACTACTGAGCCTGTACCAGGCGCAGGTTCGGTCATGTATGGAGTACTGTTCTCACCTTTGGGACGGCTCGGCTAGACACCAGTTGGATGCGCTCGAGCGCATTGAAAGGCGTGCCAAGAAGCTCATCAATGATGATGCGCTTGTGGAGGCCCGGCTTCAAAGCCTTGAACACAGGCGCAAGGTCGCAAGCCTTTCCGTTTTTTACCGGATACATTTCGGAGAGTGTGCAGGGGAACTGCACAACTTGATTCCCCCTAGTCCTTTCCATCAACGAACCACAAGACAATCGGCGAGGCGTCACCGTTTCATGGTGGATATCCCACCCACTCGCACGAAACGCTTCGCTTCAAGCTTCTTTGTGCGAACTGCCAGGGAGTGGAACTCCTTGCCGGAGTCTGTGTTTCCTGATGGGTACAACCTGGGTGTCTTCAAAGCCCGAGTGAATAGGTTGCTTATGGGCAGACGTGCTCCACCGTAGGCCGCATCATCACTTACCATCAGGCGAGATAGCGGCCAAACGTCGGCCCATTCAATATAAAAAAAAAAAAAAAAAATTCTCATAAAAATAAAACTAATGTTGAAAGTTGTTTGTAATCATGAGTACAATCACGTGTTTAAATATCGTTCACTAATTACTTAAGTTCCTATGTATTAAATTATAACTTTTATTAAATCTTTGATTACAGAGTGCCGATCTCTCGGAGTTGGAGATAACAGACGCGCCGCTGGAGGCGTCGCATGCGCCGGTCCTGGCTCGCTCGCTCAGGGCACACACGTGCACTCTACGGGCGCTGTGCTTGCAGCGGGTGTGTCTCACCGGGGAACCTTTGTTGTGTTTAGGTAAATTATCGTGTGTATTACTTCACTCTAGCCCTAAGTAGATTCAGGGCACACACGTGCACTCTACGGGCGCTGTGCTTGCAGCGGGTGTGTCTCACCGGGGAACCTTTGTTGTGTTTAGGTAAATTATCGTGTGTATTACTTCACTCTAGCCCTAAGTAGATTCAGGGCACACACGTGCACTCTACGGGCGCTGTGCTTGCAGCGGGTGTGTCTCACCGGGGAACCTTTGTTGTGTTTAGGTAAATTATCGTGTGTATTACTTCACTCTAGCCCTAAGTAGATTCAGGGCACACACGTGCACTCTACGGGCGCTGTGCTTGCAGCGGGTGTGTCTCACCGGGGAACCTTTGTTGTGTTTAGGTAAATTATCGTGTGTATTACTTCACTCTAGCCCTAAGTAGATTCAGGGCACACACGTGCACTCTACGGGCGCTGTGCTTGCAGCGGGTGTGTCTCACCGGGGAACCTTTGTTGTGTTTAGGTAAATTATCGTGTGTATTACTTCACTCTAGCCCTAAGTAGATTCAGGGCACACACGTGCACTCTACGGGCGCTGTGCTTGCAGCGGGTGTGTCTCACCGGGGAACCTTTGTTGTGTTTAGGTAAATTATCGTGTGTATTACTTCACTCTAGCCCTAAGTAGATTCAGGGCACACACGTGCACTCTACGGGCGCTGTGCTTGCAGCGGGTGTGTCTCACCGGGGAACCTTTGTTGTGTTTAGGTAAAGGATTATGTGTTTATTTTACTCTACACTCAAGTAGTATTACTATTAAAATAATATATTAAGGATTATGAACGAAGATTGATTTGGGAATTGGGAGTGGGTGGATAATTAAAATACTGTAACATTAATCGCGTATTAAATATAGTGTTTGGTGCATACACCACCAAATATAAAAAACCCACATACATACATAGCCTTAAGAACCATAGCTCCATCTCACTCGATCCCAACGCTATCTATCGAGCACATATGTAAACTTTTTACATTTAATTCGAATGTTGATAGTGCTATGGTTTCATTGAACCAAAAAATATGTAAACCCACTAGATTCTACCAGCGGCTTCGCCCACGTTCCCGTGGGATAAAAAGTACCCAATGTGTTATATCTATCTATCCCTGTTTCAAATTTCAAACCGATCCCTTCAGCTGTTTTGACGAGATTGAGCAATGATATTGCCATACCAATAGATCGGTCATCAACCGATGGTTGAATGGATTCGTCACGGAAAGTCGCTTTCTCTGTCCCTATGTCCCTTTGTATGCTTAAATCTTTAAAACTACGCAACGGATTTTGACGCGGCTTCTTTTAATAGATAGAGTAATAAAGATATATCTACATTGCACCCATGGGAAGCTGGGGCGGGTCGCTAGTTTATAATATTAGTAATATAATACTAATATTATTTATTTCTAACTTCCAGTGATAGCCCTGAAATCGAACAGCTCGATAAGAGAGCTGCGACTATGCGACAACCGACTCGGCGTGTCGGACGCGGCGCAGCTCGCCTCGCTGCTGCGGTACAACACGCGCATACAACTACTGGATCTCTCCAACAATATCATACAGGTGAGCGGGACATCTATAGGGTCAGGGATGCACAGACTTATTAACCCGCCATTGGTGACCTATATGTCTATGAGACCGGGTAATTTAAAAACTAAGAATAATTTTTAAACTGTTTATCGAATTAGGTTGCGATTTCGAGTAGCTGCCTTACTACACGCCCTCTACCATTAGTCCACCCCGCAACAGCAATGCGGGCGTTTTATTTTTATGTCCTTTCTATGCCATTTTATCTCTTTTATTTTCTATTTGTATATTTATGTAATTTTGTGTCCTTCCAATGTCAATGTCCTATTTTATATCGTTTCTAATTCAAAATATCTATCTAAAAAATCTAATAATAATAAAAAATAAAATAAAATAATAGACATAATCAGGTGGCCAAGATTATCCACCAGCAACTTGCTTTGCACTACCAACTTGTTGAGTTTGAGGTTCCATACTACAAGTATGCGCCCGATCCAGTTCTCGAAAACGGCCATATCACGTTGTACTGGGATCGATCTATCATCACTGACAGGACTATTGTAGCCAACAAACCTGATATAGTGGTGATAGACCGACAAGCGCGCCGCACGATCATAATCGATATCACCATCCCTCATGACGAGAACCTCGTGAAAGATGAAAAAGATAAACAAATAAAATATCTTGACTTGGCTCACGAGGTTGTCGACATGTGGAATGTGGATTCGGCTATCGTTGTGCCGATAGTCGTGTCGGCCAACGGTTTAATACCCAACAGCCTCGACAACCACCTTAGAAGGCTGGGGTTGGGCGGATGGATCAAGGGCCTGATGCAGAAGGCAGTACTCCTCGAAACGGCACGTATTGTGAGGAGGTTTCTGTCTTTGGAGCCCTAACCACCGGTAGCTTGGACCATGCTCCCGCTACTGGTCGGCTCCTATTTTTATATTTTTAAATGTTATTTTGTTTTTTATTTTTATAAGTAATGTTTAAAAATATAATTTTAGAGTGTTTTAAATAAATAATAATGAAGATAAAAAATAATACATAAACAACAAAATCACGGTGCAGGGGACCAGGGTCACTGACTATGTAAGACAAATACACGTCACCAGTGGCGGGTTAAGACTAGGGGCCACTTGGACAAATTATGAACGGATTGCGGGCCAATTGAAAAATAAAATTTATTAATTTGAGGAGTGGCACTGCATACTGCATAGTGCTTACAGTCTTTTTTATATTTGTTCGTTGAATTTGTTGCGTAAGTCTTGGTCGTTTTCAATGTTTTTTTCTGTAATAGAATTCTGGAATAGAAATGGTTTTATTCTGGAATAGAATTCAATATTTTCGAATGTACGAGAGTATTATTTTTGCTGTCGGCGGGCCACCAGTATGTCTGCGGTCTGTGCATTCATGGTTAGGGTAGATTTTATTGTAACTTTCGTGAGACATACTAAATTAATTATTATGTTATCGGTTTACTCACGTAACTGTTTGACGAGGAACTCGACTAGTTTCAAGCCATGCTAGAGGCTCATATTCATGAGCAGCATTCCGCGTAAGTCGTGTAAGCCGATAACATAATAATTAATCATACAGGTGAGTGTTTTTTTATGAAACTTGCCAGTAATCGTGCAGACGTATCACCTGATGGTAAGCAATCGCCGCCGCCCATGGACACTTGAAACACCAGAGGCGTTACAATTGGCTGATTGATGCGGTGATGATTGGCGCGGTGGCTGGGCTTACTAGCAGTCGTACAACTTGTAGCGGGTTCGATTCCCGCACGGAGCACAAATGGTTGTTTCGGGTATTAGTGTCATGTGCATATGAACCTGTCTGTTTGTAACACACCCACGACACAGGAGAAAATCATAGTGTGGAGCAAACAAAAAATAGAGGGACTCTTCATCATGAGCAGCTAACTAGTAGAGCTTTTCTCCATTTATGTAGTGCTTTAACCATGTTTCTGGTTGATTTAATGTTTCACGATAGTTATTATAATACAAAAATGTAATCATTGTTTCCAGGACGCTGGAACAGCCCACTTGGCGGACGCGTTGGCCGAGCAAGCGGCTCAGTCGCCGCCTTCCGCGGCAGCCTCCCCGCTGTCACCGCATCGATGTCAGGGTACGTACATTTTTATACTAAGGGGCCATAATAAACCATAAATTACGTCACACGAATTTAATGATTTTAGACCCCCTCCCCCGTCCTTGTCACAATTGGTCACATTTGTTAGACCTCCCCCTCCCTAGTGTGACGTCAAATTTTTTTTTATAATTTTACATCTAGAATTTTTTGAGTGTTTCGATAATAGTTCCAAGTTCGTGTTTTAACAGTCACGAAATTTAAGACCCCTCCCGCCCCCTTGTCACATAAAGTCACACTTCGTCGACCCCCTCTCCCTCTTAATGTGCGACGTAATTAATGGATGGCCCCTAACACCCTTTTATTAGGTCGACCTGTTAGAAACTATGTTATGAAATCTAAGGGTGCCTTTTCCACCAGAGATGTGCTATGTTACGTTGCTATGAATGCGTTTGGCTTCCAACAATGGTACACGTAGCCTAGCATTGGTGGAAAAGGACTCAGCTACGTTATGTTTTTTATATGGAAAATAATGCGTGCTATGGCTGGTTTATCCTACTATCAATACATCGCATACTCGAGTTGCACATCTTCCTCGATACACAGCGATACACAGCTACATAGCTTAGTATTAGTGGAAACGGTCACAAACGGTTGTTTCTCGTTTTATTCTGTGAAGCCGTGGTCTCACTCCGGTCGAGCCGACACAACAGTGCCGTGTGCATGGCTCTCCTACACTTAAGATTTTATAAAACAAACTTTTGCTAAAGCTTAACCTCTCAGTGACCCGGAGGTTTAAGACGCCTGCTTCTCATACATAAGGGGTTTGAAACCTACCAACGACAAGTACAAATGTGTCATTTTCCGAGTTATATGTACTTTCTAAGCATATTTAGACCCCACTGACAAACTGCGAAGGAAAACATCGTGAGGAAACCTGGGCTTATAATTTCTAATTATAAGTTTGACATCGCCAACCCATATTGAACAAGCGTGGTGATTAATGCTTAAGTCTTCTCCGTGTGAGATAAGGCCTTTGGTCAGCAGTGGCTACTTAGGGTCGATTTAATCTTCTGAGATTTTTAAAAGGCGCGCGCATTCATTGGGATTAGCGCGTCTGCGCCCGAATGTGCTTTTTAAAATCTCAGAAGTAATGTGTGCGTTAGGCTGTGAAGTTAAGGTTGAATTTGTTATATACAGTTTTGGAAAGACGCTTCAATGCGCTTCGACTCTGCGCTAGTATAAATTGACCCTTATTATATAGGCTGTTGAGGTGATAACCCTTTAAAACTTAATGATGTATTGTTAATTTCAGTGGGAGATCACGACGCGCGAG